>NC_090930.1:1346856143-1348106143 GCF_040938575.1 Ambystoma mexicanum
GTCCAATGATCTTTAGCTGTCGAGGTCTGGGCCTGCATCATAGATGCTTTCTTTAAAATGTAGGCGGCAAAGATTGATGATATCCCTGCTTGTCGGTCACCTGCCGGATTACGTTCGACTCACTGCACAAAGTTTGAGAGTTAACCATCCTGCTTCTGGCTTTTTCCCCTTCCTTAAAGGACCACTGTAGTACAGAAGCAACTTCACAGCTTTATTTTTCGGGAGCTTTCACATGTAGCATCGCCTTGTTAAGCTTATTCCAATCCATTGGGGACCCTCTCTTCCGGTGAAGTCGACTATGTCTGGTATTCAAGTGGTTTCCTGAAATCTGTACATTTTGAAATTTGAGGCTGAAAGCTAAATGCACTAGTCTCAGACACACCTTAAGGGCATCCGAACAGGCATCTGATTATAGATCCAGAATTCCTGTCAGGGATTCAGGCGGTGTGGAGCTTGGGGCCATTGTAGGATAGTCGCAAGACTCAGCAATGCCAAGTTCTCGCCAGACTTGTTATGCGAAGCGCGGAAGCCAGAGGAAGTGGCAGCCGCATTCTGAGGGCTACGGAGCAGTAGCAGCTCCCTGCGCTCCTCCTGCATGTGGAGCCAGAGACATACCCAGGCACACTGAGGCTACTAAGAAGCCCCAGAACCTTGGACAATAAGGGGCAGTTAAGCTAAATGTATGTTTGTAAATCTATGTACTTAAGTTGATACAAGTTCCTGTCATTAAAGCCAAAGTTACAACACTACAGAAGGCCTGATTAATATACAACAGCCATGGGGGCGTGGCTTGGAGCTGCCGCGAGCGGTATGTCTCCTTAGGAGCTCCTGGCTGGCAATATGCACCGAGGGAAAGAACGCTGGCTCATTGCCCCAGTTCACCCTGCAAATTAAAGGAATGATGTGGGAATAGTTGATGCAGGTTTCGCCC
This sequence comes from Ambystoma mexicanum, assembly GCF_040938575.1. Lineage (NCBI taxonomy): Eukaryota > Metazoa > Chordata > Amphibia > Caudata > Ambystomatidae > Ambystoma > Ambystoma mexicanum. Next base: position 1,346,857,075 of record NC_090930.1, read on the forward strand.
GAAGAAGGTCCAGTTGCAGAGCTGTACGCCCGAAATACGAGGCAAATTACTTTGATGAGAGGCGCAATGCGGCAAAGAAAATGGCGGTCGCTTGTCAGCGTTCCGAACACCCTGAGGGGGAGGAGCAGGCACAACTGAATAGTTCTGGCCGCCGAGCGCGACTGAGCCGAGCGACTGCTGCTGAGTACGAGAATTGACTGTCTTACCCTACCTCTGCGGAACCAGAGCAGTTAAAGGAGCTCTCGTCCCTCCAGGTCCCGCCTTTACAATTGTGCACTGCCTCTGAGGACCCGCTCCACAGGCAACGAGGATCCTACGTGGACACTGGCCACAGACGCACTGACCTCCCCTGCAGAGAAGCGCTCGCCTGGGACCACCGGGTAAGGCGGAGCGAAGTGCTGGCTGAAGAACGCAGGCCCGCCTGCCTGCAAAATCCAGGACTCCCGCGGCCCCGGGCTCTCTGCTCTCTGCCCGGCTGTATCACTATCTATCCTGGGCTGCAGCTGGGGCTGGTGGGACGCCAAGAGCTGGAGCGCCTGCAGCTTGAGGAGAGGAGGAGCGGAGGGGGAGCCACACACAGCGCTGGCATTCGCATGGGAAGCAGCCGCTCTCCCCCTCCAGCAGAAGTGGGAGCGCACACGCAGCCGGTGAAAGACACCCAGGATCCTCCATAGCGCACTATAAGCATGACTCACTCCACGAACGGGGGCTGGGAAAGGAGCAGATGTCGAGGCGGTTCCTCGGCTAAGGGAGCCCAGTAGCCCCCACACTGCCAGGGCCAGGAAAGACTCCACGCCTTGGGCCGCAGTGAAGGATTGAAGGACGTCTCTCTGGAAAAGCCCATGCTGAGTAGGAGGTCATTTCGCCCTGGGAGCAGGGGCCCCTTCGGGAAGTACAACATGGTGGAGTGGCTGGGGGACTCTGGTTTGTGAACGCACACTCCCCATCCAGGAACCGGAGATCCCCTCCGCATTTTGGGCACTCTCCCAGCCTCTTATCAGTGGGGAGCCCCCATGACTTGGACTGTTCTGCTCTAGGGGTACTCTCCTACCCTAAGCGGGATTACAGTGCAAATCACAACATTCCCCAGAGTTCATTAGAGGAGTACTGAGCTCGCCGGGCCGCAATCCCTCTCAGCCACTGCTAATTTCTGGATAACGCAAGTGGGGAATTAGGGGCCAGGAAGCCGACACCACTGCACGTACCCGCAGGTTTCCGGCTCTTTCGGCCCTTTGCCTAAGGGTGGTGTGCGCCAGCGAGGGCCTTTCCAAGAGTGTGAAGAGTCGGGCTGCTACTCAAGCGTTCGCAGGGCTGTACCCCTAGACGGAATGGTGAAAAGCGGGAAAGCGGGAAGGCATCCAGACAGACAGACATCGCAGCACTAATAAGCGGTTTTGCTGGGGAAAAAGGTAGGAGGGGGGACCAATCAGGAGAATCAGCAGCGAGTTCCACCCCTGGTCCGGGGGGCCCTGACCCAGCACAATCGACCACGAAGTCTGACCTACAAGATCTACTGGTTGCCCTAACGAAGAAAATCCAAAAAGGCACAGAGGAAGTCACGCAGAAGATCAACTCCCTCAACAAGAGGGTAGTGGCTGTGGAGCACCGAGCCGCCGAGATTGAAACCGAGCTCTATGACCAAAAAGTCGAATGGGAGCAGGGACGTGACAGAATAGCAGCCCTCGAGGCGAGATGTGAACTGCTAGAGGCAAAGCAGGAGGACTACGGGGGATTCCGCTCTCGATCCCGGACGCAGACCTGAAGAGCTATGTGTCAGACTTGTTATAATAACGCTCCCTGATGACTCACCATTGGAATTAGATTGAGTCCAGAGAACGATCCCAAGGCATGCATCTGCGTCTCCTACGGATATCCTCGCTAGAGTACACTTTTTTCAAGTTAAAGAAGAGATCATGCGAGAAGCCAGAGCAATGCAACAAATCACCTTTCAGGGCTCCATGATTCTTCTTTATCATGACTTAGCGAACTCCACTCTTCAAAAGCGGAAGGCCATGAGGGTATTCACGGAATGGCTGCCCGAAAGAAAGATCCCGTACCGCTGGGGATTCTAAACGTCTGGGAAATTCACCTGGGAGGGAGCTTAACAACAAATCCACTCACTAAAAGAGGCGGGAAAATTCATGGGCATGGATGGGGGAAGTGTAGAGTCAGAATCGGAGGGGACGGCCCGTGCAGCCCCCAGAAAGCAAACTGGTGCATCCTGGACTAAAGGCAGCAGGAGGCGCAGGATCCGCGGACCTCCCCGAAAGGAGCCCAACCCAGGCTGAACAATACCAACATCGCCTGACTGGCATGAATTGAGGGTTCTATCTGGAAGCTCCTGTAGCCTTAGAAGCACAGACCCGGTTGCAGGCTGCAGGGGGTGGGGGGGGGACGAGACCGGTGGGAGAGTGGGATGAAGGAGGGTGGAGGATTCTCCGGGGTCGGCTACGAAAGGTGCTCCTGGGAACCGCAGGAGTGGGTTACCCTATAGTTCAACCTGCAGTCGCTTTGGCATAGCTCAGTTCTCACGATGGGCCCAGTTGGCCACTTTATTTTTGCTGAAGCGCCACCAGTTACTCTGTTTAGTAGGATAGCTTCTTCCCTACTAGGTTTCGGGGGGAGAGGGGGGAGGGGGAAAGTAATAATCACTGAGAGAGCGGACATGCATCTTCCGCCTTCTCAATTAGTTACACAACACAACACATCAACATTCATGTTCAAGCCAGAGCCGCAAGGCCAAAACAACACTCCACACTCAAGTTGCGCTGGAAGTGCAAGTGGTACAGGGATCGCCAGATTCGCCATCGATCGTCCTAGGGATGGCTGACATAAACAAAGTCGTAGTCTTTACCTGGAATGTTCAGGGCCTAAACTCTCCAAGGAAGCCCAGGTCAGTGGAGCACAGGTTGGGGCAATTGTCAGAAGACAGTTCTCCTTCAAGAGACCCACTTACTGCAGGCAGATGAAAGCCGAATCAGATTTAGTAGGTATAAAAAGGCATACTTTGCCTCGTCTGGGGAGAAGAAACGGGGAGTAGCAATCCTGTTGAGCAATAGGGTCCCCCTAACAAAGATCACAGTGAGAAAAGGGGGTCGATTCCTTTTACTAAAGGAAGTATTCGTGGAGTAACCTATTACCATTGTTGCAGTTTATGGCCCTAATTCTGCCCAGGGCAAGTTCGTCTCTGACTTGATCCCAAGCATGCTAGCATTTAGGGAGGGATACCTAATCATGGGCAGAGATTTTAACCTAGTACCTGACCCCCGGGTCAACAAAGCCCTGTCCCCCACTAACTCGGACTTTGCGCAAGTGTTATCTCTGGCAAAGCTCCTTAGGGAAACTGAAACGGTTGATGCATGGAGGCTGGCCAATGGGGTATCGAGGCATTACACACACTATTCCTCTGCATAAATAGATCTCATACTAGTTTCAGGGGTCCTGTATCCTAGCCTAAATAAAATAGAGATACACACCTGTATGACCTCGGACCACGACCCGGTGTCCGCAAACCTCAGCATAACAGGCCAAAAACATCCTCCTCAGAGGTATTGGAAACTGAACGACTCCATATTGTTAGATAGCATTAGAAGGGAGATTGGCGAAACAATAACCAACTACTTCAGGGAAAACACGATTGCTGATTCACCTACAAATATTATCTGGGACACCATGAAAGCAGTGGTTAGAGGGTCCCTAATCAGCGCAGGGGCGGAGCAGAGACGTGTCTCAAAGATTGCAGCAGCAAACTCAAAGAAAAGGTAAAGTTCTGGGAGGCAGAGCTGAAATAGTTCTAGGAAAACTGAAAGGGCCTTAAAGAAAGCTAAAATTGCATTGGAAATGCATTGGGCTGAAAGCAAATAGGGTTTTGGCACACAAACTAAAAAAGGTATATAACAGGAACAATATCTTGAGGCTTGTAGGGGCTGACGGCAAGGCCTGATACACAGAGGCGGACAACATCAGGAAACTGGTGGGATACCATAAAGCAATAATGATTAGGCAGCCCACACCACTTTTTGGCCTGCCCGGGTACTTACAACCTACCCGGCCTCAAAGCAAAGCTCAACTGGTGACCTTAGAGTCGCCTATCACAGTGGAAGAAACAGTTGAAGCTATCAAATTCCTAAAGAACACTGCATCGGGCCTGGACGGTTTATCCGCAAAATTTTATAAAAGCTATGCAAGTACATTGGCCCCGCACCTGACAGCCCTGTTTAACTCCTTCCTGGTCACTGGTTCGGTTACAAAGTCGATGGTAGAGTCACTCAAAGTACTAATCCATAAACCAGGGAAAGACCCTGAGCAGGGAGCATCTTATGGGCCAAAAACCCAAATGAATAACGATGGGAAAATCGTTTCAAAGGTTCTGGCGAGTAGGCTGAGGGCGTCTCTCGCGGATGTGATAGATCGGGACGAAACAGGATTTATACCAGGGAGGGGGACACATGACAACATTAGGCATACAATAGGCCTCATCAAAAGCGCCCATAGGAGGGGTGTGGGCATGGAGGTCATATCTTTAATTGCTCACAAGGCTTTTGACAGGGTGGATTGGGGATATATTCGGAGTGTGCTGGAGCACTTCGGCTTTGGTCCTAACTTCACAAAATGGGTGATGGCCAACTACCAGAATCCCACCACACAGCTCGGGTCAATGGCTTCAGATCGGAAGCGATAAACATAACTAGAGGGACTCGGCAGGGGTCCCCCCTCTCGCCTCTGATTTTCGCTTTATCCATGGAGCCCTTTGCGGCCAGAATCAGGCAAGATCCGAGGATAAAAGGGGCTCACCGTGGGGGGCCATGAATATAAAATCACCCTATACGCAGACGACGTCCTTGTAACTGCAACGGACCTGGCCGCTTCCCTTGGGCCTCTTTGGGAGAAAATCAAGGATTTCGGGGGGTGGTCTCTGGGTTCAGGGTTAAACTAGACAAATCTTCAGCACTAGCAATTATTCTCCCAAGCAGCAAAGAGCGAGCCTCAGCCCCCTGATGCCAATCCCCTGGGCCAAAGAAGCAATCAGGTACCTCGTGGTGCAGATCACTGAAAATCCCTCACATTTGTATCTATGCAATTTCCCGCTGCTACTCAGCGAATTCCGTCGAGATCTAAAGCGCTGTAAGAACCAGGAAATTTCCTGGTTTGTGCGGATTACCGCTATAAAAATGAACCTAATCCCCAGGTGGCTGTATCATTGCACAGCACTCCCTGTCCACATTCCAAAAAGTGACCTGATCTCCCTGCAGAGGAAAATACAAGAATTTGTCTGGGGGGGGAGGCGGGGGAAGCCTCGAAAATCAAGGAGGGTTGTGATCCGCGGGAGGGCTCAGGCGGGGTTGGGAGTCCCCGATGTGACCAGGTATGCCCATGCAGCGCAACTCTCCCACGCTTATACTTGGGTCCAAACGGCGGATCAACCACTGTGGAAACAGCTGGAGGAGGCCTGGTGCCGGTTCCCCTGCTTGACCTCCCACACTTACCGAACATAAAAGCCCAGGCAAACGGGGTCCCTTGGTGACAACTAGCACAACCGTCCGCAGCTGGAAAGCTGCAGCACGAAAATGGGGCATTCGGGGTGCATTAGGTCCACTTACGCCCATTTGGAATAACCACGAATTTTCAACAGGAAACCCACCACTTGGCTTTGAGCCATGGAAGGAGAGGGGGAGTTAGGGGGGGGGGCTATTGAAAATTGCAGATTTTATGGAGGGCGGTTCTCCCATAACATTCGAGGGAAGCAGTTTTCGCAAATTTTACGTTTTATATTTTCTGCATAGGCCTAGTTTTAACATTTTTAGAATTGTAAACTGTATAGATTTTGTTGCCCAATATTGTCTAGAGAAGTTGTTAGAAACCTAAGAAGCTTTGAGCAGCTTAGGCCATCTAGTTCTTATTTCGCCGTTTCACGTAATTTTAGTAGAAAAGAAAATTATCTCCCCACACGTGCTAATCAGGCTAGAAACTACAATCCCCAGCAGGTTTGTCGTTCCTGATTCGAATTTCCTTAGAAACCCGGCGCGAACGCGTCGGCGCGCACAGGCAGGCACAGTCTGCTGCAGTATAAAAGCAGCGTGCCAGTAAACCGTGTTGGAAGCAGTTTTCGCAAATTTTACGTTTTTTTTCATATTTATTTTAGTTAGCACACAGGAAAACAAAGTATCACATCAATTCAGCACTTCTTTACAACTTTGACTCATAAACGTGCATCCCCCTGTACCCGCCCCCGTACTTTGTTACTGGCTGTCCCCAGAGGCCTGCTCCCTCGCCAATTGAGTCCGAACACCGGCTCTCCAGCCCTCCGAGTCATGTACCTCATTAGGTCCTTTTCATGTGTCTCTGAGCTTCCGCCCCCCACCCCTTAGTTCTGGCTACCTTCCGGGACCTGCTCATCCACCAATGAAGTCCGGTTCTGGTCTGCTGCCCGCAGTGCATTCAACACCAGACGTGGTTTATGTGTCAGGGCTGGAAAGCGTTGGTCATATTCTATCACCGGAGACCACATGTTTGTGAAGCGGTGGAGGCGGCCTCTGCCTGCCGCCATGATTTTCTCGGAGATGAAGATGTCCCAGAGCTTCAACCACCACAGTACCATTAGGGGGCCCTCTGGGGATTTCCATGTCCTGGCTATTGTGATTTTCGCGGCCAGGAGGAGTTGTGTGATGAGGGCTGCTAGCGGGCCTGATCTTGGAAAGATGCCCGGGATCGGGGTCCCCAGTTGGAGTGGCTCCGGCTCCAATGGCAGCTTGATCTGGGTAATGTCTGTAATGGTGGCCATGCACTGGGTCCAAAAGTCCGCCGCCACTGGGCAAGTCCACCACATGTGCAGGTAAGAGCCTGGTGAGCCACAGCGGCGCCAGCATTGCGGGTCCAGGGATGGATTAAAGTGGTGCAGTCGGAGTGGCGGGTAGTACCATCTCAAGAGAAGTTTATGCGCGCATTCCTGATTGGTAATGCAGAAAGAGGACGAATGCGTGCGTGACCAAATGTCAGTCCAGTCTTGATCCTGGATCGGGTGTCCCAGGTCTCTCTCCCACTGCGACTATATTTTGCTTTAGGTGCCAATAGGTTTGCCTGGAACAGACGGTACAACGTTGAAATACGTCCTCGGGCTGGGGGGTCAGCCGCAGTTAGTTCCAGAGCATCAAGCTCCCGTGTGGCCGCCAACCGAGTCTGGGGATGTGAGCACCAGTGCCTGAGTTGGATATACGAAAACCTGTCAGACTCCGAGAGATTAAAGGCTCTTTTGCATTGGATGAACGTCAGCGGCTGGGTACCTTCGAATAGCTGACTCAGGGAGCTAAGGCCTCCAGCGAACCAGTTTCTAAAGTTCGAGGGGGAGAATCTGGGCGAAAAGGCCGGGTTGTGGAACACTGGGGCTGACGGGCTCAGGTCCCTCGGGATGCCTCTGGATTTGCGTGCCCAATCCCATGCCTTTAATGTCTGCTTAGTCGATGATAGGATGGACGGCCACGTTCGCCGCAGTGAGGCAGGAAGGTGTAGGAGAAAGCGCAGGGGGAGAGGTAATCGGGATTGTTCTATGTCCATCCATTTGGGGCGCCCTGAGGCAATAGTCCAGGCCCGAGTGTGAGCTATCTGTGCTGCCATCTGATACCGTTGGAGGTCGGGGACCCCGAGGCCTCCCTGGATCGGGGCACATAACATGGTATTCCTCGGGATGCAGGCTTTCTTCCCTTCCATATAAATCGGAATATCTTCCTCTGAAGTCGCTGTAGTGGGGGACGAGGGACTATAATGGGGAGGGCCAAGGGGCGTGGCTACGAGAGCCATGTAGGAGGACGCGTCCTGGAGGAGCTCCCGAGATCCTGCAACGATCCGGGCAAATATGTGCGGTACGATGGATCGCTGACCACCGACGATACACATGATGGTGTGTGAAGGTATTGGCCACGCATTGTGAACTTTTGGAGAGAATCGGATTAACAGCGACGGAGATCTGTGGCTATGAGTTAAAAGACTCCGCGAACAAAGGGCGACTCAAAATGGCCGACCGGGGCCCGGGACTGGAATAGAGGCGAGTTGTGCGGTGGCCTAGCTGTGACGGTGCACTGTACACAAACTTGCTACTTTAGCAACCGATCGATTTCCTGAGCCATGTCGAACAGGCCGGTGCGGCCGAAGGTGAAACAGCCTACCTTAGACGATTTCACTAGAACTCCCCCGAGCCAGGACACTACCAAAAGTAAGGAAGCGCTGGCTGGGAGTGGCACGACGTCTTCGTGCACCAACCAAGAAATCCTGGCGGCGATTGTGGAACTGAGGGCGGCCTGGGAATCCAAGTTGGAACTGGCCATTACTGAACTGAAGATTGCACTGGATCGCAAGGTTGGAGAGGTCCAAGAGGACGTTAATCTGCTACGACAAGATGTCAGGACCCTGGCGGAGCGCACGGAGGCCCTCAAAAAAGAAGTTGGCCCGAATAAAGCAGATTGCGCCACTCATAAGGCCGACTTGCATGCCCTGACACAAAGGATGGGCAACCTGGAGAGCAGAGCGGAGGAGGCTGAGGGACGAGCCCGCCGCAATAACATCCGCATCGTGGGCCTACCGGAGGGGATGGAGGGCCGTGACCCTACGGATTTCATCGAATCCATGCTCTTACAGGAGATATCTGGAGGGGCCCTATCTCAAGGATTTGCGGTAGAAAGAGCACATAGAGCCCTAACTAGGAGGCCACCTCCGGGGAACCCGCCTAGGCCTGTGATCGCCAAAATCCTTAATTACCGCGACCGGGAGAGGATACTGGAATACTTCCGCAAAGGAGGGACGATCACGAGAGGAGCGGCAAACATCACGGCTTATCCAGATTATACTTTGACTGTACAGCGTAGTCGCATGAACTTTGGGTCTGTAAAGCGGAGGCTGAGAGAAGCGGGCCACAAATATGTGTTACTCTATCCTGCAAAATTGAAGGTCTTCCATGCACATAAAACCTTGTTTTTTGAAACTCCGGAGGATGCCATGGGATGGCTCCATGCGCATGGATGCCCCCAGGAATCAGAAGTTCGGCCCAGAAAGGGCTCGGAAGAGATACGGGAATCATAACATGGCGTCGCAAGATGGCGTGGCTCGTGGGACTTGAATATAGTCGGTGTGACACCTTCGGTAAAGAAGGTCAGATGATTGCACTATTTGTCAGGACATTGTGAATGTTTATTTGATCGGGAGCCTTACGGGGCGATACTCTCTACCCCACAATAGTTTTAGTTGGGTGGCCGTTAGGGTGACCTCACCCTACTGGGCTCCGTTCACCGATCGGTGTTTGCGGAGCTAGATGTGGGGGTGCCTGAGCTCTGAGGCTGGAGCTGGGCAGCAGTTGGGGTGTGTGATGTTGGGGAAGGCACGGGTGGGGGGAGGGGAGGGGAGTTGGGGTTTAGTTGTGTATATAGTTGAAGGGAGTTTGAGCTTATATGAGGAGTTACTGGACCGAAACGCTATCTGTGTCATGGGGGCGGTTGGGGGTCACTACATGGGAGGCAGGGGGGAACATACTTGCCATGGGAGACCTTAAGATTGTCACCTGGAATGTCAGGGGACTTAATAGTTATTTAAAAAGGAATAAAGTTATGTTGTACCTCAAAAGGCAGAGGATTGACATTGCACTATTGCAAGAAACACACCTGAACCGACACAAGTTAGAACTGGTTGAGAAAAAGTGGAGTGGCATGGTGGTGGGCTCCCCGTACTCTGCCTATGCCAGGGGAGTGCTAATCTGGGTAGCACCGCACGTTCCGTTCAGAGTCACGTGGCAGGAGGTGGACACGGAGGGCAGGTTGGTTATGCTCAGAGCAATGGTGGAGGATAGAGAGGTTTGCATTATTAACACATATGCCCCCAATCAGAATGCTGCTGCATACTTCAGGACCCTATGCACCCGTCTGGGCACATGTGTGGGGGGAGCGATCATTTGGGGAGGGGATTTTAACTGTGTTCTCGACCCAAGGGCTGATAGGTCCGATGATAGGATTGATCGGCCCACCCCGGCGGCCAGAGTACTACAGACGTTACTGGGCGACTTTGGGCTGGCGGATGTTTGGCGACTGAAATACCCTGATACCTCGCAGTATTCTCACTACTCTGCCCCACAGCGCTTACACACGAGATTGGAATATTTCTTTGCCACGTCAGAAGTGGTGTTGGCGACCACTCAAATTGAATATAAAGCGAGGGTCCTATCGGACCACTCGCCCTTAGTGTTGACCTGGCAGTATGGCCGCCCTCGTGCACGAATACCTACATGGCGCCTCCGTGCGGAGGCGCTTAGGGACACGGTTTTTAGGGAGGACATCAGGGAGGCGATCCAGCGGTACTTTGAGGTTAACACGGGCAGTGTAGATTCGGCGGGTACACTTTGGGAGGCATTCAAGGTTGTGTTACGGGGGGACGCTATTTCCAAGTCAAAGGGCCTGCAGGGTGGGGTTCTGATGGAGTTAGAGAAGGCGGAGAGACAACTGGAGCGCGAATGTAGCAAGGCAGGAGGGGATGCAGACCTAGTACTTGAGCTGCAGCAGCGGTGTTCGGAGCTTTGGGAGAGGCTCTGTAACCTTAACTATAGAAAATATGTTGAGAGGCAGCATGCGGGTGGAGACAAAACTGGCCGCCTACTGGCATGGCTATATAAGAGAGAAACCCCTAGGCCCCCGATCAGGATGATAGTTAGAGAGGACGGAGAGGAGGTAGACACCCAAGAAGGAGTTAATGCAGCCTTCCTTGATTACTATAGAGCACTGTATGAGGACATAGGGGGAGAAAATCAGGCAGAGATCAGAACTACACTGAAAGACATAGAGCTGCCCAGGATTAGTGATGAAGAAAGAGAGGAGCTGGACGCGCCTATTACACTAGAGGAACTGGAGGAGGTAGTGAAGGGATTGCCCACTTGTAAGACCCCGGGCACGGACGGACTCCCTAGTGAGTTTTATAAAGTGTATGGAGCAGAGATACTCCCCCCGATGCTAGAAATGTTCAATGAATCTTTCGAGAAGGGTCGGTTACCGGAAACGCTCAGAGAAGCGCTGATAGTGCCGCTCCCCAAGCCTAATAAACCCCGACAAAGCTGTGGATCGTATAGGCCGCTGTCGATGTTGAACCAGGACAGCAAGATCCTTACGGCGGTCCTGGCCAACAGGCTACGTAGGGTCATCAGTAAACTGATACACCCGGATCTTACGGGCTATGTCCCCAACAGGAACATAACTCACAATCACAGGCGACTTCACCGGGTGATTGAAGAGGGGAATAGAAGTGATGAAGAGATGGTGGTGGTGTCCCTAGATGCAGTTAAGGCATTTGATTCAGTGAGGTGGCCGTGGTTGCTGGCGGCCTTGGAGGGGTACGGGTTTGGGCCTGGCTATGTGAGGTGGGCGAAACTGCTGTACAGCGAGCCACTGGCCAGGGTGCGCACGGGATCTGTGATATCCAAAAGGTGGCGACTTAGCAGAGGCACCAGACAGGGATGCCCCTGGTCCCCGATGCTGTACATATTGGCCCTGGAGCCCCTGGCGGTGTACCTCAGACAACAATATGACCTGGTTGGCATCGAGGTGGGAGGAGAGAACCATTTGATATCCCTATATACTGACGACCTGTTGTTGTACCTGAGGTGTCCGGAGGAAAACCTCCAGTACATTTTAGAGGTCATGGAAAAGTATGCGGAGTTGTCCGGCATAGCGGTTAATCCCAGTAAATCAAGCATGTTTCCGCTGGGGAGCTTCATTGGGGTCCCTCTGGAACGGTTGCCGGTGTTGCCCGTGCCCTGGGCGACTGAGTCTTTCCGCTACCTCGGAATTGATGTATATCATGCTGTGAAGGAAGAACACTTGCACAATGCCGAGGCGGCGGTAAAGAAAATCCGCGAGAGTATGCGGTTTTGGGAGAAGCTGCCGCTGGCAATGGTGGGCCGGGGGGCGATGCTTAAAATGGTGGTCCTGCCCAGGCTTTTGCACTTTTTCAGTAATACACCATATTTCATACCCAGGAAGTTCTTTGTCAAACTTGATAGTGTATGCAGGGACTTCCTGTGGCACGGCATCCGCAACAGGGTAGCCTTGTGGAAACTGCAAAATTTCCACGATAGGGGAGGCATCAAGCTGCCGAACTTTGAGGCCTATTATGTGGCCAGCCAGCTGCAATACGTGACCAGATGGCTCTCTGATGAGGAAACTCCTGAGTCTAGGCTGGTTGGGAGGGACTGCGCCCCGTTTTATCTAAAAGAGGTTGTCTGGGTCCCTAGGTCAGACTTGCAAGGATGCCCATGTATGTTGCTGTTGGGGTGGAGAATTTGGCGTAGAATGTGCCAGTTGATTGAGAGCCCGCACCCGTGTTCCCCGCATGTGCCATTGGTCGCCCTAACTATGGGGGACAGCCAGCTCAGGAAAATTATCAGGACATATTGGGAAACGGTTGGGCTGGCCACACTGGGAGACATATGGCAGGATGGGGCCATTAGAGAATTCGTAGACCTGGGTGAAGAAACAGGGTTGCACGGGGGCCAATATGTTACATATCTAAGGCTGGTACAGATCATCCGCAAGACTTGGCCGGAGACGGTGCTGGCGGAAGATCCAGATGCACTGATCGGAACGATATATGATATATCAGAGGGCGAGCATGAGATCTCTAGATTATATGAGGTGGTGATGACCCGGGTGGGGAAGGACTTGATGGATTTGAGGCTTGATTGGGAAGCGGAAGTGGGGGCACAGATGACTGATGGGATGTGGGAACGGGCCATGGGATACCATAAGAAAGTGTCCAGGAATGCTAGATTGCAGCAAATACAGCTGTACATCACGCACAGAGCATATATGACCCCGAAGAGAATAGCTAAGTTTGCGAACGCAGGCAGACAAGCATGCCCGAAATGCGATGAAGAAGACGCAGGTATGACACATATGTTCTGGTCCTGCCCAGTGATTGAAGGCTTTTGGGGGGAAGTGGCACAGAAATTAGCAGATAAGGGGGTTCTGCTACGCATTGACACGGCCTGGGCCTGCCTCCTGGGAGGGTTCCCTAGACCACGGAACACCAAACATCTTGGGAAACTGAGAGACCTGGCGTATGTACTTGCTAAGAGAAGGATAGCTATGAGTTGGAAGCAACGCCATGGGCCAAGAATAGAGATATGGTGGCGGGACCTGCAGAAGTGGGCGGAGGCTGAAACGGGGGTATGGCAGGAAGCGTGTGGTAATTGTGGGGAGGAAGAAATGGGCAACCTGGCGGCTTGGAGAATGTTAATTACGGGACTCTTTGGCGCGGAAATGGACCCTGCTGCTTCCGGGAGGGGCGGCGCCCGGCCGCACCAAGCGTACACAGAACTGTAAGGTTGATAAGCTCCCGGGGGGGGGGGGGTTTAAGTGCAGTAACATGGTATTAACTGATGTTTACAGTTTGTAATGTATAATGCTGCAAGTTTGGTTTGTATTGTGTTATTTTGAAAATAAAAATTATTTTAAAAAAAAAAAAAAAATGGGGAGGGCCGAGCAGGCGTAAAGAAATCGTGGTAGTAAATTAATCTTACAGGCCGTAATGCGACCTATTAGCGAGATTTCCTGCTTGAGCCAACTGTCCAGGTCTTTAAGTAGAATCGGGAAGTTTGTCCGGTAGGTGTCTGCAAGAGAAGCGGGGATCTGCACCCCGAGGTAGGGGATTAACTTTTTGCTTAGTGGGATCGCGCACTGGGATCTGAAGGACTCCTTATCTCTCTGGTCTAAGCCTATCCCCAAGGCTGAAGATTTCGCGAAATTAATGGCAAATCCAGAGACCTTTCCGAATTTATGGATTTCCGCTAGGGAGGCCCTCGGGGACCGGGAAGTGTCTGTTATGGTCAGCATCACGTCATCGGCGTAGAGCGCGATCTTATGCTGGGTAGAGCCCACTTGGAGGCCTTTGATTCTGGCACTGAGGTGAATCCGCTGGGCCAAGGGTTCCATAACCATGGCAAAGAGGAGGGGGGAGAGGGGACACCCCTGTCTGGTGCCACATGTTAGGGGGATCAGGCCGGTCAGTAGGCCGTTCACTCGGAGGAGAGTCGTCGGGGTTTGATAATTCGCTAAGACAAGCTTCGAGAAGGATGGCCCGACGCGGAACGCTTCCAGGGTAAGACGAAGGAACGACCAATCTACCTTGTCGAAGGCCTTGGTCGCGTCCAGAGCCAGCAGAGCGAGTTTACGAGAGTCTCGCTTAGCAATCTCGACCAGGTTGACGGCCCTGCGTGTGTTGTCCGTGGTGGCTCTGTGTAGGATGAATCCTGTTTGGTCTGGATCTACAACGTCCGGGAGTATCTTCGCTAGACGGTTTGCCAGGACCTTCGAATAAATGTTCGCGTCTAGGTTTAACAAGTAGATGGGTCGATATGCCGCGATGTCTCTGGGATCCTTTCATGGTTTCAGCGCTAGGACTGTGATCGACTCTTTCATCGACTGGGTTATCGATCCTGAGGTGGTGAAGGAGTTGAAGAGAGTCGTCATGCGAGCCAGCAGCTGGGGTCAGAAGAGTTTGAAGAATCGTGGCGAGAACCCATCTGGTCCCGGGGCTCTTGGTTTTAAGCTTTAGATGGCTTCGTCGATCTCTTCGCTGGTGATCGGGGCCTCCAGCTCTTCTCTTCTTGGAGTCGCGATCTGGGGTAAGGCGGTCCCCTGCAGGTAGGAATGCTGTTCTTCGCTAGATCTTGGGGTGGCCGACATTGTATCGGTCAGGTGAGCCTCTGCAATTCTTAATTTATCCCGATCAGCGAATTGGACTGCTCCTTGGGGCTCCCGGAGGCCTATAATAGTGTTCCTCCTCTTGACTCTTGCCAATTTTTCCACTAGGAATTTGTTCGCCTTGTTACCTCTGGCATAGTAGCTCTGCTTTGTTTTGGCTAGAAGCTGGGCCGTGTCCTCCGCGTAGTGGGCCTCCAATTTCTTTTGAGCCGTCTATAGTGCTCGGTATGTTCTCGGGGACCAGTTTCTGGCCTTACACGCCGTCTCCGCCTCCAGAATTTTGTCCTCTAGAACGCGGCGGGTCTGTTGTTTTTGTTTGTGATAGGCCGCTCCTCGGGATATCAGGACCCCTCTCACCACGGCCTTCATTGCGTCCCACATGGTCGCCGGGGAGGTATCTTCGTTTTCGTTCTCTTCAAAGTACTGCTTTATTGTTTTAGCCAGCACGTCTCTCGTGGCCATGTCTTCTAGGATCGGGTCATAAAGAGACCAGCTGTGCCGTGGGGACGGGTCAGGGTTGTGGGCTCTGAGCGTTAGCGTTATGGGCGCGTTGTCCGAGAGGATTCTGGGTCCAATGAGGACCTCATCTGTGAATGCCAGGATCTGCGGGGATGCCAACAGGAGGTCAATGCGAGAGTATGTTCTATGCACATAAGAATGGCACGAATAATCTCGCTCCTCTGGATGAAGGACTCTCCAGGCGTCTACCACATCTAGGGTTCGGAAGAGTTTGAGTAGCGCTGTCGCCAGGCCAAAGTCTCTGTGGGCTGGAGGGTGCGATCTGTCTGCTAAGGGGTCAGGGACTCCGTTGAAATCTCCTCCGATCATGGTTTGGCCTTCAGCAAATGGAAGGAGGGCGCTTTCTAGGGCAGAGTAGAATACCTCCTGCTCTTCATTAGGAGCGTATACCGAAACCAGAGTGTACAGTTGGCCGAGCATTTGGCATTTCACCGCCACAAAGCGGCCCTCCGGGCATAGCATGGAGTCCAGGATTTACGGCTTAAGGCGTTTGGCGATCAAGATTGCAGTTCCGCCCCTCTTCGTTCTGTTGGATGCCAGAAATTGCAGTGGGAATTGCCGGTCCCGGAGCCTTGTGAAGTTGGCTGGAATCAGATGAGTCTCCTGGAGGAAGACAATGGAGGCCTCGTCATTCTGGATGCGTCTCAGGATCGCTTTCCGCTTCTGCGGGGCGTTGAGGCCCCTGACATTCAGTGTCAAGAGCTTTAGTTTTTGGTGTGGAGGGGGCGTTCCCTGAGCGTTCTCTGGAATGGGGCTCTGCTTGTCGCGGGGGGATGGGGGTATTCTGTCTTCATCTCGTGGCTCAAGTTCAGCGTGGGTTTCCTGTGGCTGGGTTTTCTGTACCCTCCAACGGGAGGGTAAACTTTTAAGTGGTTGGGGGGCCAGCATTTCCCATGCGGGCCTTCCCCTGGCCAACAGGGCCAAAACTGTCCTGCCAGCCAACGGGGCTGGGATTCCTGTAACTGTACTCCCAGCCAACCGGGCTAGGATCAAACCCCATAATTGGGTTTTCCAAGAGTGGATCGGTGACATACTCCTTGGAGTAGGGCATGGTCCGCTCGGGCCCGCGGCGTCTCTGACGTTTTCTTAGACTTATCGAATCGGAAATTTCATGACAGCTCTGGGTGGAAGGGTTACTTTACTTTCCGGCGTCTCTGAGTTTTGGACCAGGGTTGCTGTAGTTGTTTCTGGGGTGAATGCTCCGTCTCCCCCGAGGGACGTAGGGGACTATGGGCTGTTGAGTACTCTGGAGAGTTAGAGTGCAAAATGGACTCTGCGTCCTCCAGCCGACTTATCTTGCGCTGAACGCCTTGGAACGTGAATTGGAGAGTGGACGGAAATAGCCATCGATAGCATATTTGCTGGGACTGCAGGAACGCAGTTAAGGGCTTCAAGGCTCTTCTTTTCTGTAGGGTCATCAGCGAGAGGTCTTGGAAGATCTGAAGTTGAATGCTCATAAACGAGAGCTCATCTTTAGTACGGCTTATTGCCGAGATGGCCTCTTTGGTGGCATAGAAATGGACCCTGGTGATTACGTCCGGAGGACCGTCAGAGTTCACCCCTCGTCTTGGGCGCAGTCTATCAGTGCGGTCTAGGATGAGCTGGGTTTTGTCCATGTGTGGGAGGAGGGCTTGGAAAAAATTGCCTATGTATTCTGGTAACTCTTTATCGGGGACCGATGACGGGACCCCTCGGATATGCAGGTTATTTCTACGAGCCCTATTCTCCAGGTCCTCCTGTTTAAATTCGAGTACCTCGTTCCTGTTCTGTAGCACCTGGAGGTCGCGTCTCAGTTCTATTAATGCGGCATCGTGGCTCTGGGTTAGGTCCTCCACCTCTCCAAGTCTCTGCTCCGCTTCTGTGAGTCGGTGGTCTGTTTGGTCCATCCGCGTAGACAGTTCAGTCATGCAAGACCGGAACTCCGCTTTGATGTCCTGCATGAAGGCCTGGATGTCATCTCTAGTGTCTAGCTTTCCCTGTTCTTCGGGGGCATTCTGCGGGGTTAGCTTCGGGGAAGGGGCTGACCTCTTCGTCTTGTCTGCGGCCAGCAACATGGCGGAGATATCTGAGGATTTGGTTGTTTTAGCTGGTTTCGACATCTTGCGCAGGTTATGGATCTGTACCTCCCGGGGCGGCGGTCGGCAGTAGACTGGGGTCTCAAGGGCGAACTCGAAGCGCCGATCACTGGCAGGAGAGACCACACAGTTGTAGGGGCGGAGGCCCAGGACACTCGAGGGGTAGCAGGGACTAATGGGCAGGGGCGCCCCAGGAAGCCACCGGGTGGCGGGGCGCTGCACGGATAATGATCTCAGGAGCCTCCGATGTTAGGATCCCAGTGGCGCTGGAGTCACCGGTTCAGTGCTTTTGGGACGGCGGGGTCAGGCCGGGGGCCCGGAGCTTCTTGCTGGATCTAGGGGGGGTGCCATCGCTGCTGCAGGGCCTCAGGATGTGCGCCAGTCAAGGGTCGGTGGGCCGGGGCACCCCTGGAAGACGTGAAGGAAGACCCAGCCAGTGCACAGCCCGGAGACGAAGTGGTCGCGACCGCTTCAAGCTGCCACGGGAAGCCAGCACCCCCCAGCCCTCACCTTCTTCAGGGCCGGAGGATCCCAGCCGCTGTTCTCAAACTTCTCAGGGGCGGGGAGGGCCGCCGCAAGCTCCTGGCCCGGCTTCAGCATAGCACCGCTTCTGGGCTCGGGAGCTCCCGCTCGACTAGAGCCACGGGACAGGGCCCGTTCTTCCCTCGCCGGGGACACCTCGGAGGATTGGCATGGGGGGGGGCACCAAGGTAGGACGAAGGCCGCACCACGCCCGCTGCTCTCGCTCTTCCAGTAGTCGGTGGGCCGGACTCCAGTGCAGAGTCTTCATAGCCGCCGCCTTTGGTTGCCTCCGGGCTCCACCTCAGCGTCCGGGGCAGGACAGGGATAGCTTCCCGCTCGCTCCTTGTTACGGCGCGGGGCTCGTCACGTCCGCCATCTTGGATGTGCAGGTCGCGTCTCGGCGCGAGAGTGGGGCATCACCGATTCAGGGGCTAGTAGGGGGAAACAGGGTCCCACTGGCTCACATCAGATGCTCTGCGATCTCAGGAAGCCATTGATCCGCGCGACAGCGGTATCCGATCCAAATTCATCGAATGGTAGCTGGTGGCCGCGGGCTCCGGATGGAGGCCTTCAAGGAAGCAGCCGCATCGCTGGCACTCCTGGCCACGCCCCCAAAATTTTACGTTTTATATTTTCTTCATAGGCCTAGTTTTAACATTTTTAGAATTGTAAGCTGTATAGATTTTGTTGCCCAATATTGTCTAGAGAAGTTGTTAGAAACCTAAGAAGCTTTGAGCAGCTTAGGCCATCTAGTTCTTATTTCGCCGTTTCACGTAATTTTAGTAGAAAAGAAAATTATCTCCCCACACGTGCTAATCAGGCTAGAAACTACAATCCCCAGCAGGTTTGTCGTTCCTGATTCGAATGCACGGGCAAGCACAGTCTGCTGCAGTCTGTGAAAGGAAGCCGAAGGAAGCTTCCCGAGGTCCCGAGGTGAGAACGATTTTATTTCATCTATTCCTTAATTTTCACTCATACTCTTGTAACCTTTGCCTTGAAGATGCAAACTTCATCCTATTCCCAAATCTAAAGCTTGAAAGATATCAAAGCAATTCTAAAACGAGATTCTCTACCCTACTTTCTCTCCCTCCAACATAGGAAACGAGTAGAGAGGAGTCCGGGAGTCGCTCACAGTTAGTAATTAGACCCTCAGCATTCCTCACATTTTGAAAATTACTATGAATAACAAGGAGCCAAAACAGGAAACAACCCATAAGCGCGACAAAATCGCGCTAAAAGTTGGTTTGCTGAACACGCACTCCCTCAACAAACATGCACACAGTGTCCACGTCCTTATTATAGAAAGGGACCTTGACATTATGTGCATCACCGAGATATGGTTAAAAGACCCTATTGGTCCGGCAAGTATAAATGCGGTCCCAGAGGGGTACATATTATACAATAAAAATAGGGGACAGGGTGGAGGAGTAGCAATCATTGCCAAGGAAGCGCTGCACCTCTTTAAAGCAAACTTTGACTGTACAGGGTGTGATACCATTCAACTTAAGCTAACTCACACACCTAATGACTGTCTGAATATTATAGTGATATACAGGCCTCCCTCTCTGATCTCAGATTTTGAAAATGAAACATCCTCGCAAATAGATAAACTGGTTTCCAATAACTCCTCCACTCTATTGATAGGTGATATGAACGGGTGGCGAGGAAACCCAGTTGACAAAGAGGCCATTGCCCTGGAAAATGTCATAAACAACATGGCTTTCCAAGTAGTAAACAATGAGCCCACCACCCCTCAGGGCAACCAGCTGGACTGGATTTGCACAAATAATCTACAGTCAACACAGATAAAGACAGAACCATGTATCTGGTCTGACCATAGTCTGGTGACTTTAGAGATACTTTTAAATCCCTCCTTGAAGCAGTTAGAGAATCCACATGTAAGAGTAATGAGCAGAAACTTTAAAAACATTGGAGAAGAGCAACTAAAACCCTGTCTACTCCAGACTGTTGAGTCTTTTGCAGTCAATGATGACTACGAACATCTGCTAAGTAAATATAACAACAACATGCAGGCGATGATAGATAAGTATGCACCACTAAAAAGCAAGCTGATAAGGACAAACAGCAAGAAAAGTAAATGGTATAATAAGCACACGAATAAACTCAAACAAGTAAAACGTGCTAAAGAACGATTATGGCGCAAGAATCAAATTCAGAAAAATAAGGAAGACTGGAAATGCGCGGAGCAAGCATACAAAAAGGCAGTCAAAGAAGCCAAGTCAGAGTACTATAATAAAGAAATGGAGGCCGCGCCTAACTCAACTAGCAAACTCTTTGAGATACTTAAGGACATGGAAAAACCTAAGTTCCTCTCCCCTCTGTACATTCCATCAAAAGAAGACTGTGACAAGGTACAAAAAAGGCTTTGCTGCAAAAATATCTAAAGCAAGAGATAACATCATCCTAGCAAGAGACACCATCAGTTCTGAGACCCCCCGTAGAAAATCTTAATCTTAATGGGAGGGAGAGTTTCAACTTCTCAACGGTTTCAGTGGAAGACGTATGTTTGGTAATGTCAAAAATGAAACCAACCTCTTGTGCCGAAAACATTCTTCCTACTAAGATTATTTTAGATCATAAAGAACTCTTTGCACCAATTCTGACAAGGATAGTTAATGCTTCTTTCCGAGAGGGAGTTGTTCCAGATGACATTAAAAATGTCACAGTAACTCCACTAGTGAAGAAAGCAGGGCATGATCCTAAGGATCCAAGTAACCTCCGCCCCATTACAAATTCGAACTTTATCTTAAAAATCCTAGATAAAATAGCGACTAATCAGTTACAAAAACATGTTGAAACCGCAGATGTGTTACACGAACAACAATTAGGTTTCAGGGCGGCCCACAGCACAGAGTCAGCCATGTTAGACCTACAAACACACATGCTGGGACTGATTGAGAAAGCCAAACCGGGCTACTCATGCTGCTGGATCTCAGCGCTGCGTTTGACCTGGTAGATCATCAGCTTCTCCAAGCAGCGCTGGATAAATTAGTGGGGTGTTCACCAACAGCATAGGTTTGGTTAGCATATTTCCTGAAAGACAGGAAGGCAAGAATACACTGGGGTGAAAACTTTTCAGAAACAACACTGATACTCTTCGGTGTCCCTCAGGGAGCTAGTCTGTCTCCACTCTTGTTTAACCTTTACATTAGAAGTCTCTGTTCACTGCTAGAAAGCATCGGTGTATTTTTCACCAATTACGCCGATGACACTCAGTTGATATTCGATTTAACAGGAGACTATGCAGTGGATAGTGCTAAGTTAGACGAAATATATCACATCATAGACGCCTGGATGCAAAGGCACTGCATGTGTTTAAATAACACTAAATGCGAACTAATGGTTTTCGGATCAACACAGGCCAGATCCAAGCTGGACACCCAATACACAGCCTTTAAAATTAAAGAGGCCACGATACCTGTGGTATCTAAAGTAAAAACCTTAGGTATGATGGTGGAAGCCTCACTGGGATCTGGCGCTCAAGTCGGTTACCTGCAAAAAAACTATCGGTACTACCTACGCCTTCTGCGGGCCATTAGACCTTTTATAAACAAAATCAATTCAGCTACGATTGCTAGAGCAATTGTGCTGTCTCGTTTGGACTATGGCAATGCACTGCTATTGGGAGCCGCTAAGAAAGAGCTAAACAAATGCCAAGTAATGCAAAACGATGCAGTTCGCATCATCAAAAAGAAAAATCAGAGGGACCATATATCAGAAGGAAGAAAAGAACTACACTGGCTTAGAATAGAGGACAGAGTAAAATTCAAGGCTATGACAATAGTCCATAGATGCCTCTTCGGAGAAGCACTGGCCTACTTTAAAAAACAATTTACCAGGTACGTGCCCTTAAGATGTCTAAGATCAGCAGATACGGGTCTTCTGACCATACCTGAGGTTAAATGAGTTACAGGAAGGGGAAGATCCTTTCCTGTTAGGGCAGCCAAATATTGGAATGGACTACCAACATTCCTCAGACAAGAGGGAAACTACCTCAGTTTCAGGAAGGCATTAAAAACCTTTCTATTCCAATAAGTCAGTATTCTCCTGATGCACCACGAGAAGGGAGGAGACCCTAAACTCTCAAATAACACCTGAAAGTGATCTGCAATTCTCTGTGCTCCCCGCGCCCTGATGCCTGCGGGCTTTCGGCGCGTTATAAGCACAAAGACATAGACATAGAGATACAAAGAAAAGTTTGGGGTGGGAGAACGGGAAAGGTTCCATTACGCCCAGCTCCGACACTGGTTGTCGCACAAGGTGGTCAGGGAGAAAGGCTCTAGAGGCTTAACGGCGTTGGAGCTATCCTTATCATTCCCTACCCCAAGAGGAAGAATCTCAGTGCTCTATTGCCTTCTGGACAGAACAGATATCACTAAAAAAGAAAGGTACATGCTTGACTGGGAGAGAGACCTGGGACGGGAAATAGATATAGAGGATTGGGGGAAAATCTGGACTACACTTGATAAAAGCACGCAGTGCACCTCGAACAGGGAAGGGGGTTATAAACTTTGTTACAGATATTACGTCACTCCTGACCAGTTAAACAAGGCCAACCCCGAAATCCCTGCAGACTGTTGGCGTGGGTGTCCTACACGGGGCACTCTATATCATATGGTCTGGTCCTGCCCTAAAGCAGAGAGTTACTTGGGAGAGTTGACGAGTCACATCAAGGCAATCACTGGGCTGTCCATCCCCTGGGACCCTGTAATAATTCTCTTGGGTGAAACTCGGGGAGGGGGGCTTCCGCTCTCAGGCCTTATCCCTCGCCTATGCATGCAAAACCTCCTGTCAGTGAAAATTGCGATGGCACGACTTTGGAAAAATGCAGACGGCCCCTCGCTCGCACTATGGTGGTCAAAATGTTGGGAGATCGCTGTTGCGGAAAAGGTCACAGCAATTCGCTCGGGACTCCTGAACAATATCTTGAATGTATGGGCACCATTTATGGACTACGCAGAAAAGTTCCCAGCTCTCACTAGAAGACCTTCTCTAACCGGGTGGCTCCAAGGTGGGGCGAACTATTAAATCGGAGAGCAGAGGGGAGCGCCTGGGGTACACTGGGCATCCCGAGAGGGGGAAAGGCTCATAGACATGGACAACTTGAAGCATTTCCATTCCTGTTGGACTGGCTCTGACCTATGGCTTAAATTGTATTGCTATGTTATCGAATACTGCATTGTTGATACAGTTGTGCACTCACACTAAAACTTAATAAAATGTTTTGTAAAAAAAAATATACAACAGCCATATGTTACAGAATGTTTCACTTTCAAAAGGCTGAAAAGCCTCACAGCCTGATTCATGGAATTATTTGCGTGAAAAACGCAGATTTGCGTGCCTTTCTGCCCTAAAATCCCGGTTTGAAGTATGGGTATTTTCGGGCAGAAAGGCGCGCAAATCTGCGTTTTTCACGCAAATAATTCCATGAATCAGGCTGTAAGAGTTGCAGGACCCTGGGGCATAGAACTACATTGCCAAGAACCCCTGTGGCTGGAGGAAGCCAACTTGAGACTATTTAAGGCCTGCCTTATTTTATTTATTTATTAATTAATTTATTTATTTATAGTGTTATAAGGTGCTGAAGCCCGCAGGTATCAGGACGCCAACATGGAGACAATAGACGAAACAAAAGTGACACAGGACACACGCCTTGCCCCGTGCCGGCTGCTGGTAATTGATGCATGCAGCACTGGTAAGAAGGCAGGGCTCTGTCCTCTGCTCGCTTACTTCCCTGGTCCAACCAGCAGCACGTGCCTGCATCACGGCGGCTATGGCGTTACTGACCTGCACACCACCTTGGTGGGCCACCCAGCAGCGTGCTTATGATTCACTGCAGTGGTGGTGTTACATACCCTGTGTGGTGTCGTCACTGCACCCCTGTCACGTGGGGAGGCCCGGGAGGCGGGAGGAAGGGGAGGTGTAGAGTGACGGGAAAAGCCAGCAGTTCAAGGCTGGCACTTGTTGAATAAAGAAGTGTTGCACCTCAGCTCTATGTCTACTCATCTTTGCATGCATAAGGGTGATTGACACTCCAGCGTGAGGCGGTCCACTTGGAAGACACTATATTGTCAACGAAGCGGACACGAGTTCCCACCGTGCCTGCCATCTCAGGTCCACTGCGCTCGCGGTGTGCTGTCGGGCACCACTGGAGACGCGGGAACCCACCCTGTCGAGGACTCCTGGAGAAAGTGGGTTGTAGCGAGAAGGCCCCCACCATCGGAACGAGTCCCCTGCGCAAGCTCCATCAGGGCTCCAAAGCGCACATCTTCCGCGGGTGGAGCAGCAGCAGCAGCTCCCCGCGTAGCATTCTTCCGGGCGGTGGAGAAGAAACTTCTCCCGCCAACGGCAACGACGCAGCAAGGCCTAGCCTGCGTACATCTGAACACCTGCGGGTAGAGCGGTGGCTCCCTGCTCACACCGTCCAATCGGTTGAGGAGCACTGGCCTCCCGCCAACAGCAACGACAGAGGAAACAACTCAAAGACGAGCGGTGGAAGCGTGGCCCTCCCGCTCCAACGCGAGCAAGATAAGGGTAAGCTCACGCGCCCCACCCCAACCAAAACCCACAGGCCCAACATCTCGCAGCACAGCGCCCTCTCCTGGGGCCCCAGCATCACCATGCACGGGGGAAAGTTCGTGTATCGAACACAAGGCCTCGTAGGGCCACCGACACGCGGCACAACGCCCCCCCCACCCCCCTTGGCGCTCAAGAACTGCTACGCACGAGACAGTAGACCTCACAAATCATCAGCGAATAGCGCAGCGCCCTCATCTGGCACCAGGGCCTCACCGCACCTAGAACAAGGAAAGCTTATTTCAGCATATCAAAAGCGGAAAGGAGAACAATTAGCAACAGCCCATGAGCGGCTCGGAAGGAGAGTCACTGACTGTCCCAGTGACTCCAGCCAGACCAGAGCACAGGAAAATGACAGACAGCTTCCTAGCCCAATTGCCAGCAAATTTCGACCTCACTGACACCAGCACCCTCGGATCACGATGGAAAAGGTGGCTGAGGGATTTTGAAGTGTGCCTAAAAGCGGCTGGTCCACTAGAAGATGACCAGAAACTCAACCTCCTAAACCATGCAGTGGGATCAAACGTGCGAGATATCCTAGACGAAATACCGGAAAGCAACATAGACACCTACGGCAAACTGAAGACAACGCTCATGGAATACTTCACGCCCCACACAAACGTGGACTATGAACGGCATGTGTTCCACACCACTAAACAGAACAGAGGGGAAACCATAGACGCATTTGTCATGAGGCTGGATCAAAATTAAAACACTGTGATTTCAATAACTACTCCAACGAGGAGGCCCTCAGGTCGCAAATCATAGTGGGGTGCGAAAGCGCTGATTTTCGCAAACGATTACTGCAACAGCCACGCAACCTAGAGGAAATCTTACGTCTGGCGCGATCGGATGCTGCCCTCGCGGCGCAAGTAGAAGGCCTAGATGAAATAAAAATCACGCACGGAAAGCACGAAAGCCTCAACAAATTAGAAGGGACTGCAAGAAACAACAGCGATCCTTTCTGTTACCGGTCTGGACATGAATAACCCCATGAAGGAACGTGCCCCGCAATGGGCCAGACATGCTCCGCGTGCGGCGGTGACAACCATTATAAGGCCGTATGTTTGATCTTGCGCAGCAAGATGAGAGGGGCAGGAAGAAGTGGGAAGCCCACAACAGAAATGGAACAAAACCCGTTGACACACCACCACCGGGTAGCGCACCAACCCCACGATCAAGGGCGTCACAGACAACACGACGAACAGCCAGAAAGAAGACAAGACAAAAGGGACTGGAGGGAGAGCAAGACCACGCCATCCAAGATAAGGAGAAGACCCAGGAGGTATGTACGATGCCTCATAGACCAGTCGCAATCCTACAGCGTGTCAAGTGCATCGTCGGAAGAAAGATCCCGCAGACCGGAAAAACACCAAGAAACACCACGAAAAAAGGTATATCTATATGCTCTCTGAAACAACACGGCAAAAGAACACAGCCCAATACTCAGGATACAAGTCAATCAAACAGCTGCCGAGTTTCTGATAGACACGGGGGCAACAGTGAATGTAATCAGTGAGGAAGTCTATGAAAGCATACCAAACGCCCCTCACCTACAACCAGCACAAGCCCTCATCTATCCATATGGTTCGAAGACCCCCCTAGCATATAAGGGATTCTTCATGGCGTCATGCCGATACAAAGAACACGAAAAAAGCATTCCCATGCATGTGTTAGAGGCTGCCACCGAGAGCGGATGCATATTAAGCTATCAGGCAGCCATAGAGATGGAACTCATTCACATATTATATCGCCTCATGGTACACAAATACTTAGACCCAAGCATTGACCAAGTTTTCTCATCACTATTCAAAGGCCTTGGCAAATTGAAGGACAGACAGATCGAGCTCCACATCAACACCAGCGTCCCACCAGTAGTCCAACACTACAGGGGAATCCCCATCAACATTCAAAAGCAGGTTGAAAATGAACTGACCAAACTACTTGAGGCAGACATCATTGAGCCAGCAGAAGGCCCTACACCATGGGTCTCCCCCATCGTTCCAGTGCCAAAAAGAGACTCCCCTGACATCCGAATATGTGTGGACATGAGAAGACCAAATGAGGCCATCTTGAGGGAACGTCATCAAGCTCCCCGAATAACCGATATGGTGCATCTCCTAAATGGAGCGACAGTGTTCTCCAAGCTGGACCTAAACAAAGGCTATCACCAGTTGGAACTCTGCAAGAGCTCCCGCTACATACCAACTTTCGCCACCCACCTAGGGCTTTTTTCCGTTACAAATGGCTAAGTTTTGGGGTATCCTCCGCGGCTGAAAAGAAATCCACAACGTCATCAAACACGTGCCCAACTGCTTGAACTATAGCGACGACATAGGGTATGAAAGTATACAATGGCAAATAAGATGGAACTGTAAATTGCACATTTCTTTTCTAGAAATCAGAACAGGAGCAACATGGCAGCTACTGAATTTAGTCTGTGAGGACACAGGGTACCACATAACTCGCCAGAGCATGAACTCAGAGAACTGCTTGCTTACATGTTTATGCACTACAAAGCACGTTGGTCCACACACCTGCTATGCTACTGCTATATCTTGCTACTACTAAATGCTTTTGTAACTGCATCTCATAGTTGCCAACATGACCCATTCCTATCAGGTACATACCCAGTCCTGGCTTTTATTTGCATTCTGGGATGTGTAGTCCTAGTCTTATAATGGGAAATGTGGAACTACAAGTCCCAAAATGCAAAGAAAAAACTAGGACTGGATAATGCAATGAATCCTGCAGAGTCATCACTGAACCCCAGCCTAAAGTCTCCTCTCATGTGGCCAGGGAAAGCAGCCGCTACCTGATCCCAACCTTGGGGGTGGTATCACGGGGGAGGATCACATGGTAGGAGATGGCTGTCGGGGGGGAGTGGTGACTCCATTGGAAGAGACGAGGTATGCATTTTCTTTTGAGTCCTATAGTGCCCAAATACCTAATGGCATGCTGTCAGTGTGCAGTTCCCTCCCATACAATTACCCAAAGGACATGCTATGAAAGATCCACTAGACAGAATATGGTTAGTACCTTGGGAGTTCAGGAAATAAATGTGACATCCTCCATTTGTTATGATACTACCATAAATAGCAGTCATAACCCCAAGTGTAAAACGCAACCCTTTTATAGGTCTCCTAACTTTGATAACTCTCAATTTGCAAAGCAATGAAGACTAAACAAATGTCAGAGGACTAAAACCCCTATGGTCTCCAAGGTCCATAATGCCGGTGGTACTGGGACGAAGAAGAGGGACTCAGAGTCAATAAGGAGCAAAGGGGCCAATGAACAAAGTGAGCAGTCTAGTTGTTGTAGTGTGAGGCACCTGAGCGGGACATTTAAATCCTAGAATAGGTTACAGCTGGGAGAGGTCACTGAAGGAGTTGCAGAGGCAGCAGCAGTTTGGAATGCGGGGTCTGCTGTGAAAGCAGGAGGAGCACCATCTGAAGTCGACGCAGGATGAGAAGGCGTGCAGCAGTGCCGAGAGAGCGCAGCCGGAGGCAGTGTTGTGGAAGGCGGCAGGAGGAGAAGTCCATCTGTATGGACGACGAGCTCCCAGCACGACGTGAGCTGCTACAGTGAAGAAGTGGAAGTGGAGACCCTATGGAGCTGTCAGAGCTCTAGGAAACAGCCATGCAGACCAATGAAGGTACACAGGGAGCTGGCAGCAGAAGCAGCGGAGACGCCACAGAAGACCGGTGAGTTGGCCTGACACTGAAGGTGACCCCGGGGCGCTCCTACCAGGATATTGGGCCTTACCCAATAGCTTTAAATACTGAATACACAAAGTGCAGAGGCAGAGAGGGCGCAACTTCCCTTTTATGGGATACCAATCCACCACTTCTTCTAGCCATCAAGACCAACAGGACAGTGTAATCATGTCCCAGGATAAACCCAAGGGGAATCTGCCGGACCACAGGATGAGGAAGCAAACATTCAGTGAGACTGAGCTACAGGTCCTCACTGACGAGGTGGTGGCCCATACCGAGGAGCTATATGGCTCCCGGCACCGCAAAACATCAGTGCAACAAAAGGCAGCCATCTGGTCGGGCATCAGAGAGAAGGCAACAGCTGTGGGCACAGTCCTACGGGGCAGGGAGGACTGCAGCAAGCACTGCAATGACCTCAAGGCCAGAGTCCGCAGCCCCCTGTCCAAACACCAGCATGAGTCGTCGGCCACAGGAGGCGGCACCATGGACCTCCTTGTCCTAACCCAGTGGGAGGACAAGGACAGCTTCATCGTCCACTTGGAGGGGATCGAGGGAGTTGGGAGTGCTCAGGCCGGAGCCAGCAGCCAAGTTCAATCTGGTGAGTTTGAATGTCCCACGAAGTCAGGATCGCAGGGGACCTGGACATTGAGGGAGTGATACTTGCATCCGGTTACTGTATAACTCTTCACATTCCCTGGGGGTCCACCAACGCCACATGGGTGCAGTCCACAGCAGCAATCACATTGGGCATGTGGGCTACTGCAAAAACCTGCCTTCATGGCATTCTCCTGTGCTGGGGTGGTGGGTAGGGAGCTGAACCAGGAGACATGGTGCAAGAGGGCTTCCAGCACCTGCACAAGCACGTTAGAAAATGTGGGCTGCGCCACATACCATGCAGCAAGCCCACGGTTTGCAGGAAGGTGCCAGTTGCCAGGAATTGCAGGGCGGACACGAGCCTCAGCACCAAGGGTAAGGCTGTTCTTATGTTTATCCTGCTCTCTATGTCTTCCTGGATCAGGGCGAGCAGCTCAGCTATGGTCTCTGTGTTTAGCCGGTACAGGGTGATATAGCTGCGTGTCTGTCAAGGTCCAGGGTGAGGGCCTGACCCTGGGAATGGGCGCTCACCTTACATGACGTCTCCTCCTCCTATCTGCACCCTGTGCCCTGACCTGCTCTTCCTGCCTCTGCATGTCCACATCCACAAGGGCTAGTGGCAACATGGTGTTGGAAAGTGTGTTTGGGGAAAGTGTGAGCATTATGTACCCTTCTTGAGTGGATTGGCTGCACCTGTGGGTTAATTTCTAGCACCTGTTGGCGAATTACCTGCCATTTTTGGCAATATTTCGGCAGCATTTGTATTGTAATATTGCGGAAATACTGTTTTGGATTTGGCCAGTAATTCTGCCGGCGGAATTAGCGCTGGGTTTGGTTCTGCCATTTGTTGGCGGCAATTCTGCCGGGGCGAAGTCAGATGGAGGAATTACCACAGTACGGTAAAAGTGGTGGTAATTCTGTTACTGCCACTTTTAACATATACTGCCATACTCATAATGACCCCCATTGGGGCAAGGCACTGTAGAGCAGATATGGCGGATTACAGACCAGCTCATAAATGGGTCATTTTTAGTTTTGGCTATTATGCAGCGCTGAAAGTGCTGCCTATAGGCCAAAACGTATGTTGTGGAAAGTGCAGACAGGAGACTCTAGGAGGAACACACATTGTATGAGTGTTGTTTGAATATTCACCCACCCATGACCATGGCAGTTCCTATGTCCATTCCCACGGACTACCTTCCCCTTCCTGCCCAAATACCCAACACCCTGGGATGGCAAAGTCCAGTTCTGTGCTTTCTGCATAGCATTCGGAAAGGCAATGGCACAGTTAAAGCTATAAACCAGCTCTTGGTGTAATAAAACTGTATTAACGATGTGTACCACAAGCTACTTTATTTGTAAGCAGTATGTGTATCCTTGCATCTGTTCCTTGCACTTAATTCCTGTACCAACAAACATTGGAAACTCCAAAAGTTGTGGTTCTTGTATAGGCATTACATAGGTCCTTGCCAGGCACTGACATTATATTCCCAGGAACTAGCACCATTTTCCAGCTGTTGCCTTCTTATGGCCAGGTAGTAATATCATGGCAGTGCCTGAAAAATGCAGAGCCCATGCCTGCACAAAAGCTACAACTGTTGCCTTTGCTAATGCTTGTTATCAGTAGAATGCATCAACGCAATGCAGCCTAACAAGCCCATGTCATTTGGGCGATACTCATTAAGTCCCTTTTTTACATTCAGGGAATTTTCTTTTCCCTTTATAAATCCTAGGCTTCAAGTCCCAGAATTCAAATTTAAAAAAATTAGGATCTCTGGAATAAAAATGGAGCTTGTTGGAATATATGCTGTAGAAAATAGTTACCAATGCAAAACAAATACATGCTCTCAATCAGCTTTTAGTTTCTCATTCAGTGAAGCATGTTTTCACCAATAAAAGCTATTCATGTTTACAATAAAAGCTGGGATTTTTTAAATGTAACAGTGCAGATCTTTGTAAATTCCTTCTTGAAATGTTTCAGAAAAATATATGCTACAATTGCATAAATGGGATAGAGCACTAAGCTAAAGGTGAAAGCTATTAGTGAGCTTTTCAAACATGACGAATATGTGATCTTGGGCATATAAAGTAGTCGATGTATCTCACACTTCCTTATGTACTTGGGGGCGGTTGTACCAACACCACTTTAGTGAAATATAGTGATAAAAAATACAAGAAACAAATACCTTATTTATTGTATTTACACGGATCACTTTCTTCTGCAGGTGCAAAATAATGCACTGCCAGCGCTGCATTGTCCTCCCAGCCCATCATTTTAACAGTTCTGAAACATAAAAAGGACGCTCTCTTGTTCTGCTGAGCCCACCACCCATTTTCAGAGTGCAGACATGGATTGCAGTCATGTTTTAATTTCTCGCAAAGGCTCTTCTTTTGTGACCTGTCTGATACAGTGGCCACAAGAACAGAGCCAGGGGTGCCAAGGAGCAAACCAGGGGTAGCAGATGCTACCTCTGGCAACCCTCAAATGATGCCAATGGCTGGCCTGCAGCTAAAACACATCACCTCCACCAACATGCATACAGCAGAAGCCCTCGCTGACTACTTGCTTCACAAATGTAAGCGGGGGAGGGATAAGAGATCAAAGGTGATAAATTAAGCAACTTTCTTTTTTTCAAATGTAATGCTAAACTGTAGTCCGTGTAAAAACTAATTGACTCATCACCTGGAAACCCTATTGATTACTCAATGTCAGCTGAGTAAACTCTGAGCTCATCCGTGTATGTCAATGATATGTGCTCTGCTTCCAAAAATGCTTCTGAATCCAAAAAAACAGGTCACACAATAACGACCAGCATATTGCCTCAAGTAATGTATTTCTCTATTCAGAGGCTCTGAAATACACACTGTGTACACACTGAAGTTCTGCCGGGCAAAGCAGCAGCCGCAATGGCTCAACCCCGAGCCGGAGATGCAGCCCTACCCCCGGTCCTCCCTCCCCCACCCAACGACCTGGCTGCGGGGGCCAGCGGGGGCAGCAGAGCTGAGGGAGCTACTTGGAAGCAGCTGGCGAGCTACTAGTGGCTCGCGATAGATAGGCTGGAGACCTTGGGTCTAGCCACTTAAAACAGGTGAATTGGATAAATTGACTACATCCAAGATACATTAGCGTGAGTATCTTTTAGGCACACGCCTATCTGGGTCTGGAGATAAGATAACCATAAACTGGCTGACGGCGACATATTTAGCTAAAGCCCATTTGAGAACCTACCCAGAAGTCATCACAGACATAGTAAATGCAACCTCTAAAAAAAGAAGAACTAACATAAAGATACAATAAGTCCGCAAAGCATCTCACAAACATCCTTACGATAGTGATAGGCTGCCATAATGTCTTGAGGTGTGACTTTGGACAGCTTGGAAACTGCCCCCTTGTGCCAACAGGTTATATTAAGGCAGTCAATTGTCATCAGGGCTGGAGCGTATGCCATATGCAAGGAAGCACTGAAAAGATTCAGAGGAATTGATATTCAAGTAATGATTAACTTTCATTACTTTTAAAAAGAATGAATTGTATTAAGATGTCTTCTTTTTGTACCTGTTTTAACTATATGTGTCGATTTCATTATGCTTTCTTTTACTTGTGCTTAAAGATTTGTATCTAACTAATGCACGATGAATAAAAACGAATAATTAAAAAATATAAATTACGGCAGTTAGAACTAGGAAGGCAGTCTACTAAAAATGGATGAGAGAACACTGCAAGAGAAAGTTCCAGTCAGTGGAAAGCACTCATCACCACTGTAAGGAACAATAATACTCAGGCCTTACGGGAGTTAGGTAAGACCTTAGAGATCCTTTTAGCGCTTTAGGCGGTGATACCAAGGAGACATGGGAGCGCTATATAGGTTAAACAATTGGCTGAACAATTAGCGAAAATAAAATCCATCTCTCTAATGAAATATGTTACTGTAATGTACACGTCTCGGAACTGGTGACAATTATCACCACACTGAAAAACCTGCATGCCCCGGGCCCTGATGGGTTAAGTTGAACGTGCTTTGGTGGGCTCAACTATTACATGTCCTGTTCAGCATCATCAGTTATACTAGCCTACTCCCCAAATCTTGGCGAGAAAGCATCATTGTCCTTGTTTGACAGCAGAACTAAGTTACAGAATCCTAGCAATGTTTAACGCCCCATCCAAAATATTCGCACATGTACTTATTATTGAGCAAAATTTCTGGGCCTTGGACTTTATTCCATTCAATCAAATGGGGTTTCGGAAGGGAGTTGGCACTCACGCTCATGTATTAGCTCTTGTCTCGACAGTGGAAATGCATGGAAGGTCCAGCAACAGACTATGGGCCTCATTGCTACTTTGGCGGTAACCCTTAAATCCGGCGGTAGCGCTATTATCACCAGATTTAAGGGTCTGCCAAATCAGTACTTTGATGGATTTCACCCCAGCTCTGAGCTGGGGGGAAATCCGCCGAAAATTCGCGCTCATACCGCCGGCGGGAAATCCGCCAGCGGTATTAGCGCAAAATTTCCCCATTGAGCCCAATGGGTAATGGGGCATTCCCGAATGGGCTCAATGGGGAATGGGGATTAATATTACCGCCGAATTCGTGATCCGGCGCTATTAGTAGCGCCGGCGTTACCGCCCAAGTCGAGATGAGGCCCATATGTAGCATACATGGGCTATAGCTCTGCTTTTTATACTGTACTACGAGAGGTCCTGTGGCAAACTCTACCTACTTGGGGGATACCTGCGGTCTTCTCAAGACGATCATCGTGCTACATGCAGACAATAGTGTACAAGTCAGGCTCTCTCTCACAAGGAAAACACAAACCTTTTGCAAACCTCTGTAGGATTGAAACAGGGCTGTATCCTAGCCCCAAATTTATTCAACCTATATCTTTCCGACTTGTCCAAAGAGCTGCTTATCAACAAGGCTGTTCCTCCCATATTGGGTAGGACTAGTATTCAGTGGCTTGGGTATGCTGATGACTTGGCACTCTTAGACTGTATGCCAAAGGTTTTCAGCAACAGCTCAACATTTAAACTCGTATTCCAGCAAAAATAAAACAAAGATCATGGTTTTCCATCATGGCCTACATACACCTTTTAAAAAAATGCTGCTGGACAATTGGCCCTCAGTCATTAGATAAGGTAACACAATAGGATTACCTAGGACTCACTAGCGATGATAAACTCTTGGCAATCTCAAATGGATACAATTAAAATCCAGGTGCAACCGCAGCTTGGAGTTGTGTTAGCTTTTCTAGGAAACATTGTGGTGACTCTCTTAAATCTATCAACAATGTATATAAGGCACACATTCCTCCTGTTATACTCTATGGAGGGGAAATCTGGCGATTCAGGAATGCCACCAAAAATATGGAGACTTTAATATGTTTGCCTTGGATCCATCTTGAAAGGCCCTTGAGACTTGCCAATTGAATAGTTATGTGCAGAATGTGGACTCACTGGTATTGCCAGCTTGCTTAAGGCACAACACCTAAACCTTTTTGGAAATTGATGAATTCCTCCCCAGATTCCCTCTTACATTTTAACGCCACTGCCTTTAGTAATTAAACAATTTGCCTGCGAGACACTACCCTTAGAGTTTTAAATGGAGAAGCCAGTAGCTGGTGTAAGCGCATGGAAATTAATCCTACTAATATTGCTTATTCACAATATAAATTGACCACTAAAAATATCATCTTTGCTTTAGATAATGATCAAATCTTAACTTATTTGGCAAGCAAGTCTTAAGTAGAGCAGTTTCCAGGACGAGGCATCTTATGAGGTTTGTCTTGGGATCATGTTTTTGCTCCTGGCTCATTTTTCCAGTCTGGTTTTTAGTTTTGGCTATTAGGTGGTGCTTAAGTGCCACCATTAAGTAGAAACTGTTACATTGGAATACAACTAGAAGGGAGATTACATGTAAGGAGGGGCACATAACTTGTGGGTGTTGTTTGATTATTTACCCACCCACTGAAAGCCTATAACCATGCTAATTCCTATACCCATTTTCGCCCACAACCTGCCCCTCCAGTCCAAAAACATATCCTACAGGGATATCTTTGAACTAGCTCTATCAAATAGTACCATCAAACTGTGGCTTGACAGTTGTACTTTGAAGCAGTGTGCTTAGAGTTAATGGCTTAGTTGCAGCTGTCATTAGGCTACTAGTGTAATAAAAATGTCTTAACTTGGTGTGCCTTCCACCACTTCATTTACAAGCAAGCGTTGATAAAGCCAACCATTCTGGCATGTGTGTAGGTATTAGATGCACATTTTCCAAGCACTGTTATCATATGCCCAGCTAAATACAACATTTTCCAGCTGTGGCCATCTCATGGCTAGGTAGTATAATTATACCAGGGCCTGGCAAATTCCTATGCCAGCTTTACACAAAAGCCCAAACTGCTGGCGTTGCCAATGCTCACTTTTATACATGACATGATACCAGACAAAGGGCAAGACTGTGCATACAGTAGGGTCTTTCATGATGAGGAGGAGGAGGAGGACTAGAAGTATGAAGATTACTGGGAAGTAACCAGAGATTTATCTCGTGTCCTCCAGTTTATAAGACACAAGAGAAACCCTTCGTCTCTGTTAAATCGTGGTAGAGGTTCGGTAACATCTACCATTTGATTTGTTGGATTGAACAGACACTACATTATACAATAAGACTTGGTAAGACATACATTGCATGTGCTGAAACAAAATGAGTTAGTTTAACTTCACCCAGAGAGAGGAAGGCTTTCTGGATTTCGTTCATCACATTCTCGTAGAGGTCCTTCTGCCAGTGCTGTAAAAGCTTCCACTCATCTTGGGAGAAGCTGGCAGCAACATCGCAAAATGTGAGAGATACCTGCAACCGCAAGAGCGCCATCCTTCAGTTAACATCTTCACAGCGTTGAGAGTGACATGCATCGTGTAGCACCTCATTTCCATTCAGCATTAGAGGTAAAGATGCTAAATTAGAATAAGAGCACAGTGATTGCAGTACGTGTTCTACAATGAAATTCGCAGGTGGATGGACAGACTGGAGGGGAGATGACGTGCTTTCCAGCAGCAAAAGCTGCTCCAATTCCTCATTGTGGGGGCAGCATACGCAGCACTATAGCTACAAGAGTTTCCTAAAACACTGCCACTGTTTTGATTTTTGAAAGTGTCCTTAAGCTTTCACTAAATTAGAAAAGTGGTGCTATTTACCTCCTTTTTCTGACATACAAAAGCAGGCATCTGCCAAGAGAGTGCCCTTGCAGTGCCTGCCCTGCATTCCTGATGGTTACCAGGGCCGTTGACAGACCGTAAATCAGGCACATGCAAAAGCCAAGGCTTACATGTCAGAACACCAGATTCCTTATTTTTCAGAATATGGTGCTTTAAAGAAATGTGCTGTTCCTACTTGCAAATAGCAGGACACTAGAATACTATCAAGCCTGCATTTTTCCCATTCAGGGAAAGAACATTTAGAGTGCTGCAAACAGCACACTGGATAGGGCTAGCAGGAGAGTATTGAAGACATCCAGTCCCAATGGGAGCCACGAGTAAGTAATGTTTTTATGCTTACTTCAATAAGATGTGTAGGAGACTTTAACACGTGGACAATCCACTGAGGCTTTTTGTATTTCTGCTTTGATGTCTTTCAGGTATATGAGCCTGAAAGGTAGATGAAGCTTCCTGAACTAAGTGAAAGGATACAGAATTGAAGGAATAATTTCGGAGGGCATAAGTCTAGAACTAGATGGTAAGATACCTCCTTGAGAAAAACAAGGACTTTTTGAGCTCACAGTTAAGGGTAATAAGAGTCTAACACGTGTGTATATTGTGTACTAGGACAGAAGATACAGGAACACAGGCATGAAGTTCCTAATTAATTGGATATTTGCCTTAATATAACCAATTGAGGTTGAAAGAAGACTCCGGGATAGAGAATCCTCGAGTTAGGAAGGTATGTTATTTACTACATTTCCTTCACCCTTATGGGGATAAGGGTTAAAAACTCAGCATAATCAATGGACTAACATTATGATAAGAGAGAGTAATACAGTGCCTCCTTTTTATATTAACAGGGTATACCGACTTTTAAAAGAAGATAGAATTCTGGAAATGTGGTTTCATCTTGAATAAGATCTACACAAGACACTACACACCCCTGAAGAATGTCCTACATTGTTGTGATAATGGGACAGAAACTTGTACAAGTTGGGTTTTTGGGAGACTAAGAACTGAATTAGCCAAAAGTTTATTTTGAGACGAGGGGACTCAGTGTGATTGGGTCATACGGGTTGACCAAAAGATCAAATTTGAGATTAGAACCGATTAAAGCTGAATTACTTGTGTGGTTTTAGAATTAATTGTTTGTCCTATGTGATAGGATCATTTTTATGATGAATTGTTTATTGTTAAATGATTTTTGTATGATTAATAAAACTTATACCTAATGTTAATTTTGTCTAAAAAACTTATCTGTGAGACAGGATACCCATGTAAGTGGTGGCACTCATTTTTCCTTATTTCAAGAAAAAACCTTGAACCTCTTTTGTAGATATTATACTTCACTCCACGGAGTTAGAGGTTTATTAATCCCCAACTGTGGTTTTTCCACTGTCTTGAGAATAGAGTATTTTGGAGACTATTAGGGTCTCGGTGGTCAATGTGGTTAGTAGTAGGTCCTAATCTGTCTGAGCATATATACATATTGCGTGGCTTTTATGAGCAGCTTGACTATGACTTCAGAAAAATGTCTAGCCTATAATGATGATTATGTACGAAAGCTCATGGAATCTTTGCCTGTAATAGGTCTCAATAAAGATCTTGATATCCTTGGCAAAGGTGACCAATGGGACGAACTTGTGCAGATGAGAAAGAGACTGATACGTACCGAACTACATGCAATAATCATGATAGAGTATGTGAAAAATCTAGCTTTGCCCCAGGGGCTTATAGTTAGAAATGAACCTCGTCTGTTTCTAGACAATCCGGAATTTAAATTAAAGTGGAGTTATATTGCCAATAATTGCGGCCGTGATTGGCTGATACTTATTATAGAGACTGCACAAGAAACAGCAAAAAAGATTGAAATAGATCTAAAAGATCTAGAGAAAGCAATAAAGAAAAAATTTGATGTAGAAGCATTTAAGAAAGGCTTAGACAAACATCTAAAAGAGATGCAGGAATTTAAAACTGAAACCATATCCGAACGCATCAAGAGGATGAAGAAAGATATACAAAACTTTATACATGAGAAAGCTTTTGGATATACAAACAAAGATTACAAATTTGGAGAAATAAGACCTAATCCGAGGCAGAATCGGAGAGTACGTTTCCGTAATACTTCATATAGCTCTAGTGATGGGGCATCTGAGTACGACGAATTTAATGATCCTCCTAACAACAGTAACGGTACCCGACCGAGTCGGGGTAGAGGCTCTAGAGGAAATAGTCGTAACGCAGCAACAGGGGTTGGTAGTTAATCTCTCAAATGTAATTCTGTCCAAAGAAGAAGAAGAGGTCCTTAACAAAGGACTTAACTTTGTGATTTCTAAATATCATAATCCTTTTGAATTTAGGACTGAATTTAATCAATTTATGCGTAAAGTACATCTGAGGGAGTTTTTTAAAGACACCCCTCATGAGAATGGTGGAAATTGTAGTGGCTTGAGGAACCCATCCGGTTTTTGTGCTCCTTATAATTCGCATACTCCCGAGTCTAAGGTCTTCGAGAGAAAAGTTCTGGAAGAAATTGACATCCTAGAATCACAGGGGATACCACATCATTCCAATTTGAGTAAAACTGAACAACTCACTCTAAAAAACTTGGGGACAAATGAACAAATTGTTATACGCCAGGCCGACAAAGGTGGTGCTATAGTGGTAATGAATAAGAGTGATTACATTGAGGAGTGTCTAAACCTCCTCTCCAATACAGACCATTATAAAAAGCTAGATAAAGATCCTAGTAATGATCTTATCAATAAAATAAAAGAGAAAGTCACGAAAGCGGTGGAACAGGAGATGATTAGCAAACAGGAGGGGGAGTATTTAATCAGAGAGAACGGGAGAATTCCCATATTTTATATCCTCCCCAAAATTCACAAAAATTTGGAGAAACCCCCGGGTAGACCAATTGTCTCGGGTGTCAATTCCCTTTTAGAGCCGATCTCGAAATTTGTGGATTTTTACTTAAGACCGTTCATTCCTAGTATGAAAAGTTATGTCAAGGACACAACAGATGCTATCAATAGAATTGAGGGCAACACCTTTGACCCAAGGATGAATTTGCTAATGTGTCTAGACATACAAGCCTTATACACAAATATACCACAATTGGCTACACTAGAGGTAGTGGAAGAGACTTTGCTGAACAGACAAGATCACTCTCCAGTTTCGAATTCCTTTATAAAATGGTGTACGGAAATGGCCCTCACGAACAATTTTTTTCAGTTTATGGGCCAGTTCTATAAACAAATTGAAGGAACGGCCATGGGGGCGGCAATGGCACCCAATGTGGCCAATTTATATGTAAACATGTTCGAAGAAACGGTGGTATATACTGACCGTAATCCTTTCCAAGAGAACATATTATGTTGGCTCCGTTATATAGATGACGTTTTCGTCATCTGGAAGGGGAACGAAGAGGAGTCTAGAAATTTTGTACTATGGCTGAATTTACAGAATAGATATCTCAAATTCACTAGCAACATTAACAATGGACAAATACATTATTTAGACATCTGCATTTATCATGAACAAGGAGTGTTACTGGTCAAACCTTTTACTAAGGAAACGGATAGGAATGCATTATTGCATTATAACAGCCATCATGCGTACCATGTGAAGAACAATTTACCCTTTGGACAATTTCTTCGGCTGAAGAAGAATAGTAGCACCAATGCTTCGTATGAAGATGGGGCAAATGTGCTTATTGACAAATTGGTAGACAGAGGATATCCCTCCTCTTTGGTCAAGAAGGCGGCTAAGAGAGCTTTCAATAACAACCGAGAAGCTCTTTTGGACCAACAAATACGTAGAGATGGAGATACCGGAGAGACCCCGCTAGTATTTGTGAATACATCTAGTAATCTTTCATATAAAATCAAGAGTATCATTCAGAGAAATTGGAAGAAAATTATGACCAAGGAAATGGGAAGTCCAATTATAGCTTTCAAAAAGAGCACTACTGTACGGGAGCTAGTCATGAGGAATGATGTTAAGCCTAAGAAGAGAATATGTCAACAGACGAATTTGTGGGGCCTTCCGCCAGTCCAGGGCCATTATCCCTGTGGCAACTGTACTATGTGTCAACAAACGAGGAAAACTACATCAGTTGATTTAGGTTTGGGTAAAATATGGCAGATGACAGAACACACAAATTGTGAAACAAGTAATGTCATTTATTTGATTAAATGTCCATGTCAACTTATGTACATAGGAAAGACAAATAGAAAATGTAAAACAAGGATGATCGAGCATAGAAGCTGCATTAGGAATAGAGTTGAACAAGCGCCAATGGTAAAACATTTCATTGAAAAGAAACATACTAGTAACGAATTTGAATGGGTGATTCTGAAACAAATTAAAGGGGAGTCACAATTATTGATCAATAGAAAGTTATTACAGTTGGAACAAAAACTTATTTTTTTATCTAGAAGCCATCTACACGGTCTGAATGAAGGCGTGGAGTGGCATAATACCTAAGCAGCTACTTTTGACTCGGTTTTCCTTTTCTTTCCATTGGGAATTTTGAATTTGGATTGATGTAATTAACAGAGATCATGTTGTTCGCCGAATATGACCACATATTGTACTTAATGACATACGAGAAATTGCTACAGAGGGATGCAATACATGTATGGTACCGACTGTGTTCGCAGTATGTATGGAGAATCATATTGCAATGATTCGAAACGATTTAATGTGTCTTGAATTGAAATGATTTTGTGTTTCACACTTATTGTGAGGTCTTTTTCAGGATGAAATCACAGGCATAAGGGCATTAGGGTGGCCAGACTAGCATTTTTCAACAGTATGGCGGATCAGTAGGCGACCCGGGACTTCATTTCCCGCCTATGTGTCCACGCATGTGTATCGCGGGACGTAGTGACGTCACCAGCGCGCGACAGGCGTTTTTCGATCCGCGTGGGGCGTGATGACGTCATCGCGCCGCCCGCGAGGACAAACACGGGACTTAGATTGTCTCCTGATCGTTCGTTGCCCGTTTTCTGAACAAGCTGGGCTGAAGCTAATAGCAGGACACTAGAATACTATCAAGCCTGCATTTTTCCCATTCAGGGAAAGAACATTTAGAGTGCTGCAAACAGCACACTGGATAGGGCTAGCAGGAGAGTATTGAAGACATCCAGTCCCAATGGGAGCCACGAGTAAGTAATGTTTTTATGCTTACTTCAATAAGATGTGTAG
The DNA here is from genome assembly GCF_040938575.1 of Ambystoma mexicanum. NCBI lineage: Eukaryota > Metazoa > Chordata > Amphibia > Caudata > Ambystomatidae > Ambystoma > Ambystoma mexicanum. The sequence goes on from NC_090930.1 coordinate 1,346,898,227, forward strand.
GAGACTTTAACACGTGGACAATCCACTGAGGCTTTTTGTATTTCTGCTTTGATGTCTTTCAGGTATATGAGCCTGAAGGGTAGATGAAGCTTCCTGAACTAAGTGAAAGGATACAGAATTGAAGGAATAATTTCGGAGGGCATAAGTCTAGAACTAGATGGTAAGATACCTCCTTGAGAAAAACAAGGACTTTTTGAGCTCACAGTTAAGGGTAATAAGAGTCTAACACGTGTGTATATTGTGTACTAGGACAGAAGATACAGGAACACAGGCATGAAGTTCCTAATTAATTGGATATTTGCCTTAATATAACCAATTGAGGTTGAAAGAAGACTCCGGGATAGAGAATCCTCGAGTTAGGAAGGTATGTTATTTACTACATTTCCTTCACCCTTATGGGGATAAGGGTTAAAAAGTCAGCATAATCAATGGACTAACATTATGATAAGAGAGAGTAATACAGTGCCTCCTTTTTATATTAACAGGGTATACCGACTTTTAAAAGAAGATAGAATTCTGGAAATGTGGTTTCATCTTGAATAAGATCTACACAAGACACTACACACCCCTGAAGAATGTCCTACATTGTTGTGATAATGGGACAGAAACTTGTACAAGTTGGGTTTTTGGGAGACTAAGAACTGAATTAGCCAAAAGTTTATTTTGAGACGAGGGGACTCAGTGTGATTGGGTCATACGGGTTGACCAAAAGATCAAATTTGAGATTAGAACCGATTAAAGCTGAATTACTTGTGTGGTTTTAGAATTAATTGTTTGTCCTATGTGATAGGATCATTTTTATGATGAATTTTTTATTGTTAAATGATTTTTGTATGATTAATAAAACTTATACCTAATGTTAATTTTGTCTAAAAAACTTATCTGTGAGACAGGATACCCATGTAAGTGGTGGCACTCATTTTTCCTTATTTCAAGAAAAAACCTTGAACCTCTTTTTGTAGATATTATACCCTACTTGCAACGACACATTTCTATTTTTACAGGGACCTCTGAATCAGACCCTGAATGCATAAAGGAACGAGGGTTAAACGTAACACACATTAGAAAAGAATATTTATCAACTTAACCATGAACACCTTAATTACAGAACAGGGCCTGATTCAGATGTGCGTGCCATGATTTACGGCATGCCAACAACCTTGCCAACCACCTCACATCTAAGGGGCTGGCAAGGACTGTATTAAGAGGCCAAAACACCCTTCGTGCAACAGCCAAAAGAGGCGTTCATTAACGGTACCCTGGGGGTGCTGTTAAACAACACAGCACACTTTTTCCCAATTTACACATATCATTTCTCAGACCAGAGTGACACTTTTCTAGTGGCTGCTTTGCTCTTAGTGTTTCTTATTGTCTTGTTTGAGCCCCTTACTTGTTATACCTTAACCATTGCACATTACACCGGTGCCCCGCACTTTGACTTGTTGTTGCTGTTGACTCCTTTTTTATTATTATGCATTTTACATCGTAGTTGTATAGATGTAATTTTTAATATTGGTGCCTATTCTCCTTTTTGTAAGTGGAGTTTAATTATTGTTTATGAATTTTAAAGCCGTCATGTTCTTAGAAATGTTTTCTTAGAAGGATTTTTACATTCTGGTATTCTGGTATTTTGTGTATTGTATTTTATTTGTATTTTAAATCGTGCAGTTTTCATATTATTTTTAGACCTGCTTCGTCTTTTTCTTTGTTGTCTGGTTACCCCACACGGCGGTACGAGCACATTCTTTGCAGGCTCCTCTGTGGGTTAAACCAGCAACAGGGATTGAGAATGGTCAAAAGGAAACTAAGAGAGGAGGGCTCCTTGGCCTCCAGTGCTAAAATATCAAAGCAAACAAGAGCCCCTAAAGTTATCAGCAAAGCTGTAGCCAGGGACCCCAAACCTAGGCGACCCGTGAGCCAACTCTCACTGGATTCATATTACAAACAAAAGGCAATTTGGGAAGCTGCCTCTTCAATAGGGCAATTCATGTAATAGAGGTTGGGGGTCTGGCAGAGGGGCCTTCGGCTCCTAGCTCCCCATCCTACATAAGTCCCCAAAAGACCCTCATGGGGGGGGGGGCCTTGGGGCACTACTACCTAGTCAGGCAATCGAACTAGCAGGTAATGCAGGGGCAAATGTTGCCATACTGGCCACTCCAGGGGATATGGGGGAGCCTTTGGGTGATCAGGGGCCAGCTTCACTATTGGGGGATGATTCAATAGTCTCACCCACAAACGATGATGACCTGACATGGTTAGTGGCTCTAATTAGACAGCAAATATTGAGGCCTTACATGCCCTGCTTCAAACATTTAAAAAAGGCATCATGAACACTTTGGCGATAAAGGACGACTCAATTCGAGATTTAAAATTAAAGTGGACGCCATTAACCAGAACTGTGGTGGGAGAGGGTTCAGCTCAGTACAAACTGCTATTGAGGAAACAAGCCAGGTAGGGCAGGGGGAAAGGGAGGGTGAAGCTGTAAGTGGCATTTCCCCGTTGTCCATATCGGCTGGTGCACCAACAGGTTGCACCAGACCAAGGATGCCAGCGTATGGGATAAACCCTGTTCCTTGTGCCTTGCCCAGAGTAACGGACAATGGTCGGGTTAGCAGGGTTAGTGTGGAACTAAATCTCCCCCCAATGGCAGCCCCCTTAGTAGGTGTGATAATGGGAGTCCTGGGCTTACCGGTGGGAGTCTTAGAAACAAACTCATCTTTGGTGAATAAGGCCACACATTGGATACATTCCAACTTGATGGGTCCAAGTATAGACGCTAAATCTGTCCTAATGGCCAGAAGAGTGGGATGGGTAGGCCCTACCAGGAAGTCTGTTGAGGGTGATTGGATTGATGTTTCATTCCCCAACCCCATTCGGACTAGACATATGGTGACCTCAAATCTAACCAGGGGTCTGAGGGCCAATGGCGCGAAATTAGCAAGCAGACTGGTGGGTTTGGATTACTTTTATCCCCAAGGGAGGTTGGGGGCAGCCCTGTAAGTGGGACATAGGGAAAGGTACATGCCAGGGGATCCTAGTTGGGAAGGTGATGCTGCCCCTGCCATCCCCAGTGTGGCACAGGTGTGTCTACCTGGGCTACTGTGAGGGGGGATTGTTGTGAACAGCATGGGGGAACTGAATCCAACTGGAGCCTTGCGTCTCAGAATAGATTCAAGCCATTATCGTCATTGGACGATATAGATTGACAGGAGGTAATCAGTGCCCACTCCCAGGGGGCGCTTTGGTAAGTCCATTGGATAGGGGGACCAAACAAATTGTGGCGGCCACAGAAGTCAGAATTGTCTCTTGGAATATCACAGGCTCTAGGGGTAAACTGCAGTTGAATGAGAACGTAGAATTTTTAAAGCGCCATGAGATCATCCTACGGCAGGAAACATGGGACCTGCAGCTGTCCCGCCTGGATGGTTATGCCTCTTATGGCATCCCCGTGAAAAAAGAAGAGGAGAAGGTGGAGTTATGATGGTTTGGTTGTAATGGTCAAGGCCTCCTTAACATGTAGGGTGTAGGTGGTTTAGACCAAGCTGGAATTTTTACTACTTTTAAGGGTTCAAAACCTCTGGCACTGATGGGTTCAATGTCCTACATTTGTGCAATACCCCCAATAGGGCGGATGGGGGAGATTTGGTTGAAATTAAAGGACTTTATAGACAAGTACATGGTGATCTAGAGAGCGCCAAGAATAGACCAGCTGAGCAGTCTACTCTATCGTCACTGATATCAACGTTTTTTATTCTGCAAATTAGCACTGCCTTTCGCCGATCTCACCTTGCACTAGGCAGTTTGCCTATTAACTCACTTGGGTTACCTGTAATTTATATCTATATCTGAGCGGTCGCATTTGGCACGGTTTCCATACCCACATTAACATCCTCTGTGAGTTGCTACCAAGAGGCCTGTAACCATCCTCGCGCACATTGAAATAGCCTATCTGCAACCTGTACGTGCCTTTCAATGAGCCATCTCATAGCTGACTATGACACAAATGTATCTATTTATGCATACATCAGTTAGCATACCCGCAAATTATATGTGTTTTTCAATAACTCGTTACTGAACTTTACTCAGCTTTTGCCATTGTAAAAAATGTACTTACATTGCAGTGATCGTTCTAGTTCTATCTATTACAGTGTGTTCCTCTACTCACAAGTACTGTACTAAATTGACTCGCAAATGTATTAGCTTCATGCTGACACTTTTAGGCCTGCTCTCCTCTGTTATTCGTAACATGTATAAGCTCCATGATAACATTCCGTAGGACTGTTTTTCACCTGTGATTTCACCTACCTCACCCATATTGAACTAACCCCTGCCGCCTCTTAGGCATAGACTACTGCCCTTCACACCTACCCTGGTTACTGTACTAGACCAGCCTATTGCCGCCTCCAGCCTAAATTGCCAAAGACGCCGATTCCATCAGCATGTTCACCACACACCACTACCTTAGAGCGCTAGGCACAATATTCTTCTCTAGCATTTTCTTGTATTATGCTAGGCCTTCTCTCCTCAATTATCAAGACCCTTTCAGTTTAATTAATCGCACCATGACCAGCTTACAGATCCACACCTGTTGTGACACAACACATGCACCTACTCACATACCCAACTGTCACACCAGACGCTCAAGACTCAGAACACGCACCATTCCTATGCATTACCCTGCCCTTCCGACGTCCGCCTCGCACAGAAACACTAGACTAGGCAATCGCATTTCAGTGAATCACACCGCCCACCACTCTGGCAGACATATCCCTACTTCGAGTACCACACTGCCAATCAATACTATGCCCGTGCACAATCTCCATATTAATCCATCTAACCTCCCACTTAAAGGCACCAAACCACCAAAATCAGAGAGAAACATCCAATCACCACATTACAAATGCGCCCTGTTCTCGAAGTAAATGACCTCATCCTAAGTCAAGACCTTGACATTTTAGCCATCAATGAAACATGGCCGCATGAGGCTTCTGCCCCAGCCATTACATTAGCCTTACCAGTAGGTTATTCCAGTCTCAGACAGGATAGACCTTCCAAAATAGGAGGGGGGTAGCCCTAATTTTCAAAGACACATTAGCCTTTAGGCACATCCCTCACTCACCCATGGGAGGGACACGCAGACATCTTATTGGCCAAACTGTCGCTATCACCCAAAAACACCTTAAATATTCATGTGGTTTATAGGCCCCCCCGACTCCCGGCAGATTTCCAGGGGCACATCTCTCACCTACTTACTGAAAACTTCAAAAGGTCCACCAAAACCCTACTCCTAGGCGACCTAAATCTACGCCTCAAAGACCCCAATGATAAAACCGCCATCTCACTCAATAAGGACCTCACAGATCTAGGATTCACCCAAAATGTTCTGAGCCCTACCCACTCCAAAGGCCTCCCCCTTGATTGGGTGGTTGATCACAACTGTGCCTCCGCCATCACCGCTAACACTGCTCACCCTTGGACGTATCATAACTGCATACAATTCACCCTTCCCGCAGCCCCCAGTTTCAAATCTATCACATCGGCCCCTGCCACACTAGCAAGAAGCGCCAAACATACGGCGGATAACCTCCGACCCTACCTTGACCTTCCTTTCCTAGCACCTCCGTTCTCACAAGACCCCAACATCCTTGCTGCTATATTCAAGGACACTCTAACTAACGCAGTAAATTCTGTAGCCCCTCTTGAGTGCAAGAAAGAAAAAAGTCGTTCCACGCAAACTCCTGGTTCACAGAAGAGCTCCATACTCTGCGTGTTACCAAATGCCTAGCTTTCAAAAGCTGGCAAGCGAACCCCTATGATGCCTCCAAAGAAAACTTCAAAACAGCTGCCTCAAAATATAAAGTTGCTTTATTCAATGCCAAATACGAAGCTTATAATCGCTGTATATCCAACGCCAACTCCCAATCAAAAGAACTTTTCACAATCTTTAATTAACTCATAGTTCCTCCTATTTGCAACGACGAAATCGTCAAAGATGAAGCATGGTATACAAGCAGCTATGCTAAAAAAAAAAATAGAACTCCTACAAAACGAAATTCAAGACCATTATAATGCTCTACTAAAGCAGAACCAACATACACAGACCCTGCCTAACAACAAATCCACCAACTTCCCTAAATTCGTCTTCAGACATATCAGAACCTGAAGTTAAAGACATTCTTAAATACCTTAAACCATCGCAATGCAAGGCCGATGTATGCCCACCCATGATCATTAAGGAATGTGCCGAGCCCCTTGCTCCACTTCTGACCACCTTCATCAATGCATCTTTCAAATCTGGCATCGTCCCGGACAGCCTTAAAGAGGCCTGGGTGCGCCCCCTCTTAAAAAAGCCAACGCTAGATCCCTCTCAGCCCAATAACTACCGGCCCATTACCACCGTCCCGTTTTTCCTCAAAATACTAGACAAGACCGCCCACAGTCAAATCCAACTATACCTGGAAACCAACTCCATCCTAGGAAAAAGACAGTCTGGATTCCGCAAAGGGCATGGCACAGAAACTGCCCTGTTGGACTTAAAAAACCAGATCACTCAAATCTTAGACAAAGGCAAGCCCACCCTCCTCCTACTGCTGGACCTCTCAGCATCTTTCGATCTTGTGGACCACAAGACCCTTACTGCACACCTAACACAAGCAGCACATTTTTCAGACCAAGCAGCTTCATGGATCACCTCCTTCCTTGAAGGTAGAGCTATGAAATTTTTCACAAACACAGCAAATGCAGCTCCCACCATCATTCATTGCAGAGTCCCACAGGGCTCATGTACTGCCCCTACTCCCTACAATCTCTTTACTAAGCCTTTGTACATATGAGCAAGACGCAAGAGCGCTACGCCAAATCTACTCCACCATCCAAGCATGGATGGCTACAAATGGCCTGTGCCTCAATGGGGATAAGGCAGAGATTCTTATTCTTGGCCAAAAGAATACTCTAGCCAAACTAGACTGTCTCTACTCCAATTCAGCATTGACACCTGCATCACCCCAGTCCTATCTTCTGTCAAGACACTAGGGGTTCACATTGATGCAACACTGTCCATGAACAAGCAAGTCAGCGCTATTGTCTCTGCCTCAGCCCTAAGCACCAAACTCATTAATGCCATAAAGCCCTTCGTAACCAAGGTCAATTGTCTCTCTATAGCCAGAGCCACCATAGGGGCCAAGCTTGACTATTGCAAAGCGCTCCTAGCTGGCACATCTATAAAAAACATAAATAGACTACAGATCAACCAAAACAACTAATTAAGGGCAGCCTTAAGCATCCCAAGAAGAGAACACATCTCAAATGCTGGGCAAGCAGCTCAGTGGCTCCCAGTCAAAAACCCCATCACCTTTAAAATCCTCACTACCACGCACAAATGCCTCAACCTCAATGCTCCTTCTTACCTCTCAGACACAATCTCTAGATCTATCACAGCTAGGCCCACCAGAACATACTACACCAATCAACTCACCGTCCCACGCATCAACAAGGTTAAAGCAGGTGGTATAGGCTACCTAGCACCCAAGCTTTGGAATGCACTGCCTACGGCTCTTAGAGCAGAAACTTCTCTCCTTGCCTTTTGTAAAAACTTGAAAACCTCCCTCTTCAAATAACTATTCCTCTCCGAACAACTCTCCCACCGTTTCTCAGCTTTCTTCTCCCCTTATGGCTTGTGTAAACTGTTCGCTGTACAATAAGTATGTCTGTTTCTACACTAAGTGCTGCTCTCTCATTGTAACAACCGCCACGATGCCCTCGGGCTGTTGAGCGCTCTACAAATGTGAATAAATAAATAAATAAATCTGGGGGGAGATTTCAATGTCAAAATGGGTTGTGGCTTGCCAAAAGATCTTTACGAACCCATGGAGGAACAAGTGTTAAAGGTTTTGGAACCTCAATTGGAGGATAACAGGGTTTCATTTATTTATTTACATTTATAAAGCGCTCACACAGCCCGCAGGCATCGAGGCGCTGTTACAGGAATTGTTTGTTTTTCTTAGTTGCGTAATTGTGTTTTTTTTTTTGTCTTAGTTACGTATTTATAACGCGCTTAAACACCAGGAGGTTTCTAAGTGCGGACCCGGGGATCGAACCTGTTGCTGCTTCGTGTCGTCTTGCTTCCAAGACGCGCACGCTGCCGCTGAGCTATCCTCCCGGGAGGGTTTGTAGGAGGGGTCTTCAATTCAGTGCCCGACTTATCGAATGGGGCTTGCGATCAGCGAATGGCCGCATCTGTCCGGACATCCCTGGTAAATGCACGTTTAATAATCACTTGGGATCCTCTATTATTGATTATTTTTGTCTAACTCTCGACCTATGGAAACTCATTGTAGGTTTTGAAGTATCAGGAGTGGGGAACAGCGATCACTATCCGTTGGTCCTAACTGTCAAAGGCCTGGTTGAGGGGGTGTTCCCTGTGTCTGGTTCACTGTGTCAAGTGGACAGTGATGTTGTGTCTCTCAGAAGAATTAAATGGGAGAACATCCTAGGCTCTGGTTTGCAAATGAAAATATAAGCCACCCAACAAAGTGCTTGATTGGGAATAATGGATAAATCTACTAGCCTTAGGGAAGTGGTGGGTCTCCTCATGGCTATCCTGGAGGCCCCCTTTGTTTTTTTTCAGTGATTCCAAGACAATAAAGGAGTGATTGGAAGCCGGGCTGGTTTAACCAAGCCTGTAGGCTGTCAAAAAGGGCCATTTTAGATGATCTAAAACGCCCTGCGGTGGACAGACGTAGCATTGTCCAAGCATGTGCTTACTTTCGCAGGACAATTGAGCAAAGGAAATTGGAGCTGGAAGATATGGCCTGGGAAGAATTTCAAGAGGCTATCAGGTTGAATGATGCAAAGTGCTTTTGGTAATTTGTAATGAGCGGGTCCTCTAGTAAGGAGAAACAAGGTTTACAGGGTACTCACGTTGGAGCAGTGGATTGGGTCTCCTATTTTGGGACTTTGTATGATGATGGCCGTGCCAGAAAGGAAAAGTTCTCTGGGGGCGTAGCTTTACGATTTTCCCTGGAGGAGGTGGCCAAAGCAATAGGGGCCCAATCTCAAAATCAAGCACCAGGCCGGATGCCATACCAGCAGATCTCTTCATGAGCCACATTGATCTATGGGCTCCGGTGTTGACGTTGGCCTTCAATGCCTGGTAAAGCTCTGGGCATATCCACCATCTTGGAAGACGGCAACCATCTTTCCGATTTTTAAAAAGGGAGATGTAACTAAACCCTCTTCATATTATCCCATCTCTCTTTTGGATAGCACCTTCAAGATTTTTGGTCGGTTACTGTTGGGCCACGTAGAGAGTTGGCTGTCGAGGCTGAGATCATAACTGATATACAATTTGTTTCCGCCCTGGTTTGGGCACAATGGAGCAGGTACTGAATTTGTATCTCCTAGTATCAAAATGTGTCTTTTGCAAGGGCAAGGTAGTTTACCTCGAATTCATGGACTTAAGCACGGCTTTCGATAAAGTTGATCATGCTAAGCTGTGGGCCGTGCTTGAGTCTATGGGTTGCCCTGTGGATATCCTCGGAGTGTTGCAGGAGATTAGCTCAGATAATAAAGCCAATGTCCGGTTTGGACCGGGGGGCAGGTGCACAGAGTGGTTTGATATTGTGTTGGGTGTTCGCCGGGGGTACGTTATGTCCCCCATAATTTTCACCTTGTACATTAATGGCCTGTTGCAGGCTCTGCTGAACACCGGGGTGGACTGCTTTAGAATGAAGGGTAGGGCATTCCCGGTCTTAGAGTATGCCGATGACACAGTGCTTATGGCCAGAACCCCCAGGGCCTTGCAGGCTTTGGTCGATGCTTACACTTCTTTTATGACCAGCCTTGGTCTCAAAATCAATTCTACTAAATTAGTGGTGATGAGCTGCAGTGGAGGTAGAAAGCTCATTAAGATGCGCCCCATAGTCTGCAAGGGGGAAGTTATCCCAAGAGTGGCGGAGTTCGATTACTTGGGTGTTATATTTTTCGGAGACCCTGACAGGTATGGCACATGTAAAAAAACAGTCTCTGAAAATGTGCCAATACCTGGGGGGTCTGTCCCGGTTTTCTGCTAAATGTAAGGGCCAGCACATGGAATCGACACTCAAGGTGTATACTATGCAAGTAAGGGCAGCCACACAATACAGAGCAGCCTTATGGGAGCATTGTAAGCCTGGGGATATGCAGGCCAGGGAAAATCGCTTCTTTAAAAAGCTTTTGGGACTTCCTGGCTCCTCTTCCTGTGCCTCGGGTGCATAGAGAATTCGGAATGACCTTCTGGGAGGATGATTAGGCAGCTGCCCCAAGCATCTTATGGCTAAGAATATGAGGGAATCAAAACACCACGTTAGGTCACTTCATAATTAAAGCTACGTTGAATAGGGAATTGTGGCACAAAATACCCAGGCTGAGGTCCGTAAAGGAGTTGATGTGTAAGGCGAATGTGCCGGTTGTGCTACCTTCTACTGTGATGTTACCACAGCAGGAAGCAAGATTATTTAAGGAAGCAGTAACTAGGGAAATTGTGGTTAAACGTACGAATGTAGTACAGGTGTCACAAGCGGATAGCTTTCACCAGCTCATAAGTGGGACGCCAACCCTACAGCCGTACCTTGTATGGGCCAGGGAAAAACACCAAAGTTGGCTCATTACAAGGGCACGATTTGATTGCTTACAGCAGAGGGGTAATACTGCGAAATGGTCGGGCTATTCAGATGATCCAAGCTGCCCCGTGTGTGGTGCCCAGAATGAAAATTTTAGCCACTTTATTCTGTTTTGCCCAGGCTATGCACAAATAAGAAAATTGACTATTCTGCAAGTCTTAAAATGTACAGACTTGCGTTAGTACAGGCCAGCCCTGACTTTTCTATTAACGACGGAAACGGAATGGGCGGCCTGGGCATTGCTGTTGTATTTGAAGGTTACTATCTTTAAAAGAAGGGGGCTTTTAAGAGGACAAGATGTTGTATTTTAGAATTATGTAATAACGTTTGTTTTTATTGTTACCTTTTTACTGGAATTCTCTTAAAATGTAATGTCCATGCATTTATTTCATATGCACTAATGGATTATGTCTTAATTGTGTGATATGTAATATGTATGTGTTTGATGAATATTTGTATTCGAATAAACATTTACTGAACTGCATTTAAATGAAATTTGATGATAACTTTCTTAAATTGGAAAAGTGGCATCTTTTGGGAAATGCTTTCTCTGCAAAAAGCAGCACATTATCCCCTCCAGCCCCCACCACGCCCCCCCCCAACTCCCTCCATCCCACAGAGATTTTAGCAGATGTTGCTGCTGGAAAGTACGACATTTCTCTCCAATATTTCCACCCATCTCGGAATGATGGTGCTGGAAACTGGAGGGGGAATGTCGGCCGGCTTTCGACACACTTTTCATCATGAGCTCTGAATCAGGCCCTGCATGTTTTAACACGTTACACGGGGACCATAAAAAAGTAAATAAAGGAAATGGTTTGGAAGTCCTAAAAGCTACTCTTTGTGAAATGAATATGAAGGTATCCTTAAAAAAACGGCTCTGTGCATGTTGACCGGAAAGCTACTACACGTGCAGCTAATTCTAAATAAAGTATTATTTTCACAATAAACCACGTGTGTAATTTATGCAAAGATCAGACCCATAACAGGATATCACTCACCACATCTAAGTGCTGACCGGACATTGCTTTTCTGTTTCCCTGCCACTGAGCAGCTCAGTGAATAAAAAAAATCGCTGTCAAGCACGCAGCTGCTCAGTACTGCTGTGTGTGGAGAGCTGTAACGTCTCTTGATCCAATTTTTTTTTAAGACTCGGGTTTCACGTCTAGCAGCAATGCGCGAGTTTGTGCAAAGAAGAGACACTTTTCCGTGGCGCATCCTCTAGTGTTGATCTGGGAGTGCAGAGACACTACTTACTAATCCGCCAACATCGATTTTTCTATCTACACTCAGATGACACAACCTCTACAGATCTAACAAGTGAAACCCCCGTATGCCTTTGAGTTACTTTATACTGTGCTCGAATAACAGCTGCCCAGTGTTGGGGGTCTCTGGGCGCCCCCGCTGCGTGCCCGCGAGCCCCAGCATGCACAGATGGGACACCAACACGTCTGCACGCTTCGGGCTCCCCGGTCGCTCTCCCGCGGCCGGGAACGCCCCGTTTATTTAAGGCGCACGCGGCGACGTGCAACGTCACGCCGCCGCGTGCGTATCCCCTCACGGGGCAACGCCACACTCCTCCTTTTTCGGGGAGGAACAATAACAACACAACACATCAAACATATTACTACCCACACTGGCATGTATAACTCACAAGCCCCAGGCCCCCATTTATTAACAGCCTCCCGGATCCCCTTCACTCCGGAGCCCAGTCAATCGGCCCCAGCACATAGTCTCCGAGGTAGGCAGGTCTCCCTCGCCCAGCCCTCTGGGGGTACCTCCCACCTACCTCAGTCGCCGGACTCCCGGCCGCCCCGGTGTCTCGTGCTGGTGACCCCACGAATTCCCCCCGGGGGGTGTCTTCATCCGGGAGGACCGTCTCATCCGGGTCAGGCGGGAGTTCAGTCCGAGAGTCCCCCAGTTTCTTGAAGAAGCTCACGTTCCGGGTGACGGCCGACTTCCCATCCGAGGCCGTCACCATCGACCCCTTCACCGCCACTACGTCCAGCGGCTCGGGCTCATATGGAAGCGAGAGTTTCCCATGGGGATGCCGGTTCCTAATCAACACTTCGTCGCCCGGTTCCAGCCGCTGCGGACGAAGGCCCCTCCGTAGATTTTCCTGACTGGTCCTTGCCAGCCGCTCCGCTTCCACCCGTTGGTCGTCTATTACCCCGGGTACCTTCTCCTGCACCTCCGGGAGGAGACCTCGGGGGCACCTGCGGAACAGAGCCTCAGCCGGGGCCACCCCAGTTGAAGCATGTGGGGTAGTGCGGTACACTCTTAGGAACTGGTATAACGCCCGCTGGAGAGGCTGACCTTGTCCCTGAGCTATCCGGAACGTCTTGTTTAATGTCCTCATCAGCCTCTCTGCGTCCCCGTTCGCGCGGGGCCACAACGGGGACACCTTCCGGTGGGCCACTCCGCAGCTCTCGAGGAATTCCGAGAACCTCGCGCTCTGGAATGGGGACCCATTGTCCGAGCACAGGGTCACAGGGAACCCATGGGTGGCAAAGATCTTCTCCACAGCGCCCACCACGTGCTCGAATGCCACCGACTCAACGAATTCCACCTCCGGGTATCGCGAGTACTCATCGACGATGGCTAGGAAATGAGTACCCACGGCCGTGGATCCGAAGTCCGCATGCACAACTTCCCATGGGCGGGTCCCCCGTGGCATTACCTCGATCTCAGGCTCCCGTTGTACTGGGGAGGCCGCCTGGCACCATACACAGGCCGCTACGAAGTTGTCCACCTTCTTCTCCAGCTCGGGGAACCACACCTTCAGCCTCAACCTCGCCTTCGTTTTGGCGGCCCCTTGGTGTCCCTGGTGCGCCAGGTTGATGACTTCGTGGACCTTGGAGCCCGGCACCACCAGGCGATCACCCCGCAGCAACAGACCCGACTCCGTGAAGGACAGTTCATCCCTCACCTTCCAGAGTTGCTCGAGGGTCACCTTGGCCTCCTGCGTGCGCCCGGCCACCAACTCCAGCACGGTCTTCCAGGACCCCGATTGCATCGAGCTTCGCAGGATGCGGAAGCATTCGTCATTGGCTGCTGCGGTCTCCAGTTCGGGGAGCGGCATCGCATTGGGGGTAGCACTCTCGACCACCATGCTCACGTGATCATCGGCCTCCTCAGCACACGACTCTTGGGCGGGCCCGTCCCTGCCCACCGGATGCCTGGACAGGTAGTCCGCCGCATTGTTGGCCCCTGGCCTGTAGATAAGGTTAACGCCATATTCTAGGAGGGCCAGCATCCATCGCTCGATCCTGGCTGGTGGTTTGGAGGAGGATCCGGCCATGATTGGGATCAGTGGTTTATGGTCTGTTACCACTGTCACAGGTCTCCCCAGCACATATAGCCGAAAATGCCGGCAGCCCCACAGAACCGCCAGGGCCTCTCGCTCAATCTGAGAGTACCTCTGCTCGGTTTCGGAGAGGGCCTTGCTCGCATAGGCCACGGGCTTCATTCCTCCGTCTCTGCCCACCTGGGTGAGGACCGCCCCAAGGCCAAACGGGCTGGCGTCCACAACAATCTCCGACTCCAAGGCAGGGTCAAAGAAAGCCACGGTGTCCTCCGCTGTTAGTGCACCTTTGATATCCTCGAATGCCGCCTGTTCTAGCGGGCCCCACTGCCAGATAGTGTCCTTTTTCGTCAGAGCCCTCAGAGGTTCCGACCTCGAGGCGAGATTCTTGATGAATCGCCCGCAGTACGTCACCATTCCGAGGAAGCTCCGCACCTCTGATGCGGACTCAGGGGGTCGTGCTGCCTTGATGTCTTGAACCTTCTTGGGGTCAGGAGACACCCCGCCCTCCTTGAAGATGAAACCAAAAAACTCAATGGTCGGGCGGAGGAACTCACACTTGTCCTTGTGGAGGGTGAGCCCCAGCGATTGCAGCCTCTCGAGAGTCCTGGCTAGGCGTTTCAGGTGGTCTGATTCAGTCCTCGCAAAAACCAGAATGTCGTCGCTAATGTTCAGGACGCCCTCCAGGTCTGCGAGAGCGCCTCGGATTAAGTTCTGAAACACCTCAGCTGCAGACGACACTCCAAAGCTCAGACGCTTGTACCTGTAGAGTCCCCTGTGGGTGGTGAAAGTCGTTATATAACGGGACTCTGGGTGGAGAACAACCTGGTGATACCCAGCCCGTAAGTCTAACTTCGAGAAGAAACGGGCCCCTTGCACTTCCGCAATGATGTCATCAATCGTCGGGGTCAGGTGTCGTTCTCTCCTGATAGCCTTGTTGGGCAACCGCATGTCCACACAGATTCGGACAGAGTCCGGTTGTTTAGGTTTCCTCGCCACGACAATGGGGGATACCCAGGGTGTGGGGCCCTCCACCTTTTCAATTACGTCCAGGTTCACCAGGTTATCGAGTTCCTTGTCCACCTGGTCCCTTAGATGGAATGGGATCCGCCTGTGCTTCAGGGCTATGGGCTGTACCGACTCGTCGATGTGGAGCCTCACGGGGTCGCCGTTCATCCTCCCGATCCCTTTGAAGATGTCAGCATACTTGTCGAGCAGGTCGTTGATGTCCTCCAAGTATACTGAATAGGCGAAGCTGACTATACCAAGGGCCTCCGCTGCCGCACAGCTGAGCAGGGTGTTGCTGCTCACCGGAGTCACATAGAAGCGGGCCCTGATCTTCGACCCGTCGTGTTCCACCTTGGCAACGAACACCCCATCGAGTGGCAAGGGCTCCCGCCCACCAAATGCGAAGATACGGGCCCTTGGTGTCGCCAGTCTCGGGGCTGGGTCGAGCGCAGCATAATGTCCTCTCGCCATGACATTTACAGAGGCTCCCGTGTCGACTAGCACAGGGACTGGCGAGCAGTTAACCTCCACGACACACCTCGGCTGTCTTCTGCTCCTTCCCTTGAGGACCTCCATGCTGGAGACGAAGAAGATGTTCTCCTCATCCTCCTCCTCCTCCACTTCTTCTTCCGCCGGGGCCTCCTCTGGTTCCACCTGTTCCACCTGAGCTACCCTCGGCGGGCGGTACTGCCGCGGGGCCCATAGACGGGGCTGCCCTCTCGGGATAAGTACAGGCAGAGTCGCCCTGCACACCCTCGAGAAGTGGTCAGGCACCCCACAGCGTCCACAAACTTTTCCTTTGGCCATGCACTCCGATGAGTGGGGAAGATCATATCCGCATTTCTGGCACGATTCTACCGGCTTCCCCGCTCTGTCTCTGGGAGGTATACCGGGTTTTCGCACCCCTCTGCCACCCCGCCAGATGGCGCACACCTCCTCCGGTTTCGCCGGGCGGGAACCGGCCTCCATTTTGTTGGCTCGAGCCTCCGCCACCTCATGGCACCTCCCGAGCTCCAGAATCCTGGCCAGAGTGAGTCCGGGCTCTCTTAGGACTTGTCGCCTCAGCTTGCCTGACGAGCACGCCTGGATCAGCATGGTCCTTATCATGTCCTCCGCATCCCCCCACGCACACCCTTGTGACAGGCGGCGCAGGCGGCCATAGAAAGTGTCAAGCGTCTCCTCTTCCTTCTGTTTGGCCGACAGCATGACGAACCTTTCAAAGTCCACGTTGGCAAGGGGGATGAAATGCGCCAGGAGGGCTGCTTTGGCCTGATCATATGTGTTACCCGCTGGAGTCAGAGATTCAAAGATCTCCTGCACAGTCACCCCTGCGGAGTATAGCATTGTGGCCACCATGCTGTCGTCGTCCGTGACTTGGGCGGCCCGAAAGTACATGTCTAGCCTTGCGATCCATCTCCTCCATCGTGGCCCTAGACTGGATGGAGGGCCCGTAGCATCAAACTCCGGAATTGGCTGCAAGGCCGCTTGCGCCCTGGCTTGGGCCATGGCCAGGGGTGGTGGTTGGACTGGAGGGGGGGCTGCACCCACCGGTTGTACAGGCAGTCCAGACGTCGTCGAGCGTGGGATGTGCTGTGGGGGGTTCTGCTGGAACAGGTCTGTTAGATCTTCATCCTGCGACTCCTCCGAAGCCGTGGCAGTCGCACCCTCCAGGGCACCAGGATCACTCATAGGCGCAAGCGCACAGGCACCCTTGTTCCAATTCTAAGGGCCGCAACTTGCACCACTCCCCACACTGCCACCACCCACGTGATGATGAAAGGGTTGAAGGAGAGTACCTCAAGGCGCCTGGTGTCCACGTGGGCCGCAGAAGCTGGAGCGTCATCCCCCACGTGATGATGATGAAGGGGTTGAAGAGGGTCCTGAAGAGGATCCGTGAACAAAAGTCTCCAAAAATTGAGCTATAAAAGGAATGGGCTGAGAAGGCCCAGCCACCTCAGTCCATCTTCCAGCTACAACACGACGTCACCGCCTGAAAATTCACCAAAATGACAAAATCTTGGCATGGGCCTGCAGGTTGTACTGCCTGCAGTCAGTTGATCCAAAAATTAGGTTTGGATGGTCTTCCTGCTCCAAACCGGAGCCGTTAGAAGACTCTCCACCTCGTGGGCAAGATGGCCGCCAGCCGCGTGTGGTCCGCGGCCTCGGCGTGATGCGAAACATCCACGGATGTTTCACTCGAAATGAAAAATTACTCCGGGATTGCGCTCACCGCCGGGCCCGGGCATCCGACACTCGTCGCCACTGTTGGGGGTCTCTGGGCGCCCCCGCTGCGTGCCCGCGAGCCCCAGCATGCACAGATGGGACACCAACACGTCTGCACGCTTCGGGCTCCCCGGTCGCTCTCCCGCGGCCGGGAACGCCCCGTTTATTTAAGGCGCACGCGGCGACGTGCAACGTCACGCCGCCGCGTGCGTATCCCCTCACGGGGCAGCGCCACACCCAGGACGATTTTTGATAGCACTGGAAAAGGAAACAGTTCATTGTGGGGAAACACTGTAGCCAGGTAGGGAGGAAAAAAATAAGGCCAACTACCCTTCAAAGAAATCCCAAATATAGTAGCCTCTCAGACCAAACTATTTAAACAAGCATTGACAATGACAATCGTTTTGGCGTTTACGGATGTTCTTTGCATGTTGCATTTATAGGCACGTGGGTGCAAGGAGAAGAGTGCAAGGTTTTAAAGGAGGATGCAATAAGGGGCGAGAACAAGAAGGGGAAGAGAAAAGAGCAAGGGATGAAGCCATTGACAGAGGGTGCCATTGATTGTGGTGGTGGGCCCTTCCCAGTGTGTTTCCCCTTTAAGGGAATGTATCCCTCCCCTTTGTATTGCCCTTTTAACATGGGCCATGACTGTGTCATGGCCCAAGCTAATAACAGACACGCCCACCAGAACGGCTGCAGACTCCCAAGAGGAACGACTGAGTTTGTGTCTCCTTTATGTAGGCCTGCAGGCCTGCATGTGGAGGCACAGGCCACCATGCACTGATGCTGTGGGACCCGCCAGGATGGTGGAAGAGGTCCACATGGGCATGGCTGGCTGTGCCCCCAACCCTGATGGTGCTGAAGTTCTATAGAACCAGGTGACCTGCCGGATGTCTAGGACAGGCCCCTACCCCCACAGGCACTGGGCCTATGCAGTGCTGGTGTCAGTAGCACTGCGGAGGCCCGCTGGATGTCCATAGCGGGCCCCCTGTAACAATGGTGACAAGGAGTGAACCCTAGTCATGCAATGTTACCCTGCTGTCCCTCACGCTTGTTTTTCTTTGTTCTCCCGCAAGGGGGAGGAGGAGGGACAGGGGAGGAGGAGGAGCGGCGGGCCATTGCCATGGTGGTAGAAGTGTAGGGAGCCCCGGCATGCTTCGCCCTAGCCACGACTCTCATTCATGAGGGTGACCATGCGGCCGTGATCGGAGTGTGGTGGCACCACCCTGAGGTCCACAAGCCCTGCGGCATCCACAGCCGCGAGGGAAAGAAGAAGACCAGTAACAGTCTCTCCCACACTGTGGTGGACAGAGACCATGTGGGAGTCCTGCCGGTGAGTGTTCCCCCAACACCTCTGAGGGGGGTGCTCATGCGGCCGGGGTGGGAGTTGCCCCACACACCCCTCTGCGGCATCCGCCATGAAGAGGGGGTGAAGATCAGGTGCTCCCGTGCGGAGCGAGGAAAAAAAGGAAGGACATCACCCGCCCTGGGAGGAGAGTGTTTACCCTCTTGTCCCCCACAGAGAAGGAGAAGCCTGCTGGAAACGTGGGAGGGCCTGATTGCCCTCCCGCAACAACTGAGAGAAAGCAGCCGCAGCCATAATGAACATGTGCTCCGGCCCAGAGCTGTCAGCAAGGAAAGGAAGCGGCCGTAGCCATAATAAACACATGCTCCGCCCCGGAGCTGTCAGTAGTACAGCGCCTGCCCCGACCTCCACCCAGAGGCAAGCATGCTGCCCGCATTAAGGAAGAAATGTTGTGGCTGCAGCTCCAAGACAGAACGGAGCAGCTGCAACAAAACAAAAGGTACCCCAAGAGTGAGTGCCCGCCCCCAACTGTCCTGGGCCGGGCAGTGAATGGAGTAAACAGAGGCTGCCTGCCTAAACAAGCAGAGCGGGCAGCACTTTGCTGGATCTGCAGCCCCGGCTGCATCAATACCGGGCCACTACTGGAAAAGGGTGCAGTTCCGTGTAGGAGCAGAGAAAAAAAAAACATCCACTGCAGGGAAAGATGCCATCAGGCGACTGCTGCTGGCAGTGGGGAGGAGTGTTAGGCAGAATTATATGCAGTACCCTTTGGGAACACCACACACAATTAAGACTACAAGTGACAGTACAAATTCACCTTTGGTACAAGCCTGTACTACACAGTAAAGTGGTAGCGATGGCTGAGCAGCTAGACTTATCTCAAGAGCAAGTGAGCAGTATCAATAGTTACACAAAGGACAGCAAATACTATGATTCAAAGAAACACTGACTCAAGGTTTCTGAGTAAAAGAATATGCATTTATTTACATATCAGTTGTAAAACATTTCACTAAAGTAAAGCAGTTGAAAAATCACACTCTTAATACACTACACCACACCCAATAGATTCTGGACAAGTTAGGCTCAAAATGAAGTGTGAGCAAAATCGCCCTCCAGCAATTTAAAAGGGAGGGAAAGACAAAGTTAGACAACAATTGAGCAGCACCAACAAGTAAGTAAGCAGCGCAATCTAGAAAAAGGAACTAAAGTGAGGAAATCTAATTCAAGGGGCCTGGCCCAAAGTCAATGGACCAAAGTCTTTGCTCAAGATCACACATCGGCAGAAAAGTTAGTTTAAAGAATGGAGAAGGACAAGCCCTCAGATTGGCAAAAGGTTTCACACACTTTCACCGCGGCTGGACGAAACGAACAACCGGATTTGAACAGTACCTTAAATGAAGAAGAAGGCTGTAGCTGAGGCGGACGTTCCTGGCAGGTCCTGCAGGCTCACGGTTCCTGAAGCGACTGTCGGACTGGCACGAAGTAGGATGACTGATGGGTCCTGCACTGCCCAGGGAAGAAAGCAGCAGGAGAGCAAAGCAACAAATAAAAGGTGCACTCCTTAAAATGCAAGCAGTGTCCGTTCCTCCTGGCTATCCGGTTCACTGTAGCTCGCTACAGAAAATTCAACCAGAGAAGGGAGACCTGGTGAGCAGTTTGGTAAACTGGTTGTTCCCACCAGCTCAAGGGGAGATGATTCCTTGAAGATCTTCCCTGTCGTTGGAGTATGAAGATTCGGACTTGCAGGAGGGCTTCACCGGGCGGTTCAGTCGTTGTATAGGTCCTCTTCTGTCAGCTCCTCTTTGGATCTTTCGTTCCAGTGGCGACTCTGCCTTTCCAGCTCCAGATACCTGCTTTTTATGCAGTTTTCCCCAATTCACACAGCCTGGCTGTCAATCACACAGCAGGGTGGCTGTCCCGCCGGGACAGTCACCACAACCAATCAGATCAGAGTGCGACATGGGTCTCCAAGGAGACCCTGTGCAGGGTGTCCTAAACCTCTCCCTCACATCCTGTACCCCCCAGACATACAGGCACCTAAGGAGGGCTTCTGTGTAGAAGCCTGCAAAAGGACGGTGAACAAAGGAACCAAACCTGGTTTGGCGTGCAGAGAAAAACACGAAAAAGACTTTTACAAAAAGAAATGGCGACTAAACCCAGCAGGGACCCTATAAAAACATATATGGTCTAGCGGGTTTAAGTTCGAGGCTACCAAGATAGCCTAAAACAATACAGGGTTATTTAAGATAACCGCGGTAGGAAAAATAGGGTAGTTACCACTACCACCAGCCAAGTCTTAATGAAAAGGGAGCGAAACAATGCTCCAAGAGAAACAGACAAAAAGGGATAAGTATTAACCCTTTCCAGAACTCTATTTCAGATAGTTTGTACTGGGTCTGTGAGTTTTAAAAGAGACTAATAAAGTCAATGGCAACTTTACATGTTCTGGGAGACAGTAGTCAGTCCCAGAAAATGGAGTCGGAGTTGGGAAGCCAAAAAGACAATCCTGTGTCACTGCACTGAAGGTGCTGTGTAACACACAGTAAAAAGATGATGCCTATGGAGTAGGTGAGGCTCCATAGTCTATGAACACAAGAAAATGTTAAACACACACAGTAAAACACATGTAAGAGTGGGAAAAAAGGCTCACACTCTTAACAGGTGAAAACAATAAATCCTATAAATCCAGGAAAGCTGCTGAAGGACTCAGTAGGTAGGGGAAATTCGCCATTCTGGGGAATTCTCCCTAACACTGGCCCACCCAGACTAAGGGACAGGAGGATTCAATCCACTCCTGGCTGAATCTCTACCTCTAGTCGGTTAAAAACATCCTAGAGAGACCATCAGCATTTTTGTAGTGACATCCTGCTCTGTGCTCAATGGTGAAATCAAACCCTTGCAGGCAGATTGACCATCTCAGTAGTTTTGGGTTTTCCCCTTTCATTTGCATTATCCACCTCAAGGGTTGGTGGTCAGTTTGAATCACAAAAGTAGATCCATACAAGTATGGTCTAAACTTCTTCAAAGACCACACAATGGCAAAACATTCACGCTCTATGGTTGCCCACCTTGTTTCTGGTTCCTTCAGTTTCCTAATGATGAAGCAAAGGGGGTGCTCCCTACCTTTCTCATCCAGTTGACTAAGGACTGCACCTATACCTGTATTGGAGGCAGCTGTCTGCACAATGAAGGGTTGGTGATAATCAGGAGCTCTTGGGACTGGAGCTTGACAAAGGGCTTTCTTCAGGTTTTCAAAGGCTTGAGTGCACTCCTCATTCCATTTAAAATTTTTAGGGAATTTTGGCGAGAAGATCACATTCAAGGGAGAAGCTATGGTCTTATAGTTCTCTATGAAATTCCTCTAGTACCCAGTGAGACCTAGGAAAGCTCTCACTTGGGTTTGAGTAGTAGGGCTGGCCCAGTTTTGTACAGCTTGTACTTTGCTAGGAATTGGCCTTATTTCACCTCCTCCAACCTCATGACCAAGGTAGACCACTTTGCTCTGACCAATTTGACATTTGCTTGCCTTTATGGTCAGATGGGCCTGCTCAAGAGCCTGCAAAACATATCCTAAGTGATTAACATGTTCTTTCCATATAGGGCTGAACACGGCAATGTCATCCAAGTATGCCATGCAGAAGTCATCCATCCCATTCAGAACTTGATTGACCATCCTTTGGAATAGAGCAGGTGCATTCTTTAGTCCAAAAGGCATGACCTTAAACTGGTAGAGGCCTGCTGGGGTTGAGAATGCAGTTTTCTCCTTGGCATGGTCTGTCAGGGCTATTTGCCAATAGCCTGACGTCAGATCAAATGTACTGAGATACTTGGCTGAACCAAGTCTATCCACCAGTTCATCTGT
Source organism: Ambystoma mexicanum (assembly GCF_040938575.1). NCBI lineage: Eukaryota > Metazoa > Chordata > Amphibia > Caudata > Ambystomatidae > Ambystoma > Ambystoma mexicanum. The sequence continues at coordinate 1,346,920,588 of NC_090930.1, forward strand.
CCCTGGCAAAGGATGGGCATCAGTCTTTGTGACTGCATTTAGAGCTCTATACTCCACACAGAATCTCAACTCCCTGGATCCTGACTTTGGTACTAGAACAACTGGACTAGACCATGGACTTGTAGAGGGTTCTATAACCCTGAGATCAAGCACAGGTAGACAGTCACCAGTGAGAATATCATGCTGGCCCTAAGGGGCCAGGCCTGGTGAAAGTGAAAACAGGGAGGCAAACTGATTTAACAGAACGTTGCACTCCTCCTGTTGTTCAGATGTCAGTTGAGAAGAGAGATTTACTCCTTCTATTTTCTCATCCAAAGGTTGGCCTCTGAGGAGGTCAGGTAGAGGTTCACTCTCCTCCTCCTCTTGAGCTGAAGCTAGAAGCAAAGCTCCCACTTCTGGTCTCGAGACCTATGCCTTTAAACGGTTGGTGTGAAAGACTCTGGGAACCTCCTTAGGTCTGCCTAAGTCCACCAAATAGTTCACCTCTCCAAGTTTGCCCACAACCTTGAAGGGTCCTATCCATTTGTCCTGCAAGGCCCTCTGCCTTGTTGGCACCATAACTAATACAAGCTGGTCTTGAGTAAACTGAACCATGCTGGCTTTCTGGTCATGCCAATGTTTGACCAGAGCCTGACCTGCTTTTAAGTTATCACTAGCTTCTGCCATCATGTGTGACATTCTCCTCCGGAGACCTATCACATAGTCAGTCACTCTGACTGGTTTGGGGGAAGGAGCACTCTGCAACCCCTCCTTAATCAGGGCAAATGGGCCTCTGACTGGATGGCCACAAAGAAGTTCAAAGGGACTGTAACCAACTCCCTCCTGAGGGACTTCTCTATAAGCAAAGAGAAGGCATGGCAGTAGAAGGTCCCACTATCTTTTAAGGGGTTCCTCTAAAGCACCTATCATGCTCTTCATAGTTCAATTAAACCTCTCTACCAGTCCATTTGTCTGTGGATGGTAGGCTGTAGAGAACGTATAAGTGACACCACAGTTTTTCCACATGGCTTGCATGTAGTGAGACATAAAATTGGATCCCCTGTCGGATATCACTTCCTTAGGAAAACCTACTCTGGTAAAAATACCAAGTAGAGCCTTAGCCACAGCCTGAGCCGTAACAGTCCTCATAGGTATTGCTTCTGGGTATCTTGTAGCATGGTCTACTACAACCAGGTTAAACCTGTTCCCTGAAGATGTGGGAGGGTCAAGGGGACCAACAATGTCGTTGCCCACCCTCTCAAAAGGAACTCCCACCACTGGGAGAGGCACCAGGGGTGCCACATTCTTGACTCCACCATTGCCAGAGGTTTGGCAAGTGTAACAGCTCCTACAGAATTTGTCAACTCCTGAACCCATTTTAGGCCAGTAGAAGTATAAGCAGAGCCTTTCCTTGGTCTTTTTGAAACTCAAATGACCAGCCAAAGGTATCTCATGGGCCAACACTAGGAACTGGAGTCTGTTGGCAAGGGGCACTACAATTCTTTTGCAGTCCCCAGGGATAGACTCAGTCGGTTCACTGTAGAAGAGGCCATCTTCCCAGCTTTCCAACTTCTTGCCCATCAAGATGGTTAGCAGCATGTTGTTGAAGACTTTCGAGAGTAGGACACTCTCTTTGTCCTCTGCTGCAGTCTGCCCCGACATAGCCAACAGACAAGAACACACGGGCCACCATGCGCACTGGTCACTCACACACGAAGAACATACTCAGTGCTATGACGCAGCGGACTGTCACACCCACAGACATGCATCATTGTTATTTTTCACATAGGCCTTCTACAGCACAGCAGAAACGCAAGACACCTGAAGAGCTCGTGTACATGCTTGCTGACGCTTCTCTCGCCACTCATCTCTATGAGGACACCACCATGAATATCTAACGCTGCCTGTGACACTTTGTTGCTCCGCGACCTCCATACTATGGATTATGTACCGCCACCCAGGAACTAGGCCCAAGTAGGCCGCAAGCAAGAGTCCCCAGACAGGAGCTTCGCAAACGAAAACCCTCCCAGAACGAAATACAAGAGCTGACCATGCAGAACGAGGCCCTAACGAGAGCCCACAGCCAAGGCCACGATGTTGCAACCCGCACGCTGCGCGCCCAGCACCAAGGTTACACCTGCAGGTGCCAAGCCCTCAGAGACAGAATACAAAATCTAATGCTCATAATTCTGCTCCAGCTACGGTCTCCCCACACGTGACCAAACCGAACTGACAAGATGCCAAGCCTACGAGACGAGAACCCGCCAGGGTCCCACGTCTGGGACACAGGTTGCAACAACGAAGCAGCAAAGATGGACACCTACAGCGATGGGAAAGACCTGCTCACCAGCCCATAAGCAGACCTGTCCACTGTCCGCATTAACACATAGTTGCATATTGTTGCTAATGTCAGGTACACCGCGGGCTGGGAACAGCGATGGTCCCAGGCTTGGGGGCTCGCGGGAGTACCAATCAGAATACAGGGGGCTTATTACTGATGCCATTACTCCTAGCCAATCACCAAGGGTCCCCTTGTAACAATTCCAAAGTAGCAACTGTTAGGGACAGACCAAGTATACCACCTGACCTGTCCTCCACCACTAATATCTCTCCCCATAGGGGACATATACTAACCCTACCACTCGGGGAACCAATCCAAAGTGGCAATAGGTTTTGTGATGATTTTTCCCAGGTGACGCAAGTAGCACGTCATACTGCTGTAAAAAGGGCCTGCGAGCCCCACTAACGATGAGAGCTTCTCTGGATGCATACGGACTAAGCGTATCCCTGCAGTTACTCTAATAAACAGCAGTCATTGCCCCACTCCTTGTGTGCGTGTGTCATACTCCTTCTGGGACACGGGAGGAGTTGGGGCCTCCCCAGCCCAGAGGCTCGCGGACGACTCTGCCGGCCCCCGGGATAATCACCCCGACAAGTTGGAGGCACTGCTGAGATCTGTTTGAGGTCTGTTTCCCTGAGAGCATTATTCCAAGGCCTCTTGCTACGAGGCGACCCGGCAGCGCGGCCCCCTCTGCCGTTGCCCCCTTTTGAGGACTACAGGACCATCACAGAACTGCGAGATGACCGGACAGCGCAATCCGGATATTGGCCCTCGGGAGCCGATTGAGAAGTATCCCGCCCGCGGTTGGCGTGTGTCCAGACGTGTTCCAGACGAGGGGAGGTGGCGAGCCACTTTGGATGGGTGCACGCATAGTATGGATTATGTACCGCCACCCAAGAACTAGGCCCAAGTAGGCCGCAAGCAAGAGTCCCCAGACAGGAGCCTCGCAAACGAAAACCCTCCCAGAGCGAAATACAAGTGCTGACCATGCAGAACGAGGCCCTAACTAGAGCCCACAGCCAAGGCCACGATGTTGCAACCCGCACGCTGCGCGCCCAGCGCCAAGGTTACACCTGCAGGTGCCAAGCCCTCAGAGAGAGAATACAAAATCTAATGCTCATAATTCTACTCCAGATACAGTCTCCCCACACGTGACCAAACCGAACTGACAAGATGCCAAGCTTACGAGACGAGAAGCCGCCTGGGTCCCATGTCTGGGACACAGGTTGCAACAATGAAGCAGCAAAGATGGACACCTACAGCGATGGGAAAGACCTGCTCACCAGCCCATAAGCAGACCTGTCCATTGTCCGCACTAACACATAGTTGCACATTGTTGCTAATGTCAGGTACACCGCGGGCTGGGAACAGCTATGGTCCCAGGCTTGGGGGCTTGCGGGAGAACCAATCAGAATACAGGGGGCTTATTACTGACGCCATTACTCCTAGCCAATCACCAATGGTCCCCTTGTAACAATTCCAAAGTAACAACTGTTAGGGACAGCCCAAGTATACCACCTGACCTGTCCTCCACCACTAATATCTCTCCCCATAGGGGACATATACTAACCCTACCACTCGGAGAACCAATCCGAAGTGGCAATAGGTTTTGTGATGATTTTTCCCAGGTGACGCAAGTAGCGCACCATACTGCTGTAAAAAGGGCCTGCAAGCCCCACTAACGATGAGAGCTTCTCCGGATGCATACAGACTAAGCGTATCCCTGCCATTACTCTAATAAACAGCAGTCATTGCCTTGCTCCTTGTGTGCATGTGTCATACTCCTTCTGGGAGGCGGGAGGAGTTGGGGCCTCCCCAGCCCAGAGGCCCGTGGATGGCTCTGCCGCCCCCCGGGATAATCACCCCGACAAGTTGGAGGCACTGCTGAGATCTGTTTGAGGTCTGTTTCCCTGAGAGCATTATTCCAAGGCCTCTTGCTACGAGGCGACCCAGCAGCGCGGCCCCCTCTGCCGTTGCCCCCTTTTGAGGACTACAGGACCATCGCGGAACTGCGAGAAGACCGGATGTCTTTGATATGTCCCATTGTTACGCTCACCTGGTTCCCACAGGGGTGTCAGGCGGAACTGGACAGCCGCGGTCTCCACCAACGTGATGCGTAATGCAGAGATGACTGACTGGACTGGCCCACCTAGCTTCGTCTGCTTGACCCGTAGAAGTAGTCTCCTAAAGGCAGAGAAAAGGAATTAGCCACCGGTGGAGTTGAGTAATAGCCCCTCACTGCGTCCCCATTTATCACCTCTGATATTCCCTTTCACCAAGCTCACCTTATAGTTTTGAATGATGAGCTCTCCATCCTGCGAGGAACGCAGGGGCGCGTTGATGGCCAGTTACTTCACCGGCTTGAGGATATTGGAAGAGTTCTAGACAATCTTGGCTCCAAAACTCCTGGCGAAGGGCCGTAAGTATATAGTTCTAAAAAGTTCAAAAATATCTGAATAATCACTCTTGTCCAATTCCTTTGTTTATCTTGCAGCTTAGACTCAAATGAAGATAGTTCTGTGGCAGCTGAAAGCGTTCTGGTAAGAGTCTGTGCTATCCCACACTGTCCGTTAAATGATGCCAAAGGTTAACTCGCTGCTGTCTCTTTTCTTACAGGTGCGGCGTAAGAAGATTTGGCGTGCTGGTGAATAATACCTTCGGCGGTAAAATCAGGTAAGTATATGGTGGCAAGAGATTGTCCTTATTTGTTTCCCCTCGGCTCACCTTGTTGCTTTCTTGTCCCCCTTAGGTGCTGGAATGCGGCAACTTAATGATGGAGACAGTGCCGGATCGTAGAGATGCTGCGAGGAACGGTGAGTATGGCGCGGCGCTGCTGCTGGCGATGCGCCATGTTTAAAATAAAGTATTTTTCTCGTGCAAAGATGCGATGAATCCGGAATCAGGTAAGAAACCCAATAATGTTCTCGTTCTAACCTTTCTTCTTCTTTCTCTTCTTTCTAGGAGCTCTGGACTCGAGGCGGGCGTGGCACGAGGCTGGATGTTGACTGCAGGCACGGTGAGCGTTACGCTGCTGGATGCAGAATAACGCAAAGCGTGTGCTGCCCTTTGGGCGTGGTTTAAATAGCGACCAAAGTAGTCCCAGGTAAGCATTCCTCCACAACCAAACCCGAGTAACAAAATAGTCCCTAGGTAAAGTAGTCCCTTCCAAGCCTCACATGGGCTTGGATCTCTTGCAGCATGGTCTGCATCAGGTAAGTTTTAACATATGAGCCTGGCGCCTATGGCGCCGGGACTGTTCCCCCATATGAGCCTGGCGCCATAGACGCCAGGACTGTACCCATATAGCCCCTAACAAGGGTTGGTGTTAGACCACCTACCTGGGGGACGGTGAGATGCTGCCAGTCTTGGCGGGTCTATCCGAGGTTCCGGTTAGCCGGGAGAAGAGTCTCCCGACTTCCGAACTCGCCTAATTGTTTGGTTTCGGGCGCACGCATGCGCCGCAGCACGCGGAGGCCAGCGGCTTGCGTGTCAAGCCTCGTTTCCACTCCCGGCCGGGACTGCTGCTCATGCGCGGGCCAGCCTGCGCCTCAGGCCTCGGCTTCATGCCAAGGGCCGTAAATAGCGGTCGAGTTTGGGAACGAATCGCGTCTTAACGTGGTTCGTCCCTGACTCGCCGTAGTTGCGCTCCATTCCTGTTTTCCTGCTGCCTTCTGGATTCCTGCTCTCCCCAGCTTGTTTCCTTGGTTCTTGCCTGAACTGGGGGTTCCTGTTGCCTCCCTGTCTTGGTTCCCCCAGTTTTCCCTTGGTTTCCCCTGTGGGCCCCTTTTGGATTTTTCTCGCCTGTGCTGCCTGCCCTGGGGTTCAGCTCTGCCTGAAGCCTTCCCTGGTTTGTACCCACGGACTTCAGGCTTGCCTCACCATTTGGGTTCACCTCTCCAGTTCTCTTTGGATCTCATTGTTTGCCAGCTGTCTTCTACTTCTCCTGACTCCTGAACCTCATTATCGTTAGGCTCAGCCTTTGGCCATTGGGCTGTTTGTGCCTATACTCTGCAAGCGCCTACTCCCAACTATAGAACTCTGAGATTCTTGGGACTATTTGTCTGCTGCACCTTCATCCCTGTCAGAGCAGCCACATTTCTACGTCACAAGACCCACAGGGAGAAGTGTTTGTGACTACAGGGGGTGTCTCCCTACACCTCTGTTCTACCAGGGCTGGGCTGGAGTTGCTTCTTGCAATTGGGAGATAAGGACTTTAGAGTTTTGTTCAGAGCGTTGTACGCAAGAATGCTTAGGAAGCAACGACCCCGCTACAAAGACTACGACCTCTACTCAGACCGACGGGAGTAGCAGAACAAGCCTTTACTCGGTTGCTACGATACCATCAGAATATACTGAATTTCAGGAGGTTTTTTCTGAACCCAAGGATATTCCGTTACCTCCGCACAGAACCTTTGATTGCTCCATAGATCTCTTACCAGACACGATAATACCACATGGCAAGGTGTACTCCCTAACCGCACAGGAAAGGGAGGTACTACAGGAATATCTACAGGAATGCCTGCAAAAGGGATACATCATAACCTCAACCTCTCCTGCGGGATTTCCCTTATTTTTTGTTAAAAAGAAAGAGGGCACCCTTCGACCATGCATCGATTACGGCAATTAAATGACATCACTAGGAAAGACAGATATCTACTCCCCTTAATACAAACCATTATGGAATCACTGCATGAAGCCCGGGTGTTCACCAAACTAGACCTCCGAGGAGCTTATCACCTGGTGCGCATAAGATCTGGTGATGAGTGGAAGACTGCATTTAAGACACCGTTGGGGCATTACGAGTATCGCGTGATGCCCTTTGGCTTGTGCAATGCTCCTTCAGTTTTTCAACATCTAATGGATCATGTATTTGCTGATTTAATTGGAGTATCTGTTTGGGTATACTTGGATGATATCCTTGTATATTCAAAAGGCCACAAGGAACATATAGTCCAGGTTAAAGAGGTTTTAAGGAGGTTACAGCAAAATCATCTATACGTTAAGCCAGAAAAGTGTCATTTTCATCAAGATCGTATTGAGTTCCTGGGATAAGTCATCAGTTCCACAGGTATTCATATGGACCCTGCAAAAGTCTGTGCCATTTTGGATTGGAAGCCTCCCAGTGATCGGCGATCGCTTCAACGTTTCCTTGGTTTCGTTAATTTCTATCGCCGATTTATACCATCGTTTTCCAAGTGGGCTGCTCCCCTTTCTAGTCTGACCAGTGTCAAGAAGACCTTTGAGTGGGGACGGGAGGCCGCCGTCTCCTTTCAGCAATTAAAGAAAGCCTTCAGCACCTCTCCTATCCTTCAACATCCCCGGGAGGACAGACCCTTTATTGTGGAAGCCCATGCATCAGACTATGCTGTGGGGGCAGTTCTGCTACAACTTGATCCTGATTCGAAGACAGAATTCCCCCTAGCATATTATTCCAGAAAACTTACTGCCAGTGAACGGAACTATCCTATCATCGAGAAGGAGCTCCTGGCCATAAAAACTGCTTTTGAAGAATGGCGTCACCATCTATTGGGAGGGCGATTCCCAGTAGAAGTACGCACAGATCACCGAAACCTACAGGTTCTACGGTCTTTACAGTGCAGAACTTCACGACAGGCTCGGTGGGCCTTCTTCTTTTCACATTACGACTTCAATATCACCTACATATCTAACACCAGGAATGTGAAAGCCGATGCCCTGTCTCGCTCTCTGGAGGACAATATTATACAGGAAAACAGACGGCAACCAGTGTTAGCCCCGAAACATTTTCTCCTAGCCTTAGTACTCTATCTACAGAGAGTAGCTCAGGAAACGTCAATGGATCCTAGACGTGCCACCTTATTAAAACTTCCACAAATAAGCGAAAAAGATGGCCTTCTGCTCTTTCGGAAAAGGCTGTACTTACCTACTGAAGATCTCCGTAGAGCCGTATTGCAGGGTCTACATGATTCCAAGATAGGAGGACATCGTGGGATTCGATCTACGCAGCAGGTGATCGCCCGTCAGTTCTGTTGGCCTGGCTGGGCTACTCAAGTCAGGCAATACGTGGAGTCCTGTCTGATTTGTGCCCAGGTTAAGACTCCGTGCCGGAGACCTGTGGGCTTGTTGCATCCTACTGAAATACCACCATACCCTTGGCACACACTTGCCACTGACTTTATTGTGGAACTCCCTTGTTCCGAGGGCCATACCTGTATCATGGTGGTAGTGGACTGCTTTACTAAAATGGCCCACTTCATTCCTTTCCAGAAGATACCTACAGCAACTCAGATGGCACAGTCTTTTCTACAGAACATTTACCGTTTACATGGATTACCAGAAAAGATAATATCAGATAGGAGCTCTCAATTTGTTTCTGCCTTTTGGAGTCAACTCTGCCAACATTTGGGTATACATAGAGCCCTTAGCTCTGGTCATCATCCACAAACCAATGGGCAGACGGAAAGGACCAATAAGACTTTAGAACAGTATCTACGCTGTTTCACCAACGCTTCTCAGTCTAATTGGATGTCACATCTAGCCCTGGCTGAAGTAGCTTACAATAATTCAGTGCACTCGGCAACTGGGTTTAGTCCTTTCTACTGTTCCTCTGGTCTACACCCCAAGTTACTACCTCTCCCTCCTATACAACCCAGTCCAGTCCCTTTGGCTGATCAGTTGATAGCTGATGTACAAGACTGCCACCATCAGGTGACAGGTGCTCTGAGTCTGGCGCAGGCTAACATGAAGAAGACTGCTGACAAGCATCAGAGTCTTGGTCCTGTGTTTCAGGTGGGAGACCTGGTGTGGTTATCTTCCAGGAATCTTCCAGCCCAAAACCTTCCACAGAAATTGGCCCCCAGATTCCACAGTCCTTTCCGCATAATGAAGCAGGTGTCTCCGGTAGCTTTTAGACTGGCCTTACCTACCTCTTGGCGTGTCCATCCAGTCTTTCATGTTTCCCTGCTGAAGTTCTATCGTCCCGACCCCTATGGTCGTTCCCATCCCTGACCTGCTGCCATTGATGTTCAGGGTACGCCAGAATATGAAGTCCAAGAGATTTGTGATTCCCGTTTTCATAGGGAGAAATTACAATTTTTGGTGGATTGGAAGGGCTATCCCCCCTGTGATCACACCTGGGAGCCAGTTACCAATGTCCATGCACCTCGTTTGGTTCGGGAGTTCTATCTCAGTCATCCTTGGAAACCCGGTGCCCCTGGTCTTTCTGCGGGGGGTCATGGTGTTAGACCACCTACCTGGGGGATGGCAAGATGCTGCCAGTCTTGGCGGGTCTATCCGAAGTTCCGGTTAGCCGGGAGAAGAGTCTCCCGGCATCCGAACTCACCTCATTGTTTGGTTTCGGGTGCACGCATACGCCGCAGCACGCGGAGGCTGGCGGCTTGCGTGTCAAGCCTCGTTTCCACTCCCGGCCGGGACTGCTGCGCATGCGCGGGCCAGCCTGCACCTCAGGCCTCGGCTTCATGCCGAGGGTTGTAAATAGTGGTCGAGTTTGGGAACGAATCGCGTCTTAACACGGTTCGTCCTTGACTCGCCGTAATTACGCTCCATCCCTGTTTTCCTGCTGCCTTCCGGATTCCTGCTCTCTCCAGCTTGTTTCCTTGGTTCTTGCCTGAACTGGGGGCTCCTGTTGCCTCCCTGTCTTGGTCCCCCCAGTTTTCCCTTGGTTTCCCCTGTGGGTCCCTTTTGGGTTTTTCTCGCCTGTGCTGCCTGCCCTGGGGTTCAGCTCTGCCTGAAGCCTTCCCTGGTTTGTACCCACGGACTTCAGCCTTGCCTCACCATTTGGGTTCACCTCTCCAGTTCTCTTTGGATCTCATCGTTTGCCAGCTGTCTTCTACTTCTCCTGACTCCTGAACCTCATTATCGTCAGGCTCAGCCTTTGGCCATTGGGCTGTTTGTGCCTATACTCTGCAAGCGCCTCCTCCCAACTATAGAACTCTGAGATTCTTGGGACTATTTGTCTGCTGCACCTTCATCCCCGTCAGAGCAGCCACATTTCTACGTCACAAGACCCACAGGGCGAAGTGTTTGTGACTACAGGGGGTGTCTCACTACACCTCTGTTCTACCAGGGTTGGGCTGGAGTTGCTTCTTGCGTCATTCCATCAGCTGGCGACACTTGACTACCAGCCTGGCCTCTCCAGCACGGACGCCTCCCAGGAATCCAGCTTCTACAGGTGCTACCCGATCCCGGGACACACACCTCAACAGTTGCTGGGTTTCTCTGGGTGACATGATGCCTGCTTCTGGGGTTGCTGGACTTGGTCTGGATGCCCGGGGCAGGCATTATGACAGCACTCCCCCCCCAAGGCCCCTCCTAAAGTCGTTCTTTCCCTTGGTCCTGGTTTGTCTGGGAAATTCCGGTGGAATCTTCTCATCAACCTAGGTGCATGAACGTGGTCACTAGGTTCCCATGACCTTTCTTGTGGTCCGTAGCCTTTCCAGTCGATTAAATAAAGCCTTTCCAGTCGATTAAATAAAAAAGTTTTGACTTAACCCTTTTGGAGTCCAGGATACTTTTAACTTCAAATTCGGGTTCCCCGTCTACAAGGATGGGGTCAGGTGGCTTGGTTAGTCTTGTTCCAGGTTGTACTGGCTTCAGAAGCGACACATGGAAGACGGGGTGAATCCGCATACTAGCAGGTAATTCCAATTTGACGGCCACCGGGTTGATAATGGCCTTAATAGAGTAAGGTCCCAAATATCTAGGGTTAAAGGTCCGCATTCCCTTTAAAGGTTTGTGTTTTGTGGCCAACCAAACTTGATCCCCAATCTGGTATTGTGGAGCATCACTTCTGTGCTGATCAGCATTTTTCTTGTATTTTTCTTTCGCTTGCTTCAAATGTTCAGTTGCTTCCTTAAAGGCTTGTGTAATAGTAGCGTGCAGATGGTTCACTGCGGGCATTTCTAAGTGTTGAGGTGAGTCAAGTTCTGAGGTTCAAAGATGGTGCCCGTATATGGTATAAAAGGGGCTTTGTCCAGTTCCAGAATGTACAGAGTTATTGTATGCGTATTCGGCAATCCATAGAATGTCCTTTCAATTACCTTCAGTCTGGTGTAACATACAACGCAGGTATTGTTCAAGAGTCTGGTTGGTCCTCTCCGTCTGACCATCGTTCTTGGGGTGGTGACTGGTTGATAACCTCACGTCGATTTGCGCCAATTGACAACATTTTTTCCAAAAATGTGAAATGAATTGACTACCTCGGTCAGAGACCAATATGGAAGGAAATCTGTGTATGCGAACATTGTTTTCGAGGAACTCCTTGGCCAGGATTGAAGCAGAAGGTAATCCCTTTAAAGGAATAAAGTGGGCCATCTTGGAAAAAAGATCCACAATAACTAGAATGGTGTTAAATCCATTACATGGAGGTAGGTCTGTAATAAAGTCTAACGATAAGGTGTGCCATGGTGTAGGCGGGACATCCAACGGTTGTAAAAGTCCAGCTGGTTTTTTCTTCTGACTTTTGTTTTGGGCGCAAATGCCACACGACATTACAAATGACTTTATGTCTTTTCACCAGGTGGGCCACCAGAATTGTCTCTTAATTTTAGCTTCAGTCTTCGCGATACCTGGGTGCCCTTCCATCAGGGTGTCATGATAATTGGAGATGACTAGTTCTTGTAGTTTCTTGTATGGAAGAAATAGTCGCCCTTCATAATAAGGTAGATCATTGATGACTGAGTAGTCCTTACCCAGTCCTGCAGGGCTGTTGGATCGAAGAGTTGTTGGATCTTTACCTGAATATCCTCTAGTGTCTGTAGAGTAGTTATGCCAAGAATTCTTTGTTCTGGGTTCACATATGCTTCTCCCATCCCTATTCGGGATAAGGCGTCTGCCTTGCCATTTTTACAGCCTGGTCGATAAGTGATCACAAAATCGAACTCGGCAAAGAACAATGCCCATCGAAGTTGGCGTGACGATTGGGCCTTGGCTGTTTTTAAATACTGCAAGTTCCGGTGATCGGTGATTACAATAATGGTATGCCTGGCACCGAGAAGATAGTGCCGCCAAGCCTTGAAGGCAGATTTGATGGCTAATAACTCTTTATCGGTAACCGCATAGTTTAACTCGGGTGCCGAAAACTTTCTGGACCATAATGCTACTGGGTGAAGTTGACCAGTTTCAGGATCCTTCTGGGACAGGACAGCTCCCATGGCTAAACTGGATGCATCAGTTTCAACTATGTATGGAAGTTCAGGGCTAGGGTGTTTTAATACAGGTGCAGACGTGAATTTCGCTTTCAACTCTTGGAAGGCGTTTTCAGCTTTTTCAGTCCACAAGAAGCATTTGTTTTTTCGCAAGAGTGCTGTGATAGGATGTACAACATGTGAGAAATCCGGAATGAATCTGCGGTAGACATTAGCAAATCCGAGCATGCTTTGTACTCCTTTAACTGAACTGGGTGATGGCCACTTGAGAATTGCGTCCACCTTTCGAGAATCCATTCAGACTCCTTTTGGGTCAGGATAAATCCAAGGATTCAACTTCCGTAGCATGAAAAGCGCATTTTTCCAATTTTGCATATAACTTGTGCTAGCGTAATTTCTCTAGGACTGCACGAACGTGCTTCACATGGTCTGATTCTGAAGAGGAGTACACTAGAATATCCTCTATGTATACGACAACACAGACGTCAATGAGTTCACGAAGGACATTGTTCATAAAATACTGGAAGGCTGCTGGTGCATTGCACAACCCGAAGGGCATCACCTGGTATTCGAATAACCCATACTTAGTGCGAAAAGCAGTCTTCCATTCATCGCCTTTCTTCACACGTACCAGATGATATGCCCCTCGGAGATCTAATTTAGTGCAGATGCAAGCGTCCTTTACTTGGTCTAGTAATTCGGAATCAGAGGCAATGGGTATCGGTTCTTAACCGTGATCTGATTCAATGCGCGGTACTCAATGCACGTTCTGAGGTCACCTTCCTTTTTTGCCACGAAGAACAAAGCTGAAGATGCAGGGGACTTGGATGGACGAATTAAGCCATTGGCAAGGTATTGGTCCAAGTATTGTCGTAGGTGAAGGTTTTCAGGTTCAGTAAGGGCGTAGATCCTACTACATGGAGGTTGTGCACCGGGTATGAGATCGATTTGACAATCGTATGATCTGTGAGGTGGTAAGGTGTTTGCGTGTTCTTTTTGGAAAACATCCTGGAATTCTTGATATTCCTGAGGTAACTGCACGACTGGAGTAGCGACTGCGGCCAGGCCTTCGTTCAAGGGTTTTTTCAGGTAACAACTATGTGCACAATCCGGGAAGGTTATTCTCTTCTCTCGCCAATCAATACAAGGATTATGTGTTTCCAACCAAGGTATCCCCAGTATTACTTGGAACTGCGGGGCTTTGATTAAATCAAACACAATAGTCTCTCGATGCCCATCCTGACCCAATAGTGTCATCTCTGCGGTGGAATGAGATACAGGCCCAGAGGCAATTTCAGTTCCATCGACTGTGGTGATGACATCCGAAGTGGTCTTTCTGCAGAGAGGTAGATTCGTACTAGAAGCCAATTCGTGGTCCACATAGTTTCCTATGGCCCCGCTATCAATGTATGCCCTTATTGCGTGCATACGTGATGGTTGCCTTGGATCTATTAGGACCATTGGTATGATAAAGTGCGAGGTCTGTGTATCCTTCTTCAAGCTTGGCAAGCGGACCTCTACGCTTGTCGGGCGTGGTCGTTTCCCGAGTCAGACTCCATATGGCTTTATCAGCAGCTCCTACCACTTTCTTGGGTGGTTTTACAGGGCAATCCGTAGAAAATGTCCCGAAGTTCCACAGTATAGACACAATTGCATTTGCCGTCTCCTTTATCTTTCCCTCTGAGTCAAGGGTCCTTTAACCCCTCCGATATGCATGGGTTCTGAGGCATCTGCTCCTTTGGGGGTAGCGTTGGGTTAAACCAACACCCGGTTCTCGAACTTGGCTCGGTCAGCCTTTCTGTTCTGAAGTCTGTGATCTAACTGGACCACTAAGTCTATATATTCAGCACAGTCTTGAGGTGGGTTCACAACTTGAGCCAAAACATCTTTGAGTTCTCCTCGAAGTCCTCGATGAAATAACGTAATCCGTTTTACCTTGGGCCATCCAGTTTCCACCACCAACCTATTGAAGGTTGCGATGTAGGTTAAAAGGTCCTGGTTACCCTGTCGTAGAGACAAAAGTTTGTTATCCAGGGCCTGTCCTTGGGAGTGCCGGGCAAATAGTCTTTCCATGCTCATTTGAAAACCCTGAAAATCCAGAAGAATAGGGTCATCCAGATTGACTAGTGGAATTGACCAATCCACTGCACTGCCGCTGAGATATGATAATACAAAGGCTACTTTGGCTTGATCTTTTGGAAAGGCTCCAGGTCTGCATAAAAAGTGCAAGCGGCATTGGTTCATAAACACAGCAAACTTTTTCGGGTCCCCAGCAAAACGTTCCGGCGGGGCTAAAGGAATGCTCCCTGGTAGAACCACTTGCACAGGATTGTTTGATGAAACAGGAGTTGAATTCCCCCCGAGTCCAGGTAATGGTGTTTGCCCAGCTTGGTTTTGCAATAATTGTCTAGCAAGATCATCAGTGCGTTCCTTAGAAACAATAAGTTCTCTCCTGAGGGTATTAGTTTCTTGACGAGCGGCATGTGCTTCAGCCCTAAATTCCCCTAATAATAGGGCCAATTGGTCAGTTTCTGAGGTATCCATGACACCCGGGTGAGGATTTGTAGAGAGGCTTCGCGTTCTGTTACGCTCACCTGATTCCCACAGGGGTGTCAGGCGGAACTGGACAGCCGCGGTCTCCACCAACGTGATGCGTAGTGCAGAGATGACTGACTGGACTGGCCCACCTAGCTTCGTCTGCTTGACCCGTAGAAGTAGTCTCCTAAAGGCGGAGAAAGGGAATTAGCTACCCGTGGAGTTGAGTAATAGCCCCTCACAGCGTCCCCATTTATCACCTCTGATATTGCCTTTCACCAAGCTCACCTTATAGTTTTGAATGATGACCTCTCCATCCTGTGAGGAACGCAGGGGCGCGTTGATGGCCAGTTACTTCACTGGCTTGAGGATATTGGAAGAGTTCTAGACAATCTTGGCTCCAAAACTCCTGCGAAGGGCCGTAAGTATATAGTTCTAAAGAGTTCAAAAATGTCTGAATAATCACTCTTGTCCAATTCCTTTGTTTATCTTGCAGCTTAGACTGAAATGATGATAGTTCTGTGGCAGCTGAAAGCGTTCTGGTAAGAGTCTGTGCTATCCCACAGTGTCCGTTAAATGATGCCAAAGTTTAACTCGCTGCTGTCTCTTTTCTTACAGGTGGGGCGTAAGAAGATTTGGCATGCTGGTGAATAATACTTCCGGCGGTAAAATCAGGTAAGTATATGGTGGCAAGAGATTGTCCTTATGTGTTTCCCCTCGGCTCACCTTGTTGTTTTCTTGTCCCCCTTAGGTTCTGGAATGCGGCAACTTAATGATGGAGACAGCGCCAGATCATAGAGATGCTGCGAGGAACGGTGAGTATGGTGCGGCGCTGCTACTGGCGATGCGCCGTGTTTAAAATAAAGTATTTTTCTCGTGCAAAGATGCGATGAATCCGGAATCAGGTAAGAAACCCAATAATGTTCTTGTTCTAACCTTTCTTCTTTGTTCTCTTCTTTCTAGGAGCTCTGGTCTCGAGGCGGGCGTGGCACGAGGCTGGATGCTGACTGCAGGCACGGTGAGCGTTACGCTGCTGGTTGCAGAATAACGCGAAGCGTGTGCTGCCCTTTGGGCGTGGTTTAAATAGCCTCAAAAGTAGTCCCAGGTAAGTATTCCTCCACAACCACACCCGAGTAACAAAATAGTCCCTAGGTTAATTAGTCCCTTCCAGGCCTCACATGGGCTTGGATCTCTTGCAGCATGGTCTGCATCAGGTAGGCTTTAACATATGGGCCTGGCCCCTATGGCGCCAGGACTGTTCCCCCATATGAGCCTGGTGCCATAGATGCCAGGACTGTACCCATATAGCCTCTAACAAGGGTTGCTGGGTTTTCTCTGGGTAACATGATGCCTGCTTCCAGGGTTGCTGGACTTGGTCTGGATGCCCCGGGGTAGGCATCATGACACCCATCCTATCGGTAACACCTAACACTGCGTAGGAACCACGCATACAGGTGGTGATAGGTGACAAAAATGTTTCCTCCCTAGTTGACACCGGGGCCACTAGATCTTGCATAAAGGAGGGGAAGTTTAAATTGTCAGGCGAAGCTATGTACACTCAAGGATTCTCTGGGGCTCGAGGGTTGGTTCCCTTTACTGATAACATCTCCTTATCTATAGGAGATCACGACATGTTTCTTCCACTTCTGTACTCGAAGCAGTCACCAGTAAAGATACTTGGAAGGGATATAATGAGCAGACTGAATATGACCATCTCTTCACGGAGAAGGGCATAATTTGCTCCACACCAGGCATCAACATGCTCACAGCATGACAAATATTGAGGGGAAAATGATTTCAGTAAGCATTGAGAGCATTATGGCAACTGCAGATTACATCACAGTACATGCCCAGGACAGGGAGGGGAGGGCCTGGAGAGCTGTAATAGCACTGGCAGAGGGGTGCAGGCTTACACAGGAATCTGATGAGAAGCTCTTCTCAGATGATAATGGAGAGGGAGAGATGGTGTTTGGGATGAGCATTAACATCTGGTTGAAGGTAACATACAAGCAAGTGGCACTAAAAATGGCAATGGCACTAAAGGCACCTGCACCTACACCAGTACCATTTTATGAGGAAGATATGGCAGCAGTACCAGCATCCCTGTGGACCACCAGTCCATATGACTTTGGCTGCATCAAAAGCATTGGTGGAATGAAAATAAAATTGAAAAAAGGAGCCATACTTCTGAGAGTGAAACAATACCCACTATCGAAAGAGGCAGATGAGGGCATATATGAAACATTACCGGCCCTGATAAACAACGGCATACTGATACCATCAGAATCACCCTGCAACACTGCTGTGCACCCAGTGCGCAAAGCGAAAGGAGGGTCTTGGCATTTCATCCAGGACATCAGGCCCTTGAATTACATTGTAGAAGCAGAGTACCCCATAGCAGCCAACCCAGCCACCATACTATGTGGAATACCAGCAGAAGCATCACGGTTTACCGTGATTGACCTCAAAAACAAATTTTTCTCGATACCTCTGCACCCTGACTCTCAGGACCTGACAAGCTTCACATACAGAAACACAAAATGGAAACACACAAGGTTGCCCCAAGGGTAGTGTGAGTCACCATCCATCTTCAACAGAGTGATACAAATGGATTTGGGAAACATTGAGATGGAGAGCATGGTGCTGCAATACGTTGATGACATCATCATTTGCAGCACCTCTGAAGAAAGGTGCAGAAAGGACTCAGTAAAGATGCCCACAGTGTTAGCTGAGAAGGGGTACAATGTGGACAAGGAAAAGTCACAGTACTGACAGGAACAGGTGCTCTACATTGGTCAGCTTATCCCTCAGCATGGAAGGAACATTGCACCACAAAGTGCACAGGCCATAACCAACACACCGCAACCACAGACAGTGAGAGAACTTCAGCAATTTCTGGGCCTATGCAACTACTACAGGGCATGGGTTTTTGACTACAGTTCATACATGGGACCCCTGCGCGAGGCCCTCAGAGAAGCACAGAAGGGGGATAAAAAGTTGGGATGGACAAGAGAAATGAAAGAGGCTTTTGATGAACTAAAAAACGCCATCTCAACAGCACCAGTGCTAGCTACCCCTAACTACGAACACCAATTTTTCATTTTTTCACATTGCGACTCGGCAGTAATGAAGGCAGTGCTGACACAAAAAACGAGCATGGGACACAAGCCCATGGCTTTTTACAGCAGACACTTAGACCCTGTAATGTTAGGTCACTTCCCTTGCGAACAGAGCCTCGCAGCCGCAGCATTTACGATGGAAAAGTCATCATCAATAACAATGGGGTCCCCTACCACACTGTTCGTCGAACATGCACTCTTTGCAATATTGAACAAGCCCAAATCAACATTGATGACACAGAGGGCATCAGGCTACAAAATAATACTATCAAGACCAGAGCTAATAATTGTAAGGTGCAGCAATGTAAACCCAGCAAGATTTATAGCTGAGGTAGTTGAAGATGGTGACTACGCTCATGATTGCACCCAGGCCATTGAAATTTACTCCAGCACAAGACAAGTTGAGGAAATGCCCTAGCAGGGGGAGAAATAATGTACATTGATGGGTCATCAACAATTGACCAAAGCAACGGTGTTAGAAAGACAGGAGCAGCAGTGGTTAAGTTGACAGAAGACTGGATGTATGTGCCAGTAAAGTGTGTTCAACTACCACAACATTACTCGGCCCAAGCAGCAGAGCTAGTGGCCCTAATTTTGGCCTTAAAAGAGAGCTATGGTAAAAGAGTAACAATATATTCCGATAGTGCATATTTGACATCAACAGTCCACTCAGGATTAATAAAATGGCAAAGGAGAGGGTTCAGAAGAGCAGATGCTACGCCAGTACAACATGCCCTTCTACTTGCAGATCTAATTGAAGTAATAGAGACCCCCAGAGAAATAGCCCTGATAAAGTGTCAGGCCCAAACCAACGGGGATGACCCTATCTCAAAAGGTAACGAAACAGCAGATGCACATGGCAAGCATGCTCCATATTTTGGAGAAGTTTGGACCCCCCCAGAAAAAGGAAAAGATAAGGGGAGAGTGGGAGCAAGACAAATGCTGATGAAGGATGGATACACACACATGCCTGACACACAGATAATGGAGTTACAGGCAGCAGCACCTATGGCAGAAAAGGAGCTATGGGTAAAAAGAGGATGCACAATGTCACCCACAGAAGCATTGTGGCATCAGAATGATACAGGGAAGGTAGTGATGCCCCTGGCCCTACTGAAAACAGCTCTGGAGCAACTACACCACCCCACGCACACAGGAAAGGAAGTGATTGCAGCACGCATAAAGGAGGCCTGGTTCTGCCCCGAGCTAAATTCACATGTTGCAGACTTTATCAGCAGATGCCTAACTTGTCAACAGTTCACAGCCGGTCACACGCTGCAAGTGATAAAAGGTACTGTACACCGGCCGGAAGGACCCTTCATACACCTGCACATTGACTACGTTGACATGATCAACATATGTCAAGGACAAAGATACATGATTGTAGTCGTGTGCCCATTTTCAAGGTGGATTGAGGCTGGACCCTGCTCTCATGCGGACGCATTCAGAGCTGCAAAATTCCTAGTGAGGGAAGTTTTCCCAAGGTGGGGAGTTTGCGAAGTGCTCTGGTCGGACAATGGCCCACACTTTGCTAATGAAATGTTCGAGCACATAACTGCAATGCTCGGCATCAAACACAAGTTTGCATGCGCATACCACCCTCAGGCTAACGGAATCTGTGAACGCCTGAATGGCCTGCTAAAAGAAGAGATTGCCAAAATACAGCAGACAACTAAGAAAAGCTGGTTGTACTGCCTCCCCTTGGCCCTGTTTGAGCTGAGAAATAGGCCAGGGTCGGATCACCACCTCCCTCCCCACGAGGTAGTGACTGGACGTCAGATGCATCTTCCACTGACTCGACCCTCAAGGGCCCTGACTGATTATGAAAGTTCTGCAAATGTTTTTGGTGACGAAATGTATGAATATGTGTCTTCCTTGATTACTAGTGTCACCTTTATCTCTCAACAGCTCGAGCTCATGCGGGGCGGGTCAAAGATCACCCAACCAGAAGAAACAAACGAGGAAAAAGAGCAACAAAAACAGTGGACTATCGCGGAAGGAGACCACGTTCTCCTCCGCAATTTCAACAGGAGGTGGAACAGCCCCCGATTCACGGGGCCCCACCTGGTGGAAGCGGTGGCTCCTAGAGCCATTAAACTATCCGACAAGAGGGTGTGGAACCACCTGCACGACGTCAAGCCCTACAAAGGTCAGACCCGCCCTCGCGTTGACGACAAGGCCACCGCAACAACAACAGCATCGGCATCACCAACAACAGAAAAAGACGCAGCAACTACAACAAAAGACAAATGTGACACTGCCCCTGACCCCTCCCCAGCCACAAGCACACCCACAGACTTTAGACAATCCCCCGTAGCCCACCCCATGGTCACGAGATCCCAGAGCAAACAAACCGCTGCCCCGCCCAGCCCCGTCCTTGCCACTACCCAATAAAGGACATTGTCTAACAAAATTGAATACTGCACCACACATGTAAACACATGCATGTTCTCTTTCTCTTTTTGTCTCGCACATGCAGGTACCGCATATTACTTTGTTGTAAAGGAAGTGAAGTTACTAACATCGTGTTTTGCCCAGGGGTTAATGCTAGCCACAGATGACAATACCCCTGAGGCGCTGTCACACCAATTTGTATACCATATAAAGAGACCAAAATATTTAAAAAGGAGAAGGGTAAGTGCGTATTACAACACGTTCATTTTGGCCATAGAACAATCATTCCCACATCTCCACGAGCACTTACCAGCTCTGAGAGATAGGTCACTAAGATTAGCGTGGGAACAGCTTTTCACCTGGGCACTAAATGACTATCTGATAGGGAGAGCTTGATTAAAGAAAACTAACAAATGAACACATGTTTTGAGAATTTTCAGGCAGGCATCTTTAACTTCATAAAGAATAAGCTGCAGGACCGCAACAAAGGTAAGAACAAATGCCAGTGATATTAGGTATTATAATAAAGATAGTAGGAGTGTTGGTCATCACTGGTCTAATTGCTTCCTCTGTCTGGCAGTCACGCTATGCTTCTCAAATTGTGGCTGCACCCAAAACTAACATACCCCCTCCCTCTGCTGCAACAGGTACGGTGTCAGGTGGTACAAGTAAGACAAGACGTGATGGAAATAGGGTTAAACGTAGCACATATGGAGATAGTATGGTGATTGACACATATCTCACAGATTCAGCACATGTCACAAATAACATGTGGTATCAGCACATGACCAGAATAGGTAAGGAGACAACTAAGGATTACTGCTACGTGTGCTCGTTGATCCCATACGCTATGAGCGCATCGAGGACGTTTGTAGCTACTGAAGTACCAGCGAGGAGAGCGGAGTGCCTGATATACATGGCCCTGTTCCAAACAAGAGGACGATTCAAAGGGACAGTGTTAGCATTACAATGTAAGACAAGAGACTCATACCCATATGAAAATAACTTCATAAAAACGCTTAGGATGAACAACAGCTACCGCCTACACACACAAGGATTTAGATACATAAAAGATGGCCCTGATAAAGGAGAAACAAAGAAAGTAACATTAGAATACCTGCTGTGTGACTGGTATGCCAGTGAAATTGCAGGTGAACAAGGTTGTTGGGAAAGAGCACTAATTGTAATATATGGGAAGATATACACTAATGAAGGATGGACAGATGGAGTGGTGGGGAGCAATATGGTGACGAACGAAAATGCCCACTCAATCAACGACAAAAACCATAAGTGTTGGATGATGTGGGTAAAACATGTACTACTGTTGACATGGCTGGAGAAGGACGAAGACCCAATAACTATACTACCGCTAACTGCACCCACAATGTGCTATCAACACAACAGCGATGTGGATGTTGGAAGTAACAACAACTGTAATATAACAATACTGATACCTGAGGGGGGTGCCGGGACTGCAGTTCTAATGGACCACTATTGGGCGTGCAGCGATAAAGCATACTACATCCTACCTCCGTCATGGAATGGAATATGCACTATGGTACATGTCAACGTACCATCTCTGGTTGTGCCTCAGAAACATGTCAACATGGCCAACTTCCCCAAGATGGACGAAGGAAAAGGAAGGAGGAAAAGATCTGTGTCGTTTGAAGAAGGTGATGAGAACGACAACACTAACGTTTTTGCCGAGAGTGAAAAGATAAGGAGAACCTCTGATGGGAAACTACCTCTGGGGAAGATCGGAAACAGCTCTCACTTCCATCCCACCGGAACACAGACTGTTTAGCAGAGCAGCAATGTTCTTCTCATCAATAATACATCCATCACTATAGGCATATGCAAATGCAAAATGGCTCCAAATCACCCGATGGGAGCTAATGATGACGATTAATTCAACAGTCAATGGATTCAATTCAATAAAAGAAGAACTGAGGGCATTACGGATGGTAGCTCTACAAAATAGATATGTGCTGGACCTCCTCACGGCAAAGGAAGCAGGAGTTTGTGCGAAAATTGGACAATCGTGTTGCACATTCAGCACCGCTAATGACGCGGACAATGGAACACTTACTGAAGCAGTATCACAACAAGCCCTGATGCACTCGAAAATGGTTGACGAAAGTAAAGGAGTAAAAGGAGACGGAAGCTGGTTTTCCTTTCTGTGGTCATGGATGCCTTCAAGGCTATCAGACGGCCTGAAGTTAATAGCAGGATGCATTATATTGGCAGTGGCTATGTTGATTGGAATGAGATTATAGAAAGGAAGAAGAGCTCATACAACGGACGAAATGATGGAGATGGTCGGCATGCACGCCTTACTGCCAGCTGATGATGACAAGTACACAGACATGATCATACAGGAAAGGGAAAGGTTGCACAAACAGATACTGGATAATCACATAGATCCGCCATCAGTGACGGTGGAGAACCCAAGGAGCTATGTTGGAAGATGGGTATATTGCAAACCTGGTGGCGGCTGCGTTTACATGTATTGGTCATTTGAAGATCATGTCAACCACTATGGGCACCTGGCCGAAATAACTAAAGTATGGAGAGTGAAAGGAGATAAGGAAAAGGATGATTTTGTGGTTGACAAGTCAACCAGAGGGGGGACTGAAGTGGGAGAATGGGATAACACCCTCCCCCCAATCTCATCCAGACCATGGCCTAGGGGATCACGGCCCAAACACCCCCCACAAGGAGAGTTCATGTAATTACCAGATGACAAAATACCCTGGTTCAAAAACCTACACATACGAGGACTATGTCCACCAGCAAGCCATGCTCAACCCAACGCCTGCGAAATGGATCAGCTTGACTAAAACAACAGCCATGAGTATTCACATCATTAGAGATGCCATGACGACATAGCCAACAGACAAGAACACACATGCCACCATGCACACTGGTCACTTACACACCAACCCACACAAAGAACATACTCAGTGCTATGACGCAGCGGACTGTCACACCCACAGACATACATCGTTGTTATTTTTCACATAGGCCTTCTACAGCACTGCAGAAATGCAAGACACCTGAAGAGCTCGTGTACATGCTTGCTGACGCTTCTCTCGCCACTCATCTCTATGAGGACACCACCATGTATATCTAACTCTCCCTGTGACACTCTGTCACCCCGCGACCTCCACACTATGGATTATGTACCGCCACCCAGGAACTAGGCCCAAGTAAGCCGCAAGCAAGAGTCCCCAGACAGGAGCCTCGCAAACGAAACCCTCCCAGAGCGAAATACAAGTGCTGACTATGCAGAACGGGGCCCTAACAAGAGCCCACAGCCAAGGCCACGATGTTGCAACCCGCACGCTGCACGCCCAGCGCCATGGTTACACCTGCAGGTGGCAAGCCCTCAGAGACAGAATACAAAATCTAATGCTCATAATTCTGCTCCAGCTACAGTCTCCCCACATGTGACCAAACCAAACTGACAAGATGCCAAGCTTACGAAACGAGAAGCCGCCAGGGTCCCACGTCTGGGACACAGGTTGCAACAACAAAGCGGCAAAGATGGACACCTACAGCGATGGGAAAGACCTGCTCACCAGCCCATAAGCAGACTTGTCCATTGTCCGCACTAACACATAGTTGCACATTGTTGCTAATGTCAGGTACACCGCGGGCTGGGAACAGCGATGGTCCCAGGCTTTGGGACTCACGGGGGGAACCAATCAGAATACAGGGGGCTTATTACTGACGCCATTACTCCTAGCCAATCACCAAGGGTCCCCTTGTAACAATTCCAAAGTAGCAACTGTTAGGGACAGCCCAAGTATACCACCTGACCTGTCCTCCACCACTAATATCGCTCCCTATACGGGACATATACTAACCCTACCACTCGGGGAACCAATCCGAAGTGGCAATAGGTTTTGTGATGATTTTTCCCAGGTGACGCAAGTAGCACGTCATACTGCTGTAAAAAGGGCCTGCGAGCCCCACTAACGATGAGAGCTTCTCCGGATGCATACGGACTAAAAGTATCCCTGAAGTTACTCTAGTAAACAGCAGTCATTGCCTTGCTCCTTGTGTGTGTGTGTCATACTCCTTCTGGGACGTGGGAGGAGTTGGGGCCTCCCCAGCCCAGAGGCCCGCGGATGGCTCTGCCGGCCCCCGGGATAATCACCCCGACATTGTGACAGGGTGTCCTTTGCCATGGGTTCCGTTGGTTCTCGCACTGACCCAAATAACTCTGCTATTAATAATTTCCAGGCCATCAGGGTCTCTGTCTCCTCCCCCCGCAGCACTGCTTGATTCTTGCCATACCATGGTTTCTGCCTCAGCCCATTTCTGCAAATCCTTCCACCATACCTCTAGTTGTGGTCTAAAGCATGTCTTCCACCCCATAGCAATTCTCCTCTTTGCTAGCACATATGCCAGGTCCTTTAGTTTGCTCACGTGCTTGAGTTTATGTGGTCTAGTGAAACCCCCCAATAAGCAGGCCCACACTGTATCAACTACAATCTTAATAACTCTTTCTGCTAGTCTGTGTGCCACTTCGCTCCAAAAACGCTCAATGACCAGGCATGACCAAAACATATGTACCATACCAGCATTCTCTTCATCACATTTGGGGCATGCTTGCCGTCCCATGTTTTTAAACCTAGCTATCTTCTGGGGCGTCAAATACGTCCTATGCGTAATATAAGTTGAATCTGCTTTAGTCTTGCATTCCTCTACACCTTCTTATGGTACCCTTGGGCTCGGTCCCACATCCCATCATCCATCGGGGCTCCCACTTCCGCCTCCCAGTCTTGTCTCAGTTGTACTACCTCCTTTCCTACTTTGGACATCATCATCTCGTATATTCTGGATATCTCATGTCCCCCCTCTGCTATGTCATAGATTGTATCTATGGTAACATCTGGTTCTTCCTCCAGTACCACTTTGGGCCATGTACTCTTGATTCTCTGCACCATTCTATGATACGTGATATACTGGCCTATATGTAACACCGTTTCCCCCCTCAACGCCTCAAAATCTATTATAGTCCCTTCTTGCCAAACATCACCCATTGATGCTATCCCAACCGGTTCCCAGTGGTTCCTGATTGTCATCCTTAGTTGCTTCTCTTCCCTCGCCAGTGCTACTAATGGTACCTGTGGGGAACACGGGGATTGGCTCTCCATCATCCGGCAAGCCCTGCATCACATCTTCCACCCGAGTATCATCATCTTGGGGCACCCTTCCATTACTGCCTTGGGAAGCCACATGATCTCCCTTAAATAGAATGGGGCACAATCTTGTCTAAACAGCCTGGACTCAGAGGACACCTCCTCTGAGAGCCATATAGCCACATATTGCAACTGGCTTGCTATGTAATAAACTTCGTAATTCAGCAGTTTTATTCCCCCTCTCTCATAGAAATTCTGTAGCTTCCAGAGGGCCACTCTATTCCGTGTGCCATGCCAAAGGAAATCCCTACACATACTGTCCAATCTAACAAAGAACTATTTGGGTATCAAGTGCGGTATATTCCCAAAGTAGTGCAGAAGCCTAGGTAGAACCACCATCTTCAACATTGCCCCCCGTCCCAACATTGCTAAAGCAGCTTCACCCAAAACCTCATGCAATTTTCAATTTTTTTAATGGCAACCTCTGTATTGCGCTTATGCTCCTCTTCTACCGTGTGGTATATATCTATCCCTAAATAACGAAATGTGCTAACCTCCCATGGTATCTGTAACACCGGTAGCCGTTTCAACGGGAGCCCTTTATATCCACCCAATGGGAACATGCTAGATTTCTGAGGGTTCACCGCTATACCAGACAGCCCTGCATATCTTTCCATCACTTCCAAGATGTATTGGAGGTTCTCCTCTGGGTGTCGCAAGTACAACAGCATGTCATCCGCATATAGGGAGATTAGATGTCGTTCCCCTCCCACAGCAATACCTATCGTATCATATTGTTGCCTCAAATATATCGCTAGGGGTTCCAGGGCTAATATATAGAGCATAGGGGACCATGGACATCCTTGTCTGGTACCCCTGCGCAGTTGCTATCTTTCAGATATCACTGCTCCTGTTTTAACTCTGGCCAACGGTTCACTATATAACATTTTCGCCCACTGTAAATATCCAGGCCCCATTCCATAGCCCGCCAAGGCCGCCAACAACCATGGCCATTTGACCGAGTCGAAGGCCTTTATTGCGTCTAATGATACGATTGTCAATTCACTGTTATTCTCGTTCCCATGCTCAATAACTCGATGGAGTCGTCTGAGGTTATTAGATATGTTCCTGTTTGGGACATAGCCCGTCTGGTCAGGATGTATTAATGTGCCAATAACCCTCCTCAATCTGCTTGCCAAGACGGCCGTCAGTATTTTTCTATCTTGATTTAGCATTGATAGGGGCCTATACGAACCACAGCCATGCACAGGTTTATTAGGTTTAGGAAGCGGTATTATAATCGCTTCTCTGAGTGACTCTGGCAGTCTGCCCAGCTCATATGCCTCATTCAACATTTCTAAAAGGGGAGGTAGCACCTCTCCTTTAAATATTTTATAGAATTCACTTGGGCGTCCATCAGCCCCCGGAGTCTTGCTGGTGGGCAACTGTCTTACCACCTCTTCTAACTCTTCTAAAGTGATCGATGCATCCAGCTCCTCTCTTTCCTCAGCACTGATCTGTGGCAATCCTATATCCTCCAATGTTTCTACTATCTTCGTGTAATTACTCTCCTCATCATCTCCATATAGTAGCCTGTAATAGTCTGCAAACTCCTGGTTAACTCCTTCTTGGGTATCGACTACACTTCCATCTTCCCTCGTTTTTGTTCTGATCGTGGGTCTGGGGGTTTCACTATTTTTTTTTAACTTTGTTTATTTTAAATCAAGGCAGGATGGTAAATACACATATCACAACATATTACAAGCAATGCTTTTTCAGGTTTTTGATCCCCAGTCCTCATTCCCCCCACCAGGCTTCCTCTCTCCCACCTCCCTCCGGCCTCTCCACCCCTCAGGTTTGGAGGCGGAAATTTCCCTCCTGGGTTATCCAGTTCGCGCCTTAGCGTCTATGTGTCTTCCTCAGGGTTCTCTTGGTGTTTCAGAATCCATCGGGCCCTGGTCGGTTTATAGGTCTTGGCGGGGAAGCGCTGGTCGTATTCCAGCACTGGGCTCCAAACATTCTGGAAGCGATGGAGCGTTCCCGCCTGTGCTGCCGTCACCTTCTCCGCTATCAGGATGTCCCAGAGTTTAGAACACCATTGGGCTATGTGAGGGCCTTCTGGGGATTTCCAGGCCCTGGCCAACACCGTTTTCCCTGCCAGAAGGCAGTGTGTCAATAGCTTAGACCTGGTCCCGGAGCGCGGGTAGATCGCGGGGATCGGAGCTCCCAGCAAAACTGGTTCAGGTTCCAGGGGAATCGCCGTTCCCGTAATTTGTGTGATGGTCTCCAGGCATGTCCTCCAGAACTGTCGTATCTTTGGGCAAGCCCACCACATTTGGAAGAAGGAGCCTGGGTGGCCACATCCTCTCCAGCAGGCGTGATCTACTTGTGGGTTCATGTGGTGAAGTCGAAGGGGCGGGTAATACCACCGGAGGAGCACCTTGTACGCACATTCCCTATTGGTAACGCAGGTGGAAGAGGTATGTGTTCTGGTCCATATGTCCACCCAGGTTTGGTCCTCGACCGGATGACCTAAGTCCGCCTCCCATTGAGCCATACAGCGGGTCTTTGTGGACAGGAAGTCCCTTAAGAAGCGCCTATATAGGGTGGATACCCTGCCCCGGGTTGGAAGGTCCCCCAGTGTCAGTTCCAGGGCGGTGGGCGGGCGTGTTGCTGCCTGCAGAGTTTGGGGGTGTGAGCACCAGTGGCATAGCTGGATATAAGTAAATCTATCCCTTTCCTGGAGTTGGAACTTCTCCTTACATTGGGCGAAGGTGAGGGGTGTCCCTCCCATATATAGCTGGTCTATGGTCTCCAGCCCGCCCTTTATCCAGTTCCGAAAATTGCGGGGGTCCGCTGCGAGTGAGAAGGATGGGTTATGGAAGACCGGGGAGCGTGGGCTCAGTCCTCTTGGCACTCCCTTTTGCTTTAGTGCCCAGTCCCAGGAGTTAAGGGTGTGTTTAGTTGATAGAAGGAGGTCTCCCCAGTGTGTTCTGAGGGGGGGCGGGATGTGTGGCAGAAATCTCAAGGGTAGGGGTACTTGTGATTGTTCCAGCTCTACCCATCTGGGGCGGTTTGTTATAGTTTGCCATGCCTGAATCTGTGCTAGTTGTGCTGCCACACTATAGACCCGCAAGTCCGGAACCCCCAGACCTCCTAGCTTGGAGCCTCCAGCATCGTTTTGAGAGGGATTCTCGCTCTCTTACCTTTAAAGATGAATTTCAGCATTTTCCTTTGGATGTCCCTGAGGGTTGGTGCGGGAATCGCTACTGGGAGGGAGGCGCAGGCGTACAGGAACCTCGGCAGTAGGTTCATCTTGCATGCTGTGATGCGCCCCAGCAGTGAGATCTCTTGGGTCTTCCATCGTTTCAAGTTGCCTTCCAGTTCTTTTAGTAGCCGGGGGAAGTTGGCTTTGTATATGTCTCTTGGGTTAGCCGGGATGTGGCCCCCCAGGTAGGGGATGGCCTTCTTCACCCATGTCATCGGGCACATCGCAGTCAGTGGCTCCCGTTCTGCTGGGGTGAGCCCAATGCCCAAGGCCGAGGATTTGTCGAACTTTATAGTGAAGCCTGAGACCTCACCATAGGTGGTAAGTTCTCGTATCGCCTGTTTCAATGATGATTGGGCTTCTGAGATAGAGAGTAGGACATTGTCCGCGTATAGGGCGATTTTGTGTTGCGAGGGGCCGTTCTGCAGCCCTTTCATTTGGTCGTTTCCCCTAATCCTTTGGGCCAAAGGCTCCATGGTGAGTGCGAAGAGTAAGGGCGACAGCGGGCAGCCCTGCCGGGTTCCGCATGACAGGGGGATCGGAGCTGAGCTGTGTCCATTGATTCTTAGACTCGTACTTGGGCTCTTATAGTTGGCTAGAACCATCGTCTGAAAAGTTGACCCGAAGCCGAGGGCCTCTAGGGTGAGTTTCATAAAGGGCCAATCTACTCGATCAAATGGCTTGGCTGCGTCCAGAGCCACTAAGACCAGGTTTTTGGGAGTTCCGGGAGGCAAGGTCCACCAGGTTCAAGGTTCTCCGTATGTTGTCACCAGCTGACCGATGAAGGATGAAGCCTGCTTGGTCGGGGTGGATGATCTTCGGGAGGACGCGGTTCAGGCGGTTTGCCAGGATTTTTGAGTATATATTTGCATCAATGTTTAAGAGTGCAATTGGTCTGTAAGAGGTTAGACTCCTTGGGTCCTTTCCTGGTTTGGGCAGGAGGATGGTGGTTGATTCCTGCATCGATGGGGTGACAGAGCCTGTTTCTCTAAAGGAGTTGAACAGGGTCACCAGATGGGGGGTCAGTTGTGACCTGAATAGTTTATAGAACCTGGTCGAAAAGCCGTCTGGACCTGGTGCTCGTGTTTTAAGCGACTTAATGGCCTCCTCGACCTCCTCCCCTGTAATGGGCTCCTCCAATTCGTCTCTCGTTGTGTTGGCGAGACAGGGTACCGCTGCCCTCTGCAGATATTCCACCTGTTGCGGTAGGTTCCGAGGGGTTGCCTTCATGATTTGGGTCAGGTAGTCTGTCGCGAGCTGTCGTTTTTCGAGCTCCGAGTACCGTGTGACCCCCTCAAGATCACGCAGACCTGCAATCGTATTGACAGGTCTCCGTTTGGCTAGTTTGGCCACCAGGAACCTGTTCGCCTTGTTGCCCTTCACGTAGTATGATTGTTTGGCTTTTGCCATCAGTAGGGCGGTTTGTTCCGCGTAGTGGGCTTCAAGCTTTTTCCTCGCTGTTCGCATGATCCGTTGCGTCTTAGGGGACCAGCCTTTTTCCTTGTGGATTGCCTCAGCCTCTCTTAGCTCGTCCTCTAGAGCTATCCGGGTCTGGCGTCTGTTCCGGTGGTAGGCCGCTCCTTGGGCAATTAGAGAGCCCCTGATTACTGCCTTCATGGCGTCCCAGTTATTCGCTAGTGAAGTGTCCGAGGCTGGGTTTTCATCAAAGAAGTTTTTTGTTCCCGTCGCGATCTTGTCTCTCGTAGCCATGTCATTGAGAATCGGGTCATATAGGGACCATTTGCGTGGATTATTGAGGTTGGGGTCCTGAACCCGGAGTTCCAGCAACACTGGAGCGTGGTCGGACATGGCTCTCGAGCCAATGGAGACCTCTTTGACTGAGGGGAAGGTGTGCGGGGAGATCAGGAACAGGTCGATCCTTGAGAAGGTGTGGTGTACGAAAGAGTAGTCTCTTTCGTCGGGGTGAAACACCCGCCATGAGTCTATTATCTCCAAAGACCTGAACAGCCGGAGGAGGCTAAGTGCTTGGGCGAAATCGCTTGGAGTCGGGGGGTGTGAC
Organism: Ambystoma mexicanum; assembly: GCF_040938575.1. Taxonomy (NCBI): domain Eukaryota; kingdom Metazoa; phylum Chordata; class Amphibia; order Caudata; family Ambystomatidae; genus Ambystoma; species Ambystoma mexicanum. Next base: position 1,346,951,539 of record NC_090930.1, read on the forward strand.
CGGTCTTTAGTGGGGTCGGGAACCCCATTGAAGTCCCCTCCGATAATTGTTTGACCCTCCACAAAACTAGCGAGAGTCGAGCCCAAGAAGTCGTAGAAGTGTGATTGTCCAGTGTTAGGGGCATACACCGAGATGAAGGTGTATAGGTCTCCCAGCAGGAGGCATTTGACTGCTGTGTATCGGCCTTCCGGGCATGTTTTGTTTCCAGGATTTGCGGGTTCAAGTCTTTTCTAAAGAGGATCGCCGTGCCTCCCTTTTTGCTTGGGCCGGAGGCAAAAAATTGAAGCAGGAATAATCGAGAGCGAAGCTGGATCACGTCTGCCGGCAGCAAGTGGGTCTCTTGGAGCATAGCTATCGCTGAGTCTTCGTACTGGAGCTTTAATAAGATTGCTTTCGTTTGTTAGGGGAATTCAGTCCATTAACATTTAGGGAGAGGATTCGCAGAACTTGGTGGTCCGGTGGTCTCCCACTCCCTATGTCTTGGGTTGGGGGGGGTTTGAGTCGGTGGTTCAGCTGCCATGTTTGTCGTGAAATCTTGTGGTACCATCCTGCGCTTGAGGTTTTAACGCGGAACCCCAACGGGGGGCCGCAACTTTAACTGGTGGGTAGACCGACATTGTAAGTACGGGCGTACCCTTGGCCAACGGGGCCGGTTGTCCCATCGTGTATCAAGTACTGTGGGTTTCCAAGGAACGAAAGTTGGAAAGTGTCCTTGGAGTGGGTATGAACCGTGGGTATGGTCCGCCGTCTCCGCCCTCAAGGCACATCAGACTAAGCGTTATTTGGCAGATCCGAGTTCAGATCGGGTCAGAGGAGACCAAGGAAAGATGCTGTTGAAACCTGGGTGAGCGAGGCGCCATTGTTCATCTCTTTCTGTTGGTCCGCTGGGTTGATGACCATGGCGTACGTTTAGGTTTTGGGGAGGGAAGCGACCCAGAGTCCTCAGCTCCATCCGGGTTTGGTGTAGAGAGTTCCTGGGGCGAGGTCGGATCCATGATTCTCTCCGCATCCCCCAAGTGACTGATCCGGCGTAGGGTGCCTTTATATGTGAATTGTAGAGCCGCTGGAAACAGCCATCTATAGCGGACTTGCTGCTCCTGGAGGAACAGTGCCAGGGGTCGGAGCGCTCTTCTTTTCTGAAGGGTGAGTGGTGAGAGGTTCTGGTAAATTTGAAGTGGCGTGCTCTGAAAAGTAATTTCCTCCCCTTGGCGGCTAATCGCCGAAATCGCTTCCTTGGTTGTAAAGAAGTGGACCCTAGTAATAACATCTGGGGGGGGGTCCGAGACTGCCCCTCGGCGCGGGCGGAGTCTGCGGGTCCGGTCTAGCAAGAGCTGAGATTTATCCAGGTCCGGGAGGAGGGCCTCGAAGAAGCTTCCCACGTAGTCCGCTAGCTTGTTGTCGGGGACGGAGGTTGGGACCCCCCGAATGCAAAGATTGTTGCGGCGCGCCCTATTTTCAAGGTCCTCATGTTTAAACTCCAGGATCTCGCATTTCTGATGCAGGGAGTCAATGGCTCTTTGCATTTCCCCTAGAATGGTAGTGTGGTCCCGAGAGTGGTCTTCGATTTCTCCGAGCCTCTGTTCGACCTCTGTAACCCTTTGGTCTGTCTGTTCGATTTTGGTGGTGAGTTCTGAGATGCATGAGCGAAACTGCGACTTGATGTCCGCCATGAAGGCTATCAGGTCCCCTTTGGTAGCGAGGGCTCCCCCGTCCTCCTGTTGTTTCTGTGGGGTGAGCTTGGGGGGCTCTTGTTTCTTGCTTTTATCTATTGCCGTGAGCATGGTGGAGATATCTGCGCCCTTGCCAACCTTCGCTTGCCTGGACATGATGATCGTGTTTGGCGGACTTGGCTGGAAGAGTTGCGGCGGGACCAAAGCTGTGGGAGACGGCACTCAGCCCCCTCTAGGTCCGCAGAGTTTAGTGCGTTGTAGGGGTGGGAGGTCGAGTGTTTTCGGCGCCCAGGAGAGTTCAAGCATGGGAGTGCGAGTGAGAAATCGGTGGAGTAGCCGTGATTCCGCAGTGGTCTGGGTCTCTAGCTGGATGAGTGGGCCGGGGCGCCCCAGGAAGTACTAGTGCATGGAGGATCTCAGAGGGTATGGCCCGCGAGGTCGAGGCTTCTCTAGGTGGCTCTCAGGGCTTATCTCGTGGCCTCTGTATTTCTGGCCGTATGCAGCCCCTGATGAAGTTCTCACATGTTCTCCGGGCAACCCCTATACGATCCGGCTGGATCCGTGTTGGCGGGTCCGTCCGCTACTCTTCTTCGGTCCCCCAGAACCCTGTCACCATCGGGTTCGTAGTATGTTGTTGAGTTCCGGCGCGGCCGCCATCTTGGTTTCTTCGAATGGTGACGGGGGAGCGATACGGACGCTAAGTTCTAGGAGAACGCTCCTGCGTTCGGAGGTCATCGTGGGCCAGGTTGTGCCTCATCGGTTCCGATCGCTGTAGGTGGCATTGGCGACTCGGATACTCGATCAGAACCGCTTGAATTTGACGGCGGCGGCGGACATCCCACGGGCGGCCTCAAGGGAGCGACCACATCGATGGCGCTCCAAGCCACGCCCCCCGGGGGTTTCACTCTTATATAGCCATGCCAAGATCCTTCCTGGTTTATCCCCTCCCGCATGCTGTCTCTCTATATACGTTTTATAGTTAAGGTTACACAGTCTTTCCCAGTGCCCAGCACATTTCTGCTGATGGCCGAGTATCAATTCGGCGTCTTCCTTATTTCCCACTTCAGTGCCCTTTCCAATTCTCCCTCTGTTTCCCGCAGGTCAGCCAGGATCCCTCCCTGCAATCCTTTGGATTTTGCTATGGCTACCCCTCTCATCACAACTTTAAAGGCTTCCCACAACGTGCCTGCCGAGTCCACGCTACCAGTATTCGTCTCAAAGTAGTTCACGATCTCTTCGCTCATATTCTCCCTAAAAAGGGGTCTTTAAGCGCCTCTGCTCTGAGGCACCATGTCGGAATCCTCACTCTCGGGGTCGATATTGCCATCCGAGGATCAGAGGCGAGTAGTCTGAGAGGACCCTCGCTTTATATTCCGCTTGCGTGATTTCAGTCATTATCTCTTGTGTGACAAAGACATAGTCCAACCTTGTGTGTAATTGCTGCGGGGCAGAGTAATGCGAATATTGCCTCTCTTGGGGGTGTCGCGACCTCCACACATCTGCAAACCAAATGTCATCCAACAATGTCTGCAGTGCTCTAGCGGCTGGGGCGGGTCTATCCATTTTCCCATCTGATCTATCAACCTTAGGGTTTAGTACACAATTGAAGTCTCCCTCCCAGATCACCGCGCTCCCCACACACATGCTAAGGTTGTTACATAGGGTTCTAAAATATGCAGCTGTGTTTTGATTCGGGGCATACGTATTTGCAATGCTTATCTCCCTATTTTCCACCAATCCCCTCATCATGACCATCCTGCCGTCCGACTCAACTATCGTCTGTAACAGCTGAAACGGGACATGTGGTGCCACCCAGATAATAACTCCGCTGGCATAAGCTGAATAAGACGAGCCCACCATCTTCCCCTTCCATTTCTTCCCAATCATCTCCATCTTATCTTGCGTCAGGTGCATCTTGTCATGATCTCTGCTTCCAAAAGGTCAGGGTTTTCCCAACTCCCTTGGAAGCAGATCCATAACCCAGGTTCCGAGTGCCAACCAGTCCCAATTGGGACCTTTTGGACCCAGTCCTGGCGCCAGTGGCACCAGGCTCATAAATATGCCCAGTCCCAGCGCTGGAAGCGCCGGGCTCATAATGCTTGGGTGGACTTACCTACAGCAGACCATGCTGCTTACTTGCCTGCCAGTTGAGCCTCTGATCCTCTTCTGTTTGGAACTACTTTTCCTGTTGGGTGGGGCAGGAGCCACTCCCTAGGTTCAGAACACTGGAAGTCTTCTGGAAAGCAGGAACTCTTTTCTTACCTAGGCGTGGCTGTGGAAGGAGACACCTAAGCACTACAGGAGGCTATTTAAACCACACCCGATGGATGAATCTTGCTTTGCGTTATTCTGCATCCTCTGCAGCAGAACGCTCATCGTGTCTTCTGCATCTGATCCTGGGCCTAAGGAAAAAGGCTTACCATCCTGAATCCAATCTTCAGCAACACCTATAAAGACAAGAAAGAACAGGTTAGCATTACGGTCTTCAGTGACAGCTCTTCACTAACGTGGTCCATCGGCTGTCACCAACGCCTCGCGCTGCATTCCGACATCTGCAAGACAAAGGCTTACCTACTCTTCGTGCGCTCCGGAGGTCTTCACACTGCATTCCGGCATCTGAAAGACAAAAGCTTACCAACTCTTCGCACGCTCCGGAGGCCTTCGGCGCTGCATCCCGCATCTGAAAGACAAAACAAGGTGCGTTTAAAGACATTGGGGAACTTTAATACTCACGTGCCATTACTCCTTTCCACATCTAACCCAGTGGGTATTCCGGCACCCTGCAGCCGCTCCGAACTTGTACCTGCAAAATAAAAAGACAGTTAGAGCGCATCGTGAAGCAGGCAACAAGCGCTTACTTACGTGCTTCCAGGCGCTTCTATTCATCACACGGGCTCCATCTTCAACTCACTTCAGCCCGTCATCCACCATCGCCGGAACCCTGCAAAACAAGAGACATCATTACTAAAGACTTTAAAGACATTAGAAGTACTCGAAACTTACCGTTCGTGCAGTAAACGACGGACAGCAGTCCTCTGAAGTCAAGAGGCCTGCTCCCCTTATCCAGTGAAGAAACTGGTTACAGCACCCTGCCCCGAGGCAGATGGAGAGCACAGCGTTCACTTACCTAAGGTGAGAGCGTTAACCTTCGGGGTTCTACAGGAGAAGAGAAAGGGAAGAAGAGAGAGACATTTAATAACCCAGTTCATTAATCCCATATTTTCTATCTGCAGACATCTTACCCTTCGAGTCAGACATACAGTGCACAGAGGTCCAGCCCAAAGAGCCAGCCGTGTGGTACACATCACCTTTGAAGATACGGTATACGCCCAGTCAAGACCGGCGCCTCTACGGGAATCAGGTGAGCGTTACAGAACGCAAAGCCTACCACAAAACTCCCGTCCAGGCGCTATGGGAATCTCGGATACCGACCAACTAGCCCAGTTACTTGGGGAACTAAGGGCAGAAGTGCATGCAGCCCGTCAGGAAACGAACGCTCTAAGAAGGGAACTGATTATTTCCAAGGAGCGAACAGATGATCTCGCTAGACAATTGCTACAGTCACAAGCCGGACAGACCCCGTTACCCGCATCTGGGGGAAATCTTCCTTCTACCTCCTCTATGAATCCAGTGCAGATCAACCTACCTGGGAATGTACCTCTGGCTCCGCCCGAACGATTTTCTGGTGACCCAAAGAGGTTTGCAGTATTTATCAATCAGTGCCGGTTGCATTTCTTATGCCGGCCAGCAGCCTTTCCAACTGATCAAGCTAAAGTAGCTTTCGTGCTTTCGTACCTTAGTGGCAATGCGGCAGACTGGTCGATCCCTTTAGTAAATCAAGATGATCCGGTCCTCCATGATTTTCAAGCTTTTCAGCTCAGTATGGAAAAACTGTTCGCAAGACATTCACAGGGGCAGGCCTTGGACAATGAGCTTCTTTCGTTGCGACAAGGTAATCAAGACCTTTTGGCTTATATTGCGTCTTTCAACAGACTGATAGTGGAAACCCAATGGCCTGAGGACAAAAGGATTACGCTGTTTTATAGAGGTCTACGTGGAGAGCTCAAAGATGTGTTAGCCCAAGTAGTGAATCCCCCACAAGATTGTTCGGACTATATAGACTTAGTCGTTCAAATAGATCACAGACTGCAGAACAGGAAGGCCGATCGTTCCAAGTTTGATGCTCGAGTATTTTCCAAACCGCCAACTCCTTCCAAAGGAGTAGACTCCGGGGAACCCATGCAAATAGGGGGTCTGAAAGGTCCTCTAACACAAAAGGAGCGGGAAAGGAGAAAACAGTTGCAATTATGCCTCTATTGCGGAAACTCAGGGCACTTTCTTCGAGACTGTCCGGTGAAACCTGCCAAGAAGGCAGTAGGAGCTGCAGTTACCAAAGTTACAAACTCTGAGCAGGGAAACGACCTCGCCCGACAAGAATAGAGATCCTCTTGCCGAGCTTGAAAACCAGTTCCGTGACCTCGCATTTCGTGATACCTATGGTCCTCATTAGCCCTGATAATCCGGATCGATTACATGCAATTGAAGCTTACGTCGACAGCGGTGCCATCGGCAATTATGTGGATCATGAAATGGTTTTGAGGATGAATCTAACTCTTTGTCCCAAGGCTGTAAAGGACGTCATTACTACGGTGGATGGTACAGAGATAGCCTCCGGGCCAGTAACGCATACCACTCAAGAAGTGACGCTAGTAAGTCAAGATGGACACCATGAGAAGATCGTGTTCGATGTGATCAAGGCCCCTCAGTTTCAGATTATTCTAGGAATACCTTGGTTAGAGAAACACAATCCTCTGATCGATTGGCGAGCAAGAACGGTCCAGTTTCCAAAATGTGTCTCTACTTGTCACCCTCCACCTGGTGTTGCACTGGCAGCAATTTCTTCAGAGACTCCCCAGTTACCTCCCGAATACCTAGAATACCAAGATGTTTTCCGGAAGGATCAGGCTAACTCTCTACCTCCTCATAGGTCTTATGACTGCCAGATAGACCTGATACCTGGATCTACTCCTCCTTGTAGTAGAATGTATGCCCTCACCGAGCCTGAGAACCTTCACCTTCAACAATACCTGGATCAATACCTGGCAAATGGGTTTATTCGTCCTTCCAAGTCCCCTGCTTCTTCAGCTTTGTTCTTCGTTCCAAAAAAGGAAGGAGACCTTAGAACTTGTATAGATTATCGCTCCCTGAACCAGATCACCGTTAAGAATAGATATCCGTTACCTTTGATCCCTGAACTCCTGGACCAAGTCAGAAAAGCATGCATATATACAAAGCTGGATCTTAGAGGAGCTTACCACTTGGTACGAGTAAAAGAGGGCGATGAATGGAAGACGGCCTTCCGCACCAAGTATGGGCTATTTGAATATCAGGTCATGCCCTTCGGACTTTGCAATGCCCCGGCCGCCTTTCAATATTTTATGAACGATGTCCTCAGAGAGCTCATAGATGTGTGTGTTGTTGTTTACATTGACGACATCCTCGTTTATTCTTCATCGGAATCTGAACATCGGAAACACGTGAAAATGGTCCTCGAAAGATTGCGTCAACACAAACTTTTCGCTAAGTTGGAAAAATGTGTTTTCAACGTGACTGAAGTTGAATTCTTGGGATTCATATTATCACCTGGCGGAGTGCGTATGGATTCAAAGAAGGTCGATGCAGTTCTCAAATGGCCATCACCATCCTCCGTAAAAGGTGTGCAAAGCATGTTAGGCTTCGCTAACTTTTACCGCAGGTTTATCCCCGAATTCTCTCGAATAGTCCAGCCCATCACTGCCTTGTTAAAGAAAAACAAACGTTTTGAATGGTCTACCGAGGCGGAACAAGCTTTCCAGGATTTAAAGACTAAATTTATCTCTGCACCAATCTTAAAACACCCTCGCCCCGAACTCCCCTACATTGTGGAAACTGATGCTTCAAGCCTTGCCATGGGGGCAGTTCTATCACAAAAGGACCCGATAACCAATCAGTTGCATCCCGTGGCATTTTGGTCCCGCAAATTCTCGCCTCCTGAAATCAATTACACGATTACTGACAAGGAACTTCTGGCTATCAAGTCTGCCTTTAAGGCTTGGCGGCATTATCTGCTGGGGGCCCGACACACCGTGACTGTGATTACGGATCACCGAAACCTGCAATATTTGAAAACCGCAAAAGCCCAATCCTCTAGACAACTCCGTTGGGCATTATTCTTTGCCGAGTTTGACTTCATAATTACCTATCGACCTGGTACAAAAAACGGTAAAGCTGATGCCCTTTCTCGGATGGGAGTGGAAGAACACTTGATCAACCCTAAACCTGTACCAATCATTCCCGAACAAAGAATTCTGGGTGTAATCGCCACACAATCCATAGAGGAAGTTAAGGATAAAGCCAGGCAACTTGTAACTCCAGCAGACATACAGAATTGGCATCTGCAGGGAAAGGACTTTGCAGTAAAGGACAACTTATTGTATTTCCAAGAACGATTATACCTACCCAGCACAGATTTACAGAAAAAAGTAATCTCTTGTTATCACGATTCTTTAATGGAAGGACATCCCGGTATAGCCAAGACCTCAGAAAAGATCAAGCGCTACTTCTGGTGGCCGTCTTGGAAAAAAGATATCAGAGACTTTATAATGTCCTGTGGAGTATGCGCCCAAAACAAGAGTCAAAAGGTAAGACCAGCAGGCCTCTTACGCCCTATTGACATCCCACCTCGCCCTTGGCATACGCTTTCTATGGACTTCATCACCGATCTACCTCCATGCTCCGGATACAATACGATTCTAGTAATCGTGGACTTATTCTCCAAGATGGCGCATTTCATTCCGCTCAAAGGCTTGCCAACAGCAGCAACTCTGGCCCGAGAGTTTCTCGAAAACATCGTCCGACTGCACGGTTTTCCTTCGGTTCTAATTTCCGATCGAGGTAGTCAATTTATTTCTCATTTTTGGCGAAGTTGCTGTCGGTCGGCTCAAATTGATGTGAGACTATCGACCAGTCACCACCCTCAGACCGACGGACAAACCGAGAGGACCAATCAAACTCTGGAACAGTATTTACGCTGCATGCTGCAACAAACTGAAAAAACTTGGAAAGACATCCTTTGGATAGCCGAATATGCCTACAATAACTCTGTCCATTCGGGAACTGGGAAAACCCCGTTTTTTCTTTTGTACGGCAGTCACCCTCGAACCTCGGAGTTGGATCCTCTCCAAGATCTTGAAACACCAGCAGTAGACTACCCGCATTCTACAATCACCCAAGCCTTTAAGGAAGCTGTTTCTCACCTTCAAAGGGCTAAAGAACAATACAAGAAAGGAGCAGATCAACATCGGAAGGAAGCCCCTCAATATCAAGTAGGGGATCAAGTCTGGTTATCCACCAAATATCTACCTCTAAAAGGGCCACGCACATTCAACCCAAGATACCTTGGTCCCTATTCCATCACTACCATAGTAAACCCAGTAGCGGTCAAGTTGGACTTGCCCCCGCACATGAAGATACATCCGGTCTTCCACGTCTCTCTATTAAAACCCGTGCAACCTCAAACCCGACTAACTAAATCTCCAAACCTATCCTAGTTGATGGAGAACTCGAGTTTGAAGTCAAAAGCATTCTGGACTCCAAGATCTCCAAATCTAAACTATTTTACCTAATTGACTGGAAGGGCTACGGCCCCCAAGAGAGATCCTGGGAACCTGCTGAATATGTCCACGCTCCTCGCCTAATCAAAAGATTTCACCGAACATTTCCTGACAAGCCAAAACCCCCGGAGAAGCCCGGTTTGGGAGGGGCCTTGAGGGGGGTACTGTCATGATCTCTGCTTCCAAAAGGTCAGGGTTTTCCCAACTCCCTTGGAAGCAGATCCATAACCCAGGTTCCGAGTGCCAACCAGTTCCAATTGGGACCTTTTGGACCCAGTCCTGGCGCCAGTGGCACCAGGCTCATAAATATGCCCAGTCCCAGCGCTGGAAGCGCCGGGCTCATAATGCTTGGGTGGACTTACCTGCAGCAGACCATGCTGCTTACTTGCCTGCCAGTTGAGCCTCTGATCCTCTTCTGTTTGGAACTACTTTTCCTGTTGGGTGGGGCAGGAGCCACTCCCTAGGTTCAGAACACTGGAACTCTTCTGGAAAGCAGGAACTCTTTTCTTACCTAGGCGTGGCTGTGGAAGGAGACACCTAAGCACTACAGGAGGCTATTTAAACCACACCCGATGGATGAATCTTGCTTTGCGTTATTCTGCATCCTCTGCAGCAGAACGCTCATCGTGTCTTCTGCATCTGATCCTGGGCCTAAGGAAAAAGGCTTACCATCCTGAATCCAATCTTCAGCAACACCTATAAAGACAAGAAAGAACAGGTTAGCATTACGGTCTTCAGTGACAGCTCTTCACTAACCTGGTCCATCGGCTGTCACCAACGCCTCGCGCTGCATTCCGACATCTGCAAGACAAAGGCTTACCTACTCTTCGTGCGCTCCGGAGGTCTTCACACTGCATTCCGGCATCTGAAAGACAAAAGCTTACCAACTCTTCGCACGCTCCGGAGGCCTTCGGCGCTGCATCCCGCATCTGAAAGACAAAACAAGGTGCGTTTAAAGACATTGGGGAACTTTAATACTCACGTGCCATTACTCCTTTCCACATCTAACCCAGTGGGTATTCCGGCACCCTGCAGCCGCTCCGAACTTGTACCTGCAAAATAAAAAGACAGTTAGAGCGCATCATGAAGCAGACAACAAGCGCTTACTTACGTGCTTCCAGGCGCTTCTAATCATCACACGGGCTCCATCTTCAACTCACTTCAGCCCGTCATCCACCATCGCCGGAACCCTGCAAAACAAGAGACATCATTACTAAAGACTTTAAAGACATTAGAAGTACTCGAAACTTACCGTTCGTGCAGTAAACGACGGACAGCAGTCCTCTGAAGTCAAGAGGCCTGCTCCCCTTATCCAGTGAAGAAACTGGTTACAGCACCCTGCCCCGAGGCAGATGGAGAGCACGGCGTTCACTTACCTAAGGTGAGAGCGTTAACCTTCGGGGTTCTACAGGAGAAGAGAAAGGGAAGAAGAGAGAGACATTTAATAACCCAGTTCATTAATCCCATATTTTCTATCTGCAGACATCTTACCCTTCGAGTCAGACATACAGTGCACAGAGGTCCAGCCCAAAGAGCCAGCCGTGTGGTACACATCACCTTTGAAGATACGGTATACGCCCAGTCAAGACCGGCGCCTCTACGGGAATCAGGTGAGCGTTACACATCTCTTGCAGCAAGGCTATGTCTATCTTCTGCCTACGCAGATATAGCATAACCTTATTCCCCTTTAAGTAGTTATTGAGCTCCCTGACATTCCAAGTAATTATTTTAAGGTCTTCCATGACTTGTTAGAGTGCCACTCCTCCCCCCACTCATGCAGTCCAGATTCGATTGTATTTCCCGTCTAAATAGGCTCGTTTCCCAACTCAAACTTCTCTTAACTAAAAACACAATAAACACCCCAACCTCCCACCATCCCACCTCCCTACCCCATCCCAACAGCACCCTCCCCAACTGTTGCCCAGCTCCATCCCTGGATCTCAGGCACCCCAGCATCTAGCCCTTTCTGGCAATAGCCCGTACTCGCGGCTCGGCAGGGTAAAGCCGCCCTAGTGGCTGTCTTACTACTAACTCCTGGGGGGTAGGTTGCCTTTGTTCTGCTGCTCCTGTTTACTGCAAGTACACTGCGCCTAATGCTTTCCAGTTAACTTATGCATTTTATTCTCTATATTCCAGTCCAACAGGATCAATAAATCCAAAAGTGACATAATACAATTCGAATGTTCCACAGTCTCTTGCTGGGGCTCCCCCCTCACCTATCACCCCAGTATTCATAATGCATCCCCCTCACTTATCGTGCTTCTCGTGCTTCTCATGATCCTGCTCCTCATCTCGCTCCGGACAGCCCTGCAGGTCCAGCCATGCCGCCGCTTCCTCTGGGGTATCAAAAAAGAACGCACTACTTTTATGCAAAACTTTTAGCTTCGCAGGGTACAAAAGCATGTACTTGATCCCAGCCGCGCGCAGTCTCCTCTTGACAGCCACATAGCTGTATCGCTGTCTCTGCACCAAAATTGTGTAATCCGGATACGCTGTGATGTTGGTAGATGCCCTTTCTATCGTTCCACCTTTACGAAAGTACTCCAAAATCTTCTCCCTATCTTTATAATTCAGAATCTTTGAAATAATCGCTCTAGGAGGGGCCCCAGGCCGCAGTTTCCTCATCAGGGCCAGGTGTGCTCGTTCAACAGTAAACCCTTGTGAGAGCTTGTCTGTTCCTATCTCTTGCAGGATCATATTCTCCACATAGTCCGTGTGGTCCTGGCCTTCTTCTCCCTCTGGCAAGCCGTTGTTCCGTCTTGCCCTTCCTTCCATTTCTTCTGCTCGGTTCTCAAGATTAGCCACCTGCTGCATTAATATGTGGACCTCCTTCGCATTATTTGTGCTGGTTTCTGTGTTGGTTTTCACTGCACTCTCTAGACCACTCGTTCTTTCTGCCAGCACTCTGACATCTTGTCGCAGCAGGGTGATTTCTATTCCCACTGCATCTGTTTTGTTCTCGAAAGCAGTTCGTAGGTCCGCCATTGCTGTCCCCCATGTGGTTCTTAGCTCTGTTATAGCTGCTAGGACCTGGTGGTTTTCTCCCTCTGGAGTGCCATCCGCAGAAGCTGACGCTGGGCTTTGTACCGAGGCAGTGGGAGTCTGTTGCGTTTTGGCAAAGATCTCCATTGTGGGTTGTTTACTCTTGGTCCTGAGTCCTTTCACCGACATCATGCAACCCTGTCTGGGTATCCAGGTCCGGTCCCTCTGTATCGTGCAAGTTCGATCTCCCGTTGTTGCTGTGGCGCCACCAGGTCAGTTCGGGCCCGTGAGCGTCCCCCTCAGAGGGCTGCAGTATATGGTAGCATGCGCTGTGCTACGGTTTCAAGTGGGTTGTATCCTCCCACGTACCTTCTCTGACTGTTGCAGACAATACCCTCTTCACTTGTTCCCAAGGGTCCCTAGGTGCACCTCCTTCTCCACTAGAACCGTACCTCGGGCTTATGCCGCCTTCCTTCTTATCGTGCTATCATCCAGCAACTTTCCGAAAAAAGTCTGTTTATTGTTCACTCCTGTTACCCCAGTGCCGGTGTTTTCCAATGCTTATATAAACACAGCAGCGTGCTAGTGTGGGTCTATCTTTATTGCGTGGGTCCCAACTGCTCCTAGGGGTGGTAATATCAGGTTAGTTCAGTTCCCCAGGCGCATATTCCCCTGCAAGATAGTAGAGCCTGCTCCCATTGTCCCTTGAGCATCAGTGTAAGCTTCGTTGTGTGGGGCGCTTGTTCTGTCCAATATAATATCAGGGGAGCGTTCTGGTTGGTGCCTTCCGTGCCCCTCTATGATCAAAACATGTATTTTGCAAGCCTCGTTGTCTCCCCACATACGCCTCGGCCCGCCACCATTGTTTTATTCAAATGTTTCGCTCCGGCAGCTGGCACTCATTATCACATCCGCAGCTGCTCGGAACGTACAATGCGCATCCAGAACTCCGCTACAGCTGTCCCATTCATAGAGACAATGTATCCGCTCAGCCGGCTCTAGCCCTGTGCCTTCCGTGCACAGCTGAACTGTATGATGTGATCCGCACTGGCTCCCTCGCACAGCGCAGATCTTACACCGGCCTTCGCAGTAATGACGATGCCTCAGCCCTGCGGCATCAGCGCGTTGCTACTTTTGTTGCCAGTTAAAACATCACACTCGTAGCAGGCGCTGTGCTGCGGTTGTATGCTGGGTTTTGCCGAATGGGACCGATGTGCCCACTTTGCAAAGCGCTCCACTGCCCCAAGTCCTGCGATGGGCTCAGCGGAGAGAAAACCGTCTTCACCCTCACAGTCAGGCGCGCCCAGGCCCCGCACGGTCTCCAGGTGCCGGTCCTTCTCTCCAGCCTCCGTCTGACTGGTCTATGAGATTTCCACGATCGCAAACTCAATTCCTTTGTTATCCGCCATTTTGTTTTATATCGTTGCGGTGTGGCTGCTCTCTGAAGAGCCTCTTTCCTGCTCCTCTTCCTTCCAATTTGTCTACCTTTTTCAATTAATGCAGGGCTCCTATTCCCCCATCCATGCCTTCATTTTCAAGGAATGTGGATCGTTTTTTCCGCATGTTTATTGGGATCAATGTCGGATCCTCAGGAGCAGCTCTTCCAAGCATATCCTATTCCATGGCTAGTTAAGCATGCCCCCCCCACTCACGGCAACAAGTTAGTACAAGTCTGCATGGAGATGTGCTGCCTCGAGAGAGCTCAGGGCAGACTCCTCACACAGCCTGGTGTGCCTCACACCTGCACGGCATATTATGCAAATACACAAGTTGGCCGTGCCGAAATGAAGGAAGTAGCAAGGACGTGACAGCTTGCCTCCAATGTCGCCCTGCCACTGGTGTGCACACTCTACTGTGGGCAGCGCAATGCCGCCGACCCCTGCCTGGGGAAGGGGGAGAAATGGCCCAGACACCCTGCCATCTAGGTCGGGCAAATCAATGTCTCGCAACCCTCAAACCCACCACAGAGAAGAAGTGCTATGAGGCAATGGAGGGTTGCAGCTCTGTACGAGTGCTTGTGCGCCCTCCTGTCCCACAACAGTGAAGAGATATTGCTGCCTGGCGGAGGTTAGCCAAGAAGAGGGGGGGTGAGTAACATGCTGACACCCTTGCCCTGTTGACATCCTGTGGCGCAGCTTGGACGCCCTGCTATCTGTGTCTCGCCGCCTGCCCCATCATCAAGGGACTAAGCTGATGGGCCCATGGTGCCCCCATGCGCAGCTCTACCGGCCTCCAAACTGGAACATCAACAGACCTGGACCTGTGGAAATGACTTTGGCTGGAGCCAAGTGAACTGGTATCTTGCAAACCGGCAATTGTGCGGAAGAGACTCAGTGGTCATGTGTTTAGATGCTGGAGGCCTGCATGCAAATTGTGTGCTTAAAGTAGTCCCAGTTAAATGGATGTGAAGCTGTATTCCCGTAAATTCAGAGTCATGCTGTAAATGGTGGCAGCGGTTGGCAATGGCGTCATTCGGTGATGGAAGTTCCACTGGCCCCAGGTTAATAAAGGGTTGTTGTAAAATATGATTGAACTGCCAACATTCCACTGGTGGTTCGCTAACCGCGACTTTCACACGCGGGTGATCTGTAGAGTGTGTTAATGTGTGGAGTATGTCTATGATTAGGTGAGTGCGTGTGTGTAGCGGTGCCATATTTCATTGGCATATTTCATTGGCATATTTCATTTGCTGTCGAGTTTAAAATTTTGAAGCAGTCTAAGTAATGTTGTTCTGTAATGGGGAGGGGATTATTTATGGCTTTAGTAACTTGTGTTGGTACGTTATAGAAAAGGAGGAGTGTGGTGGTGAACCCTCCCCAGTGTGTGCCCCTTTAAGGGAATGTATCCCTCCCCTGTGTACACCCATCAGAACGGCTGCAGACTCCCAAGAGGAACAACTGAGCCTGTGTCTCCTTTATGTAGGCCTGCAGGACTGCACGTGGAGGCACAGGCCAGCATGCCCTTATGGAGTGGGACCCTCGTGCCAGGACGGTGGCAGAGGTCTGCATGGTCATGGGCATTGCTGGCTGTGCCCCAACCCCGATGGTGCTGAAGTCCTATAGCACCATGGTGCCTGCCGGATGTCCAGTGCAGGCCCCCACCCCCACAGGCACCGGGCCTGTACAGTGCTGGTGTCCGTAGCACTGCGGGGGCCTGCTCGATATCCATAGTGGCCCCCCTGTAACACTGATGATAAGCAAGAGGAAATATGAGTGCAAATGGGTCAGAGTGAGAGGGTAAGAAATAAAGAGAGTAGGAGAGGTATGATGAGAGGGGATAGAGAGAGGGAGTAATGTGGATGGAGGAATAGAGGGGATAGAATGGGGTAAGGTTTGTGGAGGAATAAATGGTGTAGGAAGGGCAGAGCCAGAGAGATGGGTACAGTGCATGGTGGGGCTAAAGCGAGAAGGGGTAGGGTTGAGTAGAGAAAGATGCTAGGATGGGTGGTGGTGTAAAGCGCTGTGTTGCTACTGGGCTCTGTCACTTGCCGAAGCTATGTCACCCTCAATAAATACTCTAATAATAATAATAATAATAATAATAATAATAATAAATCCCCTCAACCATTCAAATGCTGGCTCCTATTTGTACATACGATCATTTTGGCTCATCAAATTCTTCTGCCCATCTAGGAAAGCAACACTACTTACTGAAGTGCAAAAGCACATGCTCGGTTCATAAAAGCAACGATTGCAAATCTTTTATAGTCTACGTCCCCTGTTGACGAACATGAAGAAATGGCCCCATGGTACTTTTGCAGGGTGAAGGAATGGCAGAAAGCAAGCATGTATTTACCAGCCATGTAAGATTCTCTCGCTAGGGAAGGTGCCCCAGGCTTTGCTGTGGACTCATCTGGATACACCTCTGAGCAGTGCCATGGCAGCAAAACAGATTAGCATCAAGTTCAGCCTCTGCTGGCCTGCTACTTTCCTCAGTACGTAGATCAAAGGTGACAAGTTTACAGAAATGGAGGTAAGTAACCAGTGACCTTCGTCCAGTGGCCCTTCACAGTCCGTCGATACTGAACTACAGGCGCATCTGAAGGTCACCACGTTTTGATGCATTGTTTCCAGTACACTCAAATATACGTATCGTTGATGCAACGTTTTGGCCAGCTCTCACAAGTGCGAAACACTTTGCAGTTGTAGGCTTTCGTAAATGCACCACATGTATTTATGCCCTGAAGGATTTACTAGCCATAACAGTTTAAAGGCAGAGGGCTCGCGTATTCTGCTAGTGGACGGGGCAAATAGTTTCATGAGCGCTGGGCAAAGGGTCAGTGGGTGCTCTGCCTAGAAGTTGGCAGATTGGGCTCTGCACCAGAAAGGCAATCTTCTGGAGGGGAACTGAAATTCAAACTACAGCCGAGCAAACTCGATCATCCCTCTATGGCAATGCTCACCATCTCTATCATCCGCATGTCTCCTGCGAGACATAATGGTTGGAAATCGAGTCACAAAGGGCATACAGGTTTACTGACAGCAAAGCTCTCTGGTGTTTCGGAGTGCCGCTTTCTACACCGTGCCACAAACTGCTGTCTAGCTCAGAACGCGTGTTGCTGGAGAGTGGGGGGACACTAATTCAGGCAACTCTCTCCAGCCTTCTTCTGATCAGCATGCCTACTTTTCCATTCTCTTCCAGGGTCAACAAGCTTGTTGAAACAAGATGTCCACATCCTATTTATTTATTTTTACATTTGTAAAGCACCCAATCCCTGAGGCACCATGGCGCTGTTGTGAGACCAGTTACATGATACAATTTTAGCGATCTAAATAGTACTTATGGAACAACGCTTGGTGGCAGCTGGACTCAACGGAATCAACAATTCCTCATGAAACAACACTGCGTAATAGTATTTATGACAGTAGAAACTTAAATGAATATCTACTCCCATTAATGAAATCAAATGTTGGTATATTTTTTAATACTAAAACTTAGAGAAAATAATATTTGAAACACGTCTACAACATAATATAGTGATAAGAGAGGAGACAAAACTATAAATCTTTTCGAGACAAAAAAACAGCTACACCTCTGTCCCGTCGTGATCAAGAACGCGGAGCTTCACTGACGGAGATTCCGTCACCAAGAAAACCACCTAATACAACTAATGGTGAAACAGAAAAAGTATCAAAGAAAGGTAAATGGACCTGGTTTCGCAGCATCCTAACACCAGGGCGAGGAAAATAGCAATCATCGGGGGAGGAATTCCCAAGGATGTCTGCAACAGACTCGTCGATGACATCTTCAGAAAATGACATTCTAAATATAGCATCTTGGAACACCAGGGGATACGTACACCTTACCAACTCTGAGAGCCATGATCTCAGCCGCTATGACATCATATGCCTCCAAGAGACTTGGCTGTGTGAAAAACCAGCACTCGATGGATATTGTATTGAACTATCCCCGGCCCACAAAGGTCAACTTGGCCGCCCATCATCAGGCCTACTTACAGCGATCCGGATTGGCTCGGGGGTTGAAATCTTAACGGTAATAAAGAGGACGTACGAAATTTTGGCAACTCTGACTACATGGGATTCTAGAACTCTCAAGAACAAGCCTGGAACACAAGATGCGGTAGCTATAATAAACGTGTATTGGAACCCCCAAAAGACCTCAGCAGAAAATATGTGTAAAGAAATAACAAACACAATCGATGAAATTGCTATTAATTACAAATCCTTCGACATTATGATCTGTGGTGATCTTAACGCCAACTGTGCAGCGCCCATTACGAACCAAATAAACCCATCTACAATCTCGAATGCGATAAATAGGGGTGTGACATGGAACAGAATCATGAAATCTCGCAATATCTACAACTCGGCCACAGTGACGAACTCCGAAACTTTGCTTCCAACATGGGAACGCGACGCATCTGTGGCAACCCTGGATTACATTTTCGTCTCCGATTTTTTTCACCGCAACATTGTCTCTTTCAGTGTTACTAAAACTAAACAGAGCGATCATAATCTACTACATCTAAAACTCAAAAATAAGGCGATTGCTTCGCAATTTTACATTCCAGAAATTGAGACAAACTCACAACACACCCGTTTACGAATGATTGCTTCAGATGTCTCCAAACTGAAAACTCAGTTTACAACCCTAATCTCGGATCGGACAGTGCAAGATGATGTGGCCAGATCAAGCTACATTCCTCTTCTTGTGGCCTTCAAGAAGCCAAGAAAACCACTGAATTTGCACTCGACTCAGCACACTCACGAATATAACGCAACGCTGGTTTTAAAGCGTAGAGCTCTACGGAAAAAAAGAAGAGAAGCTAAAATCTCAAATCTTTAATCACTTTGGGATATTCTAAAAGTGGAAACCAGAAACTACAAACAATGGTTGAAACACTCAAGAAACCTGCTATATCAAGCTGATGCAGAGGAGATGCTGAAGGCATTAGCTAACAAAAAGTCTCGTGACTTCTGGACATTGATAAATAAATCAAACAAGACATCAAATTCACATATGATAAATCCAGTTCCAGAGGTAACCTGGAATGCACACTTTACGATGCTGTTCCAACAACCGGAAGAAAACAAGGATGCGTTTATTAGAGAGGTGGAGTCACCATGGGTGGATTTATCTGACGTGAGTGACATCAAACTCACGATAATGAAATTAAATTCATCAAGAGCTGCGGGACCGGATGGCCTAGCAAACTGCAACTTAAAGGAACATCCAGACGAGTGGTCTAACCTCATCAGTGCAATCTTCAATCTATGCAGAGAACAAAGAACAGTGCCGGATTCATGGTCAAAAGCTTTGATCGTCCCTATTTTCAAAAATGGATCAAGAGCGGACCCTGCGAATTACAGGCCGATAGCTCTCTTGGACGTCATCGGAAAAATCTTCGCCTCCATGCTTCTGTCTCACTTTCGGAAATGGGCGCTCTCAGCAATTTGTTTTGATCCTTTACAGACTGGTTTCCAGAAGAACGCAAGCACCAGCGCAAACATCATGTGTTTGACGCTACTCAAAGAAAAAGTTCTGACTGGTGGTCCTCGAATTTTTCTTGCTTTTGTCGACCTATCTCAGGCCTTTGATCGAGTGGATAGGCAGAAACTCTGGGTAAAATTGAAGACCTGGGACTGTCCAAATGAAATCTTGGAACCCATAGTTAGCCTCCATACCGACACATGTATAAGAGTCCGCCTAAACAACGTAGGCCTCTTATCTAAATCCATCCCAACATGTCGTGGGGTAAAGCAAGGCTGCCCTTTGGCCCCGGCACTGTTTATATCCTTCTTGGGAGATTTTAAGGATAGTCAAAATAACATCAGAACATTTCCGCCTAAGATAGGTGTGACACCGATCCCAAGACTGCTGTACGCTGATGACCTAATTCTACTTGATCTAACCCAGGTGGGTCTCCAGCGCCAACTGGATAATCTGTCAACATACACACAAGAAAATAACCTGGAGATCAATAAAGCAAAAACTAAGATATTAATCTTACAAAAAACTGCCACCAAAAAAAAGGAGAGGTTTCATTGGCATCTCAACGGAACACAAATTGAAGTGGTAGACTCATTTAAATATCTGGGTGTCCACCTGGATACATCGAAGAAATCTGGAAGTATGCAAACCATCTTATGGGCGAAAACTAAAAATCTCACAGCACAGTTAAGATTGGTTGATCGGAAATATGGAAAGTTCTCACTTCAACCCGCTATAAGCTACTATAAAGCTAAGATTGTTCCATCACTGACTTATGGCATGGATGCCACCCTCTCCATTCCACCTTCAATCTGGCAAAAATTGGAAGGCCATATATGGAGAGCTGTCTTGGGTCTTCCAAATTCAACGCTGATTGCCCCAATCAGGCGGGAGTTTGGCCTACTCTCTCTGAAGGCCGTAGTGGATCCTAGTTCTCTGCAACTATACAGGAAAATCATTCACCCTGAGAGTCCTAAAATCTACCAAATAATGGCAGCAGAACTGGAAAAAGGAGCAAATCAAACTATGAATCAGTGGGCCGCGGATCAAAAACAAAAACTACAGCAAATAGCATGTACTGAAGCAGAACTCAACGAAAATCCAACAAGGATAAAAAAAAAAACTTGAATGTTGGGACTGGATCAATACGATTGATTTGGCTTCATCGTGCAAACTCCTAGTGCACCTTCCTTTGAATTCCAACAAACTAAAAGAACCGATGGCGTACTGTAAGAAATATCCCGACAAGCGACTGATGAGAACCCTTTTGAGAGCCCGTCTAAATGTCTTACCGACCGGAGAAATCTTAGCGATAAGAGCGGGTGTGGAGAAACCACCCTGCAGACTATGTGCAAATCCAGATGACTCAGAATCTATAAAACATCTATTGATGAGATGCCCAGCTCTTCACCAGGCCAGGAGCACCTACTTCACCCCCCTGACGGCTACATCATTTGTAGGGAATGAAGATATTTGGTGGAAGCGCCTAATTACAGGCGAAAAGACTCGATGGCACATGGCGACCACTAAACTTTTAAACTTAGCTCTGGAAAGAATAAAACTTACTCCGGAAATTAGGATCTAGATGCACTGACAAGGAAGTAAAACGCAAGGCTTGAATCATCTATCAGGCAACATTAGAAAGGCTTTCATTCAGTCCAGAAAGCGCTCTTGTAAAAATCTTTTAATGATTAAATACAAGTATAAAAAAAAAAAAATATAGTGTTTCCTCATTATTTTTCGCATTAAGTCGTTTTCACCAAAATGTGTCATGTTCTCTAAATTTAACCTTTCAACTCCAAGATGGCCGATGTGTTTTGCCCTGCAGATCCTCGGAGGAGGAAGCGAAAAAGAGATCACTCTGCTCCAGCCTTGAACGCCACACAGACATGTGACATGTGACAGCACTCCTGATTGGTAGAAAATACATTAAACAAGCCAATATTGGATTACATCCACGCAGTACAACAGGAATGAACACTTTGTGTGTTGGCAAATGTATGCCACAGCATTTCCAGTTGTCATGCCAACTACAAAGACTGCTTCTTGTCACCCCTTTCATATCTGTAGCAATGGTGTTAGCGATATTCTGGTGGCTATGCCACCAAAATGCATCAAAATCAATAAGATAAGGTTCCTCATGACTTTTGACCAAACAACTAGCACATGGACTAGTGCTGGTGACCACATGGGCCTTCAGTGGCGAATCTGAGACGAGATGGGCATTTTTTCACCACACTATATTTCCACATTGTGTTAGGAAAACATGATTGCAACCTTTTTTGTGAAAAGGTATGAGGTACACATCACTCCCGTAAACCAGTGCTGTTGCCTTAAGGTTATATAAGTTTGGCTTGATCACATTACTGTGTATGCATTTTTCTCATTCATTTATTGCGATATATAATTCACTTTTACCTTAGTCTTCTTACATTTACAGCTCCGTCCCCCTTACTGTTCCGGTATTCCCTATCCTCACAAATAGTTCCTACTCAGGTTGCGGATGCCCTTTATATATCGGGCACTGCACCGCACTATATGGCCCTAAAATGATTCACTAGCCAGGCTTACTTAGCCCAACATCTCATAGATTTCCTAATACACGGTCCCTCTCCAGGAGTCTGATTCTGGTGCTATGAGAAACATCTGGAGGCAGGGCAAAGTAGTGATGTCTTCCTCTCTTGGGTGCAGACTGTCTGTGCTGAGGGCAGGGGTGCTGTCTCTGAGGCTGCCTGGCAGTGCTGGGGTGGTCAGGGAAGGTCCCCACAAGCAAGGGGGGATTTATGTTGTGTGTGCTGTCTTGATGACTGGGGATGCAGAAAACTGAGCACAATGAACCAATTTTTACACATTTCAAGTGTAGTTATTTGTGGATGGGTTATGTTACTTTTTAGTGTTACTTTCTGTTTAGAACTGATACATATTAACTTGCACGCGCGGATAGGATAAAATGTTAGAAGGGTTTTTTGTGTGCCTGCAAGGAGGACCACTGAGTATAGAAAACAGATATTAAACATGCATGCACATTGATACAAATACATGGGGAATTCATGAATCTCAATATAGTGGGCTTTTTACAAATTAATTAAAACACAATGGAGGGGGCTGTTTTCAAAGTGAACTTTGACCTTGGAGAAACAGACTTTCATAAGGTTTCAGAGGCAAGGGGACAGAAAAATAAGTAACTTCACAAGCTTCGGGGTCAGTTTAGCTGAAGAAACTAGCCATGAGTTTTATGGTGTGATAAATATTCCAGACGGCATGTGTAATCTCTTGATGCATGGAAACGTGACAGAAGGGGTTTCACTATTGGTTTTGGCTAGCAGTAAAACCTGGGGTGAGTCCATGCCCAAGGCTAACATCATGGGAAACCAGGAGTTTCAATTGTATTTTCAGATGTACTATGTGTGATAAAGTGGCAGTTATTTATTTGTATTTATTGTATTTATATAGCGCCTTAATCCAAGGTGCTTTACAGTTTAACAACAAGAATACAGCAAACATTTAGATTAGAATATTCCAATGGAACCAGTGACCTTGGAAATGAGATAGTATCACTAACACAGACAGAACTTATTTACACAGCCTTCTTCATAACGCTTGAAATATTTATGAAAACCATGTGCAATTAAAAGTTAAGGCTAAAAGAGCTTAGGCCATTTATTGCTAGTAATGAATTAAATTTGCATACAAATGGTTAACTGAATGATGATGTCATGACCCACCACAAACAAATCCTAAGAAGAGGTGTGTTCTACACATGAGATGAAGATGGTAATTAAGATAAAGGCTACCAATGAAAATGTAGGAATTAGAGAAAGATGGGACTGATATGGTTTGTTGAGACTTGGGTTAGTTTAGACCTATAGCACCATCTAACTGCTCTCCGGATAATTGTACAATAAACTTACTGTATGTACAAAAAGTGCACTCGTACCTCAAGTGGTGGGCCCGCTTGGGTTGAGGTGATTAAGGGGCCCACCCTTACAAATCTGGTGAGCCAGCCAGGAGCCCAGGCGTTCTGAGACGCTGGGGGTCTTCTGTCTGCACCACTCAGCTGTGGCACCTCACTGCAGGACCAGTATGTGTAGAATGACTTGAGGGGGCACAACATCCGAGCGCCTCGGGTTCACGTCGGTGCACGTTTGGGGTGTAAAGTATAAGGGGAAACAGGGGTAAAAAAGGGTTGTTTCTTTGATGTAAGGGGAATGTAAGGGTAAATATTGGCCGATAAGTGTTTTTGATAAGATGCTGGAGGTCATTACAAGGTTGGCGGTAGGGGTTTAACGGGGCCGGTAGAGCTGCCGGCCCCGTTAAACCTCTACCGCCGCATTACGGGGTTTGCTCGCGGGACCCAGTAAGGATGCCTAGTTTTACTAGGCGGCCTTAGCGGGTCCCGCGAGCAGACCAGCATGCTAACAACGGGCCCGTTGTTAGCATGCTCCCCATTCCCATTGAGCCCTATGGGGGCTAGAATGGGAATGGGGATGTACCGGGTCTGGGTTCCCTGAATGGGGAAATAACGGGCCCTCCAAGGTTGGAATGGCCCGGTACTTCCCCATTCAGGGGACCCGGGACCCGGTAAGGGGGTATCCATGCCGCTAACTTATAATGACTCCGCTGTCTTTTGTGTAAGAGAAAGAAGAAGAATTAAAGCAAGTAGCTGAGTGAGGTAATTGCGGTATAACTAAGTATGGTGAGTGATTGTGGGGAACAACTAAGAAACTAGAGAGGGATAAAAGGGGGTTTCTATGGGTGAACATTCTTTGTGCCGCGGGTTCGGTTCGACTTTCTTTCTGCAAAATTATTTTTGATAACTTGGGGAGGAGCATGGAAACTCCATTGAATCATTTGTGCCATGTGTTGCCTGGCTATAAGGGGAGTGGTTGCAGGAAAGCACGGGGAAAATGATCCATTCTTGGCCTGTTGAGAGTGAACCTATGATACAGGGATATTGGAGAAGCTGCATACCTTTTTGATTACAAAGCACAAGGTCTCGAAGTTAGAGAAGCGGTTAAACTTCTTGGAGGTATGAAAAAGTCAGGAAGGGCCATAATGTTGAAATCGTGGCGGGAGGGCCAAAAAAGGAGGGGGCCGGAATTCCTTCTGCACCGCCGGGGTGCTATACTTTATTGCCCAAAGAGGGGTACACAGACCCTGAGTTTGTATTACCATTTTCCCCAGTGGCTACTACAGTGGTTGTGAAAGGGATACAGGTAATGGCTACATCAGTTACAATTTCTAAGAACTGGGATTTTAAGGAAAGCAGAAGGGTAACTCCTTCAATGTCTAGGGCTGCAAGGAGGTTGAAAATGGAGAGAGAGAGAAGGGGATAACTTCCACGACGGCTATGTTAGCAGATAGATTAAGGGTAGAGGAGAAAGAATGAGTGAGGCCTGCCCCGTCTGTTTTCCACCCCCTTCTCGTCTCGTGCCATCTCTGATCCGCCCGGTCGGTCGGGTGGGTGGCCCCACTGTTGGTGGTCA
This sequence comes from Ambystoma mexicanum, assembly GCF_040938575.1. Classification (NCBI taxonomy): domain Eukaryota; kingdom Metazoa; phylum Chordata; class Amphibia; order Caudata; family Ambystomatidae; genus Ambystoma; species Ambystoma mexicanum. Next base: position 1,346,976,280 of record NC_090930.1, read on the forward strand.
ACACTGGCATGGTATCATGGCCTGCGGTCTCCTTCCCCTTCCGTGGAGGTCCGTGTTGCCGGGTACTCCAAGCCCCTCATGTCCTTCAGTATGGCCCTCTGAGCCTAGCTGGTGCAGTTGTTTACTTGGCTGCCTGGCGCCATTCTGTTTCCTTCTTCCTACGAGTCTCTCCGGGCAAGAGCTGGCATAGCCATGCTGATCTGCCCGGTGGGCCACAGTCTTCTCTGAGCTTGCCTTGCTGGTGTTTGGGGCCCAGCGTCCCCCACACAAACTGTGTTGGGGTCCCCCTATCTCCCGATGTTCTCCTCTTTGCGGCTGTCCTGTCGAGTGAAGCGATCCGCTGCACTGAGGCCGCACCGCCACCCATGCTCGCCGCCTGTTTATCTCCTTTCTGTGAGTGTTCATCATGGATGTAGACAGGCCTTCCGTTCGGCAAAGTCTGTGTTGCCCAGTCACTGGGGGAGCGATGTCCCATATATGCTCCTCCGTTAGTGGATTGGGGTTCCTGCTGCCCTTCTCCTCATGGTGCCAACTGATGAGCCTACCGTGATGGGGCAATCCTCTTTCGGTACAGAGCCTGGGTGCCGGCCCCACCTCTGGTCTTCTCTGTGGCCCTGCCGCTCCGGGTTATGGCCGCCTCCTTATACGCTGTGGGAGTGTCTGCTCCATCCCCTGGTATGCTGCGGATCCCTTGGCTGAGGCCGCGGGCACCTCTGATATTGGTGGGCTGATCTCCACGCCCGGTTGCAGTACGACCTGCTGCTGGCCTCCTCACGCTTGGCGGGCTCGGCCTCCTCCTGCCGCCCCGTGGTGGTATGGGGTTGCCAGGTTCTCAGCCAGGAAATCTTCCCTCCGGCCGAGCTCCCCCTCTGCGCCGCAGGTCAGCGCCTCTCACACCCGCTCTCCATGTGGCTCCATCTGCTCTTCTGTCCCTGCGGGGAGCCCCGGCCAGGTCAGTGAGTCGCGCCCGCCATTTTGTGTGTGGCGTTGCGGTCGCTCTGATCCCCTTCCTGATTCCATTTCGGTCCGATTCTTCCCAAACTTTCAGCTAGCTGCTCTGCAGGTCTTCCGACATCCCTCTTGTGCTTTTCCATGCAAATTTCAGTGATTTTTAACCAGTTTGGTGGATCTGTGTGTCGGATCACTCAGGAGCTCCAGAATTTCATTCACCCATACTTGACATGTTTGTTTAAAATCACACTATGCCTGTTTGCTAGTTATAACTTGTTCAGAAGGCCGGAGGCCTGTTATAAAAATCAGAGGAGTGTGGAGTCATGTGACTGGTGGCATGATGCGGGCCGACAATAAAGAGGCCTGTTTTGCGCCTGTGCGGCAGACCGGAACGGGGCCAGTCAACCACTGACATGTGTCTGTGTCATTGCACGTCCTGCCCTATGTACCTGGTTTAGCAGAGTTTCTTTTATTGTTCTTCGATGGGTCCCTCATGGGTAAACTCCCTTTAAAGCAGGAGACACAGGGCGTGGAGATTCCTCGAAGAAATGTGAACACTGTCATTGAGATAGCAGCATCGGCCTTCGCGGTGCTCGTCGACGATCAGTCGTGGACGTCCTGTGAAGATGAGGCATGTGCTGCACCTCGATGAGAAGAGTTTGTTGCCGCAAATATTACTCGATAAAGAACGTAGACCCGGTAGCGGGCGTCGGGGTTCAGCGTCGATGATCGGGACGCGACCACGGCTGGCTATCGGATCTTCGTTGGTCTTTGTGGACTTTGGGTGGTGGGAAACCCACCGGCGGATTCTCCTCTTTTTGTCGACGACCTCGAATTTCCCCGGCGGGACAAATCGGTCGACGGTGATGGCAAGGGAGTCCTTTGTTTCAAATGTCTTAGGCAAAGGTGGAGCGTTGCTGCTCTGGTCATCGGCAGCATGGTGTCAAGCTGTCCCCGCTTCTGGCCAACACATCTTGATGGGCTTCCAGTGGTTAAGGCAGTCCTTCGAACCCTGGTCGACGACAATGGACTCCGATGTCTGGGTGCGTCACTTCAGATTCCTTGGCGGTCCCTGTCTCCGGTCAACAGTTTTTTGGGACTGGCTTCCAGGGTGCCTTGGTGAAGATTAGCTTTCTGCACAATGTTCCCTCGTAGCTCGGGAAGAGGTCTCCTAGCCAGGTCCTCTCTTGGATCAGTCCTTGACAGAAACGAAAGCTTTCAGATTTCGATGATGGCAAGCGGCAGCAAAACGTTCTTCTTCCAGCTGGGCTTCAAGGATAAGCAGCTTCAAGTTTCAAATTCAGCTTGTGAACAACTCTGGTAAGTGAGAGGTCCCCAGATATACAGTGCTGTCTCTCATTCACACTGCTGAGCCAGGCTCAGGCAGCCAATCATTCAGAAAGGCATCCAGGCAGGCAGGGAGCCAATCAGGCTCACAGTGCATTCAGGCCATTCACTTCCACCCAGACACGCATAACAAGGAATGAGGATTGGGGCAAGCACCCAGCCTTTCAGCACACTACAGTACATTCATGTTAGTTTCGGGCAGGGCTGTCTCATTCTTTATGTCACACACACCGATACCAGACACCCATAACATGAAGTGCATATTGGTCACACACTCCATTTACCCAGGTCCCACCCCAGGGCTGTACCCACAACATACAGTCACTGGGAAGGCTCCAGCCAGTCTGGCCTGGAGTGCTCACAATACCATATATGGTTCTTTCACCCAGGAGCCAGTCAGGAGAAGGGACAGAGTCAGGGCTTCCCAGGACTTTATGAAAACAAGGTAACAGGTAAAAGAAACCCAGAGGCCACACGGGCCATCTTGTCTCCTATCAGGAATCCACTAATTCCTATGGCAGGGCCTGGGCATCCCAAAATGGAGGATACTCAGAGCACCTGTCAAATTCAGCATGGAGCTGCCACCTGCCCATACACACAGGTGCCCAAACACATACACTAGGGGTACAGGGTTGTACCCTCACCCATGGGTGCCATAAGGGTATCCCAAGGGTCTCTGTTCACCACAACCAAAAAGAGGAAGAGCTGCACTGCCAGGAGTCCCACATGGACTCCTGTGCAGAAAACAACACAGAACACACATGATAAGGGAGTACAGGACCAAGACATGGAGGTACTGTCCCTCCAATGTAATTCCAGCATCACACAACCTCTGCCTGAATTGAGGTCCATGACGCCCCTGGGAGTCAGAGAAGGCCAGATAGCATGTTATATTGCACACCTGAACATTGAGATATTTTCAGGACTCAATTCATGGGGGATTGGACTGATCTTACACTAGCAAGAACAAGAAATTGCTGGAACAGGAGGTGGTTGGAAGGCTCCTTAGATATGACTGGGCTGGCTTGGAGGGACAGGGCTATAGCCTTGTTTGAACTAGCTGCTACTAAGAGTACCCTGCAAACTTCGACTAGCATATCTGTTAGATCTAGCTGGAAATCCTTTCCAGAACCCTATACCCATATTCATTTTCATAAAGAAACAGCATATGAGGGATCAGTATTCAAGCCCTGGATGTCTACAGGGTGTGCATTTCTATCACGTTTGATCAAGGTCCCATCAGATGCTTCGAATACTGTAATGCCACATTTGGGATTGATGCGAAAGAAGAGTTTCAATATTACCAATTAATGCATTGAGTTCTATGTGGGGTTAACAACGAGGCCAACAATAGGTCCCTTATGGAATTTAAGGAAGTTATATTTGCTGCCACAGGTTCATCAGGCCTGATCTCCAGCTTATATAATTGACTTAATTCTAAACTTAAATAAATGATTGCCTTCCCACGCAAACACTTTACATAATGCAGGGTTCTGCAACCTTTGGCTCTCCAGATGTTCTGAACTACAACTCTATGATCCCTCACCATTGGTTATGCTGGCAAGGGCTCTGGAGAGACAAAGGTTGCAGGCCCCTGGCATACAGACTTAGGAACAAAACTAAAAGGAGATAATTGAAGCACCATTTGGAATGAGAACCATAGGTCCTCGACTAGCGTCCAATATGCACAAAAGGGCTTCAAATTAATTTGTGCAGGATACTTCACCCATGACAGGGTGAGGTACATGCGCAGAGGAGGCTCAGAGTTATATTGGTATGAATGCAGGGGACTGGGCACATTCTATTCTATTCTACATATTATTTGTATAGCGCCTCAACCCGAAGGCCTTAGGGCACTGACAAGACTAAACAACAAAAATCAGAGGCAGGATACATGATACAATCAGAAAGATCAATCTATACCCTTGTCAAAAAGGAAGGTCTTCATATATGTTTTGAACTGTGCTAAGGGTGGAATTGTTTTAAAGAGAGGCGGAAGGGCATTCCATATCGAGGGGGCCCATGCATCGAAACCGGCACCTTATATATTTTTTAAGGAGAAACAAGAGTAGTTCAGCAGGGAGTCTTTGTTGGATCGCAGAATATGTCTAACGGGTGCTTCTCAATACATGAGCAGAGATAGGCCGGGACCTTGTCCGCCAGGCATTTATACACCAGGGTGGTTGTCTTGTGTTGCAATCTGTTGCACCGGGAGCCAGTGTAGCATCCAACAAGCTTTTGGCACATGGGACGGCCGACTGAGTCCACAGAATGCTGGGACTTCACTATTCTGGATAACCTGTTGCTTCTGAAGGTTGGCCTGAGATGTATCAACAAAGAGGCTGTTGCAGTAATCAAGTCTAGTGTTTATAGTAGCAGAAGCAATTAGTGCCCTATTCTTTTCCAATAGATACAGACAAATATGCCACAAGAGACAAGTCATGTAAGAACAGGAAGAGCTCAAGTATGACACATGTTTATTAAAATTCAGTTGCGGGTCTAAATAGACTCCCAGTATTTCTGCATGTTGGAGGATGGGCATAACATTACCGGCCTATATTGGGAGTCCACTTTTTTAAGCATAGTGCTTGTTCCAAGGATAAGAAGCTCTGTCTTCTTGTTGTTCAGGGCAAGTGAGTTTAAGGCCATCCAAGACTGGACTTCCACAAAAACCTTGTTTACCTTCTCTACATCGTTGGAGTATATCCCTTATACCTCAAGGAGTATCTGGGTGTCATCTGTGTAATTTGCAAATTGCACTCCCAGGCCCTCCAAGAGGTTGCATAGAGACACTGGTATACACTTTAAACAACAGGGGCGAAAGACATGAACCCTGCGGAACCCCTCAATCAGAACCACAGGCAGGGATTGAGAGTTATCTTTAACAACCTTCGCTTGTCTTGTCCCCAGGAAGGACCTCAACCAATGAGCCGCACTAGAAGAACATTTTCATATCTTGATCAGTGTGTCTGCAAGAAGAGAATGGGCAACTAAATCAAATGCAGCCGAGAGATCAAGTAATTGGAGCAAAGCTGTCTGACCTTAATCGATAATTCTTATGATGTTTGACTTACATGAAATCCGATTGCCCCGATGCAAGGATTTCATGTTGCTTAAGAAAGTCCTGATATTGACAACAGCCCACTTTATCGAGAATTTTCAACAAGAAAGCCACATTGGTTATAGGCCTATAATTGTCAGGGTCAGTGGGAATCAGATTATCTTTCTTCAATAGGGGAGATATCCAAGCTTCTTCTAAGCAATCTGGGACTTGGGCCTCAGAAAAAGACTGGTTAATAAATCTAGTAACCCAGGGAACTAGTGAAACAAAGAAGTCTTAATAAAAAAGAGGCAGGAAAAACATCAACCTTGCGGGAAGTGGGTTTCATCCCTTGTCAAATATTTAAAACCTTGTTATCTGGTGGCTCCTTAAATGAAAAAGATAAGGAAGAATCCAACGGTTCAGCTGATATTGAAGATTGAATTCAGCCACTGGTCTCACAAGGAGTGTCACTCATTCAGCAATGAGGGATTAATGGCATATGTTCTGGGTGAACTCATGAATATTTTGACACCAGCTGTTGTCAACAGTAATGCTGGAATTAACAGATTTACCTTCCAATTCATGCATGATAGAGAAGAGTTCTGTGAATTAGATTTGGCATAATGAATGTGCTCATTAAATTTTGCCTCCTTTGCTTTAAAGATAGTCTCCTTGTGGCCTTTAACGGCTGTCTTATAAACATCAGGGCAGAATCAGATGGATTTTTTCTCCAACTGCGCTCAGCCGTGCGTTTGGACTTCCCGGAGGATAATATTTCAGATGAAAATCATTGATTTTGCTTCGATACTTTCTTCTGGGCAATAGGACGAAGGGGTGCTAGGGTGTCAAAGGCACTGTTAATAGTGGTTCTAAAGTGCATAGGAAAATTGGCTAGGGATAGGTCATTAGTAAGAGTAGTTAGCTGGAGGATTACTAGGGAGTTAAAAGTCTCCAAAATGAATTTCCAAACATTTTTAGACATGACATAGACTTTTTTCACTGCAGGGCAAACTGAGGCTATAAAAAAGGAAGAAGAAGATTGAAGGCAATGAAGAAATAGTCAGGCAAACAGTTTTCCACAACTGTGGGTGCTATGGTTAAATTCCTGGTCAATATCCAGTCCAGGATGTTACCCCTACAATGCGTGGCATTCTTTACATGTTGTCTGAAGCCAAGAGCCTCAATCAAGTAGATTCAACAATGATGAGGCAGCCAAATCCAGAGGATTGTTTGCCTACAAATCCCCAAGTACAAGAACATGGGATGAAGGTTTTCGAGGAAGAGCCTAAGAAGGCCGGCAATTCCACAAAATCAGGAGTTTGTGTTGGGGTCTATAAAGTAATAAACTACTTTGGGAGGTAGTGCAATTAAGGCTCAGTTTAATCAGCATGGAATCACAGTGGTCCAACTCTGATATATATGTACTGAAGATCTTTAAGTGCTCTTTGAAGATCAAGGCAACTCCACCTCTTGAGCTAGGATGGTCAACGTGTAAAATATTGTAGCCCTTAGTTGTAGCAATCAGAGTGGCCTGCATTGTTGAGTCCTGGAGCCATGTTTACGTAATGGCAATAAGATCGACTTGTGATTCCAGGTTTTAATCAGCCAATTCTGCAGCATGGCACACTAGCGAATGGGTGTCAAATAGAACAACTTTCAACACTGGAGTAGTGGTTAACCTAGTAATACTCTCACTAATCATAGCAGAGGAGTCCAATGCAGTTTCAAGTGTATGAGCCACACATTCTACTGACTGTCTGCCTACTGAACTGCTGAGTGAGTAGGTAACCAGATGTAGCAGAGGAAAAGCTGTGGGGGAATGAGAAATCCTTGGAATGCATATTTTACCCGAGAATGATCAGTAACAGTGGCCAAAAAGGATACAAGCCAATGGTGTTCTTAGACTGTTCTGGACTAGTAGGCTGAGTGGCAGTTTTCATGTCACCAGACTGGTTCATCTGTAAGCCCATAGAAAGGTACTGTGTAACAATACCTGACCTTGCATGATGGTTCTTTTTAAGGGAGTCAGAAAGTCTGTTGTCGATTCGGTGCGCAACAGCATTACAGCCACAGTATTAATGGTTGTAAGCCATTAGCGTAGATGGAACATGGATACAAGATAGGGCAGCAGTAAATGGAAGCACGTAACACTCCCGGACACTAACCAGCACCAACCGGTTCTGACACACCAGCGAAGACACACCTGGCAACTAAGATATATCTCGTCAGGACTACAAAAACATAGGGTAGTGTAGTCCGAATCCTAATATGTGTGCAAAAAGTGGAAAACATGCTTAGGAACTCTAAGAGTAGCAAAGTTAGTTAAAAAGTAGTAAATATGGCGATAATGGTAATATTAGAAGTATAAAAAAACAAACTTCCTAGGTGAAATTAAAACAATTCTACAATATCAAATCTAGCAGCAGGACAGATTACAATCAATAGTATGGACGGTTGGGGGGCGCTGCTGAACAGCAACTAGAATGGCTGCTTAACGTTATAACTCTGCGTCCAACGACATCCTGTCCTGGCAATATCCTGCTTTTTTGGCAGAACAATTGGGAATAAAAACTTTGCAGATCGTTAATGGTATTGGCGACCAGCTGGGGGAAATTCATGAGTGATTTGATCCTCGGCGGCCGAGTTATCGGCATTGGCGAGGGAGGCAGTGAAGAACCCTGTGGCTGCTAGTGCCCACGGCCCCGCATGGGTGGAGCGAGGAGCTGGCTGGTGTTGGTGGGGCTCACTCGGAAGGATTGGTGAAGTGCCCTGGGCCACAATATATTAGAAGGGAGGGACTCGGGCTGAATCTTGCTGCATGAGTCCCAGTCCCATAAAGGCTGCCCTCCCAGGAGTCTTGTGACTGTGCTTGGTGGGGTCCGCCAACCGATGTGCGCAGCAAACTGTGGCCTGCTCTGTACACCCCTGCGCGCAGCATGCGTTTTGTTGACCCCTGACAGCACGTTTGAACTTGTAACGGGCTCCTTTCTTGGCGGTGCTGCAGGGGGTACTCTCCCAATGTGGTGGGAGTCCCTGAGCTTGCGCGGGATACCGCCATTGCAGAGTAAGTTGGAAGCTGCATTTGCTAGGGCGGGCTCTCGCTGAGGAAAGCCAGTGATATTGCTGGCCCCCGTTGGGAACAACTTGCTTGCAACTACTGACTGTGTGTGTGTATAAAGCACAGCCACTGGCTTCTGTACCTGCTGCAGTCCGTGAGCACATTCTAGAGCCCACATAGAGGTAGCCTGCTATTTGTTTGTAGCTGGGCATGCTTGCGGTCAGGGGTTCCACTATCCTGTTCATCCTGGACGATATGACTTGTGGAAATGGGAGGAACAAAAAACTCCTATACTAGCACTCCGCTGAGAGAGCCTGCCCAGAATAACACACTGTGGACAATGATGGCCCCTCACCTGCTGCCAACATGGACACCTACATGTCTACGATGCAGGCCGGGTTTGCCTCTGTATATTCCAAGCTCGGCAACATTGTGGCAAATATGAACTCACTCCGCACAAAACTTGATAAAGAAAGTGACCAGATCACAGAGGTGGAGACGCGAGTGAGTGATCTTGAGGATACTGTGGGAGTGCATGGGCAAGATCTAAAGGATTTTAAAAAGGAGCTCCTGGTGGTGTGCAGGAAATCTGAAGATCTTGAATCTCCTTCCCACTGGAATAACATCCGAATAGTGGGCATTCCTGAGAGGGCAGTTAATGGCCCTATGGAGACATTTGTGGAGGAGGTTTAGCAAGCCCTCTTAGATGGGACGCAATTTCCGGCGCAGTTCCTGGTCGAGAGAGCGTGCCGCTGGCTGGCCCAAACCCTGAAGCACGGGGCACCTCCCGTGCGAGTATAGCCTGTCTCCTGAATTACAGAGACCGTGATTTGGTGCTCCGACTAGCTCGTGGAAAACGTGCACTTCAATATGACTCTGCGAAAGTTCATATTTATCAAGATTTCTCCTTTGGGTTTCAAGCAGCAAGGAGATCTTTTGACCATGTGAAGTGACTTCTACGAGAAAGACGGATCCAATATGTATGTTTCCTACCAAGCTGCGAATTCAACTTGCAGGAAGGGCACACTTTTTCAAATCCCCAGAAGAGGCTACCTCGTACATTGAACGGTTCATTCTTGTTCCAGTCAACCATGGCGGTGCTGTTGCTGGTCACAATGATGGGACAGCATAGTTGGCAGAGCCATCATCTGGTCTTAGTGGCTGGTCCTATTTTGTCTGGCCAGGTCCAAATTAGCTTGCTTTGTTGTGAAACGTACTACCCGGTTGGTCGCTATGCCTTTTGATGCACAGTTCATGGTGCGTGTTGTTGTTCGCATTGCGCCTCATGCTGGTTTATACTAGTGTTTTGTGGGGTAACACTATCAAGTTGGGGTTGATGATTCGGGTGGGGGAAGGTTTGGGGTGGCCATGGGTTAAAAAGTTAAAACGTTTGATGGTCATTTTGAGAGCGACTTCATTTGGGTCAGGTATGAGCGTACTTCGTACATTAATATACTGTACCAAGTATGGCAGATAGCAGGCCTGCCGGGGGTGGCCTTCAGATCAAGCTACTGACATGGAATGTCTGTGTACTAAATAACCCAGTCAAGGCCAGGAAGGTTGTTTCATATGTTGCAAGACATGGGCCCAAGATGCGGATGCTGCAGGAGAAGCATGCTCAGGGGAGGGTGAATTAATCCTTTGTTCGGAACTGGGGTCCCCAAAGATTTTACACAGACTATTCCTCACAAACGTGCGGCGTCCTTACACTAATTCATCCATCACTGGGATTCCATATTTCGAAAAGTAGCATAGACCCCCTTGGTCGCTACGTTATAGTGTGGGGTGAGCTGGCAGGAAACTCAACTATATTCCTTAATACATATGAGCCTAATGTGGATGACCCTGAGTTTCACAATCAGATTTCCGATATGCTGGCCCCTAGTGATGAGACCTGGGTGATCTGGGAGGGGGGGGCAATTTTAACACAATTCTTGATACAGACCTAGATAGGTCATCCTGTGCTCCCCGAGTTCTTACAAGGAACACTGGTATCCTGTTAATGTGCTTGAAATTGTAAATTGACTTTACCTTAATATCGCATATAAATGCATGACTTGATGTTGACCTGTCTTTGTTTAAAACAGCACTGTAAGGAGACAGATCATCGATTTGTAGGTAATGTGCTAACTGTGGAATGTCTCTCATAGTGTCACTGAAGAAAAAGCGATAACCGCTTACCTGTGTGCATTCGGGGTTCAGGGAATCACTGTCTCTATCACGCACGGTGGCGCTTGTTCATCTAATAGTTCATTAGACAATCCATAAGGAAGTGCTTCAGCTAGTTAGAATGAAGGGAGAAGGCTAGTTTGAATATTGATTAAGAGCTCCCTCGCTTATTTCTGTTGCATGTGTCTGTAGATCTGCTACCCGTAAGATTAGCTACGTGTAGCTGCTGCTGGGGAACGTGCGTGGGCGGCCGTTATGGGAATTAAAGCCAGGTTGCTATGGTGACTGGACACCATTGCTAGGCACTCCCACGGGCATGCACAAGCAGACGGCATTCGATTCAGGAGAAGGTAATGTCAGGAAGAAATGCTGATCTCTAAATCGATTAGCTCACTTTCACTTAGGGAAACATCCTGCACTTATGGTTAAGACTGTATGGTAACAGAATGCGGTAGCTAGGCTTGCCGAATGGCATGCTCCAGCCCGCAGTGTTCGATTAAAGAAATGATAACATGAAAAAAATACTATTTGATGTATGGAAGTCACTTACACTTAAGAACGTTGCTGCTGTCAAGTAAAAGATGAAAAAAAATTAATGAAACGAACGCACAGTGATGGTAGCTCAATGAATTGTATGCACACGTTACTAAGGTATCCGATATTGGTGCCGCGGGAACGCGCCCACTGTGGTGAACCACCACCCACGGCGTCTCGATCCCCTCGTGAATATGTAGGAATGTAATCCCTAATTTGTGTGCAATAACGTGGAGACTGGTGCAAAAAAACCAACCAAAAATAACCATATCATTAAAATTCACCGGTGTTGAACTGTTCTGACATGTAGGAATGTAATCCCAACTATGTATATAATCACATGGAGGCTGGTGCTTTAAAAGAACAGTTTCAAAAACACCATGGTGAACTAACCTAAACAAAAGGAGAACAATAGGTCAAAGTATTTCTCCAAAGGTATCATATGATAAATTAGGAGTGCTCACGTGTGCATGAACCGATCTAACATATCTTTGAAGGTTGTGTTTGTGTGCTGCACACAATTGTTTAACCTAAATTCTAAAACTGATGGTGTGCTAACACCACATTTGACTCCATTCTTTAACAGTGCCTGTAGGGGCTACGTAAATAATGTCACCTATTGTTGAGTCGCCTAAAACAAACCCAATTGAGATCACAGATTGGCATATAAAGTCATTCATCAATAATATTACAATGAACTGGAATGCGAAACATCAGCTATAGCAATGGAAATGTATCTCCTCATTTAGTACATTAGGCACTAGGGTCCCAAGCCTATCTATCCAAAATGTCTCTCTCCTGTCCAATCTGAGGTTCATATCCTCATGTGGATTGTTCTTAGGTATCACTTCCAGGATCTGAAATCTGATTTGGGCCAAATTATGTCTCTTTTCCACCCAGCGACGTGCTACCGCTGAGTTCATATTAGAATTTCTAATGCATGATCGATGTTTGTTCCATTTCGTCTTCGCAGTACCTTTTGATTTGCCCACATAATACAGTCCACATGGGCATTTTATAGCGTGAATGATGTTACTACTATCACAAGTACCATAACTGCATAGTTTTATGCTTTCACCAGCACGTGGATGATTGATCGTATTGTTCTTTGTTATAAATCCACAGTTGGCACAGTGTAAGCATGGGAATGTCCCAGTTCGTTGTGTGATGGATTCTTTAAGTGGAGGTTTTGTAGAAACCAGTTAGTCTCTTAGGTCCTAACTCCTCTGGTATGCAAAGATGGGAGGTTCCTTGAACAAGTGTTGAACACTTGTGCTGCATGCAGGTGAGGATCTCCCAGTTTTCCTTTATGATGTTCTTGATTCTATGACTTTGAAAGGAAAACTTAGACACATATACTAAAGAACTGTTTCATTTTTTTCTGAAGTTTGTGTAAGTAGAGTTTCTCGATTTGTTTCATTGATCCTCAATGTGGCTGCTTCAACCTTGCTACTTTTATATCCACATGGTAGGAATTTCTTCCCCATTTCGGTTTGTTCTTTGATGTAATCGGTGGATCGCTGACTATTCATTTGACACAGAGCAGTTGACTGTATGGGAGATTCTGGATTAGACTTGGTTGATGAAAGCTAAAACGGTGGAGTAAGTTATTTCTGTCACTCTCTTTCTGGAAAAGATTGGTGTTACAGCTGTCATTAGGGGTTTTAATCTTGACGTCTAGAAAGTGAATTTTTGTTCTAGAAATCTCATGCGTAAATTGAATTCGACCATCTATGCTGTTTAAATAACTGAAAAAGCCAATGAGATCAGTTCCTGAGCCTGACCAAATTCCGAAGATGTCATCGATGTATCTTACCCACAAGTGGCTCTTCATTTTCCAATCAGCTTTCGACAAAACGTGGTCTGTCTCAAACTTAAACAACAATTTGCATATGTGGGGGCCACATTGATGTTCCGGATGTCTTTAGGAAAAATGTGTCTTTGTACTGAAATACGAGTTTCTGCAATAAATTGTAAGAGCACAAGAATGAATTATTTACAAGCTCCAATCTCTGTTTTTTTAAGAGCATCCACTCTTTTGGATAGATAGGCATAGGACCCTAGTGCCTAATGGACTAAATGAGGAGATTAATTTCCATTGCTATATCTGATGTTTCGCATTCCAGTTCATTGTAATATTATTGATGAATGACTTTATATGCCAATCTGTGATCCCAGTTGGGTTTGTTTTAGGCGACTCAACAATAGGTGACATTATTTACATAGCCCCTACAGGCACTGTTAAAGAATGGAGTCAAATGTGGTGTTAGCACACCATCAGTTTTAGAATGTAGGTTACACAATTGTGTGCAGCACACAAACACAACCTCCAAAGATATGTCAGATCAGTTCATGCACCCGTGAGCACTCCTAATTTACCACATGATACCTTTGGAGAAATACTTTGACCTATTGTTCTCCTTTTGTTTAGGTTAGTTCACAAAGGTGTTTTTTAATCTGTTCTTTTGATGCACCAGCCTCCATGTGATTATATACATAGTTGGGATTAAATTCCTACATGTCAGAACAGTTCACCTGTGAATTTTAACCATATGGTTATTTTTGGTACTTTTTAGCACCAGTCTCGACGTTATTGCACAGAAATGTGGAATTACATTCCTACATATTCACCTTGGGCATATCGATACGTCCCGATCTCCGATCACTAGGGGATCCGGACGCCGTGGGCGGTGGTTCACCACAGTCGGTGCATTACCGCGGCTTCAACTACGGTTACCTTAGTAACGTGTGCATACAATTCATTGAGCTACCATGACTGTGCGTTCATTTAATTCATTTATTTCATCTTTTACTTGACAGCAGCAACATTCTTAAGTGTAAGTGACTTCCATACATCAAATAGTATTTTTTTCATTGTATCATTTCTTTAATCGAACACTGCGGGTTGGAGCACAGCATTCTGCGAGCCTAGCTACGCGTTCTGTTACCATAACTACTGAGTTGTGTTCACAACAGCGCACTCACGCATAACCGAAGTTACAAGTGTGCATATGTTATATTTAGCAACCATGATTTAGAGTTCAGTCTTAACCATAAGTGCAGGATGCTTCCCTAGGTGAAAGTGAGCTACTCGATTTAGAGATCAGCATTTCTTCCTGACATTACCGTCTCCTGAATCGGACACCATCTGCTTGCGCACACCAATGGGCGTGCCTAGCAATGGCGTCCAGTCACCACAGCAACCTAGCTTTAATTACCATAATGGGCACCCGCGCACGTTCACCAGCAGAAGCTACACGTAGCTGAGCTTATGGGTAAGCAGATCTATAGACACATGCAACAGAAATAAGCGAGGGAGCCTTAATCAATATTCATACTAGCCTTCTCCCTTCATTGTAACTAGCTGAAGCACTTCCTGATGGATTGTCCAATGAACTATTAGATGAACAAGTGCCACCGTGCGGGATAGACACAGTGATTCACAGAACCCCGAATGCACACAGGTAAGTGGTTATCGTTTTTTCTTCAGCAACACCATGAGAGACATTGCACAGATCTACATCCATAACTACAAATCGATTATCTGTCTCCTTACAGTGCTGTTTTAAACAAAGACAGGTCCACATCAAGTCATGCATTTATATGCGATATTAAAGTAAAGTGAACTTACAATTTCAAGCACATTAACAGGATAGCAGTGTTCCAACATAACATTCTATGTTCTATTTTTCTCTTTTTTACCTTTGGGCAACCTTGTGGAACATGGACTTCTTGGTGTATGTAATTATGCACCATCTGCATTAATTTAAACTGTACCAATTTGATTTTGTGAAATGATCTAATCTGATGATATTGTGAATAGTAACTACAAATAGGGTCTCGCCCTGAAGAAGGAGTTATGAGACTCCGGAATGCATTGGCAATTGAACCCTATATGTATTCAAATGAAAGCTGGACTGTTACTCGATGAGAAATTATTATAGAGTTGATAAACTATCTTTTTGAACATTACAACAACCATGGTCTTGAATTTTGTAGGAACAGTTTACTGCTTATAATTCCTACTGTCCGCATATCTATTTGAAAATATGTCCTTTAATCGCCTACAGTAACCCAGAGGGGTACAGGCTGTGAGCGACTGATTCGCTAGATGACTGTCAGCTGCAAAAGATTTCTTTTGAGTCTGACTTGCATTTGCGATCCTCTGAAACACTTGTGTACGAGCGTGATATAAATAAACTATCATATATCATACTGTTGAAAGAAGCGGCTTTAGCTTGGATGATTGCTTTTTTGTAGTCCTTGGCAAGTTTGCAAAACTCAAGTTTATCTCAGTCTAGGTGGTTTGTTTGCCAGATGGGAGAGGGCTGTCTTTTTTTTTCGATCAGAGTTCTAGTAGCTCGGGAGTAAACCATGCGTTCAAGTGTTTTGTGGGCTTGGCTTTCCGCGCAGTTAGTGGGGCAATGGCCTCTTCTGCCTGTTTCATTGTGGCATTGTAGGTTTGAGACAGTATTTCTGGGTCGTTGGAGAAAGGAGGCCTGAGGGCCGCGACTTGTAGATGGGGTAAGAGACTTTCTTTGTTGGGCTTGCGGGAGATGCCAGCCAGTGTGGGTGGAAGAGGCGTGGTGAGGGGTTTCTCTTGCTTGGGGGGAGAAATGGAGAATGGGATGATGTGGTGATCTGTCCATGGGGTGGGGGAGTTTGCGCTGATGGAGGGCGGGCAGTTGTGGTGAACTAGCCACTATATGGTGTAGCCTTTAATGTGTATAGGGTCAGTAATATAATGTTTGAAGCCTAGGTTTTCTAGCGCTTTAGCAAGGGATTTAGCTTGTGAATCTCCTGGGTCATTGAGTCCAAGGTTAAGGTCGCCTACAAGGAGGATGTATTCAGATTGTCAGAGAGGAGGTGGATGAAGACATCTTGGAAGTCTGCCATGAGGCCAGGGGGCCGGTAGACAATGCAGAGTGTGATGGTGCAGTTGTGGGAAGTGTTTAGTTTGAGGACTCGGAAGGCGCTGTTGCCTTCAATGGACGTTTTCATCTTTCTGATGGGGATGGACTCTTCTGCTATGAGGGAAGCCCCTCCCCCTTTGGAATGCTGTCGGTCTTGTCTGAATATGGTATACCCTGGGGGAGAGCTGGTGCGTTGGTGCGGGGCCCAACGTTTCATGGAGCCACCTTTCTGAGATGGCGCGAAAGTCAAGTTTGTGGACAGTGAGCAAGTCATGAATGTCTAGGGTGTGGGCTAGGAGAGAGCATGCGTTGATAAGGGCACAACTTAGTGTGGTGTGTGGGAGATAGTGGGCCGGAGAGTCCGTATGTTTAGCATCAGATGGGGTGGCGTCCTGGGAGGAGGTCGGGGTGGTGGCTTGGGCTGTACTATGGCTGGCATAATGGGTGGCCTTAGGGGAAGTGCCCTGCCCTGGGTGGCATGGAGGATGGACGAGGCATGTGTGGCTTTCGAACTGGCACAGTTAGCAGCATTTGGCATGGAAATGGCATTGGTACTGGCACAGTTAGCAACATTTGGCATGGAAATGGCATTGGTGCTGGTACAGTTATTTACATTTGGCATGGAAATGGCATTGGTGCTGGTACAGTTATTTACATTTGGCATGGAACGGGTACAGTTATCAACATTTGGTGTGGAAATGGTACAGTTATCAACATTTGGCTGGGTGGTGAGGGCACCATATGTAGCATCAGAGTTTGTTGCAGCTGGGGCAGCCACAGAGGTACGTGCGTGCGTGCATTAGTACTGTGGGTTACTGCAGTACTGGTTGGTATGGGAGTCTTCTTGCTGCTTTGGGAAATGTGGTAGGTGAGGTTGATCTGCTCCGGTACAGGAATAGTCTGGATTGGGATTCTTGGCTTGGTGAGTAGGTAGCAGGATGCGGACGTGGTACGCCTGCATGTGGATGCAGTTGGCGTGGAGGCGTGCACGTGCCTTGTAAAAATAGTGTGAGGTTGAGTGCGAATGCCTAGGCAGCAGTTGCGGGATGCAGCGTCTCTGGGTAGGGAGTTGTAGGATTGTGGAATTGTGTGTGCGCGGAGGCGGCCAAGCCTGCGGGTGAGTGCTATCAGGGTAGATGAGAGCCTTGCGCAGGCCGCCGGTGGGGGGGGATCGCATGGCATGGTTGCGTGCAGGTAACTGCTGCGCTGGCAGGGGTTGAGCCAGGATCTTGCGGAGGAGCAAATGGCTAATCTTCAGTTGGTGACTGCTGGTGTTGGAGAGTATCGGGTGGACAGAGCGGCAACGGTGAGCAGTGGAACTGCAGAGAGGCTATTGAGCCTTAGCAGCCCGCCTTTGTTGACCGGCTTCGCCTGCCGGCTGGTGTGCAGTCTCCTTATTGGCTCAGGTGAATACAGCCAATCCAGTGCCCTGGATGGTGCTGGGGTGGGTGGCCGAGATGATGATGTCTTTTGGCGGTGACCATGTTAGCAGGGGCAGCTTCTTCAATGGAAGTGTGCTGCTGCTGGGGGGACACTACAGTGTCCCTCGAGGGGAGATCTTCATTGGAGCTTGCAGCAGAGCTGCAGAGAGGCTATTGAGCCTTAGCAGTCAGCCTATGCTGAATGATAGTGATATCACCTCTTTGTTTTTGCTTTGTCGCCCCGAGTGGGACGGGTATGCCCAGGCGTGGGTCCCGGGCCTGCTAGGCCTAGAGACCCAAGCTACTCCTCACTGATGAGGCCCAACAAGGCCGAAACATGTTTGGGGATGCTTGTGGTCTCGTGCAGAAGGGATGTGACCTAGCAGTTCGGGCTGGACTGCCCCTTTTGGGGTGGGACCAAGCCTGATTTGCATATGGTTTTTCCCCTTCTGTAATGGCTTGGCAGGTGAAGAACGATAATCTGGAAGGTTGCCCAGAGCAATGCCAGTAGTTAAGATTCAGTCTAAACCTTCCAGCCATCACCTCTTTGTTTTTGCTTTGTCACCCCGAGTGGGACGGGTATGCCCAGACGTGAGTCCCGTGCCTGCTGGGCCTAGAGACCCAAGCTACTCCTCACTGATGAGGCCCAACATGGCCGAAACATGTTTGGGGATGCTTGTGGTCTTGTGCAGAAGGGATGTGACCTCGCAGTTCGGGCTGGACTGCCCCTTTTGGGGTGGGACCAAGCCTGATTTGCATATGGTTTTTCCCCTTCTGTAATGGCTTGACAGGCAAAGAACGATGGTCTGGAAGGTTGTCCAGAGCAACGCCATTGGTTAAGATTCAGTCTAAACCTTCCAGCCATCACCTCTTTGTTTTTGCTTTGTCACCCCGAGTGGGACGGGTATGCCCAGATGTGGGTCCCGTGCCTGCTGGGCTTAGAGACCCAAGCTACTCCTCACTGATGAGGCCCAACAAGGCTGAAACATGTTTGGGGATGCTTGTGGTCTCGTGCAGAAGGGATGTGACCTAGCAGTTCGGGCTGGACTGCCCCTTTTGGGGTGGGATCAAGCCTGATTTGCATATGGTTTTTCCCCTTCTGTAATGGCTTGGTAGGCGAAGAACGATGGTCTGGAAGGTTGCCCAGAGCAACTCCAGTGGTTAAGATTCTGTCTAAACCTTCCAGCCATCACCTCTTTGTTTTTGATATTGATATTGCTAAAATGTTTCTATTAATGAGAACTCTGCCCGTTCGCATTCAACACTTTGTGAGATTTTTAAAGTCTGGATAGGAGGTATTATTATGTCCAAATCCTCTGGGTCCCTCAGGAGTATTAGGAGGGAGCTATGTCAGGTTGAGGTTCGGCTCAGGGAACTTGAGAATGATTATAGCAGGTCTTGGGGGGGATTCAACACTGGGGCAGATCAATGAGATGTGAGGTAGGTTTCATACATTAGCATTAATACTCCTATTAGAGCAAGGAGATACGGGGAGACTGATAAGGCTGGCAGATTGTTAGCTTGCTTGTTAAGACCGGAAATTACGAGCAGCCTATTACCAGCATTGCGGTCATGGCATCAGAATGATGGTGAGTGACAATGAGATCAATAAAACGTTCACTAGGTTTGGCTGATATTGAGCTGCCCTCACTGTCACTTGAAACTACCCTCACCCTGGAGCAGCCCCTCACGCTAGACGAGATTGAAGGGGCAATTAAGTCGTTGGCAGCCGGCAGGGGCCCAGGGTTTGATGGGTTGGGGATGGAACTCTACAAAGAGTGCCGGCAGGAATTGGCACCTAGATTGTTGGCGGTATGGGAGGAATCCCTTACTGGGGGTGCGCTACCACAGTCCATGCGGGAAGCCATTATACAGTTCAACTGTAGTCCCCTAGGCCTCCTCAAGATGTTGGCGTTCTATGGACCGCTATCCTTAATTAACACAGATGCCAAGATATTTGCGAAAATTCTCGTTACGTGGTTGCTCCCTTTCTTGCACCAACTGGTGCACCCGGACCAGTCGGGCTTCATACCCATTAGGTCCACTGCCCTAAACATACGTCAGTTGTTCTGTGTTATGGCTCAGGTGAATCCCTGAGCAACGGCGGTCACAGCCACCTTAGATGCGGAAAAAGCCTTTGATTCGGTCTCCTGGCATTACTTGTTCAGCGTACTCCACCGCTTTGGTATTGGACCGTATTTTTTGCAATGTTTTTGTTTGTTATATTCTGACCCGGTTGCCAGGGTCCATACCAATCAAACACTATCAGCGCCATTTCCTACGGGAATAGGTACCAGGCAGGGTTGCCCCCTTTCTACTCTGCTATTTGTACTTACTATTGAACCGCTGGCCGTCTTAATCAAAAAGGTACTTGGGCATAGGGGAAATAGGATGAAGGGACCACCCCAGATAATCTCCCTTTACGCGGACGATACATTACATTATGCCTGGGACCTGGCTGGAGCAGAACTTAGCCCCAAATATGCAAGATGTACATGAGTTCTCCAGATACTCTGGATATGGAATAAACAATTCTAAGTCAGAGTTGTTTCCCCTTACACCATCTACGGCTCAGGCGTCAGAGCCTGGGGGCTTCCGTTGGCCCCCCAACATTTCAGGTACTTGGGAATTATGGTGTCTGGGAGTCAGCAAGCCCTATATGTCGATAACTATGAGTCCTATTTACAGCAATTGAGCACCAGGCTGGCACTTTGGGTGAAACTGCCAATCTCATTATATGGACACTGAAGATGGTGGTGCTCCCGAAATTGCTATACTTCTTTGGCTGTTAGGCAGAATCATGTGCAGTACCCTTTGGGACCACTACACACAATTAAGACTACAAGTGTAAGTACAGTTTCACCTTTGGTACAAGCCTGTACTACACAGTAAAGTGGTAGCGATGGCTGAGCAGCCAGACTTATCTCAAGAGTAAAGTGAGCAGTAGAACAAGTTACAGAAAGGACCAACAATTACGGTGATTCAAACAAACCCTTTCTCAAGGTTTCTTGGTAAAAGAATACACATTTATTTACGCAGTCAGTTTGAAAACATTACACTAGCAAGATCAGCTCAATATCATACATTAATAAACCACAAATGCACAACCGGTAATTAAATGAACAAGTTCAGCTCCCCTGATGTGGGAGCAAAATGGCCCTTCAGATACTTTAAAAAGGGGTAAAAAGACAAGGTTATAAGAAAAGACAGCACACACACTTGCATAGGCAGGGCAAAGGGTTTCAATAAACTACAATCAGCAATTCAGTTCATAGGCCTGGGCCAAAGTCAATGGTTCAGAGTCTTTGTATAGGATAGCACAGTTCTGGTAGTAAACGGTTAAGTCCTTGCCACAAAGTTTAGAAGAATTTAGCTAGGCAAAAAGTTTGACAAATGTTTAGGGAAGGACAAGCCTTCGAAGTTGAGAAAGTTTCCACAAACTTTCGCAATGGCCGAAAAGATTTCCAGACCGTGTTTGCACAGTGCCTTTGTATTGAAGAAGAGCTGTAGCTGAGGCAGTTGTTCCTGGCAGTTCGAGCAGATCTCGCTGTTCCTGCGCTTCAGTCGTGGGGACAAGGAGGACGTTGGGAGGTTCCTGCACTGCCCAAGGATGAGGCCAAAAGCTTAGTAAGATGTCGGTTTAAGGTGTGAGTGCCTTAAAGTCCACAAGCTGGTTTCCTTCCCTCTGGCTATCCGGTTTTCAACAGCAATCTGATGAAAATTCAACCAGATGAGGACGTGTCCAGGTGGCTTGCCAGTGGGTTGTTCCCACCAAACTCAACAGAAGAAGTTAACCTTGAAGGGCTTCTCTGTCGATGGAGTTTCAGGCAATTCGGACCTGCAGCAGGGCTTCACTGGTAGTTCAGGAGTTGCAGCAGTCCTCTTCCTTCAGCTTGTCTTCGGTTCTTTCGTTACAGTGGTCGACTCTGCCTTCCAAGTCCCAGAGACCTGCTTTTAAACAGTTTTCCCCCATTCATTCCAGCCTGGCTGTCACTCACACAGCAGGGTGGCTGTCCTTGCCGGACAGCCAGCCGGCCAATCACGCCAGAGTGCATTCAGGTCTCCTAGGAGAGTAAACACAGGGTGTTTCGGGCACCTCCAACACATCCTGTCCACCCCAGACAACCTGGTGCCAGAGGAGGGCTTCAGCACTGAAGCCCGCCAAAGGCCAACGAACAAAGGGACCAAACCTGGTTTGGCGCGCAGAGACAAACACAAGAAGGATCTTTCCGAAAAGAAATGGCGAAAAAAGTCAACCAGAGTCTGTTTTTACAGATAGGTCTTGGGCGCCATATTGAAAAACATGGCTGACACGATTTTTAGCTATCGTTGTTCGCGGTTGGGAAAAATCATGGTAGTTTGATCTAAACCACTGCCACCAGCCATTTAAAGTAGGAAAGGGTAACATTTGACTGTTACATGAGTGTTTTGACTGAGGGGAAGCTAGGCTACCCCTCCAGCACTCTATAGGAAGATAGTGTGTGCTGGGTCAGTAAATTTAAAGAGACTAGTAAAGTCAATTTAACTTTGCATGCTCTGTGAGACAGTAGTCTGTCCCAGAGAAGGTATTTAAACATTGGGAAGTCTGAAAGACATCCCTGTGCCACTGCAATGAAAGTGCTGTGTGACACACAGAAAAAGATGATACCTAGGGGGTTGTTTTAAAACTCCATAACCAAAGAACACAAAAGTAAAACATACATCACAATAGATGGAAGAGTGGGAAAAAAGGATCACACTCTTCCCAGGTAGATACTCCAACCCTAGAAATCCAGCAAAGCTGCTGGGGGTCTCAAAAGGTAAGGGAAATTAGCACATTTTGAGAATTCTCCCTAGCACTCATCCACCCCCACCCCCCCAGACTAAGGGACAGGAGGATTTAATCCACTCCTGGATGAATATCCTTACTCTAGTCGGTCAAACATCCTGGAGAGATCATCAGCATTTTGTTGGTGGCACCCAGGCCTGTGTTCAATGGTAAAATCAAACCCTTGCAGGCTGATTGACCATCTCAGTAGTTGAGGGTTTCCCCTTTCATTTGCATCAACCATCTCAAGGGTTGGTGGTCAGTCTGAATCACAAAAGTAGATCCATACAAGTGTGGTCTAAACTTCTTCAGTGACCACACAATAGCAAAAATTCTCTTTCAGTGGTTGCCCACCTTGTCTCGGGTTCCTTCAGCTTCCTGCTGATGAAGCAAATGGGGTGCTCCCTACCTTTCTCATCCAGCTGACTCAGAACTGCACCTATACCTGTATTTGAAGCATCTGTCTACATAATGAAGGTCTGGTTATAGTCAGGAGCTCTTAGGACTGGAGCTTGACAAAGGGCTTTCTTTAGGCCTTCATATGCTTGAGTGCACGCCTCATTCCACCTGACCTTTTTAAGGAATTTGGGAGAGGAGACCACATTCAAGGGATAAGCTATGGTCCCATAATTCTCTATAAAGTTCCTATAGTAACCAGTGAGGCTTAGGAAGGCTCTCACTTGGGTTTGAGTAGTAGGGGTGGCCCAGTTTTGTACAGCTTGCACTTTGCTAGGCAATAGCCTGATTTCACCTCCTCCTACCTCATGTCCAAGGTAGACCACTTGACTCTGACCAATTTGACATTTACTAGCCTTCATGGTCAGATGGGCCTGCTCAAGAGCCTGCAAAACATATCCTAAGTGGTCAACATGTTCTTTCCAAGTAGGGCTGAACACTGCAATGCCATCCAAGTATGCCGTACAGAAGTCCTCCATCCCATTCAGAACCTGGTTAACCATCCTTTGGAATGTAGCAGGTGCATTCTTTAGTCCAAAAGGCATTACCTTAAACTGGTAGAGGCTTGCCGGGGTTGAGAATGCAGCTTTCTCCTTGGCATGGTCTGTCAGTGCTATTTGCCAATAGCCTGAAGTGAGATCAAATGTATTGAGGAACTTGGCTGAACCAAGTTTGTCCACCAGTTCATCTGTTCTTGGTAAAGGGTGGGCATCAGTCTTGGTCACTGCATTAAGAGCTCTATAGTCCACACATAATCTCAACTCCTTGGATCCTGCTTATGCTACTAGAACAACTGGACTAGACCATGGAGTGGTAGAGGGCTCTATTACCCTGAGATCAAGCATCGTTGACCTCCTCCTTTATGTGGGATCTTACATGATCTAACATCCTGTAACCTCTGATTTTAACAGGTAAACAGCCACCAGTTTGACTATCATGCTGGCCCCAAGGGGTCAAGCCTGGTGATAGTGAAAACAGGGAGGCAAACTGATTTAACAGAAACGTGCACTTCTCCTGTTGTTCGGGTGTCAAATTAGTAGAGAGATTAACTCCTTCTATTTTCTCATCTAAAGGCTGGCCTCTGAGTAGGTCAGGCAGAGGTTCACTCTCCTCTTGAGCTGAAGCTAGAAGCAAAGCTCCTACCTCTGTTCTTGAGACGTAAGCTTTTAGACGGTTGGTGTGAAAGACTCTGGAAGTATCCTTAGGATTGCCTAAGTCCACCAGATAGTTGACCTCTCCAAGTTTTGAAGGGTCATATCCATTTATCCTGTAAGGCCCTCTGCCTTGTAGGTACCATAACTAGAACTAGCTGGTCTTGAGAAAATTCAACCAAGTTAACCTTCTGGTCATGCCAATGATTCACCAGAGCCTGACTTGCTTTCAAGTTATCTGATGCTTCTGCCATCATGTGTGACCTTCCCCTCGGGAGACCTATCCCATAGTCAGTGACTCTCACTGGCTAGGGGGAAGGAGCACTCTCCAACCCCTCCTTAATCAGGGCCAAGGGGCCTCTAACTGAATGGTCATAAAAGGTTCAAAGGGACTAAATCTAACTCCCTCCTGAGGGACTTCTCTATAAGCGAATAGAAGGCATGGCAGTAGAATGTCCCACTTTCTTCTAAGGGGTTCCTCTAAAGCACCTATCATTCCTTTCATTGTACGGTTGAACCTCTCTACCAATCCATTTGTCTGAGGATGATAGGCAGTTGAGAACTTGTAAGTTACTCCACAGTTTTTCAACATGGCCTGCATGTAGTGGTGTCTGAGAAAAGAAAGATTAACCCCTTCTTATTGTCCCTAAATTGCAAAAGATCAGATCAACCACAATCTGAATGATTCACAAATTGTTTAGACCACAACTCTGTTATTGAGAACTAACATCTTCATTTATTTTAATACATTTTATGCACCATTAAAAACCTTAAAAAAGGATCTATACATATACACCTAATAACACATGTTGCTAAACATGTGCACAAGCACTTACACTCTAACTGGTGTCAGTGCACCATAGTATTGGCAAAAAGTGCCACAGGAAGAAAATAAGAAAAAATTCAACCACAGTTGTCAAAGGATTATCGGAAAAAGGGAATACAGTCTCAAATGCTGTTCATCTATGATATTAATACACTAGTTCAGGGTATGGTTCGCCTCTAAGGCGAAAAATACACCTTTGCAAGTAAATTCAACCGTTTTTATCTATAGAGACAGCTGTTTATTCTTTGATATTTTAGTCCAGCCTCTCTATGTCACTGTACCATATTCTTTCAGTGTGTACCTGATGTTTCCGATTAGAAACAGAGACACCCTTATGATGTTTAAAGTAGGTTAAAAGAGCAAGGAAACAAAAGCTGGTAACAGTTTCCACAGATCTAGTCGACATATGTTTCGGCCAACAATACTCCTACAGTTCACCCTCACAGTGCTGTTAGTCTGGTTGATTAAGGCCGCCTTCAGGACAAAGGAATCATTTTGTATGTAGTGCATACTTCCCAAATTCATAGTTGGTTACAAGAAACTCTAAAAAAAGTTAAAAAGCATACTTAGAAAATGTTCATCAGTGGTTTCTATAAGGAAAGGCATTTGTATTATGCTGCCCCTGTCCATTGACTGACCTGTATTGTACTTGAATTTCTTCGGGACATTTAGAAAGACTGGGTGCCGTCTGGCTGCTCTCTGGGTGCTTGTTTTAACTAAAATAGTCATTCATCATACCTGTGGGTCAATGTATACCCATATTAATGTTCGTTACATAGTATTAATTACTTTAATGCAAGAAAAGGCCATCATTCTGACCGGGCGGGAGGTTGTACCTTGGATTGGCAAACCAGAACAGTTATTGTTGAGGATATGTTGTCGTACCACCCTCAGTGTTGACAGCCGTGATTATTTTCTGTCTGATTGTTCACAATAACTCACTGTGGCACCCACCATCTACAAATTAAAGAGAGCGACCAATTGGGAGTTACTGTTTATCCAATCTACATGAGGTGAGAAGATATCAAAATATTTGTGTGCCCAAAGCTTTGTAGAAAGGACTGGATATTCTTATTTTCATTACCCATACTTCGTGTCCCTTCCAAATGCCAAAAAGGTGGCATTCTACCTGAGTCTTACCAGAGACCCACTCTACTATTGAAAACTTAAAAAAACTTTTATTTGCTTGTGGCCCGCCCAAGTAATGGTCAAGTTTCACCAAGCCAAAAATAGAGAAATTATAGTTCATATTCATGGATAATCAGTAGGGACCCATATAGTTGTTTAGATATATTCCTCGCGGCAAACCTAGTTCAAACTAGAGTATCGCCGGGAGATCAATGATTTATGAACAGATGCTCAGAGCCACTTACCTCCGGATAGTTCTCACAGCTCCTATCGTGTGCCCGTAGTTGCAGCGGGAACAACCGTTCTGAACACCGCAGGATAACTAAGTATGCTTTGTTTACGGTTGCGTGGTCATGTGAGAAGTCACGTGACCTTGTCAGGCTGAAGTGCGTAATTTCGCATATTAAACAGCGTGCCTGGATGTAACGACAAACACATTGGATGTTTAGCTGAGTGAAAGACAGCTGTGACAAAAACAACTACATGGCAGAAACCAAATTCACATGGGTGAAAAAACCACTTAGTTCTCAATTATTAATTAATTATTATCAAGGAAACACAAACCTTATTATAGCCCAATAACAATTGTAAAGACAATCTGTCAAAAGTAGAAAGGGAAGCCCTTGCCAAACTAAAATCTAATGACACTTTTGTCATTAAGTCGGCTGATAAAGGCGAAGGTATTGTCCTCTGGGACAAACAAGATTATGAGAAGGAGGTCTTGAAACACTTGAACGACCCCTTAGCATATTGGAAACTTCCACATGATCCTACCAATAGACTAGAGGAGGACATAATGAGCTTGATGAAGCATGCCCTAGTAGAAGGGTGGATTGATGATGATGAACACTCAACCTTTTTTGTGAAAAGGTATGAGGTACACATCACTCCCGTAAACCAGTGCTGTTGCCTTAAGATTATATAAGTTTGGCTTGATCACGTTACTGTGTATGCATTTTTCTCATTCATTTATTGCGATATATAATACACTTTTACCTTAGTCTTCTTACATTTACAGCTCCGTCCCCCTTACTTTTCCGGTATTCCCTATCCTCACAAATAGTTCCTACTCAGGTTGCGGATGCCCTTTATATATCGGGCACTGCACCGCACTATATGGCCCTAAAATGATTCACTAGCCAGGCTTACTTAGACCAACATCTCATAGATTTCCTAATACACGGTCCCTCTCCAGGAGTCTGATTCTGGTGCTATGAGAAACATCTGGAGGCAGGGCAAAGTAGTGATGTCTTCCTCTCTTGGGTGCAGACTGTCTGTGCTGAGGGCAGGGGTGCTGTCTCTGAGGCTGCCTGGGAGTGTAGGGGTGGTCAGGGAAGGTCCCCACAAGCAAGGGGGGATTTATGTTGTGTGTGCTGTCTTGATGACTGGGGATGCAGAAAACTGAGCACAATGAACCAATTTTTACACATTTAAAGTGTAGTTATTTGTGGATGGGTTATGTTACTTTTTAGTGTTACTTTCTGTTTAGAACTGATACATATTAACTTGCACGCGCGGATAGGATAAAATGTTAGAAGGGTTTTTTGTGTGCCTGCAAGGAGGACCACTGAGTATAGAAAACAGATATTAAACATGCATGCACATTGATACAAATACATGGGGAATTCATGAATCTCAATATAGTGGGCTTTTTACAAATTAATTAAAACACAATAGAGGGGGCTGTTTTCAAAGTGAACTTTGACCTTGGAGAAACAGACTTTCATAAGGTTTCATAGGCAAAAAAATAAGTAACTTCACAAGCTTCGGGGTCAGTTTAGCTGAAGAAACTAGCCATGAGTTTTATGGTGTGATAAATATTCCAGACGGCATGTGTAATCTCTTGATGCATGGAAACGTGACAGAAGGGGTTTCACTATTGGTTTTGGCTAGCAGTAAAACATGGGGTGAGTCCATGCCCAAGGCTAACATCATGGGAAACCAGGAGTTTCAATTGTATTTTCAGATGTACTATGTGTGATAAAGTGGCAATTATTTATTTGTATTTATTGTATTTATATAGCGCCTTAATCCAAGGCGCTTTACAGTTTAACAACAAGAATACACCAAACATTTAGATTAGAATATTCCAATCGAACCAGTGACCTTGGGAATGAGATAGTATCACTAACACAGACAGAACTTATTTACACAGCCTTCTTCATAACGCTTGAAATATTTATGAAAACCATGTGCAATTAAAAGTTAAGGCTAAAAGAGCTTAGGCCATTTATTGCTAGTAATTAATTAAATTTGCATACAAATGGTTAACTGAATGATGATGTCATGACCCACCACAAACAAATCCTAAGAAGAGGTGTGTTCTACACATGAGATGAAGATGGTAATTAAGATAAAGGCTACCAATGAAAATGTAGGAATTGGAGAAAGATGGGACTGATATGGTTTGTTGAGACTTGGGTTAGTTTAGACCTATAGCACCATCTAACTGCTCTCCGGATAATTGTACAATAAACTTACTGTATGTACAAAAAGTGCACTCGTACCTCAAGTGGTGGGCCCGCTTGGGTTAAGGTGATTAAGGGGCCCACCCTTACAAATCTGGTGAGCCAGCCAGGAGCCCAGGCGTTCTGAGACACTGGGGGTCTTCTGTCTGCACCACTCAGCTGTGGCACCTCACTGCAGGACCAGTATGTGTAGAATGACTTGAGGGGGCACAACATCGGAGCGCCTCGGGTTCATGTCGGTGCACGTTTGGGGTGTAAAGTATAAGGGGAAACAGGGGTAAAAAAGGGTTGTTTCTTTGATGTAAGGGGAATGTAAGGGTAAATATTGGCCGATAAGTGTTTTTGATAAGATGCTGGAGGTCATTACAAGGTTGGCGGTAGGGGTTTAATGGGGCCGGTAGAGCTGCCGGCCCCGTTAAACCTCTACCGCCGCATCACGGGGTTTGCTCGCGGGACCCAGTAAGGATGCCTGGTTTTACTAGGCGGCCTTAGAGGGTCCCGCGAGCAGACCAGCATGCTAACAACGGGCCCGTTGTTAGCATGCTCCCCATTCCCATTGAGCCCTATGGGGGCTAGAATGGGAATGGGGATGTACCGGGTCTGGGTTCCCTGAATGGGGAAATAACGGGCCCTCCAAGGTTGGAATGGCCCGGTACTTCCCCATTCAGGGGACCCGGGACCCGATAAGGGGGTATCCATGCCGCTAACTTATAATGACTCTGCTGTCTTTTGTGTAAGAGAAAGAAGAAGAATTAAAGCAAGTAGCTGAGTGAGGTAATTGCGGTATAACTAAGTATGGTGAGTGATTGTGGGGAACAACTAAGAAACTAGTTAGGGATAAAAGGGGGTTTCTATGGGTGAACATTCTTTGTGCCGCGGGTTCGGTTCGACTTTCTTTCTGCAAAATTATTTTTGATAACTTGGGGAGGAGCATGGAAACTCCATTGAATCATTTGTGCCATGTGTTGCCTGGCTATAAGGGGAGTGGTTGCAGGAAAGCACGGGGAAAATGATCAATTCTTGGCCTGTTGAGAGTGAACCTATGATACAGGGATATTGGAGAACCTGCATACCTTTTTGATTACAAAGCACAAGGTCTCGAAGTTAGAGAAACAGTTAAACTTCTTGGAGGTATGAAAAAGTCAGGAAGGGCCATAATGTTGAAATCGTGGCAGGAGGGCCAAAAAAGGAGGGGGCCGGAATTCCTTCTGCACCGCCGGGGTGCTATACTTTATTGCCCAAAGAGGGGTACACAGACCCTGAGTTTGTATTACCATTTTCCCCAGTGGCTACTACAGTGGTTGTGAAAGGGACACAGGTAATGGCTACATCAGTTACAATTTCTAAGAACTGGGATTTTGAGGAAAGCAGAAGGGTAACTCCTTCAATGTCTAGGGCTGCAAGGAGGTTGAAAATGGAGAGAGAGAGAAGGGGATAACTTCCAGGACGGCTATGTTAGCAGATAGATTAAGGGTAGAGGAGAAAGAATGAGTGAGGCCTGCCCCGTCTGTTTTCCACCCCCTTCTCGTCTCGTGCCATCTCTGATCCGCCCGGTCGGTCGGGTGGGTGGCCCCACTGTTGGTGGTCAACACTGGCATGGTATCATGGCCTGCGGTCTCCTTCCCCTTCCGTGGAGGTCCGTGTTGCCGGGTACTCCAAGCCCCTCATGTCCTTCAGTATGGCCCTCAGAGCCTAGCTGGTACAGTTGTTTACTTGGCTGCCTGGCGCCATTCTGTTTCCTTCTTCCTACGAGTCTCTCCGGGCAAGAGCTGGCATAGCCATGCTGATCTGCCCGGTGGGCCACAGTCTTCTCTGAGCTTGCCTTGCTGGTGTTTGGGGCCCAGTGTCCCCCACACAAACTGTGTTGGGGTCCCCCTATCTCCCGATGTTCTCCTCTTTGCGGCTGACCTGGCGAGTGAAGCGATCCGCTGCACTGAGGCCGCACCGCCACCCATGCTCGCCGCCTGTTTATCTCCTTTCCGTGAGTGTTCATCATGGATGTAGACGGGCCTTCCGTTCGGCAAAGTCTGTGTTGCCCAGTCACTGGGGGAGCGATGTCCCATATATGCTCCTCCGTTAGTGGATTGGGGTTCCTGCTGCCCTTCTCCTCATGGTGCCAACTGATGAGCCTACCGTGCATCTTCGCACTTCATAGTAGGTCCAGCGCTCGAGTGATGGGGCAATCCTCTTTCGGTACAGAGCCTGGGTGCCGGCCCCACCTCTGGTCTTCTCTGTGGCCCCGCCGCTCCGGGTTACGGCCGCCTCCTCATACGCTGTGGGAGTGTCTGCTCCGTCCCCTGGTATGCTGCGGATCCCTTGGCTGAGGCCGCGGGCACCTCTGATATTGGTGGGCTGATCTCCACGCCCGGTTGCAGTACGACCCTGCTGCTGGCCTCCTCACGCTTGGCGGGCTCGGCCTCCTCCTGCCGGCCTGTGGTGGTATGGGGTTGCCAGGTTCTCAGCCAGGAAATCTTCCCTCCGGCCGCGCTCCCCCTCTGCGCCGCAGGTCAGCGCCTCTCACGCCCGCTCTCCATGAAGCTCCATCTGCTCTTCTGTCCCTGCGGGGAGCCCCGGCCAGGTCAGTGAGTCGCGCCCGCCATTTTGTGTGTGGCGTTGCGGTCGCTCTGATCCCCTTCCTTATTCCATTTCGGTCCGATTCTTCCCAAACTTTCAGCTAGCTGCTCTGCTGGTCTTCCGACATCCCTCTTGTGCTTTTCCATGCAAATTTCAGTGATTTTTAACCAGTTTGATGGATCTGTGTGTCGGATCACTCAGGAGCTCCAGAATTTCATTCACCCATACTTGACATGTTTGTTTAAAATTACACTATGCCTGTTTGCTAGTTATAACTTGTTCTGAAGGCCGGAGGCCTGTTATAAAAATCAGAGGAGTGTGGAGTCATGTGACTGGTGGCATGATGCGGGCCGACAATAAAGAGGCCTGTTTTGCGCCTGTGCGGCAGACCGGAACGGGGCCAGTCAACCACTGACATGTGTCTGTGTCATTGCACGTCCTGCCCTATGTACCTGGTTTAGCAGAGTTTCTTTTATTGTTCTTCGATGGGTCCCTCATGGGTAAACTCCCTTTAAAGCAGGAGACACAGGGCGTGGAGATTCCTCGAAGAAATGTGAACACTGTCATTGAGATAGCAGCATCGGCCTTCGCGGTGCTCGTCGACGATCAGTCGTGGACGTCGTGTGAAGATGAGGCATGTGCTGCACCTCGATGAGAAGAGTTTGTTGCCGCAAATATTACTCGATAAAGAACGTAGACCCGGTAGCGGGCGTCGGGGTTCAGCGTCGATGATCGGGACGCGACCACGGCTGGCTTTCGGATCTTCGTTGGTCTTTGTGGACTTTGGGTGGTGGGAAACCCACCGGCGGATTCTCCTCTTTTTGTCGACGACCTTGAATTTCCCCGGCGGGACAAATCGGTCGATGGTGATGGCAAGGGAGTCCTTTGTTTCAAATGTCTTAGGCAAAGGTGGAGCGTTGCTGCTCTGGTCATTGGCAGCATGGTGTCAAGCTGTCCCTGCTTCTGGTCAACACGTCTTGACGGGCTTCCAGTGGTTAAGGCAGTCCTTCGAACCCTGGTCGAGGACAATGGACTCCGATGTCTGGGTGCGTCACTTCAGATTCCTTGGCGGTCCCTGTCTCCGGTCAACAGTTTTTTGGGACTGGCTTCCAGGGTGCCTTGGTGAAGATTAGCTTTCTGCACAATGTTCCCTCGTAGCTCGGGAAGAGGTCTCCTAGCCAGGTCCTCTCTTGGACCAGTCCTTGACAGACACGACAGCTTTCAGATTTCGATGATGGCAAGCGGCAGCAAAACATTCTTCTTCCAGCTGGGCTTCAAGGATAAGCAGCTTCAAGTTTCAAATTCAGCTTGTGAGCAACTCTGGTAAGTGAGAGGTCCCCAGATATACAGTGCTGTCTCTCATTCACACTGCTGAGCCAGGCTCAGGCAGCCAATCATTCAGAAAGGCATCCAGGCAGGCAGGGAGCCAATCAGGCTCACAGTGCATTCAGGCCATTCACTTCCACCCAGACACGCATAACAAGGAATGAGGATTGGGGCAAGCACCCAGCCTTTCAGCACACTACAGTACATTCATGTTAGTTTCGGGCAGGGCTGTCTCATTCTTTATGTCACACACACTGATACCAGACACCCATAACATGAAGTGCATATTGGTCACACACACCATTTACCCATGTCCCACCTCAAGGCTGTACCCACAACATACAGTCACTGGGAAGGCTCCAGCCAGTCTGGCCTGGAGTGCTCACAATACCATATATGGTTCTTTCACCCAGGAGCCAGTCAGGAGAACGGACAGAGTCAGGGCTTCCCAGGATTTTATGAAAACAAGGTAACAGGTAAAAGAAACCCAGAGGCCACACGGGCCATCTTGTCTCCTATCAGGAATCCACTAATTCCTATGGCAGGGCCTGGGTATCCCAAAATGGAGGATACTCAGAGCACCTGTCAAATTCAGCATGGAGCTGCCACCTGCCCATACACACAGGTGCCCAAACACATACACTAGGGGTACAGGTTTGTACCCTCACCCATGGGTGCCATAAGGGTATCCCAAGGGTCTCTGTTCATCACAACCAAAAAGAGGAAGAGCTGCACTGCCAGGAGTCCCATATGGACTCCTGTGCAGAAAACAACACAGAACACACATGATAAGGGAGTACAGGACCAAGACATGGAGGTACTGTCCCTCCAATGTAATTCCAGCATCACACAACCTCTGCCTGAATTGAGGTCCATGACGCCCCTGGGAGTCAGAGAAGGCCAGATAGCATGTTATATTGCACACCTGAACTTTGAGATATTTTCAGGACTCAATTCATGGGGGATTGGACTGATCTTACACTAGCAAGAACAAGAAATTGCTGGAACAGGAGGTGGTTGGAAGGCTCCTTAGATATGACTGGGCTGGTTTGGAGGGCCAGGGCTATAGCCTTGTTTGAACTAGCTGCTACTAAGAGTACCCTGCAAACTTCGACTAGCATATCTGTTAGATCTAGCTGGAAATCCTTTCCGGAACCCTATACCCATATTCATTTTCATAAAGAAACAGCATATGAGGGATCAGTATTCAAGCCCTGGATGTCTACAGGGTGTGCATTTTTATCACGTTTGATCAAGGTCCCATCAGATGCTTCGAATACTGTAATGCCACATTTGGGATTGATGCGAAAGAAGAGTTTCAATATTACCAATTAATGCATTGAGTTCTATGTGGGGTTAACAACGAGGCCAACAAAAGGTCCCTTATGGAATTTAAGGAAGTTATATTTGCTGCCACAGGTTCATCAGGCCTGATCTCCAGCTTATATAATTGACTTAATTCTAAACTTAAATAAATGATTGCCTTCCCACGCAAACACTTTACATAATGCAGCGTTCTGCAACCTTTGGCTCTCCAGATGTTCTGAACTACAACTCTATGATCCCTCACCATTGGTTATGCTGGCAAGGGCTCTGGAGAGCCAAAGGTTGCAGGCCCCTGGCATACAGACTTAGGAACAAAACTAAAAGGAGATAATTGAAGCACCATTTGGAATGAGAACCATAGGTCCTCGACTAGCGTCCAATATGCACAAAAGGGCTTCAAATTAATTTGTGCAGGATACTTCACCCATGACAGGGTGAGGTACATGCACAGAGGAGGCTCAGAGTTATATTGGTATGAATGCAGGGGACTGGGCACATTCTATTCTATTCTACATATTATTTGTATAGCGCCTCAACCCGAAGGCCTTAGGGCACTGACAAGACTAAACAACAAAAATCAGAGGCAGGATACATGATACAATCAGAAAGATCAATCTATACCCTTGTCAAAAAGGAAGGTCTTCATATATGTTTTGAACTGTGCTAAGGGTGGAATTGTTTTAAAGAGAGGCGGAAGGGAATTCCATATCGAGGGGGCCCATGCATCGAAACCGGCACCTTATATATTTTTTAAGGAGAAACAAGAGTAGTTCAGCAGGGAGTCTTTGTTGGATCGCAGAATATGTCTAACGGGTGCTTCTCATTACATGAGCAGAGATAGGCCGGGACCTTGCCCGCCAGGCATTTATACACCAGGGTGGTTATCTTGTGTTGCAATCTGTTGCACCGGGAGACAGTGTAGCATCCAACAAGCCTTTGGCACATGGGATGGCCGACTGAGTCCACAGAATGCTGGGACTTCACTATTCTAGATAACCTGTTGCTTCTGAAGGTTGGCCTGAGATGTATCAACAAAGAGGCTGTTGCAGTAATCAAGTCTAGTGTTTATAGTAGCAGAAGCAATTAGTGCCCTATTCGTTGCCAATAGATACAGACAAATATGCCACAAGAGACAAGTCATGTAAGAACAGGAAGAGCTCAAGTATGACACATGTTTATTAAAATTCAGTTGCGGGTCTAAATAGACTCCCAGTATTTCTGCATGTTGGAGGATGGGCATAACATTACCGGCCTATATTGGGAGTCCACTTTTTTAAGCATAGTGCTTGTTCCAAGGATAAGAAGCTCTGTCTTCTTGTTGTTCAGGGCAAGTGAGTTTAAGGCCATCTAAGACTGGACTGCCACAAAAACCTTGTTTACCTTCTCTACATCGTTGGAGTATATCCCTTATACCTCAAGGAGGATCTGGGTGTCATCTGTGTAATTTGCAAATTGCACTCCCAGGCCCTCCAAGAGGTTGCATAGAGACCTGATATACATTTTAAACAACAGGGGCGAAAAACATGAACCCTGCGGAACCCCTCAATCAGACCCACAGGCAGGGATTGAGAGTTATCTTTAACAAC
Organism: Ambystoma mexicanum; assembly: GCF_040938575.1. NCBI lineage: Eukaryota > Metazoa > Chordata > Amphibia > Caudata > Ambystomatidae > Ambystoma > Ambystoma mexicanum. Next base: position 1,347,011,364 of record NC_090930.1, read on the forward strand.
CTTCGCTTGTCTTGTCCCCAGGACGGACCTCAACCAATGAGCCGCACTAGAAGAACATTTTCATATCTTGATCAGTGTGTCTGCAAGAAGAGAAGAATGGCAACTAAATCAAATGCAGCCGAGAGATCAAGTAATTGGAGCAAAGCTGTCTGACCTTTATCGATAATTCTTATGATGTTTGACTTACATGAAATCTGATTGCCCTGATGCAAGGATTTCATGTTGCTTAAGAAAGTCCTGATATTGACAACAGCCCACTTTATCGAGAATTTTCAACAAGAAATCCACATTGGTTATAGGCCTATAATTGTCAGGGTCAGTGGGAATCAGATTATCTTTCTTCAATAGGGGAGATATCCAAGCTTCTTCTAAGCAATCTGGGACTTGGGCCTCAGAAAAAGACTGGTTAATAAATCTAGTAACCCAGGGAACTAGTGAAACAAAGAAGTCTTAATAAAAAAGAGGCAGGAAAAACATCAACCTTGCGGGAAGTGGGTTTCATCCCTTGTCAAATATTTAAAACCTTGTTATCTGGTGGCTCCTTGAATGAAAAAGATAAGGAAGAATCCAAAGGTTCAGCTGATATTGAAGATTGAATTCAGCCACTGGTCTCACAAGGAGTGTCACTCATTCAGCAATGAGGGATTAATGGCATATGTTCTGGTCGAACTCATGAATATTTTGACACCAGCTGTTGTCAACAGTAATGCTGGAATTAACAGATTTACCTTCCAATTCATGCATGATAGAGAAGAGTTCTGTGAATTAGATTTGGCATAATGAATGTGCTCATTAAATTTTGCCTCCTTTGCTTTAAAGATAGTCTCCTTGTAGCCTTTAATGGCTGTCTTATAAACATCAGGGCAGAATCAGATGGATTTTTTCTCCAACTGCGCTCAGCCGTGCGTTTGGACTTCCCGGAGGATAATATTTCAGATGAAAATCATTGATTTTGCTTCAATACTTTCTTCTGGGCAATAGGACGAAGGGGTGCTAGGGTGTCAAAGGCACTGTTAATAGTGGTTCTAAAGTGCATAGGAAAATTGGCTAGGGATAGGTCATTAGTAAGAGTAGTTAGCTGGAGGATTACTAGGGAGTTAAAAGTCTCCAAAATGAATTTCCAAACATTTTTAGACATGACATAGACTTTTTTCACTGCAGGGCAAACTGAGGCTATAGAAAAGGAAGAAGAAGATTGAAGGCAATGAAGAAATAGTCAGACAAACAGTTTTCCACAACTGTGGGTGTTATGGTTAAATTCCTGGTCAATATCCAGTCCAGGATGTTACCCCTACAATGCGTGGCATTCTTTACATGTTGTCTGAAGCCAAGAGCCTCAATCAAGTAGATTCAACAATGATGAGGCAGCCAAATCCAGAGGATTGTTTGCCCACAAATCCCCAAGTACAAGAACATGGGATGAAGGTTTTCAAGGAAGAGCATAAGAAGGCCAGCAATTCCACAAAATCAGGAGTTTGTGTTGGGGTCTATAAAGTAATAAACTACTTTGGGAGGTAGTGCAATTAAGGCTCAGTTTAATCAGCATGGAATCACAGTGGTCCAACTCTGATATATATGTACTGGAGATCTTTAAGTGCTCTTTGAAGATCAAGGCAACTCCACCTCTTGAGCTAGGATGGTCAACGTGTAAAATATTGTAGCCCTTAGTTGTAGCAATCAGAGTGGTCTGCATTGTTGAGTCCTGGAGCCATGTTTACGTAATGGCAATAAGATCGACTTGTGATTCCAGGTTTTAATCAGCCAATTCTGCAGCATGGCACACTAGCGAATGGGTGTCTAATAGAACAACTTTCAACACTGGAGTAGTGGTTAACCTAGTAATACTCTCACTAATCATAGCAGAGGAGTCCAATGCAGTTTCAAGTGTATGAGCCACACATTCTACTGACTGTCTGCCTACTGAACTGCTGAGTGAGTAGGTAACCAGATGTAGCAGAGGAAAAGCTGTGGGGGAATGAGACATCCTTGGAATGCATATTTTACCCGAGAATGATCAGTAACAGTGGCCAAAAAGGATACAAGCCAATGGTGTTCTTAGACTGTTCTGGACTAGTAGGCTGAGTGGCAGTTTTCATGTCACCAGACTGGTTCATCTCTAAGCCCATAGAAAGGTAGTGTGTACCAATACCTGACCTTGCATGATGGTACTTTTTAAGGGAGTCAGAAAGTCTGTTGTCGATTCGGTGCTCAACAGCATTACAGCCACAGTATTAATGGTTGTAAGCCATTAGCGTAGATGGAACATGGATACAAGATAGGGCATCAGTAAATGGAAGCACGTAACACTCCCGGACACTAACCAGCACCAACCGGTTCTGACACACCAGCGAAGACACACCTGGCAACTAAGATAATCTCGTCAGGACTACAAAAACATAGGGTAGTGTAGTCCAAATCCTAATTTTTGTGCAAAAAGTGGAAAACATGCTTAGGAACTCTAAGAGTAGCAAAGTTAGTTAAAAAGTAGCAAATATGGAGATAATGGTAATATTAGAAGTATAAAAAAACAAACTTCCTAGGTGAAATTAAAACAATTCTACAATATCAAATCTAGCAGCAGGACAGATTACAATCAATAGTATGGACGGTTGGGGGGCGCTGCTGAGCAGCAACTAGAATGGCTGCTTAACGTTATAACTCTGCGTCCAACGACATCCTGTCCTGGCAATATCCTGCTTTTTTGGCAGAACAATTGGGAATAAAAACTTTGCAGATCGTTAATGGTATTGGCGACCAGCTGGGGGAAATTCATGAGTGATTTGATCCTCGGCGGCCGAGTTATCGGCATTGGCGAGGGAGGCAGCGAAGAACCCTGTGGCTGCTAGTGCCCACGGCCCCGCATGGGTGGAGCGAGGAGCTGGCTGGTGTTGGTGGGGCTCACTCGGAAGGATTGGTGAAGTGCCCTGGGCCACAGTATATTAGAAGGGAGGGACTCGGGCCGAATCATGCTGCATGAGTCCCAGTCCCATAAAGGCTGCCCTCCCAGGAGTCTTGTGACTGTGCTTGGTGGGGTCCGCCAACCGATGTGCGCAGCAAACTGTGGCCTGCTCTGTACACCCCTGCGCGCAGCATGCGTTTTGTTGACCCCTGACAGCACGTGTGAACTTGTAACGGGCTCCTTTCTTGGCGGTGCTGCAGGGGGTACTCTCCCAATGTGGTGGGAGTCCCTGAGGTTGCGCGGGATACCGCCATTGCAGAGTAAGTTGGAAGCTGCTTTTGCTAGGGCGGGCTCTCGCTGAGGAAAGCCAGTGATATTGCTGGCCCCCGTTGGGGACAACTTGCTTGCAACTACTGACTGTGTGTGTGTATAAAGCACAGCCACTGGCTTCTGTACCTGCCGCAGTCCGTGAGCACATTCTAGAGCCCACATAGAGGTAGCCTGCTATTTGTTTGTAGCTGGGCATGCTTGCGGTCAGGGGTTCCACTATCCTGTTCATCCTGGACGATATGACTTGTGGAAATGGGAGGAACAAAAAAGGTCCCATGGACTCCTATACTAGCACTCCGCTGAGAGAGCCTGCCCAGAATAACACACTGTGGACAATGATGGCCCCTCACCTGCTGCCAACATGGACACCTACATGTCTACGATGCAGGCCGGGTTTGCCTCTGTATATTCCAAGCTCGGCAACATTGTGGCAAATATGAACTCACTCCACACAAAACTTGATAAAGAAAGTGGCCACATCACAGAGGTGGAGACGCAAGTGAGTGATCTTGCGGATACTGTGGGAGTGCATGGGCAAGATCTAAAGGATTTTAAAAAGGAGCTCCTGGTGGTGTGCAGGAAATCTGAAGATCTTGAATCTCCTTCCCACCGGAATAACATCCGAATAGTGGGCATTCCTGAGAGGGCAGTTAATGGCCCTATGGAGACATTTGTGGAGGAGGTTTAGCAAGCCCTCTTAGATGGGAGGCAATTTCCGGCGCAGTTCCTGGTCGAGGGAGCGTGCCGCTGGCTGGCCCAAACCCTGAAGCACGGGGCACCTCCCGTGCGAGTATAGCCTGTCTCCTGAATTACAGAGACCGTGATTTGGTGCTCCGACTAGCTCGTGGAAAACGTGCACTTCAATATGACTGCGAAAGTTCATATTTATCAAGATTTCTCCTTTGGGTTTCAAGCAGCAAGGAGATCTTTTGACCAGGTGAAGTGACTTCTACGAGAAAGACGGATCCAATATGCTATGTTTCCTACCAAGCTGCGAATTCAACTTGCAGGAAGGGCACACTTTTTCAAATCCCCAGAAGAGGCTACCTCGTACATTGAACGGTTCATTCTTGTTCCAGTCAACCATGGCGGTGCTGTTGCTGGTCACAATGATGGGACAGCATAGTTGGCAGAGCCATCATCTGGTCTTAGTGGCTGGTCCTATTTTGTCTGGCTAGGTCCAAATTAGCTTGCTTTGTTGTGAAATGTACTACCCGGTTGGTCGCTATGCCTTTTGATGCACAGTTCATGGTGCGTGTTGTTGTTCGCATTGCGCCTCATGCTGGTTTATACTAGTGTTTTGTGGGGTAACACTATCATGTTGGGGTTGATGATTCGGGTGGGGGAAGGTTTGGGGTGGCCATGGGTTAAAAAGTTAAAAAGTTTGATGGTCATTTTGAGAGCGACTTCATTTGGGTCAGGCATGAGCGTACTTCGTACATTAATATACTGTACCAAGTATGGCAGATAGCAGACCTGCCGGGGGTGGCCTTCAGATCAAGCTACTGACATGGAATGTCTGTGTACTAAATAACCCAGTCAAGGCCAGGAAGGTTGTTTCATATGTTGCAAGACATGGGCCCAAGATGCGGATGCTGCAGGAGAAGCATGCTCAGGGGAGGGTGAATGAATCCTTTGTTCAGAACTGGGGTCCCCAAAGATTTTACACAGACTATTCCTCACAAACGTGCGGCGTCCTTACACTAATTCATCCATCACTGGGATTCCATATTTCGAAAAGTAGCATAGACCCCCTTGGTCGCTACGTTATAGTGTGGGGTGAGCCGGCAGGAAACTGAACTATATTCCTTAATACATATGAGCCTAATGTGGATGACCCTGAGTTTCACAATCAGATTTCGGATATGCTGGCCCCTAGTGATGAGACCTGGGTGATCTGGGAGGGGGGGCAATTTTAACACAATTCTTGATACAGACCTAGATAGGTCATCCTGTGCTCCCCGAATTCTTACAAGGAACACTGCTATCCTGTTAATGTGCTTGAAATTGTAAATTGACTTTAACTTAATATCGCATATAAATGCATGACTTGATGTTGACCTGTCTTTGTTTAAAACAGCACTGTAAGGAGACAGATCATCGATTTGTAGGTAATGTGCTAACTGTGCAATGTCTCTCATAGTGTCACTGAAGAAAAATCGATAACCGCTTACCTGTGTGCATTCGGGGTTCAGGGAATCACTGTGTCTATCACGCACGGTGGCGCTTGTTGATCTAATAGTTCATTAGACAATCCATAAGGAAGTGCTTCAGCTAGTTAGAATGAAGGGAGAAGGCTAGTTTGAATATTGATTAAGAGCTCCCTCGCTTATTTCTGTTGCATGTGTCTGTAGATCTGCTACCCGTAAGATTAGCTACGTGTAGCTGCTGCTGGGGAACGTGCGTGGGCGGCCGTTATGGGAATTAAAGCCAGGTTGCTATGGTGACTGGACACCATTGCTAGGCACTCCCACGGGCATGCACAAGCAGACGGCATTCGATTCAGGAGAAGGTAATGTCAGGAAGGAATGCTGATCTCTAAATCGATTAGCTCACTTTCACTTAGGGAAACATCCTGCACTTTTGGTTAAGACTGTACTCTAAATAGTGGTTGTTAATATAACATATGCACACTAAATCGTGGTTGCTAAATATATCATGTGCACACTCGTAACTTTGGTTACGCGTGAGTGCGCTGTTGTGAACATAACTCAGTAGTTATGGTAACAGAACGCGGTAGCTAGGCTTGCCGAATGGCATGCTCCAGCCCGCAGTGTTCGATTAAAGAAATGATAACATGAAAAAAATACTATTTGATGTATGGAAGTCACTTACACTTAAGAACGTTTCTGCTGTCAAGTAAAAGATGAAAAAAAATTACTGAAACGAACGCACAGTGATGGTAGCGCAATGAATTGTATGCACACGTTACTAAGGTAACCGATATTGGTGCCGCGGGAACGCGCCCACTGTGGTGAACCACCACCCACGGCGTCTCGATCCCCTCGTGAATATGTAGGAATGTAATCCCTAATTTGTGTGCAATAACGTGGAGACTGGTGCAAAAAAACCAACCAAAAATAACCATATCATTAAAATTCACCGGTGTTGAACTGTTCTGACATGTAGGAATGTAATCCCAACTATGTATATAATCACATGGAGGCTGGTGCTTCAAAAGAACAGATTCAAAAACACCATGGTGAACTAACCTAAACAAAAGGAGAACAATAGGTCAAAGTATTTCTCCAAAGGTATCATATGATAAATTAGGAGTGCTCACGTGTGCATGAACCGATCTAACATATCTTTGAAGGTTGTGTTTGTTTGCTGCACACAATTGTTTAACCTAAATTCTAAAACTGATGGTGTGCTAACACCACATTTGACTCCATTCTTTAACAGTGCCTGTAGGGGCTACGTAAATAATGTCACCTATTGTTGAGTCGCCTAAAACAAACCCAATTGAGATCACAGATTGGCATATAAAGTCATTCATCAATAATATTACAATGAACTGGAATGCGAAACATCAGCTATAGCAATGGAAATGTATCTCCTCATTTAGTCCATTAGGCACTAGGGTCCCAAGCCTTTCTATCCAAAATGTCTCTCTCCTGTCCAATCTGAGGTTCATATCCTCATGTGGATTGTTCTTAGGTATCACTTCCAGGATCTGAAATCTGATTTGGGCCAAATTATGTCTTTTCCACCCAGCGACGTGCTACCGCTGAGTTCATATTAGAATTTCTAATGCATGATCGATGTTTGTTCCATTTCGTCTTCGCAGTACCTTTTGATTTGCCCACATAATACAGTCCACATGGGCATTTTATAGCGTGAATGATGTTACTACTATCACAAGTACCATAACTGCATAGTTGTATGCTTTCACCAGCACGTGGATGATTGATCGTATTGTTCTTTGTTATAAATCCACAGTTGGCACAGTGTAAGCATGGGAATGTCCCAGTTCGTTGTGTGATGGATTCTTTAAGTGGAGGTTTTGTAGAAACCAGTTAGTCTCTTAGGTCCTAACTCCTCTGGTATGCAAAGATGGGAGGTTCCTTGAACAAGTGTTGAACACTTGTGTTGCAGGTGAGGATCTCCCAGTTTTCCTTTATGATGTTCTTGATTCTATGACTTTGAAAGGAAAACTTAGACACATATACTAAAGAACTGTTTCATTTTTTTCTGAAGTTTGTGTAAGTAGAGTTTCTCGATTTGTTTCATTGATCCTCAATGTGGCTGCTTCAACCTTGCTACTTTTATATCCACATGCTAGGAATTTCTTCCCCATTTCGGTTTGTTCTTTGATGTAATCGGTGGATCGCTGACTATTCATTTGACACAGAGCAGTTGACTGTATGGGAGATTCTGGATTAGACTTGGTTGATGAAAGCTAAGACGGTGGAGTAAGTTATTTCTGTAACTCTCTTTCTGGAAAAGATTGCTGTTATAGCTGTCATTAGGGGTTTTAATCTTGACGTCTAGAAAGTGAATTTTTGTTCTAGAAATCTCAAGCGTAAATTGAATTCGACCATCTATGCTGTTTAAATAACTGAAAAAGCCAATGAGATCAGTTTCTAAGCCTGACCAAATTCCGAAGATGTCATCGATGTATCTTACCCACAAGTGGCTCTTCATTTTCCAATCAGCTTTCGACAAAACGTGGTCTGTCTCAAACTTAAACATAAAACATAATTTGCATATGTGGGGGCCACATTTATGTTCCGGATGTCTGTAGGAAAAATGTGTCTTTGTACTGAAATACGAGTTTCTGCAATAAATTGTAAGAGCACAAGAATGAATTATTTACAAGCTCCAATCTCTGGTTTTTTAAGAGCATCCACTCTTTTGGATAGATAGGCTTGGGACCCTAGTGCCTAATGGACTAAATGAGGAGATTAATTTCCATTGCTATATCTGATGTTTCGCATTCCAGTTCATTGTAATATTATTGATGAATGACTTTATATGCCAATCTGTGATCCCAGTTGGGTTTGTTTTAGGCGACTCAACAATAGGTGACATTATTTACATAGCCCCTACAGGCACTGTTAAAGAATGGATGGAGTCAAATGTGGTGTTAGCACACCATCCGTTTTAGAATTTAGGTTACACAATTGTGTGCAGCACACAAACACAACCTCCAAAGATATGTCAGATCAGTTCATGCACCCGTGAGCACTCCTAATTTACCACATGATACCTTTGGAGAAATACTTTGACCTATTGTTCTCCTTTTGTTTAGGTTAGTTCACAAAGGTGTTTTTTAATCTGTTCTTTTGAAGCACCAGCCTCCATGTGATTATATACATAGTTGGGATTAAATTCCTACATGTCAGAACAGTTCACCTGTGAATTTTAACCATATGGTTATTTTTGGTACTTTTTTAGCACCAGTCTCGACGTTATTGCACAGAAATGTGGAATTACATTCCTACATATTCACCTTGGGCATATCGATACGTCCCGATCTCCGATCACTAGGGGATCCGGACGCCGTGGGCGGTGGTTCACCACAGTCGGTGCATTGCCGCGGCTTCAACTACGGTTACCTTAGTAACGTGTGCATACAATTCATTGAGCTACCATGACTGTGCGTTCATTTCATTCATTTATTTCATCTTTTACTTGACAGCAGCAACATTCTTAAGTGTAAGTGACTTCCATACATCAAATAGTATTTTTTTCATTGTATCATTTCTTTAATCGAACACTGCGGGCTGGAGCACAGCATTCTGCGAGCCTAGCTACCGCGTTCTGTTACCATAACTACTGAGTTGTGTTCACAACAGCGCACTCACGCATAACCGAAGTTACAAGTGTGCATATGTTATATTTAGCAACCATGATTTAGAGTTCAGTCTTAACCATAAGTGCAGGATGCTTCCCTAGGTGAAAGTGAGCTACTCGATTTAGAGATCAGCATTTCTTCCTGACATTACCGTCTCCTGAATCGGACACCATCTGCTTGCGCACACCAATGGGCGTGCCTAGCAATGGCGTCCAGTCACCACAGCAACCTAGCTTTAATTACCATAACGGGCACCCGCGCACGTTCACCAGCAGAAGCTACACGTAGCTGAGCTTACGGGTAAGCAGATCTATAGACACATGCAACAGAAATAAGCGAGGGAGCCTTACTCAATATTTATACTAGTCTTCTCCCTTCATTGTAACTAGCTGAAGCACGTCCTTATGGATTGTCCAATGAACTATTAGATGAACAAGTGCCACCATGCGGGATAGACACAGTGATTCACAGAACCCCGAATGCACACAGGTAAGTGGTTATCGTTTTTTCTTCAGCAACACCATGAGAGAAATTCCACAGATCTACATCCATAACTACAAATCGATTATCTGTCTCCTTACAGTGCTGTTTTAAACAAAGACAGGTCAACATCAAGTCATGCATTTATATGCGATATTAAAGTAAAGTGAACTTACAATTTCAAGCACATTAACAGGATAGCAGTGTTCCAACATGACATTCTATGTTCTATTTTTCTCTTTTTTACCTTTGAGCAACCTTGTGGAACATGGACTTCTTGGTGTATGTAATTATGCACCATCTGCATTAATTTAAACTGTACCAATTTGATTTTGTGAAATGATCTAATCTGATGATATTGTGAATAGTAACTACAAATAGGGTCTCGCCCTGAAGAAGGAGTTATGAGACTCCGGAATGCATTGGCAATTGAGCCCTATATGTATTCAAATGAAAGCTGGACTGTTACTCGATGAGAAATTATTATAGAGTTGATAAACTATCTTTTTGAACATTACAACAACCATGGTCTTGAATTTTGTATGAACAGTTTACTGCTTATAATTCCTACTGTCCGCATATCTATTTGAAAATATGTCCTTTAATCGCCTACAGTAACCCAGAGGGGTACAGGCTGTGAGCGACTGATTCGCTAGATGACTGTCAGCTGCAAAAGATTTCTTTTGAGTCTGACTTGCATTTGCGATCCTCTGAAACACTTGTGTACGAGCGTGATATAAATAAACTATCATATATCATACTGTTGAAAGAAGCGGCTTTAGCTTGGATGATTGCTTTTTTGTAGTCCTTGGCAAGTTTGCGAAACTCAAGTTTATCTCAGTCTAGGTGGTTTGTTTGCCAGATGGGAGAGGGCTGTCTTTTTTTTTTCGATCAGAGTTCTAGTAGCTCGGGAGTAAACCATGCGTTCAAGTGTTTCGTGGGCTTGGCTTTCCGCGCAGTTAGTGGGGCAATGGCCTCTACTGCCTGTTTCATTGTGGCATTGTAGGTTTGAGACAGTATTTCTGGGTCGTTGGAGAAAGGAGGCCTGAGGGCCGGGACTTGTAGATGGGGTAAGAGACTTTCTTTGTTGGGCTTGCGGGAGATGCCAGCCAGTGTGGGTGGAAGAGGCGTGGTGAGGGGTTTCTCTTGCTTGGGGGGAGAAATGGAGAATGGGATGATGTGGTGATCTGTCCATGGGGTGGGGGAGTTTGCGCTGATGGAGGGCGGGCAGTTGTGGTGAACTAGCCACTATATGGTGTAGCCTTTAATGTGTATAGGGTCAGTAATATAATGTTTGAAGCCTAGGTTTTCTAGCGCTTTAGCAAGGGATTTAGCTTGTGAATCTCCTGGGTCATTGAGTCCAAGGTTAAGGTCGCCTACAAGGAGGATGTATTCAGATTGTCAGAGAGGAGGTGGATGAAGACATCTTGGAAGTCTGCCATGAGGCCAGGGGGCCGGTAGACAATGCAGAGTGTGATGGTGCAGTTGTGGGAAGTGTTTAGTTTGAGGACTCGGAAGGCGCTGTTGCCTTCAATGGACGTTTTTATCTTTCTGATGGGGATGGACTCTTCTGCTATGAGGGAAGCCCCTCCCCCTTTGGAATGCTGTCGGTCTTGTCTGAATATGGTATACCTGGGGGAGAGCTGGTGCGATGGCGGGGCCCAACGTTTCATGGAGCCACCTTTCTGAGATGGCTAGAAGGTCAAGTTTGTGGACAGTGAGCAGGGTGTGGGCTGGGAGAGAGCATGCGTTGATAAGGGCACAACTTAGTGTGGTGTGTGGGAGATAGTGGGCCGGAGAGTCCGTATGTTTAGCATCAGATGGGGTGGCGTCGTGGGAGGAGGTCGGGGTGGTGGCTTGGGCTGTACTATGGCTGGCATAATGGGTGGCCTTAGGGGAAGTGCCCTGCCCTGGGTGGCATGGAGGATGGACGAGGCATGTGTGGCTTTCGAACTGGCACAGTTAGCAGCATTTGGCATGGAAATGGCATTGGTACTGGCACAGTTAGCAACATTTGGCATGGAAATGGCATTGGTGCTGGTACAGTTATTTACATTTGGCATGGAAATGGCATTGGTGCTGGTACAGTTATTTACATTTGGCATGGAACGGGGACAGTTATCAACATTTGGTGTAGAAATGGTACAGTTATCAACATTTGGCTGGGTGGTGAGGGCACCATATGTAGCATCAGAGTTTGTTGCAGCTGGGGCAGCCACAGAGGTACGTGCGTGCGTGCATTAGTACTGTGGGTTACTGCAGTACTGGTTGGTATGGGAGTCTTCTTGCTGCTTTGGGAAATGTGGTAGGTGAGGTTGATCTGCTCCGGTACAGGAATAGTCTGGATTGGGATTCTTGGCTTGGTGAGTAGGTAGCAGGATGTGGACGTGGTACGCCTGCATGTGGATGCAGTTGGCATGGAGGCGTGCACGTGCCTTGTAAAAATAGTGTGAGGTTGAGTGCGAATGCCTAGGCAGCAGTTGCGGGATGCAGCGTCTCTGGGTAGGGAGTTGTAGGATTGTGGAATTGTGTGTGCGCGGTGGCGGCCAAGCCTGCGGGTGAGTGCTATCAGGGTGGATGAGAGCCTTGCGCAGGCCGCCGGTGGGGGGGGATCGCATGGCATGGTTGCGTGCAGGTAACTGCTGCGCTGGCAGGGGTTGAGCCAGGATCTTGCGGAGGAGCAAATGGCTAATCTTCAGTTGGTGACTGCTGGTGTTGGAGAGTATCGGGTGGACAGAGCGGCAACGGTGAGCAGTGGAACTGCAGAGAGGCGATTGAGCCTTAGCAGCCCGCCTTTGTTGACCGGCTTCACCTGCCGGCTGGTGTGCAGTCTCCTTATTGGCTCAGGTGAATACAGCCAATCCAGTGCCCTGGATGGTGCTGGGGTGGGTGGCCGAGATGATGATGTCTTTTGGCGGTGACCATGTTAGCAGGGGCAGCTTCTTCAATGGAAGTGTGCTGCTGCTGGGGGGACACTACAGTGTCCCTCGAGGGGAGATCTTCATTGGAGCTTGCAGCAGAGCTGCAGAGAGGCTATTGAGCCTTAGCAGTCAGCCTATGCTGAATGATAGTGATATCATCTCTTTGTTTTTGCTTTGTCGCCCCGAGTGGGACGGGTATGGCCAGGCGTGGGTCCCGTGCCTGCTGGGCCTAGAGACCCAAGCTACTCCTCACTGATGAGGCCCAACAAGGCCGAAACATGTTTGGGGATGCTTGTGGTCTCGTGCAGAAGGGATGTGACCTAGCAGTTCGGGCTGGACTGCCCCTTTTGGGGTGGGACCAAGCCTGATTTGCATATGGTTTTTCCCCTTCTGTAATGGCTTGGCAGGTGAAGAACGATAATCTGGAGGGATGCCCAGAGCAATGCCAGTAGTTAAGATTCAGTCTAAACCTTCCAGCCATCACCTCTTTGTCTTTGCTTTGTCACCCCGAGTGGGACGGGTATGCCCAGACGTGGGTCCCGTGCCTGCTGGGCCTAGAGACCCAAGCTACTCCTCACTGATGAGGCCCAACATGGCCGAAACATGTTTGGGGATGCTTGTGGTCTTGTGCAGAAGGGATGTGACCTCGCAGTTCGGGCTGGACTGCCCCTTTTGGGGTGGGACCAAGCCTGATTTGCATATGGTTTTTCCCCTTCTGTAATGGCTTGACAGGCAAAGAACGATGGTCTGGAAGGTTGTCCAGAGCAACGCCATTGGTTAAGATTCAGTCTAAACCTTCCAGCCATCACCTCTTTGTTTTTGCTTTGTCACCCCGAGTGGGACGGGTATGCCCAGATGTGGGTCCCGTGCCTGCTGGGCTTAGAGACCCAAGCTACTCCTCACTGATGAGGCCCAACAAGGCTGAAACATGTTTGGGGATGCTTGTGGTCTCGTGCAGAAGGGATGTGACCTAGCAGTTCGGTCTGGACTGCCCCTTTTGGGGTGGGATCAAGCCTGATTTGCATATGGTTTTTCCCCTTCTGTAATGGCTTGGCAGGCGAAGAACGATGGTCTGGAAGGATGCCCAGAGCAACGCCAGTGGTTAAGATTCAATCTAAACCTTCCAGCCATCATCTCTTTGTTTTTGCTTTGTCACCCCGAGTGGGACGGGTATGCCCATACGTGGATCCCATGCCTGCTGCGCCTAGAGACCCAAGCTACTCCTCACTGATGAGGCCCAACAAGGCTGAAACATGTTTGGGGATGCTTGTGGTCTCATGCAGAAGGGATGTGACCTAGCAGTTCGGGCTGGACTGCCCCTTTTGGGGTGGGACCAAGCCTGATTTGCATATGGTTTTTCCCCTGTAATGGCTTGGCAGGCGAAGAACGATGGTCTGGAAGGTTGCCCAGAGCAACGCCAGTGGTTAAGATTCTGTCTAAACCTTCCAGCCATCACCTCTTTGTTTTTGATATTGATATTGCTAAAATGTTTGTATTAATGAGAACTCTGCCCGTTCGCATTCAACACTTTGTGAGATTTTTAAAGTCTGGATAAGAGGTATTATTATGTCCAAATCCTCTGGGTCCCTCAGGAGTATTCGGCGGGAGCTATGTCAGGTTGAGGTTCGTCTCAGGGAACTTGAGAATGATTATAGCAGGTCTTGCGGGGGATTCAACACTGGGGCAGATCAATGAGATGTGAGGTAGGTTTCATACATTAGCATTAATACTCCTATTAGAGCAAGGAGATACAGGGAGACTGATAAGGCTGGCAGATTGTTAGCTTGCTTGTTAAGACCGGAAATTACGAGCAGCCTATTACCAGCATTGCGGTCATGGCATCAGAATGATGGTGAGTGAGAATGAGATCAATAAAACGTTCACTAGGTTTGGCTGATATTGAGCTGCCCTCACTGTCACTTGAAACTACCCTCACCCTGGAGCAGCCCCTCACGCTAGACGAGATTGAAGGGGCAATTAAGTCGTTGGCAGCCGGCAGGGGCCCAGGGTTTGATGGGTTGGGGATGGAACTCTACAAAGAGTGCCGGCAGGAATTGGCACCTAGATTGTTGGCGGTATGGGAGGAATCCCTTACTGAGGGTGCGCTACCACAGTCCATGCGGGAAGCCATTATACAGTTCAACTGTAGTCCCCTAGGCCTCCTCAAGATGTTGGCGTTCTATGGACCGCTATCCTTAATTAACACAGATGCCAAGATATTTGCGAAAATTCTCGCTACGTGGTTGCTCCCTTTCTTGCACCAACTGGTGCACCCGGACCAGTCGGGCTTCATACCCATTAGGTCCACTGCCCTAAACATACGTCAGTTGTTCTGTGTTATGGCTCAGGTGAATCCCTGAGCAACGGCGGTCACAGCCACCTTAGATGCGGAAAAAGCCTTTGATTCGGTCTCCTGGCATTACTTGTTCAGCGTACTCCACCGCTTTGGTATTGGACCGTATTTTTTGCAATGTTTTTGTTTGTTATATTCTGACCCGGTTGCCAGGGTCCATACCAATCAAACACTATCAGCGCCATTTCCTACGGGAATAGGTACCAGGCAGGGTTGCCCCCTTTCTACTCTGCTATTTGTACTTACTATTGAACCGCTGGCCGTCTTAATCAAAAAGGTACTTGGGCATAGGGGAAATAGGATGAAGGGACCACCCCAGATAATCTCCCTTTACGCGGACGATACATTACATTATGCCTGGGATCTGGCTGGAGCAGAACTTAGCCCCAAATATGCAAGATGTACATGAGTTCTCCAGATACTCTGGATATGGAATAAACAATTCTAAGTCAGAGTTGTTTCCCCTTACACCATCTACGGCTCAGGCGTCAGAGCATGGGGGCTTCCGTTGGCCCCCCTACATTTCAGGTACTTGGGAATTATGGTGTCTGGGAGTCAGCAAGCCCTATATGTCGATAACTATGAGTCCTATTTACAGCAATTGAGCACCAGGCTGGCACTTTGGGTGAAACTGCCAATCTCATTATATGGACACTGAAGATGGTGGTGCTCCCGAAATTGCTATACTTCTTTGGCTGTTAGGCAGAATCATGTGCAGTACCCTTTGGGACCACTACACACAATTAAGACTACAAGTGTAAGTACAGTTTCACCTTTGGTACAAGCCTGTACTACACAGTAAAGTGGTAGCGATGGCTGAGCAGCCAGACTTATCTCAAGAGTAAAGTGAGCAGTAGAACAAGTTACAGAAAGGACCAACAATTACAGTGATTCAAACAAACCCTTTCTCAAGGTTTCTTGGTAAAAGAATATACATTTATTTACGCAGTCAGTTTGAAAACATTACACTAGCAAGATCAGCTCAATATCATACACTAATAAACCACAAATGCACAACCGGTAATTAAATGAACAAGTTCAGCTCCCCTGAAGTGGGAGCAAAATGGCCCTTCAGATACTTTAAAAAGGGGTAAAAAGACAAGGTTATAAGAAAAGACAGCACACACACTTGCATAGGCAGGGCAAAGGGTTTCAATAAACTACAATCAGCAATTCAGTTCATAGGCCTGGGCCAAAGTCAATGGTTCAGAGTCTTTGTATAGGATAGCACAGTTCTGGTAGTAAACGGTTAAGTCCTTGCCACAAAGTTTAGAAGAATTTAGCTAGGCAAAAAGTTTGACGAATGTTTAGGGAAGGACAAGCCTTCGAAGTTGAGAAAGTTTCCACAAACTTTCGCAATGGCCGAAAAGATTTCCAGACCGTGTTTGCACAGTGCCTTTGTATTGAAGAAGAGCTGTAGCTGAGGCAGTTGTTCCTGGCAGTTCGAGCAGATCTCGCTGTTCCTGCGCTTCAGTCGTGGGGACAAGGAGGACGTTGGGAGGTTCCTGCACTGCCCAAGGATGAGGCCAAAAGCTTAGTAAGATGTCGGTTTAAGGTGTGAGTGCCTTAAAGTCCACAAGCTGGTTTCCTTCCCTCTGGCTATCTGGTTTTCAACAGCACTCTGATGAAAATTCGACCAGATGAGGACGTGTCCAGGTGGCTTGCGAGTGGGTTGTTCCCACCAAACTCAACAGAAGAGGTTAACCTTGAAGGGCTTCTCTGACGATGGAGTTTCAGGCAATTCGGACCTGCAGCAGGGCTTCACTGGTAGTTCAGGAGTTGCAGCAGTCCTCTTCCTTCAGCTTGTCTTCGGTTCTTTCGTTACAGTGGTCGACTCTGCCTTCCAAGTCCCAGAGACCTGCTTTTAAACAGTTTTCCCCCATTCATTCCAGCCTGGCTGTCACTCACACAGCAGGGTGGCTGTCCTTGCCGGACAGCCAGCCGGCCAATCACGCCAGAGTGCATTCAGGTCTCCTAGGAGAGTAAACACAGGGAGTTTCAGGCACCTCCCTCACATCCTGTCCACCCCAGACAACCTGGCGACAGAGGAGGGCTTCAGCACTGAAGCCCGCCAAAGGCCAACGAACAAAGGGACCAAACCTGGTTTGGCGCGCAGAGACAAACACAAGAAGGATCTTTCCGAAAAGAAATGGCGAAAAAAGTCAACCAGAGTCTGTTTTTACAGATAGGTCTTGGGCGAAATATTGAAAAACATGGCTGACACGATTTTTAGCTATCGTTGCTCGCGGTCGGGAAAAATCATGGTAGTTTGATCTAAACCTCTGCCACCAGCCATTTAAAGTAGGAAAGGGTAACATTTGACTGTTACTTGAGTGTTTTGACTGAGGGGAAGCTAGGCTACCCCTCCAGCATTCTATAGGAAGATAGTGTGTGCTGGGTCAGTAAATTTAAAGAGACTAGTAAAGTCAATTTAACTTTACATGCTCTGTGAGACAGTAGTCTGTCCCAGAGAAGGTATTTAAACATTGGGAAGTCTGAAAGACATCCCTGTGCCACTGCAATGAAGGTGCTGTGTGACACACAGAAAAAGATGATACCTAGGGGGTTGTTTTAAAACTCCATAACCAAAGAACACAAAAGTAAAACATACATCACAATAGATGGAAGAGTGGGAAAAAAGGATCACACTCTTCCCAGGTAGATACTCCAATCCTAGAAATCCAGCAAAGCTGCTGGGGGTCTCAAAAGGTAAGGGAAATTAGCACATTTTGAGAATTCTCCCTAGCACTCATCCACCCCCATTCCCCCCAGACTAAGGGACAGGAGGATTTAATCCACTCCTGGATGAATATCCTTACTCTAGTCGGTCAAACATCCTGGAGAGATCATCAGCATTTTGTTGGTGGCACCCAGGCCTGTCTTCAATGGTAAAATCAAACCCTTGCAGGCTGATTGACCATCTCAGTAGTTGAGGGTTTCCCCTTTCATTTGCATCAACCATCTCAAGGGTTGGTGGTCAGTCTGAATCACAAAAGTAGATCCATACAAGTATGGTCTAAACTTCTTCAGTGACCACACAATAGCAAAAATTCTCTTTCAGTGGTTGCCCACCTTGTCTCGGGTTCCTTCAGCTTCCTGCTGATGAAGCAAATGGGGTGCTCCCTACCTTTCTCATCCAGCTCACTCAGAACTGCACCTATACCTGTATTTGAAGCATCTGTCTGCATAATGAAGGTCTGGTTATAGTCAGGAGCTCTTAGGACTGGAGCTTGACAAAGGGCTTTCTTTAGGCCTTCATATGCTTGAGTGCACGCCTCATTCCACCTGACCTTTTTAAGGAATTTGGGAGAGGAGACCACATTCAAGGGATAAGCTATGGTCCCATAGTTCTCTATAAAGTTCCTATAGTAACCAGTGAGGCTTAGGAAGGCTCTCACTTGGGTTTGAGTAGTAGGGGTGGCCCAGTTTTGTACAGCTTGTACTTTGCTAGGCAATAGCCTGATTTCACCTCCTCCTACCTCATGTCCACGGTAGACCACTTTACTCTGACCAATTTGACATTTACTAGCCTTCATGGTCAGATGGGCCTGCTCAAGAGCCTGCAAAACATATCCTAAGTGGTCAACATGTTCTTTCCAAGTAGGGCTGAACACTGCAATGCCATCCAAGTATGCCGTACAGAAGTCCTCCATCCCATTCAGAACCTGGTTAACCATCCTTTGGAATGTAGCAGGTGCATTCTTTAGTCCAAAAGGCATTACCTTAAACTGGTAGAGGCCTGCCGGGGTTGAGAATGCAGCTTTCTCCTTGGCATGGTCTGTCAGTGCTATTTGCCAATAGCCTGAAGTGAGATCAAATGTATTGAGGAACTTGGCTGAACCAAGTTTGTCCACCAGTTCATCTGTTCTTGGTAAAGGGTGGGCATCAGTCTTGGTCACTGCATTAAGAGCTCTATAGTCCACACATAATCTCAACTCCTTGGATCCTGCTTATGCTACTAGAACAACTGGACTAGACCATGGAGTGGTAGAGGGCTCTATTACCCCGAGATCAAGCATCTTGTTGACCTCCTCCTTTATGTGGGATCTTACATGATCTAACATCCTGTAACCTCTGATTTTAACAGGTAAACAGCCACCAGTTTGACTATCATGCTGGCCCCAAGGGGTCAAGCCTGGTGATAGTGAAAACAGGGAGGCAAACTGATTTAACAGAAACGTACACTTCTCCTGTTGTTCGGGTGTCAAATTAGTAGAGAGATTAACTCCTTCTATTTTCTCATCTAAAGGCTGGCCTCTGAGTAGGTCAGGCAGAGGTTCACTCTCCTCTTGAGCTGAAGCTAGAAGCAAAGCTCCTACCTCTGTTCTTGAGACGTAAGCTTTTAGACGGTTGGTGTGAAAGACTCTGGAAGCATCCTTAGGATTGCCTAAGTCCACCAGATAGTTGACCTCTCCAAGTTTTGAAGGGTCATATCCATTTATCCTGTAAGGCCCTCTGCCTTGTAGGTACCATAACTAGAACTAGCTGGTCTTGAGAAAATTCAACCATGTTGGCCTTCTGGTCATGCCAATGATTCACCAGAGCCTGACCTGCTTTCAAGTTATCTGATGCTTCTGACATCATGTGTGACATTCCCCTTGGGAGGCCTATCCCATAGTCAGTGACTCTCACTGGCTAGGGGGAAGGAGCACTCTCCAACCCCTCCTTAATCAGGGCCAAGGGGCCTCTAACTGAATGGTCATAAAAGGTTCAAAGGGACTAAATCTAACTCCCTCCTGAGGGACTTCTCTATAAGCGAATAGAAGGCATGGCAGTAGAATGTCCCACTTTCTTCTAAGGGGTTCCTCTAAAGCACCTATCATTCCTTTCATTGTACGGTTGAACCTCTCTCCCAATCCATTTGTCTGAGGATGGTAGGCAGTTGAGAACTTGTAAGTTACTCCACAGTTTTTCAACATGGCCTGCATGTAGTGGTGTCTGAGAAAAGAAAGAAAGATTAACCCCTTCTTATTGTCCCTAAATTGCAAAAGATCAGATCAACCACAATCTGAATGATTCACAAATTGTTTAGACCACCACTCTGTTATTGAAAACTAACATCTTCATTTATTTTAATACATTTTATGCACCATTAAAAACCTTAAAAAAGGATCTATACATATACACCTAATAACACATGTTGCTAAACATGTGCACAAGCACTTACACTCTAACTGGTGTCAGTGCACCATAGTATTGGCAAAATGTGCCACAGGTAGAAAATAAGAAAAAATCCAACCACAGTTGTCAAAGGATTATCGGAAAAAGGGAATACAGTCTCAAATGCTGTTCATCTATGATGTTAATACACTAGTTCAGGGTATGGTTCGCCTCTAAGGCGAAAAATACACCTTTGCAAGTAAATTCAACCATTTTTATCTATAGAGACAGCTGTTTATTCTTTGATATTTTAGTCCAGCCTCTCTATGTCACTGTACCATATTCTTTCAGTGTGTACCTGATGTTTCCGATTAGAAACAGAGACACCCTTATGATGTTTAAAGTAGGTTAAAAGAGCAAGGAAACAAAAGCTGGTAACAGTTTCCACAGATCTAGTCGACATATGTTTCGGCCAACAATACTCCTACAGTTCACCCTCACAGTGCTGTTAGTCTGGTTGATTAAGGCCGCCTTCAGGACAAAGGAATCATTTTGTATGTAGTGCATACTTCCCAAATTCATAGTTGGTTACAAGAAACTCTAAAAAAAGTTAAAAAGCATACTTAGAAAATGTTCATCAGTGGTTTCTATAAGGAAAGGCATTTGTATTATGCTGCCCCTGTCCATTGACTGACCTGTATTGTACTTGAATTTCTTCGGGACATTTAGAAAGACTGGGTGCCGTCTGGCTGCTCTCTGGGTGCTTGTTTTAACTAAAATAGTCATTCATCATACCTGTGGGTCAATGTATACCCATATTAATGTTCGTTACATAGTATTAATTACTTTAATGCAAGAAAAGGCCATCATTCTGACCGGGCGGGAGGTTGTACCTTGGATTGGCAAACCAGAACAGTTATTGTTGAGGATATGTTGTCGTACCACCCTCAGTGTTGACAGCCGTGATTATTTTCTGTCTGATTGTTCACAATAACTCACTGTGGCACCCACCATCTACAAATTAAAGAGAGCGACCAATTGGGAGTTACTGTTTATCCAATCTACATGAGGTGAGAAGATATCAAAATATTTGTCAGCCCAAAGCTTTGTAGAAAGGACCGGATATTCTTATTTTCATTACCCATACTTTGTGTCCCTTCCAAATGCCAAAAAGGTGGCATTCTACCTGAGTCTTACCAGAGACCCACTCTACTATTGAAAACTTAAAAAAACTTTTATTTGCTTGTGACCCGGCCAAGTAATGGTCAAGTTTCACCAAGCCAAAAATAGAGAAATTATAGTTCATATTCATGGATAATCAGTAGGGACCCATATAGTTGTTTAGATATATTCCTCGCGGCAAACCTACTTCAAACTAGAGTATCGCCGGGAGATGAATGATTTATGAACAGATGCTCAGAGCCACTTACCTCCGGATAGTTCTCACAGGTCCTATCGTGTGCCCGTAGCTGCAGCGGGAACAACCGTTCTGAACACCGCAGGATAACTAAGTATGCTTTGTTTATGGTTGCGCGGTCATGTGAGAAGTCACGTGACCTTGTCAGGCTGAAGTGCGTAATTTCGCATATTAAACAGCGTGCCTGGATGTAACGACAAACACATTGGATGTTTAGCTGAGTGAAACACAGCTGTGACAAAAACAACTAAATGGCAGAAACCAAATTCACATGGGTAAAAAAACCACTTAGTCCTCAATTATTAGAACACTAACCCTTTGCTCACCACGTCATGTGCTACCTAGGGATTATGGGAGTTGTAGTTTCTCCTACATTATGGGAGTTGTAGTTCCTTCTACATAACATGGAATCAGGGCATATACCAAATCAAATCTCATGCCTAGGTGCATTTAGTGTCATGTCGGAAATGCGAATTAAATTACATTTGTGCCAATACCAGCGCTAATGTACTCATACTTGTATTTGCACCCTCATTTGGAGGATTGTGTCACTGTACTATGCATATGTTTAAATAAATGCACTTGGCAAGGTAGATCAAAAGATTTTTTCTCATTAATGTCCAGGCACTTGCTATTGAAAACCAGAAGAAGTACTCATATTTAAACATATTTAAACATTAACCACAAGGGCTACCACTGATGTAATTATCCTTTTGTTTGCACCCTCGTTAAATGGGATTATATAACACTGTTACACACATATATGTGATACATGATAAGTCAGACTTTTTTCTTATTTGTGCATAAGCGCATACCGTCAATGACAGAGAAATTAGTCAGATTTAACCATTTAACCATTTCAAAGGTGTTTAAATTGAGCCCAAATGGATGGAATATTAGTCAATTCAGAACTCCGGATCAGAGCTCAACATATGGGGGACAGATGATACAATGTTTTACAAGAATACATTCCATTCTATGGCCACGGTAAGGCCCTTTTTCACTGAGTGTGTATCGTAAATCCATCTCTGTTCACTGCGGGTCAAAGTGAGATCTCGATTAGCACCCCTTGGGGCCTGTTTTACCACTTGCAACACACACCAGAGCATTTCAGTGGGTTTGTGCAATTTTTTCATATAATTTGCTACCAAAAGTGTGCTCTCTATTTGGTTTCTTATGCACGATTTGTGCTCAAATATGCGCTGCCTCACTTGTTGTTTGGTTTTTCCAATGTAAATGATATTAGAGGGGCACATTATGACATACACTACCCAAGTTGTTAAACAGTTTGTAAACTCGGTGAGTTGAACCACACGTGTGCCTAGAGTGATGCTTTCCATGTCCCTAGTTTGTGGACAAACCAAACATTTGCCACACCTATGGTGGCCAGTGACTGGGGGGAGACCCCATAATGTGTTTTGAGTTTGCCTGGGGGTTTGTGGTATAGGGTATGTGTGTACCATTCTGTCTTTTAAGTTCCTTTGCCATTTAAAAGCAAAACGGGGTTTGGAAGGGCGGATGTCTTCAGTAGTAATCATATCACAATGGCCCTCATTCCGAGTTAGGACTACACCATGGAGTAAATAGCTCCATGGTTGGCAACCATGGAGCTATTTACTCCATGGAAAACCGGCATGGTGAATGGAGTAATTACCGGTCCATGCCAAGGTTGGATGGACCGGTAATTCCCCATTCACCATAGCCCTTCCCCATCCCCATTTCTGCCCCCATAGGGCTCAATGGGAATGGGGAAGAAGGTAATTACGGCACCGTAAATTACGGTGCCGTAATTTACTCCAAGGTCACTTTGCGGGTCCCGTAATTTACTCCTGCTAAAAGCAGGAGGTAAAGAGGGACCCGCAAAGGGAACTCGGAATACGGAGGTAAGGGATTACCACCTTCGGTGCCCTTACAGGCACCGGTAATCCCTTACCTCCAACCTCGGAATGACCCCCAATGTCTGAGAATGGTTTTCCGTAAGGAGCTGCTGATGGGGCTGGAAGTGCTGACACACGTCATCTTATCCAGGGCAGTTTTTGGCAAAGTGTGTAAACATGTGTCCCTATTCATATGTTGGGCGCGTTTGTGAGCCCTATGTATTGTTGATTTCGCGTATCCCCTCTCTTTCAGTCTTGTTTTTAATGCTGAACCATGGAATTTATAGTCGGCTAGCTGTGAGCAGTTTCTGCGAATTGGCAGGAACTGACCGAAGGGGAGACCTTCCTTCATGCTCTTCGGGTGGAAGCTGGCATAGTCTAACAACATGTTTTTATCCGTAGGCTTTTTGTAAAGCACTCTTTCTAATGTGCCATGATTCGTTTTCACTATTTCCAAATCAAGAAAGAAAACTCTTTGCATATTATATTCGATTGTAAATTGCATACATGGGTTCTGGATGTTCAACCATGTATGAAACTCCATAAGTTCGGTTATTGGACCTCTCCAGACCATACATACATCGTCAAAGTATCTAAGCCATGTTTGAATATTTTGGCTGAATGGGTTGGTAGAGTGATAGATGCTATTTTCCTCAAAATTGTCCAAATAGATATTTGCCAGGTCAGGGGCAAAAGACGCACCCATGCTCGTTCCTTGTAATTGATTGAAAAAAGTGGTACCATATAGAAAAAAGTTCTCTCAATGCCAGGCGTATACACTCCAAAATGAATGCTGTTGGTACTTTTAGTAAGGTGGCGGTGCGTGAGTCTAGATATTTAGCCATCACTGTTAGGCAATCCTGTTGTGGTATGCTTGTATACAAAGCAACCACATCAAGAGTGACTAGCACATCATCTGGTGTTGTTGGGACAAGGCTTATGATATTGATCATACTGGTAGTGTCTTTAATGTATGACCGCATTTGGCCAACAAACAGCCGCAAAAACCAGTCGGCATACATAGAGAGGAGTTCTAGAATTGAGTTGATGGCAGCGACTATTGGTCGTCCTGGTGGAGCTGACAGACTTTTATGCACCTTCGGAAGGATATAGAAGGCTGGACTGGTGGGGTTGTTGTTAACTAGGAAAGAGTGTTCATCATCATCAATCCACCCTTCTACTAGGGCATGCTTCATCAAGCTCATTATGTCCTCCTCTAGTCTATCGGTAGGATCATGTGGAAGTTTCCAATATGCTAAGGGGTCGTTCAAGTGTTTCAAGACCTCCTTCTCATAATCTTGTTTGTCCCAGAGGACAATACCTTCGCCTTTATCAGCCGACTTAATGACAAAAGTGTCATTAGATTTTAGTTTGGCAAGGGCTTCCCTTTCTACTTTTGACAGATTGTCTTTACAATTGTTATTGGGCTGTAATAATGTTTGTGTTTCCTTGATAATAATTAATTAATAATTGAGAACTAAGTGGTTTTTTTACCCATGTGAATTTGGTTTCTGCCATGTAGTTGTTTTTGTCACAGCTGTCTTTCACTCAGCTAAACATCCAATGCGTTTGTCGTTACATCCAGGCACGCTGTTCAATATGCGAAATTACGCACTTCAGCCTGACAAGGTCACGTGACTTCTCCCATGACCGTGCGACCGTAAACAAAGCATATTTAGGTATCCTGCAGTGTTCGGAGCGGTTCTTCCCGCTGCAGCTACGGGCACACGATAGGACCTGTGAGAACTATCCGGAGGTAAGTGGCTCTGAGCATCTGTTCATAAATCATTCATCTCCCGGCGATACTCTAGTTTGAACTAGGTTTGCCGCGAGGAATATATCTAAACAACTACATGGGTCCCTACTGATTATCCATGAATATGAACTATAATTTCTCTATTTTTGGCTTGGTGACACTTGACCATTACTTGGGCGGGCCACAAGAAAATAAAAGCTTTAAAAAGTTTTCAATAGTAGAGTGGGTCTCTGGTAAGACTCAGGTAGAATGCCTCCTTTTTGGCATTTGGAAGGGACACGAAGTATGGGTAATGAAAATAAGAATATCCGGTCCTTTTTACAAAGCTTTGGGCACACAAATATTTTGATAATTTCTCACCTCATGTAGATTGGATAAACAGTAACTTCCAGTTGGTCGCTCTCTTTAATTTGTAGATGGTGGGTGCCACGGTGAGTTATACCTCCTGCCCGGACAGAATGACTGCCTTTTCTTGCATTAAAGTAAATGAATGCTATGTAACAAACATTAATATGGGTATACATTGACCCACAGGTTTGATGAATGACTATTTCAGTTAAAACAAGCACCCAGAGAGCAGCCAGACGGCGCCCAGTCTTTCTAAACGTCCCGAAGAAATTCAAGTACAATACAGGTCAGTCAATAGACAGGGGCAGCATAATACAAATGCCTTTCCTTATAGAAATCACCCATTAAAATTTTCTAAGTATATTTTTTAACTCTTTTTAGAGTTTCTTGTAACCAACTGTGAATTTGGGAAATATACACTACACACAAAATGATTCCTTTGTCCTGAAGACGGCCTTAATCAACCAGACCAACAACTGTGAGGGTGAACTGTAGGAGTATTGTTGGTCGAAACATATGTCGACTAGATCTGTGGAAACTGTTACCAGCTTGTGTTTCCTTGCTCTTTGAACCTACTTTAAAAATCATAAGGGTGTCCCTGTTTCTAATCGGTAACATCAGGTACACACGGAAAGAATACAGTACAGTAACATAAAGAGGCTGGACTATATTATCAAAGAAAAACGCTTATAGAGAAGTCCCTCAGGAGTTGACCTATCTTTCTTTTCTCAGATATACAAGTCTCCCATTTGAGAGTGTCACCCCCGCCATATCAAAAAATCCGGCAGTACCCAATTGCAAGCATCTGCATATAGTGTGACAAAAAATTGGACCCCCGTCAGAGTTAACTTCCTTAGGAAAACCTACTCTGGTAAAAATACCAAGTAGGGCCTTACCCACAGCCTGAGCTGTAACAGTTCTCATAGATGTGGATTCATGATACCTAGTAGCATGGTCTACTACAACCAGGATAAACCTGTTTCCTGAAGATGTTGGAGGGTCTAAGGGACCAACAATGTCGATTCCTACCCTCTCAAAAGGGAGCCACCACTGGCAGAGGCACCAAGGGTGTCACATTCTTGGCTCCACACTTGCCAGAGGTTTGGCAAGTGCGACAGCTCCTACAGAACCTATCTACATCAGACCCCAATGTAGGCCAGTAGAAATATAAAGAGACACTTTCCTTGGTCTTCTTAAAATTTAAGTGACCAGCCAAAGGTATCTCATGGGCTAACTGTAGGAACTGGAGTCTGCTTTCAAGAGGCACTACAAGTCTTCTGTAGTCCCCTGGGATAGACTCAGTTGGTTCGCAGTAGAAGAGGCCATCTTCCCAGTACAACCTATGCTTCCCTGGCTCTTGCCCATCCAGCTGGGAAGCTGCCTGTTGGCGAAGACCTTCAAGAGTAGGACACTCTCTTTGACCTCTGCTGAAGTCTGCCGCCCTACAGGGTCCACCTTCTGCCAGTAATGACTGCAGCTCAGGATGGTCTGCAGGATCCAGATCTCCAACAGGAGCAAAGTCCTCTTCCAGCTCTGATTCCTCAGCAGCTGATTCAACCACACAAGGTTGTTCCACACACTGAGCCTCAGCTGGTGGAGGAGTCACAGGTGTGACTTTGGACAGTCCTCTCTGGGACGTCCTTCTTGGTAGCACAGGAGTGCTGGCTGGTTTCTTCGTGAAGGTTTTAGGTTTTCCTTTTTCCTCTCTCTTCTTGGAAATTGCAGTCAGTAAATCCTGTGGACTGGGAGTTATAGTGACCTCTATAATCTCCTCTTGAGAGCCCCTTATGGTACTCTCTCTGGCCTTCCTAGTCTGCTCCTGTTTCCTTTTGCTGGGAGGCCTGGGGTGCTTTATACAACTCCAAGAGTTTTTAATTCATTCCCCAACAGGACTCTCCCAGGTACTTCACTCTGCACACTTACAGGTATCTTGACAGTCATGTCATTGCACTGGATGAGAGCTGGTAACAGTGGAAGGATTTGTACAGGGCCTCCAGCAAGCTTAGTTATGAATTTGGGTGCCTTAGCAACATCCTCTTCCTTGAAAAATGATTCATCAACTACAGTTATGCTGGCGCCAGTATCTCTGATGGCAGGGGTCTCCTGACCATTCACAATAACACTGTCTTTGTAATACTCTTTAGTATTGGCTGGAATGGAATTATAGACATCTAAGTTCCGTTGTTCCCACAGACCAAGGGATACTAAAGAAACACTGGCTGAGACTTGCATGGGTTCCTCAGCCAGTAAGTGAAAGTTTCCACTTGCCATTGGTACTTCATCCTCTGGGGAGAAGGCTAAGGAGACAGTGTGGATCCCTGAAGGTTTGCCTTACATCTGGGATCCCCTTTCACATGGTCAGTTGACCCACGAGCATAACATTTTCCAAATGTCTTTATGAATGGGGGGTTGTTCTGACCGCCTTCTGGTTTGGCACCAGGAGGTACACTAGCCTGATTCGGCTTCCCTTGTGGCTTACCCTTGTTATGTTTGGGCCCTCTTTTGGAGTGGAAGTATTAGAATTATCTTTGGTATCTTTCTTGTGCTACTTCCCCGCATCCTTCTTCTGAGTTGCCCCAGAATCCTTGTGAGTAGCCCTGTTGGCAACTCACAAGTCAGCAGCCCTTGCTAAATTCTTTGAATCAATTTCCTTAGAGTCAGCCAAGTGCTGTCTCAGCTCAGAAGAGCAGGCATCATAAATAGATTCCAACATGAACAGATTTCTCATACCTTCATAAGTGTTAACTCTGTAACCCTTAACCCATCCATCTAAGTTTTTCAATCATTCAGTCACCCAGATAGCCCAAGGGGTACCATCATGGTTTTTGAGGATTCTGAAAGGGGTCTTCCCAAATCTAGATATCAAAGCTAGCTTCACAGTTTCATACTCCTCTCTGTCTATATCCCCAACTCCATTACCAGATCAGTTGCAACAGGGGCTAGCCTAGAAAAAAGCCAATGAATCAACCGATTCCCTGTAATGTCTTGAATCCCATGGTTGTATTCAAAAGCAGCCAACCAATCCAACATATCAAGCTTAACCTCATACATACTTACTGCATCTTTGGGCATGCGAGGCCTCTTAGGACTGGAAGACATAGAGAACTCTGGGAGAGAACCAGTTTCAAGAGACAACTTTTTCATTTCAAGTGCATGAATCAACTCCATTTCTATGAGTCTAAGTTCTTGATGTTTGCTTTCAGTTTGAGCGTGGATTCTTTTAAACTGTAACTCAACTCTCATTTTTTCTAAAGAGATACATTCAGGACTTAGTGTTGGATCTGATGGGGTCCCTGTGGTCAAATGTTGAGGCCTATGAGAAGGTAGAGGTAAGACAGGGCCTTCATTCTGCGACTCTTCTGCCTCATCTCACTCATCCATAACATTAGAGCTGGGCTCTGACATATTATCATCCTCATCAACATTTTCCACATTTGCTGCAGGGGTGGGGGTTTCAGACCCACTACAAAGACTTTGGTATTCTTACAACTTTTCAATCAATTCAACCTTCTTGCCTTTTACAGTGAGATTCCTAGCTTTACACATATCTCTCAAGTGACCAACTGTTGAAGTGACTATGGTCTCCTGTCTGTAGCTTTCCATATCAGTCATGATAAAAAAAAATTGCTTCTCTAGTGTTGCTTAGCCTTGTGAGGGTTATTTGAACAACGGTAAGAGTAGCACTCTAAATGTAACAAGTATAGTTTATCCTTACCACTGTACACCAGAGTTAGGCAGAATCATGTGTAGTACCCTTTGGGACCACTACACAATTAAGACTACAAGTGTAAGTGCAATTTCACC
The DNA here is from genome assembly GCF_040938575.1 of Ambystoma mexicanum. Lineage (NCBI taxonomy): Eukaryota > Metazoa > Chordata > Amphibia > Caudata > Ambystomatidae > Ambystoma > Ambystoma mexicanum. Next base: position 1,347,040,449 of record NC_090930.1, read on the forward strand.
TTTGGTACAAGCCTGTACTACACAGTAACGTGTTAGCGATGGCTGAGCAGCCAGACTTATCTCAAGAGTAAAGTGAGCAGTAGAACAAGTTACACAAAGGACCAACAATTACAGTGACTCAAACAAACACTTACTCAAGGTTTATTGGTAAAAGAATATACATTTATTTACACAGTCAGTTTGAAAACATTACACTAGCAAGAGCAGCTCAATATCATACACTAATGAACTACAAATACACAACCGGTAAGTAAATGAACAAGTTCAGCTCCCCTGAAGTGGGAGCAAAATGGCACTTAAGCTACTTTAAAAAGGGGTAAAAAGACAAGGATATAAAAAAACAGCACTCATACTTGCATAGGCAGGGAAAAGGGTTTCAGTAAACTACAATCAGCAATTCAGTTCATAGGCCTGGGCCAAAGTCAATGGTTCAGAGTCTTTGTATAGGATAGCACAGTTCTGGTAGTAAATGGTTATGTCCTTGCCACAGAGTTTAGAAGAATTTGGCTGGGCGAAAAGTTTGACGAATGTTTAGGGAAGGACAAGATAGTTTCCACAAACTTTCTCAATGGGCGAAAAGATTTCTGGACCGCGTTTGCACAGTACCTTTGTATTGAAGAAGAGCTGCAGCTGAGGCAGTTGTTCCTGGCAGTTCGAGCAGATATCGCTGTTGCTGCGCTTCAGTCGTGGGGACAAGGAGGACGCCGGGAGGTTCCTGCACTGCCCAGGGATGAGGCCAAAAGCTTAGCAAGACATTGGTTTAAGGTGTGAGTGCCTTAAAGTCCACAAGCTGGTTTCCTTCCCTCTGGCTATCTATCCGGTTTTCAACAGCACTCTGATGAAAATTCGACCAGATGGGGACGGTGTCCAGGGGGCTTGCGAGTTGGTTGTTCCCACCAAACTCAAGGGAAGAAGTTAACCTTGAAGGGCTTCTCTGTCGATGGAGTTTCAGGCAATTCGGACCTGCAGCAGGGCTTCACTGGTAGTTCAGGAGTTGCAGCAGTCCTCTTCCTTCAGCTCATCTGCAGGTTCTTTCGTTCCAGTGGTCTACTCTGCTTTCCCAGAGACCTGCTTTTAAACAGTTTTCCCCCATTCATTCCAGCCTGGCTGTCACTCACACAGCAGGGTTGTTATCCTTGCCGGACAGCCAGCCGGCCAATCACGCCAGAGTGCATTCAGGTCTCCTAGGAGACTAAGCACAGGGAGTTTCGGGCATCTCCCTCACATCCGGGCGCCAGAGGAGGGCTTCAGCACTGAAGCCTGACAAAGGCCAACGGACAAAGGGACCAAACCTGGTTTGGCGCGCAGAGACAGACACAAGAAGGACCTTTCCTAAAAGAAATGGCGAAGAAAGTCGACCCGAGTCTGTTTTTACAGATAGGTCTTGGGCGCCATATTGAAAAACATGGCTGACCCGATTTTTTGCTACCGTTGTTCGCGATCGGGAAAAATCATGGTAGTTTGATCTAAACCACTGCCACCAGCCATTTAAAGTAGGAAAGGGTAACATTTGACTGTTACATGAGTATTTTGACTCAGGGGAAGCTAGGCTACCCCTCCAACGCTCTATAAGAAGATAGTGTGTGCTGGGTCAGTAAATTTAAAGAGACTAGTAAAGTCAATTTAACTTTACATGCTCTGGGAGACAGTAGTCAGTCCCAGAGAAGGAATTTAAACCTTGGGAAGTCTGAAAGACATCCCACTGTAACGCTCACCTGATTCCCGCAGAGGCGCCGGTCTTGACTGGGTGAATGCCGTATCTGCAAAGGTGATGTGTAACACACGGTTGGCTCTTTGGGCTGGACCTCTGTGCACTGTATGTCTGACTCGAAGAGTAAGATGTCTGCAGATAGAAAATATGGGATTAATGAACTGGGGTTATTGGGTGCCTCTCTCCTCTTCCCTTTCTCTTCTCCTGTAGAACCCTAAAGGTTAACACCCTCACCTTAGGTAAGTGAACGCCGAGCTCTCCATCTGCCTCGGGGCAGGGTGCCATAACCAGTTTCTTCACTGGATAAGGGTGCAGGCCTCTTGACCTCAGAGGACTGCTGTCCGTCGTTAACTGCACGAACGGTAAGTTCTGGGCACTTCAAATGTCTTAAAAGTCTTTTGTAATGATATCTCTTGTTTTGCAGGGTTCCGGCGATGGCGGATGGCGGGCTGATGAGAGTTGAGGATCGAACCCGCGTGAGGAATAGAAGCGCCTGGAAGCACGTAAGTAAGCGCTTGTAGCCTGCTTCACGATGCGCACTAACTGTCCCTTTTATCTTGCAGGTACAAGTTCGGAGCTTTAGAGAAGCTGAAGGGTGCTGGAATACCCACTGGATTCGGCGTGGGAAGGAGTAATGGCACGTGACTAATAAAGTTGCCCAATGTCTTTAAACGCACCTTCTTTTGTCTTTCAGATGCGGGATGCAGTGCGAAGACCTCCGGAGCATGCGAAGAGTAGGTAAGCCTTTGTCTTTCAGATGCCAGAATGCAGCGCGAGGCGTTGGTGACAGCCGATGGACCAGGTAAGAGATGCGCTGCCACTGAAGACCGTAGTGCTAACCTGTTCTTTCTTTGTCTTTACAGGTGCTGCTGAAGACTGGATTCCAGGATGGTAAGCCTTTGTTCCCTTAGGCCCAGGATCAGAAGCAGAAGACACGATGAGCGTTCTGCTGCAGAGAATGCAGAATAACGCAAAGCAAGATTCATCCATCGGGTGTGGTTTAAATAGCCTCCTGTAGTGCTTAGGTGTCTCCTTCCACAGCCACGCCTAAGAAAAGAGTTCCTGCTTTCCAGAAGAGTTCCAGTGTTCTGAACCTAGGGAGTGGCTCCTGCCCCACCCAACAGGAAAAGTAGTCCCAAACAGAAGAGGATCAGGGGTTCAACTGGCAGGTAAGTAAGCAGCATGGTCTGCTGCAGGTAAGTCCACCCAAGCATTATGAGCCCGGCGCTTCCAGCGCTGGGACTGGGCATCTTTATGAGCCTGGTGCCACTGGCGCCAGGACAGGGTCCAAAAGGTCCCAAATGGGACTGGCTGGCACTCGGAACCGGGGTTATGGGTCTGCTTCCAAGGGAGTCGGGCAAGTCCTGATCTTTTGGAAGCAGAGATCATGACAGCACCCCCCCTCAAAGCCCCTCCCAAACCGGGCTTCTCCGGGGGTTTGGGCTTGTTAGGAAATGTTCGATGAAATCTTTTGATTAGACGAGGCGCGTGGACATATTCTGCAGGTTCCCAGGATCTTTCTTGGGGACCGTAGCCTTTCCAGTCAATCAGGTAAAATAGTTTAGATTTGGAGATCTTGGAATCCAGGATGCTTTTGACTTCAAACTCGAGTTCTCCATCAACTAGAATAGGTTTTGGAGATGTAGTTAGTCGGGTTTGAGGTTGCACGGGTTTTGATAGAGAGACGTGGAAGACGGATGTATCTTCATGTGAGGGGGCAAGTCCAACTTGACCGCTACTGGATTTACTATGGTAGTGATGGAATAGGGACCAAGGTATCTTGGGTTGAATGTGCGTGGTCCTTTTAGAGGTAGATATTTGGTGGATAACCAGACTTGATCTCCTACTTGATATTGGGGGGCTTCCTTCCGATGTTGGTCTGCTCCTTTCTTGTATTGTTCTTTAGCCCTTTGAAGGTGAGAAACGGCTTCCTTAAAGGCTTGGGTGATTGTAGAATGCAGGTGGTCTACTGCTGGTGTTCCAAGATCTTGGAGTGGATCCAACTCCGAGGTTCGAGGGTGACTACCGTATAAAAGAAAAAACGGGGTCTTCCCAGTTCCCGAGTGGACAGAGTTATTGTAGGCATATTCGGCTATCCAAAGGATATCTTTCCAAGCTTTTTCAGTTTGTTGTAGCATGCAGCGCAAATACTGTTCTAGAGTTTGATTGGTCCTCTCGGTTTGTCCGTCGGTTTGAGGGTGGTGGCTGGTCGAAAGTCTCACATCAATTTGAGCCGACCGACAGCAACTTCGCCAAAAATGAGAAATAAATTGACTACCTCGATCCGAAATTAGAACTGAAGGAAAACCGTGCAGTCGGACAATGTTTTCGAGAAATTCTCGGGCCAGAGTTGCTGCTGTTGGTAAGCCTTTGAGTGGAATGAAATGCGCCATCTTGGAGAATAGGTCCTTGATTACTAGGATCGTATTGTATCCGGAGCATGGAGGTAGATCGGTGATGAAGTCCATAGAAAGCGTATGCCAAGGGCGAGGCGGGATGTCAATAGGGCGTAAGAGGCCGGCTGGTTTTTCCTTTTGACTCTTGTTTTGGGCGCATACTCCACAGGACATTATAAATTCTCTGATATCTTTTTTCCAAGACGGCCACCAGAAGTAGCGCTTGATCTTTTCCGAGTTCTTGGTCATACCGGGATGTCCTTCCATTAAAGAATCGTGATAACAAGAGATTACCTTTTTCTGTAAATCTGTGCTGGGCAGGTATAACCGTTCTTGGAAATATAATAGGTTGTCCTTCACCGTAAAGTCCTTTCCCTGCAGATGCCAATTCTGTATGTCTGCTGGAGTTACCAGTAGCCTGGCTTTATCCTTAACTTCCTCTATGGATTGTGTGGCGATTACACCTAGAATTCTTTGTTCGGGAATGATAGGTACAGGTTTAGGATTGATCAAATGTTCTTCCACTCCCATCCGAGAAAGGGCATCAGCTTTACCGTTTTTTGTACCAGGTCGATAGGTAATTATGAAGTCAAACTCGGCAAAGAATAGTGCCCAACGGAGTTGCCTAGAGGATTGAGCTTTTGCAGTTTTCAAATATTGCAGGTTTCGGTGATCTGTAATCACAGTAACGGTGTGTCGGGCCCCCAGAAGATAATGCCGCCAAGCCTTAAAGGCGGACTTGATAGCTAGAAGTTCCTTATCAGTAATAGTGTAATTGATTTCAGGAGGCGAGAATTTGCGGGACCAAAATGCCACGGGATGCAACTGATTGGTTACTGGGTCCTTTTGTGATAGAACTGCCCCCATGGCAAGGCTCGAAGCATCAGTTTCAACGATGTAGGGGAGTTCTAGGCGAGGATGTTTTAAGATCGGTGCAGAGATAAATCTAGTCTTCAAATTCTGGAAAGCTTGTTCCGCCTCGGTAGACCATTCAAAACGTTTGTTTTTCTTTAACAAGGCGGTGATGGGCTGGACTATTCGAGAGAATTCGGGGATAAACCTGCGGTAAAAGTTAGCGAAGCCTAACATGCTTTGAACACCTTTTACGGAGGATGGCCATTTGAGAATTGCATCGACCTTCTTTGAATCCATACGCACTCCGCTAGGTGATAATATGAATCCCAAGAATTCAACTTCAGTCACGTTGAAAACACATTTTTCCAACTTACCGAAAAGTCTGTGTTGACGCAATCTCTCGAGGACCATTTTCACGTGTTTCCGATGTTCAGTTTCCGATGAAGAATAAACGAGGATGTCGTCAATGTAAACAACAACACACACATCTATGAGCTCTCTGAGGACATCGTTCATAAAATATTGAAAGGCGGCCGGGGCATTGCAAAGTCCGAAGGGCATGACCTGATATTCAAATAGCCCATACTTGGTGCGGAAGGCCGTCTTCCATTCATCGCCCTCTTTTACTCGTACCAAGTGGTAGGCTCCTCTAAGATCCAGCTTTGTATATATGCATGCTTTTCTGACTTGGTCCAGGAGTTCAGGGATCAAAGGTAACGGATATCTATTCTTAACGGTGATCTGGTTCAGGGCGCGATAATCTATACAAGTTCTAAGGTCCCCTTCTTTTTTTGGAACGAAGAACAAAGCTGAGGAAGCAGGGGACTTGGAAGGACGAATAAACCCATTCGCTAGGTATTGATCCAGGTATTGTCGGAGGTGAAGATTCTCAGGCTCGGTGAGGGCATAAATTCTACTACAAGGAGGAGTAGATCCAGGTATCAGGTCTATCTGGCAGTCATAAGACCTATGAGGAGGTAGAGAGTTAGCCTGATCCTTCCGGAAAACATCTTGGAATTCTAGGTATTCAGGAGGTAACTGAGGAGCCTCCGAGGAAATTGCTGCCAGTGCAACACCAGGTCGAGGGTGACAAGTGGAGACACATTCTGGAAACTGAACCGTTCTTGCTCGCCAATCGATCTGAGGATTGTGCTTCTCTAACCAAGGAATTCCTAGAATAATCTGGAACTGGGGGGCCTTGATCACATCGAACACGATCTTCTCATGGTGTCCATCTTGACTTACTAGCGTCACTTCTTGGGTGGTATGAGTTACTGGTCCGGAGGCTATCTCCGTACCATCCAGCGTAGTAATGACGTCCTTTACAGGCTTTGGACAAAGAGTCAGATTCATCCTCAAAACCATTTCATGATCCACATAATTGCCGATGGCACCGCTGTCAACGTAAGCTTCAATCGCATGTAATCGATCCGGATGTTCAGGGCTAATGAGGACCATAGGTATCACGAAATGCGAGGTCACGGAACTGGTTTTAACGCTCGGCAAGAGGACCTCTATTCTTGTCGGGCGAGGTCGTTTCCCTGCTCAGAGTTTGTGACCCTGGTAACTGCAGCTCCTACTGCCTTCTTGGCTGGTTTCACCGGACAGTCTCGAAGAAAGTGCCCCGAGTTTCCGCAATAGAGGCATAATTGCAGCTATTTTCTCCTTTCCCGCTCCTTTTGTGTTAGTGGTCCTTTCAGGCCCCCTATTTGCATGGGTTCCCCGGAGTCTACTCCTTTGGTAGGAGTTGGTGGTTTGGAAAATACTCGAGCATCAAACTTGGAACGATCGGCCTTCCTGTTCTGCAGTCTGTGGTCAATTTGAACGACTAAGTCAATATAGTCCGAACTGTCTTGCGGGGGATTCACTACTTGGGCTAACACATCTTTGAGCTCTCCACGTAGACCTCTATAAAACAGCGTAATCCTTTTGTCCTCAGGCCATCGAGTTTCCACTATCAGTCTGTTGAAAGACGCAATATAAGCCAAAAGGTCTTGATTACCCTGTCGCAATGAAAGGAGCTCATTGTCCAAGGCCTGCCCCTGTGAATGTCTTGCAAACAGTTTTTCCATACTGAGCTGAAAAGCTCGAAAATCACGGAGAACCGGATCATCTTGATTAACTAGAGGGATTGACCAGTCTGCCGCATTGCCACTAAGGTACGAAAGCACGAAAGCTACCTTAGCTTGATCAGTTGGAAAGGCTGCTGGCCGGCATAAGAAGTGCAACCGGCACTGATTAATAAATACTGCAAACCTCTTTGGGTCACCAGAAAATCGTTCGGGCGGAGCCAGAGGTACATTCCCAGGTAGGTTGATCTGCACTGGGTTCGTAGAGGATGTTGAAGGAAGATTTGCCCCTGATGCGGGTAACGGAGTTTGTCCGGCTTGTGACTGTAGCAATTGTCTAGCGAGATCGTCTGTTCGCTCCTTGGAAATAATCAGTTCCCTTCTTAGAGCATTCGTTTCCTGACGGGCTGCATGCACTTCTGCTCTTAGTTCCCCAAGTAACTGGGCTAGCTGGTCGGTATCCGAGGTTTCCATAGCGCCTGGGTGGGAGTTTTGCGATAGGCTTTGCGTTCTGTAACGCTCACCTGATTCCCGCAGAGGCGCCGGTCTTGACTGGGTGAATGCCGTATCTGCAAAGGTGATGTGTAACACACGGTTGGCTCTTTGGGCTGGACCTCTGTGCACTGTATGTCTGACTCGAAGAGTAAGATGTCTGCAGATAGAAAATATGGGATTAATGAACTGGGGTTATTGGGTGCCTCTCTCCTCTTCCCTTTCTCTTCTCCTGTAGAACCCCAAAGGTTAACACCCTCACCTTAGGTAAGTGAACGCCGAGCTCTCCATCTGCCTCGGGGCAGGGTGCCGTAACCAGTTTCTTCACTGGATAAGGGTGCAGGCCTCTTGACCTCAGAGGACTGCTGTCCGTCGTTAACTGCACGAACGGTAAGTTCTGGGCACTTCAAATGTCTTAAAAGTCTTTTGTAATGATATCTCTTGTTTTGCAGGGTTCCGGCGATGGCGGATGGCGGGCTGATGAGAGTTGAGGATCGAACCCGCGTGAGGAATAGAAGCGCCTGGAAGCACGTAAGTAAGCGCTTGTAGCCTGCTTCACGATGCGCACTAACTGTCCCTTTTATCTTGCAGGTACAAGTTCGGAGCTTTAGAGAAGCTGAAGGGTGCTGGAATACCCACTGGATTCGGCGTGGGAAGGAGTAATGGCACGTGAGTAATAAAGTTGCCTAATGTCTTTAAACGCACCTTCTTTTGTCTTTCAGATGCGGGATGCAGCGCCGAAGGCCTCCGGAGCGTGCGAAGAGCTGGTAAGCTTTTGTCTTTCAGATGCCGGAATGCAGTGCGAAGACCTCCGGAGCATGCGAAGAGTAGGTAAGCCTTTGTCTTTCAGATGCCGGAATGCAGCGCGAGGCGTTGGTGACAGCCGATGGACCAGGTAAGAGATGCGCTGCCACTGAAGACCGTAGTGCTAACCTGTTCTTTCTTTGTCTTTACAGGTGCTGCTGAAGACTGGATTCCAGGATGGTAAGCCTTTGTTCCCTTAGGCCCAGGATCAGAAGCAGAAGACACGATGAGCGTTCTGCTGCAGAGAATGCAGAATAACGCAAAGCAAGATTCATCCATCGGGTGTGGTTTAAATAGCCTCCTGTAGTGCTTAGGTGTCTCCTTCCACAGCCACGCCTAAGAAAAGAGTTCCTGCTTTCCAGAAGAGTTCCAGTGTTCTGAACCTAGGGAGTGGCTCCTGCCCCACCTAACAGGAAAAGTAGTCCCAAACAGAAGAGGATCAGGGGTTCAACTGGCAGGTAAGTAAGCAGCATGGTCTGCTGCAGGTAAGTCCACCCAAGCATTATGAGCCCGGCGCTTCCAGCGCTGGGACTGGGCATCTTTATGAGCCTGGTGCCACTGGCGCCAGGACAGGGTCCAATAGGTCCCAATTGGGACTGGCTGGCACTCGGAACCGGGGTTATGGGTCTGCTTCCAAGGGAGTCGGGCAAGTCCTGATCTTTTGGAAGCAGAGATCATGACACCCACTGCACTGAAGGTGTTGCGTGACACACAGAAGAAGATGAGGCATAGGGAGTTGTTTTAAAACTCCATAACCAAAGAACACAAAAGTAAAACACACATCAAAATACATGGAAGAGTGGGGGAAAAAGGCTCACACTCTTCCCAGGTAGAAAAATCAAATCCTAGAAATCCAGCAAAGTTGCTGGGGGTCTCAAAAGGTAAGGGAAATTATCACATTTTTAGAATCCTCCCTAACATTGGCAATGTCCCCATATGGCCCGGTCAGGCCTTTTACACCAGTCTGAGGACATTGGCCTCTGTGTTTGTCTAGGATTAGTTGGCAGAAACTGACCAAACCATATGAGTATGGGGGCTTAACGTCGCCAGCGTCTTTGGCCTACCGAGCCCCTTTTGCTAGGTACTGGTACTCAGCTGAGGATGCAGTCGTTCATCTGCCATTGGAGAGATCTAAGGCATCTTCCACTGATCTCCGGTCCGTTACATTTAGTGAGAGCTATGTCGATTCCTGTACCGTAAGAACCACAGTTAATGCTTGGTCTAGGATATTTAAGAAGTTAGGAGTGACGGTGCTCTATAACCGGGTGGTCCCTCTGTGGAATTACCCTGGTATTTCCCCCACATATGACAGGGAGATGAGAAGGTCCTGGGACAATTCCAGTCAATTGTAAATAGGTGACATGAGCAAACTAGCGGATGCAATTGACGTTGTGTTAGATACTCCACCCTCCCTTGCCCTCCCTTGCCCCCCTTAAATACCTACTCAGGGACATTGGAAACGCTTCAGTGACAACAAGGCGCTTCTTTAATGTTGATTGTGTGGTGGCTAAGAGATGTATTCTAAAATGTTGGAAATCTAAACAAGCACCCAAGTGTGAGGATTGGTTGCGGTAATTACTCTATGCCAACAAATGTGAAGAGAGATTTGTTTTATATGTATCTCTTGCATGTCGCCCCACGGATATTTGGGCTCTGCTCAGATTGTATTTAGCAGAGTCTAACTCTGACACTTTCAGTGTAGGAATGGGGAAACTGTCGTTATTTGATCAATTTTTACTGTGCAGAATGCATAAATATGCTCTGTACATTCAAAGAAATGTTGTATTGTGGATTGCTCGATGTGTTACTGCTTGCGTTTCTCCTTTTTGAAAGAATGCATGTAATTCAATGGATTGGTTTACTTGAAACAAAGGTGTGTGTTCTGGAGATCACTTTCTCTTTGTGGTGTGATAACTCCTGTGCAGTCATCAACAACCCCAGCCTAAAGTCTCCTTCCATGTGGCCAGGGGAAGTCAGCCACGACCTGATCCTAACCTTGGGGGTGGTATCAGAGGGAAGGATCACACTGGAGGAGACAGTGATTCAGGGGAAGTAGTGAATCCACTAAGTGAGACGTGATGTTCATCTTTTGAAGATGAGGAGTTAATCATTCACAGATATTTAATGCCATACGATCGATGTGCCAATCCTTTTAACATCAAGTTTCCAGAAACCTGTTATAAAGAACCGGCTAAACAGGGCCAAGTTGGTAACTTAGAGGCTCAGGAATTAAAGAGAAAACCATTTCAATTTCGTGATTCTATCCTAAAGAGAACCTCTCCCTCTAATGCAGTGGGCTTCAAGTTTTTTTGGCCTGGGCCACCCTGAGCAAAATGTGGGCAGGCTGGGCCCCCCCAAAAATGCCAAATGGACAGGAAGTCCAAATGGCTATGAGCTATCGCATGGCGGCACAGAACCCTACTCCCAGTGTATTCCCTGTACTCCCCACCTGCTCCCATCACAGTCTCTGGGCTCCCTCATCCCACTCTTAGACCAGTCCCTCGGCTCTCCCCACCCCACCACAGACCCTGGGCTCTCCCCACCCTTCTCCCACCACTATCCCATGGCTCCACCCCATCCGGCTCCCACCACAGTCCTTGGGCTCTCCCCACCATGCTCCCAGCACAGTCCCAGGGCCAGTGGCGGCTGGTGAATTTTTTAAGTGGAGGGGTCTAAATATTTCCCCCAGATATGCCATAGCGACCGAGTGCACCGAGGGAGACCAAACTAATCAAGGGGAGGGAGAGGGGGGGGTCTCTCCCAGGATGTTTTTTTAAATAATGTGTTAAAATGTTGCCTTTTAGAGCATACTTTTTTTTTTAAATTGGTAAAAAGCCGAAGAGTTGCCATTTAGTACTGGGGCCCAGGGGGCAGACATGGTATTTTTTACTGGACTTCTATGATAGATGTCCAGTAAAAAGATGCCATCTCTGTCCCCTGAGCACCACAGCGCCACAGCGCCTAACATACTCACACAATCAACGTAATTATGATAGATGTCTGAGACTTGCAGGCAGTGGGTGGCTACGTCATGGGGGTGTTCCATTCGGACAAATCCCCTGATGTGTCCAAGTTCCCCCAAATAGTCAAATGATGTGTCAAGAAGGGCCCAAGTCTAGAAGTGGCCAATGTAGTTCCACCATAAAGCCAACACACAATCACCTCAAACACCTGCATCACACGCCTAACTCTCCACTTCACCCTTCACATATTCTCTAAGAGTTCCCGATTAATATGCCATTTACCTTATATTCATTTAAATTGTTTGTCTTTCTTTTTTTTACATGTGTACAGTGTTGTAAACGAAGGAGACCGATGATGTGGCAAATACACATTCCTAAATAGGGTACTCTTTAGGCAGTAGCAGCTAGAGATTGCATCAGACCTTTGGAAGTAGAGCTAGGGTCTAGCTGTGTATGAAATGGGCTTCCTCCCTAAGCATCCTTGTGTGGCAGGAGCTCTCTTGCATGCTTTCACCAGTACCACAAGAGGGAGCTGCCAACTCCACGCCACTGCAAGAAGGCCACTGCAAGAAGTCGCCTATGACTGCAGAGACCCGGATACACACAGGCCCAGAAAAGTCTGCTCCAAGGAGTCTAGATTTTAAAAAAAATCATTTAAAAATAAAACTCTTTTTATTTCTTTTTTTTTCCGAGTGGGGTGCGTGCCCCCCTGGATATGAGGCTGCGGCCCTTTCTCTGGTAGCTCTCAGTCTATAGACCAATCTAATGTAATTGAAAATAAAAGAACAACTTAATATCGCTCATCGGCTTAAGAACTCCAATTCCCATAATAATGTTGGGATGCATGTGCAGATTGCCGCCCCTTGCAGACAATTCAGATTGCGAAAACTATATTAAAACATGAAGAATAGGTGCAGGACAGTGTAGAGGGGAGGGGGTGCATCACGGGTGGGACTAACTGGCGGGAGCGGGGAATCACATGGGGGGAACTGACCAGCAGTTTTTATAATAGAATTATTTAAGTTATATAATATACACATAAACATGGTAATCACTACAAAGTAGTGTTGCATTTAGCAGTAGGCCGGGGTCGTCACAGACGTGTTGTAAACACAGAACACTGAGGCCTCATTCTTTGTCTGACCATTCCATTTTGATTCCCATGCATGGCAAGAAACACCCATGTACGTACACCCACACCAGCTAGCCCTTTGAACAATTAGACAGGAATGTGTGTAGCTGATCAGGCGAGGGGCTGCATCCTAGCATGAAGGTCAAATTCTTGGGAAGGGAGGAAGAGGTCTTGAAGTGCCAAAACATGAACCAAGATTTAAGACACCACCGCCCCCCAGAATGATGGTCATTCTATTTGAACTACCAGATATGAAGGCAAATGGGGTTTTAATCCGTTGTGAACTGGATTGATAAGTGGGACTCTTGGGGAGGAGAACTGATAAAGGGGAAAGCGCAGAACAACATGATATATGCTTTGTGCCAGGGAGAACCAAGAATGATGCCCATACTGTGGGCAGATCACAATGGGGAGCCAACGTGTCCGGGATGAGAAAAGGGCTGCTTTGTTTGCCGGGACCAGACTGCCTTCGAAGTTCACTGCTGAGTTCATGCTGATAACCCGGTGTATACCACGTGATTATGATTGAAGCTATGGTGGTGCCAGTTGAATGAAACTAATTGCCTTGCCTGGTCTCAAGATGAACAAGGACTCTAACCACGTGTGGTGAAGATGGGCAAGAAGACAGCAGAACCAATTGGAAAATGGGCTATATGCAATTATTTCATTTATTTATTTTATTACCACATTATACAGTTAGCAAATGCCAACTTTTAATACGACTGAAGTCAATCATAAGAACCAAATTCCAATGATAAAATACACATTATAAACATCAATAAAACAAGAATAAATATCATATAAAAACCATCTAGATCACTGTACAAATATAGGAAATATGGGAATAGTTTCTTACCTGTAACTCCATTTCTCCAGCATTGGTATCTTTCATGGATTCACATGCTTAGAATATTCCCCGTCGTCAGGCTGGGAATCCTCGGTAAGTAATATAGACATTTTCCATAGGAAAAATTCCGACACTTTTGTGTCCTATCTATGTCGTTTTGGGCCGCGCACGCCGGCGCCACTAGGACGTAGGGGTATATATAGCTCCGCCCCCGCGGCTCGCTCAGATTTCAGCCCCCAAAGTAGTATGGGGGGATCTCTGGTTTGCATGCTCAGGGGAGGCCGGAGGGCGCAGGTGAATCCATGAAAGATACCAATGCTGGAGAAATGGAGTTAGAGGTAAGAAACTATTCCCTTCTCCAGCATTGGATCTTTCATGGATTCACATGCTTAGAATAGATTGTATAGCAGTATCCCCCAACATTGGAGGCGTGTATGCAAACCAACATCACAACAAGCACAGTGCCCAGTTACTATGGCAACACATTACATTACAGCATGTTCACTGTACATGCACAGTGCCCACTTACTATGGCAACCCATTACATTATAGCATGTTCACTGAAAAAGACACAACACTTTAAAGCATAGTTGCCGAAGGATGCAACCCCACTTGGGGCTTACCTTATTGGAACAGGTGACGTAGTACTGCCTGCCCCATCTGTGTATCTTCAGCATGTTGCTGTGCGAGACAGTAATGTCGGGTAAACGTATGTGGTACCGACCAGGAAGCCGCCTGGCAGATATCCCCCAGCGGAATTCCGGACCACAAAGCCGTCGACGACGATGTAGAGCTTGTCGAATGGGCCCTTGGATGATTTTCTAGCGGCTTTCCGGCCTTGGAATGACAATAAGAAATGGCCGAAGACACCCATCTGGATAGTCCTTGTTTTGAAATCGCTTTACCCCTAGCTGCAGGACCATAAGCTACGAAGAGTTGTCTCGTGTCTCTGAAGCTTTGAGTGCGATGGAGATAAAATTTCAAAGCTCTTTTCATGTCCAAAGTATGGAGAGTCTTCTCTGCCACTGAAGACGGTGTTGGAAAGAATGTAGGCAACACTATAGCAGCGTGTTTATGGAAAATGGAAGGTACTTTAGGTATGAAATGCGGGTTAGTGGCCAGCACAACTTTATTACTGAAAAACCTCAAATACGGAGGGTCGATCACTAAAGCTTGTATTTCCGACAGGCGACGAGCAGAAGTAATGGCCACCAGGAAAGCCAATTTCCAAGACAAAAATTTTAATGATGTTGATGACATTGGTTCAAAAGGGGGTTTCATCAGGGCTGCCAGGACCAGGTTCAGACTCCAGATCGGAGGAAACTTCTTCTTGGGAGGAAAGGTTCGAAACAACTGTTTAAGGAAGTGTTTAACTAGGCGAACACTGAACAGTGGAGTGGAATGTCTCTTCCGAGTAAATCGCAAGATGGCAGCTAGATGCACCTTTATGGATGAGACAGATAACCCGTTATTTGCCAGGAGCAACAAGTATGGTAGGAGTTGTTCCGGTGTGATCGCCCGCGGAACCAGACCTGGTTGACCTGCGCACCATATGCAGAACCTTTTCCATTTGTATGTGTATGAAGTGTTCGTGGAAGGTGCCCTTGCGACTTGCAAAATATGACGGCAATCCGCTGGAATCGCTAACGCGCCAAACTCGGCGAAATCAGGTGCCAGGCCGTCAGACTGAGGTTGTCCGGGTCGTGATGCCAAATGGTCCCTTTCTCCTGGTGCAGAAGGTTGGGGATCTTCTGGAACCTCATTGGTTCTGCCGCTGAGAGGTGAAGTAGATCGGAGAACCACACTTGTCTGGCCCAATACGGGGCCACCAGGATCACCCGACAAGGATATCTGTGGATCCATTGCAGAGTCCGACGGATGAGAGGGAATGGGGGGAAGGCATACAGAAACTTGCCCGTCTACGGGAAGGAGAACGCGTCCCCTAGCAAGTCTTGTTGTGGCCACCTGCTCGCGTATTGGGAGCATTTCTTGTTGTCTCTCGTCGCAAAGAGATCGAGGGCCGGATGACCCCATTCCGCGAAGACACGGTGCAGTTTCTGATCGTTCAGTTCCCATTCGTGTAGACAATTCATCTCTCTGCTGAGAGCGTCTGCTTGCACACTTTTCACTCCTGGTAAGTGGACCGCCAACAGATGTATGTCGTGTTGTAGGGCACAATGCCAGATCTCCTGGGCTTCCGTCGATAGGCTCCTGGAGCGAGTTCCTCCCTGCTTCCGTAGATAAAACATGGTTGTCGTGTTGTCTGTCATGATTCTCACCACTGAGCCCTTTATCTGTGGCAGAAAGGATTTTAGGGCCCAACGCACCGCCCTCAACTCTAGCAGGTTGATGTGGAGGGAGGGCTTTTCCGATGACCAATGACCTTGAACCTGTAAGGAGTCCAGATGCGCTCCCCACCCAGTTAGAGAAGCATCCTGTCTTCTGGAACGCAGGCTCCAGTAAGGGCATTCCCTTCATTAGGTGTATGGAGATTCTCCACCATTGAAGCGCCTGCACGAGCTGGCCGTTGATGGTCAACTTGTCCGACCAGCGTCCTCGACTCTGTGCCCATCGATCCGCCAAGAATTCCTGAAGAGGCCTCATGAAGAGGCGACAGTTGTCTATCAAGGGTATGCAGGACGACATGGTCCCCAGCAGGGACATGTACCTTCGTACTGACACTCTGGTGTCAACCTCCCATTCCGATGCCTTTTGTTGCAGTCTGTGAATCCTTTCGAGGGATGGCTTCACCATTTCCGACTGTGTGTGGAACTCCGCCCCCAAAAAGGCCATGGTCCTTGAAGGCTTTAACGAGGACTTGTCGAAGTTCACTGCGAAGCCCAAATGTTGCAGGAGGGACAGGGTGGCATCCAGGCTTTCTTGTGCCCTTTCTGGAGACAGTCCCCTCACTAGCCAATCGTCCAAATAAGGGTACACATGGTGACCTTCCTTTCTTAACCAGGCTGCTATTGGAGCCAGACATTTGGTGAACGTCCTGGGGGACGATTTTAGGCCGAACGGGAGGACCTTGAACTGATAGTGGGTTCCTCCGACGATGAACCGCAGAAATCTTTTGTGCCGTCGATGCATCGGGATATGGAAGTATGCGTCCTGAAGGTCTAGCGACGACAAATAATTTCCGGGTTGTATCGATCGGATCACCTCCTGAAGCGTCAGCATTTTGAATTTTAAATTCTTGAGCAGTTTGTTGAGCGCTCGTAGATCCAGAATGGGACGCCATTTTCCATTTGGTTTCTTGACGACAAAGTACCGGGAGTACACTCCCTGTCCTTTTTCTGCCACCGGGACCAGTTCTATAGCCCCTTTCTGCAGCATAAGCGCCACCTCCTGTAGTAGTATTTGAAGGTGGGGCTGGGCCGAGAACACCGGTGGAATGTGTGGTGGCTTGCCCTTGAACTGTAGAGAATGTCCCAGATGAATCGTGTCCAAAACCCATCGGTCTGTTGTTATGCGCTCCCACTCAACGATGTGACGAGACACTCGGCTCCCCAGGACGCCCTGAAGCATGTAATTGTTGGCTCTTGGTTTGTTTATCTTTCGTCGACGAAGGGTAGGCACCCCGCCGTCTGGAGGTTTGGTAATCTCTGCCTCTACGAGAAGATTGGGCCGCACGCCTGTAGCCTTGGGACGAGTAGGAGGGTCTGCTGAAACCTCGGTCTCTAGATGACCCAAACCGGGAGTTACCAGAGGCCCCTCTGAAAGGACGAAAGGAACGAAAATTCCTACCACTCTGGAGGGCTCCGAGTGACCGTGCCGTGTCAGTATCCTCTTTCATGCCCTTAAAGGCCTCATCAACTTTTTCACCGAACAGTTGCTCCCCTTCACATGGCATATCCAAGACTTTATATTGCACCTCCGGTCTGAACGTAGTGCACTTGAGCCAGGCTTGTCTACGTAGAACTACGCCATTATTGATTTGCTTGAAACCGGACTCGGCTAGGTCGACGGCAATGTTTATAGCATGGTTGGAGGCCTCCTCTCCTTCCCGCACTAGCAATATTGCGGACTTTCTATGTTCCTCGGGCAAATGCTCCAAGATAGGAGCCAGTTGGTGCCACATTTCCCTGTCAGACCTAGACATAATCGCCAAGGAGTTGGCTGCTTTAACTGTAGTCGCGCAGACGGACAGCACCTTCTTGCCGAAAGCGTCCTGTCTCCTGGCCTCGTTGTCTGGAGGGGTCGTGCATTTATGTTGAGACCTGGTCTTTCTCGCCGCCGCCGCCGATACCACCGACTCCGGCGAAGGTTGAGACGTCAGGCACTTGGGAGTTGATTCCGGAGCCTTGAACTTCTTCTCCAAACGACCTTTCACTGCCGGTTCAAAGAACGGGTGCCGCATGGTCTTCAGGCCCTCTTGCCAGACATGATCCAAAATCGGGATGGCGAATATGGATTTCCTTCTCTTGCCCATATGATCAAAAAGAAAACAATCCTTTCTCTCCTCTTCAGGGACTAGGCCAAACTCCGAACACGCCTTACTCATCATGGCATGGAATGCACCCACGTCGTCAGGCGGCGATGGCTGTGCCGGGCTTCTCGGAGCTTCCATCTCCGCTTCAGAGTCCCAAGTTGGGTCCCTTGAGGGGGATAGTGAAATGTCTGAACATGATCCCTCACACTCAGAGTCCTGTAGTTCTCCTTCTTCTTGCAGGGTAGGGCAATCTTCCGGCGCGTGGGAAGCGGCCGTAATCCTGGTCGCCGAGCGAGGAGCCGGGCCCGGCTCGTCGACGAATGGGGGCCCTAGGCTGGGGTATTTGTGTGTCCAAAACGCTGTAATCGTTTTTGTAGCGTATTTAGCACCTTCAAGGACAGAACCGCCTGGGGGTTCAGTAATGACAAGGTAGTAGGGATGGAACCCACACCCAAGAGCGACATCGCGCTGGTCGGCTGCAGACCCAGATCGATTGGGCGCGCGACCGTGTCGCGTTCCTCGTCAGCCAACGAGATGGAGAAAGTCGCCTCTGGTTGAAACAGGGCCTCCCGCGGGACGGGATCGAAAACCTCTGGTTGCCATCCCATCGACGGGACCACCGTCGACGATATGTTTCCTTCCGCCACAGTCTGACATGTGGGAGGAGCCGCCGATGACGCAGGCGTCAACGAGCGGGTCGTCGGCGAAGCCAGTGCCGCAGGGCCTTGAGGTGTTCCCGCCGCTTTTGGGGCCGACTTGCTGGCCGCGGCCTCTCGACTCAATGTAGACTTATGACGGTCTCCTGAGGAGGATTTAGTTGGTTCTTTTCTCTCCTTTTTAGATGAGCAGGAAGAAGACGACGCCTTGTGTGAAGAGGAGGAGGCCTTCGAATGTTTCTCCGAATGTTTCTCCGAGGGTCGTTTTTCGGCCGACTCCAAAGTTCGTTTTTCAGCAGCACGTGCCTTCTTCGTCGGGGGTTCCGACTTACATTTTGAGGCCGTGGAGCCCAACTCCGATGCCGGATACGCACCCGCTCCGTTATTGAGCCAATCAACCAGGCGTCTTTTTTGAGCTTTGAGGGTTTTTTGCCAGAAACCCTGACAGATTTCACAAGTGTCCGCCGTATGGTGAGGATGAAGGCAGTAAATGCAGTCCATATGACCATCCCCTTCGTACACCTTCTTAAGGCCGCACATAGCACACGGACGAAACAACACCTTTCCAGACATTCTCTTAAGAAGAACAAACAGTCGCAGAAGTAGAAAGAACAACCTAACAAAATAGCAGATACGCGAGGTAATCCCACCACTTTGGAAGACGGTTGAAATCTGAGAGAGCCGCGGGGGCGAAGCTATATATACCCCTACGTCCTAGTGGCGCCGGCATGCGCGGCCCAAAACGACGTAGATAGGACACAAAAGTGTCGGAATTTTTCCTATGGAAAATGTCTATATAACTTACCGAGGATTCCCAGCCTGACGACGGGGAATATTCTAAGCATGTGAATCCATGAAAGATCCAATGCTGGAGAAATATAGTACTAAAGTCCCTGTCTCATGGCAGTATGTCCAAATTAATTGCTATCTTCCACCAAAGAATAATAAAAAATATAATACACGCTTCCTGATTTCCACACATGAACATGCCCCACAAATCGTCTGTCAAGGGCGCCCCCATTAGTCCTGCTGCTTTTCAGGTGTTCAGCCGAAAATTCTGGAGGGAAAGACAACGTGTCAGGTGTCTGGGAGACTCCAAGCAATCTTCCCCCACACAAATGACATTTCCTAATTTCCCTTGGTGTGTTTGACCATGCCTCCACTATCTCCTTAGTATTTACAATGTTGAATTTCAATTTTATAAAATCCCTAACTAAGATGTTCCACACAAAACTTTGTATATATCTCAGTTTTAATTCCTGATCCTGTATCTACTCCACGAAAAACGCTGCATGTTTTTTTTGTGGCCAAGTCGATGACCAACCTATCCTTGATGTACTTTTTATATTTGCCAAGGGACCAACCCAAAGCATAAGGGAGCCACTTGGCAGCTGATGACCAAATCTTCACTATGTTGCTAGATGGCATGAGTTTTGCCATAGACAGAATTACTTTGTACAGAATACCCATCAGTGTATTGACTGGAGCATTTGCCAATTTCCAAATCAAGGTCGAGCAACAGAGTTGAAATTTGACGAGAATTGTCACAATGCTGAATTCAAGGTAGATCATTTTGACCGCGGTACGAGGAGGCAGTCTTAGTCTCTTCAGTATGGTACATTCCAATTTAGGCAACTCGACTAGATTTGTAAGTGCCCAAATTTCAACCTCATATAAAATGATGGATACGATCTTCGCATAGTACAGCTGGGTCAGAGCGCCAATAAAGTATCCTCCGTCCTTATGAGCGAGGAAACCAACAAAACCGGCTATGATTGCAGTTTTTAATTTCACTTGTTCTAAGTGCAGTACCCCATGTAGTTTATTATCCAAATTGATGGCCAGATATTTATACTCAGAGACTGTTCCAACTGCTACCCCGTCCATCATCCAGCTCATCTTTTTGTATGATTTTATTTGTTGGGCGAAAAACCATAATTTACATCAAGTCGATGTTCACAATTAGTGAATTATGGTTAGTATATATGTTTAGATGATTCAGAGTCGACTGCAACCCTCCTGGCGTTAAGTCCAAGAGGACAAGATTGTCTGCGTAACCATGCCATTGCAGTGGAGTATCACATAGTTTTGGTGGAACAGACAGCGGGTTAGCAATAGCATCTCCTGGATCAGACAAATATAGATTAAACAGCATAGGCGCTAAAATGCAGCCTTGCTTGAGACCTTTCTGGGTAGGTATCCAATTTGTTGTCCTGCCAAGTTGATCCAGGCGGACCTTCACCCTAGTTTGATCTTGTAAGGAAATAATCATTTTTAATATTCCTAGGGGGATATCCCAGTCACGCAATTTTCTCCACAACCTACATCTGTCAACAGTGTCAAATGCAGCGCTAAAATCCGGAAATTTGTGCATCATCCATGCCGGCTGTATGATGGTAATCAAAGTTAGACTGTTGACATTGGTATTGTTGCCTTTGCGGAACCCAGCTTGGTTATATGGGATGATGTTATGTCAGTCTGCCTAATCCTCAAGCTCAGCCAGAAGGACAAGAGCAAAGATCTTTGCCGGGGCATCTAACATTGTTAGTCGGTGATAGTTATGTGGGTCGTTGCGATTCCCTTTTTCCTTTTTTCCAAGCTTTATTTATCATTTTCTTAATTAATCAAAATTCACACTTCAGCGCATGCTTCTGGTCATCAATCAACCATACAATATAACTGATCATTAACCAACTATTTCATCAAACAGTAACAATACCAATAAAATGCCACCATTGCCAGTGCTAAACAGCGTGCCCCAGTAATAGCATTAAATTTAAAGTAACTCAAAGTAACGAAGAGCCTGTGGCTTGTGGGTAATGTGTTCTTTAGATCCCACGGATTGAATAGTAGGCAGCCAAGCCGCATAAAAGGATTGGTATGTGTCAGTAAGGATCGCAGTTATTTTTTTCAGTGCCAACAGTGTCCACACTCTGACCCACCATAGCACAACTATCGGGCATTCAGCTAATTTCCATGAGAAAGCTAGAGTTAATCTGGCGGCTATTAATAGTTGCGTTATCACCCAGGCTGTCTGGCCTCGCATGGGGTATACGGCATCCACTGCTGAATGCCCAAGACGATCCAGTGGGAGGTCGATCCCCGTAAGGTCTCTAATGTGAGAGAGGATTTCCTTCCAGTACAGTTGAGAACTGGGGCAAGCCCACCATAGGTGCCCCAATGTTCCTTGCTTCCTACACCCGCCACCAACATCTACCGGAGATCCCAGGATTGATTTAATGCAGCCGGCTAGGTGACACATACCACCTGCATAAAATCTTGTACCCACATTCCTTCATTGCTGTGCATCAAGATGCTTTGTGGGCCCTATCCCAAATGAATGACCATGACTCTGGCTGGATATCGACTCCCAGTCCGATCTGCCATTTCAACATATAGGGTAGAGTATCAGAGTCCTCAGTCAGGTTAAGGAGTCTATCGAAGGTGGATGTTTGCTTTGAGTTAAGGCCATCTACCAGTGTCAGTTCAACCCCTTTTGGTTCCCTTGTCCCTCTAGCCCTAACATCCCTATTCATGACCCACTGGCGGATTGGGCCATATCAGAACCTTTGCCCTTCGTCAAGTGCAAATCTGGTTTTACAAGCTTCAAAGATCAGCAGAGATGAGCCCCCATGCATGTGACCCAAGCGCAGGCCCCATGGATTCCCAATTTGTGAAGGATTGGCTTGCTATCGCCGGATTGAATTCCGGATTCCTCAGAATCAGGGTCTGTGGGCCCAACCACAACGGAATTCCCAGTATCCGAAACACCATGTTCCAGTACCCCAGAATCTGGGAGTGAAGAGTAGAGTGTCAGCTAAAGGTAACAGCGTGACCCCCTGTTCCAAGGCCACCCACTTCTTCCCAGTTCCCGCTTTACAGTCACATATGAGACCAATTATGGCCACTGTGACATATCTCTTAAGTGACGGAATCCCTAATCCCCAGTACCATAGTGACCATAACAATACTTTCCTTCCCACACAGGGCCTCTTCTCTCCCCAAATAAACTTGAACAGCTTTCCCTGTAGTTGGGTGAACGGCTTCGCTGGAATCCTGACCAGAAGGGCGTGAAACACATATAACCTCCTCCTCACATTCCCTAAATATATTGGAGATATTTGCCTTATATAATGTGTCGGGCGCAAGGTTATGTAAAGTATTTTATCTTGTTTGATACCCATTGAAGGGGCAGAGAGGGGGGCGCATCCTCTGGCGGGCTCACCACTATTTATTCCCATGGATTTCCCATAATTTATTGTGAATAACAAGCAATTCCCAAACTGTTTAATAACCTCTAGCACTCGGGGAGCCGACTGCGCTGGCTCAGTTAAGTATAAAATAACATCATCAGCATATAGCCCTGTCTTGTGTTGGTCAGTCCCTGATATAATTCCAGAGATGTCCCGGTCCTCCTGCACTGATTGAGCTAGAACGAAAACCAATTGAGTCACAGGACACCCCTGCCTAGTACCCTGTTTAATGGAAATGGAGATTGTGTATGCCTTGTTTACCCTTACACATGTGGAAGGAGCAACAAAACTGGCAAACACCCATTTGCAAAATGTAGGGCCAAATCCATAATTACCCAGGACCTCTCTCAGATAGGGCCAGGCCAAGCTGTCATAAACCTCATCCGCTTCCAGGGAGAACACTACCGCGTTCTGCTTAGTACGAACCCCCAGGTCAATCAGGTTCAGTGGCCGTCTGACACTGTCAAAGACCGACTGCCCTTTTATAAAACCTGTCTGGTCATCATTAATCAACTTTGGCAAAATCTGTGTTAGTCTATAGGCCAGTGTTTTTGTATAGATATTCACATCGCAGTTAAGTAGTACGATAGACGGATAGGATGTGAACTCAGCCAGGTCTTTCCCCGGTTTCAAAATAAGTGAGGTCCAGGATTCCCCCATTGTGCCCGACACCCGCCCAGTTGCCCCAAAGGATTTAAATAGCTATATCATTTGGGGGATTATTTGTGCTCAGGAAACAATTATAGAAGGCATTGGGTAGCCCATCAGGACCGGGGGCTTCATTATTCGGGAGGGTATTGATAACAGTGTCGATTTCCAGGGCAGTAACTAGACTCTCCAGCGTGATCTTGTCTGCCTCTGACAACATGGGAAGTCAGAGCTTACTCAAGAGAGACCCAGCCGCCTCCAATTTAGAACATCCCCTTCCCAGGTATTCAGAGAAATACGATTTGATTATCTAAATTGTATCCCTTTCCTCCCAGCATAGAGTCCCCTCCCGGTCTCGCAGGTCCTATTCTGTTACGCGTCTGTGCTTATTTCAATTTGGCCACTAACATGTTGTTCGCTTTGGCCCATCTGGTGTAGTAGTATTGTTTGGCATGCAGTAGGGAATTAGCTGCTGCACCCGCCTTTAGGGCCTCTATCTTGGCTCACGCAACTCTGAGGGATCTACGAGATCGGAGCGTCTTCCTCCGCTTATGTTCCTTTTGTCCGAATCACAAAGCTTAATTTCCAGCGTTTCTCTAACAATGACCTTAGCTCGGGTCAGGGCTGCCATTTTCCCTATAAATTCACCCTGGAACACTGCCTTTCCCACGTCCCAAACAAGGCCCATTTCAAGCTCTCCCATGTCAATCTCCCTAAAATAGTTTTCGATCATCTCTCCCATTTCCTGCTTTTTCACAAGGTCTCACATGGCTGCTTTGTTTAACTGCCAAGGGCTTTGCTCTGGAGGGGTTACAAAGAGTTCCCGTAGGGCGAGTGTAACTGGGGCATGGTCCGTGTGTTGTGATGTGGAGGTCATAATCAAATCTATTCTAGAGAAAGATTTGTGTACCGACAAGAAAAACATGAAATCCTGCACCTCTTGATGATGAAACGCCAGGCTTCTATCAGATCTAATTCATGTAGCATGCTCGTGACAGCCCTAAAGTTTCGAAAATCCGCCTGGGAGTCTGGAGATGTCTTATCCATATGGGGGTTGACCACACACAGTTGAAGTCCCCTACTATAATCAGCACACCCTCCTTGAAGCCCAGAATAATTGGGATCAGGTTCCGGATATATTGTTCCTGGTTATCATTCGGACCATATAATCCGACCATTTTCAACAGAAATCCCTCTAGCAATCCTGTATTGCTAGATACCACCCCTCAGGGTCCGCTTTGTCTGCTCCCACTTTAAACGGAATACCTCTTCTCAGCAGAATGGCCATTCCCTTCCTTTTAATCCCAGCACTACTAAAATACCCTTGTGGGAACCCCTTGCATTTAAGTCTCTTCTCATCCTGAGGAAGCAAGTGAGTCTCTTGTAAAATTGCCACATCCCACCTGAGAATTCCTAAAACCCCTAGATTGTTTCATGTTTCATGGGTGAATGAAGGCCCCAAACATTCTATGAACCCACCCACAGCATCAGTGTTACCTTATCGAGTTGGCCCAAAATAACTCCACCCCGGGACCTGCAACGAGCCAAACCCATCAGCCCACCCCTTCCATTCTGTTTCCAATTGAGCACAGCTGTATATCAAACATGAATTCATCAACCAAACAACTTCCAAAGCAAACTTGAACAACCCTCTAAGGGGCTTTTGGGACCAGGTTATAGGATGCTCCCCCATCGAAGCATTTCCTGCACTTCCGGGGACTTAACACCCCTCCCCACCCACCAGAACCATTGTCCCTCTGCCTCTCCCTCCCCCTCCCCCAGGGCTCCCCACCCAGCTACATCAATAACTTTTCCCCACAACATACATCATTTAACACTATATCCAAACTCATGAAACTTAACTTTGGATCTTCCCCCAAGATGGTCAGAATTCATTTTCAACCAATTCCCCAGATCTCTCTCCCCCACCAGGGCAGTCTGAAAAAAAACCCTGATTCGATGGGCCAAACATCTGCGTATGGCTCACTGTCTGGGTGCTCGTCCCACCTGTTCAGCCTATTTTTTCCTTTGTCAAGGGGACCAAGAAGCTGGAGTCTCTTCCGACCCCTGAGTCTAAGATGAGTCTATGCAATCTTCGTGACCCTCATCCTTCTTGCCGTCATCCCCCTCCATCAGGGCTGCTGCCTCTTCTTCCTTCATCACCACATATTTCGCTCCCTTTACCTCAAAGAGTAGTTTACACAGGAGCCCCATCTATATGGGATGTCTCTCTCACGCAACCAGGCTGTCACCACATTCAGTTTTTTGCACCTAAACAGTGTGGCTTGGGAAATGTCCTAGAACAGCTTCAGAACAGAGCCACTAAAATGGATGGACTCTTCTTTCCGGGCTTCTCTCCTCACCCGCTCTTCTGACCAAAGAAGTGAACTCCTGTGAGCACATCCGGGCACAGGGCGTTTTTGATCTGAAATGTGGTGTAGACCCTGTGCGTCCAGTCCAGGAAGAACTCCTCACTCTCCAGGAGCTTTAGTATGGTGCGAAGCAGGGCTTTAACATAGGCAGGCAGCTCTGAATCCTGCACCTGTTTGGGAATGCTTTGTACCCTGATATTATTTCGCCTTGAGCGATTCTCAGCATTCTCTTGCCTAACTGCCACTGTATCGAGTCGATGTTCTAAGGTTTCCATTCACTCTGCCATCACTGCTTGCTTGTGGTCCTGTTCCACTGCCAAGTCTTCAAGCTCCACCAATCGGGATTCAGCCCCGGTGGTACGTTCTTGCAGGTCTGTCCTGCAAGCTTGTCAATTTGCCCCTGAATTTCTTGCATGAGGTCTTGTTTCAACTCTACCAACATTGCCTTAATATCTTCCTTCGTGGCCAGTGTAACCGGGGGTTCACCCCCCCAACCGCGGTGGTGAGGCCGGTGGGTAAATCTGAGCACTGTCTTGTTGAGGTTTCTTGACAGCGCCCTCCTGAGCTGACAGCATTTGTTTAATATTGCTTGAGATTGGCGCTCTTGATTTGTCACCACCAGACACCTTCACTTCCTGTATAATGTGGCAAGGCTTTGCTGCACTGGTGTCTCACTAGTGCCCGCAGTAGATCAAACTTCTCACCAGCTAACACCACCTCGAGGGGCTCTCTATGTGACTGAGATCAGGGGCCACAAAGGGCTTCTTCTTAGTCCTGTCACCATCTGGACTACTCCTTTTCCCCAGTGAATGGGCGAAGTTGATAAGAAATTGCTGAATCCACACAGCAAAGTCACGCTTCGCAAAGCCTTGCTTACCAGGATTAAAAAGCAACTGCGGGCTCGCTGCAGGAGATGTTCGATCTGCCTGCCACTCAACCATCTTTCCCGCACCTGACAGATCACAATAGACCACTTCATTCCAATTCTTCTCCGTAATTATTAGCATGTATATAGGTGGTAAACAATGCGGGTGGGGGGTTAACACTGTATATCGAGTGCATCATACGTAACGTAAGTTTATCATCTGTGTCTTGTATGGAGGACAAGAGAGCACTGTGGCAGTGGATGTATAATACCATTGTCACCATTTTTCTTTTGTATACAACATAAAACTCTTGTTCTTCCCGGAAAAGGGTGCACCTAGCCTTTTTCCCTAGTGGGTTGTATTTTCTTGGTCTGATCACTGAGGACTTCACCTTCATTAATGGTGACCCAGACATGATCCCAGTACACCTGCAAAGATAAAGGATTCCTGGCCGGACATCCGGAGGAGCCGTGCCCACCTGAAGCAACCAGTCCCCTTTGTGCACAACTGTTTACATGAGCTGTGTTATCAGAATTCCTGTCTATTCTTTGGAGCAGGCGATGTCCCCGGATTATGCAGGCGATTAACGGGACCCTGTGACAGAGGACTTCGGGTGAACACGCAGTCGTAAGTGCACCCTCTTTGGAGAGAAAAAAGTGAGGTGAGAGGGGAGAGTAGGGGTGCTGTGGAGTGGGGGGAGAGTGGATTTATGTGTGTGGTGAGGAGAGATTGGATTGATGGTTTAGGAAATGATGTGGTATTGTATATATTTTCCTTTTTTAATGAGTTTTGTATTATGGATTGTGGAGTAAACAGGATCCTTTTCTTCTGTAATTGGGAAGAAAGTAAGTGGTGCTGAAACATCCAAAAAAGCAAATTAACTTTGGCAAATGGTTTTTTGAAGGAGAGGCTATTAGTAGGGTAGACAAATTAGTCTATCTGGGCTATACGATGTTTGCCTATCCAACAGTAAGTAAAGTGGAACTTGAAATTAGATCTAAAGCTGATAAAGCAATACCCCAGATGAAAAAGATCTTCTTTGAGCTTTGCAAATTTTCAATCAAACAATTAATAAAGTTCTATAATGCCAAAGTAATTCCGGTGATATTGTACGGGCTGGAGGCTCAACCAAAGCTTTGGGAGTTGGATTGGCAACAGGTGGAGGGTTACATCTGGAAAAGCTTGTTGGGACTGCCCCGTTGCTTACTCATCCAGGTATTAAGGTTTGAGTTTGGCCTAAAATCCTTGCAGCAGCAGGTTAATTGGAGACTGCTATCCCTCTTTAGACTAATAATAATTCCACAAAAAGACTCTCTTTACGAAGATGTTAATCAGCATTTTCAAATGGACAGTTCGAAGATTCTCCATGATCTGGCTATAAAAGTTAAAAGAAATCTGGAAGATGCTGATTCAACAATAACAACCCTGAAAGAGAAACCATTGAAAGCAAAGAAAGAACTGGAAACAATGGACTGGATTAAAACAGGTTTGGATATGAGGCTGGTAAAACCGAAGAATGGCTTTTTAGTAGTGGAAAAAAAATTGGGAGATTTGCCCAATTATCAGCAAAAACATCCCAATAGTGAATCAAGATATGTTTTTCTTAGGGCCCGTCTAAATTTAATTCATATAGGAGAGATCCTAAGCATTAGAGGCCAAAGTCAGAACGCTATATCATTTTGCAAAATCTGTGTAAACCAAAACAAGCAAAACCTGCACCACTTACTCATAGAATGCAAAGGAACTTGGGAGACTAGAGTCCTCTATTTTGGGAAATTTGTGCACAAAAAGGACTGTTTGCAATCAGAGAACTTTTGGAATCGCCTGATCTCGGGACATAACACCGCTCTGACGATAGCAGTAGGTCAAGTCCTTTCAAGATTAGGCCTGGCCCATCCTAGCACTGCGGAATCTGGGTGTCAGGGGAATATTGCCCTCGTAGTGTAGCCAGAGAATTCTTCTGACTATTATACCCCGCTGGCTGAAAATGAACAACCAGTGCGATCTAGTAGCCAAAAGATAGGATGCCAAACGAAGACCAGGATGGCTGCAGTACTCAGGATAAGGTGCGCCGACACAGGAGTATAGGTAGACTGGAAGCGACTGGAAGGAAAGTGACGTAAGTTATCCACAATCCGTAACAGTAATACAGTGTGAACAAAGAATAATGGAACACTGACCTTTGAGTTAAACACTGTCAAACCCAAAGAAATGAACCAGCCAATCTACCAGTTTACCCCTGTGGATAAGAAAATGAAACAATAAATGCTAGCTACTGGAATTGACAGGCTAATGATTACAAAAAGTGAAACTCAAAAGACACCCTTACCGTGAAGGAAGCTGTACTGGAGCAGTTGAGGCAATGATGATTCGAGGGTCCGTAGAGGAATGCAGAGAATCCAAACAGAAACTACCCCGACGGAACGAGGACGCCTAAGCAGGACTCACTGGCAGTCTTAAGTTCAAAGTACACACAAAGTTTCAAATCCAAAAGGAAGATCCAGAACCAAAATCCAAAGTATCCGTAAACCAAGGCAGTTCAAAGGCAGTCTGTAGCAATCCAGAAGGCAAACAAACGTAGGCTAGTTCGAAATATGTGGATGTTCCGAGGTCAGAGCAGTACAATGAATAGATCAAACAAAGTTCAAACACCAAGGAGGCAGGAGACAGGCAATATCCAGGGACAGTCTGAAATCCGATACACAGGAAGGCAGTTCCAAGATGGGCGGGGAAAGGGAGGGAAGGTACACAAGATTCAATGATACAAAGTAATACCACTGGAAACCAGGAAGTTCAGAAGCACCGAGTGATTCCCGGCGGCGCTATTTAAACAATCACGTGAGCGCATAGTGATCACGTGAACACGCTAGCAGCACGCCGGAGGTGGGGCAATGAAGAAATGACAGGACGCCAGCGTTGGCAAGCCAACTTCCATGCGCCTGGTAATCCTTGTCTTAAAGGGCCAGAACCTGTCGGAGCACGGCTTCTCTTGCAAACAACAAAGGGGGCCACAAATCTTCTTGAGCCTGAAGCTTTATTCATGACAGATTCCTCCCTCAAAGGGGCCTCACTCTACGAGAAGCCCAGAACTGCGTAACCAGGGCCGGGGCATGGACGTTCACAGCGGGTTCACAAGTGCGGTCTTCCGGACCGTATCCCTTCCAGTCTATGAGACAGAACCGCCTACCACCACGGTGTCCAACACTTTACTAACCTCATACTCATCCGTGCCCCGAACCCGAACGGGTAATGGCCGAGAGGGCAGCCGGGCATCTGGATGACAAGGTTTCAGCAACAAAACGTGGAAAACAGGGTGTATTTTCCAAGCGTCCGGAAGGGTCAAGCGGACGGCCGCAGCATTAATAACCCGTTGCACTACATATGGCCCCACAAACCGCAGCAACAAGGGCTTCCGTCCAGGAAGACGCAGATTCCAGGTCGATAGCCACACCCGCATACCAGGACGATAAACCAGAACAGGTGTGCGCTTAGCATCAGCAAAGGCCTTGGTGCGCAGGCGCGCCTCTTGTAGATGTTTCTACACCTGTGCTCGGATCTCTGACAGGTCTCTAATGCAGGCCTCTGTGGCCGGGTTACGCACTGGTATCTCTGGAGATAGTGGCAAAGAAAGGGGATGCTGGCCATACAATGCGTAGAACGGAGACACTTGGGTAGTGGAATGTAATGAATTGTTGTAGATGAATTCAGCAAAAGCCAACATAGAGACCCAGGTATCCTGGGAGAGGCAGGTCAGACAACGGAAGTATTGCTCCATGGTGGCATTTAGTCGCTCGGTCTGCCCATCCGTCTGAGGGTGGTAGGCACTGGAATACCTCCCGTCAATCCCGAGCGAAGAAGTCAAAGCCCTCCAAAAACGAGATGTAAATTGTGGGCCACGATCAGTGACCACAACAGAAGGTAAGCCGAATAACCTGAACACGTGTTTCAAAAACAGGTCGGCTAACGCAGGAGCACTAGGAATGCCACGACATGGTACAAACAGAGCATATTTAGTGAAGTAGTCTATGACCACCCAAATAGTGTCAAAACCATCCACCGGCGGTAACTTTACAACAAAGTCCATCGAGATAGCTGCCCAAGGATGATCAGGGATGGGCATTGGTTGTAATAGGCCGATGGGCTTACCCGAAGTCTGTTTACACTGAGCACACACCGCACATGTTGCCAAATACGAGGCCACATCCTTATCTAGAGAAGGCCACCAGCACCACCTCTTTAAGAGATCCAGAGTCTTTCTAACACCCGGAGGGGCAGCCAAAGACGAATCGTGGCACCATTGCATAGCGGTATTCCGGGTGGATGGATCAGGTAAGTAGATCTTTCCCAGTTTATAGGGTATTGAATGCACTATTTCGAGTCCCAGCATGTTTATTTCAGAAGGCGAGTCCTTAACCCAGTTCTTCAGAGTTTCCCTCAAAGATGGCTGCAAGGTACATCCACACACCACCTGAGTGGGCAAAATCGGGACCCCATCAAGACTACCGGGACCAGAGGGACCGTGCAGGCGGGAAAGGGCATGCGCCTTAGAATTCTGGGAACCAGGGCGGCAATTGATGGTAAAGTTAAATGCCGAAAAGAACTCATGCCATCGAGCATGACGTGCGGTCATGCATTTCACTGACTGGAGAGCCAGGAGGTTTCTATGATCCGTAAAGACCTGGACCGGCTCTGAAGTGCCTAATAGATGGTGCCACCAAACCAAAAAGGCGTCTCTGACCGCCAACAGCTCTCTCTCTGTTATAGTGTAATTACGCTCATAAGAGGTGAGCTTCCTGGAATGATAACCCACAGGATGTAGACCACTAGAGTCTGAACAATACTGGGATAATACAGCCCCAATCGCCACCTCAGAAGCATCAGCTTCAACCACAAACGGTGAGGTCGGATACGGATGTTGGAGTACAGGGGCGGTCGAGAAAGCAGTCTTCAAAGCCTCAAAGGCGTTCTGTGCCTCCTCATTCCAGAAATGAGCGCTTCGAACTGGTGAGAGCAGTAAGAGGGCTGACAATTGCAGAGAAGTCCTGGACGAAGTGCCGATCAAAATTGGCAAATCCAAGGAACGATTGCAAGGTCTTTAAGTTAACAGGTGTTGGCCAATCCAACACCACGGCTACTTTAGCTCGGCTCATTTCCACCCCCTTATTGGTGATGTTGTAGCCTAGGAACTCCACCTCGTTTACGTGGAAAACACACTTCTCCAACTTAGCATAAAGGTGGTTTTCCCGAAGCCGTTGCAGTACAGCCGAAACATGGTCAACATCCGTAGAATAAGACGGTGAATAAATCAGGATATCATCAAGATACACAATCAAGTATTGATCCATAATATCGTGGAATATTTCATTAACAAAGTACTGAAATGTGGCTGGGGCATTGCAAAGGCCAAAGGGCATGACCCTATTTTCAAAGAGACCATACTTGGTCTTGAAGGCGGTTTTCCACTCATCCCCCTCACGTATTCTCACCAAATTATTGGCCCCTCTTAGATCAAGTTTGGTGAAAATCTTAGCTGAACCTAGTTGATCCAGCAAAGAACAAGTTACTTTCTTACCTGGTAACGTTCTTTCGATGGGATGGTCCGACGACGTATTCCATATCTATGACAGGTAATCACCACAGCTGTGCTGCTTCGGAAACTTTTTTCGGCGTCTGCGTCCTGCGTCGATGACGTCGATGCGCCGTCGTCGAGGACCTCCTCCAACGTCCGATGTGATAAGTAGGACGCACGACGCCCGTAGCCTCAGTTGTAGTTTTTTCCCCTAGAACGTGTGACATTAGTCTACTGCCAGTCAGACACAAAGCCTTGCGGAATGTAAGCTGCAATCGCAAAAGAAATTCTGCAGCGGGGAAGGTAGGGAGGGAGCGATATGGAATACGTCGTCGGACCATCCCATCGAAAGAACGTTACCAGGTAAGAAAGTAACTTGTTCTTCGAGGGGTTGGGCCCTCCGACGTATTCCATATCTATGACAGACTCCCAAAGCAGTACCAGAGCAAGGAGGAGGGAAAGAATTTAGAATCAAAATTTAGAATTGCCAATTAAATAGCAGAGCAAAGGACCGCCTTGCCAAAGGCCAGATCCTGTCCCCGGATGGAATCGAGGGAATAGTGACGTACAAATGTATGTACAGAAGCCCAGGTGGCTGCATCACAGATGTTGCGAATAGGAACACCCCTCTGCAAGGCAGTATATGCAGCCATACCTCTGGTAGAATGGGCCCGCAAGCCAGCCGGCGGGTCCTTACCCGTCAAGCGGTAACACTCCGAGATGGCCAAAATAATCCAGCGAGACAAAGTCTGTTTCATCACAGCCTGAAGGGAAGACAGTAGCCGTGGGTTATGATCTCCAGAACTCACCCATCTGAAGTAATGGCACGCCACTCTACAAGATGCTGCGCCAGCCTTCCCCCAACCGGCGAACCATGGGACATTGCCTCATGGCCTCATGACTGAGTGGTAGCGGCTGCGGCGTTACTTGAGGGCAAAGAGGCAACTGCCCGAGCGGCCTTGGCACCACGGGTACCCTGTCGTCCACCTCTGGTACCCCTGCGTTGGCCTCTTTGACTGCCAGCTCCTCTCGCTTTACTGAAGGACGAGTAATAGCGAAAGGAACCACCCCTCCATTGCTTTCCCCTAGGACGAAAAGGCGGAGGTTGGCGGACTGCAGCGCCCAACGACTTCGCTGCAGCTTTTGAGGTCTGCATCCTCTCAAGGCTCTCGTCAGCCTTGCTGCCAAAAAGGTGTTCACCGTCAAAGGGCATGTTGAGGAGCCGGGACTGCACATCAGGAGCAAACCCCGACTTCCGCAACCACGCAAACCTGCGTATCACGGTGCTCGCCGCCATGGACCTGCTGACGCATTCAGTCATGTCCAAACCCGACTGAACAGACTCACACATGGCATACTTACCATCCTGGACCATAGCAAGGAAACCATCCCGTTCGTCCCTTTCAGGAATATGTTCAGCCGCTAACGCAACACAGTTCCACAGAGTGTGTGTGAAACGAGACAAGGCACAAATGGAGTTGGCCGCCTGAAGCGCCATACCACCAGAAGAAAAAACTTTCATTGCCCAGCCATCAAAACGTTTGTCGTCCCTATCAGGAGGGATGGTAGGGTACGACGCCTGCTTTGCCGGGGCCGTGGCCGCCTGTACCACCAAACTCTCCGGAGTGGGGTGCCTGGTCAAGTAGCAGGGGTCGCTACTGGCTGGACGGTATTTTCGCGACAAGGACCGGCCCACTGCCGGGAGATTCTCCGGAGCAGTCCAAGCCGCCGCCACCCTTCTCTGTAGAGCCATATGAAACGGCAGTACCGGGTCAGTTGGGGGACCAACATCAAGGATGTCCGTGAGATCATCCTGCACAAACACCCCTGGGGGAGCAGACCATCCCAAGTACTCGGAAACTCTAGCCATAAGGCGCCGGAACCGAGGAATCGGCATGAGAGCCAGGCTCAGGCCTACAAAACTCCACCTCCGGAGAGGTGTCCAGTCCACTGGCATCATGCAGTGACTGCCTCAAATTGTCAAACTGACTATGGCCCGAGACAATTTCATCTGGAACCTGACTAGGAACCAGGCCATCAGAATCCTCATCCACATCTGAAATATATTCCAGGTGGCGAAAAGAAGGCACCCGAGAGTGCTTGCTCTTAACCAGAGCCTTCCTAGGGGCGTGCCACGTGGTACCTCCGACACCCCGGCCTCGAAAGGCGTCGAGGGCGTTGAGAGGGTCGGCGTCGACGTCGAGTAAATCGGCGTCGATGTCAGATGCAGTGCCGCCAGCATCAACTGCGTCGACACAGTCCTCGAAACCGGAGCTCCGAGCGTGTCCTTCGACGACCTGAGCATCGACGGCTTCGACGACTTCCTCGGAGCCGGAGCCTCGAGAAAGCCTGTCGACGCCCTCGACGCCTCAGACGTCGATGTCTTCCTCGAAGACATCACAGGTGCACACGGTCTCGAACGAGGACCGGGACCTGGACCGGGTACGTCGAGAACGAGTCCCCTTGTCCGAACGGGACCTCTCCCGTGACTCGTGCCGACCACTCTTGCGAGCCGTGTCTCTCGACCTCTCACGACCGACCCCACTCGGGGACGCGGACGGCTTAGTACCCTGCGACTCGAGAATCGCCAGCATTTTCTTCCCGAAGGAAGCCCATTCCTCTGGCGTCGCACGGCTGGTGGGGTAAGCGACGTGCCGGGCAGAGTCCTCCGAAGAGGACCTGGAAGACGACCGCTGTCGGCGCTTCCGAGAATGCCTCGAAGAGGCCGAGGAGTGGCGAGACCGACTCCTAGAAGGAGACCCACGAGACTTCCGACGATGACGCGGAGGGTCTCCTCTCGAATCAACCGTCGAAAGCCCCGCAGACTTCGTCTTCCGGGGCTTGGACACTCGACCTACCGACATCTTCTTCTTACGTTCACGTAAGGCTTTGGACGTGAGCGACTGGCAGTCGATACAGTCATCCGTGTCGTGGGCCTCCCCGAGGCACCAGAGGCAGGCGTCGTGCGAGTCCGTCACCGACATCTTGGACCCACACTCCCCGCACTTCTTGAAGCCCGGTGGCGGGGTCGAAGACGAAGTAGAAGACATCTTCACACGAAGGAGATTCTCACACAAATGAACAGGTTCGAAGAACCGAGAAGAACAGAACTCCAAAGAGTCGAGGCGTTAACCGAGATTCACGAAGCAACACGTTCGCGGAAAAAACGCAACTGAGGCTACAGGCGTTGTGCGTCCTACTTATCACATCGGATGACGTCAGACGTTGGAGGAGGTCCTCGACGACGGCGCATCGACGTCATCGACGCAGGACGCAGACGCCGAAAAAAGTTTCCGAAGCAGCACAGCTGTGGTGATTACCTGTCATAGATATGGAATACGTCGGAGGACCCAAACTCCTCGAAACAGAAATCAGCAGAATGGGGTACTGATTCCTAATAGTGATGGAATTCAAAGCGCGATAATCGATACATGGGCGGAGATCTCCCTCCCACTTGGGCACAAAGAACAAGGGTGAGGCCGCCGGGGATCGTGAGGGGCATATGAAACCAGATGCTAGAGATCTGTCAATGTAGGACTTCAAAACCTGATCTTCCTTAGGAGTCAATGAATATATGCGCCCGGAGGGGATTTTAGCCCCCGGAATTGACTCAATAGGGCAGTCATATGGTCTGTGTGGTGGCAAAACATCAGCACCCCCTTCATCAAAGACATCCTGGTAGTCCACATATTCGTCAGGAAGCTGTGTTTTACTTACCGCACCTACAACAGAAGCTGTGTCCAAAAGCGCACAACTTATTGTTACGGGCTCCTGATTTATCACTTGGCAGTTCTTAGCACAGAATTTTGAAGGAAAGCACACTGCCCCGGACTGCCAATCCACCACTGGGTTATGCAACTGTAACCAGGGAAGGCCAAGGATAAACCCGAACTGGGGGGCGGCTATCAGGTCGAATGTGATAGTTTCGGTATGCCCGTCTTCCGTCTTCATAATCAAGATGGCAGGGCTTTCCGTTACCATGCCAGACAATAGGGATGAACCATCGATCGCCTTCACGATCTCCAGACATGATTTCAGGACAACTGGTAACCCCAGTCTTCTAGCCAGCGCATCATCCACATAGTTACCTGTCGCCCCGGAATCCAGAACCACCGTAACTAACCATTCCTCACCGTCCTCAGCGGAAAGAGCCACCGACACACCGTAGTGAACCTGAACGTTGGAGTCTCGAGAAACACCACCCGACAACTGGACTCCAATTATTGTCGGGCTTTCGCGTTTCCCTGTTTCTTGTTGGGTTTCTTGGGGCATGAGCGGAGCAAGTGATCAGAAGGCCCACAGTAGAAACAGAGTCCATTCTTTCTCCGGTGTTCCCTTGTCTCAGGTGATATTGGCCCCCGAACGGCTCCAATCTGCATAGGTTCTACCGTACTGGGAGCAGAGACATGAACAGAGGAAGAGGTGGGTTGGACTAGTCTCTTCTCCCCTCTCCTTTCTGCCTGTTGGGAGTCAACCTGTAAGACAAGGTCCAATAACTCGGGAAAGGCCGTAGGTATCACTGGGACAGTAGCTAGCGTGTCCTTTAGGGGATCGGAAAGTCCCTTATAAAACAGGGAGGCTTTCTTGTCCTCTGGCCAACCAGTTTCTGCTATAAACTGGTTAAACTTAGCTACGTAAGTCAGGAGGGGTGTATTCCCTTGTTGTAATCCAAGCAATTCCAAATCGGTAGCCTGTGTGGCATACCACGTGTCAAATACACGACTCATTGCCTCTATTAATGCGTCACAATTGTATAACAAATGACTCCCTTCCTCAAGCAAGGGATGAGCCAAAGCTGCTGCAGTACCACCCAAGTGTGACAACAAAAAGGCCGCTTTTGTTGTGGAGTCCGGAAATGAAGCAGGCCTGCAAAGAAAATGCAACCTACACTGGTTTAGGAAAGTCCTATAAGATTTAGGATCCCCCATAAACCGCTCCGGTGGAGCCAATGGAAATTGGGCCGTCATATATATCGGGCCCGCCTCCTGCTGCGACTGAGACAAACCGGAACCCGAGGGCACTGCAGGAGGGGGTATCAAAGCACCACCAGGTTGTAAACCAGCATGAAGCTGATCAATACGCCTTTCAGTGGCGGAGTGGGCAGCAGCCATATCAGTATGTAATTCAGCCACAAGCTGGAGAATAGCTGTCAAGGAATCATTTGCATCCATTATTAATGGCTTCTGAATCTGTCAGGGGAATATTGCCCTTGTAGTGTAGCCGAAGAATTCTGACTATTATACCCCGCTGGCTGAAAGTGAACAACCAGTGCGATCTAGTAGCCAAAAGATAGGATGCCAAACGAAGACCAGGATGGCTGCAGTACTCAGGATAAGGTGCGCCGACACAGGAGTATAGGTAGACTGGAAGCGACTGTAAGGAAAGTGACGTAAGTTATCCACAATCCGTAACAGTAATACAGTGTGAACAAAGAATAACGGAACACTGTCCTCTGAGTTAAACACTGTCAAACCCAAAGAAATGAATCAGCCAATCTACCAGTTTACCCCTGTGGATAAGAAAATTAAACAATAAATGCTAGCTACTGGAATTGACAGGCTAATGATTACAAAAAGGGAAACTCAAAAGACACCCTTACCGTGAAGGAAGCTGTACTGGAGCAGTCGAGGCAATGATGATTCGAGGGTCCGTAGAGGAATGCAGAGAATCCAAACAGAAACTACCCTGACGGAACGAGGATGCCTAAGCAGGACTCACTGGCAGTCTTAAATTCAAAGTACACACAAAGTTTCAAATCCAAAAGGAAGATCCAGAACCAAAATCCAAAGTATCCGTAAACCAAGGCAGTTCAAAGGCAGTCCGTAGCAATCCAGAAGGTAAACAAACGTAGGCTAGTTTGAAATCCGTGGACGTTCCGATGTCAGAGCAGTACAATGAATAGATCAAACAAAGTTCAAACACCAAGGAGGCAGGAGACAGGCAATATCCAGGGACAGTCCGAAATCCGATAGAAAGGAAGGCAGTTCCAAGATGGGCGGGGAAAGGGAGGGAAGGTACACAAGATTCAATGATACAAAGTAACGCCACTGGAAACCAGGAAGTTCAGAAGCACCAAGTGATTCCCGGCGTCGCTATTTAAACAATCACGTGAGCGCATAATGATCACGTGAACACGCTAGCAGCACGCCGGAGGCGGGGCAATGAAGAAATGATAGGACGCCAGCGTTGCCAAGCCAACTTCCATGCGCCTGGTAATCCTCGTCTTAAAGGGCCAGAACCTGTCGGAGCACAGCTTCTCTTACGAACAACAAAGGGGGCCACACATCTTCTTGAGCCTGAAGCTTTATTCATGACACTGGGAATAATGTCTTCACAATTATTACGGCTTAACATAGCTGTAGTAATTAACATTCTAGTATGGGGTGCAGGTTTTTGGGGGAAATGAATGTATTTCATTCTTCCTCCTTTTTATCTCTTTTGATTCACTGTATATAGGTTTGTTTTGTATTGCGCTGAAATGTTTTGTAAGAAAACTGTATTTTAATTTTGGTGAATATGTAATATGACGATCTATTTTTATAGTTTGTAAAGATCTATTTTGATCCAAACAAATAATTAAAAAAAAAAGTAATTGGGAAGAAGACAGCGCTGTGTATTGAAGGGAAAAAAGATATGGATAGAGGCTCCATATATTTAGTGAGTCTGGGATCTCTCCGTCCAGTGTAAAGGGGCGTAGGAATGATAAGTAGTTGTGGTAGAGGCCCTTGTTGGTCTGGGATCTCCTCACCTGATATTATGGGGGTGCTGTAATGAAAAAAGTCGAATTTATTGTGTTCATAGTTTTTTGTGGGGGTTTGTGGTGGACGGAGGAAGGCCAATTATATATTTTTTTATTTATCTGTGTTTGGCATGCAAATGCAAACCTCTCACCTAAAAACATTCATATTAAAATAAATAACAAATCATGACTTCTGTTTGGGTCGAAGACATTCATAACACATTTCATGTCATACAAGAAAAAATAATTAAACATGTGTCATTGTTAAGAACATCCTTTGGTGTTAAAATAAGTTAAACTCTTAAAAACGTCAGTGATTTTAAACGGAAAATCCCTCTACCAGCTTTGGCTGGAATACCAGCTTCATGCAAAATCCCTCTACTAGCCTTGGCTGGAATACCAGCTTCAAAGATTTGTTTGACTCTATGTCATGATTCCTGGCCCTCATGTCCCCAGCCCTCCAAGATGTCAGGCTGGAGCCAGGCCACGATCACCTACATGGACCTCAAGGGCCTCTCCATCTCTCCAAAGACCCAGTTGGAGTCAGACTTGGCTCTTGTAGCACCAGACTCACTCACTCCCAAAGGATAACATTGGGGATTGGACTTGTAGTGCGTTGATGGGGACAAGATGGATGCCCCCACATATTTCGGTTCCCAGAACTGCATGTGCAGTCTAGTCTTTTGGGTGTGGTTCAGCCCAGAGACACCTGGGATACCCAGAGACTATTTAAGCCATGCCCAGGCTGAGAAACATGCTTTGCGTTTTCTACACCTGCAGCGTGACACTCACCGTGTTCGGATTGGTCTCCAGTAGGCCTGCATCTTTCTTCTGCGCACAGCTCCTGCAAGAACAAAAACACCGTTAGGAACAGCCTTACCTTGCGGTGCTTCTGCGCATCATTTATCGCTCCTTCTGTTCTGCAGGCATCTTCGGCGGTGTCATGCTCATCCCGGCACGCCACTTCCTAAGGAAAAGGGAAAAGAACAGAAAAAAGGCATTAGTAAGCATTCAGCAAATCTTCGCTTATTTTTAAAGACTGTACGAGCTTCAAACGCTTACCTGAATCCCAGCCGCTCTGGGGGAACTCTGTCTCCGGAACTTCTCATCCATCTGCAAGAGGGAAAAGACACTCTAGGTTAGCGTGGAAACATCTAGAGGCGCCGCATACCGCGCTTACTCACCGCATTTCTTCTTCCTAACTGGCATTCACGCTGAAAACGTTGCGGCACCTAAAAGACACAGAAAAATAACTCAGTTCAATACAAATACAAAAGGGTCGCACCGCGCTCTCACTCACCTTCAGCGCTACTCATCTCAGCAGCACGTCGCCATCCCCGGACGCCGGCCATCATCTAAGGAAGGAAAGGAACAAAGTTAGAGAACTGTTTTAAAGACTCATTATACTTAAGGAAGGAAAGGAATGAAGTTAGAGAACTGTTTTAAAGACTCATTATACTTACCTGTCGGACTCTTGCCAGTGAAGTAACTAGATAGCAACGAGCCTGCATCAATCAACGCGCCCCTGCGCTGAAAGCAGGACGGAGAGCACACTTTCCAAGAAAACAAGGCCCAGTCTCCAGTCGAGTAGACTCCAGGGAAGGGTTCGAGGTCGTAAGAGGTCAGAACAGGCTGAGTGAAGTCCCCGTGGATACCAGGTGAGCGTTACAGAACGCAAAGCCTAACATCAAAATCCACCTGGGCATCATGGAAACGTCAGAAACCGACCAGTTAGCCCACATGTTGGGGCAGCTACGTTCTGAAGTACATGCAGCCAGGCAGAGGACCAACACCCTGAGGAGAGAGCTGATAGTAGCCAAAGAACGCACTGATGATTTAAGCCGACAACTTCTCCAGGCACAAGCAGGGCATGCACCATTGCCGGGAAGCGTGCCCTCGATGCCAGCACCATCAGCCAATCCCGTTCAGATAACCCTTCCTGGGGCAGTTCCCTTGGCCCCGCCCGAACGATTTACGGGGGATCCCAAGAGGTTTGCAACGTTCATGAACCAGTGCCGCCTGCACTTCCTTTGTAGACCAGGGGCATTTCCGAATTACCAATCACGGGTCGCTTTTGTGCTATACTATCTGAGTGGTAGCGCCGCGGACTGGTCTGTACCCTTTGTGGCCCAAGACGATCCTTTGCTGCATGACTTCAGGGGCTTTCAGCAGGAGATGGAAAAGCTGTTCGCCCGTCGTACTCATGGGCAGGCATTAGACAACGAACTTCTGTCCCTACGCAAAGGGAATCAAGACCTTTCAACATACATAGCCACGTTCAACAGACTCGTAGTTGAAGCAGAATGGCCAGTGGAGAAGAGAACCACGTTACTTCATCGAGGATTGCGGGGGGAGCTCAAGGATGTTCTCGCACAAGTAGTGAACCCCCCGAAAGACTGCTCAGTATTCATTGACCTTGTAATTCAACTGGATCATAGGTTGCAGGACCGAAGAGCAGATCGAACCAGACCAGACCCTCGCCCTATGTATGTGCGTTCAAAGGACAATATTGCCCGCACAACGGAAGGTTCAGGAGAACCAATGCAAATCGGGGGGGTCAGATTCCCCTTGAGTAAAGTGGAAAGGGATAAAAGGAGACAGCAGCAGTTATGTCTGTACTGTGGAAGGTTAGGTCATTTCCTTAAAGAGTGCCCTGTGAAGCCACCGAGGAGGACAGTAGGTGCCACGGACAAGGAAAATACCATCAAGGAATTGTAAAACTCCCCAGCCCGGCAAGTGTAGGGGTCCACTTGTCGAGCAAAGAAAGTGAACTACAGACCTCCCATTTTGCACTATCTGTGGTCTTGATCAATTACCAACAACCATCTTGGATGCATGCATTAAGAGCGTACATTGACAATGGAGCCGTTGGGAATTACATCAACCAGGATCTTGCGGCAAAGATGGGGCTTCCGTTACGCCCTACATCAACCACTGACACTGTTACCACTGTCGACGACACGGAAATAGCTTCTGGTCCAGTATCCCAATGCACTGCAGCTTTAACCCTTCTGTGCCAGGATGCACACCAAGAATTTATTGTTTTCAACCTCATTAAGGCACCACAGTTCCGGTTGATTTTGTGAAAGCCATGGTTGGTAGCTCACAATCCTCGAATGGATTGGCGAGCAAAAGAATTGACCTCTCCCGAGACTTGCGCCCACACATGTTATCCCCAAGAGAAACAACCAATAGACACCAGAACCTCCACGCTTGCGACTGTGGCAATCGGCACCCTACCAAGTGAATACCAGGACTTTCAAGATGTCTTTCAGAAAGAACAGGCTAATACCCTGTCACCGCATAGACCATACGATTGCCAAATCGACCTGATACCCGGCGCACAAATCCCTTGTGGGTGAATTTATGCACTCACGGAACCAGAAAACCAGCACCTGAAGGCCTATCTTGACCAATACCTGGCCAACAGGTTCATCCGTCCCTCGAAGTCTCCAGCAGCCAGTCCCCTATTCTTTGTACCGAAAAAGGAGGGGGACTTGAGAATGTACATCGACTATCGTGCACTGAACCAGATTACCGTAAAAAAATGCTACCCCCTGCCACTGATCCCTGAATTGCTTGATCAAGTCAAAGATGCCCAAATCTACACAAAACTAGACCTGAAGGGGGTATATCACCTTGATCCCGTAAAACAGGGGGACAAATGGAAAACTGCTTTTCGCACCAAATATGCCTTGTACGAATATCAAGTAATGCCCTTTGGACTTTGCAACGCGCCTGCAGCATTTCAATACTTCATGAACGATGTCCTCAGGAATTGATTAATGTCTGTGCTCTAGTGTACATCGACGGTATTCTAGTATATTCCGCATCAAAGCAGGACCACGTTAACATGTCCGATCTGTATTGGAGAAACTCCGTCAACACCAGCGCTACGCCAAGCTCGATAAGTGCTCATTCCACGTCTCTGAGGTGGAATTCCTGGGCTTTGTTCTGAGCCCGAATGGAATCCGAATGGATGTACATAAGGTAGATGCTATCCTGAACTGGCCATCCCCAAATTCATTCAAGGGGGTTCAAAGTATGCTGGGTTTTGCAAACTTCTACCGCTGGTTAATCCCAGGATTTTCGCAAATCGTGCATCCCATCACGTCATTGCTAAGGAAAAGCAACAAAAAGTTCCAGTGGACAACAGAAGCCGAGGAAGCTTTCCAGGAACTCAAAGCAAGATTCACATCTGCCCCAATCTTACTCCACCCTCGCCCTGGTCTCCCATACCTGGTGGAAACAGACGCCTCAAGTATGGCTATGGGAGCCGTCCTCTCACAAAAGGACCCCGAAACGGGACAGTTACACCCTGTTGCCTTCGGGTCGCGTAAATTCACACCCTCTGAACTCAGTTACGCTATCACAGACAAAGAACTCCTGGCCATTAAGTCAGCCTTTAAGGCATGGCGACACAACCTCTTGGGCGGCAGACACACAATCACTGTAGTAACTGACCACCGAAACGGCCAGTACCTAAAAACGGCAAAGGCCCAATCCTCACGACAACTACGTTGGGCTCTTTTTTTTGCTGAATATGACTACATGATTACATTTCGACCAGGGGTGAAAAACGGGAAGGCCGATGCCCTTTCCCGTATGGGGGTGGAACAGCAAGGGTATCAAACCCCTGACCCAATAGCAATCATCCCGAGTGACAAGCTCATAGGAATCACAGCAACCAAAACTCAGAAAGAATTACATGAAGAAAACCGAAACCTGACGAGTCCGGAGCAATTACAAGCGTGGAGTGCACAAGGAGAACATTACATGATAAAAGATCAGTTGCCCTACTTCAGGAATCGTTTATTCTTACCAAACCAAGAACTACGAGAACAAGTCATGTCCGGTTATCATGATTCCTTGATCGAGGGCCACCCCGGAAACGCTAAAACACTAGCCAAGGTAAAACGAAATTATTGGTGGCCCACGTGGCGTAAAGACATTATCCAATTCATCCTATCTTGTGGAGTGTGTGCTCAAAACAAGTCATCCAAGCAGAAACCGCTGGGCTATTACAACCATTGGAAATCCCACCAGTAATCTGGCACACGTTGTCCCTCGATTTTATTACTGACTTACCACCCAGTCAAGGGTTTAACACTATTCTTGTGCTCGTGGACCTATTTTCAA
This sequence comes from Ambystoma mexicanum, assembly GCF_040938575.1. Taxonomy (NCBI): domain Eukaryota; kingdom Metazoa; phylum Chordata; class Amphibia; order Caudata; family Ambystomatidae; genus Ambystoma; species Ambystoma mexicanum. The sequence goes on from NC_090930.1 coordinate 1,347,084,392, forward strand.
AAATGGCACATTTCATTCCTCTTAAGGGGCTCCCAAATGCTTCCACTCTGGTAAAGGTATTTCTTGAAGACATCGTACGGCTACATGGGTTTCCTTCAGTTTTGGTCTCAGACCGAGGTACTCAATTCGTATCTAACTTCTGGAGAAAATGCTGCTCTATGGCCCAGATCGACATCCAGCTATCCACCAGCCACCACCCCCAAACGGATGGTCAAACTGAGAGGACAAATCAGACGCTCGAGCAGTATCTGCGTTGCATGTTACACCAAGCGGAAGGAAGCTGGTTCGACCTATTATGGCTAGCTGAATATGCTTATAATAATTCCCTACACACCAGCACTGGGCAGACACCCTTTTATACCATGTATGGCAGGCACCCACGTACTTCTGAGTTGGACGTTCCTACAACCCTGGAAATGCCAGAAGTCAAAACCTTGCACACAACCATTTCTCAAACCTTTAAAAGGGCAGCTGAACACCTACTTCAAGCTAAGAATCGCCAAAAGAAGTTTGCTGATCAACACCGAGCAAAGGCCCCCAACTACCATGTGGGAGACAAAGTCTGGCTGGCATCTAAACACGTGTCCATTAAAGGAACCCGACCTTTCCGTTAAAAATACCTGGGTCCATTCACCATCATCCCTGTGATAAATCCTGTGGCGGTCAGACTAGCTTTGCCGTCAAAAATGCAGATTCATCCTGTTTTCCACGTGTCTCTCCTTTCTCCTTAAACCTGTTAAACCTGGGACCCGGGTAGCAACGCCACCGCAGCCAGTAGTAGTCGCCGGGGAGCCAGAATTCCAAGTCCAGGACATCCTGGATTCAAAGTACGTCAGATCCAAATTATACTACTTAGTAGACTGGAAGGGGTATGATCCACAAGACAGGACATGGGAGCCTTGTGAGTACATCCATGCACCTCGCTTGCTTAGACGATTTCATCAAAACCATCCAAACAAACCAGGACCAGACAGAAGAGCCACCTTGAGAGGGGGGCCTTGGGGGGAGTGCTGTCATGATTCCTGCCCCTCATGTCCCCAGCCCTCCAAGATGTCAGGCTGGAGCCAGACCATGATCACCTACATGGCCCTCAAGGGCCTCTCCATGCCTCCAAAGACCCACTTGGAGTCAGACTTGGCGCTTGTGGCACCAGACTCACTCACTCCCATAGGATAACATTGGGGATTGGACTTGTAGTGCATTGATGGGGACAAGATGGATGCCCCCACATATTTCGGTTCCCAGAACTGCATGTTCAGTCTAGTCTTTTGGGTATGGTTCAGCCCAGAGACACCTGGGATACCCAGAGACTATTTAAGCCACGCCCAGGCTGAGAAACATACTTTGCGTTTTCTGCACCTGCAGAGTGACACTCACCATGTTCGGATTGGTCTCCAGTAGGCCTGCATCTTTCTTCTGTGCTCAGCTCCTGCAAGAACAAGAACACCGTTAGGAACAGCCTTACCTTGCGGCGCTTCTGCCCATCATTCATCGCTCCTTCTGTTCTGCGGGCATCTTCGGCGGTGTCATTCCCATCCCGGCACGCCGCTTCCTAAGGAAAAGGAAAAAGAACAGAAAAAAGACATTAGTAAGCATTCAGCAAATCTTCGCTTATTTTTAAAGACTGTACGAGCTTCAAACGCTTACCTGAATCTCAGCCGCTCTGGGGGAACTCTGTCTCCAGAACTTCTCATCCATCTGCAAGAGGGAAAAGACTCTCCAGGTTAGCGTGGAAACATCTAGAGGCGCCGCATACCGCGCTTACTCACCGCATTTCTTCTTCATAACCGGCATCCACGCTGAAAATGTTGCAGCACCTAAAAGACACAGAAAAAGAACTCAGTTCAATACAAATATGAAAGGGTTGCATCGCGCTCTCACTCACCTTCAGCGCTACTCATCCCAGCAGCACGTCGCCATCCCTGGACGCCAGCCATCATCTAAGGAAGGAAAGGAACGAAGTTAGAGAACTGTTTTAAAGACTCATTATACTTACCTGTCGGACTCTTGCCAGTGAAGTAACTAGGCAGCAACGAGCCCGCATCAATCAACGCGCCCCTGCGCTGAAAGCAGGACGGAGAGCACACTTTCCAAGAAAACAAGGCCCAGTCTCCAGTCGAGTAGACTCCAGGGAAGGGTTCGAGGTCGTAAGAGGTCAGAACAGGCTGAGTGACGTCCCTGTGGATACCAGGTGAGCGTTACACTCTAGGTGGTTCTATTAACATGACTTATCAAACACTTTGCCCAGAAATCTTAAAAGATCAATAATCAACTACATTCTTTCCCCCACACAAACCCATGACCAAAGCTCTTCCCCCCTCAATGTAGACACTTCCTCCAGGAATTTCCACAGGTGTCTTGCCCTGAAATCTTTCAGTCCTGGACAGCCCAAAACCATGTGATGTAATGTTTCTGCTACCTCCTTCTTTTTTTGGCAAAATCTCCAATCCGGGTCACTGTTGCTCTATTGTTTCCTTGCCAGCAATACTTTCTTTGTGGGGTACACATTTAGCCAGAATCATAGGAAATTCTGGCAGAACATACTACAGGGCATCTCTCTAAATACTTAGGCAGGACATCCCTCTCTATCGATTCCCAGGCTGTTATCGGAAAGAGTTTGAAGCCCACTCTTTGTTGGCATGTTTGAACCAAATCCCTTTTCCATAATCTTTTTTTTACTTACTTTGCACCCAAGTTTCTTCATTCACATCCAACTCACTTAGGAAGTCTAGGAATGAAGCTTTCCATTTCACCAACGTTTGATACTTTCCCTTTTCGATTGCTTCGCCCAAGATTTAAAATCCTCTTAATTGCTTCTTTCATTATACATTTTCACCAGATGCAAAGAGTTTTCCAGGTTACCATAGCTTCCTGTGATAATAGTGTCAATTCATTTAAAAAAAGGTAGCAGGCGCTCCTCTCCAGAAAGAACAAGGCATGATAACCTGTTCTGAGATGAGGGTTTGCCATACACGCTTTTTGCTCACTGTACCTTTCACAGATGGGAAATATCCATTTGCCTATCAGTCTTTGTCCCGCCCACATGGTCAGTCCAGCACCGAAATGCTATGGCAATTCCTCTCTGAACAAGAGTACCACCAGCAACCCCATATACATGTGTTTCAGCCTTGTTGGGCCTCATCAGTGAGGTGGAGCTGTGCCTCTCTAAGCACAGTGAGCAGGGAGTCCACGTCTGGTTGCCCCCATCTGTGAAAGGTACAGTGAGCAAAAAGCATGTGCTGCAAACTCTCATCTCAGAACAGGTTATCATGCCATGTCCTTTCATGCCATGTTCTTTCTGGAGAGGAGCGCCTGTTACCTTTTTTGAAATATTTGCAAGGAACTTGGGGTTGGTCACCCTAAGTTACCTGGGGGCAACCAGACGTGGACTCCCTGCTCACTGTGCTCAGAGAGGCGCAGCTTCACCTCACTGATGAGGGCCAACAAGGCTGAAACATGTGTATGGGGTTGCTGTAGGTACTCTTGTTCAGGGAGGAATTGCCATAGCATTTCGGTGCTGGACTGCCCATGTGGGCGGGACAAAGACTGATATGCAAATGGATATTTCCCATCTGTGAAAGGTACAGTGAGCAAAAAGCATGTGCTGCAAACTCTCATCTCAGAACAGGTTATCATGCCATGTTCTTTCTGGAGAGGAGCGCCTGCTACCTTTTTTGTAATAGTGCCAATTCATGCCTAAGGATTCAGACTCCTCACAGGAGCCTCAGCACTTTCCTCCAAAATCGGCCCTCAAGTTTTCCCCACATCTTTGTTGGAGTATACAGAGCGCCTTCTGCTCCATAGGTCACTGTGGGAATGATCTTTAACCGATAAAAGATTATCAATGGAGTTAGGGTAAACTTACAGTACCTCTTTGAGAGCAACAATCCCTGTCCCTCTAAGCACATTTTTGCCCTCAGTCTCTCTACCCTTGGTGCATCAATGTTGCCACTATTTAGGTACACTCCTAGATTCGTAAAAGTGTCCACCGTTATGAGCCTTTCACCCTCTAGAACCCAATTTCTCAGTTGCACCCTTCTGACCTGCAATGGCTTCATGACTAGGATCCTGGACTTAGATGGATTTTTACTCAATCCATCGTTTGTGATGTATTTGGAGAGTGTGTTGAGTTTTCTTTGCAAGTCCACTGGTGCTTGGTCTAAGTGTACCAACTCGTCTGCATACACAATATGGCTTATTGGTTCCCCATTTACTTTTGGAGGGAACCCCCTTGCCTCTCCCAGTGCTTCTCCTATATCTGAGATGAAGAGCGTGGACACAATAGGCACCCCTGTTTGAGTCCACAAGATGTGTTTATGGTTCTGGACAATAGCCCTGCTCCATTCAGCCTGACCCTTAAAGTTGTTCCCTTGTGCAGTGCCCTAATGGCAGAGACCAGATCACTAGGACAATCCCACTTAGCCAATTTCTGCTATAGGGTCAGTCTGTTAATCGAATCAAAGGCCTGTGCCAGATCTATTAAGACCAAATATATAGTTTTTCTTTTCAGCAGGGCCTGGGCCTTCAGAACACTGAACAGCAAAAAATGACAACTAGTCCCCATTCCCTTCACGGAACCTGACTGCAAAGGGTCAAATCGCCCCTTTTCTCTGACCTAGTTGTCTAGTCTCTGGTGGAGTAAACCTGCAAACATTTTCCCTATTACATCCAGCAGAAAATCGGTCTACAGTTTCTCGGGTCCTCACAATCTCCTTTTTATAAAATTGGCATTGTGATCGATTGTTTCCAAGAGGCTGAGACACGGCCAACTGCCAAGATTTAATTAAACAGGTATGTTATAAACTCCGCCCATCCCAAAATGTCTTTTTTTTAGCATGTTTGTTATCCCGTCTGGCTCAGGTGCCCTCAAATTGCTCCCCTTTTTATGAGCATCAAGATATCAGCTTTTCGAAAACAATAGCCCAACCCCCTCCACTTGCAAGGCGTTTAGATGTAATTGCCCCTCCAGCTGTGTTAAACAATCATTCTCTGCTACAGCGTTCAATTGAATTGACTGATGGGAGGACTTAGTGAACTAATCTGATTCCATATTTCTCTTGTGTTTTTGGAAGCTATTTCCATAAACATGGCTTCAGTGTCTTTCTGGAGTTGCAAGGAACGCCTGGATCGGGACCAATTCCTATATACTTGGCACCTAACCCTCAGGAGAATGACCCTCTCCTCGGCTGCAATAGATGATCGAGATTTAATTGCCTTCATATCTTTTCTTAATGAGCGTTTTGCCAGGACTATTTCCCCATCATATACATGCTTTTTTACAAAGACTTTTGGTTTGTTCACTGCCTTTTTTTCCTCAAACTCTAAAAGGAGTACTGGGTAATCGACAAAGGAGCCTTCGACACCTCCCCTGCCTGTTTCACCTACCACTTGAGTTTATTTGTCATGTGCTCATTTTTCCCTTTGTGAAGCCTTCATCTATTGCAGCCTTGTGTCATCTCCATATCTGTTGGGTCCCACTCCTTTTTTAACTGAGCACCAATATTCCAGACCATTTTAAGGCAGTTATGATCATCACTATTGTCATTGTCAAGGAGTTCCATTTGAGGGAGAAAGTTGGCTAAGATGTAAATGTGGTCAATAGTTGAACCTGACTCTCCTCTCTTCCAGGTGGGTCTACTTGGCACATCACCTCGGACCGACCAATTTAAGAGATGCCACTCTTTCAAACCTACCTCCTCCATCCACACTTTCTCTCTCACATTCTCCCCCCTGCCCTTCCATCCCCCCTTACCTTATTCCCCCCCCCTACTCCTGAGCATGGTATATTGAAATCCCCACATTAGGTAACAGCATACTCTGAGGTCAACTCCGTATTGACATGCAAAAAATCGTGCAAGCCATGTAGAAATGATTGAACAGAGATAGCTTCCGGTCGCAAGTATATATTGCATAAGAGAGTAGATCTGTTCCCTTACCATTCAGAGCATCCAGTAATCTAATCAATAGAGCCTGGATGAATAGGTTGGGGTTGAAAGAGGCCATTGTTGACCATCCCAGGTCTGATCTAACTGCAGTCATAAGCCCTGACATCGGCCTAACCTTTACCCTTTTCCTTGCTGGGTTCAGAAAAACCGAATTACCATCCAAAGTTGTTTTTTTTGTTAACCACGTTTCCTGGAAACACAAGATATCATATAAGATAAAGTCTATGTGCCCCTTGTAAGGAACTCATGGTGGAAACAGTAAAGACAGATACAAGTGATCATAGTACAAGAGTGTTTATTAAACTGTATGCAGTTTGGAAAAACGCCTAATCTAAACCTTCGACCATCAAATGAAAATAAGGCAGTCCTAGTGGCGTTGTGTCAAATAAAAAGGGCCTATACTAAGAGACCTATTGCCAAACCTAACAACTAATACAAAAAGGGGTGTAGGATAGTTCTCGAGAAAAGAAAGAAGTGTTCATAAATAATATGTCAGGATGCGTTAACTTGGGTCTCCCTTTCACTGGTTTTGAGCACGGGGTAAGGTGGGATCTTGGAGCACAGCACACTCTCGAGCTTCCCCAGCATGAGACGACAGTTCTACTTGCAGCTCTCAGGACCGTTGATGGCCAAGTCTCGTTTCTTTTGAAAGTCTCTTGCCTTCGAGGGCCTGTCGTATTCAAATAACAAAACAAAAAGTTCCTCCAACAAAATGAAAGTTTGTTTCCTAGTTTCACTTAAGGTGAGGATTATTCAACCCTGTATCCCCCGCTTCCGAGAGCTGACACCTCATTACTTTCAGCCTCCCTCCACCGGGTCCACTATGGCTCTTCCTCCCTTCACAAATCTAAATGGGGGTCATTACGACCCTGGCGGTAGAGGGTTAATGGGCCCGGTAGAGCTGCCGGCCCGTTAACCCCCTACTGCCTCATTACGAGTTCTCCTCGCGGGACCCGCTAAGGACGCCTGGTTTTACCAGGCGTCCTTAGCGGGTCCCGCGAGCAGACCAGCATGCTAACAACGGGCCCTTCATTAACGGGCCCGTTGTTAGCATGCTCCCCATTCCCATTGAGCCCTATGGGGGCTCGAATGGGAATGGGGATGGGTTCCTGGAATGGGGAAATACCGGGCCCTCTAAGGAGGGAATGGCCTGGTATTTCCCCATTCCAGGAACCCGGACCCGGTACCCGGAATGGGGGTAGCCATGCCGCAAGTAGCGGCATGGCTACCTCCAATGTTGTAATGACCCCCAATGTCTTTTTAAACAGTTCCTGTGGACATCCCTCAGCTGGGTTCACTCTTGTCAACACACTGTTTCTTGTGACTTTAGACTTGCCCTCTTCTCGTCAGCATCACTCTTCCGGGTTCACTCTTGCCAACTTCACATTCACATTCGTTTTCAATGTTTGCAGGATTCACTTCCATTGCTTTCTCACAGTTCTTGGGTCAAAGGCTTTTGACTGTATGGGGATTTTGCTTGACCTCCTGTATGACCACTTTGACCTATCCTGGCGACTCTCCTACAGCCTTCTGGTATCTGTTGTTTCATTCAGACGGGGATTGACCTGGATTTCATAGAGCAGCACCCACGTGGTGCCAGCCACCTTGTGCAGCTGGTCTCCCTGTTACAGTTCTTTAAGCTTTTCTCACTTTGCGACTTTCATTCACCACAGCCCGGTTCTTATCAGCTCTCCCCTCGACTCACCAGCTGTGAGGAACTGCTTGGCGTTCCTCCTAACTGGAGTCAAGGCCGGTACCACAGAAGCAGGAGTTTCCCTCGCTCTTGCTTATCAGCGTTGATACGCTCCATGTACCGTTGACATCTCCTGCAGCACACTTGGAATTTTGTCCTCTGCCTTACGATTCTTTCAGCGGACTGTTCGCGTGCATTTGTCGAAGTGGGCAAGGTCATATCTCTCCTCGTCAGCCTCTCGATGTTTATCACCTTTCTCCTCTTGAACTGCCGGGTCTGGATAACTGTTTGATTGTGCGGTCTGCCTTTCTCATACTGTGCTCTCTTGCTCCACCTTTTATCCCTGTGGGGCAGGGGTGGACTGGGAACTAAAAGAGGCCCTGGAATTAATTACTGGGGACCAAAAGAGGCCCTGGAAATAAGGTTCAAAGTGGCCCCATTTGACACATTTTCAGCAAGCCCAATGCTTTGGAAATATCACACAAAAGAGGCCCAGGGTGCAGAGGCCCACCGGGAAATCTCCAGAGTTCCCTATAGGCCAGTCCACCCCTGCTGTGGGCAAGGGAAAGGGCCATCAGGTGTGTGTGATTCTGATCAATTGCCTGACCCTTGTATTGGGACATGTCAGGTAAACACTCTGGTGTAAGTCCATTCTCTGGTGTGTTGCGCAAAAGTGTTTGTGTTGAAAGGCGGGGAGGAAGCAGTGGTTTTGAATGTCCTACATGGTAGGATGGGGAAAAGTGAATAAAGAAGGGGGATGCAGCGTCTCACCCATCGGTGTCCCTCTCCCACTTCCCAAGGACCCCCCATCCAGGTGATCCTTGCCCACTGGTCCACCCCCAGGAACTGGATCCAATAGCGATGGCTGTGTCCTGGCCACCTGGATGACAGATCCCCGGGGACTAGCTAGGGAGACACCTTCAGGTTTCTAGCACCCTCCTCAAACAAGTAAGCAAATCCTCTCCTGTTCCAAGAGCACATAATCCAACTTCTCTGGCCTTCTGTTAGGCAGAAACCTGTGCAGTTCCCTCTGGGACCACTGCAAAAGAAGAGTTAGGCAGTATACAGAGTATTCACAATAGGTCAAAAGAACACAGTAGAACAAGTAAACACTGACCAGAGCTTGGTGTAAAAGGGATATAATTATTTATTTAAAACCACATCTAGAAAAACACACAGGCACTAATAGTAAGCAATTCAAAAACACGGTCACTAAAAGATATACACTCCCTTAGAAGAATTTTAGACAAGTCTTAAGTAAAGCCCCACTTATTTTCAGACAGCGTTGAGCGCTTAACGCAGATGGCACTCTAATAATTCGTTTTAAAAGGGAGAGAAAAGCAGAGTATAATATGAAACAGATCCCAACGCTTTCATAAGAACAACACAAGAGGGAAAGGCAAGTAAAACCGTGAAGTTAGAGTTCAGAAGGCCGGATCCACTTTAAGAGGATCAGAACGAAATGTGTCCAAGGTCACACGGTTGAAGTGCACAAGAGTCTTGCAAAGGTTCAAAAAGTGTTGGACCAAAAGAAAGGGACCAGTTAGAAGGTCAAGGCGGCCAGCCCAGTCCAGAAGGTTAAGGGATTATTATTACCTTGTAGCAATCTTTAGAAAGGGAGGCCTGGCGGACAGGGTACCTTAAAGTGGTGAGAATACTCCAGCGGGGGCAGTTGTTCCTGGCAGCAGATGCAAGTCGGTGCTTCGTCCGGGGAAGAGAGGATCTCTTCGGGGAGGAAGACAGGAGTCCGTTGCACTGCCAGGGAAGAAACCAGCCGCGGAGTTCTCAGGTAAAAGGAGCGGTCCTTTTATTCGCGGTCCAGTGGTAAGTGGCTATCCGGTTGCCGGGGTGCTTGGCACAGGCAATTCGACCACAAGACTGCCTGTGATGCGAAGAGAAGAATGTAAATTGGTTGTGCCCACCAGTCAGGGGAAGAAGCCTCTCCAGCCGGGAGATCTTCTCTGTCGTCGGGAAGTGGTGAGTCGGTTCCGCAGGACTCCACCGGTGGTGTTGTCATGGTAGGTCGGCTCACTTCTCCCTCGTCGGATTCTCAGGTCCGGTGCCGACTTCTGAAGTTCCAGTCCCAAAGCCCTGCTTTTATGCAGCACACCCCCATTCACCCAGCCTAGCTGTCAATCAGACATGCTAAGTGGTGAGCCGGCCGGCTCACCACTTGGGCCAATCACACAAGAGTGCGACTTGAGTTACCCAGGTAACTCAGTCCAGGGTGCCTAAACCACCTCCCACACCCCCTGTGGTACCCAGACAGAGTGGCACCACTTTTGGAGGCTTCTGTGGAGAAGCCTGCCAAAAAGTGGAACAAAGGGCTCGACTTGGGTTGGAGTCACAGAAGAGAACACAAACGGCATTTTAGAATCGAGTCCTGGCAAAAAATACCAACCGGAGAATTAATATTAAATAAATAAATCGGCGGTATGTTCGAGGCTATGAGAATTAAATAATTAAAGTTGGTAGCCTCGAACAATGGGAAAATCCCATGGGGATATATTCGCGGTCAAATATAAAAAGTAGTATCCACTGCCACCAGCCAAAACTCGATCAGGGGGGACGGAGATCGACTACAGACCCCGGGGCAATTGAATTTCCCCGACCAGTACGTCCACAATATGATGGTTTGTACTGGTTTCTGTTCATAATTTGGGACTAGTAAAGCCAATGGTGACTTTACATGCCCAGGGAGACAGTAGTCAGTCCCAGGGTATGGAGTCTATGGTGGGGTGTCACTATGACACCCCTGTGTTACTGCACGGAGGGTGCTGTGTAACACACATAGGAAAAACACATGAGACCCTATGGAGTAAAGGACCCCATAGCCCATAAACCACATTAACAGTCAAAGGAACACCATAAATCATGTCCAAGAGTGGGAGAAAAAGAGTCTCACTCTTGGCAGGAGAAAAAAACAAACTCCAGAAATCCAGCAAAGCTGCTGGGGGACTCACTAGGTTAGGAAATTCAGCCTAAAGAGAGAATTCTCCCTAACACCTTCCCATCCCTTTAGCTATCACTTCCCTCCCTCGTTAGCGAAGACTTTTTGTAGCCAATCCCATCTTTCCGCACCTTCGTTCCTCACTGCCTAATCTGTAAGGTGTTCAACTGTCCTGCTCCTGCCATCCCGTCCATTGATATTTACCGTAAAAGCAGGTTTGTCGCCCCACTTAAAGGAAACTCGTTGGCTGGACTTGTCGCTCACTTCACCCATCTTCTTTCCCTTCCAATGATTCCCCCATCCCATTTTCCAGAACCCCCACCTTCCCTTTTCGCTCTCCTCCAGTGCCACTCCCCTCTCTCACAGCCCATCCTTCGCTGGCAGCACATCAGTCAAGACAACCCCAGGGGCAGGAGAAGGGCGGCATCCTTCATCAATTACTCTTTCACCAACTTAGACGCCAGACATAATTTTACATTATTGGTGCGTTAGGCACTTAAACTCCACCAACTCAATGGGGGTCATTCCGGGATTGGAGGCAGCCATGGTGCTATTAGCACCATGGCTGCCTCCAATACTGGGTCCGGGTCCGGTCTGGCTGAATGGGGACTTACCGGGTCATTCCGACCCTGGAGGACCCGGTAAGTCCCCATTCAGTAAACCATTCCCATTTTAGCCCCCATAGGGCTCTATGGGAATGGGGAAGGCGCTAATAATGGTACAGCAAATTGCGGTACCGTTATTAGCTCCAAGGTCCCTTAGCGGGACCCGTTAAGGACGTGTGGTCTGACCACATGTCCTTTGCGGTTCCCGCTAAGGGACCTCGGAATTGGGCGGTAAGGCTTTTTACCGGCACTGGCATCCTTACCTGTGCCCGTTAATACTTACCGCCCAACTCGGAATGACCCCCAATGTCTTTTGAACGTACAGCATGTAGTCTCAGTAGGTGCTGAAACAGCCTCAGCACAGTTTAGTACCAATCTGTCTTTTATATCTAGAATCCTAACCAGTAGGACACACCTTCCTTCATTTCTTGGCGTTTGAGGGGCTCTTAGATCTGTTCTTTTCCCCTCCCTCTCACCCAGATCCAAACCCTCCAGATTCAGCTTAGACAAGCACTCAGAATGTTCTGTCGATGCTGTTCCAGGGTCATGAACTCATCTCTCTTAGGTTCACTTTTCCCCTCAAGCTGTCTGTGCGCCACCTCCATTATTTCTTTTTTTTGTACTTTTTATTTCGTTTTCAACAAATTATCAAAGCATCACACAATCAATATATACACTATAGATCATCCTTAACAATTATTTGAACAATCAACAGTACAATCAATAACAATATTACATTTAGAGAATAGTCAAATTATCCCACAAATCAAAACACAATCTGTAACAATAGAACCACACATAAACCAACAGAAACACAAGACAGAAGACATATCAAACACCCATCCCCAAAATAGATCCCCCTCACAATGTTATTAAGTTGTCTATATTAACACTCTAATCCAATATTACTCATATAGCTCATTAAATGGTCCCCATAATTCCCCATAGGTTCCCTCCCTACATTGTCTGTGAAACATTACTTTCTCAAAGTTTGGAAATATTAAGCCACCTCCATTATTTCAACTTCATCGTGGCTTAGTGTTATCTCCGGGGATTGTAATGGCCCGAACTTGAAATGAGAGCAGCTACAAAACCCTCCTGGTTGGTGGAATAAGCTGACAAATTCATGAGCTCCCTCATATTGTCCGTTGACGAGTCGTTGGCTCTCGGGAATTCATATTCCTCCCCATACCCATGCCCCCCACAGGAACCTTCAATTGCTTTGTTGACACTGGAGTTGAGAGTTGTCTTATTGCTTTTCTTGCCGTATTGGATATTTTTTTTTCCCCTCTGTCATATTCTTCATCTTTTTGATTGGTTGTGATTTCTTTTTCTTTTGTAGTCCATTTCCTTGTGTGTACTGTTCACGGAAATTGCATATTGCTGTGCCTGTTCTTTGTGGGCAGGTAGATTTCCTCCCTTGCTTGATTCTTGCCCCCCCACTTGATCCTCCACCGTTTGGTCACTAAAAGGCATTTCCTGAGGCAAGATAATACCTCCTTCTCTTCCAGGATCTCGACCACGTCTCTTTCTATCAGAGGTATCTCAGAGGAAGTTTGTGCTGAAGCATTTACCAGATTCGGGAGGACAGATTCCTGGGGTAAATCATCTGACCAGTCCTCTGGCTTGCCAGCACTTGCTGTAGTACTCTCTAAGGCCGGTGTCGCCAAGAGCATGACTGGCGCTTTTCTTTCTTTTCGCTCCTTAGTCACATTTTCTAAGATGCACTGGATTGCTTTCACCGGTCTGTCCAGATTCTTATCCATATTTCCTTGAAACCCTGTAACAAAGCCCTCCGTGTATATCAGTTTTGTGTGCATTATTGCCAGGAGGGTTGCCTGATATTTTATTGTCTCACTTAAGGATTCATACAATTTTGTGAATGGGGCCAGAACTATAGCCAGAGTTGCCACTTTGTTTGAATGTATGCTCTCGTTTCTCTCTGCCGTTCTCGATGTTTCATCCTCTTTATCTTCCATAGTTGTTTGCGTGCCCTCCTCTCTGAGAACCTTCTGCCTTATCGGGGAAGCCAGCAGGCTCATTATTAGGTGCCCACTCAGACTCAGGTATTTTCCCTGCCCTCTTCAAATTTGTTTTGTTATTTGAATATGTCAGGCCCTCGGACTCTGGGAATGAGCCCCCACCTCAGCCGCTTGTCTATCAATCCCCTTTGATTTAATTTGTGGAGATCGCCCAGCTATGCCACATCGTAATTATTTGTATAGTAATTGATTCCCTTGTGGCCTCAGTGGCTCTTCTGTCCCTTTCTCAGTTGGGATTAAGGAGCCCATCTACTTGATTCGACATGGAGGAGATTTCTTCTACTTCCTTCTGCCTTCGGCGTGCAGTTGGATCCAAGTTAGCAAAGATATTTAGAAGTTCCAGATCTGACACTTTCTGTTCACGTCTTATCACTGGATCTTTCTTGTGGATCTCTCCCAGCAATTTCTCACTCTGGTTTACCCCTTTTGGCTCCATCAATGGTCTTTTCTGATCCATCTTATTGTAGAAGAAGTGCCTCTTTGGTGACTTCTCAAACCAGTTTTTTGTCCTTTTTTGAGGGAGCCTCACTTTATACACAACACTCAGGATTTGGTCACTCCCTGCGCCCTCCCGATGAGCCACCGAGGACAAACCTCTCTACCTTCCTCGTAACATCAGGAGGTTTCTCGTCTGTGCTTGGTTCATTAGGGCTGCCCTCTGGGGGTCATATATTTGTAGATTCTCCTCTCCCCGAACCTCGTGCGGATTTAAAGTGGCACCCAGTGAGTTTGTTCCCGCTACTAGCGTATTAGCATCAGTGTCCTCTTAGTGCCTGTCTGCTCAGATTTTACTCATTAGCCCCTTTTGGTTGGTTCCTGCTTGGTATCCTGCATCTCCCCTTGGACTTTCCACTTCCGCCTCAACATCTTTTAATGACCCCAGGCCAAGTGGGGTTCCTCACATCTTGGCCCTCTAGATGTGTGCTGGTGGGATCTGCTAGGGCCATCACTGCACTTTCTTTGGAGGTCTCTTTAGATCTCTCATTTTCCTCTAGCCTCCTTTCTTCAGTCTGTTTGTTGATTATTTCAACCTCGGATTCAGTCTCTGTCCACAAAGCCTACCCTTGCCAGCTCGTGAGAGGCACACGGTTGGGTTCACCCTGTGATTGTGTGTCTTGCGTGCCGTTGCTTGTCTTCCATTCCGCCTCCCCATTTCTGGACAGCTTGGTGTGTCCTGAGTACCGTCGTCAGCCCCTGATCGACCTCCGGTATGGTAAGATTCGCCTTAACTTTACTGTGGGTGCGACTCGACAACGAGTTAGCCATTTCAAGACCCTCCTGCATTACTTTTCCTCCAGCTGCTTCGCCCTTCGCAGTCAGGCTAACTAATGCCTCGGGTGCTCAGTGACCAGTACTTGGCCACTGGGTTGACAAGCCAAATCACAGAGGCAGGTACTTTAGCGAGATCCCTCATACAAATCACTAATCGCGGGGGTTATCGAGAGTTCTCTTGAACGTTTTTACAGTTTTAAAGTTCCACACCGGTCGAGACAATAACGTGCACTCAGTCACTCACCCCTTGTGATTTCTGTACTTTTTCCCTTCTCGGTTCTGGTGAGGGGATTGGAAGGTCCTATTCTGAGTCTGTAATGTATTTGGGAGAGAGCCGCCAAATCTCCTCCGAACCACTGCCAAGCCACTCGTTCTGCGCTCCACGCAGGAATGGGCTATATGTAGTGGTGGGTGCAGGTTCAGCAGTACACAGTCCACCTCTCAATAGAAACGGTAGAAAGATTCTGCCAGCCACTGCCAAACTACTCGGGCTCCACTCCGCGGAGGAAGGCCAATTGTGGTGCGACATAGGAGGTGCAAGAGAGGAGTGCATTTGTTTGTATGTCGGTGAGGGGGAATTGTAAGGGTAAGTGGGGGATGTAATAAGTGGGTATTGGGGAGGGGGACTGTTTGTTAGGGTGGGATAGGGGTGTTGAAACATACTGCTAGGCACTGATCTGAAGGAGTGGCGACAATCGAGCCAATAACCCCACTGGATTATGTGTGTAGAGCCCTTCCTCTCTACCGAGATAAGAGTCTTAAGTACCGTAAGGAATAGGTGGCGGAAACAAAGGGGGCAGAGGGGTTAAGTCATGGCCACAGCAGGGAACAAATAATAAAGAGATATTGAGTCATATGTATACGTTTTTGACAGCTATATTTAAAGGAAGAAAACTAAAATAGAAAATAAGTTTTAGAACTGTGGAAGATATGGAAGACAGGCCTGTGGATTCTTTAAAGGTGATATGTGAAGTAATCACTCCGTGTAATACAGCTAGTACTGTGGTTTTCATCCAGAGTTCCCCTGCGGCCTCTGTTGAAACAGACCAGTGCCCCTCATTAGAGTGTTAGCCCACACGCGCAGCGTTGGGATAGACAAATTCTACGTATGTCCCCCGCCACCCACGCCGGCACAACATCAGAATCTTCCTAACCTCACCGTGTCAACTGCAGTGAGAGGTAAGGGATCGGAGGGAAATTATATAAAACAACAAAAAGAAATGGTGAGAAAGGTAGAGGGTGAATTGGCATGATTAAAAATAAAGAGGAGGAGCGGACAGCAGACTTCTGTAGGGGTGGATGAATTGAGGGCAGGAGATATTGTATTTCAGATAGATAGCAAAGCTATAAGGATGTGCACATAGAGAAAGAAAGAGAAGACAGGAAGAGGCGAGAGGAAAGTATGGATTGTGGCACGGCGAGGTTGGAGGAAGAGTATGACTATTCACACGAATAAGAAGAGGAGTGGGATACAGTCGATGAGTTGGAAGGGGAAGAGCAGCCATCTGTGATTTGTACGTGAGACTAGAGCTTGTGGGGACCTAGGCTACGGAATAGGTTTGGACGGATGGAAGAAGCCAAGAGGTGATGTGAAAGAAGAAAGTTGGAAAGACAGTAAGTGCACAGTTTCCATCACTGCATAAGTGACCGGGAAGAGCACAGTATGTACCATGGGCACATAAGCATAACAACAATCTTATAAAGGCACTCTCATCCCTTACAGCCGGGGCGGGTAAGTGGATATACACATTTGAGAAGCACACAGCTGGTACTACCTTGGCTGTAAGGGATTTGAAAAGCTTGGGAGATCAGGCCGATGACATATGGGCCAAAGTAGGGTATCCGGTAGTGAAGTTCGGCGACGATAGCCATGATGGGGCATAGTATAACAATGTCAGGCCTCAGGTTTGGGCAGCATTATGGCGTGCATATCCCGATACGCCAGATCTTCAGTTGATTATGCAAAGAACGATGCGTGATGATGAGGACCCTGCCCAATATATATTGCATGTGCAAGAGATGAGGCAGGAAGAGACAGGAGATTCATGGGATTTAACAATTCCATTTTTCTATTTTGTGGTCAAAAGAGGCCTCCTGAATGATGTACAGAAGGCACTTGACAAGATAGTGGGGATTGAGGTGAAGTGTTGGGTGGAAATTCAGTCTATTATGCATTATTGTAATGGGTTGAAAGAAAAGGAGAAGGAAACTGCGCAGTGGAAGTGAAAACTGGTTCAAAAGAAGTTAACAAAGGTTGCGTTGGAAGAGGCTGTGGTGACAGTGCAGATGGAAGGGTCAGCTGATTTCAGGGTGATTCACGCTGATGTGCGTGTGGAACCTGTACCTATGTGGGGAGGAGAAAACGAGTGGGCAGGTGGGTATCAACCCCAGTATCATATGCGTATCCTCAACAACAGATGTACCTGTACCCTCCAAGAGGCCCAATCTCGTAGCTCCAGCCATATGGACAGTTACCACCGTCAACCCCCTACGGTGCACTACGGCCCCGCCTGCTCGCCCGCCATCTTTCCCACAGCTACCAGCCCCTCGTTCTAGTAATGTATCATCTTACGAAGTACATCAAGGGCAACAACAGGGCCCCCATATTCCAAATAGTACTACTGCTCCGGGTGGTACAGTGACACATTATCAGGGAGCCACAGTGGTCGGAGGGTACCCATTCATCTTTCCTGGAATTAATACGTATCCAGACTAGGACAGCCCGCAGAGAGCCTTAGCGTGTGCAGACCCATCGGTTGCCGCCAACTCAGAAGAGGTACCGTTAGTGGGCATGGAGATATGAAATAAACCATTCACTTTCATGGTAGACACGGGTGCAATCAAATTCGGTATCAGTGAGGGACGATTCCCTCTATCAGGCGAGGTAATGGAAATGCAAGGCTTCTCTGGGGCAGTTCAATCGGTTCCATTCACAAAGAAATTACCTATCAAGATAGGGGGTAGAGAGGTGTGGGCCCCCTAGTTGTACTCCACTGCAACTCCGATCATCCTGTTGGGGAGAGCTATTTTGAGTACGCTCAACATGACCATCTCGTTTACGGAATGGGGTGTGGTCTGTTTAACACCCAGCATGTGTGCTGTGAGGATAATGTTGACCTTACATGCACTGGGCATTGAATCTGCTGCAAAAGGAATACCATTGGCCCCAGATTTGTTCTTATATGGTATTACTGTATTGATTAGTGCAATACCGGAAGTAGCAAACAGATACTGGTGAGTACTATCTGGGTGACTGTTCAGGCCCGCCCAGCCCCAGGAGATAGTTGCAAGAACCATCATTGAATTAGACACAGAAGGGTGTTACGCTCACCTGGTCTCCTCGGGGGCGCCACACAATGCTGGGCGTGGCTGCAATGCTTCTGAGGTCACTCTGGTCAATGGTCAACCTTGGGGAGACTGCTCCTATGGTGGGCGAGGGAAGCAGTTAGGAATTGTTCTTGGTGTGAACCCCACCACCCTCTGCTCACAATCCCCTCCCTCAGGGTTACCTCTCACCTTGGGTTTATGAGCGATGAATTCTCCATCCTGCTTTTCTATGCAGGGGCGCCGTTGTGGATGCAGGCGACGAATGGACCTAGTTGCTTCACTGGTCCACGGGCCTGTGCATTGAGTCCAGACCGGCTGTGACTCCGACTCTTGCTTTGCAGTCTTAAGGTGTTTATTGTCCTTTCTCTGTTTGTTGTGTTACACTTCTCCTCTTCTGTCTCTGTCCTCCCTTTCTGTGTTTGTTCTTCTTTTTGATGTTCTTTTCCCAGTGTTCACTTTATGCCCAACTAATGTACTGTGTCTCTTTTATCTCCGCAGTTGCAGTTCGTGGAGCAGAGCCGCAGGCCGATTTCGCTCGTAGGAGAATGGATGCTTAGCCCAGAGTATGGAGACTGGCGAAGATGGCAGGTAGGTTCTAGTGCGCGAGCGCTAGCATCGGGCTCGGGTGAACGTGAGTGATGCTAACCTGCTGTCTCTGTGTTTTCTCTTGTTCCGACGTTGCAGGCTGCGGTGGGCTCCCGGAGTGAAGATCGAGCGGACCGCTTGGAAGGTGTTCAAGATCCTATGGCTTGCTTGCAGGTAAGCGCTGTTATTCTTCTCCTTGATCTGCTTCTTTTCCTTATAGATCAGCGGTTGGATTCGGGACTGGAAATCAGGTAAGTAGAGCTAGACATGGTGAGCGTTAAGCTGCAGAGATGCAGAATAACGCAAAGCGTGGTTTTCGGCCGGGCGTGGCTTATATAGCCAGCCGCACCCGAGGACCCGACAACACCCAAACCACTAGTCTGCTTGGTCCTGTTGAGGAACAAGGCTGTGGTGTAGGCCTCCATGTTGGATTCAGGTAGTATTCATGACACTTTGCCCTTATTCACTGTAATGAGCCTGGTGCCAAAGGCGCCAGGACTGAAACCAGGTGTTCTTCCTCCAGTTCCTAGGGGCCCGTAGGGCCATGTTCAGATGCTGCAGTCCCGCTCTAACCTGGGGGCATTGAAGTGAAGGGTCATCAGGGGTACCAATCATGACAGCACTCCACCCTAAGGCCCCTCTAACAGTGGTTTCCCCATCTGGTCCTGGCTTGGTTGGGTGGTTACGATGGAAGCGTTTCACCAATCGTGGTGCGTGGATATGATTGATGGACTCCCATGTTCTGTCCTGAGGGCCATATCCCTTCCAATCTACTAAATAGTACAACTTGGACCTGGTTAGTTTTGAATCCAGGATTTCTTTGACTTCAAACTCTGGTTCACCGTTGATCAATATGGGGCCAGGGGGTGTCTTAATCCGAGTACCCATTTGGACAGGCTTTAGGAGTGACACGTGGAACACCAGGTGGATCTGCATGTTGGATGTTAGAGCTAGCTTCACAGCCACAGGGTTGATAATGGTGTATGGCCCTAGATACCTGGGGTGAAAAGTCTGGGTTCCTTTCAGGGGTACGTGCCGGGAGGCCAGCCAGACTTCATCCCTGACTTGATATACTGGGGCCCTCCTACGGTGCTGGTCCGAAAACCTTTTATGTGTTTCCTTGGCTCAAGCTAAGTGCTCTGATGCCCTTTTGAAGGAATGCGTGATGGCTGTGTGTAAGGTTTTTACCGCAGGCATTTCCAAAGCCATGGGGGATCCAGGCTGGAGGTAGGTGGGTGTCATCCACAGATGACGTAAAATGGACTCTGTCTTTTGGGGAACAAGGCTGTGGTGTAGGCCTCCATGTTGGACTCAGGTTGTATGCATGCCACTTTGCCCTTATTCACTGCAATGAGCCTGGCGCCAAAGGCGCCACGACTGAGACCAGGTGTTCTTCCTCCAGTTCCTAGGAGCCCGTAGGGCCATGTTTGGATGCTGCAGTCCTGCTTTAACCTGGGGGCAGTGAAGTGAAGGGTCATCAGGGGTACCAACCATGACAAGGGGTCCTAGTGGCAGCAGACAGAATAATATTGATAGCAGTTGATTCAAACAAAGGGGAGTGTAGTACAGTTTTGTGCATCGATCCAACCATCCTGATGAAAAACGTCTAAAGATGAGGATTTGAAAATAGAGAAAATTAAGGGGAAATAATATCGTGGTGTGTTTTCCCATGTGAGATCATGATACAGTATTGACATGTCACTTGCCCCATGTTATTGGTAGGGAATGTTCCCACTTTTGCTTCTCCAGATTTGTCTAAAGTGCCTGATAAATTATGGACAAGTAATCAGCATGAACTGTCTCCAACCTTGCCCTGACTTCTTGACTCTATGACCTGTTAAACTTTATTATGTTACTACACTGTACAAACGCTGTGATACCTGTGGGTTACACAAATGTTTAAAACAAAAATAAATCATCTGGGACTGTTATGAAGTGTTGCGCAAATACCAATTACCTTGAAACCTGCCGCGGTGTTACCTCAAATGAAACAATACCCGTTATCAAAGGCCGCAGAGCAGGGAATATATGACACCATCATGGCCCTTTTGCATCAGGCATAATAGTACCATCTAATTCGCCCCCTGTAATACAGCTATTTACCCAGTGAAGAATCAAAGGGGGCTATATGGAGAATGATTCTGGATTTATGCCCCCCTAATGACATTGTACAGGCAGAACTTCCAGCGGTTCCAAATCCTGCTACCATATTATGTAACATACCAGTTGACGTCACCCATTTGACTGTGGTGGACTTTAAGAATCCTTTCTTCTCAGAACCTTGCACCCTGATTTAGAGTATCATACCACATTTACGTTTGCTGGGGTAGAGTCCAACATACTGGGCTGTCTCAGGGGTACTGTGAGTCTCTGAGCATCTTTAATAGAGTGTTACATGAGGATTTGGGCAATATAGTTGTTCCCAGTACTATAATTAGGTATGTGGATGCCTTGCTGGTATGTAGAACTACAGAACATCAGTGTAGGCGCGATTCTATTGTACTGTTCAAATTGTTGGCTGACAAGGGGTACAAGGTGGACAGAGCAAAGTTGCAATACTGTCAGCAAGAGGAGGTGTACTTGGCACAGTTGATTTCGGTGAACAGTTAAAGATTAACCCCAGAGCATGCAGCAGCAATGTGCGCTACCCCACAACCAGTGAGAGTTAAGGATATGCAAAGATTTCTCGATTTATGTAATTATGGCAGAGTGTGGATTTTTAACTACAAATTGTATACCAAACCATTGCTTCAAGCCCTCAAGAAGGCAAGAGAAAAAAAAATACTATCATTTGGACTGAGGAGATGATCACTAATTTTCAGGAATAAAAAAAACATAATTTCTACTGCTCCTGTCCTGGCAACACCTGCGTACACTAAAGTTTGTTACCTCTTCTTGCATTCTGATGGGCAGATGATGTCAAATGTATTGACACAGCACAGTACAATGGGTAATAAACCCCTGACCTAGTACAGTGGCATGTTGGATTCTGTTATGCAAGGACAGTTTCCAGGCAAACAAGCGTTGGCTGCTGCTGCCTTTGCTAATGAGAAATCTGCAACTATTGTCATGGGGTGTTCCTTAATATTATACGTAGAGCATGCTGTTCTTGCAGTATTGGAGAGGTCTAAATCCACTTTGACCACTCAAAGGGCTTCTGCATGTGAAGTGATTTTGTCAAGCCCATCCATTCATATTGTTCGTTGTAAAACAGTGAATCCAGCCACCTTTCTGACCGAGCCTATAAATGATGAGGTGCATGACTGCACTACCTATGAGGGTCCATAGAATGGTATTCACAAGGTACCCGATTATGCCTTGGATGTTGAAGTGTTTTTTGTTGATGGGTTATTGACTATTGATCAAGAGACTGGTCAGAAACATACTAGGGAAGCAGTGGTGCGGTCGTTGTATGGAGAATATGATGTTTTTTCTGACTCAGAGGTTCTGGGTCAAGCAGCAGAATGAATTGCTCTTATTGAAGCACTTGAGGCAGCACAAGGATGCAGAGTAACAATTTATTCTGACTCGGCATACATCACAACTATTGTTCATTCAGGATTGTCAAGATGGATGAGGAGGGGATTCTGTAGGGCGGATGGGTCTCCAGCTGTAATGCTTGAAATCTACACACTGTCATAAACTGAATCCAAATTGAAGTTCACCCACCTGGATCAGAAGCAGCAGCTGAGATGTGTGTAGAATCCACCAGGGTGCCCTATTCCTACCTGAATACTGAATATCAGGAGGCAATTGGGTTTCCAGGGAAACCCTGTGGGGAATCAAACCCTGTTGTCGGTTCTTGCTGGGTTGGCACCTCCTGGATGTTGGCTCTGATGGAGGACTACTATTTTGGATCTGCTGTAGAGTTTCTAAAGTGTGGGAGTGCACTGTTCTTGCCTACTGGATCTGTTAAGATAATGGAACTGATTAGTAATAGTACTACTGCAGGTCAGGACTTGGCTAAAGAGAATCACGCTTATCATCCGTGAGAGACTCAAAGGAAGAATGGTTGAAGTGAAGAAAGTGCCAGCGTTTCGTATGAACACCAGAGAAGCTTGCTAGTACTGCCGTGGATTGGAAAGTAATAGTTAAAACAAGTAAGTGATCAGCGTGCACAAGACAGAATGTGTGTCTCAGAAAGAAGTAGAATCTATCCCTAACCAGGATTCACAGTAAGGAAGCGTTTTCGAGGCACTGCGGTAGCAGCGGTGAAGGAGAGCTCGCAGACTTCCGGGTCTGCAGTAAGCAATTCCTGCCACAGGGACCATTTGCACCCGTGGGACATGACACCAGTGCAGCATGCAGCGTTGCTAGATCGACTAATTGCATCTCTCACTGCGCCTTTGCTCACCACAGTGGTTAAATTCCACAACCTTTCTAGTGGTGCAGATTTTGTTTCTCTCGGCAACCAAGCAGCAGACAAACAGGCTGCGTATTTGCTGCTGCAAGAAATTCCTGAACATCCTGTTTTTGTGAACATGCAGTTGCAAGTTCTATACATGGCCATTCCTGTGGCTGAAATTGAGATCCAGGTTCAGGCACCACAGAGTGAGAAGTTGGTGTGGCAAAGGAGGTGGTGTGCACAATCTCCTACTGATTTGGTATGGAAACAGGTACAGGGAAGACAGTGATGGCCCAAGCATTGGCGATGGTGGCATGTGATCATCTTCATGAACCTTCCCATTTATGTAAACAGCATATTGCAGTAGATCTCCAAGATAATTGGTATGTACCAAATATTCAGGAATTGCCATCTGTGTTTACATCTAAATTGTGCAGTGTGCCAAATGTACAGTACTGGGCAGACATTAAAAACCTTTAGGGGTACCCTGCCATGTACAATTGGTCCATTGCATGATTTACACATAGATTTTGCCAACATGGGACAAAGATGTAACTCTTATCGCCATTTGATAGTGGTAGTTTGACCTTTTTCCCATTGGATTGAGGCTGGTCCATGTACACACCCCAATGCTAAATCGGCCACCAGACTTTTGGTGAGAGAAATGTTTCCCCGATGGAGAGTGTGCAATATTCTTAAAATTGACAACGGCACACACTTCTTCAATACGTTGTTCAAGGAGATTCCAGCTCTTTTGGGAATAAATCACAAACTGTGTTCTATTTATCACCCTCAGTCCAACAGAATTGTAGAAAGGATGAATGGATTGCTTAAAAATGAGTTATCAAAGCTCTGTGACACACTGAAAAGGAACTGGGATCATGGTCTCCCTTAGGCCTTGTTCCGTTTGAGGACTCAGTCCTGTAAGGACTATCACCTCTCCCCTCATGAAATAGTGACAGGGAGACGTATGCATATGCCAATATCTCCTGTGCATAGTACTTCCGATGCACACAGGGCTCCGTCGATTCTGAGGGATGAATTCCATTTGTATTATAGTGTATTAAACACCTTTCTCAACAGATTGCTCCACAGAGATTGGAAGAAACTGGTAACCGTGATGTACCAGACTGTGCAAGCTCACTACCATTGTATTTGTTTCCTAATTATAAGGTTTATGTAAAAATGTCAAAAGGCGTGAAGTCAACCCCGTTACAATGGTCCATACACAGTGGTGTATGCTACTCCTCTTGCAGTCAAACTGTTAGGCAGAATCCTGTGCAGTTCCCTTAGGAAGCACTACAGAAGATTAAGACTACAGGTATATGCAAGAAATCCCCTTTGGTATCAGTCTGTACCACAAAGATTTAGTTGGTACCTGTGGCTAAGCAGTAAGACTTATCTCAAGAGGGAGATGAGCAGTATTCAGGGTTTACACATTAGGACTACAATACGATGGAACAAGGAAACACTGACCAAAGCTTTGTATAAAAAAGAATATATATATTTATTTTACACACTCTGATGTTCGCACACAAATCACTAGTATTAAAGCAAGTTAAATCAGTCAAGAAAAGTATACACCACTCCCTATTTAAATTGTAGACAAGTTTGAGCAAGAGTGAAAACTGAGCAAAACGGCACAGTGAAAACCAAGCAGAAACGGCACTCTAACAATTTCTCAAAAGGGAGGGAAAGGACAAGTTATACAGGTTTAGACTCACCAGCAACAGTTCCAACAACACTTCCCAAGTAGATTGTGAACAAGTTAGGCAAGGCAGTACTTTAGCATATGCAATACTGAGGTGAAAACCGAGCAAAATGGCACTTCACAAGTTTAAAAAGGGGAAGGAGAAAGGTGGTTATAAGAGTTAGGTGCACCAACACATTTCTAGGTGAGAAGCAATCTAGAGAAGGCAGTTGTAACAGATTTAGCCAGAGTCAGTAGGCCTGTGCCAGAGTCAATGGTACAGGGCAATGTGCCCAGGATCAAACTGTTCTAGTAACTGCAGTCAAGTCTTTGTTTAACGATTTGAAAAGGTGGTTGCAGAAGGTGAAAGATAATGTTAGATGAGAGGGGCGGCCAACCCAGTAGGTAAGTAGAGGATTTAAAACACCTTTAGCGATACCCAACGAAACGGGAGGCCTGGCGGAACAATGTACCTTTAAAGCAGAAGAGGCTCCTGCGGTGGTGGTAGTTCCTGGCAGTTCCTGCAGTTCGGGAGATCCAGCAGAGGAAGAGAGGCTCTCGTCGTGGAAGAAGGTTCGAGTTACTGCACTGTCCAGAAATGAAACCAGCCGCAGTGCTGCCAAAACAAATAAAAGGTACGCTCCTTTAAATCGCGGTCCTGGTGGACAGGTGCCTGGCTATCTGGACTCCGAGTGCAGGACACTGGCGATTCGACCAAGGCAGGTCCTGGAAGGCGATTGGCGAACTGGTTGGTCCCACCAGCTCAAGGGAAGAAGACTCGCGCAGAGGAAGATCTTCTCAAATCGTTGGAGAAAAGTGGTGAGGATCTGCAGCAGGGCTTCACCGGTGGTTCAGTCGTTGCAGATGTCTTCAACTTTTCTCCTCTTCGGTTTCTTAGTTCTAGTGGCGACGTCTTGTCCTCCAGTCCTCAGGACCCTGCTTTTATGCAGCAAGACCACCATTCATACAGCCTAGCTGTCACTCACACAGCGGGGTGGCTCTCCTGGCGGGAGAACCCTCCAGCCTATCAAGGCAGAGTGCGACTTGGGTTGCGTAGGCAACCCTGTCCAGGGGGCCTATTCCCCCTCCTACACATCCTGTCTACCCCAGACTCAGTGACGCCGAGAGGAGGGCTTCTGTGCAGAAGCCCGCCAAAAGGACGAACAAAGGATCCCCGACCTGGGTTAGGATTATAGAGAAAGACACGAGAAAGAAATATTATTAACGTTCTGGCAATAAAAACCTACCGGAGTAAAGTTAATATTAAAATAAACCGGCAGTATGTTAGAGGCTGTCAGTAAAAGTGGTAGCCTCGAACAATGGGAAAATCCCATAGGAAAATATTGGCGGTCGAATATTTATGGTAGTAACCACTGCCACCAGCCAGAAAATTTTGAGAGAGAGACAGTACGGTAACCCCTCGAAAATGAACACTAGGGAAAAACGATTAACCCTTTCCAGTACGTCCATAGTAAGATGGGTTGTACTGGTTTAGTTCATAATTATTGACTAGTAAAGTCAATGGGGACTTTACATGCCATGGGAGACAGTAGTCAGTCCCAGGGTATGGAGTCTATGTTTGGGGGTCGCTACGATACCCCTATGGTACGGCACAGAGGGTGCTGTGTACCACACATGTTAAAAAGATGATTCCTATGAGGGTGAGAAAAACCCCATAGACCATAGCACACAAGATAGCCTAAAACACACACTAGCAATCTGTCTAAGAGTGGGAAAAAAGGGTCTCACTCTTAGCAGGAGAAAAAAATAAACCCTTCAAATCCAGCAAAGCTGCTGGGGGACTCTACAGGTAAGGGAAATGAGCCTTTACAAGAGAATTCTCCCTAACACAAACTAAATGAATTGCGGTATTGGGTGAATTTGTCTGATGTTAGGAAAGCACCTCCAATGTTACCACCAGCTTTAAGCATTTTATCTGAGTGATTTTTTAATCAGGTGTACTCTCTCGTGAGCATGGTTTTGGTAATTACAGTAAGAACTGCATTTTAGTGATCATTAAGTGGTGTTTTTTTTTCTTTTTTAAAGTATCATTTTTTGAGAGAAACATTTGGACATTATGTACAAGGAGTGCATTTTTTAATGGGTTTATAAGTATGTGTTCACAACTATGTTGTGTTACAATATTACTTCCACTAATGTGTGGGTTTGTGTTTGGTTTATTTTTATTTATGTCTAGTTTAGTTATACAGGTGGGCCATAAAAAGGGGAGGTCGGGTGTAGTACTTCAAAGGGATGCACAGAAGCCACACATGCCCAATTGTTTGTCAAATTGTTTGAAGCCACAACACCAAGTGATGAATATTTAAAACAGTGGTTAATTTCAAAAGGATGAAAATAAACAATACTCTCATATGAAATTTAAGAATGCGAGTGAGAAGAGGTTTAGAGGAAGAAAAGGAATATGACCAGTACAAAGGTGTAGTGTTGATACAATGTCTAATGTGCACCACCCAGAATTTAACAAAATATGGTATAGTTATATTGAGCTCAGTAGGGAAACAGAGGCATATCAGGAGTTGTTATGTTTGCTCCCTCATCCCCCACACTTCTTGAGCACCCAAAATGCTAGTACCCCAAGAAATATTGCCTTTAGAGGCCCAGTGCTTGGTGCACTTAGCGCTGTGTCGGGTGTGCAGTTTATTTCAAGGGCACAAGGTACAAGTAGTGTTAATGAACAGAGATGAAGAGAAATAGTCCAAGGACAACAATGCCCCTCAATGCAAGCAACGGCCCATGTTAAAACTGCAAAGAGTGTTGTTTGTGTCAAACAGGTGCAAAAAGGCAGTGTTGAGCTGTGCAGCAGGGGGGTAGGTGGGGTTTGGAGAAGAAGTTATATGTAACATAAATAAGAACTGTTTTGTGATATGGCATACCTCTCAACCTTTTTTGATACCAAGGCGGGTGAAAACCCAGAAAGGCCATAAACATAAAAGTAGGACTGCCGTAAAAACATGAAACGGCAGTCCTACTTCTGTTTCGCTGACCTTTTACGGGAGGGGGGTGGGGAGGAATGCTCCCAGGCACAATCCTCTCATTGGAGGAGAGTGCCAGGGAGGGGAAGGGGAGGAAATGGGGGCGTGAAAAGCATGACACTTGCTTTTCACGCCTCCATTCGCGCAGGAAGAGTCGCGCCGGGACCCGATTTCGGGATCTCGAAATCGGGTCCCGGCAAAAATATGAATCGTAGCTCCCACCTTTGCCAAGGCGGGTGAAACAGATGAGCTGGCGGGTGGGCGGGTGTGTAGATGCTTTGGCGGGTGACACCCGCCAAAAGCGGGTGAGTTGAGAGCTATGGATATGGACAGCATATTTACCTAAACTAACATGGATAGAAGCATGTGAAACTGCAGTAAGAGTGCAACAAGCATACGAAAATCAGTTTTGTTTGACGGCACCAACATTAAGTGCACAAGACACTGTTTATTCCAGATCTGGCAAAAGGAACAGCAGCATTAATGGACATGTATTGGGTGTGCAATCAACAAGCATACCTGCATCTTCCGCCTTCTTGGCGAGGAACATGTGCACTCACAACATTGCACTCGGCTAACTTAGTGGTGCCAGAAGTACACTTGACAATAGCTTCTAAGCATGAGGTATCGTGATCTGTTACAACCTCTATCCAACCCCCCCAGGTGAGGAAGAGGTCAGTGAAGTTAAGAAGGAGAAGATCAAAATATTTGTCGGAAGAATCGTCCAAGTTGCTCAAAGAAATCCCAGACAAATATCGTCTGTACACTAAAACTCAAGTCGTCTTCGCATCGCTCTTGACTCCAGGAATCCAGGCTGCTGTGAATGCCAAGTGGTTTCGGATTGTTCGGTGGGAAGTCATCCAGTTGGCGAATGATACTGAACAAGGCCTCATTGCTATCAAGAGTGAGCTGAGGGCAATCTGGTTAATGATGCTTCAGAACCGGTACCTGTTGGATCTCCTGACGGCGATGGAAAAAAGATCTGATTGTCATGTTGCACGTACATACCCCCAAATGATGCAGAGAATGTATTGTTGAGCCAAATCATAGGGGCCTTGCACACATTAAAGACTGGTATGGAGAGCGAAGCAGGTGTGCAGGCTGAAAATTGGTTTGACACATTGTTTTCCTGGGTGCCATCCTGGCTTGGGGCACTGGTGAAGATATTAGTCCTGATCGTGGTGTTCCTGTTGGTGGTGTTCTGCACGTGCCATATGATGCTTCGATGTTGTGCCAAGAGCATTCGGAACAGTGCAAGAATGATGGCTACTAATGGGGCAGGAATGGCTCTCTCAGGTACCAAGGATGGGCAGGCTCAACCTGAGGATCCAAATAAGCCACATATGGTTAGAATAGAGCCTGTTTATCCCCCAGGGACACTAACATCTCCCCCACAAGATCCTGAGAGTAACATGGAACAGTGGGTAGATTTAGCGGGCGATAGGGATTGTATATACCTTACGTGTAGTACAAAGAAATCTGGAGGTAGTTTGCGCCATGTGTGTAGAGCATGGGTGCCTAAGGATGAAGTGGATAGAGAGAAAGGGAAACGTTTTTTTAAAAACAGGTTTTTATTGAATTTTCCATATTTAACATCAGCATATTACACTGTCGCACACTTATTGATTATACAATCACAATTGGTACTTGTGTAGTTGACGTCTGCCCGTTCTTGTTCCCCAATTTACCCACCCTCAACCTCCCTACCCCCTTTAATTGCTCTGTTGTCTGTAATCACCAAGTTACCCATAGCTTCCCCTGTGGTGTGCAAGTAATTGTGTCTGTAGGGGTCTTCATACTGTCACCAGTGTTAGTTGGGTGGAACTAAACAGAGTTTGTATCATAGTATTCCATGCCATTATATCTGCAACCGCCTCAGAGATGCCAATGTGTGCTGCGCGGCTCCAGATGGTTGTTTCTGCCAGAGCCCAATTTTTAAAGCCTCGTCACCAGTCTTCTATGTTGGGGCCATTTGGGGACTTCCACGTCATTGATGTTCTATGCTTAGCTAATATGAACGCTAAGTCATTCCCCTTGGATACGTGTCGTGTGTGTTGAGGGCGTGTAAAGCAGCCAAGCATACCGGGGTCAGTGGGTTTATGTTAAAGCCTCCTCTGCCCATTTTCATTGCTATTCGCCCCAATATTTCTGTATAGTGGGGCACGCCCAGCACATATGCAACATATCCGCCTCTGTGTTGGAGCATGGGAATCTAGATATCCTGAGTGGGGCCAGGAACGCCCCGTGTGTCACATACAGTTGGATTATTTGTAGTATAGCATTCCAGGATACTCGCTATATCTCCGACCAGTGTTTGTCTTGGAACAGTTCACCTAGGTCTTTTTCCCATTTGGATCTTATAGTCGTGTCTATGGGGGCTGGTTAGTTAGAAGGAAGTTATATAGCATAGAGATCTTCTGTGTACCTTCAGCTACTTCATGTAGAGTGTTGATTATGGAGTGTGTTTCTGTTGTCTCACTATACGTTGGGATACTAAACACACACCTCAAGATTGACTACCCCTCTCTGTATCGCCAAGTGTGCAACAGAACAGTGGCACGTTTGTCTACTTTCTTTTTTCATCAAGTAGACTGACAGAATCTCCACGAAAGTTGAGTTCTCAAAAAAAGTCACAATTTTATTAATACATCATAAAACATATAAAACATATGATCAAAACACATGATAGACAAAATGACCATTAGTGCAAAAAATAGGGTTGATAAGTGACATAAGTTTGTCCCCTCCATATTTACTATATATTGATGGAGATACAATTAGGGAGTAGTCATTATCAATTCTCCTAACTTCAATTGGCGGTTATCAGTCAAGTCAATGTCACATAAGATTTTCTGGAAACCTCTAATGTGGTATTCCTTCATGAGTAGATGAAGCTAGATGTTGGTGCTTCTTTAAAAGTCGACATATGTTTCAGCCTTCATTGGCCATACTGCACTATCTCTAGTACTGTTGGTCTGATGTTTACTGAGGCCATCTTCAGGACTAATTGTTTTAAATCGATAACTCAATTCTAACCCCATTGATCGTATGGTCACTCCTGATCTACAACAAAATAAATAAAAACATAATATCATCAAACTTGTGAACTAAAAGACTTTTTAAAAAATTTCTTTGAAGATGGTGTCTAGAGATCTGTCAACTAAGACCTATACGTCCACTGACCTGTTGCCCAAAAACGCCAAATTAAGGACTTGAGCTTGGATTTTTGCCGACTTGTTTATTGAAGTCTGTCTCTTCAGGGGCCCTGTAGCTACCTGTTTGAACAACGAATTGCATATTACCCTGTGTTTTTTAATATAACTTCAAGGATTATACAACACTAGGTCCTGCTTTTATTTGTTAGCTCACCTGTGGCTTTTTTCATGGTGGGTTGTTTTCTGTTGTAACCTTTTCACAATGTTTTTCTGATGCTTCCTTCCTAAATAGTTATTTGTCTCCAAGCAGTTTTTTCAGCTCACGCCCAATCTGTAAAAAGGGCAACTGCTGTTATATTACATAGCTTATTTTTGGCATATAGTTCATATTTTCATGCCTCCTGGTAATGTTTACATTCTGGATATCTTAGCCGATCCCATTGTTTCACGTATGCGTGTATAATCGGTGCCACGTTTACATGTTAACTCAATTGATCTCATTTTTACCCCCACTATCTTTCTTATCTCTTTCACCGGTGGTTGTATGCCGCATTTCCGCATTTCTACCTCCTCGCTTGATACCCATTTTTTCACTCGTTTTGTACCCCGCTTGCTTACCGTTTGTATGCGGGAGGGCTTTGTGCCGTGATTCCTTCTTGGCAGCTTTCCAGAACAGCTACTCAAGTCCGTCTGGTTTTTCGCGGGTTGATCCGCCTTCCTTCATGACCTCAATGCGATCATGTGACTCTTCAGGAAACTATCACGTGATTGCTATCTCCATCCTGCCCCCATGTTGTTCGGCAGCTTTGTTATTGTGTGTATCAAGATGCAAGTGTAAGATGTGATCAGCTTGCTTTGTGTTATTGTGATCCACGTTCTATTTGTCATAGTTAAAAACAATCAGAACGGAACGGTCAGGCATAATCTTTTTACACGTACACATGTACATTACACGGCCCGCAGTAGCGGGCGTGTAGTTATGGTTAAGTTGCTAAACTCATAGGAAGAGCATTTTTTCAGCGGCTTATAACTTCACTAACCCTGGACGAATCCTCACCAAACTTTGCAAAAAAAAGTGTATGGCTGGCTCTGAATTTTTTCCCTAAATTGGGTAAGGTTTCGTGCGGCGTGGGGGGGCAAAGTTATAGGGGGTTCCGAGATTTTTTTTTTCCATAGACTGAATGGGGAAAAACTTTGCACACGGCTACAGCCCGAACGGCTGGAGGGATTTTCACCAATTTTGTGGCAGGAGCGGGGGATTGGGTCAGAAAGCATGCTTATGTGTGTTTGGTGGAAATCTGAGCCGTACTTTTTTTGCTAAAAACTGAAATGTACGTCCCAAAAAATGTGCGATATCTGGGTCCGCTCTGCGGACCCATTTCCTTGTTCATTCCGTGGACCGAAGTCACATTGGCCTGCGGGACGCCGTGATGTCGGTGAACATTGGACGCAGCCGGTGGTTGGCTGGAGGGAAGCATGGTGTGTGTGAACGTTTTTGGGAAACGCTGCCATGGGGTATTGGAGGATAGTGGCGCAGCGAAAGGCATTGGAAAACGTGGTTTGCAGGATCGGCTGGGTGAAAGAGGTTGAAGCAAAGATATTGGCAATGTTTTCTGCTGTAGCACACGGCTGCCGGTGGTTATGTTGAGTTAGTGCGTTTGCGTTGTTTTGCTGCGGTGGGTTTGTGGCGAAATGTTTGCTTGCTTGTCTAACTTGGCTTATAGTGGTTGTGGGTAAGACGTAGCCTTTTTACTGCATGGGCATGGTATGTAGAAAGAGCCTAGGCTTGGGCACCACCCTCGTAATGTAATGCCTCCATGCATGGGAGAGCAGTGAGGCACTTAGCAGTTAGGTATGCGGCCGAGTCTGGGCACACCGTTGCTGCAAGGGAGGCCATAATGACATGGAGAAATGGAAGGATTGTGTGGCAGCACACTGTTGCTATGTGGAGCATTCCCGCAGCTGCTGACCTACACTGCATTGGTGGTTAGGTGCACAGGGGACTATCATATGTTGGTCAGTGTAGGCAGACTGCATAGGGGATGGGGAGTGCATTGGAGATATGAGAATAGTTGCAGTTGGTGTACTATGTTGTGTTGGGCCTGCAAAGACCCTTCTGCCTTGTGTGCATGACTACGGCCCTTGCCCGTAACAGTGTGGGCACTGGTTGGAAGCAGGTGTGAGAATGTTGCTTTGCTTGGGTCCGTTAGTGTAGCTATACGTATTTGCAGGCAGGAAAGCACAGTGGGAAATGTTACCATGTATGCCTCTATTGCCTTCCAGTGGGTGTGTAGTAGGACTATGCACCGAAGAGACTAGGGCTTGGGCACAGCCTTGCGATAGGGAGGGCAGTCAGACATTGCACATGTAAGGAATTTGTATGCAGGTACTCACATATACTTTATTGGTGGGCAGTTGTGGAGGCGACTATCCTTTTTTGGTGAGTGCAGGGAGACTCCATTGGGGATGGGGAGTGCATTGGAGACAATATGAGGATATTTGCAGCCAGAGCGCTATGTTGTATTGTGCCTGCAAAACCCATACTGGCTTGTG
Source organism: Ambystoma mexicanum (assembly GCF_040938575.1). Lineage (NCBI taxonomy): Eukaryota > Metazoa > Chordata > Amphibia > Caudata > Ambystomatidae > Ambystoma > Ambystoma mexicanum. Next base: position 1,347,117,547 of record NC_090930.1, read on the forward strand.
TGCATGGCTGGGCCCTTGGGCATAACAGGGGGGCACTGGTTGGAAGTAGGTAACAGAAAGTTGCCTTGCTTGGGTTCATTACTGTACCGATATGTTCTTGTGGACAGAAAAGGTAAGTGGTCACATGTTTCCATGCTGGCCACTGGTTGGAAGTAGGTTGGAGAATGTAGGGTTGCGGGAGTTCGTTAGTGTACCCATACATACCGGTAGTCGGAAAACGTACGTGGCCACATGGTACCATGCATGCCTCTATTGCATTTTACTGGGTGTGTTGAAGGCGTAGGCTATTGGGTACATGGGTGGGGGCAGTAGGCCTCCGCCTATGTACCCAAGCGCCTAGGCCTTGGGCACAGCCTTGGTGTAGGGAGGGCAGTCAGACATTGGCACATGGAAGGAATTTGTACGGAGGTACTCACATATACTGTATCGGTGGGCAGTTGTATAATTTTCCGGTGAGTGCAGGCAGATTCCATTGGGGATGGGGAGTGCACTGGAGACAATATGAGGATATTTGCAGTTGGAGTGCTATGCTGTGTTGTGCCTGCAAATCCCCTAATGGCTTATGTGCATGGCTGGGGTCCTTGGACATAACAGGGTCGCTACTGGTTGGAAGTAGATTATAGAATGTTGCCTTGGGCCCTTGGACATAACAGGGTGGCCACTGGTTGGAAGTAGGTTATAGAATGTTGCCTTGATTGGGGTCATGACTGTACCAATCTGTACCTGTGGACAGGAAAGATAAGTGGTCACATGTTTCCATGAATGGCTCCATTGCTTTGCAGTGGGTGCGGCGAAGAAGTAGGCTGTTGGCATTAAAACCGCAACAAAATGCTGCAATGTATGGGAGTACTGTGATATTGGTATGTGGATTGCACACATATGTACAAAGAGTAGCATAGGTGTTCGGCACAATACCTGAAACACAATGTAGGCATGTATGGGAGGACTGTGATAATGGTGTGTGAATTGCACACATACGTAGAAAGAGTGCATTGAGTCCAGGTAGAGTGCATTGGGGATGGGGAGTGAATTGGAGGTAATATAAGGGTATTTGCAGTTGATGTATGATGGTGTGTTGTGCCTGTAAAGATCTACTGGATTGTGTGCATGGCTAGGGCTATTGCATGCAACAGTTTGGCCACTGGTTGGAAGTAGGTTTGAGAATGTAGCGTGTGAGTTTGTTAGTGTACCCATACGTATTGGTAGTCAGGAAAGGTACGTGGCCACATGGGAGCATGCATGTCCTATAATGCATTTTAGTTGGTGTGTTGAAGGAGTAGGCTATTGGGTGTATGGGCGGAGGCCGTAGGCCTCCGCCTATGTAGCCAACATTTTTTGGCTTGGGCACAACCGTATTTTAGGAAGGGCAGGGAGACATTAGCACATGGAAGGAATTGGTACGCAAGTACTCACATATACTTTATCGGTGGCTACTTGTAGAGGCGACTATCATTTTTTGGTGAGTGCAGGCAGGCTCCATTGGGGCTGGTGAGTACATTGGAGACAATATGAGGATATTTGCAGTGGAAGTGCTATGTTGTATTGTGCCTGCAAAACCCATACTGGCTTGTGTGCATGGCTGGGGCCCTAGGACATAACAGGGTGGGCACTGGTTGGAAGTAGGTAACAGAAAGTTGCCTTGATTGGGTTCATTACTGAATTGATATGTACGTGTGGACATAAAAGGTAAGTGGTGAGATGTTTCCATGCATGGGTCTATTGCTTTGCAGTGGGTGTGGCGAAGGAGTAGCCTGTTGCTAACAAACTGGCAACGCAATGCTGCTATGTATGGAAGTACTGTGATATTTGTATGTGGATTGCAGACATATGTACAAAGAGTACTTCCACTTTGCCTTAGGTCATTTGCATAGGTTATTATAAGCATACCTTGTGACATACAGTACACTTGTACATATGTAAGTGTCGGAAGGTTCCCACCTTTGCAGAATCACTGTGGAGGACATGGTCCAGTTCGTAAAGGAGCATGGGTGAGATAAGACACCATTTGCATTAGGAGTGGTGTGGATGTGAACAGAGGCTCGCTTCAGGGAGTGTAGTAAGAAAGTGGGACATGAAAGGATTGTTTCACTGCGTAATGTTTGCGACATGGCCCATGTACGCAGATACTAACATATAAAGAGTTGTGGAGTAGGTGTGCAGACGACAACCTTCAGAGGCTATTGGGGATGGGGCGTGAATTGCAGATATAGGGATTTTTGTAATCAGTGTACCATGTTGTGTTGGGAGTGGCAATCGCCTACTGCTGTGTATGGATAGCTAAGGGTGTTTGAAGTAACAATGTGGATATTGTTTGGAAGTAGGTTTCAGAATTTTGCCTTCTTTGGGTCAGTTTTTATACTGATATGTAACTGCAACATACACGGTTGAAAATATGTATGTCTCCTGTGGGTGCTCACTGTGACAGCATAGTTGTGGAGGAAATTTTGCAGTTGGCACACCAGTAGAGGTGGCGTGAAGTGACTGCACTTGAATATGGTGAACGTCATAGGCCTTTTTCCATTCACATACCGAGATGCCACAATTAATGTACAGTATGGTATACCTCTCGTTATACCCTGTACTTTGAGAGCGAAGGAAGGTAGTGTGAAATGACACGAGTTAATAAGCATTAGACATGTAAAGTATCGATAATGTACAGTCCAAAACACATACATTTTCAGCCGATAACAACATGAATGCCGTTAAGTCCAGCTATATACAGGATGGCAGGCCATCAGACTGTTACCTTTGTTTGGCGTACTTGTTGAGATGGGCAACAGACACGGTTGGAGCTGTTAGTGTGTGCAATTTTAATGTGTGCATCGCTATGTCTGTGTGCCGCATACACCATCGCAGCAGTTACTGGCGTCAGTGACTTCACTTGTGGACAGTCGTTCCTCACGGAGTGCAGTCCAGGTATTTATTTTATGTGCATGCCAAGCGTAGCACACTCTGTCATGTGGAAAGGAACAACATAAACAAAAGCAAAAGCGGACATGCGCACACAGAGTATATGGTTCCAGAACATTCCATACTTTACTAACAATACAGTGAGTGGTTGGAAGTGCTTTATTTTGCCACTGAATGTAAACGACAATATGCCAGTTGGTGCATTCACTGCTCATATTTCGCAAACAAAATCCAGTGAACAATGCCGTCTGTGCAATTCTGTACTTCTGTTCTCGTCTAGCAAAGTGGAAAAGAAGTACGTAGTGGTGCTTGGTGGCCCGTGTGGAAGAATACATTTTCTTTGAAAGGTAGCGAAGGTAGCATCTGGTGCCTGTGGGATGGCTTACAGAGTAAAGGTTTGCAGGTTGGTTCGTATAGCAGGAAACGCAAGTGGACATACCGGGCCATATTGGTTGGCCCAGATAATAACGATGGAAAAGAAATTGTTTATGGTAATCTTCCAATGGTTGGTCCACCAGCCGTCTATTGGAATGTGCAAGGTGTGGCACGCGCAGTAAGGTGCAAGATATCTGAGTAGAAAGAGGAATAAGAGTAGATCTAAGTAGCAGGTATTAGTTGCAGCGTACAGGACAAAACTTTGCAGGAAGGATAATGTAGTAATAGCTGCATGCCTGATGGACCATGAACTGTGTGTTAGTGCGTAGCGTCATATGTTAACCCACTGCCTTGGTCTCTGATTTGTAGGCAATACTGTGATTGTAAGGCTGCACACAAGAAAATGATTTTGAACCGTTGGGACTAGATGCTGTTTTCATGTGTTTCCTTTTTTACAAAGGTTGACAGTGGTAGCGAGTGTAGTTGGACCCACAGCACAATGTGTCTGTGTGTCTGCAAAGAAAGTAATACAATAAGAAACGTAATGTGGTCACCTCGGATTGCTGGAGAATGGAGGAGCAGCTTTGGTAAGAAGTGTGTCAATGAAATGTGAGCTGTAGATGTTTTTGTGCCGGTTGGCCGCTCCGTGCACCTGTGGCCGTTATAACGTACAGTACACTGAGGGTGCATAGTCGTAGTAATTGTGTGATAGGGCATACAAAGGGGCAGAACAGGGAATGCAGCAGTGTACGAGTGCACAGAAGGTGTGGTGCTTTACTGTATGACTTGCGCTGTATGTGTGCATTTGGAGGGGGTGGGGAAGAATGGCAACAAAAGAAAGTACAATGACAGTTGCAATTTACTGGGAATGGTGGAGACATGACAGTGTAATGGCGTCTTTTTACTGCCGTCACAAAGGTCTGTGTAAGGTAGAGAGAGGAAGTGAGCGGTAGAGTAAATTGTTAAATATGCATACTGAGGAGCACGATAATAAATGTTAATCGTAATATACATGTGATGTAAAGGTGTACTTAGATAATTTCGGCAAGTTCCATGCTTCTATTGGGTAGGCATGAAATTGCAGTGTACGCCGTATGGGATTGTTGCAGACTACCTTTGGGCACATGGACAGAGGAACTGCAGTGTAAATTCTGTATTTTTTTGCTAGACTTCTATACAATATCTGACTTTGGAGCTAAGCATGCTTCCCCCTCAAGGCTGTTTTATAATGAGCGTGTGTTCTGTTGAAGGAGAGGTATGTTAGGTTTAGATTTCCGGAGATGATCCAAGAAAAAAAAGAAGGAATCAGCCGGCAACATGTTTCGATTGTAGTATGTATTTACGAATGTTGGTAGTGTCATTACAGTGAAGGTAGTGCAATGTACAAGTTGAAATGATGGTACCGTACAAATGGTCCTGTGAATGCACAGATGGCAAAATACATAAAATGTGCTTTTACAGTGAGTAAGGACCAGTTATATGTGCAGTGTGTTAACAGGCAACGTTAGTAATGTCAGACTGTATTCGCTGTTTCAGAAGACGTGGGTGGGTGGTCCATCATACGCAGTTTGGTGTTGTGCTGAATGACCTTGTTTGGGGCTATTGTTCAGGAAACGAAAGTAGTTAGTGTGAACGTTTGTCTAACATTGTAAGGCAGTTATGGGCTTTAAATGGTGCTTCCTTTGCACAATGAAAAAGGGAAACAGAAGTTTAAAAAGTTAAGCAGTAAGGCAGTGGTTGGAATATGACTGGGGAGCTATGCTGTATGGGATGCAGTGAACTATGGGCTGGATACGTTTCTTGGAAATGGTGTTCATAACAATATATGACCTAATGGCCTACACGATGCCAGTGGAAAGCAAGGAGCCAAATGTTGCAGCAGTTAGGACAGTTATGTAAATGTATTGCTGCACACATGAAGTTGCATTGTTGTGATTATGAAGATTGTAGGGTAGGTTACTGTAGGGTTTTTTATTCAGTGTGTGCACTTATGATAGGCTTAGGTGACCAGCATACGTAGGAAACAGGTTATGTATTTTGTGCAAGAAATAGCAGCCAATGTCAACTGTAGTGGCTAAGGGGTAGGTGGCTGTGTTATGTGTGGGGTTAGTGGTACGTGGATAGATGTTTGTATGTATAGTTCTGCAATGCAGTGGCAATACTGGGCCAGGTGTACAATGTTTAGTGTAAGGCTGGAGGCCCTACAATGCACAGGGTGTAGTGTAGACCGTAGGCACAAGCTGCATAGTGTAATATAGGTGTGCATATAAATGCATATAATAGTATAATAGCAATCGTTGAAGAATTACAGTTTGGATTGAGGAAGGCCTGCACTGTGTTTTGTGTATGGAGTGTAAAATGTTGTGGTAAAAGAGAACAAAATTTGTTAGCGCAGGTATTTGGTAGTTTGCAGTCCACTACATAGCATTATCTTTATTTTGTGGATCCTCATAACTAGTATGTCGTACGTACTATGCTTTGACCCAGTGTACTGTGCAATCAGCGCAGTTCCTGTGGTTCTTTGCATAATCATTGGGTCTGTGGGAAATAAAAATCCATGCTGGATTAAAAAAAAAACTTCGACATTTCGTTGCTACTATGGTGAACAATGAATGATAGTGACGTTTGAAGTGGTTAGAGCACTTTGGAAGGTGTGCTCTTCAAATAGGAGGAAAAGTAACGGTGTACGATATCTGGACTATACATGTTGGTAGGATGGGTGGTGGTGATTTGTAAATGTTTTCCTGCTTCCTTTTTGTACCAATGTTTGTTTATGCTTTTGGTTGCTGCTGGTGGTTTGGAAGTATTATGATATTGTTCTGTGCTAATGTAGAATTCTGACTGTAGTTACATACCTGTTGGCGTACTGTAACTGCTCATAGTTTGGAAGTGTGTGATGCTATGTTTGTAGCACAGTAGTTGTTGAAGGTTGAGGTGGGTAGTTGTGATGCTGCAAATAACATTGTCGTATTCAGGTTGCAGTTAGATACCAGGTGGCATATTGTAACTGTTTACAGAGTCCCGTTTGTAAAGGGTATGTAGAGAAGCTTGTGCATTCCTGTGGTTACTTGGACATCTGTGTACATTTTGAAGTGGTACTGTCGAATTACGTATTTATGTGGTGGTACGTCATTATATGTTGGAGTTGTATGACTGTTCTCGGAGAGCTGGTGACTAATTTGCATAAGTGGTGATTTTAAAGGTTACGGAGGATAGTTTTGAACCCTCATACTTAGCACTTTCCCTTCCACGTATCCAGTGAAAAATACTGGTACTGTGCTTTGTGTACAAGTACTGTTTGTGTGACTGTACTCCTTTGGTTCATTGGGGATAGAATTGTCCAACACACACTGTAGTGCATTTTGTCAATGCTTCCAGTATGGTACGTTCCTTTAGGTCGATAGTGTGGAAGGAAAAACATTTTTTGTCCACTTACGAAGGTACTGGTTGGTGCTGGGGAGTAAGGTATAGTACATTTGTACATCAATGAGTACATTTTAGCTTCAAGAATATTAAGTAGGCATTTGCAAGATTTGCAGGTAGTCTGTGCTTTGGACTGATCGAAGTATCATTGCATTCCCACCATGACGATTGCTTTCTAACGTATGCAGTATAGTGGCCTCCATTGGCGGAGTCCCTGCTAGTGCAGAATTCTTATGGTAGTTACTTACCTGTTGGCGTACTGTAACTGCTCATACTTTGGAAGTGTTTGACGCTATGTTTGTAGCACAGTAGTTGTTGAAGGTTGAGTTGAGTAGTTGTGATATTGGCGTATTCAGGTTGCAGTTAGATACAAGGTGGTGTATTCTAACTGTTTACAGTGTCCTGTTTGTAAAGGGTATGTAGAGAAGCTTGTGCATTCCTGTGGTTACTTGGACATTTGTGTACATTTTAAAGTGGTAATGTCCAATTGCGGATTTACGTGGTGATACGTCCATATGTGTTGGAGTTGTAAGACTATTCTTGGAGAGCTGGTGACTGATTTGTGTAAGTGGTGATTTTAGAGGTTACTGATGAGTTTTGAACCCTCATACTTAGCACTTTCCCTTCCAAGTATCCAGTGGGGAATATTGGTACTGTGCTTTGTGTGCATGTACTGTTTGTGTGACTGTACTCCTTGGGTTCATTGGGGATAAAATTGTCCAACACACACTGTAGTGCATTTCGTCAATGCTTCTAGTATGGCACGTTGCTTTAAGTCGATAGTGTGGAAGGAGAAACATTTTTTGTCCACTTACGAAGGTACTGGTTGCTGCTGGGCAGTAAGGTATAGTAGGTTTGTACACCAACAAGTACATTTTGGCTTCAAGAATATTAAGTAGGCATTTGCAAGATTTGCAGGTAGTCTGTGCTTTGGACTGATGGAAGTATTATTGCATTCCCACCATGACGACAGCTTTCTTTTTTTTAAAAACTTTATTTAATACTTGTGGTACATGACATTGCAACAACAACACATATTGTGTATATTTGGAACATCAACGTTCAGTTCAGTTACATTACAGCATAGACAGCATTACTGATTTGGTGGATCACTTGGCCCTACCGGGCTGTTACTGGTCGAGTCCACTTCACATAGATATATTCTAAACTGGGCCCATATGTCTTTCGGTTTACTTGAGTTCGGGAGTGACATTATATAGTGTTCTTCACATTCGTTAACATACATCAATTCCTTAAGAAAGTGACTCCCTATTGGTGCCTGTGCACTCTTCCAATTTTGTAAAATGCACTTCTTTGCCACTGCGCATGTGATGTTAAAGAGTCTCCTCGTCACCTCTGATTGTTTACCAATATCCCCAAACAGATATTTTTGTGGTGTGAGGTCTGCCGGTATCTGAGTCACCTCCTCTAGGATATTTGCAACCTCGCCCCTAAAAGCGCGTACATGAGGACAGCTCCAGTACACATGTATCGAATCAGCCTGATCCACCCCACATTTTGGACTCGTACCAGGACCATTGTTTGTGAACCTCGCCACCCTTTGGGGGGTATAGTGTAGCTTATTTAACATCTTAAACTGAATCAACCGGAGGCCAGCGTTCATAGACACCTTCTTGGTCATTTTGCAGTACCTCTCCCAGTGTCTGTCCGTTATTTCTTCACCCAGGTCTGTTTCCCACAAGGCCTTAATTACGTTTAACGTTGGAGTATTAGCCTGCACGGCCGCATATAGCCCCGAAACGCTGGTTCCCGCTCGGGTTGCCAAGGTCAGCAGGCATGGGTGTGGTGGGGGCTCAACTGGGAACATTGGCCACCGGGCCTTAAAGGCCAGTCTCATTCTATGATATTGCAAAATCATCAATGGGTCCCTTCCCATCCCTGTTTTGAAGTCCTCCAGTGTTATAAATTTACCATTAGGGAATATGTCCTTAATTTTGAATTCTTCGTCTGGGTCCCATTTGTTTTGTATGCCTGGATTGTATGTGGGTGTTATACCTGGGAAGTTCCAAAACGGAGCCTCAGCGTAGTAAGGCGTCTTCACCCCAAGCCTTTGGAAGAGTTTAAACCATGCCTGTGCTGTCGTACTAAGTGGGTCAAATGGGCATTCATCTCTGTGTTTGACTTTAAAGATGACTGACCTCATGTCGGTCGGGCGTGCTGCATGCTTTTCAAGACAAATGTGGGGTGAGGTGTCGTGTTCGTCATACCAGTGCTTAACAAATTGGGCCTGTGCAACTAGATAATACAATTCAAAATCAGGTGCTGCTATGCCGCCTTTATTATATGGTTCCACCATTTTCTCCCATTTCATTCCGGCCGACCCCCTGCTCCAGATAAATTCCACCACCATGGATCGAAGAGTGTCGAAAAACCGCCGACCAGGCCATATCGGAATGTTAGTAGCTTAGGGAGGATGACCATTTTTAATATGGCCACCCGGTCTATAAGTGAAATAGGAAGTTTGGCCCAAAAGCGAAGCATAGTGGCAATCGTAGTCAGTAGGGAAGCATGGTTATTCAAAAATAGGGATGTTCTGTCTCCCGAAACTATAACCCCCAGGTATCTTATCTTGTCTGGGGACCACTGTAGACCGTGTGTGTTGCTTGGGCATTTGGTAGCAGGGGTAAGGGGGAAGATTTCAGATTTAGATCGGTTAGTCTTGTATCCCGAGTATACTGCAAATTTGTGCACTGCTTCCATTACTGGACCCAGGTGTCTGTCAGGTTCTCGGACATATAATAGGGTGTCATCTGCATACAGAGATATTGATTGGGTCAAGCCCGCCATCCATATACCCCTCTGTTCCTGATGTTCTCTAATTGCGGCAGCAGCTGGTTCCATGGTCAGGGCAAATAGTATGGGGGAGAACGGGCAGCCCTGTCTACTACCCCTCTTCAACTCAAACCAATCTGACATAGTATGGTTGGTCAACACCCTGGCTCTCGGGTTAGTGTACAACACCTTGACATAGTTCAGAAAGCTTGGGCCCAGTCCGAATTTTTCCAACACCATGAACAGGTATGTCCATGACACAGAGTCAAACGCTTTTTTAGCATCTAGGGACACAGCTACCGCCTGGGCCTCCGGTTTGATCTGGGCCATTACACCAAACGGCCTACGTAAATTAAGCGCTGTAGATCTAGTGGGGATGAACCCGCATTGGTCAGGGTGTATTAATACTGGCATGTGTGGCAGAAGTCTATTGGCCAGAAGCTTTACAAATATCTTGGCGTCACAATTTATAAGGGACAGGGGCCTGTATGAGGACATCTCGTTGGGGGGACGCCTGGGCTTAGGGAGTACCGTAATTATGGTCTCTCTAATGGATGGTGGCAGCGTCCCTACTTCTGTGGCCTCCTCCCAAATGGACAGTAATATCGGGGCAAGTTTCTCGCTCAGTTCCTTCTATAATTCGATTCCCAGACCGTCTGAACCAGGAGCTTTTCCGTTGGCCAATGATTTAATTGCTTCCTTAATTTCCTCAATCGTAAGGGGTTGGTCTAACAGTGACTTATTTTCAGCAATCAACTTTGGAAGCGTGATACTATCTAAGTATATATTGATGTCATTAGGGGTTTTTAGATCATGATTAGCGTAGAGTTCTTTATAGAAAAGGGAAAACTCCCTATTAATACCCTCCTCGCTCGTTTGGACTGTGCCATCGCTCGCCACTATGGTGGAGATCAAGGTGCGGCCACTATCAACTTTCAGCAGGTTAGCTAGGGTGCGCCACGCCTTATTACCTTCGCCATATCGGCGAGCTCTGGCCGGAGTGGCCATATACAACAACTCCCTATTAGCTAGTTTATTGAATTCTTGTAGGTTGCTATTAATGTCTGCAAGGGTGCTGTCTTCATGGCAGGATGTATATCGTTGCTCTAGCTCCCCCAGCAGTTTCTCAACCTCCGCTAGTTCCTTCCTGACCGCTTTCAATAGCCCCGTGGATTTGGATATCAGGATACTCCTCACCCATGCCTTGAATGTTTCCCATAATGTCGCAGGGCTATTTACTGATTCCCTATTGGTTTCGAGAAATAATTCTACCTCGGTGTGTAATTCCTCTACTACTGCGGGGTCCTTAAATATGTCAGAAGGCATCCTCCATTTTCTGACTGGGGGTCTAAGGTTACCTAGTATCATGTCTAACCCAATAGGGGAGTGATCCGATAGGGTGCAAGGAAATATTTCACTTTCATTAATTTGGTGCATGAGAGACGCCGACACCAGCCAGTAGTCAATACGGGACTCGGTGTCATGCACTGAGGAGTAAAAGGAATACTGTCTCTTTTGGGGGTGCAGTGTCCTCCAGGCATCTACCAGCTGCAGTTGCGAGATGATTTGTTGTAGAGCATTAGCTGTTTTCGTGGGGTTCCTGTGTGTGTTCTTTGTCTAAAATAGTATTAAAGTCTCCTCCCCACAATTTTTGTTCGCCCCCACTCGCACCTATCTTATGTAATACATTTGTGTAAAAATCAGGGTCGTCCATATTTGGACCATACGTATTTATCAAAATCAATTCTTCCCCCATGATGTTTCCCCAAACTATAACGTAGCGACCCATCGGGTCTATTTTACTCCTCTCAACCTGGAACCCAACTGATGGGTGAATCAGGGTCAATACCCCCCTTGCCTGTGAGGAGTATTCCGTACAATACCTATGAACACCCCACCCTTTCAAGAGCTCGGCATTAACCTTCTGGAGCGCATGAGTTTCCTGTAACATGACAATCTGAGGCTGATGTCGAGTAATATAAGCTCCCACTTTTCTCAATTTGGCTCAATTGTTCAGCCCCCGGACATTCCAAGTAAGAAGTTTCAATTTAAGCCCTTGGGCTGCTTTGACAGAGTTAGCCATGTCTGTATACCCAGTTTGTACTTTTTGCCTTGCTGTTATTTAGGAGAGTTCCATGTGTTGCAATGTCACCACGTTTTTTAACTTGTGAGACTCCTCTAACTGAGTCCCAGTTCCCGAACTCCCCCCCTCCCCTCCGCCTTGCTTAATCTTACAACATTTTATTCCCCCACCCACATCATCAACCCCAACATGACAATGCTGCCCACAATAAACAGTCCCTAAAACATGTGGAACTTTCCTTAGACCCTCCTCCAGCTCATGCAGGGCCCCGTCGCTTCAAGCGGATCTCAGAGGGCGATCGCGGGCAGGGGGGGCTAGGTCCGCCGTCTCTGGCGGCCAAACTCTTGGCCTCTACCTCCTTCCGGGTAGGATGTCGTAGGTCGTGCGGCGCTCCTCCCCCACCTCAGCTTTCAGTCAGGCGTACGCGGAGCCCACAGGTGGGTCCGCAGGCCTCCACCAGCCGCCAAATCTGCAACGCAGGATTTCTCAGCACCCCGGCTCCGATTTCACACAATTTTACACCGGCATGTGCAGCGTAGCTTCTGCTACCAGGGTGTGTTGACTTTTCGAGCTTGGGACGTTGCTGACCGGATGAATTTTGTAAAGGATTTCTTCCGAACCGGAGCTCCTACGCTAGGCGGCCATCTTGGATGTGCGCAACAGCGCCCCCCATGACGACAGCTTTCTAATGTATGCAGTATAGTGGCCTCCATTGGTGGAGTCCCCTGTGTGGTAGATTATGGCTACAGTTGAGAAGATGTTTTTGCCAAGTGATACCTGTCCGTGTGTGAAGGCAGTAAGTTTGCAGTTGTTTTTGGTACCGTGGGCATTGTATCTTAAGAGCATTAATATCACATATTGACTATGTGAGTGTATATGTAGCATAGAACGAATATCAGAATTGCACGACGTACACCACATGCTATGGTTTGCATTTTGCACTAGTTGGTAAAATGGAATGGAGTCACAGATCGATATTGATCCATACATGAAGAATTCATTAGGGACTTGCTCCTCAATGGCATGGTTGTAAAGAGTGCATGCATGTTTCCACAAGTCGGAAATGTGAAAGATTTCATTTATAAGTATGTTTTTTCTTTCTAGTATTTGTAGTAAGTACATTAGAAATTCCTGTGGCTCTTCTTGTCGGTTTAAAGGGAATTTCACCATTCCAGCACTGTAGTCCAATTCTTGCCTTATTCCTCAGACACTGTAAATGGTGTCAGGATTACTTACTGCATTTCTGTGAAGGACGAGCATTTGCAAACACAACTGGTCTGCGCCATTTAAATAAATGTTTTCCACCACTGCTGGTATTTGGAATAGAACATTAATTGTTACAATTGCATAGCAATTAACACCTGTTGTATTGTAAAATTTGAATGCTCCAGGTACTTCTGTGTCTGAGTCCTTTGATGGAAGGGTACGTGGTTTCTTTGCAGAGGCATTTTTTTGTGGTTGGAGTTGGGTATGGTTTGTCTATTTTACTCCTTTTGTATGTGCTTTTGGTTGGCAATTTCTTTGATGGTAGTGTGGCGAAATCATTTAGTACTTCTGATGCAATGAGCTTTATGTCCAAATCTTTTGGTTTTTGAGGAATAGGGTACATGTTTAGATGGGGTGTGTACAGTGCATGTAGTCTATTGTACTCTATGATGCAAGGAATTTCTGCACTGACTGCAGTTCCATCAAAATGAACTAGATACAGTCCTTCCAGTGTAAGTAGCCGTGACAGTGCTACGCAGCTCATGCCTTCTTTGAAGACTGTGTTGCCAATATCAATCAATGCTTCATCTAAGGTTAGATCTTGCGATTTATGAATAGTTACTGCACAAGCTAGCGAGAGAGAAAACTGTTCTCAGCGTACATACATGTCTTTGAAAAGAAAATCTCGCAGTTGTGCGTCCTATATTTTTGATTTCTGAAAGTTTATCAAACTTGATGTTTACAAACTGAATGCTGTTGTCCTGTTGGTATGTCTGGAAGCTAACAACTGTACCAAGTGCTCCATTAACTAAACCTTGCACTACGTCAATGTTACACTTTAGCATAACTCTACAGTTGACACATAAAGTTAACATTTTCTCCAAACCAGCTCTGTTAGAGATGGAGTTCTCCAAGGCTTGTAGTCGTGCTATGCCTTGTTAACCCATAGGTATTGTCATACCGTGTACGACCAGTTTGTCTGTGGCATGAATTTGCACTAGTGGTTGTTTTTCTTTTTGCAGCATTGTTGCATTAAATTGTGCACCACTTGCTAAGGTTGGCATTAAGGCCATACAGCTGACCTTTTTCTGAGCTAATTGTTCTATGACATCTGTAGCACATGTGTTACGCCCGTACAGCTCATGGATGCATTTACTATTGAGGGTAGACTGTGCCTCCTTTGATAGTACACCAATCCTCTTTTTTTGAAAATATTGGTGTTAGGAAAGATTTCGTAATTGTAGGGAATTTTCCTTCCATGTGGCAACCCCTAAACTTTTTGCTATTGTTTTTAACCTTATTCCTGACTTTGCCAGAGAAGTGCAGCCTTCTGCCGCACTCCTCTGGGCTTTCGCTCCTTTTCTTATGGGGAAACTGACATGCCCTTAAGACAGTCAGTACCGGGGAACGCTGTTTCCCGTAGTTTCTTTTATCGTGTTGCGGCTTTAGTGCAACATGACACAAGAGGGCACTGTAAGCTAAGTTACAGCTCTCTTGGGTCTCTAGCCTTCTACAGGCCCTAGATACTCTTTTAGGATGGTATTTTGATCGGTGCAAGTCATTCAGGGACTGGAATGGTGGCAGCGATCGTTTTGTTTATTTTGAGCTCCTTTTGGCGTTCTGAGCACGTTTTTCGCACTGAACCCAAAATGGTGGCCTGGCTCCCAAAATGGCCAGTCCACGAGGCTCCTTTGTCCTGTCCACTGACCGTCTTGCTCCCTTCACCTTCCCCAGGTCGGGCGACCCGGGGCCTTCCTTATTTGGGCATGTACTTTCCCGCGAAACGTGGTTGCTTTCGCGGGCTTCTACATGTCGTTTGTGTGCCTCCAGGGTGTGGGCTGGGATGTCTGGTCCCAATACACATCCTGGGTGCCAGAGAGTCTAGGGTGGTGTGAATGCCTGGGACCACCGTGGTCCGTGATTGGTCCACGTATGGTATGTGTGTTGATGAGCGGATCTCCCATTGGCTCCCCTCCGTTTTGGCGCGAAGGGAACCGTGGATAAGAGGGAGCTGGAAACACCACTACCATGTCGATCTCCTGAGTTCTCACGAACGAAGGAATACAGGAGCCAAGTATCCTGCAACCAAGAGGCTGGACCGAGGAATCGCTGGTGACCCGCTGAAGGAATCCTCCTTTGCACTGCTGTCGTCCTGTGAAACCCTTTCCTCCTTGGATCGAACCAGAAGGCCTGTACTGGTGCTTCGACCTTTGGAATAGCAGGAACAGCTATTCCCGGCGACTTCATCATCTCCTGCCAAGTGAGCCTTCGGAAGTGTCTCTGGGCCATCCAGTTGACTGACCAGCTTACAAGGGAGTCCTGCTCTGTAACTGCCGCCAGGTTGTGTTGTATTTCGAGTCCTTGTCACTCTCCCACGCTTCGTACGCTTGGCGTTCCCAAGTCTGAAGGGAGGAGTGTACATTTGGCTTGAATACACACGGCCGCTCCGTTGTCCTGCTGCGGCAACAAACTGTGCTAGTTTCGTCGATTGGGACGCCTTTTTGCTCTACACGACTACGAGGCGTTCCCTGCTCTTCTGAACCTGCCAGCTGCTGAAACTAACCTGGAGAAGTCTGGGCCTGCTTGCTTCGGGGACCGGTGAGTAGTTTAGCTAGGACCTGGTCGCCCTCCTGCAGTATCCCATTGCTTTTCCCTGCTGTGTAAAAACAGCACCCTTTTGCCGTACTCGCGCTCTGCTTTTGCTCGCTGTGGAGGCTGCGCTTGAGTTGCAGAACCTGTTCTCCTTCTGCTGTGCACTAACCCGAACTGCCTGACTTCCTACGAAGAGCTTCCCCTTTTGCCCGTTGGCACCGGCGTGGCAGGTACTTTGAGCACAAGGCTCCACTCTTCGCAGGGCTCGGACTTCCATCTAGTTAGGTGCCTCTGAAGGCGTTTTCCTTTCCTTTCAGGTGGACTACATATTTCGTGCTTTAAACGCTTGCGACTGTGTATTTGTATATATATTGTGTTGATATGGTATGTGTTGGTTTAATATTGTGATATTGTGATTTTCTCGCTACGGTCATTGTTTTAAAGGCCTTAAAATAAATGTGTATCTATTTTTGATATAACTGTTTGGAGTAGTTTGTAAGCGCTCTTGCTTTGTGTGCTCATTGCGGGCTTTCAGTCACCCTCACCCCTCTTGAGACCTAGTCTTGACCGCCGCGATCGCTACCTTGATTGGTCTGGCTTGTCCAGAGGTTACCCTGTTCCAAGTAATTAGGTTGGCCTTCTGAACTTCTGCGCCACCAGGACAGAGTTCAGAAATCCGTCTTAACAATTGGCATAGGTGAGGTCTGCAGACTGACACATGTTTTGAGTTAGTTCTCTGTATTGGAAATGTTGCCAAAAATTTACATTCCCGATGCTTCCAAGACTTTTATGGCACTGTTTGGGTCCTAAGGTTTTGAAGATACGTTCACCTATGACTGGTGTGAATTGAAGGAGATCTCCAAAAACAATTACATGTTTTCCTTCAAAGAGTTCTTCCTAGTCTGTTTTGAGGACCTCTTGCAATCTGAGGTGAATCAAAGCCAACATTAGGTTGGAGACCATGTTCACCTCATCTATCAGGAGCATTTTCATTTGTTTCAAAACTCTGCGTAGCTCCATAGCAGATTCTGCTGAAAGTTTATGGTACTCTAATTTGTTTTGGTGTTCTACTGGAAGGAGTAGCAATCTGTGTAGAGTGTCTCCACCTATGTTGTAGGCAGCCAAACCTGTAGGGGCAGATATAACCACAGAAAGGTTGTTTGTTAATTGTTGGAGGTACTTACTGATAATTTTTATTAAGATTGTTTTCCCTGACTCAGCTTCACCACTTACATACAGCAGTACAGGTTTGTAGTTGTCATAGCTAAGTTTTACTTTCGTGCTGTATACCATGTTCAATGGTTTTATTTACTTCTACAAAAATGGTACGCTGCTCATCGTTTAGTTGGGATTTAAATACTTCCAAGTCTTCTGTAGAGTGCTTATACTGAAGCATAGTGGTGGTTACCTCAGTCATGGCTAATTTTGCCTCATTTGCTATGAGTGGCTCTCCAAGTGGTTCTTGGCTGCCTGTTTGCGAATGTTCACTGCTCTCAGAAGTGTCTAGAGTTAATTGTACTTGAAGTTCTTCTTCTTGTTGGCGTTCACTGTCCAATATGGTTTTGTACTGTGTAAAGTTTTCATCTTAAATTGTACTTTCAGTGGCTTTGAAAGCATCTTCATAGGAGGTGTAGGTAGCTAATAAATCATCTTTTTGCCATAGTTTAAAAAGTTGCAGTAGAGCCATGTAGTACAGTTCTTTGTGTTGTGTTTTTAAGGACAGCTTCATATGATTAATTAGGCTGCATTTGGTGAGTCTCACCACAAGGCTTCTAAAGTACTACTTCTGTTTGGGTAGTATGTGTCCCATAAACTGTTCTTTAAAATGTCCTGGCTGTTGGAATCGCTTTTGGCTATTGTTTGTATGTCTTCGTACGATTTAAGTACTCTTCTTCTGGATGCAGCAGGCCCGAGGCTTAGCCACATTATGATGTCTGATTTCCATTATAAGGCTGTGCCGGTTAAGCAGTCAGCGGCTTCGTAGCTACCACATTCTCTATGGGACAGCATTTTAATGCCAAAGCTGTACAATTTTTGTGCCAGTGTTTTGCCAGAGGATATGTCATCCCAGAGGTCTTTGAGCTCTGTTTTCTCTGCATTGGTTACGTAGGCAGTGACATGTCATGTAACAGCAGTGGGATTGTCTGCAATGTACTGCACATCAACATTGGCATTCCATAAGAGGGCAATACTAGCATTGTAATCATTGATGTACTTTGATGCTTCGCTCCTTTTTATGCAGTATGTGTTTTTAGGAGATTTTACCTTCACACTGTGTTTGCAGGTGGCGTGGCTCTCTTTCTGCCTTGTTGTCTACGGAATTGCCGTTTGGTAGGCATTGTGTACTAGCTGTTGGCGAAGAAAGGGAAGTGTGGGTGTGCACATTTTGACATGTATATGTGAGTCAATGGGTGAATGGGAGGGTAGGCAGCTATTTAATTGCAAGTGTGTGGCGGTGTAGTGGTGTGTAAGGTTAGGTTGGGGATACTATGTTAGTATGTGGGCATTATTCTAATAACATCAACAAACTTGGCCTTAACTATACCATCTTTACAATAGATGGTAATACTATCAAAGTAGCCAAGGAAGTCAAAACTCTAGGCTTCTACCTAGTCACCACCCTTACATTCAACAGACAGGTCAACTCCATGGCCTCTTCTACCGCCTACACATGCAAACTAATCAGAGAAGCCAAGCCTTTCCTCTCCACCAATAGTTGTACCACTTTGGCAAGACCCATAATTTTGTCAAAACTGGATTATTGTAACGCCCTATATCTAGGGAGTAACAAATATATCACCAACAAAATCCAGATTCATACAATATGCTAATTTGAAAATATTACAGAATACAGATCTTTGAGTATACTGCTTTCAATTTTTACAGGGATTAACCCGTGATTCATCCGACCGCAATTCGGTAAGCATGTTTTACTATTTACAACCGTGACATAAGTAAACGGTACCAGATGTTGCTTACAAAGGGGTAATCTTTCAGGAATAATGGGATTCTAAACAAAACTGTGTTGATTCTGGTAGTACAATTCATTTGATCTTATTACACAGGAAGGAGATTTCATTACGGATATGGGTATATGTGTTTTGAATAAAAGTAATACTAAATGGCGAAAAACTGAGTATATTGAAGGGTAATTACAGTGAGATCATTTATGCGCACACTTATAATTCTTCATTTTTTCTGTTTTCTTTTCCCCGTTCTTTTTCTTGTTGTTTTATTTTGTCTCATGCTTTGATGCGTGTGCATATCTGAAAATTAATGGTGAATACAATACCCGATTTTTTCCTTTCCTTTTAACACATGGTTATACTTAATTTCTTTACAAATCTTATTTTATATTCCAATCATATCTGTAAAACGAATGGTAGAGCATGAATATGATTTAATTTGCCCAGAAATAAGTTCAGTTTTGACAAAGGCCTATGAGAGGCCGAAACACATGTAAACAACCAAAGGGGCAATGAAAAAATAAAATCTTTGCTGACTGCAATCATAGTGACTAAGGGCAATTATTTCCGGAGCCAACTTAATTTTGGTGGTGCAGCTAATGTGTGTTTCACAGACTTTTTTCTAATAGCAAACACCACTGTGTTAAAGTTTGAACTTAGAAAGTGTGCCTAATAGCGTCATTGTACCAAAGTTTGAACTTAGAAAGTGTGCCTAATAGCGTAATTGTGCCAAAGTTTGAACTTAGTAGATAACGCCACTGTGTTAAAGTTTAAACTTAGAAAGTGTGCATAACAGTGTAATTGTGCCAAAGTTTGAACTTAGAAAGGGTGCCTAATAGCGTTATTGTGTTAAATTTAAATTTGGAAAGGGTGCCTAATAACATCACTGTGCTAAAGTTTGAACCTAAAAAGTGTGCCCAATAGCGTCACTGTGTTAAAGTTTGAAGCTCGAAAGTATGCCCAAGATCATTGAGTGTGCCAAAATTGTTCCACGGCGGTGAGCTTCACATCTAGAAAGTTAGCTCAAGATCAGTGAGTGTGCCCAAATTGCTTCACTGTGCTGAGTTTCACATCTAGACTCTTTTACAATTTGAATCTAGTAAGTGTAGCCAACATCATTGAATGTGCCTTATAGCATCACTGTGCTAAAGTTTGAATGTAGATTGTGTGCCTAATAACGTCATTGTGTCAAAATCTTGAAGCTAGAAAGTGCGCCCAAGAACATTGAGTGTGCCTAAATTGTTCCACTGTGGTAAGCTTCACATCTTGATCAGGTGCCCAAATTGTTTCATTGTGGTAAGTTTCTCATCTAGATAGTGTGCCCAAATAGCATTGAGTGTACCCCAATAGCCTCACTGTGTTGAATCTTACATCTAGACTGTGTTACAATTGAATTTAGAAAGTGCAGGCAACATCATTGAATGTGCCTAATAACTCACTGTGTTAAAATGTAATTTAGAAAGTGTTCCCAACAACATCGAGTGTGTCTAATAGCGCCACTGTGTTAAAGTTTGAACTTAGAAAGTGTGCCTAAATAGCTTCACTGTATTAAAGTTAGAACTTAGAAAGCGTGCCTAATAGCGTCGCTGTGTTAAAGTTTGAAATTAGAAAGTATGCCTACTAACTTCACTGTAAAGTGAATCCACTGTGTTGAACTCCACCTCTTGATATTACAACCAAGCCCTAACTCCACCCTCACCACACCATGAGTCCATCCCGCCCATCTAGGTCCAGGGAAAGAGCCTCACTCTGGCGCGCCTCCCTCCTCCCAATTCCTTCCCCCATACCATCCCAAACTCCACCACGCTCTCACCCCATCCCCTTTCCAACCCTCAAGCCAGAGGAGCCCAATGGCGTGCCAGTCATCCCAAAACTCCTGTTGCTCCGATCCCTTCCACCCACCCACCAGCACCCCCTGCCCCACCAATAAACCACCCACCCAAACTACCAGACCCACCCCATCCCGCCAACATTCTGTGCCCTCTACTCGCGTCAACTCCCTCTAACATCCCCCACCAACCTCATCCCTTTACCTCCCTAAAAACTGCACGTCTTGCCCTGGCAAGAACAGTTGCCGCATTTCCATCGCCCTGCGACCCCCCCTACCCTCTCACACACTCCAACTGCAATAAAAACCCTGAAAAAAAGAAAACAGGCCAGGTCTCCCTCAATCTCCCACTACTCCTCACCCCTCCTGCCTCGACCCACCACCTCAATCTCTCAACCTCCACCATCACCAACTGCCCCCCACCCTCACCCTGCCTGCAACCCCTCTCCTTTGAATTTTCGCCAACCTCACCTAGAACCCCTAACCCCATGTGCTTCACCCTTGAATCCCCAGCCTCCACCCACACACACCCATCCAACCCCATCCGCCCCACTCCCACCGCCTCCCCTGCCTGCCTACTCTTCCCAACCACCATCGACCGATCCGCTTCTCTCATCTCATAGATCTCGCATACTCCCCACCACCTGCCACCCCTACCGGCCACTCATCCACTCCTCCCCACCGCCACCCATAAAACCTCCACAACATACCCCAGTGCAGAAGATGCATCCTCCTTAATGCCCGATCTGTATAAAAAAACAGACAGTGCATCTTTGACCTCCTCGTCTCAGACAATCCAGACCTAGTCTTTATCACAGAAACCGGGTTTTCGACGACTTTGCCCCTATCGTCCATGAAGCCTTTCCCCGAACTACTCCCTCATCCCACTAAGCGACCGTCTAGAGGAGCAATCGTCTTCAAGTCACACTTCTCTGCCTCAATCTTCGACTGCCAGACAACATCCCTTCCTGCAAATCGCTTCTCGTCAAACTATCCCTCCCCCCCAACGTTCTCCCAAAGCTTCCTAATCATCTACAGACCCCCTGGCTATGACAGACAATTCTCAAGCAACCTCTGTGATTCGATAGCCACCATCCAAATAAACCATCCCACCCTCACTCTTCTAGGGGATTTCAATATCTGGCTCGACATTCCCACCAACCCCATGACCCACTCACTGGTGGACTGCCTAGATGTGCTTAACCTCCGCCTTCACATGAATGGCCCAACTAACTCTAAAGGACACACCCTTGATGCCAACTTTAGCTCCCACGACCAGATACATCTAAGCCCCCCAATACCTATCATCTGGTCGGATCACTTCATTGTGCCCTTCACCATTTGCTCGCCCGCCCCCATCCCTATACCTGAACCAGAACCCCCCAATCAACGCAAATGCTGGAAGAAACTAAAGATCCTCTCTGACCTAGGCAACGCCCTGCTTCAACCTCTTCCCTCATCCATTCCACGTAATGAACCCTTAGCCATGGACTCCTTTGACTTGTGGCTCAATATCTCACTAATCCTGCTCACTCCCACCTGCCAATCCTCGGCTCGCCGTGGCCCTTATCCCAGATGGTTTACACCAGAACTGAAGAATGCAAAGCAACTGTATAAATCCCTCAAACGCAAATGGCGGAAAGATAAAAACAACATGAGGAGATCCACCCTTGCCCGGCACCATTGCCACTACAAAGCCGAAATCCGAAAAGCAAAAAAAGTCCACTACAACTCTCGAATTCTCAACTGTGAAAACCCCAGCAAGGAACTTCACAAAATCATTTCTGAATTCACCAAACCAACCTGTACCTCCACCCAATCCACCCCATCTCAATCACTCTGCAACTCGCTCTCACTCCTCTTCTACACCACTGCTCTTGACAGAACAAATTCCCTCAACAACAAACTGGCCCTCCTTTCCTCGGCATGTAATCCACCCCCCTACAAGTCTCCCCCCCCCGCCTGCCACAGCAACTGCAACCCAACCCACTTTCAACTCGTTCACACCAATATCAAGAGATGCATTTCTCAAGCTTCTCTCCGCCCGGAAACCATCCTGCTCCCCTCTTGACCCCTGCCCCGCCTCAATCCTCAAAGAAATATTCACCCCCACCTGCACAGGAGAGCACGCAAGAACCATCATAAATGACTCCCTCTCTTCTGGAATTTTTTCTGAAGCCATCAAAACTGCACATGTCAAACCTCTTCTAAAAGAAACCTTCCCTCGACCCACTCGACCCCAAAAACTACTGCCCCATCTCAAACACCAGGTTCCTTGCTAAACTCACCGATCAAACCACATACTCTCAACTAAATGCCTCTGTTAAATCCAACAATCTCCTAGACCCTGCACAATCAGGCTTCAGACCACGACACAGAACCGAAACGACTTTGACCTCAATCTGGGACAACCTTAAAATCACTGCAGACTCTGCGTGATGTGCTGCACTAATCCTTCTAGACCTCTGCGCCGCCTTTCACACAATCAACCACGCAATCCTCCTCCACCACCTCCACTCCCTAGGAATCCATGGAAACACTCAAATGGATAGCATCCTTCCTCAACAATAGGAAACAAATAACCCTCATATCCACCTTTGCTTCCGCTGTCCGACCAGTCAATAGCAGAGTTCCACAAGGAGCATGCCTATCAGCCCTCCTGTTCAACCTCTATATGTCCACCCTCCCAGGAATAATCCGCCCACACAATATCTTGTGTTATAACTACGCTGAAGAGAACCAAATAATCCTAACACTCCTCAACTCAAACTCCAACTGTCAGCCCGACCTTGCAGCCTGCCGCCTTGACATTGATCGTTGGATAACTACAAACCACCTCCTCCTAAACCCCACTAAAATCAAAATCATGGTGTGCGGCAACACCGAGCTTCTCCCACACCCTTTACCATGGCCTACATCCATGGGCAATCCGCCCACCGCCTCGACAACAGTAAAAAACCTTGGATGCACTCTCAACTCTGACCTAACCCTCTCTTGTCAAATCAACAACGTCTCTAAATCCTGTCATTACCACCTCAAAAATCTTAGACGCATTTTTCCGTACCTCTGCTTTCCCAACAGACTCGCCGCTGTCCAATCTACTGTAATGTCGAGACTGGACTATGCCAACTCCCTCTACCTCGGGGTCCAAGCATACCACCTCATTAAATTACAAAGAGTACAAAAATCAGCAGCCAAAATGTTTCTAGCACTTGGCCCAAGAGACCACACCTCTCCAGCTCTCAGAACTCTCCACTGGCTCCGGGTTGGACGAAGGGTGACTTTCAAAACCTCATGCATCTCCCACCGAGCAGTGCATAAATCTAGCCCTTTATACCTACAGGACAAGCTAAAACCCTACCACCCACCGTGCTCTCTAAGATCAAGCTCTGCCCTCCTCTTAGTGATACCAAACACCGACTCAGTCAGGTTAGGAGGATCCTCATTATCAGCCTTGGCCCCCACTCTATGGAACTCGCGTCCACCCCAAATTCGACTCACCGAAGACTACCGGTCTTTCTGCAAATTACTGAAAACTTGGCTCTTCCCACAATGAATCGACGCTTAGAGCAAATGGAATTAATAAGCCACCATAAACAGTAATCCAAGGTTGTTTGGACAAAGTAAATAAAGAGCAAAGAACAAATTACTGAAAACGTGGCTCTTCCTATAAAGAACCGACGTTAGAGCAAATGGAATGAATATGTCACAATAAACAGAAATCCAAGGTTGTTTGAACAAAGTAAATAAAAGAGCAAAGAGTCGATGGAACATGATCGAGAGACTAAAACAGATAGTGTAACTAAAACGGACAGAGCGAGTGAAACAGATAAAGTAAGTGAAATGGATGGAACAGACAGAGTAAATGGAACAGATCGAGTGGACGGAATGGGTAGAGTGGACGGAACGGATGAGGGGAAGGAAACGGATGGAGTGGATAGAACGAATAGAGTGGATGGAACGGTTATGATAGGTTATTTATAACGCGCTTAATACCCAGAGGTTTCTAAGCGCAGACTTCGGGTCGAACCTGTGTTGCGCCCTGTCGTCTTGCTTCCAAGGCGTGCACGTTGCCGCTGAGCTATCCTCCTAGGACAAAGGATGAGGGATGGAACGGACGAGGGGATAGAACGGACGAGGGGATGGAACGGATGAGGGGATGGAACGGATGAGGGGATGGAACAGATTAAATGAATGGAATGGATGAAGTGAATTGAACGGCTGGGGTGGATGGAAGGGATGAAGCGGATGGAAGGGTTGAAGCGGATGAAGGGATGAAGCGGATGGAAGGGATGAAGCGGATGGAAGGGATGAAGCGGATGGAAGGGATGAAGCGGATGGAAGGGATGAAGCGGATGGAAGGGATGAAGCGGATGGAAGGGATGAAGCGGATGGAAGGGATGAAGCGGATGGAAGGGATGGAGCGGATGGAATGGATGGAGCAGATGGAAGGGATGGAGCAGATGGAACGGATGGAGTAGATGGAACGGATGGACCGGAGAGTCGATGGAGTGGATGAATCCGATGGCATGGACGGAACAGACGAGTGGACAGAACGGACGGAACGGTTGGAGTGGATGGAATGGTTGGAGTGGATGGAACGGATCAGGGGATGGAACGGATGAAGTGAATGGAACAGATGGAACGGACGGAGTAGATAGTGGATGGAACGAATAGTGTGGATGGAACGGTTGAGGGATGGAACGGATGAGGTATATGAGGGATAGAACAGATAGAGGGGATGGAACGGATAGAGGGGATAGAACGGATGAGGAATGGAACGGATGAGGGGGCGGAACGGACAAGGGGCGGAATGGATGAGGGGATGGAACGGATGAAGTGAATTGAACGGCTGGAGTGGATGGAATGGATGAACTGATGGAGTAGATGGAACAGACAGTCGATGGATCAGATGAAACGGATGGAGTGGATGCAAGGGACAGAGTGGTTGGAACAGACCGAACGGTTGGAACGGACGGAATGTATGGAACGCATGCAAAGATGGAAACGGATGGATGAATGGAACATATTGAGTGATGGAAATAATGGAACGCATCGAGCAGATGGAACGGGCTGAGTGGATGGAACAGATAGAGTGGATACAACAGAGAGAATAGATGGAACAAACTGTGTGGCGGACTGGATGGAGAAGTGTCATGATGCCCGCTCCCGGGGAGCCGGTTCAAGCCCTGCATCCCCAAAAGCGGACATCCAGTCCCCAAGGAAGGACCCAGCAACCCCATATAGGGGCCCTTTGGACAGTGTCCTGGCGCCTATGGCGCCAGGCTCATAAAAGACATCAGTCCTGGCGCCATAGGCGCCAGGCTCATTATGGAAGTGCTTGGGTGCACTTACCTGATGCAGACCATGCTGCAGGATCCCGGCCTCCTTGAGGCCTGAAAGGAACTACTTTACCTGTGGGACTAATTTACCATCCGGGCGTGGTCGGGGAAGGATACATACCTGATTGGAGGAAGGATACATACCTGGAACTTCTTCCAAGGCTATTTAAACCCCACCCAAACAGCCACACGTGCTTCGCGTTGTTCTGCATCTAGCAGCTGGACGCTCACCGTGTCTGCTCCTGAATCCTGACTTCTGCCAAGCCTGCCAGCATCCTGGATCACCTGCAAAGGAAGAGAAGAAGAAGAGAACAGAAGAAGGAAAAGTCCTTACCTGCTAAATCCGCATCCCGGAGACATCTCGCCGACAATCCTGAAAAGGAAGACTTATTTAAAAGCTCATCGCGTCGATCGCTGCAGCGCCGCATTCCACTCACCTTTTCAGGGCGCCTCCATGTTCAGCAGCGATCATCTGGATTCGCAGTCACGCCCCAGCGCCTAGGGAGAAAAAGACCAGAACAAAAGGTGAGAGAGAGAAGGGAATAAGGAAAGTTAAATCTCCATGTTAAGACTTACCAGTTGATTCATTCCCTCTTCATTTCGGGTCCGCGCCGCATCCTGGCATTTCCGGACCTCGGCCCCTAAGGGGAAAAAGAGACATCAGGGTTAATGAGCGAATGAAAAGACATTACCAAAAAAACGCTCATTAAAGACTTACCTGATTTCTACAAGGATTTCACCTCTCATCTCGGGTCGGTGCCTGTTCCCCGGCATTCCGTACCCCGGCCCCTATGGGGAAAAATACACTAGCATTAGTACATTAATGCATGGACACAAGGGGAACCTCTTATCAAAAAACTTACCTGGAAGCCAAGCAAGTTTGGTTCTCACCAATCCGAAAATCCAGTGAAGTAATTGGATACCAACGCGCCCCTGCATCAGAAGCAGGATGGAGAGCTCGTCCTTCCAGACCCTAAGGTGAGACGCTACGAGGGATCACAGAAGGGTTTCGAGGAGAGTGAGAGGGGAAAGTGGGAGGCCGATTGCATTACCCGACAGACAGTTAATCCCCTATTTTCGCCTACAGAAGGATACTTCTGCGAGCCAGACAAGCCAGATGGTCCTTTCCGTCTTCCGAACCCTGCGCATCACCTTAGAAGAGGTCACAGCAGCGCGACCAGGCCAGCGCCTCCGTGGGAGTCAGGTGAGCGTTACAAGAAGATAGAAAGGATGGTGCGGATGCTACGGATGGTGCAGTTGCCACGGATGGCATGGAAGGTGCAGACGACAAGGAAGGTGCAGATGAGACAGAAGGTGCAGATGACAAGGAAGGTGCAGATGACACAGAAGGTGCAGATGACATGGAAGGTGCAGATGACACGGAAGGTACAGAAGGTGCCGATGCTGCTATGGATGTTGCGATGGTGCTGATGCTGATGCTGCTATGGATGGTGCTGATGCTGCTATGGATCGTGTGGATGCTACGGATGGTGTGGATGCTACGGATGGTACACATCTGTATCTCCTATATATGCTATGTACATGTATTCCCACGTTGTATGTATCACATGTTTACCCCTATCTATCCCGTCGCTTTATATACGTATGCCGCTCTGTATGCCCCCTGTCCTGCTCTCGTGCCTGGTCATAGGCGCTTTACTGATAACCACCATACCACACTACTACACTTACTCTCTCCTATACACCATTATTCAACTAGAACACAGCTATACCATGATAAATTCGGGCTAGCTGTTCTCATACTAACATCACCCACGAACACCTCATCATCCTAATAAAACACAGCTAGCTGAGCACATTCCGGCTAGCTTAGGCGTCTCCTCAGGCCTAACGCAGCCAGAACTCATTCTAGGTGTCCACCCTTCAGACTGAACACATCCAACTGATTTTCTCAGCACCACACCTACCGCTAAGAAGCAGCTACCATGCAACAACCACACCAGCTGTACACATATCCGGTGCGCCCACGCACCATACAACTCTCTCTCTCTCTCTCTCTCTACTGACTTGAATTGCGGTTCCTGAGGGCGTTAAACCTGCCAGCGCTTTGAGGTCATACCAATGATATATAAGGCGCTATATAAATGCCAAGTAACATAACATACTGCTGGATGGGCACACAGTTATATGCTGCAGTACAACAATAGTACACTCGTTTAGTAAGACATACAAGAGTATGCTGGTATTGTACTTACTTTGTTGACTGCAGAGAATAGGTATATTGTAGGCTGTATTTTGAAGTACACACTCAAGTGGCTTTCTAGAGACTGGTGGCTACTGCTCCTGCATAAGAAGATATGTTGGCTAATGACATAGTGCTTACATTTCTAAATTACATTTTTCAAAACTAGAGGGGGATGTCTTGGCAGGAAGACGAAGTGTGCGTGTATGAATGGAAGGTGTACAATATGGAGGGCGCTTGGGAGCATAAGCATGTTTGTTAAGGGAGTAGGCGGGCTATTTGGGAGTTTAGTCTATCACTTGTTATGAAAAACGTGTGTGTATTAGTGTAGTCCTATTTACTTCACAAATGCACCAGTGCACATTGTGGAAGGATAAGCCAAAAGGTGCGGACAGATGTACAGAGTGCAAAGCACAATGTTTTCAGGCGTCCATTTGCATGCAGTTCTTTGCATATGTATGCTTAGTACATGAGTGCAGGCATTGCTTTTGGGTTTTAATTTCATTATGCACATTTACGACTGTTACTGTTGTGAATGTGGCGATAACTTTTTTTATTGCTTAACTGCTGTTATGTATAACGTGCGGGTGGAAACTGTCGTTATGCTTGAAATGTATGCACTTTCTATAGTTTGGTTGGAAAGGCTGCCCTAATAGTTTTGTGTGTGATTTGTACACATTTGCTGGGAGGTGTTTTAATGGGGGAAAGCATTGTAAAAATGACAAAACAAAAGAACAGAGTGACCTTTTTCATATACCAATGCCTGTTGTGGGCAAATGGAACCTTTGGAACCACCTACCACTGTAGGAGCGATTTAATGGTAGGTGATGGGAGACTTAACAGTAAAAATGTTGAGCACGTTATGGAGATTTACTCCTAGGTACACTGCTGCTACGCACGTATAACACAGTTGGCACTGTACTGTACAAAAAATAGAAATACCCACTTGGTGTGGTGATGGGCAGCGATGCTGATGTTTGTGGGTGCAGAAGGCGTAGATCATTGGACAGTACTTTCTCATGCAGGTGCT
This sequence comes from Ambystoma mexicanum, assembly GCF_040938575.1. Lineage (NCBI taxonomy): Eukaryota > Metazoa > Chordata > Amphibia > Caudata > Ambystomatidae > Ambystoma > Ambystoma mexicanum. Next base: position 1,347,146,298 of record NC_090930.1, read on the forward strand.
TTTGATTTACAGGATATTTCACTTCAGATTGTTTAAAGGCCGTTACACACTGTTCAATAGATGTGATAGCATTACATGCACAGTTCTTGGATGTAATTGGTGGATGCGTATGTAATACTTTAACTGTAGCCAATCAGGGAGTGCTGCTGAAAGAGTACTTGAAAGGCAAGAAGGACTGGCCCTGATTTATAAGGCCACGGCCCTCGCAGTAGTTGGGGGAGTTGCACGTGCTACATGGTGTCCTTTGTAATGTGCTTGCTATGGAAATGGGACTACGGTTTAGCGATTCACGTGTGTGTCTGCTTTTGTGTTCCATGGTAGGATGTTCTTTTGTGCCCATAACAACATTAGTGCTTGTAGTGGGACGTTTGTCAGTGGAATTCTTTTTTCCCCTATTGCCATTAGTAATCTGTTGCACTATGTGCAATGTACGCTACAGACACACGTGTAGTAATGTACGGAGGACAAGCGGTTAGGTAAGATTTCCACAGAGCTGGTAAATCTTCCTTTCCTGGTTCAACCCCAGAACTTTTTGCTTTTCTGGTGGGATATTTTTCATTAATACCTTAGTGAGTGGGAACCTTTTTCCACACTCACCTAATCTTTAACTCTTTTTAGGGTGTCATTTTTAAGACTCTCCATCTCCATTAACTTTCTTGTGCTAACCTTGAGTGAACTACAGTTCCCAAGGGTAGAAAGGATCTTTGGATCCCTTTTACATTTTATTCTGTGAAACCAGCACACCCCACCTTATCTGGAGTGCTGGGGAGATACAGTTTTAATGTGAAAGGGGATACATTGTAACAATTCTGTTACAGTGACAAGCTTACCTCTAATGGCTGGTGGCAGTGATACCTTTTACTAATTTGGTGCACCTTTACCGTGGGCTGTAATTACAGCTGTAGTAAAGGCACCTAAGGGTGCTCATTTACCAAAATGGCTCCCCGTCTTCTTTTTCTGCCATTTTAGTGTTTCTTGTCATTTCTTGTTCCTTCCCCTGACATCCAGGGTGGGAAATTCCTTTGTGTGAGTTTGGCACCCCGCCCACGCTCCTGTCAGTCTGTAAGCACAGGAAGTGGGGGAGGAGTCCAAAACGTCCCCATCCTATGTCTTACGCCTTGCTTCAACTGGGACAAATCCCAGTGGGGGGCTGGCTGTCCTGATTGGACAACCAGACGCCCCATTCTTGTAAAATGCGGGTAGAGAATGCAGAGGTTGTGCTGTAGTTCCTGATAAATACTGGAAACCTGGAAGCTGAAGTCATGCTGACCACTGGAACAGAAAACCGAAGAGGATGAAGAAGGAAAAGCGGCGGAAATGATTTCCAGCGACCAGAGAGCCTGCTGTGTAACCGGAGCCTGCTGCAGCCCTTCCTTCCAATCGACCTGGGGTCTCTGAAAACGACGACCCGAACCCAGAGCCTGGTGAAACCCACTGGTCTCAAAAAGACCTGCATTTTGAGCCATCCAACGGGTTGCTGCGACCTTGTGTTCTTGCAATACTCCAATACCCTGGGAGCACTACAATATGAGAGGATGTTTATCAGCTCTGTGGGTTTTCTTTAATGGAATAAAAAGATTAAGTGTATTTTTAGATGTTTTAATACTATTCTTGCCCTTACAGTGCCTAGCTCCCAAACAGCCTATTGAAATGGCAGGGGGATGTGTGTATATAGGCAGAAGGATTTTTATGCTGTTCTTGGCTATGTTTTCCTCATATAGGTGTGGTTAGGTTCATGCTATATTTTTACACCATTTGGTTTACGGCGTGATTTTAGGTGTGGCATCTGTTATAACGTTGACATTTAGAAGGCTTGCACAAATGACCTCACCAAAGATTTTATTATTTTGGCAGACCAATAATGAGTATAATGTATGTTCCAAATAGGTGGATCTATCCCTAGAATGTAGTTTAAGTAGCACATTAAGTTATGTAAACAAATTCCATTCTACTGCTATGTTTAATCCCTTTTTTACCGTGTCCATGTCATAGATCCATTTTTGTTCACATCTTTGTAAGGCTAGATCTTGATCTCCTCTTGGGCACTGTTTTATCACCTGAAGGACACACCAGAAAATATTTGTGAACGTGTGTTGTTTTTGTATATAATGTGTTACAAGTGATTTGTTCTCCACCTTGTTTTTTATGCATAATCTATGTTCACATATCCTATGTCGAATTTATCGCTTTGTCTTCCCTATGCAAATTATATTGCATGTGCATTTGATAACATATATATAGCCCATTGGGTCAGACAGTTTGTGAAATTGGTCCAATTTATTTCCATACCTTTCAGGGTTTGAGTTTTCATGTCCTTGGTCAATCCGCAGACAGAACATTTTTCCCCCACAGGGGAGTTTGTCCAATTTTTACATTGTTGTTCACAGGGTACGTGTGGCCTAATACATCTCTCAGATTTTTTAGTCTTTTAAATGCAAAACGTGGAGGTGGTGGGTTGAAATCTTCCGTTTTCACCATGTTCCTATTTTTGAGAATGACTTTCCCAAGAGAGTTACTTATTGGACTGAACATGTGATTTTATCAAGATTGGTCTTGTTCATAGTATGTAGACATCTCTCCCGATTACTGTGTTGAGCTCTTTTTTAGGCTCGTTGTATAGTCTCTCTTGGGTAACCCTGATCTTTAAGTCTGATTTTAAGAGCTTTTCCATGATGTTTATGTTCTTCCATTTGGGTACAGTTTCTGTGAATATGCAGAAATTGTCCAATTGGAAGACTTTCTTTTACACTCTGTGGATGAAAACTGCTGTATTCTAGCAGCATGTTTTTGTTATAACAGATGCCACATCTAAAATCACACTGGAAATCAAATGGTGTAAAAATATAGCGTGAACCTAACCACACCTATATCATGAAAACATAGCCAAGAACAACATAGAAATCCTTCTGCCCATGCACACACATCCCCCTGCCATTTCAATAGGCTCTTTGGGAGCTAGGCACTGTAAGGGCAAGAATAGTATTAAAACATCTAAAAATACACATAATCTTTTTAGTTTAGTTTATTTGCTAGTATAGCGCACCAAACCCAGGGGTAACTAGGCGCTTTGCTTAATTGAGAGAAATCGGTTACATACATACATGGAATGCAGGATACAGGAGATAAACATACATACATGTCAAGGGTGATACCCAAGAATAGATAGAAGATGATTTACATAATTTACATCAAGGCGTGGGCAATCAACGAGATATACAAAGGATATGAGAGCAGAAGAGTTACATAATATACATCAATGGCATGGGCGAAAAACTATATATACAGAATATACCGACTATACAACGATGGAAGCAAAAAGTTATCTGAGTAATAAGGTGATGGGTTGCGTGAGAATAGCCAGGATTTGACTTTGGAACGGAAGGCCAGAAAGGACGGTTCGTCCCTGAGCTTTGAGGGCATGGCATTCCAGGCTTTGGCAGCCAGGAAAGGGAAGCTTGAACCGCCAGAGTTTTGTAGTCTGAATTTTGGAATGCTGAGGCAATGGGTGTAGGTGGATCTGGTGGGTCTAGTGGATGATTTTCTGACAAATTTATTGGCAAGGTATTTGGGAGCCGAGTTATTCAGACATTTATGAGTGATCATATGTGTTCTGAAAGTGATTCTGTCCTGTATGGGAAGCCATTTGACATTGCGTCTGGCTTGGGAGATATGGTCTGAGCGTGGAATGTTGAGGGCTGCACGGAGGGCGTTATTGTGAAGTATTTGGAGTTTGAGTAGGTTTTGTTTGCTTGTGCCCAGGCATTGGGTGTTGCCGTAATCCAATTTAGAGAGTATTAGGGCTCTAGCTAGTGTGATGCAACTCAGTATTGATAAGAATGGTCTACGTGTGTTTATTAACTTGGCGGTATAAGCCGAGGTGGATGCTGTGGCATTAACCTGTCTCGAGAGTGAGAGGGTTGAGTCGAGGTAGATACCCAACGTTTTGGCATCTTTGGACACATTGATGAGATTCCCATCGATGTTGAAGGATTTGTATTGTGTGATGAGTTTATTAAAGCGTTGTCTGGAACCGATGAGTAGGAGCTCGGTTTTGTCGTCATTGAGACAAAGCCTGTGCTTGGCCAGCCAATCTTGGATTTTGCTGTATATGACATTTAGGCATGCCGAGTCCTTGTCGTAGGAGACTGAAAGGGTAATGTCGCGCCTTAAAACACTTGTGTATAGGCGCGTTACAAATGCCATATCATATCATGAGGATGTGTGTCGTCCGCGTAGTTGGTGTACGGGACTTCCATGTCATCTAGCAGGTCGAATAACATCTTGGTAAAGATGTTATAAAGCGTTGGGAGACACAGGAGCCTTGTGGGACTCCACAGGTGATGGGGGAAGGCTCTGCAGAGGCAGTGGCTGAGAAGACCCTCATGGATCTGTCAGAGGAAGGATTGGATCCATATGGCTGCGTTGGGAGAGAATGCGGCTGATGTGGTTAGTTTAAAGGTCAGAATGCTGTGGTCTACCAAGTCAAAGGCAGCTGATAAGTCGAGTAATAGGAGTAGGGAGGGGTGACCCCTATCTTTGGCCTCATCCATCTGGATCTTCAGATCGAGCAGGGCTGTCTCAGTGCCGTGTCTAGGACTGAAACCTGATTGACATAGGCCTAGCAGGTTATTAGTTTCAAGGTGGTTCTGATTTTGGATGTAAGCAGCTTTAGCTAAGATTTTTAGCAAGAAAGGTACATTTGTGATTGGCCGGTAATTAGTAGGGATGTTAGGGTCCAATGTGGGATTTTTGATAAGGGGCATAACCCATGAGTCTTTGAGATTCTTGGGTATTGAACAGGAGGTGAAGGAGGAGTTGATGAGTGCCGTGATGAAGGGTGCAAAGTCTTTGGCTCCTTCTTTGATAATATAGGCTGGGCAAATAGGCCCTTGGCATTTGGTAGGTTTAAGTCCAGCTACTATGGTCTCCACCTCTTTAGTGGTGACAGGAGAGAATTCAAATAAATTGTCTTTTTTAGGTGGGGGAGGTAGACGTTGGTTGGAGTTGATATTGCATTTGGAGGCGAGGACTAGTCTTTTGGTTTCAATTTTGGCTTGAAATAGTGCAATTTTGTCGCAAGTTGTCAGAGGAGGATTGGGAGATTCCAGTTCTTTCAGTATGGTGAATAGTTCTTTGACATTCAAATTGATGTTTAGTATTCTCTTATTAAAGGCGTTGCTTTTTGCTTTTATGATGGCTACTTTATAAGTGGTTACAGCCGAGTTGAACGCGTCTTTATTCTGACAAGAGGGGTTCTTTTTCCACTTGGCTTCTGCCTGTGTTTTGGACTTACGAAGGGCCTTTAGGTCTGATGTCTACCATTTGTTAAGGTGGCTGGACTGTTTGGCTTTTCTGGATTTGAGGGGGGCTATTTGATCTAGTGCTAGAAGCAGGTTGTTGTTGAACGAGTTTACTAAAGTGGTAGGGTCGGAGATGGTGGTCGTGGGGGTGTTGATGATGGGCTGGATAAGTGGGAGTACATTCTCAAGGGTGATCAGCCGGTTGTTTCTGGTAGTGGCCAGAAGGGCTTGTGGGGCAGATGGCATTATATGAGGTCGGCTATGTCGAGAGCATGCGCCATGAGAGACCCGGGGTCTTTATGAGAGCACCTTTCAGTTTGGTGCTATTGAGCTTGAGTGGGACATGCGGGGGGATCTTGAGAGTAGTGAAGCTTGTGTTAATGTGTAGTGCCGGGCAGGGTGTGATGTGGAGAGTTTCTAAGCACTTGGTGGAAGGTGCGAGAGCCAAGACTTAAGTTTCTGCGTTCTAGGGTACAGGGTTTACATGGAATGGCGTTGGAGGTGTGCGTTGGATGTAGGGTGAGGTTGTTACTCAAGGCTGAGGATGGTGGCGTGGGTGCTAGGTGAGGCATGGCTGTGACTAGCAATGTGGTGGCTGTGAGGCTGGTGATGCTGTGGGACCAGCAGGTCAGTATCACAAATGTGAGCCCAAGGAGAGCCATGGAAGATTGGGAGTTGGTGGGGTGAGCTTAGTAGGTGCTGACTCTTAGAGAAGGATGAAATGAGCAGTTACAGTGGTAAAATTGTCAAGGCTTGATGCTAAAATGGAGTAATGCTAGTGTACTGTGTTTTGTGGAGGCAGGCAAACAGCAAGACACATGGGAGTGAAGCAGTGATGCTAAGGTGGCTAGAGGACTAGACGAGTATATGCAATGATGCTATAAAGGCTAGGGGTCTAAACAAAAAGTGTGGACATGGTGCGATAGCGTGACAGAGGCTAGCCGGTTAAATGCAGTAGATGAAAAGATGCTGTAATGCAGAGATGCCTAGTAAGCACGCACATTGAGGAGGCAAGCAGTCTCAAGGCAATTTGTCTGGCTTCTTATAGGCAGTCACCAAGTAATCATATAGCCAGGTCAGCCGAGGCAGCGAGGGTGCTGACAGAGCAAGACAGAGGAAACGACAGAGCTAAGCTGATGTTTTTGTTCGTGATTCAAGTCAGCATTCAGTTCGGAATCAAGTGAAGTACAGTAAATCACAGTTATCGCTAGCTAGGCAAACATATTGATCGGGGGCATGCAACAATAATGTGCGCAATAATATCTAGAAGTACAATGTATGGCAAGTTATACATAATCATAGGTATACAAGGCTGACACTCTACCGTGAGCACTGGAAGTTCCCATGCAGTATAGGGCGGTCTAGTGTGGCAGACCAAATCAGCCGCTGACCAGCGTCAGAACCGACGGAGGCTGTCAGAATGATACAAGTTGCAGTATATGGATCAGCAGGAAGAGGATCTTATGCTGTGGCAGACACTCAGAAGTATATAGTAAAGGTGGAAGTCATTGCATGGAGCACATGGTGTCTACTGTAGATTTATGGGCTTACCATACAGGATGACTGAATATCTCAGGCAGTGGTAAAGGGGATTTGATCAACAAGGGGGGAAATGTTGATGAAGCAGGGTTCCTCCGTCAGCCTCGGTCAGGCACCTTAAATTGCACCTTCGAGTGCACCGGCTTCGCCTATGTCGTGAATCTGTGATTGGCTGATATTCCGGGAGCTAGCCAATCAGCACAGAGGGGCCAGGGTCAAGCTACGGTCCGTTGTGATGATATCGGGGCCCATCTTGGGGCAGTGATTCCCTCATGGATTACTATGCGAGCAGAGATCACAGTATATAATAATAAAGTTCAATAGGGCATCAGTGAGCAGCACAATTTGGATGCTGTAATGCAGCGAATTATAGCACGTAGTGGTGAGAAATTCTTAGAAAAATGTGTCAGCAAATGGCGGCGAGACATGATTAAGGCCAGGGCTCACAGCCTTACCTTCAAGCAGTGGGCGGATGCAGCGCTTCCCCTGCCATGTAGAAGGTGGGAGACAAGCTCCTGCTCCGGCGAACGAGGAACTTTTTATTCCAATTGAAGAAAACCCACAGAGCTGATAAACACCCTCTTATATTGTAGTACAAAAATATAAAAATCTAAAAACATTAGAGCAGGATGAACACATGCTATAGACAAGTCATCTATACAATTGATAACTGCAGCGTGGTATCTGTAGTCATGTATATTGAACTACAGATGCTACCACGTGATATGTATACGTGTAAAAAGATATGCCTGACCGTTCCGTTTGTTTTTTTTTTTTTTAAACTTTCTTTATTGGCAAGAAATAGCAGCAGGCAACAACACAGCACAACAGCAGTTGGTATCACACAAACAGTTTAAACAATGCATTTGGGGGTTTTACCCAGGGAGACAATTTATTAGCACATCAACTCTTTCACAGTCAAGATCCTAATTCAGTCTATTCATCCCGTATTGGAGAGGAGAGCAGTTCTATGTCATCCTTACTATTAAGGTAGCTGCAAAAGTCTGTCCACACATTTTTCGGGCGAGAGTTAGTGGGGAGAGAGTTGATGTCATCTTCTTCACATCTTTGAGTCCAGGTGAGGGCCTTTAACCACATCTCAAAGGAAGGGGAGGCACAGCGCTTCCAACGCTGTAGTATACATTTTTGGGCCACCATGGCTCCAACATTCAGGAACTTAGAGACCTTTTTTGTCCCAGCCCGACCCATACCCCGAACAGTAGTGCAAGAGGATCAGGGTCGATATGAATCCCCACTATTTCTGAAAGAGCTCGAGTCACTGTTTGCCAGAACGGGGCCAGCGCTCTGCAAGACCAAAACATGTGGGTGTGATCGGCCTCAGTATCACCACATCTCGGGCATGTGTGGGACCGGGCCCGTGCGGATCTCCCCACCCTGCGAGGCATGTAATAGAGACAGTTAAGGAGCTTGTATTGCACGCATCTGAATCTGGAGTTAAGGGAGACCATGCGTGTGTGTGAACACATTTTCCCCCATATGGCGTCCGTGATTTCCAATCCCAGTTCAGTGCCCCATGTGTCTTGCAGTTTCAGAAGTGCAAGTGTCGACTCTGAGACCAACATTCCGTACAAGGAGGACGTTATTCCCCTGCTATGGGCAGAGTTGGATATGTAGCGGATTGCTTGTTGTGTGTGGGAGCAAGGCCCGGAAAGCACTAGATGGGTAACCACTTATAGTATGGATGATGTTCAGGGTGAAAATGCAGTAATCGCCTCCATGCCATAATCGTAGTGGCGACAGGATCCGCTGGGGCAACAGTGTGCTATGTAAGATAGAGGATTAGGGACATGATATTTACTTCCTGACTTGCAAGTTTCTCAAGTTTCACGTGGGGGGGAGGATCAGAGTGTTTATACCAATGTGTGGCATGCTGGGCTTGTGCGGCAGTCCAGTAACGGATGAGGCCAGGAGCACTAAAGCCCCCTCTCTCGTAAGGTAGGGTCATGTGTAGCCACTTCTTTTGGACCGCTCCAAAATGCCATAGGAATTGGGCACATGTAGAGTGAAACTTTGTGAAGTAGGTTTTCCCCAGCCAAATCGGGACATTTGCAAAGATATAGAGAAGCTTGGGGACTACTATCATTTTAATTAGGGCCAGTCTGCCCGATAAGGAGAGCGGGAGATTCCGCCATCTCGCCATCTTGGTCTCCACTATTTGCGCAGTGGAAGTATAATTGTCAGCGAGTAGTGAGGATCGATATAGGGATACCTGAACTCCGAGGTATCTGATGCCCTCTGGGAACCAGAGTAGAGGGAATTCACACGACGGTTGGTGGGTAGCAATGGTGAGGGGGAATATCTCAGATTTAGAGTAATTTATAGTAAATCCCGAGAATGTGCCAATCTTTGTTATATCACAGATGATTGGGTCTAAATGTACAGAGGGGTCCCTGATGTAGAGGAGTACATCATCCGCATATAATGATATTATTTCCGGTGTGTCGCGCAATCGAATACCTTTGCGGGCGTGTTTATCTCAGACACTATCAGCCATGGGCTCAATAACCAGCGCAAACAAAATCAGAGAAAACAGGCATCCCTGGCGGGTGCCCCTGTGGTCGTTTTGATTGTTTTTAACTATGATAAACAGAACGTGGTTCACAATAGCACAAAGCAAGCTGTTTGATATATCACATCTCGCACTTGCGTCTTGAAACACGCAATAACAAAGCTGCCGAACAACATGGGGGCAGGACGGAGATAGTGATCATGTGATAGTTTCCTGAAGAGTCACGTGACCACATTAGGGTCATGAAGGAGGAGGATCAACACGCAAAAAACCAGACAGACTCAATTAGCCGTTCTGGAAAGCCGTTCTGGAAAGCCACCAAGGAGGAAACACGGCACGAAGCCCTCGCGCATACAAACGGTCAGCAAGCGGGGTACAAAACGAGTGAGAAAACCATATCAAGCGAGGAGGTAGAAATGCGGCATACAAACACCGGTGAAAAAGATAAGAAAGATAATGGGGGTAAAGATTAGATCAATTGAGTTAACATGTAAACGTGGTACCAATTATACATGCATACGTGAAACAATGGGATCGGCTAAGATAGTCAGAATGTAAACACTACCAGGAGGCATGAAAATATGAACTATCTGCCAAATATAAGTTATGTAATATACCAGCATTTGCCCTTTTAACAGATTGGGCGTGAGCTGAAAAAACTGCTCAGAGACAAATGCCTATATAGGAAGGAAGCATTAGAAAAACGTTGTGAAAAAGTGACAACAGAAAACAACACACTGTGAAAAAAGCCACAGGTGAGCTAACAAATAAAAGCGGGACCTAGTTTTGTATAATCCTTGAAGTTATATTAAAAAACAGGGTAATATGCAATTTGTTGTTTAAACAGGTAGCTACAGGGCCCCTGAAGAGACCAACTTCAATAAACAAGTCGGCAAAAATCCAAGCTCAAGTCCACAATTTGGCGTTTTTGGGCAACAGGTCAGTGGATGTATAGGTCTTACTTGACAGATCTCTAGACATCATCTCCAAAGAAAGTATTTTAAACGTTTTTTAGTTATTCACAAGTTTGGTGATATTATGTTTTTATTTATTTTGTTGTAGATCAGGAGTGACCATACAATCAATGGGGTTAGAATTGAGTTCTTGATTTAAAGCAATTAGTCCTGAAGATGGCCTCCGTAAACATCAGACCAACACCATTAGAGATAGTGCAGTATGGACAATGAAGGCCGAAACAATTGTCGACTTTTGAAGAAGCACCAACATCTAGCTTCATCTACTCATGTTGGAATACCACATTAGAGGTTTCCAAAAAATCTTATGTGACATTGACTCGACTGATAACCGCCAATTGAAGTTAGGAGAATTGATAAGGGCTACTCCTTAATTGTATCTCCATCAATTTATAATAAATATGGAGGGGACAAACTTATGTCACTTATCAAGCCTATTTTTTTGCACTAATGGTCATTTTGTCCATCATGTGTTTTGATTATATGTTTTATATGTTTTATGATGTATTAATAAAATTGTGAAGTTTTTTTGAGAAGTCAACTTTCGTGGAGATTCTGTCGATCTACTTGATAAAAAAGAGAGTAGGCAAACGTGCCACTGATCTGTTGCACACTTGGGGGACAAAGAGAGAGCTAGTCAATCTTGAGGCGTGTGTTTAGTATCCTAAGGCTCTGCTTATTCTGTCAAGATTGACCCCCCGTAAACAAAAAATCAGGGAGTACCCAATTTTTTGATCGTACATTGGCCATCTGTGTACAATCGCGTTCTTGATGGTGCCATATAGCAAATATTGTCCCTGGTGAAGACCTCTGTGGTCCACTATTTCCTGAAAGGGTATAAAGGCAGCGTCACATAGCAAGTCTCCAACCGTGGCAATGCCTTTCGATTCCCAGTGTGTTCGAATTCTCCTATGGATTTGGGTTGGTGCTAGAAACATTGACATTAGCGGCATCTGCATAGATAGGTGGTATTTTATCCTAATGAGTGTTAGTGCCCGGTCCCCTAGCCGTGTGAGGTATGCGTGCTGTCCAGGATGAGGGCGATTGCACCATAGTAATTCCTTAAGGAAGTAGAGCGGTTCTGTGGGTTGAAGTAGCTGTGTTTCTGAGTTAGGTTTGTCTGCCAGCCAGTTCATCACATATTGTAGTTGCTCTGCCAGGTAATAGCATTCAAAGCAAGGTGCTCTGATGCTGCCTTCCTTGTGTGGTCTTTGCAGTGAAGTCAATGCTAATCTGAATCTACCATTTTGCCACAAGAATTCTCTACAGGGAGTCTATAGTTTTATAAAATGACTTGGGTATACAGTATGGTATGTTGGCAAAGTAATGTAAGAGCCTCGGGAGGGCAACCATTTTCAGTAGCGCCGCCCTGCCCATAAGTGAGAGGGGTAGCTTACTCCAGAACTTAATTAAACTCCTTATGCCACCGAGGGCTTTCAGGGTATTATTACTATGTTCCTGGGTGGGGTCATGGTATATGTCAAATCGCTAGGTAGCGAAATGTGGAAACGGCCCATTTCAGGGCCAGTATCAGGAGTTTGTGTCGTTGTACCTTGGCCATTCCTGCTATTGGAAACAGGGATGATTTTCCCAAACTGATTGTTGGGCAGAATCCTATGCAGTTCCCTTAGGGAGCACTACAGAAGATTAGGACTAGAGGTATATGCAATAAATCCCCTTTGGTATCAGTCTGTACCACACAGATTTAGTTGGTAGCTGTGGCTGAGCAGCCAGACGTATCTCAAGAGGGAGATTATCAGTATTCAGGGTTTACACAATAGGACTACAGCACTATGGAACAAGGAAACACTGAACAAAGCTTTGTATCAAAAAGAAGATATATATTTATTTTACACACTCTTAGTTCTACACACAGATCAAACCAAGCAGAAATGGCACTCTAACAATTTCTTCAGAGGGAGGGAAAGATCAAGTTATACAGGGTTAGACTCCTAAACACACCAGCAACAGTTCCCAATTGGATTGTGAACAAGTTAAACAAGGTAGTACTTTAGCATAAGCAATACTGCGGTGAAAACCGAGCAAAATGGCACTTCAACAATATATAAAGGGGAAGGAACGGTGGTTATAAGAGATTAGGTGCACCAACACATTTCTTAATGAGAAGCAATCTAGAGAAGGCAGTTGTAACTGAAATAGCCAGAGTCAATAGGCCTGTGCCAGAGTCAATGGTACAAGGCAAAGTGCCCAGGTTCAAACGGTTCTAGTAGCTGCAGTCAAGTCTTTGTTTAACGGTTGAAAAGGTAAAAAAGACAACATTAGACGATAGGGACGGCCAGCCCAGAAGGTAAGTAAAGGATTTAAAACACCTTTAGCAGAACCCAACGAAACGGGAGGCCTGGCGGAACAATGTACCTTAAAAGTGGAAGAGGCTCCTGTGGTGGTGGTAGTTCCTGCAGTTCGGGAGATCCAGCAGAGGAAGAGAGGCTCTCGCCGTGGAGCAAGGTTCGAGTTACTGCACTGCCCAGGGATAAAGCCAGCCGCGGTGCTGGCAAAATGGAATAAAAGGTACGCTCCTTTAAATCGTGGTCATGGTGGACGGGTGCCTGGCTATCCGGTCTCCTAGTGCTGGGCACTGGCGATTCGACCAAGGCAGGTCCAGGAAGGCGAATGGCGAACTGGTTGGTCCCACCAGCTCAAGGGAAGAAGGCTCTTGCAGGTGAAGATCTTCTCTTATCGTTGGAGAAAAGTGGTGAGGATTTGCAGCAGGGCTTCACCGGTGGTTCAGTCGTTGCAGATGTCTTTGGCTTCTCTCCTCCTAAGATTTCTCAGGTCCAGTGGCAACGTCTATCTTCCAGTCCGCATGTCCCTGCTTTTATGCAGAAGAACCCCCATTTATACAGCCTAGCTGTCACTCACACAGTGGGGGGGCTATCCTGGCAGGATAACCCCCCATTTTATCAGGGCAGAGTGCGACTTGGGTTGCGTAGGCAACCCAATCCAGGGTGCCTATTCCCCTCCCACACATCCTGTCTACCCCAGACTCGCTGGCGCCTAAAGGAGGGCTTCTGTCCAGAAGCCCGCCAAAAGGACGAACAAAGGGCCCCGACCTCGGTTTGGATTACAGGGAGCGACACAAGAAAGAAATATTATTTAAAGATCTGGCAAAAAAAGAACACACCGGATTAAAGTTAATATTAAAATAACCCGGCGGTATGTTAGAGGCTGTCAGTAAGTGGTAGCCTCAAACAATGGGAAAATCCCATAGGAAAATATTTGCGGTTGAATATTTATGGTAGTAACCACTGCCACCAGCCAGAAACTTTGGAGAGAGGGACTGGACAGTACCCTCTCGAAAATGAACACCAGGGAAAAGCTATTAACCCTTCCCAGTACCTGCATAGTAAGATGGGTTGTACTGGTTTTGTTCTTATTTATTGACTAGCAAAGTCAACGGTAACTTTGCATGCCTTGGGACAGTAGTCAGTCCCAGGGTATGGAGTCTATGTTTGGGGGTCACTGTGACACCACCGTGTTACGGCCCTGAGGGTGCTGTGTAACACACATGTAAAAAGATGATACTTATGAGTGAGAGAAACTCCATAGCCCATAAGCACAAAAATAGCCTGAAACACACATCATACATTTGCCTAAGAGTGGGGAAAGAGAGTCTGACTCTTAGCAGGAGTAAAAAATAAACCCTTGAAATCCAGCAAAGCTTCTGGGGGACTCTATAGGTAAGGGAAATTAGCCTTTTAAGAGAGTTCTCCCTAACAATCGTCATGCCAGAGAGTCGTGAGAAGTACGTGAGGGTTTCTAGTATAACTTTAAGGTTATCCTCAGGTTTTGCACAAGTATGAGCGTGTCATCCGTGTACATGGAGAGCAGATGGTACATTCCATGAACTAGTATACCAGCTTCCCGGTATTCTGTCCTCATATGTCGCCACTGGTTCCATGGCCAGTATGTACAGTAGCAGGTGTAAAGTGCAGCCCTGCCTGGTGCCTTTCTCCAGTACCCAGGGGCATGAAAAGTATCTACCCGTCTTGAATCTGGCTGTGGGTTTAGTGTATAGTAATTCAACCCATCTCAGATAGTTTGGGCCAAAGCTAAACCTGCGATACGTAGCATATAACATTTCCCATTTGATGGAATCGAATGCTTTCACTGCATCTAAGGTTGCAATGGCGCATGGTGTGTCCCAGGAGGCGGTGCCATATATGATGTGATGTAGGCATTGTAGGCTCCACAACATGTTCCTGCCTGGTACATAACGAGTTTGATCTGGGTGCACCAGCATATGCACTATTCTTTTCAATCTACTGGCTAATGCTGTTGTGAGGATTTTGAAGTCTTGATTGAGCAGCATGGACAGGAGCATATACGAGCTACACTCTTTTGGGAGGTATATTGGGTTTCAGAAGAGGTATGATCGCTGATTCTCTTAGACTTGGCGGGAGAATGCCCGATTCATAAGCTTTGTATAATGGGTTTAGAAGGTGAGGGGCCAATTTGGTGGCAAATGCTTTGTAAAATTTGCTGGGCAAGCCGTCTGTGCCCTTGGTTTTATCAGTAGGAAATGTTCTTATCCACCAATTCTTCTCGCGTGATCAGGAGTCTAGTTCTCTTACCGTCTCGTCTAATCTGGGAAGGTGTATGCCGCCTAGCACTTCCTCTATTTCCACCTTGTTAGGATGGGAAGTTTTGAAATACCTCATTGATGCCCACCTGTATATGGCATGAGCACCCTGTTGTGTGAGGATTGAGTAAATAGGTGTACGCTGTTCTTCGCTCTTGTATAATCAGGCTAGTAATCTTCCTGGTTTATACTCCTCTGCGTGCTGTCTCTCTATGTATTTATTATAGCAATGTTTGCCCCGTCTGTCCAAATTGTCTAGGCATTGTTGCTGCAATACTATTTCTTCCCTATCTATCTTTTCGGAGTCTAAGTGAGATTGAGTGAGTCTTTGCAGTGTCCATGGATGTTAAATCATGACAAATTGTGGCATGGACACTCCCCGATAGGGCATTTGTAGTACCTCAAATTACCACTTTCAAAGCTTCCCACAATGTACCTGCGCTAGCCACACTACCTTTGTTGTGTTGGAAGTATTCAGTAATGCTTGTCTTAATATGTTCACAAAACAAAAGGGGGGATCCTGTAGGGCTTCGCTCCTCAGCTTCCACGTTGGGATTTGGGGCCTGGGGAATGCCTATTGCCACATCAGCAGCAAAGGGGCATGGTCCAACAGAACAGAACTTTTGTATTCTACCCTTGTAAACTCGCCCAGCAGTTCCCTACCTCCAAAGAAGTAACCCAGCCCGGTTTGGACATTATGCAGAGAAATTATGGGAATAGTGCCTAGCCTGCAGGTGTAAGCTTGTCCAAACATCGACTAGCTCAAAGTCTGTCAGGAGTGTCTGTAGAGTTCTAGCTGGCGGGGTAGATCTCTGGAATTCTACGTCCGATCTGTCTACCTTGGGGTTTAAGTCACAACTGAAGTCTCCACCCCATATGATATTCCCATTCCGGTATGGGCCTAATGTTGGGTACAGCATTTGGAAGAAAGCTGCCGTACCTTGCTTGAGGGCATATGTGTTTATTAAGCAGGTTTCCACATTCCCCAAGAATCCCTGTGTAAGTATCATTCTGCCCTCATGATCATTTTTACTCTTAGTCACTCTAAAAGGCACTGAGGGGGCGATCCAGATTAGTACACCCCTTGTATACGCTGAATATGCGGAACCCCAAGTCTGCCCCTTCCATTTTTTAGCAATTAGTGACTGCTTCTCCTTCGTGAGGTGGGTTTCCTGTAACAGTGCTATGTCGATTTTGTGTCTACATACATACGTGTAAACTCTGTTACTTTTGACATAATTGTTCAAGCCCTGGACATTCCAGGTCAATAATTGTATGTCATTAGCCATTGCTATATCCCACCTGTATCCGTGCCTTGCACACAGTAATGTGTGACAGCCCCATCAGTTCCTTTCGCCGGGAAGGGACAACAATTAGTGATCTACTTAGCAGTTTTGTAATTGGCACTGGCAAAACAACTTCCCCAATAACTCCCTGAACTTCACCAACCCATAAACATCACCCAGCATTGTTGGCCATGCTCGGGCGTAACCATTGTTCGCTTATTCTGATGAGGTCAGGTCTCTGGTCGTGTGTGTAGCAGGCAGATGCAAAAACAAGCGTCCTGTCAAGAAAAGGACCCTGTGTGGAGGACAGCAGCAGCCCGGGAACTGGACACCTCTTCCGGACTGTGGTACAGCCATTAGGTGGGTCCTGCACTCAAAGTTCAATAGTTTCAGCGGTCAGTGGAAACGGGCAATTGCTCAGCACCTCGATCTCCCAGGGTCAGACGCCGGGTACTAACAAATTATGCATTGTACAAGGTACTGTGTGTCAGGTCTGCTCTCAATACGTGTGCTTCTCCAGCAAGGGAGGAAACCTAATGTTGAGGTGCGATCGTACACTCTTCCGTGCAAGGGTCAATCTGTTCTGTGTCCATCAATTTCTGTGCCTCTTCTGGGAGATCGAAGAGAGCAGTTCTTGTACAGGACCTTAAGGCGCGCTGGGTACATTAACATATATTTCAAGCCTGCTTTACGGAGTCTGGCTTTGACCGCGAAAAAGTGCGCTCTGTTCTTCTGGACTTGAAATGTGTAATCTGGGTACAATGCCAAGTTTGACGACTCCCGTATTACGCCTCCTTGCCTCGAGGAAGACAGGATCTTCTCCCTGTCTTTGTAGTTCAGGACTTTTGCGATAATAGGACATGGGGAAGCACCTGGTGGCGGTTTCCTCAGGAGGGATCTTTCTATTGTAAAGCCTTGGGAGAGGTTCCCTGATCCAATCTCTTGTAAGAACATATTCTCAATGTACATTGTGGGATCAGTCCCTTCTTCTCTTTCCGGTATGCCAACAATGCGAACATTGTTTCTGCGGGCCCTGCTCAGTGTCTTCCCCGCTTGTTTTCCAGCAGGTCCACTTTTTGCTGCAGGATGCGGATTTGAGCGTGGTTCTCTTGGGTTATTGTGTTGTTTTACATCAGTTCTTTTTCCAATAGCGCAGTTCTTTCCGACAGTTTCCTGACATCTTGGCGCAATAAACCCATATCAACAATGACAGCGTCTATTTTGGTGCCTAAAGAGGACATTCATTCTGCAATAGCCAACAGGATTAGGTTGTCCACGCTGCCGGCTCTGGTATATTTACTCGATGTTACCGCTGTGGCGTTTGCAGGGTCTTAGGTAAGTTTTGCGTAGTTGTCTATCGTGGTCTGGTTTCCTTTGGTTTTAGCTGCTTTGGAAGGCATTTGCACCAGACTGCTCCTTGCTGTGGGGCGTTGGAGTTCGCAGTGTCTGGCGGGCCTGTCCGACGGTTGGCGGTGGCCCACGTCTGGGCACGCCACCGGGTTGCAGGGCTTCAGGCCTTGGTTCTCTTCCTATGGTGCAAGTAGCGCTGGGTAGCAGTTATGTCACTGTTTCAGAGATAGCGTTCCGCGTAAATTCCCCAGCCTCCAGGCACTACCCCGAGCTCTGGATGAACAAGTGGCCTGTTGTCGCAAATGTCTCCCGGGTCACAATTGCTTAGTTGATGACTAAGGGCATTCCTCTGGCTCTCTGACCTCCTGAATCCCTGGCAACAGAAAGCCTGTGCTTGATGTGCTTCTGAGTAGGTGCCTCATTTGTCACCCTTCTGCTTTATCATTTGCAAAGACACCTTCGTTGCTGTGTTAGATTGGTGAATCACATCTCTCACGTGGGCTCGCCACCACCCCCAACGTTGTAGATAGTGTGCTGGGGTCCGAAAGCTTTCCGGCAGGCTTGATGGCTAGTTGAGGCTGTCTGCCTATTGGACACCCCAAAACACAGCATGTGCTGAGGGACCCCAATGAGTCTGGGGCTCTCTTCCCTTCACTGTGATACCAGCAATTCTGCAGGCCAGCCACAGGTTACTGTGAGGAGTCCTCGACGTTGGTCTCCAAGTTGTCAGCTAAGCACTGGGGATGGACCCGGAGTGGGCTTGGGTGAGGGCCAGTAGAATGCTGCATCATGCCTGCTTTCTTCCTATTTGCATTCCGCCTCTGGTTCGCGGACTTTGGCAATGTCACACAAGCCCCAACAGTTTTAATTTGATTTGGGGCACCCCTCATCTGGCAGGCACTGCAAACACTTCCCTTTGTCTGCGAGGGATCGCAGCGACTGCACATTGGGAGGGAGCCCTGTGCGTGTGTGATCAGCTTAAGCGCTGTGGCGAACTACGTGCACAGCTCAAATTGGGGGTTTACAGTTGCTCACCTCCCATTGCTAGTCGCCGCCTGGATGCAATTGTTCCTCATCGGTCAGGGAGGTTGCACCGTCAGCTTCACTACCATGGAGACTTCTCTTCGCCCGGGGGACCCGCACACCATGTCCCGGCTGCCCATTTTTAGAATTCTACAGAGTCTCTCTCTGTTTTCTGCAGGGCTCTGCAGCATTCCTCAGCTGCAATCGACCCAACAATGATTAAAGCACACCACGCAGGACCTATAGGTATGCTCACTCCAGCAAGGAGTATTCTGGCACAACCGTATTAACTTTTCCGGCCGGATCATGTAGGATTAGGCAGGAGCTAAGGCAGCCTCACTCCATGGCTGCTGCAAGAGAAAGGGAAAAGTGAATTAGGCAGGAATGTGTGTGGCGATCAGGCAAGGGGCTGGGGCCTAGCATGAAGGTCATATTCTTTGGAAGCGAGGCAGAAGTCTTGGCATACCAAAACATGAACCAAGATTTTAAGACACTAGCGCCCCCCAGAATTATGGTCATTCTATTTGAACTACGAGATATGAAGGGAAATAGGTTTTAAATCCTTTGTGAACTGGATTGATTAGTGGGACTCTTGGGGAGCAGAACTGATAAAGGGGAAAGCAGAGAACAACATGATCTATGCTTCGTGCCAGGGAGAGATCTATGCTTCGTGCCAGGGAGAGCCAAGAATGATGCCCATACTGTGGGGAGGGCACGATGGGGGTGTAAACATGTCTGGGATGAGAAAAGGGCTGCTGTGTTTGCCGGGACCAGATTGACTTCGAAATTCACTGCTGAGTTCATGCTGATAACCAGGTGTATATCACATGATTAGGATTGAAGGTAGGGTGGTGCCAGTTGAATGTAACCAATTGAATTGCAGGGTCTCAAGATGGGCAAGGAAGCTACCCACGTGTGGTGAAGATGGGCGAGAAGACAGGGGAACCCATTGAAAATGGGCTATATGTAATTATTAGCATGAATATAGGAGGTAGCCAATGCGGTTGGGGATTAAGGTTACATGTCTTTACATCAAAAATTATATAGCGAATTAATGTTTTACCAAAAATGATATACCGAAAACACATTTACCAAATTCCTATTAACAAAGTGAAAGCAGTTTAAATACCTGAACATGTTTACTGAAAAACCCCAATATTGATATAGCACTGAGAAGTCTGAGAAACCACCCCAAAGAGGATGAATGTTTTCAAACACTCAAAACGGTAAATGCAAATGCATGCCTGAGTGATAAGGTAGATTCTGTTTATCAAGGCTAAGTCCTCGTCATAGTCACCTGTCAGTGGGATAAGGATCTGGGTGTCATCTGCATAGTTTGTGTAGGTGACACCCAGCTTTGGTAAATGCATTGTACGTGGTGGGTGATACACACGATCCCTGAGGGGCTCCACATGATATGGGGATAGGGTTTGCTGCAGCCGATGCCGAGAACACTCGTCGACCTATTACTTGACTTGAAGGACTTGATCCAGGCAGTTGATTCTGGTGAGAAGTGCGCCGTTGTGGAAAGGGGTTTGCATAGGATCTTGTGGTCAACCAAATCAATGGCAGCCGATAGATCCAGCAGGAGCAAGAGGGCTGAGTTTACTTTATCTTTGAGGTCGTCAATTTGTATTTTAAGGTCAATCAAGGCTGTTGCTGTGCCGTGTTGTGGCCTGAAGCCTGATTGACGGAGACCTAGTAGTTTGTTGGACTCCAAGAAATGTTCTATTTGATTATATTTATTACATTTGTATAGCGCACAGCAGCCCTTGGGCATTGTAAGCTGCTTTGTCTATAATCTTCAACAAGAATGGGACTTTGGTGATAGGTCTAAAATGTGCAGGTATATTGGGGTAGAGAGATGTTTTTTTTTTAAAGAGGAAGCACCCATGAATTCAAGTTAATAGGTACGGTGCATGTGCGGAAGGAGGCATTAATAAGTGAAGTGATAAAGGGAGCGAGTATGCTCGCTGCATCCTTGATGAGAGGCTGGGCATGAATCCCCTTGGCAGTTTGATGGTTTGAGGAAAGCTATAATTTTTAGCACCTCTTGGGGCGATACTGGCGTGAATTTAAATTGTTGAGTCAATGTAGGATTGTTCAGGCTTTGTTTTTGGGTATTATCTTGTGGTGGCGAGTTACGTTTTTTGTCAATGATTTTCTTTTGGAGCAGTATAACTTTATTGGCCAAGGCCTCTGGGATTTTAGTGCACCAGGTTTGGTCCTTAGACCAAAGATCTGTAGGGGGAGTGGGTGAATCGAGTTCTCTGACTATAGTAAAGATTTCTCTTGTACTAGGACTGGTTTTATCAATCCGATCATTATATGTATCACTTTTAGCTACGAGAATATCATCTTTATAGTTAGCAGTGATTTTTAAGAGGATCTCTTTGTTGATGGTAGATGGGTTATTTTTCCAGATAGTTTCATATTTCCTTTCATATTTCGTAGTTTCATATTTGCCTTCTCTTATGGGGAGGGGGGACTGGCCTAGGAAGGTTTTCCTGATGGAAAAACTCACCTACATGGCTCATGACGACCTGATAACATTTATGGAGGATTGGGGATAATTTGTGGAATGCGGCTCGGGGGGTGGGGGGGGAATTAACCCAGGCTACAAGTTGTGGGGGAAATTGGCTTGTCTAATGGGGAGGTTAAGAGGTGGGATTAATAGTTGACCACCACAGGACCAAGACTGGCGGACTGGATGTTCGAGGAGACGTGTGTACCTCCCCCCTACTGGAGACCCAGCGTGCAAGGGCAGACAGTTTGAGTGATCTTGAGGGCCGGAAAGTTATGAGGCTACAGGTTCAGCTGACCAATCCTATTGTGTCATTCGGTTTGTTCTTTTGTGCTCTACACTGTAATTGAGTGGCAATATTAGATCTTTATACTGAGTGTATTGTTTTGCTTTGAAATGTGGTTTGTGTTACGCTCACCTGGTATCCACAGGGACGCCACCCAGCCGGGTTACTGGCTGGTATGCTTCTCAGCTTTGCCCTGATGTGGTCTGCGGAGAAGGTTCTGCCTGAAAATACAGGACTGTGTTCAAGACTGACCGACTGGGGTAAGTATCCTCCCTCCACCCCCGTAGGATCAGTCTCTCTGGTGCCCTCGCCTCACCTTGTGGTAGAATTAGGCGTGCTGTCTGTCCTGTCTTCTTTGCAGGGGCGCGTTGACTTTCATGGGCGAGTGCGGTCCAGTTACTTCACTGACGCCGGCCCGTTTGATATTGTTCAGTTAGGTCTTATTGCTGTTCTTTAGTTTTGTTGCTCTCCTGCATGCCTTTCTTTGTTTAAAATGTCTCTTTTTTCTCCTTTAGGAATGCAGAGCTTCAGCGGAGCGAACTGGCTTGGTTGAGCCTCGCTGGTAAATGATGGCGCATTAAGAGCGCTATGATGCGGTAAGTAAGCGCTATGCGCAGCGCTGCAAAGTCTTGCCTTTGCTAACCTGTGTTTTCCTTCCTTGTAGGTCGCAGTGTTCTTCAGCGCGAGTGGAAAGTCCGGAGAGGTGCCAGCCGAGAGGCGACCAGCCAAGTAAGCCTTTTGAGCAGTTCGTAATTTGTAAATGTCTCTGCTGCTTTCTTTAATGTTGCCTCTATCTTCCTCTTTCAGGTCGTTCTGTCCGGGAGGCGTGCAGATTCGAGGAAGCTATGTGGATGCCTCCATGTTGGCTGACAATACAATAAAGTAGTTCCCAAGCACATTGTTTTTCATGGTGTATGAGCCTGGCGCCATAGGCGCCAGGACTGGCCCCATGAGGGATTTTGAAGAGGATGCCAGACTCTAGAGGCCCGAGTCCTGACTCCAACTGGCCAATGGGTTTGCCAGAGGGGTTTTTGGGCGAGGGTCGTGACAGCACTCCCCCCTAAGGCCCCTCCCATGGTGTTCCTTCTGTCTGGCCCAGGTTTGGTTGGGAAGTTCAGATGGAATTTCCTGATTAGACGTGGTGCGTGGATATTTTCACTGGGCTCCCAGGATCTATCTTGTGGTCCAAATCCTTTCCAATCGACGAGATAATATAGCTTGGTCCTAGAGTATTTAGAGTCCAAGATATCTTTGACTTCGAATTATGGCTCTCTGTCAACAAGTATGGGTTTAGGTGGTGTCCCAATCCGTGTGCCGGGTTGCATTGGTTTCAGGAGGGACACATGGAATACCGAGTGGATGTGTAGATTATGTGGTAAATCCAGTTTCACGGCTGCTGGGTTGATAATTGCCTTAATGGTATAGGGTCCTAAGTATCTGGGATGAAAGGTCTGGGTTCCCTTGATGGGTACGAATTTAGCGGCTAACCAAACTTTGTCTCCTACTTGATAATCAGGGGCCTTTTTCCGGTGTTGGTCAATGAATCTCTTTTGTTTTTCTTTAGCATGAAAAAGGTGTTCTTTTGCCCTTTTGAAAGTTTGAGTAATGGTTGTGTGTAGAGTCTTTACTGCTGGCATTTCCAAGCTGGCTGGAAGGTCTAGTTCAGAGGTATGTGGATGTCTGCCATAAAGGGTATAGAAGGGCGTTTGTCCCATGCTTGAATGCAAAGAATTGTTATATGCATATTCGGCTATCCATAGTAGGTCTTTCCAATTCCTTTGTTTGTGGTGCAGCATGCAACGTAAATATTGTTCGAGTGTCTGATTGGTTCTCTCGGTTTGGCCGTCCGTTTTGGGATGGTGACTGGTAGATAGCCGAACGTCGATATGCGCCATTGCACAACATTTTTTCCAGAAGTTTGAAACAAACTGGCTGCCTCAATCAGAGACCAGAACCGAAGGGAAGCCATGTAGCTTAACCATGCCCTCCAGGAACACTTTTGCTAAAGTGGCTGTGTCTGGGAGGCCTTTGAGAGGAATAAAATGGGCCATCTTCGAGAATAAGTCCATAACTACAAGGATGGTGTTGAACCCTTGGCTTGGAGGTAGATCAGTGATGAAGTCAAGGGAAAGAGTGTGCCATGGAACTGGTGGAATGTCCAATGGTTGTAGGAGACCAGATGTTTTTTGTTTCTGTGATTTATTTTGTGCGCAGACACTGCAGGACTGAATATACTGAATGATGTCCTTAAGCAGGTAGGCCACCAAAAGTTCTCATTCACCTTAGCTAGGGTTTTGGCGATACCAGGATGCCCTTCGATCAGTGAATCATGACGTTTGAAATAATATGCTGTTGTAATTCCTTCTTGGGTACATATAGGCGATCCCTAAAAAAGGGTAGATGGTCCTTGATGGTATATTTTTCTCCTTGAGTTTGCCATGCGAGGTAGGCATCAGGATTCATTGTCCGTTGGATTTCTTTTCGTAGTTCTGCTTGTGTTAAGGCTGTCGTGATACCCAAGAGTTTGTCTTCAGGTATAATAGATACTGGGTCTGGAGTTGTATATACTATTTCATCTATGCCCATGCGATATAAGGCATCCGCCTTTTCGTTTCTGACTCCTGGTCGAAATGTGATGACAATCATATTCGATGAAGAAAAGGGCCCACCGTAATTGGCGCAAGGACTGGGCTTTGGCTGTTTTGAGATATTGCAGGTTTCGGTGGTCTGTGATGACTGTAATGGTGTGTCTGGTCCCCAGAAGGTAGTGGCGGATTTGATAGCCAGGAGTTCCTTGTCCGTGATGGCATAATTAATCTCTGGAGGTGAGAACTTTTTCGACCAGAAGGCCACAGGATGTAGGTGGCCGGTTTCCGGGTCTCTCTGTGAAAGGACAGCCCCCATTGCGAGACTGGACGCATCAGTTTCAACGACAGAAGGGAGGTCTGGACGAGGATGTCGCAGGATTGGAGCGGAGGTAAACCTTTGTTTAAGTTCCTGAAAGGCTTCTTCTGCTTCTTCGGTCCAAGCAAACTTTTTATTGTTTTTTCATAATAGTACTGTGATTGGGTGCACAACCTGAGAAAAGTCTGGGATCAACCGGCGGTAGAAGTTCGCAAAGCCCAGCATGCTTTGTACCCCTTTCAGAGACATCAGTGAAGGCCATTTCAGAATGGCATCTACCTTGTGCACGTCCATTCTGATGCCTCCTGGAGTAAAGATAAAACCAAGATAATCTACTTTGGTGACGTGAAAAAAGCATTTTTCAAGCTTTGCAAACAAGCGATGTTGACGGAGCTTGGTGAGGACTGAACTGACGTGCCTGACATGAACTTGTTCCGAGGCTTAGTATACTAAAATGTCGTCTATGTACACTAAGGCGCACACATCAATTAAATCCCTTAAGACGTCATTCATGAAATATTGGAATGCCGCAGGAGCGTTGCATAACCCGAAGGGCATGACTTGATATTCAAGCAAGCCGTACTTAGTACGGAAGGCGGTTTTCCATTCATCTCCTTTTCTGACTCGGACCAGGTGGTACGCTCCTCGAAGGTCCAATTTGGTATAAATCTGGGCATTTTTAACTTGGTCTAGCATCTCAAGGATAAGTGGCAAGGGGTAGCGGTTCTTCACAGTGATCTGGTTCAATGTGCGGTAGTCAATACAGGTTCTCAAGTCTCCTTCCTTTTTCGGTACGGAGAACAAAGGACTGGCTGCGGGGGACTTCGAAGGACGCATAAATCCATTTGCAAGGTCCTGGTCTAAATAGGATTTCAAATGAAGGTTTTCTGGTTCTGTGAGAGCGTAGATCCTGCCGCAAGGGATTTGTGCACTAGGAACAAGGTTGATCTAACAGTCATAGGACCTGTGCGGCTGCAATGTATTGGCTTGGTCCGTTCGGAAAACATCCTGGAAATCATGGTATTCACTTGGCAAGGTATTAGTTGCTCCCAGGGTTGATACTGTCGCTCCGGGAGTCATGGGGATACAGACGTCGGGTTTCTCCTCTTGGTAATAGCAGGCAGGGGAGCAGTCACCAGGGAAGGTTAATTTTTGTGCCTGCCAGTCTATCAAAGGGTTGTGAGCAACCAACCATGGCATCCCTAGTATTAGCCTGAACTGAGGTGCCTTGATAAGATCGAATGAAATAGACCCCCGATGTCCGTCCTGGCGCAGCAAGGTTACCCTGGCCGTGCACTGGGTTACTGGTCCGGAAGCGATTTCTGTCCCATCCACGGTGGTTATCTTGTCCATAGTTGGCTTAGAACACAAAGGAAGCCCCATCTCTGCTGCCTGTTCTTGATCAATATAATTTCCAACTGCTCCGCTATCGATGTATGCTTCAAGGGCATGCATTCTTGACGACTGTTGGTGGTTAATTAAGATCACTGGTATTGGAAAGTGCGAGGTCAGCAACTCTTCTCACTCGACAAACTGACCTCTACGTTTGTCGAGCTTCGTAGTTTTCCGATTCCTTAGCTTCATCCTTCTCTGTGGCCCAGACTGTTCTTCTTGGGGGTTTAACTGGACAGTCCTTCAGGAAATGTCCTAGTTTCCCACAATACAAACAAAGCTGTTGTCTTCTTTTGTCCCACTCTTGTTTTGTTAATGGAGGCCGTATTCCTCCAATCTGCATGGGTTCTACAGCATTTTCAGCTACACGGGGTGTGTTTTCCCTTGGTCGAACATACACGGTCCGAGGGTCCGTCTTAGACTGGTCTGCCTTTCAGTCCTGCAACCGGTGGTCTAGCTGCACAACCAGATTTATGAATTCTGCACAGTCTCTGGGTGGATCAACCACCTGGGCTAAGACGTCCTTTAATTCGCCTCGTAAGCCTCGATGGAATAACACGGTTCTATTGTTTTCTGGCCACCTAGCTTCGGCAACCAGTCTGTTGAAGGTAGCAATGTACGTTAACAAGTCCTGATTCCCCTGTCGGAGGGACAAGAGTTAATTGCCTTTGCTAACCTGTGTTTTCCTTCCTTGTAGGTCACGGGGTTCTTCAGCGCAAGTGAAATGTTCGGTGGGGTGCCAGCCGAGAGGTGACCAGCCAGGTAAGCCTTTTGAGCAGTTCGTAATTTGTAAATGTCTCTACTGCTTTCTTTAATATTGCCTCCATCTTCCTCTTTCAGGTCGTTCTGTCCGGGAGGCGTGCAGATTCGAGGAAGCTGTTCTCAGTAGCTGCAAGTGTTTAAAGATAAAGACTGCAGGTAAGATGCTGCTGCTAATGATGTTCCTTTTGTCTCCTTGCAGGTTCTGCTCCTCCGAGGTACGAGGGAATAGCTGGACACTGTGAGCGCCACGTTGCAAGCTGCAAAGTAACGCAAAGCGTGTTGTCTTGCTCGGGTGTGGTTTAAATAGCCCCAACAAAATAGTCCTGGTAAAGTAGTCCCTAGGCAACCACACCCAAAACACTTGACCGCATAGCTTGGTTCTTAGGAACCAAGCTATGTGGATGCCTCCATGTTGGCTGACAATACAATAAAGTAGTTCCCAAGCACATTGTTTTTCATGGTGTATGAGCCTGGCGCCATAGGCACCAGGACTGGCCCCATGAGGGCTTTTGAAGAGGATTCCAGGCTCTAGAGGCCTGAGTCCTGACTCCACCTGGCCAATGGGTTTGCCAGAGGGGGTTTTGGGCGAGGGTCGTGACAGTTTGTCTGTGATCTAAAACTTCAATAATCACAGTAACAAAAAGAAAGGAATGGCATGCTGATAGGTTGCAGTATCATATGCAGAGATCATCCGGCTAGAGGGCAATAGGATAAGCGACATTTGCGCTCTGCTTGCCTGAGAAGGAGCCATAAATCAGACACTTGAGGGAGGAACCAAGGTTCAGATGGATGATTATGAGATTTTACAGTTCTAAGTTGAGCTAGTAAATCAGCAGATCTGAAAGCATCAGCGAGTGAGACAAGGTCAGTCATAGGCGACATACAGCAGGCGTCGATATGAGAAGAGATGAAAGATGGCTAAATAGAGTGCCAGCAGTGGCTACGGGGGCAGGTAGAAAGTGAGGGACACGGAAAAGAGGGAGCTGAATGAGAAACCGAATAATAAAGTGATCAGTCCATGGAACCTGAATAAATGGGAATACGGATACATAGTACATGGTGGAAAAAAATCAAATCAAGTGTATTACTGCGAAGGTGAGTAGAGCCAGTAATGAACTGGGAAAGATTAATATCAAGTAGCGCTGAGATAAGACCGGCCGCTTGAAGATCGGAGGAGTCAGTAGGATCCATATTAAAATCACCCACGATTATTAGCTCCGATAAATATAGTTTTAGGTTCAACACAAGCTCCAGAAAAGCTGGAACAAATGACGGATCAACAGTGAGAGGCCGATTGATTACTAAAATATAAAGTGATTTAGTGGGGGATAAAATGACAGACCAGAGGGACTCCATCTTGGTATCGTGCGCAAGAGGCAATAGGGCACATTTAAAGGAAGAACAGTGAATCAGGGCAACACCCCCCACCAGGATGAGAAGAGGGTCTGTCAGCCCTAAGGATGCTATACTGTCCGAAAGGTAGAGCCTGGACCATGCAGGGGCCAGAAGCATCACCAAGCCTGTAGCGCAGGCCAGATTGGGCTGATGTTCAAATAGCAGCTCATAATATTCTAACGCATGTGCCGCCAAAGAGTGAACATTAATTAAGAAACAACTAACCTGAAAGAAAGAGTGTGAAGCAGACGACAAAGTACAATTGGAATAATTGTTATGGGGAAAATCCAGTTAGGTGGAAGCAAGGTGTGATGAGGAGCTAAACTAAGCAACATGTCACAAGGATAAGTCAACAGACTTGAAGAGTGCGAAGTCCAGGGCCCATCTGAGGCCTGGAAGGGCACAGATGGGCTGGACTTTGGCAGGCTGAGACCGCCGCTGCTGCACTCATCCACTGCGCTTCCTGGGGATTGCCTCAATCATACCACACATCATATCAACAGGAGCCAATCAGGCCGAATATGTCAGACAGAAAGAAAAGACTCTGCTGGTGTATGCGTGTCAGAAACCAAAGGAAAATAACAAATAGCGTCTTCCTGGGCACGAGACCCCAGAATGGTGGGGCTCCACAGCATTTGTCCTGTGATCACTAGCATGGACACACTTAATAACTGTCCCTGTTGATCAGCTGGAGTAGATTTGTAATTCTTCTCAATACAAGTGTTTTTACTGGATTTATTGTTGCTGGTTTACTGATTCCATGAGGTGCACACACTGTGCCACAGGTTTTGGCTCTTCCATGTCCTCTATGAAAGCTTTGTCTTTTGGGATTGTCTGAATATTGATGCTGCTGCTCTTAAGCAATACCCCATCGGAGCATTGGCCATCAATAGGGGAAAGAGAAGTAGGCTCCGTGTCCTCTGGTAAGAGCACTGGCAAATCGTGTGGATCATCAGTGTTGGTATCCCAATTTGTATCTTCCTAAATGTTGTTGTCATCTTAGTTTGCCTGTGTTACTAGCTGGAACCTAAGTGGCTTAGCTTTAACCTTTGCAAGCAGAGGGCTTGAGAAGGTTCAAGTCCCCCAGCATCACAATGGGAATGTCGGTAGGAAGATACTCAAGGAGAAGGGCCAGATCAGGAAAGGAGCCGAGAGAAGGGGGTTGAAAGACAGAACAGTGAGAGGAGTAGGAGGGAGGAGTTGAAAAGAGTCATTCAAAAGAGGAAGAGTTGATGTCAATGCGGGTAGAGGGGCAGTGTTGATGGCCTTCTTGATGGGGTAGTCATCCCTCATTCAATCTCTACTATCTTCTCTCATCTTTCTTCACTAGCATATCTGCATTTGCTAATGTCTATGTAAAAGCCTGCTTCTGAATTGAATGTATGCAGCTTTGTTAATGGGTTTTGTAAATGTCTTCCTGATCTTCTTTGTATTCCTCCACAACCTCCTCTTCTATGCCTTCACGATAGTCTAGTGCCTTCTTTGCATGCCGAGTGCTTGCCAGAGTTTCTGTAGGTGTGCTATATGTTTTGACTGGTCTATTAGATGCTTGATATCATAAACTGGTGTATGGAAAACTAATTGGTGCCCCCTTCTGATGAGGCACTTCAGCCCCAGGACCATGTTTTTTAGGTGTCAGTGACTTGGCGGGATCCGCACCCTGGTGTTGCTTTGATGTTTCTTCTCGACTAGTGTGCACTATGCGTGTTTTGTACCCGCTTGCATGTTTCAACGACATGCTTTTCGGTCTCTGTTTTTCCCCATTATGCTTGGACAGATGTGCCTCTGCATTGGTTTTTCAACACCATGCTCAATCTTTTGTTGTTTGAAATTGTGTTTCAATGGCCTACCAGGGTTTTTTTTGGCCGGTCTGGGTCTATTGCATCTCAGCACCATGCGTGTTTGATGCAAGTTGTATGCCCAGGGCCTAATGAAACCAACTTGGGACATTTTATTGGCTGCAACCTTATTTAACCCTTAAATTAAGGCAGTCACCATAGTCTGCTTGGCGACTTACTGAACTCTTATATCCTCTCTTTGTGTACTGCAGGTAGGATCTTCCCTCCAACCTTGTTACTGTCATTTATATGTGTATAGCAATTATGTATGTATGTATGTATGTATGTTTGAATGTGTTTGAATGTAATGCGTAAAGTTTGTACTGCAGCATGATCTACAGAGAAGGGAGCCAGCCGTAATAGATCCTTACGGATCATTGTTTGGGAGTCGGATGTGAATGTCTTTTAGGTTCGATTGTTACTAAACACATTCAGAGATGGTGGAAGCATTCCCACATAGGGTGCCTATACAAAGCATAAATATGAGAACAAGTAGTGAGCAAGTGTATAATGGTGTGGACAAATACCAGACAAAACAAACAGAAACAAATGTATATGAGAAAACAGGTGACAACCAAAAGGTAACATTAACCTAAGGGGGCAAGTGCATCAAACTAAAGAGAAATACTATATAAATGTACAACATTACATTAAGAATCTCTGGAGGCAGTGGTGGGGTCAGCTAGGGAGTATGGAGAGGGCAGGGGAGCTTCCTCTGTCGCAAGTGATGTTTAAGCCAAGCTTGTAAGTGATCTACAGTTGGGCTGGGCTGGATTGTTAGCGAAATGGGGCAAGTAGGGGGAAAGAGCGAGAGGAGGCACATGGAGGGTATGGAAGGATGAGGTGGAGTGCAAAGGAGGATCGGAGGGATGGAGATGGTGAGTAAACTGAGATGCAATCAGACAGGTATTGTGGAGCAAGACCATTGATAGCTTATGTAGGTTAGGAGAAGGAACTTGAAAAGAGAGCGGTTGTGCATGCAGAGCGAACCAGCATCTTGTCATTAGGTAGAAGTGGGGGGGGGTCCGGGTAGGTTGTAGAGAGTGGGGGTAGCAAAGTTGAGGACTTTGTATAGAAGGAGAAAGGAGTAGAAAAGAAGGCCAAGGAGTAGGCTTCAGCAGTAGTCCAGTTTGCCGAATAGAAGAGTGGAGATTAGATGTTTTGTACAGTGGTTAGTAAGAAATGTATTCATTTTTAAAATTTTAAAATTTAACACGGGCAGCAGAAGCAGTGATAGTGAGGAATTGTTGCAGTCGTAGGCCACTATCAAAGAAGACCCTAATATCGCAAGCTTTGGGTGAGGAAGCAAGAAGGTCAGGTGGTAAGGAGATAGGTGAGGGTAGAAATGGCATTGGAAGCTGGGAGAAAGAAAAATTACCTTACTGTAATTTTCTTTCTATGGATTCTTCTCCCACAGATTCCTCTTCTCAGATATTCCCTCCAGCTTTGCTGCATCGGAAATCTTTCGACAGAGGCGTAGTGGACCTCGACCCAGCCGTCGACGATCAATCCGTCTTGCTCGGCGTCTGGCTGTCAGCTTTGGACGTGACGTCAGGCGTCGTATAAGTACCACGTCACTACGCCCCAACCTCAGTTCCCCCTTTTTTCCAGAGCACCACACTGCATAGGAAAACAGAACAAACGTACTAATGAGCCCTTTAAATAGATAGTAATTATAGACCTCCGAAGGAGGAACAATTGAAAAAGAACACTACAAGTAGTGTTAGAAAAATCTTTGTTTAAGACTGTGGCAGGAAGACAGAAAACAGACAGAGAGGACCAGCACCAAGTCAACGTGCTATAGAAAGATGCGCACCAACCACTGACTTTCTGAGCGGTGTTGGACGGGAGGGGAGATGAGGACTCTGCGGGAGAAGAATCTATAGAAAGAACATTACGGTAAGGTAATTTCTCCTTCAATGGATTGCTTTTCTCCCGCAGATTCCTCATCCGATAGACTCCCAAAGCAGTAATGAAGGTGGCGGGCAGAAAGTTATACCAAAATATTTTGCAGCACTGCCCTGCCAAAACGTGCATTAGAAGTACAAGCCACATCCAGGCTATAGTGCTTTGAAAAGGTATGCAGATGAGCATGTCGTAGCGCTGCAAATCAGCCCAACAGGGACCCCCTCTCTGCAATGGCGTGGATGCGGAGACCCCCCCTTGTGGAATGGGCCCGGATGTCTGTTGGTAATTCCTTCCCAGCGGCCTGGTAGCATTCATCTATACAGAGAATTATCCAATGGGATAAAGTCTGCTTGGTTATGGGCAGGCCCTTACGGGCTAAGGAAAAAGCCACAAAGAGCTGGTCAGCTCTCCTGAAATCAGCTGTCCTGGCAATATAGTAACTCAACGCCCTCTTAGAATTTAGTTGAGGAGGAGGATAGAAGACCGGAAGGTCGATAGATTGTGACAGGTGAAATTCGGAGACAAATTTGGGGAGGAAGCCAGGACTTACCCTGAGTGAAACTTTCTCCCGGAAAAAGTTCAGGAAGGGTGGCTTACAGCCTAAGGCCTGTAGTTCACTCACCCGCCTAGCGGATGTAATAGCCACCAAGAAGGCTTTTTCCAACGAGAGAAGCCGTAAAGGATAAGAGTGCATAGGCTCAACGGTAGCCGCCATCAGAAATGTAAGAACCAGATTAAGGCCCCAATCTGGGACAACAAAGAGAGTTTATTTTATTTACAAGACCTTTCAGTAATTGTGGCAAATAATTGTGTAAAAAACGAACCTCGATCCGGGGAGCTCTTGAACACAGACAAGGCCGCCAAAAATCCTTTGACTGTGGTGATCTGACGGCCAGCAGAGGCCAGTGACAGAAGGAACTCCATCACTGTAGTGGTGGGGCAAGAGATGGGGTCAATCTCGCGTTCCCTGCACCACGCCTCAAATCTTCTTCAACTGTACGCGTACAAAGATCTTGTAGATGGTCTGCGTGCAGCCAGCAACACCTCAAGTACTTCCTCAGAGAGGTGCCAGTCGTCATATCTCATCCTCTCAAGAATCATGCATGTAGGTTGAGGGATTCCGGGGTCGGATGAAGTATCCAACCTTCCTACTGGATTAGGAGATCCGGACAACGAGGCAACAGGTGAGGTGGACAGATCCATGCGGTCAGGGTACCAGGTATTCATCGCCCAGTTCGGGGTGATCAAGATCATGGCCGCTCGGAACCTCTTCAACCTCTGGAGAACCCATGGAATGACGAGAATCAGAGGGAGCGTGTAAATGAGAGGGAAGGTCCCATCCACCAGAAACGTGTCCCCCAGTGCACCGTTTGATGGGAATTCCCTGGAGCAGAACTGTTTGCATTTCCTGTTGGACTCCGTTGCAAACAGATCCACTGCTGGGGTACCCCAGAGAGCAAAGACCTCCTCTAGGACTTCCTTCCACACTTCCCACTTGTGTGAGACCGTGCTCTGCCTGCGCATATCATCCGCCAAGTTGTTCTCTGTGCCCGCCAGATGAACTGTCGAGACTGAGATCCTGTTCTCCAGCAACCAGAACCAAAGCATCATCCCCTCTGTGCAGTGGGGGCGGGAGTGCACACCATCTTGCTTGTTGAGATAGTGTCATGATCTCTGCTTCCAAAAGGTCAGGGTTTTCCCAACTCCCTTGGAAGCAGATCCATAACCCAGGTTCCGAGTGCCAACCAGTCCCAATTGGGACCTTTTGGACCCAGTCCTGGCGCCAGTGGCACCAGGCTCATAAATATGCCCAGTCCCAGCGCTGGAAGCGCCGGGCTCATAATGCTTGGGTGGATTTACCTGCAGCAGACCATGCTGCTTACTTGCCTGCCAGTTGAGCCTCTGATCCTCTTCTGTTGGGAACTACTTTTCCTGTTGGGTGGGGCAGGAGCCACTCCCTAGATTCAGAACACTGGAACTCTTCTGGAAAGCAGGAACTCTTTTCTTACCTAGGCGTGGCTGTGGAAGGAGACACCTAAGCACTACAGGAGGCTATTTAAACCACACCCGATGGATGAATCTTGCTTTGCGTTATTCTGCATCCTCTGCAGCAGAACGCTCATCGTGTCTTCTGCATCTGATCCTGGGCCTAAGGAAAAAGGCTTACCATCCTGAATCCAGTCTTCAGCAACACCTATAAAGACAAGAAAGAACAGGTTAGCATTACGGTCTTCAGTGACAGCTCTTCACTTACCTGGTCCATCGGCTGTCACCAACGCCTCGCGCTGCATTCCGGCATCTGAAAGACAAAGGCTTACCTACTCTTCGTGCGCTCCGGAGGTCTTCACACTGCATTCCGGCATCTGAAAGACAAAAGCTTACCAACTCTTCGCACGCTCCGGAGGCCTTCGGCGCTGCATCCCGCATCTGAAAGACAAAACAAGGTGCGTTTAAAGACATTGGGGAACTTTAATACTCACGTGCCATTACTCCTTTCCACATCTAACCCAGTGGGTATTCCGGCACCCTGCAGCCGCTCCGAACTTGTACCTGCAAAATAAAAAGACAGTTAGAGCGCATCGTGAAGCAGGCAACAAGCGCTTACTTACGTGCTTCCAGGCGCTTCTATTCATCACACGGGCTCCATCTTCAACTCACTTCAGCCCGTCATCCGCCATCGCCGGAACCCTGCAAAACAAGAAACATCATTACTAAAGACTTTAAAGACATTAGAATTACTCGAAACTTACCGTTCGTGCAGCAAACGACGGACAGCAGTCCTCTGAAGTCAAGAGGCCTGCTCCCCTTATCCAGTGAAGAAACTGGTTACAGCACCCTGCCCCGAAGCAGATGGAGAGCACAGCGTTCACTTACCTAAGGTGAGAGCGTTAACCTTTGGGGTTCTACAGGAGAAGAGAAAGGGAAGAAGAGAGAGACATTCAATAACCCAGTTCCTTAATCCCATATTTTCTATCTGCAGACATCTTACCCTTCGAGTCAGACATACAGTGCACAGAGGTCCAGCCCAAAGAGCCAGCCGTGTGTTACACATCACCTTTGAAGATACGGTATACGCCCAGTCAAGACCGGCGCCTCTACGGGAATCAGGTGAGCGTTACAGAACGCAAAGCCTACCACAAAACTCCCGTCCAGGCGCTATGGAAACCTCGGATCCCGGCCAGCAGCCTTTCCAACTGATCAAGCTAAAGTAGCTTTCGTGCTTTCGTACCTTAGTGGCAATGCGGCAGACTGGTCGATCCCTCTAGTAAATCAAGATGATCCGGTCCTCCATGATTTTCAAGCTTTTCAGCTCAGTATGGAAAAATTGTTCGCAAGACATTCACAGGGGCAGGCCTTGGACAATGAGCTTCTTTCGTTGCGACAAGGTAATCAAGACCTTTTGGCTTATATTGCGTCTTTCAACAGACTGATAGTGGAAACTCAATGGCCTGAGGACAAAAGGATTACGCTGTTTTATAGAGGTCTACGTGGAGAGCTCAAAGATGTGTTAGCCCAAGTAGTGAATCCCCCACAAGATTGTTCGGACTATATAGACTTAGTCGTTCAAATAGATCACAGACTGCAGAACAGGAAGGCCGATTGTTCCAAGTTTGATGCTCGAGTATTTTCCAAACCGCCAACTCCTACCAAAGGAGTAGACTCCGGGGAACCCATGCAAATAGGGGGTCTGAAAGGTCCTCTAACACAAAAGGAGCGGGAAAGGAGAAAACAGTTGCAATTATGCCTCTATTGCGGAAACTCAGGGCACTTTCTTCGAGACTGTCCGGTGAAACCTGCCAAGAAGGCAGTAGGAGCTGCAGTTACCAAAATTACAAACTCTGAGCAGGGAAACGACCTCGCCCGACAAGAATAGAGGTCCTCTTGCCGAGCGTGAAAACCAGTTCCGTGACCTCGCATTTCGTGATACCTATGGTCCTCATTAGCCCTGATAATCCGGATCGATTACATGCAATTGAAGCTTACGTCGACAGCGGTGCCATCGGCAATTATGTGGATCATGAAATGGTTTTGAGGATGAATCTAACTCTTTGTCCCAAGGCTGTAAAGGACGTCATTACTACGGTGGATGGTACGGAGATAGCCTCCGGGCCAGTAACGCATACCACTCAAGAGGTGATGCTAGTAAGTCAAGATGGACACCATGAGAAGATCGTATTCGATGTGATCAAGGCCCCTCAGTTTCAGATTATTCTAGGAATACCTTGGTTAGAGAAACACAATCCTCTGATCGATTGGCGAGCAAGAACGGTCCAGTTTCCAGAATGTGTCTCTACTTGTCACCCTCCACCTGGTGTTGCACTGGAAGCAATTTCTTCAGAGACTCCCCGAATACCTAGAATACCAAGATGTTTTCCGGAAGGATCAGGCTAACTCTCTACCTCCTCATAGGTCTTATGACTGCCAGATAGACCTGATACCTGGATCTACTCCTCCTTGTAGTAGAATTTATGCCCTCACCGAGCCTGAGAACCTTCACCTTCGACAATACCTGGATCAATACCTGGCAAATGGGTTTATTCGTCCTTCCAAGTCCCCTGCTTCTTCAGCTTTGTTCTTCGTTCCAAAAAAGGAAGGAGACCTTAGAACTTGTATAGATTATCGCTCCCTGAACCAGATCACCGTTAAGAATAGATATCCGTTACCTTTGATCCCTGAACTCCTGGACCAAGTCAGAAAAGCATGCATATATACAAAGCTGGATCTTACCACTTGGTACGAGTAAAAGAGGGCGATGAATGGAAGACGGCCTTCCGCACCAAGTATGGGCTATTTGAATATCAGGTCATGCCCTTCGGACTTTGCAATGCCCCGGCCGCCTTTCAATATTTTATGAACGATGTCCTCAGAGAGCTCATAGATGTGTGTGTTGTTGTTTACATTGACGACATCCTCGTTTATTCTTCATCGGAATGTGAACATCGGAAACACGTGAAAATGGTCCTCGAAAGATTGCGTCAACACAAACTTTTCGCTAAGTTGGAAAAATGTGTTTTCAACGTGACTGAAGTTGAATTCTTGGGATTCATATTATCACCTGGCGGAGTGCGTATGGATTCAAAGAAGGTCGATGCAGTTCTCAAATGGCCATCACCATCCTCCGTAAAAGGTGTGCAAAGCATGTTAGGCTTCGCTAACTTTTACCGCAGGTTTATCCCCGAATTCTCTCGAATAGTCCAGCCTATCACTGCCTTGTTAAAGAAAAACAAACGTTTTGAATGGTCTACCGAGGCGGAACAAGCTTTCCAGGATTTGAAGACTAAATTTATCTCTGCACCAATCTTAAAACACCCTCGCCCCGAACTCCCCTACATCGTGGAAACTGATGCTTCAAGCCTTGCCATGGGGGCAGTTCTATCACAAAAGGACCCGGTAACCAATCAGTTGCATCCCGTGGCATTTTGGTCCCGCAAATTCTCGCCTCCTGAAATCAATTACACGATTACTGACAAGGAACTTCTGGCTATCAAGTCTGCCTTTAAGGCTTGGCGGCATTATCTGCTGGGGGCCCGACACACCGTTACTCGTTTACGGATCACCGAAACCTGCAATATTTGAAAACCGAAGAAAAGCCCAATCCTCTAGACAACTCCGTTGGGCATTATTCTTTGCCGAGTTTGACTTCATAATTACCTATCGACCTGGTACAAAGAACGGTAAAGCTGATGCCCTTTCTCGGATGGGAGTGGAAGAACACTTGATCAACCCTAAACCTGTACCAATCATTCCCGAACAAAGAATTCTGGGTGTAATCGCCACAGAATCCATAGAGGAAGTTAAGGATAAAGCCAGGCAACTTGTAACTCCAGCAGACATACAGAATTGGCATATGCAGGGAAAGGACTTTGCAGTAAAGGACAACTTATTGTATTTCCAAGAACAATTATACCTACCCAGCACAGATTTACAGAAAAAAGTAATCTCTTGTTATCACGATTCTTTAATGGAAGGACATCCCGGTATGGCCAAGACCTCAGAAAAGATCAAGCGCTACTTCTGGTGGCCGTCTTGGAAAAAAGATATCATAGACTTTATAATGTCCTGTGGAGTATGCGCCCAAAACAAGAGTCAAAAGGAAAGACCAGCAGGCCTCTTACGCCCGATTGACATCCCACCTCGCCCTTGGCATACGCTTTCTATGGACTTCATCACCGATCTACCTCCATGCTCCGGATACAATACGATTCTAGTAATCGTGGACTTATTCTCCAAGATGGCGCATTTCATTCCGCTCAAAGGCTTGCCAACAGCAGCAACTCTGGCCCGAGAATTTCTCGAAAACATCGTCCGACTGCACGGTTTTCCTTCGGTTCTAATTTCGGATCGAGGTAGTCAATTTATTTCTCATTTTTGGCGAAGTTGCTGTCGGTCGGCTCAAATTGATGTGAGACTATCGACCAGTCACCACCCTCAGACCGACGGAC
This sequence comes from Ambystoma mexicanum, assembly GCF_040938575.1. Taxonomy (NCBI): domain Eukaryota; kingdom Metazoa; phylum Chordata; class Amphibia; order Caudata; family Ambystomatidae; genus Ambystoma; species Ambystoma mexicanum. The sequence goes on from NC_090930.1 coordinate 1,347,184,352, forward strand.
AAACCGAGAGGACCAATCAAACTCTGGAACAGTATTTACCCTGCATGCTGCAACAAACTGAAAAAACTTGGAAAGACATCCTTTGGATAGCCGAATATGCCTACAATAACTCTGTCCATTCGGGAACTGGGAAAACCCCATTTTTTCTTTTGTACGGCAGTCACCCTCGAATCTCGGAGTTGGATCCCCTCCAAGATCTTGAAACACCAGCAGTAGACTACCTGCATTCTACAATCACCCAAGCCTTTAAGGAAGCTGTTTCTCACCTTCAAAGGGCTAAAGAACAATACAAGAAAGGAGCAGATCAACATCGGAAGGAAGCCCCTCAATATCAAGTAGGGGATCAAGTCTGGTTATCCACCAAATATCTACCTCTAAAAGGGCCACGCACATTCAACCCAAGATACCTTGGTCCCTATTCCATCACTACCATAGTAAACCCAGTAGCGGTCAAGTTGGACTTGCCCCCGCACATGAAGATACATCCGGTCTTCCACGTCTCTCTATTAAAACCCGTGCAACCTCAAACCCGACTAACTAAATCTCCAAAACCTATCCTAGTTGATGGAGAACTCGAGTTTGAAGTCAAAAGCATTCTGGACTCCAAGATCTCCAAATCTAAACTATTTTACCTAATTGACTGGAAAGGCTACGGCCCCCAAGAGAGATCCTGGGAACCTGCTGAATATGTCCACGCTCCTCGCCTAATCAAAAGATTTCACCGAACATTTCCTGACAAGCCAAAACCCCCGGAGAAGCCCGGTTTGGGAGGGGCCTTGAGGGGGGGTACTGTCATGATCTCTGCTTCCAAAAGGTCAGGGTTTTCCCAACTCCCTTGGAAGCAGATCCATAACCCAGGTTCCGAGTGCCAACCAGTCCCAATTGGGACCTTTTGGACCCAGTCCTGGCGCCAGTGGCACCAGGCTCATAAATATGCCCAGTCCCAGCGCTGGAAGCGCCGGGCTCATAATGCTTGGGTGGACTTACCTGCAGCAGACCATGCTGCTTACTTGCCTGCCAGTTGAGCCTCTGATCCTCTTCTGTTAGGAACTACTTTTCCTGTTGGGTGGGGCAGGAGCCACTCCCTAGATTCAGAACACTGGAACTCTTCTGGAAAGCAGGAACTCTTTTCTTACCTAGGCGTGGCTGTGGAAGGAGACACCTAAGCACTACAGGAGGCTATTTAAACCACACCTGATGGATGAATCTTGCTTTGCGTTATTCTGCATCCTCTGCAGCAGAACGCTCATCGTGTCTTCTGCAGCTGATCCTGGGCCTAAGGAAAAAGGCTTACCATCCTGAATCCAGTCTTCAGCAACACCTATAAAGACAAGAAAGAACAGGTTAGCATTACGGTCTTCAGTGACAGCTCTTCACTTACCTGGTCCATCGGCTGTCACCAACGCCTCGCGCTGCATTCCGGCATCTGAAAGACAAAGGCTTACCTACTCTTCGTGCGCTCCGGAGGTCTTCACACTGCATTCCGGCATCTGAAAGACAAAAGCTTACCAACTCTTCGCACGCTCCGGAGGCCTTCGGCGCTGCATCCCGCATCTGAAAGACAAAACAAGGTGCGTTTAAAGACATTGGGGAACTTTAATACTCACGTGCCATTACTCCTTTCCACATCTAACCCAGTGGGTATTCCGGCACCCTGCAGCCGCTCCGAACTTGTACCTGCAAAATAAAAAGACAGTTAGAGCGCATCGTGAAGCAGGCAACAAGCGCTTACTTACGTGCTTCCAGGCGCTTCTATTCATCACACGGGCTCCATCTTCAACTCACTTCAGCCCGTCATCCGCCATCGCCGGAACCCTGCAAAACAAGAAACATCATTACTAAAGACTTTAAAGACATTAGAATTACTCGAAACTTACCGTTCGTGCAGTAAACGACGGACAGCAGTCCTCTGAAGTCAAGAGGCCTGCTCCCCTTATCCAGTGAAGAAACTGGTTACAGCACCCTGCCCCGAGGCAGATGGAGAGCACGGCGTTCACTTACCTAAGGTGAGAGCGTTAACCTTTGGGGTTCTACAGGAGAAGAGAAAGGCAAGAAGAGAGACATTCAATAACCCAGTTCCTTAATCCCATATTTTCTATCTGCAGACATCTTACCCTTCGAGTCAGACATACAGTGCACAGAGGTCCAGCCCAAAGAGCCAGCCGTGTGTTACACATCACCTTTGAAGATACGGTATACGCCCAGTCAAGACCGGCGCCTCTACGGGAATCAGGTGAGCGTTACAGATAGTGCATCGCCACTGTGTTGTCCATGAGAACATGCTACCCCTGCAGAGATGGGGCAAATGCTTTCAGGGCTAGCCTGATAGCTCGCAACTCCAGCCTGTTGATGTGCCACCTGGCTTCTGTCGTTGAACAGAGGCCTCTCACCTGCAAATCATCGCAGTGAGCGCCCCAATCCTTCAAAGACGCGTCCGTGACCACTAGGATCTGAGGCCAGAAGGGTTACCCCGCCAAAAGACTGTTGCAGTCCGCCCACCAGGACAGGTCGTTGACCACTGATGCGACACCCTGAGGAGATCCGAGAGGATGCCGAGGTACTGAGATGACTGACCCCTCAGTAACCAATGCAGGGATCTCATTCGCAACCTGGCCTCTGGCACTAGACAAATGCAGGATGCCATGAGGCATAGAAGGCGGAGGAAAGAAGCCCCTGGTAGACTGGAAAGGTTCTGAAACAAGTCCACCATCTGTGTCAATCTGACTACTCTCTCCTTGGGAGGGAAAGCCTTCCCCACCCAGGTATCTAGGTCTGCTCCGATAAACTGGAGCCGTTGGACTGGTATCATGTGGGACCTCTAAGTTTAGGGAGTAGCCCAGCCGGTGCAGCAGCGAGCAGGTGTCCTGCAGATGGGACAAGACCTGCACTACAGACTTCGCTTGGATCAGCCAGATATGGGAATACATGGACTCTGGATCTTCCGAGGTATGCTGCAACTACTGCCAATAGCTGGGTGAAGACCCTTGGGGAGGAGGTAAAACAAAAGGGAAGCACCTTGAACTGATAGTGCATATCTCCTATGGGGAACCTTAGGAACTTCCTGTACTTTTGATGGATTGGCAAATGGAAATAGGCGTCCTGTAGGTCTATGGACACCAGCCAGTCTTGAAGTTCGAGAGCGTGGAGAATCTCTCTCAACGTCTGTTAGGCAAAGTTTCAATGCGGTACCCTCTGGGAACACTACAAACAACTATGACTGCAGGTATAGGCAACCCAACCTTTGGTAGAAGCTTGTACTACACAGTGTTGGTAGCGTGTTGAGCAGCCAGGCTTATCTCAAGAGGGGAAATGTGAGCTGTAGTGGAGTTACACAAAGACTCACAGCTACAGGTATTCAAATAAACTCTTACACTCAAGGTTTCTTGCATAAACAATTAATAATTTATTTATCAGTCAGTTATAAAGCCTTCTTTAGAAGGAAGCAATAGAATAGTAACACACAAATATGCTTCAATACTGTACACTTTGAGTTCCTGAATCAGACAAGGCTCTTTTGGGATGGCCCACAGACACAACCTACACCCACAGGTGACTTCAGTAACAAGGGTGCTGGGGACATTATTACCTTACTGTTGGCATTCAGAATACTCTTTAAAAGTTGGTACATGGCAAAGGATATTAGAACACAAGAGATTACAAATATTCTTAAGCAGTGCAGATACTTTTAGAGTTCACTAGAAGAGTCATTCAATTAAATAGGCTAAGCCAAAGTCAATGGGTAAAAGTCTTGGATAGGATAAAGCACCTCAGTCGTGGGGACAAGAGGGAGGACGTCGGGGACTCCTGCACTGCATCGGCACTGTCAAAACTGGCAACCGGCAAGCTTAACTTTCAGTGGCTGTTTCGCGTTTCAGCTCCTTGCGGTACAGTAAATAGCAATAAGCGTGGTTCCTGGCTGTCAAGGTGGACTGTCCTGGCTTCTGGGGCCCCACACTCTGCTGAGGAGGCTCAGGCTTGGTCAGTCCTGCTTTGTGGGAGACCGGAGGATCTTCCAAAAGCTTTAGCCAGCTTAAAAGTAACACATACAATCTGGTGTCCATCTCCCTGGCTATACGGTTTTCTGCAGCAACAGGGCTCTCAGTTCATCCTGGAGCTCCTGTCCCGGTTGGATTGGAGATGGAGGCCGTCTGTCTGGTGGTTTTCTTAGAAATGGCAGCCAATAACCCCAGTGAATGAGCTGTAGAGACCAGGCATCAGAAGTGCAAGGGGAAATCAAAGCGGTTTCTGAGGCTGGGTCTCCCCCGCCGCTGATGCTCGGCATGCCGTGAGGAGCGCGAGAAATGCTTCAGCACTTGCCTGGCCGGTGCAAGCTTTGCTCTCCTGCCATAAGGAGCATATCTCCTGTAGCCCCGTGCCCTAGAGGTGAAGCTAAATGCAGGTTTGTCCGGCTGCGCAGCTAGGCCTAGGGATCTGGCAGCGAGTTCTGATTTCTTTAATTTTCCTAGGAATCATCAGCTTTGTGGACGAAAAGACGATCGCCCTCGAAGGGCATGTCCCAAGGTTTTACTTGGACGTTAGGTGAAAAACTAGAGGTTTTCAAGTAGGCCTACCTTCTTAGTGTAATGGCCGATGCCATAGATCGGCCCACACAGTCGGCGATGTACAGGTCTGTTTGCAGCGACTGCTTGGCCACCTCCTTCACATCCTCCACGAGCTGTAGGAAGCCTTTGTGCATTTCTCCTTCCGGGACATACTGAGCAGCATTTTCCACTGCTGTCCATAGACCGAAGGAGTATTTGGCAAAACCGCGTGCAACATTTGTAGCTTTGAGGGCCATGCTACCTGAAGTAAATGCCTTCTTTGCCAAGGCATCTACTTTTTTTGATTCTCTGTCTGGGGCAGAGTGGATGTAGAAGATGCAGGTCTACAAGAGACCGTAGTAGCCTGCATAACAAGTCCTTCTGGGGAAGGGTGACAGGAGAGGTATGAGGGGTCTCCTCTAGATGGCCTGTACTTCCCAGAAATGGAGCTGACGGGAGGAATGGAAAATGGGTTTTGCCACAGAGCTGCCAAAGGATCAACAATTGCCGGGTACAGAAGCATATTACATTCAGTGGCAAGACCTTCATCTAGGATGTCTGTTATGTCATAACCTTGTACAGGCGGCACTGTCAAGTGCAATCCCAGGGTGTCAATAACCCTTTCTACCAGAGCCCTATATTTAGATGTATTGTGAAGCTATGGTTGGGACTGCTGAAACTCTAGGTCAGGCTAAGCGTCTTGGAGGTCTTGAGCTAGCTGTAGAAGCTGATTCTGGCCGTTAAAATAGTCGACCCCTCCTGAACCCAAGTACATAGGGTAGACATCTCCCTGGTCATCGGCGTCATGATCGGCGAAGATACCAGCCATTGTATCGAAAAATTTGGACTGGGGCTGTGGAATAAATTCTTTCTCAACAACCGTCGAGGGTTTGGTCTTTCGGTGCCGGCATGGTAGATCTCAGTGTCGATCGAGACGCAGTAGCGTCAACATCCCTGGTTGCACGGGGGTAATCCGGCTTCCATTGTTATTTCTTTCGACATCGAAAGATTTATAGGTGCCGACATTGTCAGTGCCGGGGCACTAGAGGGGTTGGGTACACAGAGCGCCGCTCTTGGCTCCAAAGCATGCTACGTGGTGGGGAGGGGAACAACGCTGACTGCAGCATGCTGCTTGAACATTGCAAGCAGCAAGGATTTTAAATCCTTCCACTTCTGACGGGTGGTAGGCCCAGCCGATGGCTAATCTATTTCCAGTGATGCCCTTTCTTTTTTCGGGACGACGAAGAGTGGCTCCTTGAGTGGGACCATTTCCTCTTCCACTGGTGTTCTTTCTCTGGGGTATGCCCATCAGTTTCGGCCTCCCAAGACCGAACCGTCAACCGCATCAGAGATTTTGAGGGCGGTTGAACCAGTGTGAGTTTTGCAGCTCGATCGCAAAGGGATTTAGGTTGCATTTTGGCGTACGACGGACACCCGTCATTCGCATGACCTGTGACAAGGCACCAGAGACACAACTTGTGTAGGTCGGTGAGGGACATCTTGGTGCCACAATCGGAACACCGTTTGAAACCTGACACCCGAGTGACCGACATCTTGCATCAAGGATTTAGTGAAAAATACATTTTCTGACGAAAACGTCGAGAGAGTCGAAGCTCTGTGTTCCTAAGCAGCATGTTAGCTTGCGAAAAAAAGGAATTGAGGTTGGGGTTTAGTGACATGGTGCTTATACAACACCTGATGTCACGCCCGGAGCTGATGACTAGACGCAGAGCAAGACGGATCAATGGTAGACGCCCGGGTCGAGGTCCACTACGCCCCTGGTCTAAAATTTTCCAAAGCTGGAGGGAATATCTATCAGATGAGGAATCTGCAGGAAAAAAGGAATCCATTGAAAGGGGACTTCCGTTTTTTAAGAGTTCAGCATGAAGCAGCGAAGAGCCATCCAGTGATGAATTGCAGTGAGACAGTTCACAATCTGTTTCTGAGATTGTTAGGGTGAAGGAGGGAAAGGATAACAATATTTGGGTGTCATCAAAAAGGTGACAGCAAATGCAGAGGTTCAAGAAATGATCCTTGGGGGATGCCAACAGGAAGAAGGGTGGAGTCAGAGGTTTGCAAGTTCCAAGAGATTTTAAAGGATCGACCTTCCAGGCAGGAGGCGATCCAGGCAAGAGCAGATTTGAGAAACCAAAACCCTGGAGAGCAAGGAGTAGAGGGAAGTGATTGACAATATCAAAAAGAATAATAAAAGGGTCCAAAAGGAGGTGGTGAGCATGATTAATAAAGTTGGAGACATGCATGAGTGCAGTCTGTGTGGCGTGTTATCTACAGAAGCCAGATTGAAGTGGATCTCAAAAACCATTGTCCTCAAGGTACTTAGTGATCCAGTTGAATAACACACACTCAAGATCTTTTTGAATTATGGGGCGAAGGAGAAAAATTAAGTGATAGTTTGCTGGAACATTTGGGTCAGCAGAGGGTTTCTTCAATAGGGGTAAGACAGATGCAGATTTGAAGGCGGCAGGACACAAACCAGCAGAGAGAGGTTAAAGAGCACAGAGAGATAAGGGCAAGTGACAGAGTAAGTCTTTGACCATTTGGGGATCAAAAAAGGTCAACAGGCACGCAAAGTGGTGTGGCACTGCAAAGGACGGGTGCTAATTCTGACAGTAAACCCCTGCCGACGTCTGCCTTTACTTCTAAAAAAGACAACTGTAATACTCCAGATCTACCAGCAGATAGTGGAATATGCATAGGGTATGTCTCTGAACAGATTAACAAGCCCCATAAATATATGATAGATGTTACCCGGTAATAGCCTTTCTGTGGCTTCCAACTGTTTAGAGCCACATGAGTTGCCCAGGCCACCTTTAAGTGTTTGATGCAGAATATTGAAAGAGGTTTACTTCTAAAATAAAAATGACCTTGACTTGGGTGGTGCTGCCACTCTATCCCAATCCTACTTGTGTACCCCAGATGCCCTGCACATTGCGTCAAGGGAGTTATATGCCAATAATGGGAGACATACCCACTATACAGATGTATAAAGACAACCACTAGTGAAAGGTTGAACCATTACATATGTAGACTGGATTACTGGATTTCAGATTAGTAGCGTATATGCCTGCAAAGGTAATTGCTACAAAGGTGCAATTCATCATATGTACTAAGCACAAAGGTTAAATAATTGTATGGATGTCAGCGGTAACCATGTAGCACAAATGCACAGGAAATGTTAATGTAGGGTGACCATAAAGTTAGAAAAAAGGTATCTACCAGTATAGCTTATGAGCATCTTTTTAGAGCAATTGGTAACGTTAAACAGCGGTCAGCTGTCTAAACTGTTGGGGGTGCATGTATTGTTTCAGCATCATAAAGTCGCTCTCATCGTAGCAGTGTACAAAACACTGGTTATGCCTCCCTTGTTCGTGCCCTCACTCCCATGGTCTTCAGTGAGCACTGAGGAACGTTGTTCACATGGTATATTCTAGCCCTTAAGAGATTTACATCCTCACACCTATTTCTCCTGCCCCAGAGTATGTAAGTTAGCAACCTTCTTCCTATTCTAAGTATGAGAGAGGATCATGTGTTTTATTATCAAAATGTGAACACAGAGTGATGGGAACAGGAGATGAAATGATGCATGGAACCCTGAGCATGTCAGCAGAGTATGTTCTATGAATGGCAGTTAGTTCTGTGTAGATGGATGACAAGTGGATGGTCAGCTGTTGGGCATTGCAAAGAAGATGCAGGGTCAACTGCCATTATAGTCTCATGTGAGCATGAGGGTTTTTGAGCAACAGTTTATCAGCTTCTCATAGAAGTATGCTTGACACAGGGTATGCCCCCTTTGTCACTGCCATCCTCCTACGAATCATTGTAGAGTATGCCCCACAAAGTATGGCCCTTAGAGTATTGTTCACCAGGTGCATCCCACCATCCTGAGTCTGCGTCTCCATGCTTGTGTCTACTGCCAAAGGCTCCCTGAGCTAGCAGTCGTTTTCTTCCCACTGCAGGTATAAGAGAGGAGGATGTGTTGTAACCTGGAACGTGTGAAGCCTGAATGAGTAAAGGCATCAATAGATGCATGGAACCGTGGGTGGGTTTGTTAGATGAATATATTTTCCATTAATGCAAGTTAGACCTGAGAGAGGATGGATAGATTACCACAGGATGGTATAACCTGTAACCCTGGATGACCCAACCATGAAGCTAGGTAAATTATTAATTTGAAAAATATCCAGTAACAAAATTCATCAGCAACACAGCACAACAAAACCATACACATCACAAATAATCTAATCAGGCATTTAAAAAAAACTCAGAATGCTCTAACTCTTCTATAAGCCGCTCTTATAAAATGTAAAACACCATAAATAAAACCTTTGTTATAATTCATAAACAGTTAATCCATGGATGACCGGATATTGTTTTTAATACAATGTGGCTTAAGCCATTTCCTTCTAAAATCAATTAAAAAAACTTTCAAACTGATAAAGTACATGATATCCTCGTCGTTGCCCGGCACGCAAACACACAATTTGTATGTACACACACAGTACATTAAAGCTTTTAAGGCGAGCACATTTAAACCAATCATCAAGGCTGCCCTTCTGCACTCTGGGGACTTTACTTATAAAACTAATAGGCACTACATCCGCAAAGGCATTGCTACAACACTTTAATAACAGTAACTTTTCAATTTGGGTCCCGTTATACAATGCTCTACTTCTGAGATTGGTTATTTAAGTAGAGTCTTCCATTGCAATTTCAACATATTAATAAAAACTGCTACAGCCCCAAAACTCCACTTCTTCATCAAAGCAATACCACTTGAATAACAGAAAAATGTGTTCTGCGCAGGGGAGGACACCGCCTCTGTAAGGGCCTTGCCTATATCATGGATTGCTGAGGGATCAAAGTGGGTTTTAGAAAACAATTCCAAAAACCACGTTCACGCCTGGTAGGTTATACGAAGAACACCGGACTCATGCCGGAGTGCTTTACCGGAGGTTATAGATAACAGCCCCAACACTGTCCTCCAGAATGTGTTCTGCATAACCGCCAGGCATGCGGCACGTTTGCAGGCACGCAAACCCCTAGAATTCACTTCCATATAGTGCTGCTAGTTTAAGCCTCGAACACTGAAAATAATGTATCCAACCTTCCCCACATATCGGTGGTAAACATGTTTTAGCTACCTAAATCCTGGAGAATCCAGCTTTGCAACTGTATTTATGCATAGCCCAGCTGCCCTGTTCGTAAACACCAACCCTAAATACTTATAGAACCTAAGAGCCTCTATTTTTTTCATTATTAAATCTGCTAGATTTTGACCCTCCCGTTCCAAAGACCATGATGTTTGTTTTTACCAAATTTAATTTCAGACCAGGGTCATTGAAAAATGTATTTGTGTATAATAAGCTCTGCTGTAGGCCGGCAGGAGTGAGGTCCATTAAGACTGTCGTCGGCATACAGCACAGTACTAAAGGTAATCCTATTTAATAAGGGTGGGGCGAGTGACTAACAGAATAAATAATAGTAGGGCTAAAGGGCAACATAGCTTATAAACCCCCTACATATGCAGCAGTCCATCAAATACTAGTTTGCTCTTAAGCAACGCACGCAACGCTGCTGATGTGCCATCATGCAGCAATTGAAGGAACTGGAAACCCAATACGATCTCACTTTTCCCATAACAGATCACTACCAATGTAATCGAAAACTTTGGACATGTCTAAAAAGGCTGCATGTCCTCAGCGGCTCCTAACCTTTGTGTTATTTTCCATTATGATATTCGGCACAAAGCACTGATCCATTATAGAGAAGTCCTTGCCAAAAACTAGACGATCTGGCAGAACTTTATTTTCTAATACCCATTCATCCAACTTCACAACCAGACAGCCTGCAAAAATCGTATTCGAGATAGCTAGGAGCGAGATTGGTTGATAGCAGGGAGAGTCCACTACCAAATAATAATTATTTGTAAACAGTGGGGCTATCAGACGTCTCTTCCACGATACTGGCCGGAAATGAGCCTGCACAATTGCATTAAATACCAGTTCCAATACTGGGATTCATCAGTCTCGAAACCATACAAAAGGCTTGGGTCTTAACCTATAAGGACCTGAAGCTTTACCCTTTTTCATTTTCAAAATGTGGATAGCAATTTCTTCCGTTTTGAAGAATAGAGAATAAACCTAAAGTCATACCTAAAGTCATACCAATGGCATCTCTCTCGTGTCATCACAGCATGCATCTTTGATTAGAACAAACTGCCTTATGATTAATTCATTTTTTATTTTAATTTCATAAGAGTTAATTAACACATTCCCAAAAAAATAATCACATTTTCATATCGCGTCTCGACTGGAAATTACTCTCCTTCTGATAGGGATTTTCTTAAACAGAATGAATCCAATTTATACACTGATGACATCAGTATCCCATCTATTTTACTGTTTTTAATAACACGCACACAGAATATTTAGCTACCAACTAAAACACCACATATTCTCTTCTGAACATCAATTCAAATCTCTGCTTTCCCATGCTACTCTAGTTATGAAGTAAACGCTGTACACACCCTTTCTACCTTTAAGGTACATCTGATTTGTGTTATACTGTGCCATTCTGAAGTTCTGCATTATGGTAGATGATGTTTTAATTGTGCACACATCCACACATACCAAATCAAGAAAAAGCCCTGCAGTTACAACACAGAAAATACAAAGCAGCATAATGATGTAAACAAATCCAGGCAAAGCACAAAAGCAATAGATGGTTTATAATATTTTATCAATCATATAAATATAAAAACGTGCAATTCATTTAACTACATTTGTATTAAGCAACCCAAAAATAGGTCTTTGGTAAGCGGTTCACCCAATTAGTAACCTTTCCCGATTACCAAGCCCAAGGGAGAAAATACAATCAATTTCATTATAACACAACTGGGAAACAGTGTGTGTGGCATCCATGTAGTAATTGGCGATGTAAGATTTCTGTCAGCACAGACTTTGATGCTTCAATATCCTTTCTTTAGATACACTGTGTAGTTTGCCATACACAGATCTTGCCACAAGGGCAATTGCTGATGTACATCACAAAGCCTGAGGTACATGTATAGTGTGAAGCCATTCTTTTCTCGGGTTAAGGCAGATCACAGTATCACTCAATGAAAGAATTGTGCAGAGTACCAACATGGGACTTGTTTTTATGGAAAAACTAGATGTCTATGAAACACCTGGGGCCCGATTGTCAACTGGGTGGTAATTGCCGAAAATGTCGTTAAAAGGGCTAATGACATTTTCGGTAATTACACCCTATTCTAAAGGTGGTGCAATATTCCAAAGTCGGAATCATTGAGCCACTTTTGGAATAAGGGTGCCGGTTGCTAGGAAGGGCTGGAAACCGACCTAGCAACCGGTACTCTCGTTATTCAAGCCTTTGCATGGTTATTCTTGTGGCACTCCTCCAATATTGCAAGCGCACGAAATTGGCGCAGAAGTATGGCACACAATTGGTGCGGTACGGAGGACTGCCACAAGAAGCAGTTCGTTTGGTGTGTGAAGTGGGTGAGGAATGCCCAAGTATGTAGCCTGCTCTCTACATACTTGCCAACATTCTGTCATCATAAAGATGTAGGTTTTTCAAGTTTCAAAAATAATACCTAGCATAACAATGACATCACAGGAAATTACAAAACATACATTGTTGGCACCACTCAACCATTCTAAAATGCACAACCCATCAAACAGCACAACATAGAAGGATGCTCAAATGTTTAAAATGTAAAATTGTACACGGTAAGTTAACACCAAATTCAATACCTAACTTCACAGAAAAACATGCTGGTAACGTTTGTCACTGCGCTGTAGAAGCAGCCCGGGTAGTACATATTTATTCCTGCAGTGGAGGCTGAACACTGAACAACATGATTCTGTGTGATGGTGGTACGCTCTGCTAATTGCCTTCACTGATGCACTGAAAACAAAAGCACGTGCTTTTGTTTTCATTCTCGGCAGCAGTTTCGTTAAACAACGATTTCCTCGTTATTTTGCGAAACTGCTGCCGAGATCTTCATCCGCCTGTTTCGGCACTATCGTGCTTTTCTGAGGACGCCCAGGCCCACTTCAGAATAGCAGTGGTGCCTGGGCGTCATGAAATGGCGCAGTGAATCGTGCTATTTAGCAGGTTCACTGCGCCATGTTGAGAATCGGGCCCCTGGAATTCCAAGCCATTATGAAAGAATGACCAATTGCACTTCATGATTTAACTGATCAATGGACCTGAGGTAGAATACATATTCACTAATGTAAATTTCTCCTCTTTGTCTGCTCCAACTTTGTCTGCTCCAACTCTTTCCTTATGAAAATGACTGCCTCCTACTCAGTAGTTAATTCTATATCTCAATTTTCATAGTTCAAAAGTATATGCCTTAATCTTAGATACTTTGTAGACTGCTCACAATGGCATACATTGAAAACAAACAAATATACTATTTTAACTGTGGGTTTGTGGAAAGAGACACATTTTAGTTTACATCCCTCAACACAACTACAGTATTAAAACATGTGCTCGAGTTTCTTCAATGTCCATAATCAATGTTACATTCATGTTCAAGCCATAAAAGTATTTAAGAAGATATAGTTGATTGTTATTTGATTTCATGCCACTGTGTGACATCTTTGAAAGATAAAAATGTCAAACTTCCTATCCACCCGGTCTAGCATAGATCCAAAGTAAATGCAGTAAGTGGCCTAATTAAGATAGTTAAGTCCTTGCACATTTATGTCTAGAAGGCAAAGAGACAGAATTCCGATTGTTTTTCCAAAGAAAAAAAGCTAGGGATTGTATCTATTATTCAGTGTACACTAATAAAATGCTTTTATGGGAAAGCATTCATCAATCAACCTATTAATACCATGAACATTTACTTTCAGACTCTAATTTCATCTTCTTTGTTAAGCAATAATATGTTGAACAGTTAAGTGACAACGAATGAGTGCATAGCCCTGTCCATTAACACAAGGATCTTTTAGCACATAGTGACAGTTTCTAATCAGTGAAATCCCTTATACTAAACAAGAAGAACAAGTTACTTTCTTACCTGGTAACGTTCTTTCGATGGGATGGTCCGACGACGTATTCCATATCTATGACATGTAATCACCACAGCTGTGCTGCTTCGGAAACATTTTCGGCGTCTGCGTCCTGCGTCGATGCGCCGCCGTCGAGGACCTCCTCCGACGTCCGACGTCATCCGATGTGATAAGTAGGACGCACGACGCCAGTAGCCTCAGTTGTAGTTTTTTCCCCCAGAACGTGTGACATTAGTCAACTGCCAGTCCGACACAAAGCCTTGCGGAACGTAAGCTGCAATCGCAACAGAAATTCTGCAGCGGGGAAGGCAGGGTGGGAGCGATATGGAATACGTCGTCGGACCATCCCATCGAAAGAACGTTACCAGGTAAGAAAGTAACTTGTTCTTCGAGGGGATTGGGTCCTCCAACGTATTCCATATCTATGACAGACTCCCAAAGCAGTACCAAATCAAGGAGGAGGGAAAGAATTTAGAAACAAAATTTAGAATAGCCAATCAAATAGCAGAGCAAAGGACCGCCTTGCCAAAGGCCAGATCCTGCCCTCTGATGGAATCGAGGGAATAATGCCGCACAAATGTATGTACTGAAGCCCAGGTGGCAGCATCACAGATGTTGCGAATAGGAACACCCCTCTGCAGGGCAGTAGATGCAGCCACGCCCCTGGTAGAATGGGCCCGCAAGCCAGCCGGTGGGTCCTTACCCGCCAAGCGGTAACACTCCGAGATGGCCAAAATAATCCAGCGTGACAAAGTCTGTTTCGTCACAGCTTGCCCCAAGCGCTTACCAGCGTAACCAATAAAGAGTTGATCGTCCACTCTGACCCGGGACATGCGAGAAACATAAAAGCTCAAAGCTCTCCTAGGATCAAGCCTATGGAGCCTCTCCTCTTCCTTACCAGGATGCGGAGGAGGATAGAATGCCGGAAGAACAATCTTCTGGGCCAAATGAAATTCCGTCACTACCTTTGGAAGAAAAGAAGGACGAACTCGAAGGACAACCCTGTCCTTGTGAAATACAGTGAAGGGTGGCTTAACAGAAAGTGCCTGTAACTCACTCACTCTGCGAGCGGAAGTAACCGCAACTAAAAACACAGTTTTCAAAGTCAACAGCCTCAAAGGGCAAGAATGTAAAGGCTCAAACGGAGCACCCATAAGAAACCTAAGAACAAGGTTTAAACCCCAACCGGGCACCAGGAAAGGCGACGGAGGGAACACATTAGTGAGCCCTTTCAGAAACTGTGAAATTAAAGGGATTTTAAAGTAAGAACATTCTTCAGATGAGCGCTTAAAGATGGACAGCGCCGCCAGGTAACCTTTAACGGTACCCACTTGCAAGCCCCTGTGGGCCAAAGAAAGCAAAAAGGACAGAACCATGGGGATGTCACATGCAAAAGGATCCACATTCTGAACTCTGCACCAGTCGCAGAACTTACGCCAACGGCAACGGTACAGAGACTTAGTTGCGGGCCTTCGGGCCGAAAGCAACACCTCCATCACGTCTTCAGGGAGGTCCCAATCCTTATATCTCAACCTTTCAGAAGCCAAGCGTGAAGGTTGAGGGATCCGACCTCTGGATGGAGAACCTGACCCCCCTCCCGTGAGAGCAGATCGTCTCGGTAGGGAAGACGACGTGGAGGGCAGATGGACAAGTCGAGAAGGTCCGGGTACCACGTCCTCCGAGCCCACGCCGGAGCAATGAGGATCATCCGGGAACCGAACTTCCGTAACCTCCGCAGCACTTGCGGGATGACGGGGACTGGAGGAAACGCGTACAGCAGCGGGAATGACCACTCCACCACAAACGCGTCGCCTAAGGCTCCTTTCGGAGGAAATTCCCGCGAGCAAAACCTCTCGCACTTCCGGTTGACACTGGAGGCGAAGAGATCCACTTGAGGGGTCCCCCAAAGGGCGAAGATCTCCAGGAGAATCTCCTGAGCCAACTCCCACTCGTGAGAGATCGCGCTCTGCCTGCTCAGAGCGTCCGCCGTCACGTTTTCGTCTCCGGCCAGATGAACTGCCGAGATCGAAACTTCCTGCCGGATGGCCCAGAACTCGAGCTGCATCGCCTCCCTGCACAGAGGAAGTGACCCTGCCCCCCCCCTTTTTGTTGAGGTAGTGCATGGCCACAGTGTTGTCCGTCATGATCAGGACAGCCTTTCCTCGCACAGTCGGCAGAAAAGCCTTCAGGGCTAGCCTGACGGCCCTCAGCTCCAACAGATTGATATGGAGTCTGGACTCCGACGGAGACCAACGACCGCTGACTGTCAGCCCGTCGGCATGAGCTCCCCATCCCGTGAGGGATGCATCCGTCACGATCGTCACCTCCGGCCAGGGTAGCCAAAATGGAGCCCCCTTCATCAAGTTGCCTTCGACGGCCCACCACAGAAGGTCCCGGGCGACCGAGGGCGGCACCTGAACCGGGTCCGACATCCTGCCGGAGGACTGCGACCATTGCGTCTTGAGTGCCCACTGCAAAGATCTCATCCGCAGGCGAGCCTCTGGCACCAGAAGAATGCAGGATGCCATGAGGCCGAGCAACCTCAAGAACTCGAACGCCGGGAGCGTCTGGGCATGCTGAAACTTGTGCACCATCTGCTGAATGTGAAGAGCCCTCACCTGGGGAGGAAAACACTGCCCCAGGGAAGTGTCGAGCACTGCTCCGATGTACTGGAGCCTCTGTGTTGGCGTCAAATGGGACTTCTTTAAATTGAGGGAGAAGCCCAGCCTGTGAAGGGAGTGGCAGGCGACGGACAGATGATCCAGGACTTGCTCGGGAGAGCTCCCCCTGATCAACCAATCGTCCAGGTAGGGGTAGACGTGAATCCCCCCTTGCCTGAGATGCGCTGCCACCACCACCATGAGCTTGGTGAAAACCCTCGGGGCGGAGGTCAAACCGAACGGCAGGACCCGAAACTGAAAGTGCGAGTCGCCAACCGCGAACCTCAGGTACTTCTTGTGCTTGGGATGGATCGGCACATGGAAGTAAGCATCCTTGAGGTCGAGTGACACCAACCAGTCCTGAAGCTGAAGGGCCTGGAGGACTTGAGAGAGAGTAACCATCTTGAACTTGTCCTTCCTGAGGAGTTTGTTCAAACCGCGCAAGTCCATGATGGGTCTCAATCCCCCGTCTTTCTTCGAAATCAAAAAATAAGGGGGAATCCCATCCCTTGTTCCTCTCCGCTACAGGCACCAGTTCTATGGCGCCTTTCTCCAGCAGGGCTTGAATTTCCTGCGCAAGGAGCGGATCCGGACACTTCAAAGAGAGGTTCCCCGGTGGATTGTCGCGAGGCCTGTGCCGAAAGGGAAGACAGTAGCCGTGGGTTATGATCTCCAGAACCCACACATCTGAAGTAATGGCACGCCACTCTACAAGATGCTGCGCCAGCCTTCCCCCAACCGGCGAACCATGGTACATGGCCTCATGACTGAGTAGGAGCGGCTGCGGCGTTACCTGAGGGCAAAGAGGCAACTGCCCGAGCGGCCTTGGCACCACGGGTACCTTGTCGTCCACCTCTGGTACCCCTGCGTTGGCCCCTTTGACTGCCAGCTCCTCTCGCTTTACCAAAGGACGAGTAATAGCGAAAGGAGCCACCCCTCCACTGCTGTCCCCTAGGACGAAAAGGCGGAGGTTGGCGAACTGCAGCGCCCAACGACTTCGCTGCAGCTTTTGAGGTCTGCAACCTCTCAAGGCTCTCGTCAGCCTTGCTGCCAAAAAGATGTTCACCATCAAAGGGCATGTTGAGGAGCCGGGACTGCACATCAGGAGCAAACCCCGACTTCCGCAACCACGCAAACCTGCGTATCACGGTGCTCGCCGCCATGGACCTACTGACGCATTCAGCTAAGTCCAAACCCGACTGAACGGACTCACACATGGCATCCTTACCATCCTGGACCATAGCAAGGAAACCATCCCGTTCGTCCCCTTCGGGAATATGTTCAGCCGCTAACGCAACACAGTTCCACAGAGTGTGCGTGAAACGCGACAAGGCACAAATGGAGTTGGCCGCCTGAAGCGCCATACCACCAGAAGAAAACACCTTCTTCGCCCAGCCATCAAAACGTTTGTCGTCCCTATCAGGAGGGATGGTAGGGTACGACGCCTGCTTTGCCGGGGCCGTGGCCGCCTGCACCACCAAACTTTCCGGAGTGGGGTGCCTGGTCAAGTAGCAGGGGTCGCCACTGGCTGGACGGTATTTTCGCGACAAGGATCTGCCCACTGCCGGGAGACTCTCCGGAGCAGTCCAAGCCGCCGCCACCCTACGCTGTAAAGCCATATGGAACGGCAGTACCGGGTCAGTTGGGGGACCAACATCAAGGATGTCCGTCAGATCATCCTGCACAAACTCCCCTGGGGGAGCAGACCATCCCAGATACTCAGACACCCTAGCCATAAGGCGCCGGTATGAGGAATCGGCATGGGAGCCAGGCTCAGGCCGACCAAATTCCACCTCCGGAGAGGTGTCCAGTCCACTGGCATCATGCAGCGACTGCCTCAAATCGTCAAATTGACTATGGCCCGAGACAATGTCATCCGGCACCTGACTAGGAACCAGGCCATCCGAATCCTCATCCGCCTCTGAAATATAATCCAAGTGGTGGAAAGGCACCCGAGAGTGCCTGCTCTTAACCAGAGCCTTCCTAGGGGGAACACCCGAGACACGGGGCACCTCCGACACGAAAGGCGTCGATGGCGTCGAGAGAATCGGCGCCGACGTCGAGAAAACCGGCAACGGCGCCGAGAGGATCGGCGTCGACGTCGAGGAAATCGGCGTCGACGTCAGATGCAGCGCCTCCAGTATCGGCGGCGTCGACACAGCCCTCGAAGCCGGAGCCCCGAGCGTGTCCCTCGACGACCTGACCGTCGACGGCTTCGACGACTTCCTCGGAGCCGGAGCCTCGAGAAAGCCTGTCGACGCCCTCGACGCCTCAGACGTCGATGTCTTCCTCGAAGACATCACAGGTGCACACGGTCTCGATCGCGTCGAGGACCGGGACCTGGAACGGGTACGGCGAGAACGAGCCCCCTTGTCCGAACGGGACCTCTCCCGTGACTCGCGCCGACCACTCTTGCGAGCGGTGGCTCTCGACCTCTCACGGCCGACCCCACTCGGGGGCGCGGACAGTTGAGTACCCTGCGACTCAAGAATCGCCAACATCTTCTTCCCGAAGGAAGCCCATTCCTCCGGCGTCGCACGGCTGGTGGGGTAACCGACGTGCCAGGCAGAGTCCTCTGAAGAGGACCTGGAAGGCGACCGGTGTCGGCGCTTCCGAGAATGCCTCGAAGAGGCCGAGGAGTGGCGAGACCGACTCCTAGAAGAAGACCGACGAGACTTCCGACGATGACGCGGAGAGTCACCCCTCGAATCATCCGTCGAAAGCCCCGCCGACTTCGACTTCCGGGGCTTGGACACCCGACCTACCGACAATTTCTTCTTACGTTCGCGTAAGGCCTTGGACGTGAGCGACAGGCAGTCGACACAGTCATCCGTGTCGTGGGCCTCCCCGAGACACCAGAGGCAGGCATCGTGCGAGTCAGTCACCGACATCTTGGACCCACACTCCCCGCACTTCTTGAAGCCCGGACGCGGGGTTGAAGACGAAGTGGAAGACATCGTCGAAGGAATATTCACAAACGAACAGGTTCGAAGAACCAGAAAGAACAGAACTCCAATGAGTCGAGGCTAGAACCGAGAAACACGAAGCAACACGTTCGCGGAAAAAACGGAACTGAGGCTACTGGCGTCGTGCGTCCTACTTATCACATCGGATGACGTCGGAGGAGGTCCTCGACGGCGGCGCATCGACGTCATCGACGCAGGACGCAGACGCCGAAAAAGTTTCCGAAGCAGCACAGCTGTGGTGATTACATGTCATAGATATGGAATACGTCGGAGGACCCAATCCCCTCGAAATAGGGGTTGGGCACATGCAGATAACTGGATAACTGATTGACCATTATTCATCATTAAACTGATCTTGTTAACATGTGCCACTCGCTTGACTGCTTGATGTGTACCGATCAACAGACTGCTGAAAACATGCTACTCACCTGATGGTCCAAAACACACATTTCAGTGAAAAGCCAACTATTTGCCTACCGCATGACTGACAAATCCATCACTAAACACCAATATATGCCTGCTACTACAACAGCCTGCAACAAGTGCATCATGGGCTGCTTAATATTAGCTAATCAGTGCTACAACTTTCACTTGTATACCACGCACCTTCCCGAAATGTTCCTCTTGCTGGACAGAAATGAACTTTGATCACAGGATTACACCAAATCTTCCTACTAAAGGACACTGTTGGAGGTTTATATCATTGGATCGCCTAATATTAGGCAGGACTATCTACCGATGGCATGTACTAATCAACTCGGTTAGAGTAAGGCGCATGCATTGCAAAATATAAATGTACACCTTCACGAATCAGGGCACATCAGGATAACGTGCTACATTGCAAGTTACAGAACATCAGTTTGTTTCAAGTTTCAGTTATCAATTTTTCCGTTCATTATCCTTCAGTATTGTTCGTTGTGACTTGACCTAAACTTGCTTCTGCAGAAATCCCAAGAACAAGGTTTACAGCGGAACAAAGAAGGCTTTTGTACTTTAGTTTTGCATTCACTTTTGCCACCATGTTAATATCCCAGTACTGGTGGTAAGGGCTTTTAAACTGAATGTGGTAGATCATGGTCATCAATTTGCTGGAATAAAATAAAACATCTTTTCATAAAGAAATTTCACAAAATGAATGACTTCAGCTAGTGTAGGTGAAGAGATCATTATTCTCTAAGATGCACTCAAGCTTGTACTCTTCATCATTTGAGCTGCTCTGCTTCTCAGGATATTGTCTTCTCTCTCACATGCATTCGCTGATGTCTGATTAGGTGTGCTGTTTGTCTGAAACTCTTCCCACATGTAATACACATGTATGGCTTTTCACCTGTATGTATTCGCCAGTGCCTTACTAAAAGCTGTGATGTTTTGAAACTTTTTCCACATTCAGTACATATGTGAGTTTTGTGCACCATATGTTTGCCATGTTCTTTGTTCAGATTTGATGACCGGGACAAGCTCTTTGTACAACCACTGCATATATTCTGTTGCTCTTCATTGTTTACTTGCTCATGTGTATTCGAGTTTGTTAAATGATTAAAGCATATTCCGCACCGACTACATACACACACTTTCAATCCAGTGGGCACATTTCGATTCTGGTTCCATTTTAATGAATCAATGAGACTTCCTCTATGTTTCGTCCAGGTCGACAGTCCTTGCCCTCTGTGGCTCAGGTGAGGTTTAGGAAGGTTTGACTCATAATTTACACTGCTGCTATTTTCAGTGGATGTAAATGCTTTGCCTCCTGGGTGGATCTTGTGATTATTGATCAGGTTTGATTTACGGCTGATATTTCTTGCAGCTTTATTAAACACACATGCACTCTCCCAGTTCTTTGTTCGGTGTAGTCCAGTAGATTTTAATGATTTGTTTGGACCTGAGGCAAATAAAAAAAGAAGACTTATGCAAATGCTACATAATGAATAAATTGAAATGTCACACAAAATTAATATGAGTTCATTTTGTAATGGGTCTGTACAGTGTGTTTTTAGTGCGGCAGTTAGGGATATGATATGATATATGATATGGCATTTATAACGCGCCTATACACAAGTGTTTCGAGGCGCGACGTGGCAAGGGAAGGGGAACAGAGGCAAGACAGAGACATCGATCCTACTAGGCCAAGTGTCATTCTGATCGTGCAAGTGCAGGGGAAGGAGGAAGGGGAAAAGTGTGGAATGGGAGGAGGTGGGCAGTGCAGTATATGGGATAAGAATACATTTTAAAAAAACAATAAGAGAAGTATGGCCAGCTGGTGGCAAGTGCAAGGGTAAGTGCAAACATAAGGTGTCAAGTGCTGGTGGGGGACTGTAAGGGTACAGAAACAGTCCCCAAGTGCGGTGGATGCCAGGGAGGCAGTGCAGGTGTTTAACAGGCGGGGGAGGGAACCTGGGCTCGAGATCAGAGGGTGGCCAGGTAACCAGTACAGTTTCAGCCAGGAATTCAAAAGGGGAGAGGAGGAGAGAAAGCAGAAGCAAAGAGGAAGATTTCGAGGTGCTCCTGGAACCGGAGGTGGTTCTCCTCAAGTTTCAGGGAGGCTGTTCAAGAGGGAGGCCCCAGTCGAAGAAAGAGCTCTACCACCAACTCGTTGCTTGATGAAGCGACTGACTCTGAGGGAGATGGAGGCAGATGAGCAAATAGCTCGGGAAGGAAAGTATTTAGGAAGAGAGAATTGAAGGTATTGAGGCCCCAGGCCCCAGAAGGCCTTCTGGACAATGCAGAGGGTTTTGAACTTAATCCTCGAAGCCACTGGGAGGCAGTGCAGAGATTTCAGTCCTGGAGAGATCCGATCCCTGGGCTTGAGGCCAAGGACTAGTGTTGCAGTCCTTTTCTGGATGAGTTGTAGAGGGCGGAGAGTAGAGGCAGGCAGATTTAGAAAGAGGCTATTGCAATAGTCCAGCCTAGAGAGAACCAGAGCTCTGGAACTTCTGGGGGAAGGAGAGGAAGGGAAGAATACCTCTGAGGAAGTCCAGCTGGTAGTGTAGGTATAGGTATAAAATAATAGTGCCCCAATAGTGCTGGCAATCAAAGTATTTAAATGATTAATAGATATTCGGTTTAGAAGTATCAACTCAGACATTATATCATCATAAAAAATACAAGATAAACACTTCATATCTTCACGTTTACCCTCATACCTTAATCTTAATATATACCCTCAAATATCATGCCTATCATGGATTTTTCCGATATTCATAAAACTCCCACCTGAATTTGTTTTTTCAAAGCATAGACATTTTCTAAGGACATATCTTATTTTTTCTTCATTCCTCAATAAATGGAGAAAAAGAGGGCTTCTATTCGGAAGCAATCATACTCCTCAGAGCAGGATACCCCCAAAAGAGGTTGTATTGTGTTTATTAAAAGTTTGCAATTTAATACATAATACCAAATAGCATTCAAGACATATACATTTTCAGGAATCCAGTTCCTCTTCTTTTTTGAAAATTCAGTTTTATTAGAGTTTTTAAGGTCACGACATTGAACGAACAACAATACAACCATTGAAATGCATACAGAATCAATCACAACCTTTCTCACCACCCACCCTTCCCCTCCCCCCTCCCTCTTCCACACCATGGATCTTTGGATAAAAATAATATCAGCGGGGTCCAACACGGAACTTTGTGACACGTTACATGCAAAAGGTAGTCCACTTATAAACGCTCAAAACGCGAGGCCCCACAGCTGAAAATTGGGTCCTCTGTCCCATCAGGCCCCCTCAGTCACCAGGAAGGGGTGTCCAGAGGGCCGAGTTAAGGTCCAGCAGTCTGTCTTACAGTGTTCATGTCCCTCATGCTGCTCTCCCATATTTGTCAAAGAAGGGAAGCCATAGGCCCTCAATATTAGTCTAAGATTTATCGATCAGGTGGGTCAAGAATTCCATGTCACATATGGCCCGTAATTTGGAGATCCACTCTCCTTCCCCGGGGGGTCGGGGTGACTTCCATTTTTGGGCCCAACAGGATCTGGCGGTGACTAGCATGACCTGTACCATGTGATCGTTTTTCACCTTGGGACCTCCCTCCACCTCAATGCCAAACAACATTAGCCAAGGGGATAGGGTTCTTTCAATCCCATCAACCTCTTTTATCCAAGACAGCACCTCACTCCAATAGGTTTGTACCACATGACACCTCCACCACATATGCACATAGTCCCCATTTTCAGTGTGACACTTCCAACAGCGAGGGTCATAGCCCTTTCTCATCCTGGCTATCCTCTGTGGAGGGTAATGCCACCTATGAATCAATTTCAAGGCCTGGTGGCGGTATTGGGGCGCGGCTGTGGAGCGGTTGCCCTGTCTACAGATCTTGGTCCATCTCCTGTCGGTGATGGGGGTTATCTAAGCCTTTTTCCCATTGTACCTGAGCAGACGGGGGATCCCGCGGGGCAGAGAACAGCAAGAGACCGTAAAGCTTCGATATCACACCTTTGGTCCCCTTATAAGCGATTAGAAATTTCGCAAAATCCGTTAGGTCTCGCCTGAGAGTATCTCCCCATCGGTTTTCGGTAAGGGCTCCGTTAAGCTGTAAATATCGGAAGGGAGAGAGGTTGGCGAGACCCAGAGCGTCCTTCAGATCTCCAAGGGATATAAACACTCCATCCACCCACCCACAGCTGCCCCGCCCTGCTAAGACCTGCCTCATACCACTGTTGGAAGGCTAATGGTTTGTCAATTCCATCCCAGAGTGGAGGAGCCCAAATGCAGCTTAGGGGCGAGGGCCATGTTGTGAGCCATCTAAAATAATCCCCCTCTTTCCATATGGACCACAGCACCCCCAGGACCGGGTGATTCAGAATTTTCCTCGGGATACATGCCTTGGGGACCCACAACCACTCGTCCAGTGTAACCGGGGAGAAAAGCACATTTTCCAATGCCACCCACTGTTTCTTTGGGCCCATCACCAAATGGTCGAGCAGAACTCGCAGCTGTGATGCGTTATAATAGGTTTTTAGGTCTGGAAAATTAACTCCCCCCTCATCTTTGGGCCTTATCAATGTTTCGTAGGCGATTCTATGGGATTTTCGCGCCCAGAGATAGTGGAGAAGGGCACACTTAACCTCTTGAAGGAACAGCTTCGGTATCTGGTTCGGCAGCATCTGAAACAAGTACAGGAACTTTGGGAGGATAACCATTTTAATGGAATTGAGGTGTGCCATCCAGGAAAGGCCAGACTTCGTCCACCGCTCTAAGTCTCGCTTAATTGCGAACCACAGGGGATTGGGGGGGGGGGGGTAATTTACATGGAAAAGGTCTGCCAGATCTGGTGGTATCTGGATTCCTAGGTGGCAGAGTCCCTCCGCTTGTTTACAGAACGGGAGGTCCTCAATGTATTGCCGCTTTACCACCTCGAGCTGACCCGCTATAAATGCGATGGACTTTCCCAAATTAACCTTATGGCCCGCAAGGGTCCCATATCATTCCAGGCTATTCAGTACCTCAGGGACTGATTGGGATGGGTTGGAGAGATATAGCAACACGTCATCGGCAAATAGGCTTGTCTTACAATTGATTTCCCCTATCTTAATACCTTGGATTTTGTCGTTCCCCCTAATCGCTATGGCCCAGGGTTCCATTACCAGTGCGTATATAAGGGGAGACAATTGGCACCCCCGCCTCGTGCCTCTTTCCAATGGAAGGGCTTCTGATTCAACGCCATTTATCACCACTCTTGCTGAAGGGTTAGAATAAAGGGCGGCCATCCATCCTTGCCATTTGGGCCCCATCCCCAGGGACGACTGAACCTCCTCCATAAAGGCCCAGCTCACCCTATCGAACGGCTTCTCCGCATCTAGGGATAGGAGAAGAGCGCCCTCCGTTCTGACCCCTTTTGAGCTTAACACGTGTATGGTTTTACACATGCTGTCGGCCCCCTGCCTATTTAACACAAAACCGACTTGATCTGGGTGGATCAGTCGGGGGAGACATTTTTCTAGGCGCGTCGCCAAGATCCTGGTGAAGATCTTCGCATCTGTGTTCAAGAGCGAGATGGGCCTATACGAGCCACATTCCGCCGGGTCCTTACCAGGCTTGGGTATGACCGTGATCATGGCCTGCAAGAATGTCGGTGGAATGGTTTCCGGGGTCTTAATTTGGTTCAACAGCTTAGTTAGCGGTTGTATGAGCACCAATTGATATTGTTTAAAAAAGTCGGCTGTGTATCCGTCCCCCCCTGGAGTCTTACCCACCTTTAACTGTTTAATAGCCCCCTCCACCTCTTCCTCTGATATTTCCCTTTCAAGTGCCTCTCTTTCTGGTTCTGTGAGCTTGGGGAGAGTGTGGTCCTCAAGGTATCTTTGAATCTCACCTTGGGATTCCCCATCTTGCTTAGTGTACAATACATTATAAAACTCTGCAAATGACTCAGCCACCTCCGTTCCTCTTTTAAAGAAGTTCCATTTTGAATTTTTTTTATTTTTTATTACTTGATTCAATTGCATACATTTTTTTTTACTTTTTACAAGATAAGTTTCCTAAGTAGTAAAAGTGCAACAAAAAAAAACATAAAACAGGTGGTGCCCGAGAAAAAAATTAAAGTTCAGTTATTTCGATTCCCCGCTTTTAGTTTCTTCAAATTATCGTCTTTCAAAGTGGCTCCTTCCAGATTTAACAGAAAGTGTAAGTTGTAGGGGCCTTCCCCCTTTAGGTAATCAGTCTGATACCTCTAAAGAAGCCCACCACTGTGATCACCCATGCCGTTTTTTCCCCACTCATTAACCGGCACCATCATTCCTCTTCATCGTAGAAGTGCAGATTTTTGAACAGGTGTCCTAGATGAATTTGGCAGGGAGTCGACACCCCTGGGCAGAGCAACAATAGATGTTTGACAGTTTCCACCTCTTCTGGTATTAGGCAAAATCTACATTAATTGTCTTCGCACTGCT
Source organism: Ambystoma mexicanum (assembly GCF_040938575.1). NCBI lineage: Eukaryota > Metazoa > Chordata > Amphibia > Caudata > Ambystomatidae > Ambystoma > Ambystoma mexicanum. The sequence continues at coordinate 1,347,210,475 of NC_090930.1, forward strand.
TCCTTCTCGACAGAACTTCCTTAGTATGTATAATGTTCAGCCGGATTCTCAGAAAAGACTCTCTGCAGAGCTTGGCCGGACATTTTAGCAGGTAGGGTTTTGGTGAATTTACTTTGGACCAGATCAAGGGCAGATCTTGTGTCAGTTTTGTAGACGCGGCCTTATCCAGCGTGTCAATCCAGTCTCTCTCCAGAATGCGCTCTTTTACCTTTACCGGGTTGTTGATAAGTTCCTCACTGGAACTACCCACCCAGTGTAGCAGTGTTTGCACCCTGAGTGACCAGTCTTGCAACATTTTACAGGAACCTGCCAGAATTTCCTGATGTATTGCTCTTTTTGGGATTAGTGGGGTTGAGGGTAGCAAGGTTTTGCGGTAAAGCATGGTTTCATTTTGGGCAACAATAGAACCCAGTGATTGGAGTGAAAGCTCCTTCCTTATTATTGCAATCGGAAGAGACTGCGGAAGGTTAAGGACCTTTTTCTAGTAAAGTCCCTCCACTCTTGCCTAGAAGTTTTCTGGTAAGTTGGGTAACGCTTCTGCACCATAGGTCAAACTGGGAACGACCTTTGTTTTGTAGAAGGTCAGTATTGGTGACAATGTGAAGCGCCCAAATTTGTTCGCCACTGCTTGAGACTGGGAGATTATCAAACAGGCTTTAGTCATTATGTTTTCCTGCATTGGCAGAAGTTCCATTTAACTCACAGAGATGAGGAAGTAACCCTGAACACAATCACATGCAACTTTAAATCTCATTGAAGTATTTCTTAGTGCTGCTTGTACTCTATCCCAAGTATTCATTTTAATTTGAATAATGTGCCACACATCCATAGGCCTCAGAGTGCCAGACAAAGAAACAATACAAACAATGAAGATAAAGTAAAGAAACAGAGTCCATGGTCTGCCAATTCAACAGTTCTATGGTACACCAAGGTCAACTATCAACTTGAAATCCGATGAAGCTCTCAGACAATCATTGCAGATGGACACAAAGGATGGAAGATTGCTTTTTCCACACCCCACCAATATACAATCCCTGCCATTTCGGGTGCACCAATTGTCAATCTTAATCCTGCGGATGATCTTAAGGTCTGAAGCCTTCCGACACAACCACACCAGCACCTCATTCCTCAAGGTGTCCCTAGGTTCATATACTGCTGGTGCCTACACATCTTTGATAAGAACATTTCTATGGTCCATCACAATCTTTCTCACAGAATCTTCGGTGATGGGAGGCATACAGGTTTTACTGATACGCAAACTTCTGGGGAGGCCATGTTTAAGGTTATTAATATCTTGTTGGACAGGATGTACAGAAGTTTGGACCAACTCTCCTGCTCCAACCCACAGCATTGGTACTGATGATTGTGCTCCCTCTTCAATTATGATGGATGTGATTGGGGACAAAGCTTGCGGGTTGGATATCACTTTTTGATGTTTTACGAGTTTATCAACCGAGAGTTGCACCATATTGCTTAAATCAAGAGTCATCTGACAAAAGTTATCTCTTGTATCCAAGACGTTTGTGCCCTTACCATGCACTAAGGGTTGATTTATACCCATGGGAGCCAGATAGCTTGGTTCACATTGAATAATTTGGGAACTCTAATTTATCTGGTCAGTAAATTGATCAGTTTGACAGAATGTATCTGCTTTATCCCGATGGAATTGCAATGCAAACTTGTCCAGCAGATCTCCCAAGAGTAAAAGTCTGAAGCTTTTACACTGATTAAGCTCCCCAATTATCTTTTCCTTCATTCGCAGCCATTGCAGATGGCTAATCTGTTCTTATAAGTGGGTTTGTTCATCTCTCCCCTCCTTCAACTCTAATGGGGACTGCAGAGAGGGCTCCAAAATTGTTGTCTCAATACTTTCCACTATTGATAAGTCAGGTGCTATCTCGATACTGTCGCCGGTTGATGAGTCAAGGGCGATCAAAAATTACATTAGTACATCTGACCTTCCAACATGGCTTTCCATACCCTTATTCTCTAAGGGGCACCTAGGCTCATCAGGGTTAACAGTCAGCTCAGTTAAGGATTCCCCACTAGTCAAGGAAATATACTGCAGCCGACCAGGATCCTCCTCATCAGCACTAGGGCATGAACTCATGTCCTGCACCCACTGCCTCCTTCGTGCAATCAGTGCCAATACCTCAGGTAAGCGGCTATAGTTAGGCAAAGGGACCACACATATAATCGCAGGCTTTATGAGCATTTCTGTAACGCTCACCTGGTTCCCACGGAGGCGCAGGTCTAGTCTGGATTGCTGTGGCCTCTTCAAGCGTGATGCGCAGAGCCCGGAACACCGATTGAACTGGTTCCCCAAATCTTGCTTGACTGGCCCGTAGGAATATCCTTCTGCAGATGAGAAAGGGAATGAACCGTCTGCAGAATAGTGTGCTTGATTCCCCCCTTGTTCCCCTTCGTTCTCCTCTAACTTCCTCCTCCAAATCCCCGGTTTAAGCTCACCTTATGGTTTGGAAGGATGAACTCTCCATCCTGCGTCTGGTGCAGGGGCGCACGTTAGTCCAGTTACTTCACTGGTTTTCAGAATGGCGCTGGCAAAATCCTCTTGACTTTTCTGAGCGAAATGCCGTAAGTATGAAGATTCAAAAGTTCAAGAGTGAGCCCCCTTTTATGTTGTCTTCCTAACTTGTGATCTGTCCTTTATTTCAGATGCAGAATGAAGACGGTGCGTTGAAGGGGTAAATTGCCGATGGTAAACTCAGGTGAGTTACTGAGGGCGATTACTCTAAATGTCTTTATCATTTCCCAATAATGTCTTTTGTCCTTTCCCCATAGGGGCCAGGGTGCGGTACTTACCAACGGAGCGGCGCCGACCCGAAATATGGGATGACACCAAGAAAAGCTGGTAAGTATTATGGCTGTAAATTAGGCTTTCCTCCGGTGTTCACTTTGCTCACCTTTTGTCTCTTCTTCTCTCCCCTAGGCGCAGAGATGTGGCGACATGTGCTGACAGCCGCGATGGAGCCGGGAGATGTCTCGAGGACAGGTGAGTGAAGAGCGCGCTGCAGCGAGCAACGCAATGCTTTTAAATGGAAGTCCTTCTTCAGGGATGCTGGAGTGAAGATTCCGGATGCAGGTAAGAAGTTTGAAATAGTTCGTGGTTTTCACCTTTCTCTTCTCTTCTTTCCTAACAGGAGTTCCAGGTTCGAGGCGGGCGTGGCTGGAGTCCAGGAGCAGGAGCAGACACGGTGAGCGTTCAGCTGCTGGAATACAGAACAACGCGAAGCATGAGCTGCTGCCTGGGCGTGGCATAAATAGCCTCCAAAGAAGTCCCAGGTATGTATCCTTCCCCAACTAGGTATGTATCCTTCCCTGGCCACGCCCGAGTGAAAAAATAGTCCCTATGAAAAAATAGTCCCTTTCAGGTCTCAGGGAGGCCTGAAGCATGCAGCATGGTCTGCATCAGGTAAGTGCACCAAACACCTCCCTTTATGAGCCTGGCGGCTATGGCGCCAGGACTGATGTCCAACATGAGCCTGGCGCCAAAGGCGCCAGGACTGAGTCCAAAGAGCCCCTATAAGGGGCCGCTGGGCTTTTACCCGAGGGCATGATGCCTGCTTCCGGGGGTGCTGGGCCTGGCCTGGTGCTCCGGGGGCAGGCATCATGACAATTTCATTTGCTTTAGCTCTAGTGATAGGCATTACTAACGATTAAGGGACACCGTTTAACGGGGTTCAACTGTTTATCCAGGTAGATTACCTAACTTAACTGATGTTCCCCCAATACAAGGGGGAGCATACAAGTTACTTAAATTGCCACAGAGCCATTGAGGAAATCAGCAAGTCGGCAAAGAAGTTTTTGCTGTATTTTCCACAATTTACTCTGTAGCCTAGATCAGACAAAACGTTTCATCGCTGCAATAGGGGAAACCAGCTGGATCTAGAGATCTACGTTTGTATAGAGATTTCCAATTTCAGTAGTTGCTTTTTTCCACCAAATAATGCACCTCCTCAACCTATGTTTCTCTGGACCCTATAGTGTTGTGGGCAGAGAGGTAATATAAAAATATAGGACTTGGAATTCCAAAATGGCCACCGGCGCAGGGAGACGTGTGCGAGTCTCGCTCCTGCCGGGCAAGTCTGCAGCACTTCATTTAGCCACGACCCTGAGGGAACCAGCTCCACCAACAAGCAGCTATTCCCCCCAGAGACACTGAAACTGCTGTGGAAGCAAAATCCCTGAAGACCGTACCCCGGCAACGCTGTGGGAGCAGAACGCCCATCCCCCACCGCGGCATCGACTCTCCTCACGCGGCATAGAGATGGAGGGAGCCGTGTCTCTGAGTACCGCTGGAGCAGTGCAGAGCGAATCCTCTGGCGCCTTGGAGGGACTGCGGCGGCAGCTTTAAGGGGCCACTCCGGGCGGGAGAAGCGCTGCGACCAAGCAGCGGGAACGCCACCTCACCTCCCCCAAGAAAATCAGCGGAGCCTGCTCCGGTGAAGGGGCGCGTGGAGGCGGCGGGTGGATCGAGGCGGGGATTCCAGCACCATAGAGCCCCGGAAGGCGGAGAAGACGTAGGAGGCCCGCGAGGACAAAGACTTCGGCCCCCGATCCCTTGGACGTCGCGGGAGGTGCGGGAAGGCGGCAGAGAGGCAGCGCAGGAGTCGGGCGAACGTTGCAGCCCCGAAACGGGGGACTCCAGCGGTGGATGCCGGCCCAGCGGATTGACAGATGAGAGGCTCCCCCCTCCCACGCAGCCCCGCAAGTAGGCGAAGAGATTAATTAAACCGCAGGCAGGGGGTGACACACTCATTCCCCGCACTGCAGTTAAATAAGGTTTGGCATCCCTAATCCCAGCGGGGGGGAACACTCCACCTCCTCCAACACCACGCGCAGAGTCTTACAGGCGGAAAGGGAGCAGCGAGTAGTGGAGGGGAGAAATAAGGGAATCAGAGCCCCACTATCCATTTCCAGCAGCAAGTCACATTTACCTGGGGCCTCTCCCAAGGGGGAAAAAAATCAAGCTCACGATTGGGACTTTTATCCCCACAGAAAAACCCGAACTTGCGGATTGCCAAGTGAATAAGCATCAAGAGCTCAGGGGGCGGATAGCAGAGGCACCATTTATGAGAGCGCCCCGCAGCCACCTCATCAAAGAGCGGAAGACTCTGGACAAAGCGGTGGCAAAGCAACTTCGAAGGGGCCATGTCCAAGGCGAAAGGGAAGGGGGGTCCCAACAGAACCCACAGCCCTCCAAACAAGACTCGAGTATACTTCAGATGTGGGCCTCGGACACCCCAGTGACCACCAGAGGTAGATCGCAGGAAGACTCTCTAATACGTACAACAGACCCCATCCACACCACCTCAGGCAACCAACGCCCATCAAAGGAAGATATGCATGCCTGGTTTGTAGAGCAACAAGACAAGCTTATGTCGACAGTGGAGGACCAGTTCGCTGCAATAAAGAACGACATGAAACAGGCAGTCCAGGACATAAAACACGACATGGCCCAGCTGGAAGAAAGGACAGACACCCTAGAAAAAATAGTGCAAAACGTAGGAGAAGAGGCACAACAGAACAGCGAAACAAGAGCAATTAGTGCGCTTAACCCACAATCTGGAGATTCAGTGCGAAGACCTAGGAAACAGGTCCCGCAGATCGAACATTCGCATACAAAATATGCCAGAATCTTTTCTGGACAAGGACCTAAGGAAAGCGGTACAGGAAGTGTTCATGAACATAATTGAAGCACAAGAACCAGAGGACTTTGGGATAGACCGTATCCACAGAGTGGGCCCCAAGAGCAAAGGGGCGCCTGGGGAAAGACCCAGAGATGTGTTGGCAGCTATTTCCTCGTACCCGCAAAAAGAACTCATCCTAAGGAGAACGAGGCAGCTGGATCAAATCAGGATGAACGGTGTGGACATTCACCTTTATCAAGATCTTTCAGCCGTAACACTCCTAAAGCAAAGAGAAATGGCCCCACTGATCAGGGAACTGGTTGCAAAAGAAATGAAATACCAATGGACATTCCCATTCGGTCTGCTGTTCGAGTGGGAAGGAAAGCAAAGGAGGGTGACCACCTGGGAAGAGAGGCTACACATCATGGACATTCCGGCAGAGGAGACATCGAGCGGAGGTGAAAAGTCAATGGGGGAACACCAAAAGAGGCCGAGAGGGTGGGAATGGGTTCGGCAGAATAAGAAACGGAATGGAAGGGGAAAGTACAAGCCGGCAGCAACAGATTAGAGGCAACATTCCGGCAGAAATTTGACAACGCCTTGCTCATCTCCAGGGGGCAAGGAGAGGTACCCAATGAAGGGTCTTGAATTCGAACAGATTGTTTAGGCCCGGTAGCGGAACAGGAACGACTCACATTAAGGCCTGAGGATGATGCAGGGTTTAGGACCCCCTGCAAAGTTAGTCCCGAGTCTAGACGGCAGGGAGCAATAGGCAGAACGCATAGCTACCATAGATACCCGGGCCCTCCTTGGGAGTAAAGTTGATATTTGGTTTAAGGTTGGGGAACTGTTGGGGAGTTTGGGGTCCTTTTCCGGTAGAGAGTGGGGACCACAGAACTCGGGCTTACAGGGTAGCCCATAAGAGCCGGCTCAAATGGGGAAGACTAGAATATTGACTCTGAATGATAGGGGCCTGAACTCCCCTGTGAAAAGGAAAAAGGTAGAAAATATGCTCAGGAGGGAAAAGGCTGACGTGCTCCTGCTACAGGAAACTCACATCGGAGCCTTACACAGGGGGAAAATCCGCCTGAGAGGATATGATGTACTAACACAATCAAACACAACAGGGAAACGAGCAGGGGTAATGATAGCAGTAAAGGGGGGAATGGAAGCATTATTGATTGACAAACAGACAGACAAGGAAGGGAGATACGCATTCGCCAACGTCAAAGTACACAATACCAAGTTGACTTTGGCATCCATATATGCACCAAACACGGGTCAAGATGGTTCCCTGCGGGACACAATGGGGAGGTTGCAGGGGTTTGCGAAAGGGAATCTAATAATTGGGGGTGACTTTAACATGGCCTGGCACCCACAGATAGACAGGAGAGCGGGGGAACTCACCACCAGGGTGCCCCATCTGAACACCTCAAAAAAAGGATGGAAGGTATGGCGCTTTGCGATGCATGGAGGGAGCATAAAGGTCAAAACAAAGGATACACTTATTACTCGCACGTACACAATACGATGTCGAGAATAGATTATTTTTGGGTATCAGCAGGGATTTTGGGTAAGGTTCAATGGATGGAGCTAGGCCCCATAGCACTGTCAGACCATGCACTGCTCTGACTGGAGCTATCGACCCCAGGGAATGAGGGAGGCCTTTGGCGTTGGAAGCTGCCGCAGGAACTACTCTCGGACCCAGTGATGGGTGAAACCATACGAGAGAAAATCACAGAATTCTTCGATCACAAAGACACAGTAGAGGTCCCCTTGGGCACAGTATGGGAGGCGTTCAAGGCGGTTACCAGGGGACACATGATTGCCCTGAAAGCCTCGAGGGATAAACAAAGACTTGGATGGGAACCTGAACTGGAGAAGAAACTGACTGAGATCTGAGATTAACTATTGACGCAACCCACCAGACACTTAAAGAGGGCTCTAAAACACACGCAAGGGCAACTGGAACTCCTCCGCAACAAAAAGGCAGAGAGATCCCTCCTGTACCTTAAGCAAAGATACTACATCAAAGCCAACAAGGCTGATCGATTCCTAGCAAGACAACTCTCTGCAAAGCAAAAGTCCTTGACCATCTGGAACATCAAAAACGCACAGGGAGATACGCTCACGCGTACAAAAGATATCGGGGAGACATTTAGAGCATTCTATCAGGAATTATATGCATCAGAGCACCCAGATGAGACAGATCAAGAGAGATTCCTACAGTCACTCCCCATCCCAAAAATATCTGAAGAAGCCAAAGTGGCACTAGATGCCCAAATAACGGAAAGTGAAGTAAAAAAGGCGATAAAAGGTCTCCCACTCAACAAGGCACCCGGCCCGGATGGCTTCACAGCTCCATTCTATAAAAAATACAAGGACATCTTAACCCCATTCCTCACCAGATTGCTAAACTCCTTCAAAGACAATGGGGACGTGACCCCATCCATGAATGAGGCAAAGGGAAAGATCCCTCCCTCCCAGGCTCATACCGACCCATCGCTTTGATAATTCTGGACTCTAAGATCTATACGAGAATCCTGGCAGCTAGGCTTTCCCCACTACTTCTCACTCTAATTAACCCGGATCAGTCGGGATTCATCCCAGGGAGGCAGACCCACGACAATCTTAGGAGGCTATTACACTTGATAGAAAAAATAAACATCACCCACACCCTAACAGTGCTTCTTTCACTGGACGCCGAAAAGGCTTTTGACCGGGTGGAATGGTCCATACTTTTCAAGACCCTGGAACACATGGGATTTGGGGGATCAGTATATAAAAATTGTCAAAGCCAACTACACCTCCCCAGCGATTAGAATAGCGATAAATGGGGAAGTTACAGAGAGGGTAATGATCACTAGGGGTACGAAACAGGGTTGTCCGCTCTCCCCCCTCCTAGACGCAATATTCCTAGAACCGCTTCCAATTAAAATAAGGGAATCTAACCAAATTAAGGGGATCGAGATAGCGGGCAGACAGCATAAGGTGATTGCCTACGCAGACGATATGCTATTAGCACTCGATGACCCAGAAAATTCTTTGCCATGTGCCGTACAGTTGCTTTAGTCATTTGGGGACATCTCAGGTCTAAAAATTAACAAGAAAAAAACTGAAATATTACACAATGGGGAGGTTGGAGGGGTTTGCGAAAGGGGATCTAATAATTGGGGGTGACTTTAACATGGCCTGGCACCCACAGATAGACAGGAGAGCGGGTGGACCTCACCACCAGGGCGCCCTATCTGAACACCTCAAAAAAAGGATGGAAGGTATGGCACTTTGCGATGCATGGAGGGAGCATAAAGGTCAAAACAAAGGATACACTTATTACTTGCACGTACACAATACGATGTCGAGAATAGATTATTTTTGGGCATCGGTGGGGATTTTGGGTAAGGTTCATGGGATGGAGCTAGGCCCCATAGCACTGTCAGACCATGCACCGCTCTGGCTGGAGCTATCGACCCCAGGGAATGAGGGAGGCCTTCTGGAGAAATTCTGGATGGGGAAGCGGATCGGTCAGGCCTCAAAATAGCGGAGGAGGGTATCAAGCATCTGGGTATTACACTCACGCACAAAATAGATGCCCTATACAAAAGGAACTATTCCCCAATTCTTCATGAGATGGTGATCCCCCACTTCTTGTCAGAGTAAAAAAAGACCTGGAACGCTGGTGCCCGCTAAATATCTCCTGGTGGGGAAGAATTAAATTGGTGAAAATTAACACTCTTCCCAAGCTGCTGTATTACTTCCAGGCCCTCCCGATAGCAATCCCGAACACATTCTTTAAGGCACTCGCTAAGACAATCTCATCTTTCATTTGGAACAGGAAAACCCCAAGATTTGCCAGAGCAGTCCTCACGGCACACACTAGAGAGGGGGGCTCGCACTTCCACACTTCAGAAACTACTATCATGCGGCGCAACTATGGGTCCTAAAAGAATGGCTAGGGGACAACCAGCGAACGATCTGGGTGACCCAGGATAGGGCGGTTGCAAGAACACCTCTAGAAGATCTTTTATGGAAACTCAAGCAACATAGACACCCAAACCTTCGAATTAGCGAGATCATGAAAGCTACATTGGATGCATGGGACGAGCAAACGCGGAAAGGAAACATAACCACGGCGACCGCCCCGTTCACTCCTATATGCAGGAACCCACAATTCCCACCGGGAATAGAGCGTGATGCCTTTGAGAATTGGGAAGAGGTTGGTTGCAGGAAAATCGGGGAAATGTTCCCTGACAAAGAAGTAAGAACATTTTCAGACTTCAGGACCATGTGGAAGCTCACAAGTGCGGACAGGTACAAATATGAACAACTCAGACACTGGTTAACAACGCCCGAGATAACCAATGCGGCGACCAGGGAACTGACCACCTTTGAAAGGTACCTTCTTACCAACTCAGGGGACAAGAAACTAGTCTCCACTCTATACAACTTCATTAACACGCAGGAAGAGGAACTAAAATGGCCCTACATGAAAAAAATGGGAAAAGACATTGGGGGAGGATATCCCGACCCAACAGTGGCAGACGTTATGGGCGGACATCCCCAAATTAAAACGAGCAGCCCAGACCAGGGAAATGTGGATAAAAATAGTCACACAATGGCACTACACGCCCGAGAGGCTCAACAACATGTATCCGCTAACGTCGAGCCGTTGCTGGAGGGGCTGTAATGACTCAGGCACTTGGAGACACATCTGGTGGGACTGCCAAGGAGTCAAAGGCTTCTGGACAGAATTGATCATGGTAATGAAAAAGATTTTTCCAGAGGCGGAGCAATTAGGGGAGATGGTTTGGCTCTGCGGACTGAAAGGGCAACAAACAAAAAAGTACACCAAGGCGCAGTGGAGAACTTCATGGACCTAGTCATTGCGGCTTGGGCCACAATCGCACAGAACTGGAAGAAGCAAGACCCACCACTAATCTACACATGGCTACAAAAGGTCTGGTCGCAAATGACCATGGAAAAGATCACGCATAACCTTCAGGGAACACAGGACTCCTTCCTGAAGGAATGGGGGGGGGGGAGAGTAGTTGAATATCTACAATCGGACTACATGGAACAGTGGTGCCCACATAACATTAGAATTACGGACATATTCACCTCATAGACAGTCCCGAGAACAACTGAACATCGAGATCTCTTCCGGAAAGGGGTGGGATGGGGAGGGGGGGTGGGACAGTCTGTAAGTTTGTAACTGGTACTTTTTCTGTAAAAACAATAAAAACAAGTTAAAAAAAATATATATAGGACTTGGACCTGGTTTTAACTGCTCCCCCCCCCCCAAGGGTTGAGTCAATGATTTGTAGCACAGCAACTCACCATACTAGGACTTTCTCATAATCCACCAACATATGCATGAGTTTCCTCACATTTCATACATTTCGATGCACGTTGGACCACCCAACAAAGCTAATGTACAGCATTGGCAGTATAATGTGTGCAGGTACATACTATCATTCATAATAACCCATATTTGGTAACGTTTTTGACCAGGCCTGTTCTGAAATCTCTGTTCAGATCCACATTCCCAGGATGGACAGGAAATGATAAGTCTAAGGGGGCTTGCAGCCTAAAGGATTTAAATGTAATGTACCCTATCTAATTTTATTGGGCTGGATGTTCCCACCCATCGAACTATTACAGATCTCTGTGTAGGCTGTGCCACATCACATTGTTTGCAAGTCTGAATTGTCATCCAAGCTGAGTAAAAAGCATTTCCTCTTAGTTGATTATAAACTGTGAACATTTTCAAATATCAGCTCTAATCTGTGGGTGACATTATCCATAGACCTCTAGCCCCCGCCCCGCAGCCCTCTCTCGCCATTTACTATTTCAGTGGTGGCTATCAAGAACAAGATTGAAACAGACAGGTAGTTTAGGTGGTGCCTGGGTTAACCTTAAACGTCTTTGTCCGGCAGGCACATATCCCCCAATAAAGGAGCATTAATTCCCAGTATGTACTATATTCCAGTCTTCAAAGACAAATTGGGTGTGAATTTGAATGACATGCATAACTCACCGTAATAGCATTTCTGATGATTGTATCTGCTTAGATTCACATGCTGTGCATATGGTCCGACATCCAGTGGTAACCGCAGAGTATTGTATCTTGTCATTCGGGGACCGAAAGGAGATGTCGGCATAGGCGTGTCTGTAACACTATCCCTATTGCGACGTATAGTGTACCTAAAATCCCTCATGTGTTGAGGTCCCTCCGATTGTATTTCTTCTGGCATGAGGGAGCCCCAGGCTATTGCGAGTGAGTACATAAAGAGAGTAAGTAGTAAGACGTCTATGTTCCTTCCACCCCGAGCAGGGAGGCAGGGAGGGCGCATGTGAATCTAAGCAGATACAATCATCAGAAATGCTATTACGGTGAGTAATGCATGTCTTCTGATGCTTGTTAATCTGCTTAGAATCACATGCCGTGCATAGACTAGCGAGCAGTACCCGGAGTTGGAGGTGGGTTGTGAGAAGGAACAATAGTTAAAATATGTCTTAATACTGCTTGTCCCACCTGAGAATCAGATCTAGAATGAGTGTCTAGGCAATAGTGTTATGTAAAGGTGTGTACAGAACTCCAGGTTGCTGCTTTGCAAATGGACTCAGGGGGAACATTTGCAATGAATGCTATGGAAGCCCCAGTGCCCAGAGTAGGGTGTGCGTTAGGCCTGGAGGGCAGTTCTCTCTTAGCAAAAGTGTAACATAGTGTGATGCATTTTACAATCCACCTTGAGATAGCTGATTTAAAGACAGGATCCCCTTCTCTACCAGCTGCCACTGAAACGAAAAACTGGTTTGTCTTCCTCAGTCGTTTTGTTCTCTCCAGGTAAAACATGACTGCCCTGCGTATATCTAGTGTGTGTAGGCTTCATTCGGCCATGTTAGTGGCATTCTGGAAGAAAGTGGGTAGTTCAATTGATTGGTTCACATTGAACTTTGAAATGTATTTAGGTGCAAATCTGGGATGAGTGCGCAGAACCACTTTATCCCTGTGGACTGTAACAAAAGGGTCTAAAACTGAAAGGGCATGTAGTTCGCTAACCCTTGTAATAGAAGTGATAGCCACTAGGAAGGCTGTCATGTAAGTAAGGTCTTTTAGACTTGCTTTATGCATTGGCTCAAAGGGAGATCCCATGAGTCTGGTTAAAACCACATTTAGATCCCCATCCAGGAGCTGGGTGAGAAATGGGTGGGATGGATTCTCTTAACCCCTTGCATAAAAGCCATAATAACCAGTATTTTCTACCACAAAACTTTCTGTTGTGACGTAGTGTAAGCTGAGAGAGCAGCTAGATGAACCTTTAGGGAATTGAAGACTAGTCCTGAGTTTAACAAATGGGTTAGGTACAGCACAATGTGTGTAGGTGAGCAATTGATGGGATTGACGCCCTTGGTATTACACCAGATGACAACGAGTTTCCATTTACTGGAATAGCAATATCGAGTGTTAGGTTTCCTAGCTTCCCTGAGTATGTCCGTGCATCTCTGAGGGAGTTGAAGGTGTCCAAACTCTATGACCTCAGGAGCTAGGCCGCTAAATTCAGAGTTTGCGGGCATGGGTGTAGTGTCTCCCCCCACCCCGTCCTGAGACAACATGTTGTACGGGCAGGGTAGTTTCACGGGGGGGGGGGGGAGAGGGACATCTGCATTGGGTGAGCGAACCAGGGTTGGTGGGCCCACATGGGGGCCACCAGTATCATGATAACTGGTTCCTGCTGCATCTTGTGCACTATCTTGTTGAGAAGGGGAGTCGGGGAGGAAAAGCGTAGACAATTTCCCTGACCATGCTATCCAGAGTCCGTTCCCCTTGGAGCAGTTCTGGGGATATCTGGAGGTGTAGTCTTGGCATTGGGCATTCTCCTGAGTAGCGAACAGGTCTATCTCTGGGAAGCCCCATACTGCGAAGACGTTGAAGACGATGTCTTCGTGTATATGCCATTCGTATTCTAAGGGCAGTGGGAAATCTCTGCTGAGCACATCCGCCAGAAGATTGAGTTCCCCTGGAACGTGTCGGGACAACAGAAACATCTTGTGTTTGAGAGCCCCCAACCAAATGTTTTGGGACAGCTTGGATAGCCCTGGAGTGTGTGTGCCCTTGTTTGTTTAGGTAGTTCATGGCTGTGGTGCTGTCTGTCAGGACCAGAACTGTATTCCCTTGTAGTTGTGTCTGAAAGGCCTTTAGTGCCTTGAATACTGCTAATAGCTCTAACAGATTTATATGGTTGGATGCTACTTGTGGGGACCATACTCCATGCGCTGTCTGCTGAAGTAGGTGAGCCCCCCATCCCGTGAGAGATGCGTCTGTCGTGAGAGTGGCTTCCACTGCGGTGGTGGTGAAGGACTTCACCACTGCAGAGAGAGAACGAGGGCTGGCAAGACAACTACCAGATATTCCCATTGTCCGCTGGCCTGACACCACTGGCTGTTGAGCCACTCTTGCATGGGACGCATGCGCAGCCGCGTATGTGGAACTAAATAAATGCATGACGCCATCATACCTAGCAAGCGCATTGCCTTGCGTACCGTCACTTCCCGACTGGCTACATATTGAGGGATCTGAGAAAGCATGTTCTGAACCCTCTCGTTGGAGGGGAAGACGAGACCCTCTTTTGTCTGAATCAGAGCGCCTAGGAATTGTTTGGCTTGACTGGGGTCTAAGCTGGATTTCTTCTTGTTGATGGAGAATCCCAGACTGAATAGGTGGTCTATTGTCTTCTGCGAATTTCCTAGGCATGTCTCGTAAGAGTCCCCTGTTATGAGCCAGTCGTCGAGGTAAGGGTCGACAGGGACGGATATTCTGCGCAGGTGTGCTGCTGCCACTGCCAGGACATTCGTAAACACCCTTGGCACCGAAGGGGAGTACTGATAGTGCTTGTCCTCTATCATGAACCTTAGGTTTTTCTGTGAGCCGGCAACGTTGAAATATGAAAGTATGCATCTTTCATGTCCCATGTTGCCATGTAATCCCTGTGTTTCAACAGTGGAATTACTTCCTGCAGAGTTACCATACAAAACTGTTGAGGTTTGACAAACTTGTTCGCTGGGCGGAATCTAGTAGAGGGCGCATGGTGAGGTCCTTTTTGGGTACAAGGAAGTACACTGAATGAATAGCCTCAGTTACCTGAAGAATAGGAACGGCATCTATGGCGTCCTTTTCCAGAAGTGCTTCTACCTCTTACTTCAGGATTTGCAGATGGTCTGGCGTCAGGCGTCTTGTCTTGGCCGGTCTGAACTCTGGTGGCCGGGTGAATTCCACGCAGTACTCGTGGGCGACCGTCTTTAGAAACCACTGGTCTGATGTAATCCCTTCCCATGCCAAAAGGAAAGGTGTTAAGCGCCCCCCGATTGGGGTGACATGGGAGGGGACCTGGATCCGTAGGTCATTTCTGACCAGCGGCTGTGGCACCCCTGGAGTTGGTGCCTCTGCCTTTCCCACGTCGCTGACCCCTACGTGGATAGTTGGCGGGGGTGCTGGATGCTTGACCTGGGTTCCAGTGGTTTCCTGTGTTGTACATGCTTTGGGCGGAACGGGATTGGCCTTGAAAGGACCGGCGGGAACCATTTCCCCTCTGGGGAGAGGGTTTTTGTGTGATTTGTTGCAGGGACTTAAGAGACTCATGCTCTTTTTTGGCAGTCTCTAGAGCCTCGTCGACTGCTTTACCAAAGAGATTCGACTCTTTGATAGGTTTGTTAATAAGAGCTGCTTGGGTCACGCACTGCTTCGTCGTGGTCAAGGGGCAGACAATTATTGCACTTATCATGCTCGTCCTTCCACAGGCATCTGACCCTGCAAGAGGGGCAAAACCTAAATGCTGTCCTTTCCATAGCGAAAGGTAATAAGAGTGATGACCAGACGTAGAGGGTAAAGAGGGGGAAAGAGGAGAGACATAGCGAAAGATATGACCACCCCGACCCCACTCTCCCTACTATATAGGCTGGCAAGAGGGCCCGGCCACATGGATGACTCTGCCGCCGGATCTTAGGCGTTGAAGTCCACCGCCGTCGAAAGTTCCCGCAGTCTTCGTCGTAGTATTTGAAGCACAGTCGAAGTGACTTTAGGGGAAATAACTAAGTCGGTAAACAAGGATAAACAATGTCTCTTATGAAGAGCTCCGCAATGGGGCAACCAGTTATCTGGGCGGAAAAAAACAATCTTAGGGCCCTCGGCGCATGAAGGTTTTTGGGTACACTACACGTCACGATAGGGATAGTGTTACAGACACGCCTATGCTGACGTCTCCTTTCGGTCCCCAAAAGACAAGATGCAATACTCTGCTGTTACCACTGGATGTCGGGCCATATGCACAGCATGTGATTCTAAGCAGATCAACAAGCATCAGAAATCAAATTATTGGTTTCGGACAGGCCGACTAACCCGCTTGGTAGTGCATTTAAAACAAACGAGACAGCATATTAGGGAGTTAATGACAGACTCCAACCTTTTGTATATATGGCAAGAGTAACAATGAAGGGTAAATTGGCTACTGGGATGAATCTGATGATGTCATCACTCCTTTTCCAGAAGGCACCTCTCCTCATGTGGCCAGGGGACAGCAGCCGCTACCTGTCCTGACCCTGTGGGCGGCTATATGAGAGAGGATCACATGAGGGGAGAACCTCTGGGAGAGTCGCAGGGCATCATCGGACAAGGCATGGTATTCCCCTTCCTCTCTTGAGGATACCACATCCATAACAATGACTTAATTGCATTTTGTTACACCTCCCCTCATTCACCTAGGAAGGGTACTGAAGACCTTTCAACAAGATCTGTGTGTGAGCCATCAAGAACTAACTCACCCTCTAAGACTCATGAAAATATCTTCGCAGACTCCTTCTACAAGTTATTCCACGCTAACTTGCCCTTAAAGACTTCTAAGAAAACTTATCCAAACTTTACATGTAAAACATCAAGAATGGACTACCATTCCCATAACCACAAGAATACTGGGACAAGGAAGATGAGAGCATACGGGAAGTGCTGGAGAAGTGCTGCTTAGCTGCCCAAGACGCTTCTCCTGTGGACTCTTACCCGATTTCCTTTGTGGTATGACTATAACTCTGCAGTGCTCACAGGACTCTTATTATAAGATATATGGACTAGACCTTTATATGTTGTTTTTTATTTTCTTTTTTAGATTATACAAGGATTTTGTTTGTGGATTTACACTCAGTAGACTAAGCCACACCCCTTATTCTCCCAGCATTCATATTCAGCGCATGTGCATACGTGAAGTGTTGGAGAAGTGCTGCTTGACCTTGCAGCTAGCAGCGGGTAGTGGCATTTCCAATCCTTTCTTTTCCATTGCAGAGATAAATCGGCTACCGGCTGACCTTCTATACGCTGACAAGTATTATTTGTCTGAATTGTGTGTGCCTCGCTACCCTTAGTATTGTTATGCCCGGTGGCGTGTAGACTCTCAAATCGACCATGCCGGTTCAAAAGGAAATATCCAAGTTGGCAATCCAGCTAAAACAGATGGCCATTACAAGCACTCACTGAGTGCAATACATAATCATCCTGCTCGTGGGTCTTTGCCTTCAAAGATCCACACAGTAGACATTCAAGACTTCTACCATCCTGAACCATGTCAGCCCAGGACGGTGTCTCCCACCGAACAATCCGGCTCGGCAACTGAACTCACTCAGACCTCCAATGCTACTAATATTATCCCGAGTGATATGTCCAGTTTGATGCCAACACTCGACTCTTTACTGGTCGCAGATTTCATGCAAACACCCTACACAGGGGTGATCATTTTGAATTACCCACCGCACGATTATAATGCTCCCTCCCGAGACTGAAAGGTATGAGCCGCCTACGTGCGTTGATATAACTGCAAGTCAGGTTCCACCCCTCGATGCTCAATGCCGGGAGATTTGTCATCAGTTACCGACGGATTACCTCATGTGGAGACACTGTGCTCGGTTCATCATAAGTGTGATGCAATGCATGGTAAATCGGACAGAACTCCAAAAAGCATAAGTGTGCCTATTCTACCTGTAAGAGACGTTGACAACGGCTCACTTGCCTCTGCATTGCTGTCATTCAGATTCGACCTTTCACAGTCACCCATAATGTTCCCAAATTCGGTGCAAAATGTGTATTTTATCGTTGTCCTTCACTAAACCAACACCAAGAAAACCAACAAATCATGCAAACATTGCTCCACTAACCTCTCAATATTCCGGTGTGAATACCTCAATTTATATAGCATTAACAGCAATGAATGTTCCTTTGATTACTTTAAGTACATGATTTGAAGCGCTTGATACTAAAGTTAACCATCAAACAACACTGATCACAGAGTTACTGCATCGTGACAGGAATGCCAAGGTCAAGTCCCCTAGCGTTGTTATTTCAAGCCCCCCCATCCAGTAACCCTATCTGAGCCAGATGGCACCCATGTTCCCTTGGTACCTGCTATGGCAACAGTGTCTGATGTACTTTCTGCATCACTCCAACCGCCAGTTGCGCCAATGGTAGACCACACTAAGAGACCCATAAAAGCACAAGATCGCATCAGCTCTACACCTCAAGTTGAAACCACACAAATGGTTGGAAGCTCGGCTACCCTGGAAGACATTAATTCCATCAACCAGGATAAGCAGGCTTTCAACATTTTTAAACCGTTGGGAGGTAAAAGCAACAAATCGCTGCCACCAGTGAAAAAATCTAAGAATATCAAAACAAACGCTACCCACTCACACTCTAGTACTAAACAATTAATCAGATCCATTAATCTTATCTACCTAACAAACAGATGGAGCTAGCATCTTCAGCTGTTGTTGGGAAGTATACAAAAATCAATCAGACCAGTAAAGACAACAGAACTAAACGCCTTATTCCCAATCTCAAATATAAACCCCTGGATGATCTGATTAGAGCAACTGAGGTCCATGATGAAGGACCGCAATCAATATGGGCTGAGATACCTGCGCCACCAGCTGCTGTTAAATCTCCTTTGCCGATTCAGCCTTCTTCTCAAAGCAACACTTTTCTATCTCTGGAACGTCGTTGATGCGAAATCAAAAAATCAGTCACATTGTATATGGCATCCACTCAGAATTGAGAGCCGAAACTCCTAAATCCCACAAACTTGCCTAGACCACACAATACAGCTTTATCCAACGCTGAGTATATAACCCCTTAGATGGCTAAACCTTGGCAAGTCATGAACATTGATAAGGTGTCATTCCGCCCTGATCATAAGAAATCTTTTGAGATTCCATCTATCAAGGTTTCCAAGAATTTGCACCACATTAACATGCCTATCAAAATAATGCCAGTACATTTCCATCATCATATTTTACAATGCAGAGCGAGGCCTTACCTGCAGTATGACCTAAATAGGTCAAGCATTCTGAATCTATTCAACGACATTCCAAGCTTAGAGGACATTACAACAACTGACCTCAATCAAGTCGAATTCCTGATGCATTCAGACTTGTCAGTTGTCAGATTATGGATTTGCTCGGGTGTCGTGTTAAATACAATATGACAATGTAGAGCTCAGCTATTCAACCTAGGCTTCTCCTTGTATCAAGATAACTTGAAAGAGACTAGCATTGCAAGTATTAATACCGATTCTTCTATTAATGTCAAGCAAATAGAACCTTTACTTCGCATTGCTTGCTCCATGTCGGATCGTGAGGTGTCCATCCACTCACAGACAATCACATGCCAACATCCAGGACGTCAATTGTCCCAAACACAACAGGAAAAGATATCCAATAGATCTTCCTGTCCTCTTGCTACCTGGAACACGAGAGGATTTGTTCACCTTATCGATCCAGCTTTCAATGATTTGGAGGCATATGACATAATTGCATTGCAAGAGACATGGCTCACTGTATCCCCTCTATGGGCCGGTCACACAGTTTTAGCCGAACCAGCCAAGTCCCTACCCAAAGGTAGACCAATATCTGGCCTGTTATTTGCTGCAAAAATTTCATCTGGCATTACTCTTCAACCATGGACGGCCCCCAATTTGTATATTCAATTAGTGAAAATCAAGTGCGCTAAGGCAACTGTAGCTGTCATTAATATTTACTGTAACCATGAAGGTATGTCTCAAGCAAGTTCTTTGATGATCTCTTGCTGGTTTTACATCTAGTGGCATGCGACTCATCAATAACCCCTACCATTCTGGTCAGTGATCTAAATCTTCATCTATTCACTGACAAAAACAAAACTGAGCGAGCTCTGAAACAACAGTGGCTTGCGATAATGGCTAATAGACAACTCATGATGGTCAATGGAGCTACATACAGTGATGTGCCGCCGCAGAGCATGTGGCAATGTGGCCCCCAACATGCCATCATTGATTATATCTATGTTGATTCTAATTTATTTGCATTATCTGATTCACTCCTTATCAAGCCCCAGTCTCATGGCGACCATGAATTATTAGCTCTCTCATGGTCATGGATTATACAAGACATGTGTACTGCTAGACAACGCTACCAGTCTCAGCTTGTTATTTCAGGGGGCGGGGGGAGAAGCGTAATCGCTTCCACTGGTCTGATAAGACCTTGACACATCTAAATGAACACCTTAACATCTTAGGGCGACACGACTATGTGGCTGCTCTACACATTTTCAAAGAACAGAATTCCATGACAGGCAAAAAAATATTTAAGCATAAACATGTTTATGACTCAGCATTACATCTGAAAAAGTCGTCCTTCCGCAGAGCGAAAACGTGCAACCAGAAACCTATCTCTGGTCGATAGGATCCTGGCACTTAAAAGACACATTATAGAAACTGGCTTAAAGCCCGGCAGGCTCTCATGTACCAGAGTGATGGCGAACAGATGCTATTTCAGATTGGCAATACAAATTCGGCCCAAGTATGCCAGCTTCGCAATCATGCTCATTCCGCTCCCCAAGCCTCTTTATAAATGAAAGCAGTGACGGAACAACAGTAGCTAGAGCATTTCACTGCCCTATATGCTCCACTTAAGAACCATCTCCCTTTGTTTTTCTATCCCTATGCCACATCATCTGTACATACCATTAGCTGAGGAAGACGTCATATATCATATTCACAAGCTGAGCTCTTTTAGAGCATGTGGACCTGACGGTCTGCATAATTTTATGTTCAAACAGCACCCGGGATTATGGGCAAAGGTTCTCCTTACCATCTTTAGTCAAGTTCTTGAAAGTAAAGTGCTACCCTCTTGCTGGCTGCACGCAATCATTATCCCAATTTTTTCAAAAGGCGATCGCCAATCTCCAACTCATTACAGGCCGATCGCCCTGCTTGATGCTCCGGGAAAAATATTTGACCGCATAACAGAAGCTGCTTAAAGCACATTGTCCTGACTCTATAATTGCCTTAATTGGTCTTCTTCATACTGATACGCCCATCCAGATTCGTCTATCAATGGATGGTGACATGTCCTCTGTCATTCCCACACATGGAGGTTTAAAGCAGGGCTGTATATTAGCTTCAGCCCTGTTCAATTTCTTTATTTCAGATGTCAGAGACAAATCTCAGACTCTCCAAAACTGGGGGCCAACACTGTTCCCTGGCTCTTATATGCAGATGACGTGGTCCTTTTGGCCAAGAAGCCGAAAGTTCTGCAAAACCAGTTAAATGCTCTAAATGACCCTGTAGAAGATAACCAATTAGCAATCAACCATGACAGATCCGAGAGATTATGATTTGGAAAGGTCAAGAAAGATCGCGGTATGATCCATTGTTTTCACACCAAAACTTGAAGTCATCCATGAGTATTGTTACTTGGGTATCAATATCCACGATCACCAACAGGATTTGCCCTACATCAACGAAATCAAAACCAAAATTACTATTGCCATAGCACAAGCAGGTATCATAAATGCTAAATATGGCAAGTTTTCCAGTATCCCAATACTTACATTTTATAGGCAAAAGGTGGTACCTATAATTCTCTATGTAGCGGAGACTAAATTTAGGAACCCAGAGACATTTTGGCTCAAGATAGAAGGTTGATTCTTGAAACGTGTCCTATCATTACCAGCAAGCCAACCAATGCCCATTATTAGGCACAAACTAGGATTGATATCTCTTTATGGAGCCTATGTGTGGAAGCTCTGCCCCTTATATAGGAAATGCCTATTGCCCAGCAAAAAAGATTCAGTGTTACATATTTTATCTCAGTATGTGCAGACATCAAGTCATACATTTCGAATTGCTTGGAAACATGAAATCACCAATAGATTGGAGGAAACGGGCATTTTCATTGACCTACTTCTGTCCAATCCAGTGCGAGCCAAACAAAAGATCAGGCAGTAGGATTGGATACGTACTCGCCAGACTTGCCCAACATACATAGATTTTAAAAACAACCTGTTCATGCATAAAATATTCCAGACCCCAGAGACCTATTTTATAAAATGTCTAGCTCCTTTCTATCCTTTCTATAGACATGCGTTTTTGAGGTTTAGACTGAATCTATGGTTGACAAACTAGGTGCGAGCCAAGCGAAAAATAATACCAAAGGCTGCCAATATATGTCTCTTTTGCCAAAAGCCTGCTCAGTCTGAATCCTTAAGGAATCTGTTAATCGAATGTCCTAGTTTGGTCACTGCACGTAATAAGTACTTGAACAGTTATTTTAATAATTTCAGAGTACTTGAGCCTTATGTAATATGGCAGCGCATGTTTTCTGCAATCCGGACTTCAAGCAGAACTGCAATAATTCAATTTTTATTGTCATCGAATATTAATCAAAGTGTTTGAATTGATAATTATTCAATTTTTTGGTTTACATCTGTTAGATACTGTCATGCTTTACCATCTTGTATGTTTTTCCTTTTTTCCTTAAGAATTTTATTTGTTTGGATTCAATTTTATATTTATATAAACAAATTGAAAAGTTGATGTTTAATACAATTATGTCAACAACAAAAAAAAGGATGAGCCGAGTAATAAAGAGCAGAAAAGACCAAGAGTACAGACTGCGCTCTAGTTGTTGTGAGCACATACCTGTAGCCGAGAGATTTAAACAGATGCCAAAGCGGACTAGAGAGCGCTGCTGGAGGGAGAAAGCTGCTTCTCTTGGAATGCATTGAGAGACCGTGGGGATGCAGAGTGTGCCGTGGAGTCATCCGGCTCAGTGAGGCAAAAGAGGAAACTGACTGTGAGAAGGAACACGCTTGCAGGAATGCCAGAAGCCAGCGCAGGGCTCCTGGGTGTTCGCATGTGTGTTGAGTGCCAGCGTTTACCTTACTAGAGGCTAACGTGACGCAGAAGAGCCCAGCACAAACTGCGAGAGACAGACAGGCCAAGGAACGAAGGCAGCGAGACGGGGAGAGATGGCAATCGACTGCCACCAGTTTTTCTGCGGGAAGAGTGCAGTACACCAGCAAGAGCCGGTGAGTCCCCAAAATAGAAGCAGGGACACAGGGGCATACTGGCAGGGATACTGCATGCAAATAACTATTGAAGAAGCAAATAAAGTGCTTGAAAGAGAAGAAGCCAGTGAGCTTTTTATTAAAAGGGGACAGCAGTAAAGTAAGACATTCAACTTTCTAAGTGTATGCGATACACATTGAATAAAAGCCCTGGCAGGATAGTATACCAGGCAGATACTGGATCAGAAAAAGCAAGCCTAAAAGCATATCAAGTATGGAAGCGTGTGCAGAGTTCACATGAGAAATGCCCTGGGAGGAGTGTATACCAGTCAGATACAAGTGTGTTCATTTAAGAAAGTCCTGGCAGGAGATTATACCAGTTGACCAGGTAGCTGCAAGTGTGTGCATATAAGGAAGTCCTGGCAGAAGAGTATACCAGGCAGTTGCAAGTTTGTTCATTCAAGAAAGCCCTGGCAGCAGAGTATACCAGGCAATTGCATGAGTTTCCATGTGAGAAAATCATGGGAGCACACCAGATGTGCTTACCTGGGAGCACACCAGGCAAGGACAAATTAAACAGTTTATAAATACAGCACCTAAAGGGATCCTGAGAATGATACATCAGGACTAGCTCAAAGGCTATGTGAAACCAAAGAAAATAGGAGTAAAAACCTGGCAGGAGAGTACACCAGGTATCCTAACAAAAGAAAGATACAGAGCCAAGTAGTTTTGTGCACCAGTTATATTTTGGATCGAGAGAAACTCAAGGAACTGATATCTTTAAATATGCAACAGAGGGAAGAGAAATCCAGGGGAAGGGGACCACCCTCGGAAATGAGGAACTCTGTCCTTCTGGAACTTTTGTGTTGGAGTTACGCATTTTTCCTTTTTGAACATTTTGTCATGATGCCTACCTCCAAGGAGCCAGGTCTTCCCCGGCAACCCCAGAGGCAGGCATAATTTCCACCAGGGAAGTGCCAGCGGGCCCAAGCTGGGGCCCTTTGGACACAGTCCTGGCGCCTTAGGCGCCAGGCTCATGTTGGACCCCTTTCCTGGCGCCTTAGGCGCCAGGCTCATAAAGCTAGACATGTGTTCAAGTGTTTTAATGTGCACTTACCTGATGCAGACCATGCTGCTACATCCAGGCCCTATTGAGGCCTGAATGGAACTACTTTACCTGTGGGACTACTTTCCCTGGGTGTGGTCGTGGAAGGATACATACCTGGAACTTCTTCCAAAGCTATTTAAACCACACCCGATCAGCAACTCACGCTTCACGTTGTTCTGCTCCTCGCAGCTGGACGCCGTGTCAGCTCCTGCTTCTGGACTTCAGCCACGCCTGTCAGCATCCTGGGTCACCTGCTAAGAGAGAATTGGAGAGAAAGAAGACCTTACCTGCTAAAGCAGCATCACAGAGACATCACACCGACAATCCTGAAAGGGAAGACATCATTTTAAAAGCATTTCGCTTCGATCGCTGCAGCGCTGCATTTCACTCACCTTTCCTGGGCACCTCCATCTTCAGCAGCGATCATCCGGATCCACAGCCACTTCCCAGAGCCTAGAGAGAAAAAGACAAGAACACAAGGTGAGAGAAGGAAGGGAATAGGAAAAGCTCAGTTTCCTTCTAAGACTTACCTGTTGGGTAATTCCCATTTCATTTCGGGTCCTGCCGCTTCCTGGCATTCTGGACCCTGGCCCCTATGGGGAAAGAAGACAAAGACATTGAATGAGCGAATGCAAAGACATTACCCGAACGCTCATCCAGAACTTACCTGTCATTTACTGGAACTGCACGTTTCACTTCGGGTCGGCGCCATTTCTCCGGCATTCCGAACCCCGGCCCCTAAGGGGAAAAAGACATAAGCGTTAGCGCTTGCTGCAATAAGACAATGAACATTATTATTAAGCTTGAACTTTTGAACTTGCTACAGAACTCTTACAGCGCCTTACCTGAATAGTCAAGCTTATTTGAACTCCCATCAAACCTCAATCCAGTGAAGTAACTGGGTTTCAACGCGCCCCTGCATCAGAAGGAGGATGGAGAGCTCATCCTTCCTGACCCTAAGGTGAGACTTCACGGGGAATCGAGGAAGGGTATCGTGGAGGGTTGGAAGGGAGTGGGAGGCTTGAGCATTATTCCGTCAGTAGGTAATACTCCCTTTTCACGCACAGGGGAATATTCCTGCGAGCCAGTGAGTCCATCTTCAGAGTCCTGCGCTTCACCATTGAAGAAGCATCAGCACTCGAAGCCAGACCTGCGCCTCCGTGGGAATCAAGGTGGCCCAGCTTTTGGGGGAATTTCGGGCAGAAGTGCACTCAGCCCGCCAGGAGACTAACGCTCTCAAAAGAGAACTGATCCTATCCAAGGAAAGAACAGATGACCTGGCCAAAAGGTTATTGCAGGCCCAGGCAGGGTACACTCCTTTACCTAATTCCGGAGGTACTTCCACATCAATGGGTTTGAATAACCCGGTACAAATCAATCTACCTGAACACATGCCTTTGGCCCTGCCAGAACGTTTTGCGGGGATCCCAAGAAATATGCCGTCTTTATGAACCAATGTCGTTTACACTTTCTATGCAGACCCGGGGCCTTCCCTAACGATTAGACCAAGGTAGCCTTTATACTATCTTACCTCAGTGGCAGTGCTGCCGATTGGTCTATTCCATTGGTAAATCAGGATGATCCCATTCTCCAGAATTTTCAGGGTTTCCAGGCCAGCATGGAAAGATTGTTTGCTCGACACTCTCAAGGACAGGCCCTTGATAACGAACTGCTATCCTTACGACAAGATAATCAGGATCTCCTGTCCTACGTTGCCACCTTTAATAGACTGGTTGTGGAAACTGGATGGCCAGAAAACAAAAGGATCACATTGTTTCATCGAGGCCTGCGCGGAGAGCTTAAGGATGTTCTAGCTCAGATAGTAGATCCACCCCAGGTCTGCGCAGACTACATAGACTTGGTGGTTCAACTTGATCACAGACTTCAAAACAGAAAAGCAGATCGGTTCAAGTACGAAAACCGAGTACCAATCAAAACCCACGCTAACTCCAAGAGTTCCGACGTATCCGAACCTATGCAAATCGGCGGTGTTAAAGGACCATTAACGCAGAAGGAACGAGAGAGAAGGCGGCAAAAACAACTTTGCCTGTATTGCGGGACTTCCGGTCACTTTCTTCGAAATTGTCCGGTTAAACCACCTAAAAAGGTGGTTGGAGCCACTGATAACGATTTACTGACACCTGATTCGGGAAACGACCTAGCCCGCCAAGCGTAGGGGTCCGCTTGCCGAGCTTGAAAACAAACTCTTTGACCTCGCATTTTGTCATGCCAATGGTGTTCGTGGACCCAAAATAGCCTCAGCTGTTGCATGCTATAAAAGCATACATCGACAGTGGAGCTATTGGAAATTACATAGACCGTGAATTGGCTTCCAGGATTAAGCTCCCTCTCCGCCCGAAAGTAACCCAAGATGTCATTACTACAGTAGATGGAACCGAAATAGCCTCAGGGCCTGTAACGCATTCCACTGTTGAAATGACACTGGTGGGTCAGGATGGACATCGGGAAGCAATCGTTTTTGATGTGATCAAGGCCCCACAATTTCAAGTAATTCTTGGAATTCCTTGGTTAGAAACACATAATCCCAGAATTGACTGGTGAGCAAAGAAGATAAGTTTTCCTGATTGTGAACCAACTTGTTACCCAAGAAATCCAGTTATGGGTCTAGCCTCAGCAACTTCCACCCCTGTACAGCTATCGTCAGAATACCAAGAATTCCAAGACGTTTATCAGAAGGAACAGGCTAACACGTTACCTCCCCATCGGTCTTATGATTGCCAAATCGATCTGGTACCCAATGCTCAACTACCTTGTAGTAGGATTTATGCTCTTACGGAACCTGAGAACCTGCATTTGCGTCAGTATTTAGATCAGTATCTAGCCAATGGTTTTATTCGCCCGTCCAAGTCTCCTGTCTCTTCAGCTCTGTTCTTCGTGCCGAAAAAAGAGGGCGACCTTAGAACATGTATAGACTATCGCGCCCTAAATCAAATAACGATTAAGAATCGTTACCCTCTGCCCCTGATCCCTGAGCTTATCAACCAGGTGAAAGACGCTTGTGTGTACACCAAGTTAGATCTCCGAGGAGCTTATCACCTGGTGCGTATAAAAGAAGGCGATGAATGGAAGACTGCATTCCGCACCAAATTTGGGCTCTTCGATTTCAGGTGATGCCCTTCGGTTTGCGCAATGCACCTGCCGCCTTTCAGTACTTTATGAATGATGTTCTTCGGGAACTTATCGACGTCTTTGTGTTTGTTTATATTGACGACATCCTGGTGTACTCTTCTTCAGAATCCGATCACAGAAAACATGTTAGGGCAGTTCTTGAGAAATTGCGCCAGCACAGACTATTTGCAAAGCTCGGAAAATGCGTTTTTCATACCACAGAAGTGGAGTTTCTCAGATTCATCCTGACACCTCAAGGAGTCCGAATGGACTTGCGAAAGGTGGATGCCATCCTCAAATGGCCATCTCCTAGCTCGGTGAAGGGAGTTCAGAGCATGCTCGGCTTCGCCAATTTCTATCGAAGATTCATCCCGGAATTTTCCCGAACAGTCCAACCCATCACAGCTCTCCTAAAGAAAAACAAACGCTTTGAATGGACTCTTGAGGCCGAACAAGCCTTTCAGGACCTGAAAACCAAATTCACCTCTGCACCTATGTTGAAGCACCCGCACCCAGATCTCCCTTACATTGTGGAAACCGACGCATCCAGTTCGGCCATGGGTGCTGTCCTGTCGCAAAGAGACCCAGAAACTAACCAACTACACCCTGTGGCCTTTTGGTCCAGGAAATGTTCTCCTCCTGAAATCAACTACGCAATTACCGACAAAGAGTTACTGGCTATTAAATCTGCTTTCAAGGCTTGGCGTTACTACCTTCTCGGGGCAAGACACACCATCACCGTAATTACGGACCACAGAAATTTACAGTATTTAAAGACGGCCAAAGCTCAATCTTCACGACAACTCCGATGGGCTCTATTCTTTGCGGAATTTGATTTTGTAATTACCTATCGCCCTGGCTGCAAGAATGGTAAAGCGGACGCCTTATCCCGGATTGGCATGGAAGAACCCAATTCGAGTTTAGAACCTGTGCCAATCATACCTGAACAAAGAATCTTAGGCCTAACTTCATTGCAAACTATTGAGGACATCCAAACGCAAGTAAAACAACTTCTAGACTCTTCAGCCTTACTGGAATGGAGTCAAAAGGGTCCTCATTACACCGTTAAGGATGACTTACCCTACTTCCAGGA
Organism: Ambystoma mexicanum; assembly: GCF_040938575.1. Lineage (NCBI taxonomy): Eukaryota > Metazoa > Chordata > Amphibia > Caudata > Ambystomatidae > Ambystoma > Ambystoma mexicanum. The sequence continues at coordinate 1,347,238,818 of NC_090930.1, forward strand.
GCGGTTGTTTCTGCCTAGTAAAGAATTGCAAGAACTTGTTATTGCCCATCATCATGAATCTTTAATGGAAGGACACCCTGGTATCGCTAAAACGGAGGAAAAAATCAAACGCCACTTCTGGTGGCCTTCTTGGAGAAATGACAAAGTCTTTTGTATTGTCTTGCGGAATTTGCGCCCAAAACAAGGGTCAAAAGAAAAGGCCAGCCGGCCTACTTCAACCCTTGGACATTCCACCGGCACCATGGCACACCTTGTCAATGGACTTTATAACTGACCTGCCTCCTTGTGCTGGTTACAACACTATCCTTGTAATTGTGGATCTATTCTCCAAAATGCCCCACTTTATCCCTTTAAAAGGTTTGCCTTCAGCTTCCACCTTGACCAAGGAATTTCTGGAGAATATAGTTCGCATACATGGTTTCCCTTCCATATTAGTCTCGGATCGTGGAAGTCAATTTATCTCCCATTTTTGGAAGAAGTGTTGCCAACTAGCACAAATAGATGTGCGGCTATCCACCAGCCACCACCCCCAGACCGACGGACAAACCGAGAGAACCAATCAGACTCTCAAGCAATATCTTCGGTGCATGTTACACCAATCCGAGTTAAATTGGAAAGACATCCTTTGGATCGCAGAATATGCATACAACAATTCAGTGCATTCTGGAACCGGACAAACTCCTTTTTATACTTTGTATGGTCACCATCCTCGGACCTCTGATGTAGGTCCACCTCTGACCCTGGAAATGCCCGCAGTAAATCATCTGCATTCCACAATAACCCGAGCCTTCAAAGAAGCTGCAATTCATTTACAGCAAGCCAAGAAAAAGTATAAAGAAAACGCTGATTTGCACCGAAGTAAAACTCCTCCTTACCAAGTAGGAGATCAGGTATGGCTAGCAACGAAACATTTACCCCTCAAGGGCCCGCGAACCTTCAATCCCAGATTCATAGGGCCTTATTCCATCAAGGCTATAATCAATCCCGTGGCCTTTAAACTGGATTTACCGTCTAAAATGCGTATTCATCCAGTTTTTCATGCATCACTTTTGAAGCCAGTACAACCAGGGACCCGACTGTCCAAGCCTCCAGACCCAGTTCAAATTGAAGGGGAATTAGAATTCAAAGTTAAAGACATTTTAGACTCCAAGGTGTTAAAGTCCAAACTCTTCTATCATGTTGACTGGAAGGGATATGGACCTCAGGAGAGATCGTGGGAGCCTAGTAACCATGTTTACGCACCTCGATTAATACAAAGGTTCCACTGGAGATTTCCGAACAAGCCAAAACCCCCGGAGGGAACAACCTTGGGAGGGGCCTTGAGGGGGGTACTGTCATGATGCCTACCTCCAAGGAGCCAGGTCTTACCCAGCAACCCCAGAGGCAGGCATCATTTCCCCCAGGGAAGTGCCAGCGGGCCCAAGCTGGGGCCCTTTGGACACAGTCCTGGCGCCTTAGGTGCCAGGCTCATGTTGGACCCCTGTCCTGGTGCCTTAGGCGCCAGGCTCATAAAGCTAGACATGTGTTCAAGTGTTTTAATGTGCACTTACCTGATGCAGACCATGCTGCTACTTCCAGGCCCTCTTAAGGCCTGAATGGAACTACTTTACCTGTGGGACTACTTTCCCTGGGTGTGGTCGTGGAAGGATACATACCTGGAACTTCTTCCAAAGCTATTTAAACCACACCCGATCAGCAACTCACGCTTCGTGTTGTTCTGCTCCTCGCAGCTGGACGCTCACCGTGTCAGCTCCTGCTTCTGGACTTCAGCCACGCCTGTCAGCATCCTGGGTCACCTGCTAAGAGAGAATTGGAGAGAAAGAAGACCTTACCTGCTAAAGCAGCATCACAGAGACATCACACCGACAATCCTGAAAGGGAAGACATCATTTTAAAAGCATTTCGCTTCGATCGCTGCAGCGCTGCATTTCACTCACCTTTCCTGGGCACCTCCATCTTCAGCAGCGATCATCCAGATCCGCAGCCACTTCCCAGAGCCTAGAGAGAAAAAGACAAGAACACAAGGTGAGAGAAGGAAGGGAATAGGAAAAGCTCAGTTTCCTTCTAAGACTTACCTGTTGGGTAATTCCCATTTCATTTCGGGTCCTGCCGCTTCCTGGCATTCCGGACCCCGGCCCCTATGGGGAAAGAAGACAAAGACATTGAATGAGCGAATGCAAAGACATTACCCGAACGCTCATCCAGAACTTACCTGTCATTTACTGGAACTGCACGTTTCACTTCAGGTCAGCGCCATATCGCTGGCATTCCGAACCCCGGCCCCTAAGGGGAAAAAGACATAAGCGTTAGCACTTGCTGCAATAAGACAATGAACATTATTATTAAGCTTGAACTTTTGAACTTGCTACAGAACTCTTACAGCGCCTTACCTGAATAGTCAAGCTTATTTGAACTCCCATCAAACCTCAATCCAGTGAAGTAACTGGGTTTCAACGCGCCCTTGCATCAGAAGCAGGATGGAGAGCTCATCCTTCCTGACCCTAAGGTGAGACTTCACGGGGAATCGTGGAGGGTTGGAAGGGAGTGGGAGGCTTGAGCATTATTCCGTCAGTAGGTAATACTCCCTTTTCACGCACAGGGGAATATTCCTGCGAGCCAGTGAGTCCATCTTCAGAGTCCTTCGCTTCACCATTGAAGAAGCATCAGCACTCGAAGCCAGACCTGCGCCTCCGTGGGAATCAGGTGAGCGTGACACATTTATAATTCACTCAAGGCCAAAGACATTACCCTTTCCACCTTGGAGTTTATTTTGTTAGAATGTGAGGGCCAGAATAGTATTTTGGAGATGGGACGGTTTTGCATTGGCCATTCCGACATTGACAGACCCTTAGGTTTGGTTTGTAGGTAGGGAAACGCCTTTTGTACAGTCATAGAGGCATTTCCCCACCCCCTTTTTTTTAAACAAACATCTTTGACCAAAACTATTAATCCCTTATGTCCGAGTCTCATTCCTGGCTCCGCAAACTACGCATTCACATGCTTGAGACACCAATGTAGTTTTAACTCTATTTTTTACTCTTCCAAGAACTATGATCCCAGGGACAGTGCAGTCACAGATTAATTTAAAAACTGGAGAAGGCTCTCAACTAAGTCAAAAAGACTTAGAGGGTGGATGCAGTTTTATGAGAAAATCCAACAGTCAAAAAAAAAATGCGCAGATCACTGAATTTGCTAAAATAAGGTAAGCAAAATTGGTGAAAAAATCATCTGGACATTTTTTAAGGATACTTTGCAAGAACAGCAATAGCAATACCATCTCAGAAAGGTAAAGAAAGATCATAAACAGGTGTTAGAAGCAGCCCTTGGATAGGCTAGCGCATTAAGGCAAGAGATTGCTCGGCATGAAGTGCCGTGTCTGAATGGACAGCTTACAATTAAATTGAAACAATGACATTCTTTGTGGATATGCAGAGGCACAGAAAGCTTGCAAATAGGGTTCCTAGGTAGTCAGATTTTTGACCTAACAGATAAAGAAAAGGCAGAAAAGGAATAATATTGCTACAATAATGGATCAATTTATGGTATTAAAACAAAAATGCAATAGTAGGTTTTTCAGGGAGCCTTACAAGAAATTACATCAGGAACACTTAAAATACAAGGAGGAATAAAATTAGAGCTTGTTATTTCAGTTAGCATTACTTTGCAAATAAAATGTGGGGCTTAGATAAGCAGACAAGGATAATTACTCTGGAAGAAGCAAAGAGGTGGTTATGGGCTAGATTCATTTTAACCTAGAATTGTAAACAACATATTTAGCCTGTTCTGACTCCTTTTCTTATTGAAAATGTACAATCTAATAGTTTCCAGGAGATTCCCCTCAAGAAGCTTTGAAAAAGCAGATCAGCAGAGTCGTAAAACCAGATAAAGATAGGGCACGTTGTGGCTCCTGCTGTCCCAATACTATGCTTGGGACTATAAAATCTTTAGGAAAATTAAGTCAAACTGAGTTTGGGGGTTATAATGCATTGATCAGTGAAGACCAGAACAACGCTATACCTGGGATGCAACTGGCCACACGTTTTCTTGGTGGAGGCATTTGACCATGTCAGGCGTTTTCAGAAACTGGCAGAAGGGTTGCTTTTAGAGACCAATAAAGATTTTGATTTGGTGAACTGGTGCCTTTTGTGGGAAGTAACTGACATGGTGCGCTTTTCTGTTCAGTTCATCAATTCAAGTAGGAATGTGTATCAGGAGCCCTGGACAGGATTGTCAAGTAATGCATACCTTGCAGGAAGGGTGGGAGTAGAGAAGATCACCAGGGAAGGCTTTCCTTGTCCTTACTCATTGCTATGTGACAATTCACAGGATCTTGTCACTTCCTCCCAGAGGGGAGACCCTCCCTGTGAGGCTGGAAGGAGAGCCCGCTGCACAGCATTCCCCCTAGGGGTGTCGGCAGGCGGGACCTCACAGGAAGAGACTCGACTCTTGTGGCTAAGGATTCCCGTTCTGTCAAGAAACTCCCTAAACCCTGCTACAAGAAGCCATTAATACCATCAAAGTTTCCTGAGAACCGAACCATCCCAAACAAGTCCCTGTTTGTTATTGTAACAACATACAAAATTACCAACAGAAAGACAAACCTACCAAGAAGAAGAAGAGTATGGAAGAGATGAAGATTACTCAATGGTTGGAAGCCAACCATACTGGAAAGAAGATCATGCGAGTAATAAAGAACGCTCAGGGAAGAGAGACAAAGGACTACAGGTGTACGTTCGGAAGGACGCAGCACTTCTCAATAAAAAGGAAAGAAGGACCAAAGTACAATGTTGATGAACCCCGGGACTTTCAAACCTGGAGTGAGAGAGAAAACAGAAAAGTCTGTTAAGACCTTTGTCGAGAGGACGCCATCAACCGAGAAGGGAAGGAGGCATGGAGAAAGCAGGGAGCCAATCTGTGTATGCTCAAGGAAAATCTAGGCAGTGGCATGGCCCAGAAGAGACCACAGTGCAACAGAGGGAAAAGTCTCTGAGAGAAAAACAAACTCGGTTTCCCAGGTGTCAAAGGTAGTTCATAACAGTTCACCAAACATGTGACCAAGGTAACCAATGGGCAGTAGGCAGTCCCTCTAAATAGAAGCTAGCACTGTGTCCCTTCCTCTTTCTTTGCTGCTCACAGCAAGAGATAAGTGAACTTCCATTACTTCTTTATCTACCGTGATATGTATGCAGCGTTAGCACTGCATTAGCACTGTATATGTCATTACTGTTTACATATTATTCAGTCTCTAGACTGCGTGTGTTTATTTTGCATTACCTCTGTATAAACTTTCATTGTGCAGCCGTGTAACGTGGCTCCTTTCATCAGGCGCTCTCCTCCGACGCCAGCTGTTCCCTCATGCCTCCAGCGTCTTATTTATGCTCCGGCGTATTCCTCATACAGCTCGCTCCCGTGGGAGTCATCAGCTGTGCATTTCACGTGGCAGCGTTCCGGGTAGTTCACAGCCCTCACTGGCATCGCAGTGCCAGCAGCGGGAACCTCAGGCCTTTTGGTCCTTTCCTCTGTCTCTGGCGCTTGTCCACGTATTTCCTTTGGAATTCAAAGGATTTAACGTTCGGAGAGCGCCGGAGACAGAGTTAGACACTGTTTCTTCACTTTCCCTTCAAAAAAAGAAGAAGAAAAGAATTAGGAAGGAATAAGAAGAATTAAGTTGGACAAGAGGAGAAGGCAATTAGATTTTCCCAAATAAAAAACATTAAAAAAGAAAGAAAAGGCAGTATTTACCTCAGACTATACAAAAGCATCCAATACTCTCCCCAAGCATACCAGGAATGGTCAGAGCAAGAAGAGGAAGACGTATATGAGGTAGATGACGTGGCCATGGCGGACAGCCTTAAAAGAGTGTTGAGATCCTCAGTGGAGGCCACCATCAAGAAAGCTGTCTCAGAAATGTTGATGCCTATCCAACAGTGCTTGGATAATAAGGAGGCCCACCTGAAAACACCCCCCCTGCAAGGGAGAAAGAGAACTCAGAAGAGAAAACATACTTCTGATGGGGGAAGTACACCGGCTCGTAAGAGTAAGGATAACTCTTTTACCCCCCCCCCCCCCGAGCCAGCCAGAACAAGCCATGCTAGCCATCACAGATGCCTTTTCTAGGTACAAGAAAGCCTTTCTGACTAGGAAGGAGACACCTTACGACCCTAGACTCTCTCATCCTGAGGAAGACAATGCGGTTGCTAGACCCTCGAGCCCGGAGGAGTACCAACAGGGCACAGACGATGAGTACGAACACTATCACGATCCGACCCCCCAATCCTCAGAAGAAGAGGAGGATGTTCAAGACGTAGAGGCAAGACCTTCTATCTCTGGGAATGTGGAAGTCCCTGTTGCCAAGCAACCATCCGGCGAACATTCAGCTCTCGAGGGAATGTTTGTGCCAGATTTGATCCATCCCAGGTCCTCGGACTGGGCGCCGTCATCCAGGGCTGCAGAGTACATGAAAACAAGACTCTATCGTCCCCTAGAAAAGGAGGTCAGGGCCAAACTCAAGGCAGAATGCCCCCGCCCGTAGATTCCAGGCACGGTAGCTCTACCACCTGAGGTAGACGCAAAAATGATTACCTACCTCGGTAAGAATACTAAGGACCCCAAGAAGGGCATCGACAGGGCCTGGAGGTCTTGCCAGGATAAAGTCCTGGACATCGCAGGGACCCTAGCGAAAATAATGGACTTAGCTGAAAGGGCCATTGACACGGGCAAACCTATTGATCCTACTGTTCTCTAAGGATAGTCCCAAAGGGTACTCTGTCTACTTGGCAATGCCAACTGCGCCATCCCTACGGAGCACAGGAAGAGCATTCTCTTGAAAATCGAACCGAAATTTGGAGAACTGGCCAATACAGAATCAGTTGCAGCCGCTCAGGGGATGCTATTTGGGGACCCCTTCGTGAAGGAGATGTCTAAATTCGTTGGCACGTTCACTGCCTTAGACAAGGCTCAAGCTTCTATTAAAAGAGTGTTTGCCACCAAAATAAATTCTCGGGCCGGACGAGTTAGGGGTCGCTCCTTCAGACGTTACTCCTTTGACAGAAGGCCCCAGCATTCAAGGGATCACCAAAACCTTTGGGAAGACCGATCCGACACCTTCTTTCCCCCCAGAGGAAGAGGAAGAGGCTGCGGCTGGAGAAGAGCGGCAAGATATCCAGAACAACAAGCTGCAGGTCAGTGTAAGCATGACAGCGCCAGCACCTCAGACACCCATAGGGGGGGAGTTAGCCCTCTTTGCGCAAGCTTGGGACTCCTTATCAGGAGATGCCTGGATCAGGGACACCGCTCGGGGGTTGCATCTAGAATTCTTCACCCAACCCTTTCAAGCGAGTCGTCCAGCGCAGTTAGCAATGTCGCACGCAGACGCAGCAGCTCTAAACAGCGAGGTACACAGTCTACATTTGAAACGTGCCATACGCCCTTGTTGGGACCAGGGCAGATTTTTCAGACCAATATTTTTGGTCCGCAGGAAGCAGAAGGTTCGTCCAGTAATAAACCTCAGAGCTTTGAACGACTTCATAGTCTACCGCCACTTCAAAATGGAGGGTATACACATGCTCAGAGACATTTTAAGACTAGGCGACTGGCTCATTCGCCTGGACCTGAAGGACGCCTATCTGGCAGTGCCCATCCATCAGGAGCACGCAGGCTACCTGAGGTTCACATGGAGAGATCAGAACTGGGAGTGCACGAGCTTGTCCTTCGGACTCTCGTCAGCCCCCCTGGGCATTTACCAAACTCCTAAGGCCGGTCGTAGCACAGCTCAGAGAGAAAGGTGTCAGACTTATCATCTATCTGGACAACATCATTCTCATGGCTAAATCCCAAGCCCTGGCAGAACAGCAAGCTCGGCTCGCCATAGATCTGTCACACAACCTAGGCTTCCTCATCAACTGGCAGAAGTCAGTTCTTACCCCCTCTAGGAGCCTGGAATTTCTGGGTTTCATAGTGGATACGTAGAACTCACAGTTCTGCCTGCCGGCTCACAAGATACACTCCACCCGGCGGGAGATACGCCGACTCTTACAGAGGAATGTCATTTCCCTCCAGGAGTTGGCAAGGGTAATTGCTCTCCTGTCCTCTTCGATTCAAGCAATATTTCCCGGGCCACTACACTACCGGGAATTGCAAAGGCTAATAGGACAACACCTGAAGCGCAACCTTTCATACTCGCAGCGTCTAGCTCTCTCGTCTCAAGCCAGAACAGAGCTCGTCTGGTGGCTCACACACATGGAGGCCTGGAACGGCAGAGCGATCTTCGGATACACCCCCGACATAGTGATAGAGTCGGATGCCAGCCATTCAGGTTGGGGGGCAAGATGCGGCCCCGTCGCCACAGGGGGAACTTGGTCGTCCCAAGAGCTGGAGATGCACATAAATTGCCTAGAGCTTCTAGCAGGCTCTTTCGCTGTGCGAGCTTTCACCAGAGGCAGAGTGAGTTGTTGTGTCTTGCTGAAAATGGACAACATATCAGCAGTAAGATACTCGATCATCTGGGTGGCACCAGATTAAGGCCCCTAGCAGAGCTAGCCAAGGATTTTTGGCACTATTGTCTAGAACACCAGATCTCCGTCACAGTGAAATATCTCCCAGGTCTAGAACACCAGATCTCCGTCACAGTGAAATATCTCCCAGGTCTAGAACACCAGATCTCCGTCACAGCGGAATATCTCCCAGGTCTCAGAAACGAAATGGCGGACTGGCACTCTCGCCACTCCATCGACTACAGCGACTGGAGACTAGACAGACAACACGCCTACAGCAAATATGGGGTCCCCTATCCAGGGACCTGTTTGCTTCTCGCCTTAAAGCTCAACTCCCAGAGTATTACAGCTGGAGACCGGACTCAGCAGCCACGGCGACAGACGCATTTCTGCAACAGTGGACCGGGCGAGTCTCTTACACCTTTACCCCCCTACACCATGATAGCGAGGACCCTGGCGAAGGTCCGTCAGGAGCGTACAGAGCTAGTTCTCATAGCTCCGGTCTGGACCTCTCAGACCTGGTATCCAGTTCTTCTGGAACTTTCCTCGGATTCTCCAATCCTTCTACCCCAATCTCCAGATCTGCTAGCGGGTCCGACAGGTCAACACCACCCCCTTCTCCTGAGCGGGTCATTGACCCTAGCAGCCTGGAGGATTTAGGGCAAGTTGGAGGGTCCCGGGCACTTCACACAAAGCTGTTAGCCTCATCGAGGAAAGCTGGGCACCCGCAACCTCTAGGAGGTACTCTAACTCTTGGAGCGCCTGGTCTCGCTGGTGCTTGGAGCGAGAACTTCATCCAATTTCAGCACCTGTAGAGGAGATTTTAAACTATCGAGCCTCGTTAGTAGAGCGTGGGCTAGTTTACAGGACCGTGAACGCTTACCGCTCTGCAATTTCAGCCTGACACGATCTCGTGGATGGTTGTCCTGCAGGTGAATATCACCTGGTATGCAGGCTACTTAAGGGTATCCGTCTAACTGTACCACTTCCGTCCCACTATAACAATTTATGGGACGTGAACAGAGTGCTCAATCTTTTCCTGTATTGGCCTCGTAACGAGGAACTGTCTCGAACAGCCCTTTCAGGCAAGCTCACCACGTTGCTATGCTTAGTCTCCTGCAGAAGAGTTTCTGATGTAAGAGCTCTCAATCTGGCAGCTAGGACTTTCTCTCCGGATGGAGTAGTATTCCACATATCCAGAAGAACCAAATGCAACTCTAGGGTCATTTCATACCCAGCCTTTAACGAACAGCCTAAGCTATGCCTAGTAAAGTGCCTGAAGGTCTACGAAGAGGTGACCGCCACTCTCAGGGCCAACGCCACCAGTCAACTATTGATAGCCCTTTGCAAACGCTGGACTCTCACGCAAGCAGAAATGTGCGCCAAAAATATTGGTGTCCGCTCAGTAAGAGGTGCCATGGCTTCCAAGGCTTTTCAGGTAGGAGTCTGATTAGAGGACATTATGAGAATGGCCGACTGGCGAGTCAATTTTCAAACAAGTCTACGGTAGAGCAACCTGCTTCTATTGTGGTAAGTAAGCTTTAAACAAGCATAATGTGAGCCTCCGGTCTTGACATAGAATAAAGATTTTCCGAAATAACTTTAAAGAAAGTCTTGATTCTATTAAAGACACAGAGGTGACCATTATCCCACCCGATTAGAGCGTACAGCTATTGAATATTGATGTCAAGCTACGAATTTGTTTATTGCATAATATGTTAAGTTCCATTATAATATGGCTGATTGTTCTCTCCCTCCCATGCACGCTTAATAGGGCTACTATATCCATCAAGTAACCTTTCATTTTTTCGCTCATCCTGATAGGGACTTCGGACAAGCCCACTTAACCTGATCAGGTTTTTCGCACAACGTCCACAGCCTCACAACCTCATCCACGTCTGTTCTTCATGTTCCAGGGATCGCAGCGTCGAAAGAGGAAGTGACACAGTGCTAGCTTCTATTTGGAGAGATTGCCTACTGCCCATTGGTTTCCTTGGTCACATGCTTGGTGACCTGTTACAAACTACCTTTGACACCTGGGAAACTAAGTTTGTTTTTTCTCTCAGAGACTTTGTTTGGACTTCACTCCCTTTACATGTTCTTTTAATGGATTTCACTGGGATTTCTGCCCCCTTTTTTCTCCTCATGTTTAAAATATCATGAATATTGGGGCATAAATCTTGCTGCTGAGCTTTCTCTATATGTTAAAATAAAGAAAGAGAAGCATAATGCTTGCCTCCGTGTCTTTAATAGAATCAAGACTTTCTTTAAAGTTATTTTGGAAAATCTTTATTGTGACCTGCACCATATCACAAACCTTTTCTACTTGTTGAAGTAGCAGTGTCTGGTGTTGGGTTTCTGTGCCTTCTTTAGGATATGCATGCACTGTTGTGGAAGATTTAAGTGACTAAACTCTATGACTTCAGGAGCCAGGCTGCCAAGTTCATAGATTGAGCATGACTGTGGGGAGATGCTCCCTTGTGTTGTGTTAGCATGTTGTAAGGGCACAGGAGCTTGATCGGGTTGCACATCGCCAGTTTGAGCAGATGTGGAAACCAGGGTTGCATCACTCACATAGGTGTAACCAAGATTAGACAAGCTTGTTCCTGGTGCATCTCGTGCATTATTCTGCTCAAAAGTGGTGCTGGGGGAAAAGCGTAGGTAAATATCCCTGACCAGTTCATCCACAGGGTGTTCCCCTTGGATCCTGGTTGGGGAAACCAGCAAGTGAAGTCTGGGAATTGAGTGTTTAGGCTTGTGGCGAACAAGTCTAAAGGACGATGCCCCCATTCGGAGAAGATTTCAATTAGAATTTCTCTGTTGAGTTGCCACTTATGTTCTTCTGGTAGAGGGTATCTGCTCAGAGTATCTGTGTTGAGAGCTTAGGAACAAGTTCCGCCTGAGTGCCAACTTCCATATTTTTTGGGGTTGCTTGGACAGACTTGGAGAATGTGTACCTCTCTACCTGTTTATGTAGAACATGGCAGTGGTGGTGTCTGATGTTGTTCAAAGGCTTGTAGAGCTTTGAGAACTGCCAGAAGTTCTAGGAAGTTGATGTGTTTTTTGGCTGTGGTGTGTGTCCACTGGCCGTGGGCTGTGTGGTGGAGGAAGTGGGCTCCCCATCCGGCGAGTGAGGCATCTGTAATTAGGATTGCTTGTGTTAGTGCAATGCAAAAGGGTTTTCCTTTTAACAGGTTGTCCCTGCACCACCAGCAAAGAGCCTGTACCAGGGTTAGCGAAACAACCACTAAACCGCTCCACTGTCCGCTTGCCTGAGACCATTGTTTCGCTAACCACTCCTGCATTGGGTGCATGCGTGGGCGCGTGTCTGGAACCAAGTGTATGCATGAGGCCATCATCTCGAGCAAGCGCATTTCTTTGCGTACAGTTATCTGGCGACCAGCCTTGCAATGAGGTACTTGCAACAGCATGTTTTGTATTCTTTCTTTTGACAGGACATTCAGCTCCTCTTGTTTTTACAATGGCTCCCAGAAATTGTTGACATGACAGGAAACTAGACTTAACTTTGTCGTTGATGGAGAATCCCAATTGGAAAAGAAAGAAGGTGGGTGAGGCGCGCACTCCCGGTCCTGGTCAATTGAACCTGTTGCAAAAAATATAATAAGTAGCTGGGTCAAATCCCAAAATGGACAAATATTCACAGGGTTAGATCCCTTCTGCTGCAAATCAGGTACTCAGTAATAACAGGGTTAGATCCCTTGCTGCAAATCAGGTACTCAGTAATAACAGGGTTAAATCCCTCAGCTACAGTTCTGTGGTCTGTAGTTGTTATCCTCCTAGCGCTTTCTTATCTCAAATAATCATCAGGGAGGCTGTTGAGCAGGTGTGTCTAATTAGACTCAAAGGATTCTGGTAGCTGTAGTGAAAACGTTTTTTTCTGTTCAGGTGACCAGCAACCGACACCCCTCCAAAGCACAAGTCCTTCCCAAATTTGGGGGAGGGGAGAGAACCATCTTTATGATTCTCCAAAGTGGGGCACAGTCACCCCGTGGCGCTGCCTCTGGAGCCCGGGACTCCAATAGCATTCAGTACAAAAAAGAAGGTGGGTGAGGCGCGCACTCCCGGTCCTGGTCAATTGAACCTGTTGCAAAAAATATAATAAGTAGCTGGGTCAAAATCCAAAATGGACAAATATTCACAGGGTTAGATCCCTTCTGCTGCAAATCAGGTACTCAGTAATAACAGGGTTAGATCCCTTGCTGCAAATCAGGTACTGAGTAATAACAGGGTTAAATCCCTCAGCTGCAGTTCTGTGGTCCATTTTGGGATTTGACCCAGCTACTTATTATATTTTTTGCAACAGGTTCAATTGACCAGGACCGGGAGTGCGCGCCTCACCCACCTTCTCAATTGGAAAAGAAGGTTTATAGTTCTTTTGAGTGTTTTGTCTGCACATTTGAGGAGACTCCCCCGTAATTAGCCAGTCTAGATAAGGGTACACAGGGATTGACTCTCTGCGGAGGAGTGCTGCTACTACTGCAAGCACTTTCGTGAATACTCTTGGGGCTGAACCGATGCCGAAGGGGAGCACCTTGAACTGGTAGTGTACTACCACTATTTGGAATTGCAGGTATTTCTTGTGCGCTGGGAACATTGAAATTTTAAAGTATGCATCTTTCATATCCAATGTTGCCATGTAATCCCCCCCCGTTTTAAGAGGGGGATTAACTCTTGACGCGTGGTCATGCTAAACCTTTGAGGCTTGACATATATGTGTTTGCTGAGCTCAGATCTAGTACTGGGCGCATGGATAGGACTTTCTTTGGCACAAAGAAGCACGTTGAAAAAATACCCTTGTTTACCTGATTTGCTGGGACGATCTCTATGACATCATCTTCCTGTGTCCTGGCTGACTGTTTTTGCAAAAGTTCGATGCAATACCTGCTTGCTATGGTGTCTTTTGTAATCCCCTCCCATGCGTGGGTGACATGTGAGATGCGACTTCCTACTGGAGTGGCATGGGAGGGGACTTTTAGCAGTTCGTCATTGCTTGGGAGGGGTGGAGCCTCTCTGAGGGGATGTTCTGCCCGTTTCTCTGGATCTTTTATGTCCTCTTTGAAAATTCGAAGAGCAAGACTGTCCTTGTGAGGGGCAGCATGTCAAACACTGGCTGCCCTGATTGAATCCGGAAAAGTGTTGCGTGCCCTGTCCCCGAAACCTCCTGGAGTTTATAGAACCTGTTGGATGTAGGGTTTGTTGGTTAATTGGCCAAGGGACTTAAGAGTATCATACTCTTTCTTCGCACTCTTGAGGGCATCCTCCACAGTCGTGCCAAAGAGGACGTTAGGTTCCTCCGGCATGTTAAGCGGGTGGCCTTTGTTTCCATTTTAAACCCAGACTGTCTAAGCCAGGCATGGCGCTTGATAAGTGTGCCCTCTCAGAGGATGCGACCCGCATTGTCTGCTGCGTCGAGGTTGTTTTTAAGAATGCAGTTAGATAACTGCTTGCCTTCTGAGATGGTGCTCAGTAGCTGAGATATTAGGGGTTCTGCAAACGCCTCAACTTAGTGCTCCAACTCATCCCACTTGTGACAGCCATAACTAGCTAGGAGGGTGGAATTATCCACAATTCTAGCTTGAAATGCCACTGAGGATGTGACTTTCCTTCCGATGTGTAGATTTTGTAACTTTCCTTATCTGGTAGGGCTTCAGCCAATGCCAGAGGAGTAGCAGCTCTTTTCATAGTAGTGGTGACTAGTGAGTTAGGCTTCGGCTGACCCCTAATGTACAGGGGGTCTGTAGGCACTGGCCTGAATAATGTTTCAATTCGAGGGTTAACCGTCCTAGTAAGGTTTGGCGTAAGTAAGGAAGGCTGTATACGCCTTTCCATGGATTGTAACAGTGGAATGAACAGAGTGGCATATTTCCTGTCTCCAAGAATGTCTTTCACAAAGTTCTTGTCCGCTTGGGCCTCTTGGGTGTCAATATTGAAATGGTGGGCAGCCTTCAGCAGCAGTTCATTGTATTGAAGCTGATTATCTACAGGTGAATATGCCACAGACTTATCTTAGGTGGTCAGGCGACTGGATGATATAGATGTTGTCATTGTCATCATAGTACTGGTCCTGACTGTATTGATCTCCCTGGTCTCCCTGAGAGCGGGGGCCTTGAGACCCTGAGGGGTCGTTAGCATACTTGTCTTGAGAGGGGTCTTGATAGATGGAGGCTGGATGGCCCTGGGCGGAAGTGCTGGGCTGTGGGGTGTCAAGACGTGCTTTTTTGGCAGGGTGTTGATGTTTTGCAGCCCCTGACTGGGAGGCGCCTCTGAAGGACGTAGGTTCTTCAGGGTGCCTGTCAATGAAGTCAACAAAGCATGACATCCCCTTCATAATTTTGTGGAATTGTTCAGAGGTCCACCAATAGGAGGGTGGAAAAGATGAAGTTGTAGCAGTGACATGGGAGGGTGCCTGGTCTCTGTGTTGCATAGCCCCTGTGAGTGTATCTGCAGGGGAAGAGGAACCAGTATCCTGAGAGCCAGTGGTCTGGCGAGGCAAAGGCGTCCAGGATTTTGCTATATTGGGTGATTTTGTTTTTAAAGGGGTAGAAGGGACATGTTTTTTAATAAGTTCCTGTATCTTCAGCGTATTTTTGGGAGACGCTGATGCACCTTTCGCCGCCTCTTTCAGCCTATGAAAGGAGGGCTTTTTTATGCACAGTGTCTGAACCGACTTTCGAGGCCAGTTTCGGGGGCCTGTCATGCAGCGAAGGCGTAAGCGATGGCCAAGAGGACAGGGAGGATTTAGAGGCTTTTTCCGCGACACTGCATGGGCTTCAACGGTTGACGATTTCGTCGAAGGTCGGCCATGTGTTGTGTGCTTGGTGTGTTTGAAAGTTTGTGCGCTATGGCCTCCAGGTGTCATCTCCATCACAGAGCCGTGGGCCTGCTTAGTAGAGTCGGGGGCCCGCACCTGGGGTTCTGATGAACCTCGGTTACCTTTGGCGTCACTATGGACACCAATACTGCCCTCGCTGGATTCCCCTGTCACGTCGATGGTGGCTTCAGCCTGCATGGCGTGGATGGGCCTGAGCTTGGTCTGGCGGTCTTTAAGGGTTTTCGGGTGGAATAGTTTGCAGGACTTGCAAAGCTTTTCTGAGTGGTCCCTAGGGAGACGGTAGTTGCACACTCGGTGCGTATCATTCCACAGGAACATCCTATGTCAGGAAGGGTAACATTTAAAAGGGGTGTTTTCCATAATAAATGGAAAGGGCAGTTTGGCAACAAAAGGCCACATGGGGTGGCAGAATATGCATTCTCTAAATGGAATAGCTATATGAGACCTCCCCCCGCTCTCCCTACTATAAGGGCTGAGGCCCGCAAAGGCTGTGTCTGGTCATCGAGTCAGTTAGGCGTTGTTGACGATGGAGCCATCCGCCGAGGACCGTCGAGCATTTGGATGATGCTGCAGCAACAAGCATACAGTAAAGAACGAAAAGAGAAATCTACGAATAAACTTGAACTAATCAAAGGCATCAGCATGAAAGGAACTTGCAACTTGCGACCGACTACAGTGGCGGAAAGAAACAATCTGAGGGACCTAGACGTGTAAAGGACCATGGGTACGGTACACGTCAAACTAGGGATAGTATTACTAACACGCCATGTTGATGTCTTTTTTGAAGTTTCGAAAACAAATCTTGTAATACTCCGCGACTACCACTAGATGTCGAACTATGAAGAGCATGTGATCTAAGCAGATCCACAAGCCTCAGAAATAATATATATATATATATATATATATATATATATATATATATATATATATATATATATATATATATATATATATATATATATATATATATATATTAGATGCTTTATTGTGCTATACCTTCTTTTTATTAATGCTTGGTCTTTATAAATAACTTGGGGCTTGCGGTGTGATTTAGTTATTATATGCCCTGTGGCGTTTAAATTGTTTTAAACCTATGTGTTTGAACTGGATGCAATTTTAACTGATAATGTATTAAGATTGATATTTTATTATTCCAATATTAGAACGTGATTTTATTGTTTTGAGAATGTAACATTGATGCTTTTATGGCAAATGCTAAATAAAGCTATGTAAAATCAAAATAATAAATGGACAAAATCCTTGTGTATCACGCAGGAGCGTTGCTGTTTTGAGTTTCAACCCGAGACTTTGCAAAATCCAGCTCATCCTGCAAAGCACCTGTCAACTGAATTTAGCTGTCCCAGCACCTTTGGGTAGCGAGACAAGAGGATGCAACATACCGCGATAGTTGAGTGCTCCAGCATCACTGTGCAGCAGTGACGGTTGCTAAAGGCGGTTTTCCTGCATTCCTTCCAGTGGCCGAGGCCCAATGCAACAGTGTTTCTTCATTCTGCAACCAAATTGTGAGTAGCAGCTCCTGTCCATACAGGACCTGTGTCAGCACCTGCAGCGCCTGTGCATCTGTGAAGCGAAACGAGGGCGGGAAATCAAACCACTGATGACCACCTCCAGACCTGACAAGCCTGGACAAAAACCGAGCAAAGGGCGGTGAGTAGTGAAGTCACTTTCCAGTGGCCTTTTGTTCATCTAAACGCATTTACACATGGAAGGCTATTTTGTTCTTCCTTTTGGCTTGGGTAGTATCCTCTGCCAAGAGCCCTTTGAAAGTCAGGAACAGGTTTGTTCACTGAAGCAGATCCTCTCCTAACTATTGGAACCCGTTTAACCCCTTCAGAATTCGTCGCCTAACTTTTTTCCTGCCTCCTAAGCAGTACTTTGTGAACTTTACGCACGACCGATCGCTTTTACACGCGCATCGAACATTGAGCACAAGGCTACATTCATAGGGTTGGACTATTGCTATCTCTGAAGGTAGTTTGTGCTATAAAAGTTGTTCACCCTTTTCCTTTACAAGTATTAGTGGAGTAACCAACTTTCTCACGTTGACTCCATTGATTGTATAAATGTTACATAGTCTGTTGCTTGAGTGCTATTTTTACTATTGCATTTCATGATTCATTTTTAATATTGGGCCAATAATAAATAGTATATATTTTCATATACAACTGTCTAATGGTAATTCTTGGTGTTTCACAGTGTGTGCTCACCAGAGACCTATTATCACTCTCACCGCTCCTGAGACTTAGCCTTGAATGCTCTCCAAGCTGCCGTGAAATGGTCTGGCTATCTTCCCAGAAGTGTTCCCCTGTTCATCCAACAAGAGTGGCCTCCTAAACATCTGTCCACCAGGCCAGGGTTTAGAAATCCATTCTAACACTAGTTTTTAGAACGACTTGACAGTTCCTTGCTAGATCTATCCATCCCAGGATCTATTACAGTGTAAAGACCCCCCACCCACCTTCACACCAGAGGACTATTGAATTCGCCACTGTGGCCAAATTTTAAAGCACCCAATTGAAAAGCTCAGGGTCAGAGTTTGGGGCGCGAGTATTAATGAGCGCAACCTGCATACCGACAATACCTCCCAATACCATCAGCGCCTTACCTTCCTGGTCCTCCAGGACCTCACGCAGACAAAATCAGAGGGATTGGTGAATAAGTATTGCCACCCCCCTAGCATTTACGGCATAGGACGAATCGTATCGTTAACATCCCCATTGCAAAGATCATTTACCTTCGGATAGATTGCTGAGTTGCATTTGCTGTAATAATTCTACATTGGACTGGCCACCAGAGGGCGCAGAGACGAACATGCTCTTTGCGTGAGCTCCGTTCTTCCAGCCCCGAAAGATGGACTGAGCCCCCACTTTCCGGAACCCCCCCGCTGCAACATACCGAGATCCAGTTGGGTGAATACCCCGCTCTGCAAGGGGAAAATCCCAGAGAAAATCGGGGCCGATAAGCCCCTTAAATCAGTGGAAGAAACGACGGCCCTCGGCATCTGTGAAAACGAAAGTGAGGCCTGGCACACATGCAGAAGCACTCCGGTCTTGTGAGCAGGCCGCAGATCATCTCCCCGACAATGCCTCGCAGGAGACACGAGTGGAGTACTCGGAATATCGACCATCAGAGGTGAGGGCCCCCAAAGGGGCGGCGCAAAAGCGGTCCCATGTGTGGACCCCCTCCCTGAACGGACTGGGCGTTTCTGCCGCCCTTGGACTTCCTGAATTAGGAAATAAACGAGGACAGTGCCGAGACCTCCCAGGCAACGGGGGCCCCTCCGCCTTGCATACAGCTGACTGCCCGCATATCTGCGCACCCCCGTACCTCCTGGAGGATCGGCGCAAGTTGTCTGGAGGACTTTCTCCCACGGCAGCACGAGGGGGACCTCACCAGCACAGAAGCGCTGTTTCGTTGAGCGCCGTGCGACATCACAGCTACATCTGGCTCCCGGCCCGCTCTGGCCCCCCTCCGGCCTTGAAAGATCTGACGGTGGAGGACCGTGATGCCCCCTTGGTGCCTGGCGGCGTTGCATCAAAGGGGGATTAGGGTACTAGTCCCACGCATAAACTGCTCCCCCGCAGAATGGTGCGGTCTCACTAATGTGCAAAAAAAAACAGGAGCCAACAAGGAAACACGCGACTTAGCAACAGAGGACTTGATCTACAAGGGATACGCATGCCACAGGGAAAAGACCCTCACCCCAGTACCACAAGGAGGTAAGGAATCCATAAAGGGTGACCAAGGGAGAAACTGCACTCATTACAAGGCATAGCTACCCCTACCCCTGGATCCCCTCTGCCCTCCGCGACAACGGCAAATATGAAACTGTAATCTCTGCTCCCCACCGAAACATGTGACACCCCTTACTGAACTAGGAGCTGCTAACCCAACAGGAATATGGGTAAACAGAAACCCCCCACAATTACAAGGAGGCGATCAACCTACACACGAGGACTCCCACAGTAGCCACTACCAGCCTCTATTGCAACAGAGGACCAGCGGTGACCCCAAGCAGCTTGGGTGACATCACAGGCCAGCGCCTTGATCTCTTCTGATGGCACACACACACGCATATTGTAAAGCGCCCTGGCCCCCATTAATGCGAACTGTTACCCAAAGGCTTGACACAATCATTCCCTAGCGGATCTGGCAGACACGACCCAAGGTAGGTGCCTGGTCCGAGACAAGAAGCTTCTCTGGTCCGAGACAAGAAGAACGGCCTAAGCAAAGCCCCACTACGGAACCTGGACCCCGGAGCCACCACCGCAGAGCCTGGAAACAACGACGGCCCCGGACCCTTGCAAGTCACAGAATCACAGACGGACATTGTCGCCGGGAAACTATATGAACGTCAGGCACAAATTGGCGCTCTTTGCCTACACCCCCACTCCTCCCACATTTCCCGGAACCAAGATGGCGAACAGTATCACCCCAGGGAATGAGCTCGCTGCAGCTACAAAAGGAGATGAACAAGTTACTCTATTACCTGGTAACGTTCTTTCGATGGGATGGTCCGACGACGTATTCCATATCTATGACAGTAATCACCACAGCTGTGCTGCTTCGGAAAATCTTTCGGTGTCTGCGTCCTGTGTCGATGACGTCGATACGCCATCCTCGAGGACCTCCTCCGACAGCCGATGTCACCAGATGTTATAAGTAGGACGCACGATGCCCGTAGCCTCAGTTGTAGTTTTTTCCCAGAACCTGTGGCACCAATCTTCTGCCAGTATGACCACAGAAAGCCTTGCGGAAACGTAAGCTGCAATCGCATAAGAAATTCTGTAGCGGGGTAGGGAGGGAGCGATATGGAATACGTTGTCGGACCATCCCATCGAAAGAATGTTACCAGGTAAGAGAGTAACTTGTTCTTCGAGGGGATTGGGTCCTCTGATGTTTTCCATATCTATGACAGACTCCCAAAGCAGTACCAACGTAAGGTGGTGGGAAAAAAATGTAGAATATACAAATTTAGAATGCCCAATCAAATTGCAGAGTAAAGGACCGCCTTGCCAAAGGCCAGATCCTGCCCCCGGATAGAATCGAGGGAGTAGTGACGTCCAAAAGTATGGACCGAAGCACAGGTGGCTGCATCACAGATGTTAGGAATAGGAACACCCCTCTGCAGGGCAGTAGAGGCAGCCATACCCCTGGTAGAATGGGCTCGTAAGCCTACCGGAGGGTCCTTACCCGCCAAGCTGCAACATTCGGAAATTGCCAAGATGATCCATCGAGACAAAGTCTGCTTAGTAACAGCTTGTCCCAAACGCCTTCCAGCGTAACCAATGAAGAGTTGATCGTCCACTCTGACCCGAGACATGCGTGAAATGTAGAAGCTTAAAACTCTCCTAGGATCCAGCCTATGGAGCCTCTCCTCTTCCTTACCAGGATGTGGAGGAGGATAAAATGCCGGAAGAATAACCTTCTGGCTTAAATTAAATTCCGACACCACCTTCGGAAGAAAGGAAGGACGAACTCTAAGGACACCCCTGTCCTTATGAAACACAGTGAAGGGTGGCTTAACTGAAAGTACCTGTAACTCACTCACTCTGCGAGTGGAAGTGACCAACTAAAAACACAGTTTTAAGGGTTAACAGTCTCAAAGGACAAGAATGCAAAGGCTCAAAGGGAGCACCCATTAGAAACTTGAGAACAAGGTTCAGATCCCAACCGGGCACCTGGAAAGGTGACGAAGGGAACACATTAGTGAGCCCTTTCAGAAACTGAGACATTAAAGGGATTTTAAAATAAGAACACTCCTCAGACGAGAGCTTAAATATCGACAGTGCCGCCAGGTAACCTTTAACGGTACCCACTTGCAGGCCCTTGTGGGCCAAAGAAAGCAAAAAAGACAGAACGACAGGAATGTCACATGAAAGAGGATCCACATTCTGAACCCTGCATCAGTCGCAGAACTTTCTCCAACGGCAATGGTACAGGGACTTTGTTACCGGCCGTCAACCTTTCAGAAGCCAAGTGTGAAGGTTGAAGGATCTGACATCTGGATGGAGACCCTGACCTCCCTCCCGTGAGAGCAGATCGTCTCGGTAGGGAAGATGACGTGGAGGGCAGATGGACAAGTCGAGAAGGTCCGGGTACCACATCCTCCTGGCCCATGCCGGAGCAATGAGGATCATCCGTGAACCGAACCTCCGCAGCACTTGTGGAATGACGGGGACTGGAGGGAACGCGTACAGCAGTGGGAAGGACCACTCCACTATGAACGTGTCTCCTAAGGCTCCTCTTGGAAGAAATTCCCGCAAGCAGAACCTTTCGCACTTCCGGTTGACACTGGAGGCGAAGAGATCCACTTGAGGGGTCCCCCAAAGGGCGAAGATCTCCAGGAGAATCTCCTGAGCCAACTCCCACTCGTGAGAGATTGCGCTCTGCCTGCTCAGAGGGTCTCGTTTTATTCTCTGGCCAGATGACCTGCCAAGACCAAAATTTCCTGCTGGATTGCCCAGAACCAGAGCTGCATCGCCTCCCTGCACAGAGGAAGTGACCCTGCCCCCCCTTTTTGTTGAGGTAGTGATGGCCACTGTGTTGTCCGTCAGAATCAGGACATTCTTTCCTCGCACAGTCAGCAGAAAAGCCTTCAGGGCTAGCCCGACGGCCCTCAGCTCCAACAGATTGATATGGAGTCCGGACTCCGACGGAGACCAACGACCGCTGACTGTCAACTCGTTGGCATGAGCTCCCCATCCCGTGAGGGATGAGTCTGTCACAATCATCACCTCCGGCCAGGGTAGCCAAAATGGAGCCCCCTTCATCAAAATGCCTTTGACGGCCCACCACAGAAGGTCCTGGGCGACCGAGGGCGGTACCTGAACGGGGTCCGACATCCTGCCGGAGGACTGAGACCACTGGAGCTTGAGTGCCCATTGCAAAGATCTCATCTGCAACCTGGCCTCTGGTACCAGAAGAATGCAGGATGCCATGAGGCCGAGCAATCTCAAGAACTCGAATGCAGAGAGACTCTGGGCATGTTGGAACTTGTGCACCATCTGCTGAATGTGATGAGCCCTCACCGGGGGAGGAAAACACTGCCCCACGGACGTGTCGAGCACTGCTCCGATGTACTGGAGCCTCTGAGTTGGCGTCAAGTGGGACTTCTTTAAGTTGAGGGAGAAGCCCAGCTTGTGGAGGGAGTGGCAGGTGACGGACAGATGATCCAGGACTTGCTCGGGATCCCCCTTTCCTGAGAGGCGCCGCCACCACTACCATAAGCTTGGTGAAGACCCTTGGGGCGGAGGTCAATCCGAATGGCAGGACCCGAAACTGAAAGTGCGAGTCGCCAACCACAAACCTCAGGTACTTCTTGTGCTTTGGATGTATCGGCACATGAAAATAAGCATCCTTGAGGTCGAGAGACACCAACCAGTCCTGAAGTTGAAGGGCCTGGAGGACTTGAGAAAGAGTAACCATCTTGAACTTGTTCAAACCACGCAAATCCATGATGGGTCTCAATCCCCCGTCTTGCTTTGAAATAAAAAAATAAGGGGAATACCATCCCTTGTTCCTCTCCGCTACAGGCACCAATTCTATGGCACCTTTCTCCAGCAGGGATTGAATTTCCTGCGCAAGCAGCGGGTCCGGACTCTTCAAAGAGAGGTTCCCTGGTGGATTGTCGTGAGGCCTCTGCCGGAAAGGAAGACATTAGCCGTGGGCTATGATCTCCAGAACCCACACATCTGAAGTAATGGCACGCCATTCGACAAGATGCTGCGCCAGCCTTCCCCCAACCAGCGAAGCATGGGGATCATGACTGAGCAGATGCCGCTGCGGCGTTGCCTGAGGGCAAAGAGGCAACTGCTCGCGCGGCCTTGGCACCTCGAGTACCATGTTTTCCACCTCTAGCACTCTTACGGTTGCCCCTTTGACTTGCAGCTCCTCTCGCTTTACTAAAGGATGAGTAATAACGAAAGGAACCTCCCCTCCTTTGCTGTCCCCTAGGACGTTGGTGGACTGCAGCGCCCAACGACTACGCTGCAGCTTTGGAGGTCTGCAACCTCTCAAGGCCCTCGTCAGCCTTGCTGCCAAAAAGATGTTCACCATCAAAGGGCATGTTGAGGAGCCTGGCTTGCACATCAGGAGCAAACCCCGACTTCCTCAACTACGCAAACCTGCGTATCACAGTGCTCGCCGCCATGGACCGGCTGACACAGTCTGCCATGTCCAAACCCGACTGAACGGACTCATACATGGCATCCTTGCCATCCTGAATAATAGCAAGAAAACCATCCCGTTTGTCCCCTTCGGGAATATGTTTAGCCGCTAAGGAAATAAAGTTCCACATAACGTGACAAGGCACATACGGAGTTGGCCGCCTGAAGAGCCATACCCCTGAGGAAAACACTTTCTTCGCCCAGCCATCAAAACGCTTGTCGTCCCTATCAGGAGGGATGGTAGGATACGACGCCTGCTTTGCTGGGGATGTAGGCGCCTGCACCACCAAACTCTCCGGAGTGGGGTGCATGGTCAAGTAGCAGGGGTCACAACTGGCTGGGCGGTATTTTCGCGGCAAAGACTTGCCCACTGCCGGGAGACTCTCCGGAGCAGTCCAAGCTGCTGCCACCCTTCTTTGCAGAGCCATGTGGAATGGCAGTACCAGGTCAGTGGGTGGACCTTGGTCGAGGATATCCGTCAGGTCATCCTGCACAAAATCAACTGGGGGCGCCATGACCCTCGACATAAGGCGCCGTTACAATGACTCGGCATGGGTGCCAGGCTCAGGCCTACAGAACTCCACCTCCGAAGTGGTGTCCAGACCACTGGCGTCATGCAGTGACTGGCGCAGGTCCTCAATTTGGCTAGGACCAGAAAGAATCTCATCTGGTACCGTGTCAGGAACCAACCCATCTTCACAACCCCCTTCCACCTCGGAAATATACTCCATAGGCTGGAGAGTGGGCATTGAATAAGGGAGAAAGACATGTTTTGCCTTGGCCAGAGCCTTTCTAGGGGGTTCCCCCATGCCACGGGGTACCTCTGACACCACGGCGTCGAGGGCGTCGAGTGAAACGACGTCGAGTGAATCTGTGATGACGTTGAGCGTGGCGCCGACAGTGTCGATCGCTTCGATACAGGCCTCGAGGGTGGAGCCCAGAGCGTGTCCTTCGACAGCCTGGGCGCCGATGGCGTCGACGACTTCCTCGGAGGCGGAGCCTCGAGAGAGTCAGTCGACGACCTCGGCGCCACCAGCGTCGACGTCTTCTTCGAAGACTTCACAGGTACACACGGGCTCGAGCGCATCGAGGACTGGGACCTGGAACAGGCATGACTAGAACGATTCCCCTTGTCCGAGCGGGACCTCTCCCGCGAATCGTGCCGACCACCCGAGCCCAAAGGCGTATGAACGGTGTCTCTAGTACGGTCACGGCCGACCCCTCTCGGAGGCGCGGACGGACCGGAGCCCTGCGATTCAAGAATCGCCAACATTTTCTTCCCGAAGGAAGCCCATTCCTCCGGAGAGGAACGCTTGTTGGGATAAGAAACCCGCTGACGGGCGGAGTCCTCGGATGAGGACGGGGAAGGCGACCGATGACGGCGCTTCTGGGAGTGCCTCGAAGAGGCAGAGGAGTGGCAGGACCCACTCCGGGACCGAGACCCTCTAGACTTACGACTACGATGCGGAGAGTCGCCCCTCGAATCATCCGTCGAAAGCCCAGTGGACCTCGCCTTCCGGGGCTTGGACACCTTACCGACCGACAGCTTCTTCTTACGTTCCCACAAGGCCTTGGATGTAAGCGACTGGCAGTCGACAATCATCCGTGTCGTGGGCCTCCCCGAGGCACCAGAGGCAGGCGTTGTGCGAGTCTGTCACCGACATCTTGGACCCACAGTCCCCACTTCTTGAAGCTTCCACGTGGGGTGGAAGAAGAGGAAGACATTCTAATAATACTTTACAAACGAACAGGTTCGAAGAACCGAAAGAACAGAAACTCCAAAGTTTCGAGGCACACCGAGATCTCCGAAGCGAACACGTTCACATAAAAAACGGAACTGAGGCTACGGGCGTCGTGCGTCCTACTTATAACATCTGGTGACGTCGGCCGACGGAGGAGGTCCTCGAGGACGGCGTATCGACGTCATCGACGCAGAAAGATTTTCCGAAGCAGCACAGCTGTGGTGATTACTGTCATAGATATGGAATACGTCGGAGGACCCAATCCCCTCGAAATCTCAGCCCTGTTGGGTGAAATTAAAAATCTGGGCACCAACATAGGAGGGAAGATAGACAAAATGACCCAAAGACGTGCCAGCATGGAGGATAGACTATAAGGAGTCGAGAATAACCAGGCCTCCATTGATACCCTAGAGGCGCAACTCGACCAGAGAATGACTGAAATTGAGCAACGAGAAGAAGAGTTCAAACTCAAACTCGATGATTTGGGAAACAGAGAAAGACGGAACAATTTACGTATTTTTGGAATTCCGGAAAGAGAAGGGGAAACGGAAGCTGATCTGAAGGAAACACTGCATAACATTATCAAACTCTTAATAGCAGACGATGCTGTGGATGAACCAATAAAAGAGAGAAACCCCCGGGCGGATCATGAACGGTCCAGGCCCGATTTGATCGATTCCGAGACAAAGTCTGCATTCTTGAAAAAGCTAGAAGGAGTGACATGATCACACTAGGAGGAGCCCAAATTTCAATATATCAAGACTTATCCTCGATGACTTTAGCCCTCAGGAAGATGTGCGGCCCCATCACAAAGAAATTGAAGGTGAAGAACATCTGATATAGGTGGGGTTACCCCTTTTCGCTCACATTCGAATATGAAGGAACCAGAATCAGGCTGATGTCGGAAAAAGAAATAAAGGCATGCATAGCTGACATCCTTGGCCCTCACGAAGAAGACGGCAACCGAGGGGAGATGCAGCGAGAGGAACAAGAATGGCGTGTCCAAGGCCCCAGAAGAAAGAAGGTGAAGGTGTCGCGAAAATTCCAGAGAGGTAATCTTTCCCCAGAGGGAGACAATTGAATCCATAAGACTCTGATAAGACAAATTTAAATAATTATGTAAGAAGTTTTCTGAAGAAACATTAACATATACACAATCTCATGACTATAATGAGGAGATCCAGGGGGGAACCATAGAGGGGCTCACTTGAATCAGAGATGTTACACTTGGACAAGGGGCGTGCTGTAACGGTTCCCACAGGTGGTTCGATGCCGACCCGGTGCAGTCAATCGGGTCAAATCGGACGCCACCAATGGAAAATGGGAGGGGGGGGGAGGACGAGACAGGGGCCGGGAATGCGGAAGGGGTCAGAGCAGCAGTCGCGATAATCCAGAGCAGTCAACGCAGTACACAACTTAAAGCAAACAAACAATACCGATCACATAAGAAGACATCTTCCTGGGAAAATGAATGATGGCCTCAAACACTGACACAGGAAGACCTGCGCAGTTGTGAGTAGGGACACTTAACGTAAAAGGGCTCAACTCTCCAACAAAGCGATCTCTTGTGGCCAGAGAATTTCGGAGATCCAAAATCGACAACCTCCTCTTGCAAGAAACAAAATACACAAAGGGAGAAGAACGAAAGATCCTGGGGAAACATGTTGGGATTGAATTTTGGGGCTTTGGCCAACTGAGGAAAGGAGGTGTTGGAATTCGTATCAGAAAAGGCATAGCATTTGCACCAATCAAGACATGATCCGACGTAGAGGACCGAGCTCTATTAGTAACCAGACACATGAGTAAAGTCAATGTTACAATTGCAACCCTCTACTCCCCAAACACGGGTCAATCCAGATTCCTCACCAGAGTAATCCCCAAGATACTATTAGAAGCCTCAGGTCACATCATCCTAGGTGGCAATTTCAACCAGTGGGCTGACCCTGTCAAAGACCGAAAACCCAGTAACCCCAATGTGAAATATCAAAACAGGTCTGACCAGACCGAACTGGCAAAGATCATGGGAGTGTACAATATGAGTGACGTGTGGAGAGATCTCCATCCTGATGAACATGGCTATACTTTCTATTCAGCTCCTCATAATACATACACCCGAATTGACTATATATATCTATCCAGGGAGCTCACTGACATATCAAAACACTCAGAGATAACACCAATCTCATGGTCCTCACAGAAATGCAATGGGCAGATTTACCAATTAAACCAGGGAAAATGGCGCTGCAATGAAAGCCTCTGGAAAGACGAAACCTTCAAAGCTGAATTGGAGACTGAAATCAACCAATTTTTTGAAACAAACAATAATGGTGAAGTATCCAAACAAACTGTATGGGAGGCGGGAAGGCCACCTGGAGGGGGATCCTAATAAGGGAAGGGTCATCTAAGAAAAGGGAGCGAAATATCATTGAAGAAAGGCTACGCTCAAAAATTTGTCAGCTAGAAGAGGATATTGGAAAGGGCACAGGAATTGATTACACGAAAATGAATGAGGCAAAAGAGAAAAGAAATGAACTCAAATTATTAGAACATGAACAGATAGTACGCAAATTACGATTTTTGAAGAAACAAAAATTTTACGAAAAGGGAGACAAGGCGGACGCACTTCTCACCGCTAGGCTCCGAGAGTAAAAGGCTGAGCGTAGAGTTCTGGAAATCATTGAAGAGAGTCCCCACACATCACACACGTGCCCTACTATCCGGGAGAGCTTTGCCAATTTCTACGAAGCACTATACTCCTCTGAAACGAATCCTGAGCAACCAGAAATAGAGACTTACCTGTTCTCAATAAACCTATCCCGAATACCAAGCTTAGACGCTGAATTGTTGGAATCCCCTATAACTGAAGAAGTAGTCCAGGCCGCTATAAAAAGACTAATTATAGGCAAGTCTCCAGGTGAAGACGGCTACACAGCCAGATTCTATAAAACTTAAGTCTCTAACACCCTTCCTAACAGAGCATTTCAATGAGATAATAGAATCTGGGAAACCTACAGACTCTTTCACCTGGGCATTAATCACGGTTATCCCTAAAGAAGGAAGAGACCCCACGAAATGCAGATCATACCGTCCCATATCCTTGCTCAAACTTGATGCAAAAATGTATACGAGAGTCCTTGCCTCAAGGCTGGAAACGTTAATGCCACAACTCATACATTCTGATCAGGTTGGGTTTATACTTTGGAGACAGGGGGCCGATACAATGCGTAAAACACTGCACCATATCCATGCGTCCCAGGCCATGTCTAATGACCCAGTCCTTCTCTCCATTGACGGAGAAAAAGCTTTCAACCTGGTGGAATGGGGATTCCTGAAGGCAGTATTACGTAAAGTAGGGATGGGCCCGAAGTTTGGAAAGGCAATATACGCAGTATATACGGATCCGAAGGCATCAATATTTGTAAACGGTGAATACTCTAGATGGTTCAACCTAGAACGTGGAACTCGCCAGGGATGCCCCCTCTCGGCAATTCTTTTCGCACTTTCCCCAGAGCCTTTAGAAATAACAATGAGAGCAGACCCCATAATAGAAGGTATCCAATTGGGGACAACAGAGTATAAAGTAGCCCTCTACGCAGATGATATTCTTCTCCATGTCACTAACCCCGTAACTTCTATCCCTCAAGCCCTCTTCCTGTTGGAGGAATATGACAAACTCTCAGGCTTTAAAGTAAACAAAACAAAATCAACACTCTTCCCCTTACAGGGAGAGGATGAAGTAAACGCCAACAAATTCTCCATATTAGGTCTCAAAATTGAGCACTCAAAATTACAATACTTGGGGATACAAATTACTAGAAATCTGGAGGAACTCTATGAGGCGAACTTTCCCCCCCCTGCTACAACAATTACGAACTGATCCGACAAGATGGGATAAGCTCACGATATCTTGGTTGGGGCGCCTTAACGCAATTAAGATGGTATCCCTTCCCCGGTTCCTATATCCCTTCCAAATGCTGCCACTCAAGATCCCGAACAATTTTTTTGTCGAGACTAAAAGAGCCATCACCAAATTTTTGTGGCAAGGAAAGAAACCGAGAATTCCTTATAAGACCCTAATACTCCCGAAAGAGAAGGGCGGGGTGGGACTCCCTAACTTACAAAAATATTATGAAGCTTCCCAACTCAGAGTATTAATCCCTCATCTCTGTAACCAAACAAACATCCAATGGGTCAACATGGACACCCACTACTTCTCCCCAGCCACGGTATCCGAGTGGCTCTGGTCCCCCAAGAGGAGGATTCATAGAAAACTTAAAGACCACCCAATTTTAAGCACGATAAGGGACATTAGGACACAGGGCCAAAACATGCAAGACATTACCACATGGCCTAGCCCCCTTAGCCACTTATGGTCCCCTGGAGTTAATGACCACATTCCAAATGTAGGAAGGTTCCAAGCATGCTATGAAGCCGGCTTAGAGAGGGTCGGACAACTGCAAAAAAAACACTCCTTCATTTCACTCCCGGAACTAACAGAAGCCCTTGGAATAGGCCCACTGTCCACCTTCCAATATATACAAATAAAGGGGGTCCTGACGAGACTGATGTGGAAGCCCAAATTGATGAGAGACCTAACGCCCTTTGAGAAGATACTAGACTCAAGACCAGAAATGAAGGGCCTAATATCCACCATGTATAGGGAACTAATAGGTGGAGGGGGAGGAACTACAGAAGCTTTGAAAGACAGATGGGAGAAAGATTTTGGGGCGCAGATCACTCCGGACCAATGTGTAACATTATGCCAAGCTGCCACGCAAACATCCATCTCCAACCAATATAAGGTCCATGCCATTAAACTATTACACAGATGGCAATATGACCCTGTTAGTTTATCCAAAATATTTCAAACAGACAGTCCAAAGTGTTGGCGAGGATGTGGAGAAAATGCTGACTACTGGCATATGTGGTGGGGGTGTGCCCAAATAAATGTTTTTGGGAACGAGGTCCTGGGCTGGATCAGAGAGATTGACGGCATTATCAGAGTAGCTGACCCTCTCCTCATACTGTTCGGCCTCGAGAAAGATGAAGACGAATGGATTAGGGTTAGAGACCTAGCTCCACGACTATTGCTAGCAGCCTGAGCAATACTTGTCATAAAATGAATATCTGCGTCAGTCCCCACCAAAAACGAATGGATCAACGTTGCCACTAACATATGTATAAAGGAGAACATAGCAGCGTCATTGCTTGGCAGATCATCACAGGTTGAAGCCCTATGGATGGACTTCAAGAATAATTACCTCTCCAGTGGACTTTTTCGCGGCTCAACCAACACTCACTTGCACAAGCAAGAACCCACTTGAACAAGACCCCTTGTTATCACCCGCATGTACATCAGCTCTAGAAGTGAACCCTACAATATACACAAAATGTGATCGTCAGATGGTATACGTCAGATGGTATACGCTGCAAGGACTAAGTTAAGAACTGCATGACCCACGGGGGAGGGAAAGAAGGGTGGGGAAGTCATGTTCCTTTTCATGACCCAATCCAGAACAATGCATCTTGAAAAGATATGTATCAAATATATTACATGGTTTGGCTTTGTTTCTGTATCTCTAATTGTTGAAATATTTTCGGTGTAACATGACTTACTTCTGTACACTTAATAAAATAAAATGTATACAAAAAAAAATTCTACATTCACTTTATGTCGC
Organism: Ambystoma mexicanum; assembly: GCF_040938575.1. NCBI lineage: Eukaryota > Metazoa > Chordata > Amphibia > Caudata > Ambystomatidae > Ambystoma > Ambystoma mexicanum. The sequence continues at coordinate 1,347,269,772 of NC_090930.1, forward strand.
CGCAAATACAGAAGCAGCTTCCTGGTCTTACCCGGGTGATTGCTGCCCCCCCCCCCATTCCATGGGGCCATCTTAGACCAAATCCAACACCCATTAGTCTTAGTCAACATACAGTGCATCTCCCAATGGCGTTTAATTCTGCACCTCTTTACAATCCATTCCCCATCTCTCAGAACCAACTTTACAACCTGTGATACCCTCTGAACAAAAACAACAAACTCAAAAGCAGTACCGCATTACCACATCTCATCACACATCCCACCTACCATACCCTAGGGGACAAACCTAATTGGTCCCAAAAATGCCGACCCGATCACCAAACTTGTTACCAATCACATCCACAAGCATATTTTTGGTGTAGGGAGACCCTAATAGGCTCGCCATCCCCATTCTGAGTCGTATCGTCAAACGTCCCTTCCACGCAGCTTCCCTGCCAAGGGGAAATAAAAGAAATCAGGGGTTGTCATAATTTTGGTCACTTGTCACAGACACTGCATACTTTTCTTAAACCTTTCCATAAAAGGTACTAGCCATCGCTAGGGAGGTGAAAAATTGGACCTTCCCTTCATGCTAAATACAGAGCTTAGCTGGGAACAGCATATAGGACTGCATATTTCACTCTCGCAGGGCCCTTTTTACTTGTTCTTCTGGATGACTGATCCACAGAAGAAAAACCTGGAAAGATCTGGATCCGGTACCCATCATAGGTCAATTTGCCCATTAGTATTGCTAGTCTTAAAATCATCTCTGTCCTGTTAATTGAGGAGTGTGTGATAATTTTGCGACGAGGGGCGCCATGCACAGGTTTGGGTGTTGGGATCCTATGAGCACGTTCCACTACAAACATCGGGGAAAACATTTTGATTGAACATCTCCTTGCATAGCTTTTCTACAACTCTTCCATGCGCCCGGTGACCTGCACTTCTCTTACCCCAACCAATCTTATATTCTTTTGCTGTGCTCGCCCCCTCCAAGTCCTCATTTTTGCAGTAATGTCCTTTAGAGAGTCATCCACAGCCTGAAGTCTGTTGTATTCACAGAATCTTCCAAGTCCGAGATCTGGGTATCGGCTTAATTTAATCTAGCACTGTGTTTATCGAGGCGCAAATGCAGCAAATCTACCTTATTTATTTAATTTATTTTGTTACATTTGGTAATATGCCCAAACCCAGGGGTGTCACGTTGTAGTATACAATGAACAAGTTACTTACCTGTAACTGTTGTTCTCCAGCATGGGTCTGGCATGGATTCACATGCTCATGAATATTCCCCGTCGTCAGGCTGGGAATCCTCGGTAAAGAAAAAAAAATCAGTGTCAGTTTCGTTTCTGATCTGTCTTTCTTAGTAGTAACCAATCACTGGTCTCTGGGTCATACTGCCCCCAGCCAATGACTGCCCTTTCCCTAAGCCTCTCCCCTGGCAGCCATCCTCAGATTTGGTAGCACGTAAAGTGGCAGTAGAACCAAGTGAAGAGCCGCAGAGGGGAAGGAGGGAGGGTTCGCATGTGAATCCATCCCAGACCCATGCTTGAGAACAACAGTTACAGGTAAGTAACTTGTTCCTTCTCCAGCATGGGGTCTGGCATGGATTCACATGCTCATGAATAATAAGAATACATAGCAGTACACACATGCACAACCACGGCAGGTGGCAAAGCTCAACATTAAGCATTACATAAACTCAACATTAAGCATCTCTTACCTCCTCACCAGGCCCACCTTCAGGCGAACAGGTTGCGCAGCACTGCTTGGCCGACCCTGGACTCCTCCCTGGAATCCCGGTCGACGCAGTAGAATCTCGTGAAGGTGTGCGTCGACCTCCACGTAGCAGCCCTGCAGATGTCCAGCAGGGGTACACCAGACAAGAACGCCGTGGTAGCAGCAATCGCTCTGGTCGAATGGGCTCTTGGATGGCCGGGCAACGGTCGGTTTGCCAACCGGTGACAGTGCATGATGCAGCCGGAGAGCCATCTGGAAATGGAAGCCTTCGAGAGGGCCTTCCCTTGGTTCACAGGTCCAAAGTTCACAAACAGTTGTGATGTCTTCCGGAAACTCTTTGTGCGGTCCACGTAGAACTTCAGCGCTCTAGCTACATCCAGCGAGTGCAAAGTCCTCTCGGCCGGCGACGGGAAGAAAACTGGTAACACCAAGGGCTCGTTGAGATGGAACTCCGACGGCACCTTGGGCATGAAGGAGGGGTGCGTCCTCAGCACCACCCTCGTCTCGTGAAAAGTCAAGTATGGAGGCTTGCAGGATGGGGCCTGGATCTCTCCCACTCGTTGTGTGGAATTGATGGCCACAAGAAATGCTGTTTTCCATGACAGGAACTTCAACGAGGCCGAATGCAGAGGCTCGAAAGGCGCCCCCATGAGCCTGTTCAGCACCAAGTTGAGCTCCCACGCCAGGGCCGGAGCCTTCACCAGCGGGAATGAAAGGAACAGTCCCTTCATAAACTCCTTCACCAGGCGATGAGACCACAGAGATGATCGTCACGTAGTTTTGATCGTCGCTAGATGTATTTTGATGGAGGCATGAGCCAGCCCCGCCTTGGCCAGCGACAGCAGGTACGGCAGCACTTGAGGGGCCGTAATTCGCAGAGGGTTAATCTTCTGTGCACTGCACCAGACAGAGAACCTCTTCTATTTGTGTCCATAGCACTTGAGAGTTGAGGACATCATGGCCTTTGCAAGCACCTCCTTGCAGTCCGCCGGGATATCGTACCCTCCAAACTCTAGTGCCGCAGGAGCCAGGCCTGCAAGTTCAGCGACCCCGGGTCATGATGGAGGATGGCACCTCCTTCTCTGGAGAGAAGATCTGCGTCCGTCGATAGTTTGACTGGGCGGGGACGCTGACAAGTCCAGAAGGTCCGGGAACCAGATCTGTCTCGGCCACGCCGGTGCGACGAATATCATCCTGCACCGGGACCTCTTGAGTTGGTTGACGAGTCGCAGTAGCAACGGGGGGAACGCATACAGGAACAGGCCGTCCCAGGGGAACGAGAAAGCATTGCCCATGCTGCTCGGCTGGGGAAACCTGCTGGCGAACCTCTGGCACTTGGAGTTCGCCGCCGTCACAAACCGGTCGATCTGGGGTTTGCCCCATCGTTGGAACAGTCGAACCACTTGGTCCTGACGCAATTCCCACTCGTGGCACGAGCGCAGCTCCCTGCTGAGTGAGTCGGTGATGGTGTTCTTTATCCCCGCTAGATGAAAGGGCACCAGAAACATTCCCTGGGCAACACCCGATGCCACAGATCCTGGCCCTCCTTGGATAGGGCCGGGGACCTGCTTCCTCCCTGCTTCCGGATTTAGAACATCGTGGTGGTGAATATTCTTACCACCTTGCCCTTGAGGGACGGGAGAAACGACCTGAAAGCCCAGAACACTGCTCGCAGCTCCAGGATGTTGATGTGGAGTGACCTCTCGTCCGGGATCCAAAGGCCTCTTGCGTGAAGATCTCCAGAGTGTGCTCCCCATCCCTCCAGGGAGGCATCCGTCGTCACCGTCTCCTGGTGTGCTGGGGTCTGAAAGTCTGTGCCCACTGCGAGATGCGCTCGGGTGCCCCACCACCGAATTGCTTGGCGGAAGACCTAGTTGAGCGGGATCTTGTCTTCGAAACTGCCCGCCGCATCCCCAGCCTGCATAGGCGCATCAAGTAGATGCAAGAGGACATCATGCCGAGAAGGGACGCATGACTGCGTTGCACCTTGCCCAGGATGGCCTCTGTCCTTTCCTCCGACTGAGAGGCCAATCATGCCACGGTATCGAGCTTGGCTCCCAGAAACAGTGATACCTGCGACGGAACCAGGTGGGATTTGGGGAATTTGATGGAGAATCCCAGATCCATGAGCAGTTGGACGGTCTTCGCTGTGTGCTCGACGGCGAGTTCCCTTGTCCTTGCTCGGATGAGCCAATCGTCCAGGTAGGGGTAAACGTGGATCCCCTGCAGGCGCAGCCGCGCCGCCACTGGTGCTAGGCACTTGGTAAATACCCTGGGCGCCGACTTCAATCAGAAAGGCAGGGCCTTGAATTGGTAGTGCCGTCCTTGGACTACGAATCTGAGAAACTTTCGGTGTCCTTTTAGAATGGGGATGTTGAAGTAAGCATCTTCCAAGTCCAGCGACGATAGGAAGTCGCCTTCCTCCAGCTGTCCCAGCACATGCTGGAGGGTGACCATCCAGATCTTCTGGGCCTTGATGTATTTTTTTAACCGACGCAGGTCCAGGATGGGGCGCCAACTGCCTGTCTTCTTTCTGACGAGGAAGTATCTTGAGTATACTCCGGAGCACCGGAAACCTCTTCGGGATGAGCTCGATGGCTCCTTTCTTGAGCATCGCCCTTACTTCAAACAGCAGTTGAGGGACGTGATTTTCCTTCCTGGCCATGGTAGGAATGCGGGGGCACTTCTTCAGAAATTCGAGAGTGTGCCCGTGGGCCAGGGCATCCAGCACCCAATGGTCGGTGGAGATGGACTCCCACACGCTGACGAACTTCGCCAGCCGGCCTCCCACCGGGGTGCTCAGGTGGGGGCACAACGCTACGGCCGGTTCAGTCCTGCTTGGAGGCGGCCTTGCCTCCTTGGCGACGGCGACGAGATCCTCCTGACTTGCCGCCCCCTCTGTAGGCCTCTTGCGACAAGGAACAGGCTGCCTGGCGGTACGTAGAGGAGCCACCGCCGAATCCTTTGGAGGCACCTTGCCTGCCTCCGGAGTTCCGAAAGGGCGGCCGTCGTTGCTGCAAAACGCCGAAGGCCCGAGCCGTCTCTGTGTCGGTCTTGATGGCCTGAAGTGACTCATCTACTGTCTTTCCAAACAGGTTGTTCCTGTCGAAGGGCATGTCCAAAACTCTTGTTTGCAGGTCCTGGTGGAAATCTGTTGCCTTGAGCCATCCCCGCCGTCGAAGGCAAACACTGTTGCCCAACTGGCAGAACCCAGTGTCAGTGATGTCCGTGGCCACCGTTATGGCGTGGTCGGATACCACCTCACCTTCCTGCAGGGTCTCCAGGGCCTCCACCCTCTTGTCGTCCGGTAGGAAGTCCAGCAGGGGAGCGATCTTATACCACAACTCCCTGTCGTAGCGGGCCACAATCGCTAGGGCGTTGGCCGCCTTAATTGTCGTTGCCGCAGACGAGATGACTCGTCGTCCCATGGCGTCCAGTTTCTTTCCCTCACCGTCAGGTGGGGAGGTTGAAGTTGAAGCCATCGCCCCCGCCGCTTTCTTCTTGGCAGCCGCTGAGATGACTGAATCCGGGGTCGGCTGTGCCCTAAGGCACAAAGGGACAGAATCGGGGACCCGGTACTTCTTCTCGTACCGATCCCTCTTGGCAGGCGTCGTGGACGGGTTCTTCAGGAGAGCAAGTTCCTCGTCCCAGATGTCGTCAAGCAACGGCACCACGAGGACCGTCTTCCTCTTGGCCTCACGCCGTTGGTAGAGGAAGCCTTCCTTTTTCTGCTCTTCGGGGCAGAGCTGGAAAAGCTTGGATGTTCTGGCAATCATGGCGTGGAAGGAGCCAATTTCGTCGGGCGGGGAGGACCGAGGGGGTGGTGATGGAAGGCCCATCCCGTCGTCACCACCGTCGTCATCCGTCCCCGTCGTGGCCGTATCTGTTCTCGTGTCATCCCGAGGATCAGGGGAAGGAGATGAAGGCTGAGCGGGACGCAAGGGCTGGAAGGGTGGGGGGGGATGAACTCTCCACCGCTTGTTTGGAGGGCTTCCCGACGGGCCCGGTTCTGCTGGGTTGTCCATTGGGGGTAGAGGCAACCTTGTCCTTATATCCGTGCATAAGGTTTGGATTGCCATCAAAATGGCCACTGAGTTGTCCTGTGGCTCGGGCACTGGCTGCGACGGGCGCAATGGTTGCTTCTCCTCCACGGGAGCCTCGTCGCGCCACTGTCGCTCTCTTTGTCTGCCTCCTTGGGATTCCTCCCGTGGGATCGGACCTCGTCAAACCTCTTGTTGAGGCCCTTCACAACTTCAACCAGCTCCTCCTCAGAGGCTGTATCCATGTCCGTAACGGCCAGGGCCCCCCCCTCTTTTTCCACCAGGGTCTTCATAGGCGTCTTATCGATGGGCTGAAAAGAGGATTCCCTCCGCGGTGGCAGGGAAACTCTGGGCCCCGAGGTCGCCTCCACTGGGGTAGCCTCCACAGGCATCACCAGGGCCGCCACGACTCCCTCGAAAGAGGCCTTAGCCGGGTGAATCAAGGCCTTCACCACCTTGGGCGCGCTTGAGGCCTTCACCTAGGGGGGAGGGTCACCACCTCGCTCCCCCCTCGGCTGATTCCTTCCAGATCGACCGGGACCTCTCCAGAAGCTTACCCGGGTTCTCGGATTTTCTCTTCCCCGAGCCAGAGAATTGGCTCGTGGTTGATGGCATCGGTGAAAGTGCGCCCTGCCTGGCAGCCGAAGAGCCCGACCCTTCGTGCTTCCAGTGCCCGCGGACTCGCAGTGCTTTGCCTTCTGTTGGGCCCCCGTCGCCGGGGTGCCCTCAGAGGACTTAGAAGACCGCTTGGACTTCTTCTGCTCACCTGCTGGGCCCTTCTTCAGCCAGCTCGCGAGGCGGATCTGACGATCCCTCATAGTCCCTTCCGACAAATTCTTGCAAAATGGACAGTCCTTCTCCACGTGCGTTTCGTCTTCGTGAAGGCAGTAGAGACATCTCAAATGCTCATCCTCTTTGAAACCATTCTGTAGCCCGCATCCAAGGCAGTTCCTGAACAGCTTGGATCCGGGCGTCGAGCTCTTGTCTTGGGCCATGTCCACGAGGTAGGCCTCAGATCTTCTGGAATCCTCCAAGAAGCGTAACTCGGCGAAACTTCGCCCTTGAGGGGCGTAGAAAATTCCGAAACGGGTCCCCGTTGATCAGAAGTAGAAACGGTGGAGCTTGAGGCTCGATTGACAGAAAAAATGAGATTAAACTCTTTGAAAAATCGCAAAATACAGTAAAAGCTCGAGAGCTATAGCACGAGGACTCCCAACCCTTGAACGTGCAGTAAAAATCTGAGGATGGCTGCCAGGGGAGGGGCTTAGGGAGAGGGCAGTCATTGGCTGGGGGCAGTATGACCCAGAGATTGGTGATTGGTTACTACTAAGAAAGACAGATCAGAAACGAAACTGATACTGATTTTTTCTTTACAGAGGATTCCCAGCCTGACGACGGGGAATATTCATGAGCATGTGAATCCATGCCAGACCCCATGCTGGAGAAGGAGACTTATCAACTTATTTGTTACAGGAATGCATGTTATAGGTTACAACAATACTTTATGAACTTTTAATAAGCATTGAAAACCAGATAAAACAAGAAGCAAAAGGGAACCAGGAGCGTGAATAATACTTTATGAGCTTAGTGACGACATTGAGGACAGGGTGAAGCAATTGGCATGGGGAGCCGGGAGTGTGATACAGGAGTTGGGACCATAAGCCTGGGGAATGTGTAGTGGAGCAAGTCCCTGCATGGTGCGGCTGAGAGGTTAGAATTTATTAAAGACCCAGGTTTTTAGTGATTTCTTAAAAGTGTGTGTGTGAAGGTTCATTGCTTATGGTGCTAGGTAGAGAGTTCCAGAATCTGAGCGCTGCTACTGGGAAGCTGGAATTTCCTGTTCTAGCGTTCTTGAAGTGGGGGATGTGTAAGAGTGTTTTAGAGTTGGATCTGAGGGTACTGGTTGCTACTTTGCGTGTGGGAGCTTTTTGTGCTTGAGATCAAACTATAGAGATCCCAATTAAAAGACCTGATTTAACAGGGTCATTGTTATTGCATCCTTGTAGGTGGGTCCACATGGAATGGGATACACGTACAAGTATGATGAGGATTTATCCATCATATCTGCGCTCCCAGCGTAATTAAGAAATGTAGGCAAGTGTGGATAATATGATTACTATTGAGAATCAGGAGTTTTCACATTTAGAGTGTTATAAAAGTAAGAGGGGATGACAGTATGACAGAATCTTTAATAGGCTTTTATTGTTTTTTAGGTGGTGTGGCTCACCCTACATTGTGAAATGGGACCTACTGAATTTCCTGTTTTTGTCCTGATGAAGGTTGCGTTACCAAATGGACATGTTTGAAGTCCTTGTAGACAACCGAAACACGTGTCGACAACTATATCTGTGGAAATAATTGTATACAGATTAAATCACCTGACAACAGGCAGAGGGAATTTGATAGCGTTTACATTGAATATTGTTTATGGAGACCAAATATAGTGGGTCATTTGTACATATATGAAGTAGAATGATGGTAGATAGAATGTGAGTGAATGAAGGGTAGGAATGAATCTCTGTGAGCCAATTTTGACTATTTTGAATTTTTACCGTGAAGATATATTACAACACGTTATTAATCTTTTTTTATGATTCAAATAATAAAAAGAAAGATCCATTTGGACTGAGATATTTATTGATATATGTAAAAAGATAAATGCATATAATCCGTCATCCTCTATCCTACTGGTACATTGTTGTTGCTGTTTGAAGTATTTAGCCTGAGGGACCAGGGATTATAATCAAGCACCCGTTCATTTTTTAACGCCTATACTAAACTCTGTTTTGCCGCACTAGATGCAGTGGGAGTAATTTACACCAACTTTGCGTACGATATGCAAATACTTATCCCAATCTCAGGCAACTTAGAACAGGACACCATCCTAGTAAATCACATCTACTCCATCATCCAGAAATGGATGGTGAGAAACAGCCTCTCCCTCAACGGAGAAAAAACAGAGATCCTTATGGTAGGTGCGCCCGCACGTTTGAGGAATCTACCCCAAGAGTACACATCATCGTCATAGATGGCACCCCCATCACCATCTTAAAACAAGTCAAAACCCTAGCAGTGTACCTAGATTCCAAACTCACTATGTGTAAACACATTAACACACTGGCCTCATCCACAGCGAAACTCATTGCCCTCAGTCGGCCTTTCCTGACTCCTCAAAATTGTATTACCATAGCAAGAGCCCTTATATCCAAGCTAGACTACTGCAACATCTTACTACTAGGCACCGCTAAGAAAATCTTGACTAAAATGCAACTCCTACATAACAAAGCCCTTAGAGCGGCCTTGGGAATCGCCAAAAGGGAACACATATCGCAACACAGGAGAGAAGCACACTGGCTCCCTATCCAAGCCAGAATTCTCAGCAAAACACTTACCATCACACACAAGTGTGTCTCACACAATGCCCCCATATACCTCAATCAATGTCCCACGCGCAAAGTAGCAACCAGTACCCTCCGATCCAACTCTAAAACACTCCTACACATCCCCCACTTCAAGAATGCTAGAACAGGCAATTCCAGCTTCCCAGTAGCAGCGCCCAGATTCTGGAACTCTCTACCTACCAACATAAGCAATGAACCTTCACACATACACTTTTAAGAAATTACTAAAAACCTGGCTCTTTAATAAATTCTAACCTCTCAGCCGCACCATGCAGGGACTTGCTCCACTACACATTCCCCAGGCTTATAGTCCCAACTCCTGTATCACACTCCCGGCTCCCCATGCCAATTGCTTCACCCTGTCCTCAATGTCGTCACTAAGCTCATAAAGTATTATTCACGCTCCTGGTTCCCTTTTGCTTCTTGTTTTATCTGGTTTTCAATGCTTATTAAAAGTCCATAAAGTACTGTTGTAACCTATAACATGCATTCCTGTAACAAATAAATTGATAAGTCTTCTTCTCCAGCATGGGGTCTGGCATGGATTCACATGCTCATGAATATTCCCCATTGTCAGGCTGGGAATCCTCGGTAAAGAAAAAATCAGTATCAGTTTCGTTTCTGATCTGTCTTTCTTAGTAGTAACCAATCAATGGTCTCTGGGTCATACTGCTCCCAACCAATGACTGCCCTCTCCCGGGAGGTTGCATCCTTGGAGAAGAACAAGTTACTTACCAACTGTAATGTTCCTCCCACGTATTCCTTATCTTGTGATAATTCGTTCTCTCCAGCTTCGCTGCTTCGGAAAAATAAATTCTCGGCAGAGGGCGCTGTGCTCGAGGCCGTGGCGTCGATTGTCCCTCGATGGACTCCGTACTCTGTCGACGTCACCAATGGTATAAATAGCTCGAGCGTCGGCCGTTGCTTCAGTTCTGTTTTTTCGATGAAATATATATATAGGAGGAACACCCAGGCGTGCCCCCTGACCAATACATTCTTCGTGAGAGGAAAGTGTAAGAAAACGTAAAACTGTACTGTGGGGTAGGATGGGAGGGTCGATGAGGAATAACGTGGGAGGAACATCCAGTCGAAAGAACGTTACAGTTAGTAAATAACTTGTTCTTCTAATGGATTGTGTCCTCCCCTGTATTCCTCATCTTGTGATAGGCTCCCATAGCAGTATCAATTTTGGAGGTGGGAGTACTAATTTCAGTTTTCGTGGACAGAATGCAGAACTGCCTTGGCAAATAAACCCTCATTAGGGAGGCAGTAGCCAAACAATAATGTTTAACAAAAGTATGCATTGTTTTCCAGGTTGCAGCTGCACAAATGTCTGCTGCCGGGACTCCCCTCTTTAGAGCCGCAGAAGTAGCCATTCCCCTTGTAGAATGGGCACGAAGCCCATCTGGTGGTTCTTTTCCCGCTAATCTGTAGCATTCAACTATGGCTAATATGATCCAGCAGGAAATGGTCTGTTTTGTTACAGATAAGCCTAATTTATGACCAGCATAACCCACAAATAGTTGGTCATCTTGTCTCAATTTAGCCATCCTTGAGATGTAAAAACTAAGAGCCCTCTTGGGATCTAGTCTGTGTAATCTCTCCTCTTCCTTGCCCAGATGAGGAGGAGGATAAAAAGTTGGTAGTACTATTTTTTGTGACAAATGGAAGTCCGAGACTACTTTTGGCAAGAACGAAGGTTTAACTTTAAGGACTACCTTATCCTTATAAATAATAGTATATGGTGGTTTGCATGAGAGAGCCTGAAGTTCGCTAACCCTGCGGGCTGATGATAGGGCCACAAGAAGGACCGTTTTAAAGTTAAAAGCCTCAATGGACATGAATGCAGAGGCTCAAAGGGTATGCAAGTCAAAAATTTTAGTACTAAATTTAAATCCCAAGTTGGTACATGAAAGGGTACTGGAGGGTATACATTAGTAAGCCCTTTTAAGAATTGAATTATTAACAGTATTTTGAAATATGAAACCTCTTCCGAGGAGCGCTTGAAAATGGACAGCGCAGCAAGGTATCCTTTGATTGTTTCTATCTGGAGCCCCAGGTTAGCTAGATGTAGCAGAAAAGAAAGCACAATTGGGGTGCCACACTGAAAAGGGTCCACATCCTTGTCTTTGCACCAGTTACTAAACCTGTTCCAGAGACATCGGTACAAATATTTTGTTGCTGGTCTTTTGGCCGAAAGCAAGATTTCCATTACGTCATCCGGAAGATCCCAATCCTTGTATCTCAACCTCTCAGAAACCATGCATGAAGGTTGAGTGTCTTGACCTCTGGATGGAGAACCCGACCTTCCTCTTGCGAGAGAAGATCCTCTCTTTGCGGAAGACGTATTGGAGGGCAGATGGACATGTCTAGAAGGTCCAGGTACCACGTTCTCCTGGCCCAATCAGGGGCAATTAGGATCATGGTTTTCCTGAACTTTCTCAACCTCCTGATTACTTGAGGAATCACAGGGACTGGGGGAAACGCGTACAGCAGTGGAAACCTCCACTCCACTACGAATGCGTCTCCCAGAGCTCCTCTTTGAGGAAATTCCCTTGAGCAGTACTGATCGCACTTCCCGTTGATCGCTGTGGCGAACAGATCCACTTGAGGGGTTCCCCAAAGGGCAAAGATCTCCAGAAGGACTTCCTGAGCTATCTCCCACTCCTGAGAGACCGTGCTCTGCCTGCTCAGAGCGTCCGCCGCCGTGTTCTTCTCTCCGGCTAGGTGAATTGCTGATAGAGAAATTCCTTTTTGTATTGCCCAGAACCATAGCTGCATTCCCTCTCTGCACAGTGGTAGTGACTCTACTCCTCCTCTTTTGTTGAGGTAGTACATGGCCACCGTGTTGTCCGTCATTATCAGGACATTCTTTCCCTGTTCAGAGGGCAGAAAGGCCTTCAGAGCTAGTCTGATTGCCCTCTGCTCCAAAAGGTTGATGTGTAGTTTGGACTCCGATGGAGACCAACGACCGCTGATTGTCAGATCGTTGGTGTGTGCTCCCCACCCTGTGAGTGAGGCGTCCGTCACTACTGTTATCTCCGGCCATGGTTGCCAAAAAGACTCTCCCTTGAGAATGTTGTCGTTACAAGCCCACCATAGAAGATCCTGAGCAACTGCGCTCGGGACTTGCAGAAGATCCGACATATTCCCTGAGAACTGGGACCACTGAGTTCTGAGTGCCCATTGAAGGTATCTCATTCTCAACCTGGCCTCTGGTACTAGGAAAATGCAGGATGCCATGAGGCCGAGCAACCTGAGAAAATCGAAGGCCGGTAGACGTTGGGCATTCTGGAACTTCGTTACCATCTGCTGGATGTGGAGAGCTCTCACTTCGGGAGGCGAGGCTTTTCCAGAGGAAGTGTCCAAGACTGCTCCGATAAACTGGAGCTTCTGGGATGGTATCATGTGGGACTTCTTGAAATTGAGGGAGAAGCCCAATTTGTGGAGGAAGTGGCAGGTGATCGAAAGATGTTCCTGAGCTTGTTCTGGAGAACTTGCTCTGATCAACCAGTCGTCCAGGTAGAGATATATGTGAATACCCCCTCTCCTGAGACTTGCTGCCACAACCGCCAACAGTTTGGTGAAAACCCTCGGGGCGGAGGTCAACCCGAATGGCAGAACTCGAAACTGATAATGAGAATTGCCAATCGCGAACCTCCGGTACTTTCTGTGCTTTAGATGGATTGGCACATGAAAGTAAGCACCCTGAAGGTCCAATGATACCAAGCAATCTTGGAGTTGGAGAGCCTGAAGGTTCTGAGAAAGAGTCACAATCTTGAACTTGTCCTTCCTGAGGAACTTGTTCAAGTTTCTCAAGTCCAAGATGGGTCTCAGTCCTGCATCCTTTTTTGGGATGAGCAAATATGGGGAGTACCAACCCCTGTTCCTCTCCGCTACAGGTACCAGTTCTATGGCACCTTTCTCTAGCAGGGTTAAAATTTCCTGCAACAGGAGCAGATCCGGAATTTTGGCAGAGTTGGCTCCGGTGGATGATTCTGAGGCCTTTTTAGAAAGGGGAGACAGTAACCTTGGGCTACTGTTTCCAGTGCCCAAGCATCTGAGGTAATGGCCCGCCATTCCTTCAGATGTTGAGAGATCCTGCCTCCCACTGGTGTTTTGTGTAATAAGGCCTCAGAGGGATTTGGAGGCGGCTGCAGGAGTGGCTGAGGGTACAGATGCCACTCCTGAGGCTGATTTTGCACCTCTTCCTCGTGCTCCACGAGGGAAGTTTATTTTGCCCCTTTGAGAAGCCTGTCCTCTTCCTCTATCAAAAGAGGAGTAGTATCGAAAAGAACGACCCCACCAGGAAGATGAGGCGGAATAGGGTTTTAGAGGCTGGCGCAAAGAGGCGCTAAGTGACTTAGCTGCCGCTTTCGAGGTCTGAAGTTTTTCTAGGCTTTCATCAGCCTTTCTGTCAAAGAGCCTGGAGCCATCAAAGGGCATGTTGAGGAGTCTAGCTTGCACGTCTGGTGAAAACCCCGACTTCCTCAACCACGCAAATCTGCGTAGCACAACGCTTGCAGCCATGGATCTGCTGATACTATCAGCAGTATCCACTCCAGACTGGAGACATTCCCCCATTGCCTCCTTCCCGTCTTTGACTATATTCAGGAACCCTTCCCTTTCCTCGCCTTCCGGAATATGATCAGCCTCCACCGAAATACAGTCCCACAGGGTATGGGTAAACCTGGCTAGGGTACAGGTGACATTTGCCGACTTAAGTGCCATACTGCCTGACGTGAAAACTTTACGTGCCCAGGCATCAATTTTCTTATCCTCTCTGTCTGGAGGGATAGTTGGATAAGCAGTTTGTTTTGAAGTAGATGCTGCCTGAATGACTAAACTCTCTGGAGTCGGATGTTTATTCAAATATTCAGGATCCGTTCCAGCTGGTCTATATTTTCTTGGAAAGGTGCTATCTGCAGCAGCAATAGTTTCTGGTTTCTCCCAGTTTTTCTCCACAGTCCTTTGAAGGGCCCTGTGAAAAGGGAGAACAGGATCTTTCTGCGGTCCCTTGACGATTATATCCGTCATGTCATCTTGTTCATAAATGGGTGAAGTATTACCCCAACCCATATATTCAACTACCCTGGTCATAAGACCCCTGTACCCAGCATCTGCATGCTCTGCAGGATCAGGTTTGGCAAACTCTAATTCTGGGGATGTGTCAACTCCACTGGCAGAATGTAGAGTATCACTCAGGTCTTTCATTCTAGATTCCTGGTCAATAAGTTCCTCAGGAACCTGTCTTGTACCATAAGTAACTACCAAAGGAGTAATCTCGTCTTCTTCTGAAGCAGACTCTTCATAAATTGCTGACATAGATTTGAAAAAGTCGGACCTGTGCAAAGGAGTGAATCTCCTTTCTTCCTCTTCCATCTGCTTCGAAGGAATTGGCAAATCCTTCGAAGTTGTCGAAGGGGTCTTCGAGGTCTTCGAAGATGACTTTGATAATGGCGTCAAGGATGTTTTCGGCTTTGGAGTTGAAATTATCGATGATTTGTGTTTCTTGTATGGCACTGGAGAAGTGCTCGACTCTAAGAGTCTTCGACGGTTTTACGTCGACTCGAGTTTTTTTGGATTCCTCGAGGCTACCGGTCTTTGCCATGGTAGCCTTGGACTTCCCTTTGTCGTCCAATGGAGCGACATTAGGGGTATGGCTTTTTAGAGGGTCTTTCGAGGGGGTTGGGCCGCATTCTCGAAAACCTCCATCATCTTTTTGCGGAATTCTTCCCACTTACTGGAAGAATCCGATTTAGTCGGACAACAAATTTCTTCGGTCGACTCTGAAGAAGATGATGATGATGAGGGAGATCTATGTCTCCTCTTCATTTTTTTCGATGATGATGAAGAGTGTCTTGATCTACTCCTAGATCGAGATCTCTTTGAGTGCCCATGGCGATCCGATTTCTAAGAATCAGTCGCTTTCTTGTGTCTTTTTGACGTAGCCTTCTTTGAGGCCTCCCTCCCCACTGACAGTTTACCTCTCCTCTCACGAAGAGCTTTCTCGGTCATAGACTGGCAGGACCCGCAGTCGTCGGTTCGGTGACTGGAACCGAGACACCAGAGACAAATCTGGTGGGGATCGGTGATCGACATCTTAGACCCACAATCTGCACACTTCTTGAACCCAGTCCTGGGTGTCGAAGGCGTTGAAGATGACATTTTCTTCACAGAAAATAGAAACGCGCCGTTCTCGATAGCGAAGCGATCGGAAAAACGGAACTGAAGCAATGGGTGCGGCTTGAGCTATTTATACCATCGGTGACGTCGACAGAGTACGGAGTCCATCGAGGGACAATCGACGCCATGGCCTCGAGCACAGCGCCCTCTGCCGAGAATTTTTTTTTCCCAAAGCAGCGAAGCTGGAGATAACGAATTATCACAAGATGAGCAATACTTGGGAGGACACAATTCATTTGAAATGGACATTTTGCGAGAGTGTTAAAGCTAGTTTGTGATGGTCCACCAGGTCAAATGCGGCGGATAGATCAAGTAGTAATAGCATGCACAGGTTTCCCAAGTCTATGATGGTATCCATCTGATTTTTCAGATCCGGTAAGGCCGTCTCGGTGCTATGTCTGGGACGGAAGCCAGATTGTCTGTCTCCTAGTAGGTGGTTGCTCTCTAAGTGGGTTTGTACTTGGGTATAGGCAATTCTATCTATGATTTTGAGGAGGAAGGGAACAGTGGTGATGGGTCTATAGTTGGTTGTGATGGCTGGGTCTAATGTGGGTTTTTTGAGGAAGGGCGTGACCCATGCTTCTTTTATTTTAGCGGGGATAGAGTTGGAGGAGAAGGAGGCATTTATGAACTTGGTGATAATGGGGGCCAGGGTAGGGGCACAAGCCTTAACTAGCTTAGCTGGGAAGCTGTCGCCTTTACAGTTTGAGGGCTTGATCCAGGCTATGGCTGAGAGTACTTGGGCTGGGGTGACTGTGGTGAAGTGGAATTGGGGTACTGTGTCGTAATTGTCTGTTTTTACCAATGGGATATGTTCAGTGCGAGTCAGTATCTTTCTTTTCATGATGATTTTGTCTTGCAGTGAGATGATTTTGGAGGCCATGGCGTTTTGAATAGTGGTGCACCAGGCTTTGCTCACTATAGTTGGGCTTGATGGTAGGACCGGTGTTTCTAGTTCTCTGATGATAGTGAAATGTTATTTACTATTTGAGGCGGCATTGACGATACGAGAGTTAGCCTTGTGGGAGATTACTGCGAGTTTGTCGGTTTTGGCTAGGGACTGGATTTCTTTATTGGATTCACTAGTAGGGTTTTTTTCTGCAAATGTGCTCTAGCACTCTTATTTCTTCTGAGTTCAATGAGTTCCTCATTGAACCAAGGATTGCTGCGTTTGGCTCTTGGCAGTTTCAACCTGCGTGGGGCTACTTCATTGATAGCAGTTGTCAGGCCCCTTGTGATAAAATAGTGATAAACTGTCCGGGTTGGGGTCTACTAGTGGCTGTGAGTTGAGTAGCTTGTTAAGGATGGGGGGTCAGATTTTCTGGGGTAAATTTACGTGTGTTTCTCACCATGATGGGGGTGCGAGGCATTGAGGGTAGCTTCTGGGCATTGGCCATGGATATATTGAATTTAATTAATGCATGGTCTGTTCAGGAGATCTCCAGGGTGTCTTCTAAAGTGACTGATGTGTTCAGTGTTAGAATCCAATCTAAGATTCTACCTTTTTGCATTCGTTGGGGCATTTACAATTTGGGTGAATTGTATTTCAAGAAGTGCATTATAAAATGCTGTGGCTTTATGGTCATTTGTGTCATTGAAGCCTAAATTGATGTCTCCAGGAGAATGGATTTCGTATTAGGTTTGATAAGAGGGGTGATGAGAAGTGGGATATCTATGTCTGGGTTACTGGAGGAGCTTGGTGCTCTGTATACTATTAGATTGATGATGGTAGTTTTAGGGTCGGTGGATAGTTTGAGGGCTAGGAGCTCATAACCTGCTAGTGTTTCTATTTTACATTCTCTGAACTGCAGGGATGTTTTGGCAATGATGATGACACCTGCAGTGGCATCAGTGCGGTCAGATCTGAGGATGGTATAGTCATTCGGGATTGCTAGTGTGAGTAGAGCACATGAAACTGGGTGTAGCCAGGTTTGGGTCATTATTAAAAAGTCTAGTTGGGTGTCTGGTATTAAATCATGCACGTCAATGGCATGTGCGCCTAGGGATCTTACATTCAATAGGGCACCTTTAATGGGAGGTTTAGTTGCAGGTATGCGAGGTGCAGTGGATGGAAGCTGGGGGTGGGATATACTATATTGAGGTGGAGTGTGATGGGCCCTCAGAGTGTTGGGTTCTATGGTGGTGGCAGGGTTATAGGTGGAGGGAGTAGTGTGCGCTTGAGCATGGCTGTTTCCGCTCCTGTGTTTACGTTAGAGTGAAGGGAGTGCAAACTAGTCTTGGTCTTGTTTGTGAACGGGCAGCGGGAGGATAATCTAGCTCGCCTTGATGGACCCAGTATGGGCCTGGTGGGAGCGGTCTGGGTATTTTGTGTCCTTGTGCGGAGGTGTGAGTGGCACAAGGCACCTGTAATGGTTGCTGTATGTATGGTTTTGTGCACGCTATTATTGGTGACGGGGGGAAATGCTGATATGTTAGGCAAGAAAGGTGTAGCGCAAGGGAGGGGATGGTGTCTGTGGCAATAAATGTGTGTTAGGCCTGTGCCAAGGAGAAGGAAGGTACTCTTGGCACATGGTTTGGTGCTCATGGTGCTGAGTGGAGTTGATGAGGTGGGGGGGCTGCCGTGGTGATCTGGCAGTTTTAGCATGTGAGGTGGTCATATGCTGTGGGCTACCAATGGGTATCCAAGAAGGTGAGAATGCTCACAGGCATTCGGAATAGGGTGCAAGTGACTGTAGTGGTTTTCTGCAGGGGCATATCAAGCTATGTAAAAATGGCTAAAACAGTATGCTAAAGGTGGGCGTAGAATATACGAACATGCAGCAACATTGATTCTGATAGTGAATATGGTTGGGTATGTAGAGTGCTAGCATTCTATGCAATCCTGGCAGATGAGGATGACAAACATTTTTCAGTATGTACATAAATCAACAATTTTTCCCGATTTGGTAATTCATTATTTGC
The DNA here is from genome assembly GCF_040938575.1 of Ambystoma mexicanum. Classification (NCBI taxonomy): domain Eukaryota; kingdom Metazoa; phylum Chordata; class Amphibia; order Caudata; family Ambystomatidae; genus Ambystoma; species Ambystoma mexicanum. Next base: position 1,347,288,039 of record NC_090930.1, read on the forward strand.
TAGTTGCACATGGTATAACAAAATGCGGTATGTTTAAAACAGGCAATGCAGTTATTTCAATACAGTTTTGTTTGTGACTGTAGTAGTGCGTTTTAAGCTATTTGCAGATGTGAAGACAGTAGGCAGCGTGCTCATTACATATAAACCATTCAGCACGATCCCGCAGTGATTCCATAAAACTCAAGCATCAGTTAATAGCAGGCAGTTTGTTTAGCATAGATCTGGCAATGTTTGTGGCAATCAATTAATTGAGTAAAGTATGGTGCAGTTATTCTAGAAGGCAAAGCTGAAAGCAGGCAGTTCATAGGGCCTAGATCTAGCAGGGCACCGTAGATAGGCACTGTTCTGTAAGTAGCAGGCAAATTAGGCTGGTACAAGGCTGATACCATATGGCACACGTAATCTAGGTGGCAGTGCTAAGGCAGAAAAATCATCATATGGCTAACAATAAGGGCACGACTTAATGGAGAGGACACGCTTGATAGATCCAATCAGGATAGCATAGGGTTGGTGGGAGATGGTGCAGTTGATTTGCAAATCAGTACTGCAGTGAAGGCATATAGTTGAGTAGGCAGGAGGCTGACAAGGGTACATGTAATGCAGTTATATGTAGATAGGCCTATCGTGTGATAAAGTCAATAGTGTATGGTCGTAGGCACAGGGGCCACGGTGTGCTGTTGGAGAAAGTTGAGAGAGCGGCAGACCGAGTAGTAGACAGGATACACTTGGACTAGTGGCGTGCTATGAGGTATGCAAGTATAATTTGTACAATACAGTGGGCATGCGTATGCGAGGTATGATAGGTAGCAAATGTCATGCATCACCTTGTTCGTGAGGGTGTCTAGTTTTGTGTTCAATTTGCCAATTACAGGCTTAAGATGCATGAGGAGTTCTTTAACCTCCATCTCAGTCTCCGCTTGCGGTACAATCTCTTCTCTCTCACTGCCAGATTGGGATGGAGCCACGCGTAGGTTTGTCAGCCACTTTACAATTGTACCCCTGCCAAAAGACAACTCACATTGAATCTTCTCTCCTTTCCCCATGACGATAGATTTGCAGTATGGATTTTACTTGCTGGGAGCCTCCAAGCCCCAATTGGTCCGCTTATTGCAGGCATAAATTCCGGGCTTAGAGGGCCGTTTTAGCACGTACCGTCGGGTCTCTGCAGGAGATCCCCTCTAGCTCAATAAAATTGGATCCCAGTGGACCGTTCCCTGGGAGCCAACTTCTGGGTCTTTACCAGGACAGGAGCGCATCCTTAGTTCACAGTGCACCTGACACTATGTTACGGTCAAAGTCTCGTAGCCACAGATCCTCAGACCTGGTGGTGTACAGGACCGCTCTAACCATGCCAGGACACCTGTCTTGCCTGTCAGCCCTCTAATCCGCCAGTCATGGAGCACAGGGTTTTGGGTGCTCTTCTCGTCCCTGTAAGATGTACTTGGTGCGTCCCAGTACTGGATAGTTGGGACAGTCCCTCACTCGAAACATGGCCATGCCAGCATCCGATCCGGGCGGAGCACGGGGGAAGCACCGCTCCATGAGGCAGTACGGGCATTTAAGCTCCTCTCTTCTCCTCATGCAGGGCTCCTGCCAGAACGGCCGGACCAGGATTGCCCGTGCAGGCCGGTCAGTTCAGTCCAGCCACAGTGTCTGCTCCTGCAGTTACTGCTGCCCTCTCTGATTCACCGAGCAGGGGTTCTGGCAGATCCTCAAGGGTGGCAGTAACGATGCAGCACCAACCAACTGGTTCACCCCCGCCGCGTGAGGTCACAGTATTCCCCACCCCGCTGCCAAAATCCTAAATCACAGTGAGGGACCTCGGGGCACAGCACATGCTAAGAGTGACCCCACCGACTAAAACAAGACTCTGGGGTAATAGGATTTTGTCAGGATGTTGGGCTGACTCAACACAGTGCACAAAGGAGCCGCCATGTTGTTATGGCTCTCGACCGTGACCCAAGATACAGGATTTATAATTTTAACTACCAGTCTATCCAAAAAGACTGGGAACCATATTGCTATGTTCTAAAGGAACTTTGAGACTGAAAACAAGTAATCCACCAGTTGGGTCAGGGGGAAGCTCACACTATGGCCAGTTAGTCTACTAGGATTCGGACTCAGGTCTGTTCATGTTTTACTTCAACAAGCACAGTTAGTTTTGTTTTCGAAGGCAGGAAACTTCCTTCATAGTGATAGGGACAGCAAGGTATTTTTCTTTTGATTTAAATAAACACCCTTGACCCATGACCAACTGTAGTCGGAGTCCTTCTGGTTCGCAATGCTCCCTTTTCTTGTCATGTATGTTCGCCCCAATTAAGATCAGCGGTTGTAGTGCCCTTTAAAAAAGGGTGGTAAAAAAACCTACTGGAACAGCACCAGGAGGCTGACCAGGCTGCAATACAATTACTCTGAGAAATCTCTCGACTCTCTGGAGCACCAACCCAAATGTGATAGGATAACCTTGTTCGAAGATTTCGGACATCCTAGTCATTTTCACATAGGAAGCGGGGCATATTTTATTTTTATATTTTTATTTTGTTTATAATCCAGACCTAGCTCGAGCGCTGTACAAGGTATGCTTAGCCATTGTTTGCGCAGACATCTTTTAACAGTAGTGCAGTACTACAAGTTGCATTCTCTGCATCCATTGGAATTAAGTCATGGTCAGGTACTGTTGAAAAACAGCCACTTTTTAGAGATTTGCGATATTGGGAGAATTGTGGGGGCATTCCGAGTCGATACTGGGATTGCGTTCCAGATGATGGGTGCGTGACAAGAGAAGGATGTTTTGCCGACGAGTTGCGATTCGAGCCAGTTGTTCAATTTGCTGCACAAGGCGGGTGACCTATATATGAATGCTTTGTAGCGGATACATGCAGTCACAAACAGTATCTTAGCCTGGAGAGGAAACCAATGTAGTTCGCGTGTAGGATGAGGTGAGTCTGTCAGAATTCTGCACACCCGTAATAAGGCATGCTGCAGCGTGGTGGACTGCTTCTTTTAGGGGAGCCAAGTGAGCAGATGGGAGCCTTGTCAGGAGGGCATTTCCCTATCGATGTGCCAGACCACAAGGACCTGCAGTACGGTTCGGAAGTCCTGCAGCGGGATGAATGGTTTGATTTTGCAAAGAGTGGAGATTTGGAGTCAGGCAGTTTGGGCCTTCTTGGCTATGTCTTTCTGGAAGAACAGGCTGCTGTCAATGGTGAAGCCTAAGGATTTTGCTAAACCAGAGTTGCAAATGAAATCCTTCTAGGCGTAGATCATTGAGCCATTGTTGGAAAAGTAGTTTAGCTGGGACCAATGAGGACAAATCTGGTCTTGGCTAGGTTAGGTTTGAGGAAAGAAGCCAACATCCAAGACTGGATGATTCTGGGTAATTGTGAAGATGATGGATGTCCTCTGGGCTTTTTATTCTCATGCACAACTGAGTATCTTCTGTGTATTGGCGGATAGCTATAATAGTTTCTTTGAGGAGTGTACCGTGAAGAATCACTGAAACCCTGCCTAAAGTCTCCTCCCAGTTGCCCATCGGAAGACAGACCCTTCCTGATTCTAACCCTGGGAGCATGTACTATGGGAGGAACACCTGGGAGGAGACAGGGACCAGGGTGGTGAGGAGATTCTGTGGGATGAGACACTGTATTTTTCCTCTGGAAGGAATAATCTTCCCAAGGTACCTAAAGAGTTAATGGCTTATTGTCATTTCAATGTCCCTAACTCGTCTTAGATCTCAAGTTGTGGATTTTAATAATGTTGTAAGATCGGCGCAAACTTCACCAACAGAAAGAACTTTTTGGTATCCCAAACTAAACACCTTCCTCAAACACCAGGGTATACAATAAAGGAATGTGGAAATGTTGTCTTCAATAAACTAGCTTCCTCTTTAAAGGCTAATCTTCATAACCAGATCTTAATAAATAAGGGAATTAAACCTATCTTTAAAAGTAATTCAGGCTTCCTGTTCCCTTCTGAGTCATACAGGGGCCTCCCTCGACCAGTCTGCCTTACCAGCACTTGCCCTCGGGCACCCTTCCCTGACTAGACTACTGAGTCTGGTCTAATCCCCTCCTCGCAATAGTTCACCCTCATCTCCTGCAGACTGCTAGACTACTGAGTCTGGCCCACGCCCCCCTCATTGCACTTGTCCCTCATCCCCACCCCCAGCACACTTGCCCTCCTGGCTCCCCCTAGCACTTACCCATCCCCTGGGGCCCCCTGCCCCCTCTCTGTTGCCTTGTCCTGCCACTCATCCCCTACACCTCCTGCTTACTGCACTTGCACAATCTGAATGTCACAAGACCTAGTAGGACCGTTTATTGTTGGTTATCCTCCTCTGTTCCCCCCCCTCCCCCGTGTCTTGCGGCACATGGAAACACTTTGTTGTATAGTTGCCATATAAATATTCAGTAAAATAAATAAAAAATAAAATATGCCAAAACCTAACTTTGTTAAAAGAAACTACGATTCCCAGAATCCTAGAGGGACTGACACGAGGAAGAGGGCTGAGGAGGAATGCAGCTGTCAAAGTCAGGCAAATAAGCCTAGTAACCATTGCAGTAGTCAGGCAATTGAGGCAAATAGCCCACACCTGAAAATGATCACTAAACCAGGGAGGCATAAAAGGCCCCCCCAGGGAGAGAAAGGAGGAAGGTGTGGAAGGAGCTGGAACGTTGGCTAGAATGCAGGCTGTGGCAGTGGAAGTAAACGAAGACACAAGACTGGCAAACCAAGCAGAAGTGGGAGAACAAGAGGGCAGCCGGAACAATGAGACAGCAGATTTCACCTGCATGTTCTGAGAAAGCCCTGTCCTCCCAAACTGAGGTACAGAGACTGTGCAGCAGAAGACGTATTGGATAAACAGTTTTTCCCTATGTGAGCCTAATTGCTGTGGTTGCCGAGCTGCTGGCGTGTCGAACACTGAAGTAAGAAGCAATTGCCAAGTCAAAGGTCTCAGGAGAAGAGGAAACTCACAAGACTTGTGGACGGACCGGAGACACCTGTTCAGGAGAAGGGTTTGGGGTCCCAGTGAGCCAGAAGCAATATAAGTCAGGAAAGCAGTGTGACCCACAGAGAAAACGCTTCAGAAGCGGTGAGTGAAGCACAGAGTTCTAAAGCATTGCCCAAACCTTGCCAGTAACAGTAACTAGCTCATTTGCCACTCGCGTAAGATTTTCAGCACGTAGAAGTGGACTGCTGTATTAAAAGATTCTTTGAACAATGGAAATGTAACACACGCATCGAGGAAAAGGCTTGTTGCTCACAAAGGAAGCGAATGCTGTTATAGCCCATTGTTCCACTAACTAAAGACTGTTAATGTTCAAGGAGTGGTCCCGTGTCCCTCGTTAAGAAAAGCAAATGCTGCGAAGACCATTGCAGAAAACCGAACAGTGACAATTTCAAAGTTACCATCTTTATTGTAGGAAAACTACATTGATGAATGGTTGTGTGTGCCTTATTGCGATTCAGCAAGGAGGCCTGAATTTTATCCTTTGCTTCTATGTGAACACAATTACACAACCACCTGTAAAGCTTAAATTGGCAGCTTGTAACCAATTATCCTGAAGCAGTCTTAACCTGCAATGCCCAAGAAGGTCACAGCCAGAGAAAGTGAGTCTTGATGGCAAACCCAGGTTGTGGTTGTGGCAATTAGACAAGAGAGGCTGCCCCTTTGAGGAAAGCTATTCAAAGGAAGCGTACCTTGCCTACCTGAGGAGGTTGAAACATTTAAAAAATCTATCTTACCGAAGTCGGTTTAAAAGCCATTGAAGCTGTGGCAGTAGTCCAAAGCCATGCAACTAAAGAGGTTTATCTGGTTGTCAGATGCTACATTGCAGTTTTTGAAGCCATGGTGAAATGCTGTGGGACAAGAGGCGTCTGTACTCATGGTAAAGCAAGTAGAAGAATCATTATTGAAGTAGAAACAGCAGCATTAAGAAGGCATCCTGATAAACATACCCTTTTGAATGTCAAAACTATAATTCAAGAGGTCCTAATTGTTAATCAAGAACTGTGGTACCAATAACAGCGTGGACTATCATTTTCTTTGAACGCTGGTGAATCTATCTATGGGAGTGACAAAAGCATTGTGGCCAACATTACCATTGTGGCTATTTTTCCTACAAGTGAAGAGTGGATGATGCTACCCAAATCAGATCTGTTACCATTGGAACCTTTTGTTGATGAAATTTTGTTTTTGACTTTAAAAATCATCACAAACTAGCTTGAGTAATTTTTTTCTATGGATTGAACAGTTTTCATGAAGTGACTTTAAATCCTGGGGAAGGGAGATCTTCCAGGACATTAGAAAGTCCTTGAGGACATTGTATATTATTGATATCCTGTTGAATTGCCATACTTATTATTTATGTGTTTGTTGTTTAGTGTAAGGGCCAGTTATCCCATGTTACAGTGTGTTCCCTTAGCTTTTAGAATAGGCAGAAAATTCCTCAACAGCGTAGGGAAAGTGAGGCATTTTGATACAATTAATTTAAAAATAAAATGGCATATTTTGAAAGATCTTCAAACAGTTGTCCGCCTTGCATTACTGACTCCTCACAGTACCCGGAGGCTCTATGTAAAGGTTAAAAAGGATTGGTAAGAGGATGGAGCATAGGGAGCGGGAGGAGGGGACTCTGCAGGATACTGGGAGTCGGTTAGAATGCAACATGTTCATCTAGACGGCCTGGTGTTTGAACGAGAAGCAAGAGGTACACCAATTCAGGAGAGTGTCGGGTAATCTCATCCTGTCAGTTAAGGAGGAAGAGGAGAATAATGTGGTCTACTATGTCAAATGCAGCAGAGAAGTCAAGTAGTACAAGGAGGCACAAGTTGCCCGTATCCATGATTTGGTGGCATTATCCACCACCGGGCTGGTGGCTGTCTCGATGCTACACTTGGGACTGAACTCTGACTGATAGTCATTTAGGAGGTGTAGTTGATGGATTCTGGCGAGTAGTGCGTAGCGACTACTTATTCCAAGATTTTGCCAATAAACAGGAGGTGTTTAATAGGCAGGTAATAGTCAGGTTGTTTGGATCTAGGGTGCGCCAAGTGTGGTTGTCTCTGTGAGACTTGGACATTAAACCCTCTGAGAAAGACATTACTATTATGTGCTAGTTTGGCACAGGCGACTACGCCAGAGATGTCAGCAGTGAAAGAGTCACTTCTGTGAGCTGGTGTGTCGATGAGGTGAAAGGTGATGTTTCCTTGTGAGATAAAACTTTCAGGCAAATGATTCAAACAAGCTTGTTCTGGGAGAGGGGATGATGGAGCATGGGTAATCGCTCCAGTGGAGGATTGCCACTGAGCCTCCTGCCCTTCCTGACTGAACAGCATGTTGGATGCAGTAGCCAGGGGCGAGGATGACATCCAAAATGATGGTGGTGAGGAGTTCTGGGAGACCAATTATGGGGGACACCTTGTTTCGCGACAAAGATGGCATCAAAGTTGTTGTATGAGAGGAGGTCGGCGATCTCTGCAGCGTTAGCGACTGCTGAGCGATCACTAATCAGCATGAGGGGGAGTGTCAGTGTGGTTTGAGGGTGTCTGATGGGTACAAAGGCAATATTGCTATGGGCTGCCCAGCGTGCTTGGCTATTCGAACCCTAGCGAGAGTGGAGATAGTCTATGGTGGGAGGGGGCACATGGCAATGTCTTTTGGTGAATAATAGCAGTAGCGGCTACTTTGCAGATGAAATGCAAAATAGAGGCCAATAAGGGCCAAACAGGTGAGGTCCTTGTCTTCATCCGTCCTTTGCTGAGTACACCGACGATGAGGAAACTTAAGGATGACTGGTTAAATAGGTGGTGGGCAGAGCAACTGAGAGGCATGGCCAGATCACGTGACCAGCGGCCTCCCCAATGCAGTCTGTCTGGGGTCTTTTCAAAAGTTACTTGGACAGTGCGAAAACTGGTGGGGGGGTGGAGCAACTGAGGGGCACGGCATGGTCACATGGTCAGTAGCCTCCTCAATGCAGTCTGCCTGGAGTCCTTAGGAAGATGCACTGAGGGGAGCCACCCCCAGGAGCAGCACAGCGTGGGGTTGGATCACTGTCAGAGCCAAGCCCGAGTCCATATGCATATGGTTGCGGTCTGGTAAGCGGTCCCTGCCAACTCCTCCAAGCACAATGGACACAGTGCATGCTGCCGGCACAGATGTCAAAGCAGTCACTTGGGGCTTCGCGAAGATGTCAGGCATCTGAAGATTGAAATTCTTCCCATTCCTCTGGCGTGAAGGACTGTGTGAGAAATGCTACCTGCTGAGTCGATTCTTCAGAAGAAGTAGGACTTTTGCGGCATGCGCCCATTGGGCCATAGGATGCAGGTATTGACATGATATGCAATCCTGCGTGTTGTGATCCTCCCCCAAACAGTGTAAACCAATTATGTGTGGTTCGGAAACAGACATCTATATCCTACAATCTGCACATGACAAAGCCAGACGCCTTGTTAGGTTTGGCATGACGCAGTTGTAGATGCTAGAAGCAGCATTCCTGATGTGTACAGAGTGTGTGGAAAAAGGGAACAGATGTCATAGGGGGATGCAGCTCTATATATACACTCAGCCCAAAATCACATGTAGTGCTCCTAAGGGCGCTGAGCAGAGCGTTGCTGCACCACCCGGTGGCAAAATAGTTTCAGAAAACAGCTGGCGCTGTAGATAGAATATCAAAGATGAGGAATCTGTGGGAGAAACAAATCCATTAGAAGTTAGTTTTTCTGTGTAGGGAAGGGGAAGCTACCAATCATGCATTGAGCAGTTGGATTGAACCTACATATAGTCAGCACACAAAAAGACAGAGGACGCCAGTGCTCAGCTTCCAGTAAGGCTCTTCTTCCAGGTAGAGTCTATCAGCAGAGCCATGATGTACATGGTGCTCCATGAGGATGTACTGCAAGTTTCACAGCACTAGCCTGCACAGGACCCAGACAACAGGAGAAGCCCCCACTTCAGAAGGTATATTACAGTAACAGGCCCATGTCTCTTCAGAACTCAAGGATGACTACCTCTGTGATGAAGGACTCAGAAGTGGTTAGGTACACTAGTTCAAGGGAGGGGGCACACTTGAAGGCCTAATCTGTCAAATAGAGCACCGCTTGGCCTTGCAGTAGATGTCTTGGCCAATGGTTGTCCAACCAGCAGTATGTAACAATGTCGTATTGTCATCAACACACCTGAGCCAGCAGGTAAGTTATTTGGGTTTATTAGTTAAGTACACAGCAGGAAACACCGGCACATCCTTGCCAGCCAGCTCTCTATCTCCAACTGTCCCCCATGGAACACACATTCAGATGACAACACTCTAAGCACAGTGACTTCACCACATTCCACTGACATCACCGCTGCAGGGAAGACACAGGAGGGAAGACACTCATAACACTTCTCCCTCCCTTAATTTAATAATAGTTACACACCAACATTGGTGGAGTGCTAGTCATTCCCATACACAAAGTACCATCCCACACAATACCGATACAAATACGCGTGGCCACCACGTACCTGCCCAGCAACACCCAAGCTCACATGAACACGAGACCCCAAACCCCAGGAAACGGTCCACATGAAACCCATTCACACACCAAGGCCAACAACGGAGCACAAACACTCTACACTACCATAAAGGCACAGAAGCGCACTGACACCATTGAAACTATCTCCCCACTAATAAAACCCAAAGCTTAAAACAGGTGGAAACATATCCTTGCACAATGACTCCTACTCAAACGGAACACTATAACCATCCCTTGTCCACCAAATCACTCACAACAGAGGAACCCACCGACATGGAATAAGGGCTGCACCTCCCATCTACTGAACTGGAATAACAACTCGAGGAACAAAACAATTAAACAAGAACTCCACCTGCTTCAAGCTGCCCCTTGAAGCCTAGGACCTGCGACACCCCAGCGTCCCCAATAGCGGATATCCCCTAACAACCACAACCCTTCAGTGTACCTACATCCTTCCGCCCTGGTCTGCACCCCAGGGCACCAGGGCTGCCACCCCCGGGCACAACCCAACTCAAAAGAGCAACCACCGGGCGCTAACCCAACTCAAATGAGCAACAACAAGCACAACTAACATCATTAGTTCAAAAACCCCTAAATAAGGCAATACTTAACTCTGACCACAACCAACTCTGAAACTACTATGCAAAACTACACTCTGTGAACCACCGCACAAGCTCACAAAAAGGATCAGAAAGGACCCCTAAATGCGTGCAACCTAGACACCACACCTAGCATCACAGGACCACTAGTCCCTGCCAAATACAGTACACCTCTACACACCCCGAGACCCCTAGTCCCTGCCTAAAAACAGTACACCTCTACACATCCCGGGACCCCTAGTCCCTGCCAAATAAAGTACACCTCTACACACCCCGGGACCCCTGGTCCCTGCCAAATACAGTACACCTCTACACACCCCGGGACCCCTCGTCCCTGCCAAATACAGCACACCACCTCCTAATATGGGACCCCCAGCACTGACCAGGCTACCACAGTGGTCACACTCACCAAACACATCCAAAATGGCACACAAACCACCTTACAATGGGACCCCTAGCACTTACTAGGCTACCACAGTGGTTACCAAACGCACGCACCATGTCACGCGCACAACCAACATGCACACACACCCAGACTCACACCTCACAAAAGACACATAGCACATGAAATGTCATTGGTGATATTAACTCAATGGCACATGTCCAAAAGTCACGAAACCCCATCACAATTGCTGGAGCCTTAACACACTGACGTGTGCTATATTGTAGAACAATTCTTTACTTGAGAACAATTGGAAATTATTTTTCTCAAAAAGCGTCTGGCAAAAAAAACGCCAGCCAAGTTCGATGCAAACCACATTAAACAGCAAATTCCACAAGTCCCGAAACTGTACTGCCCGTTAAATACAGAGGATGACCAATTTAAATGTCTCCATTGCTTCACAAATAACAGATCTTGTGACACATACCCCGAACTCCTGCTTTGAAGAAACATATTAACAGACCACATTGTAATAAACAATTCTGAACACTCCCTGCAAGAAGCATGTTAATACACAACATCATCATTTAGAAATTAACATAGCATAGAAATGGCCACAACATTAACACTCACACGATATTCGCACCCATACTGGCCAAACATGAAACATTTCCTAACCTAGGGCCACAACACAAATACGCCACTCCAAACAAACTGGCCCTACACCGGCAACACTATTACTTCATTGAATAATTGTCATCCCCGCACATTGCCGTAAACACCTGGCTGTTTTTTAAAAAGAGAATCGTGGAAAACCATCGTCCAGTCATTGTAGAACAGCTCTCGTCCACAACGCTGTTTCCACTCCCAGCACCAGGAAGGACTCGCACCATGAGATCCCCCCCACACTCATAACAAGTCACAGTACCTCCTTGAGCCGGATCCACCATCAGCAGACCACTAACATCCGGACTGCCAACTTGCATGAAATCGGTGCAGACGTCGTTGGTCCTACTCATTTCCCTTCCTGGATGCAGAAACAAACGTTGGACCGACGCCTGCGCGTCTAGAACGCACGACATGCAGTTATGTTCCAACCTTACGATCATGGAGGCTGGAACGTACTGCGGCAGCTCCCCGACGTCATCATTCCTCCAGGGGCGCCGAAGGAGCCGCATCACGCCACAGGTGTACTGCAGCACGCCCGTCCATGCAACGCTGATTGCTGTGTCCTGTACACCAGCAACGCTCACCTCACACTCCAGCACATGAGTGGTCACCGACAGGGGCTTCCTCATCACTCCGCTCCGCTGCAACGACACAGCACAAGCCGCCCAGCTGCCCTGTCCTCCACACCGACAGGTCAGAACTTTAGCCGCGGTCCGCTCACCAGATACTCCACAATGGAGGGCACGCCGGCAACTCCAGCCCTCCGCCATAACAGAGCCAGGATGGATTGCCACTGCCGCCACGCTCGACCCCTTTCTCCAATTTGGAGCACAACGGCACGCCAAACAAAGACTCTGGACGATTTAAACACCTTCCAAAGGTGACCGGAACGCCAGGCCTCCACGCTACTAACCACAGAGTCCACCAAAACAACTGTCCCGCCACTTGCCTCTCCAGCTCTGGACCCAGGATACACTCCCTGCTACAGACCACAGGAAGAATGCGGACAGCTTCCTCGACCCTATACCACAGGATCCCGGCTCCCACTGTAAGGAGCTTGTTCCTCCAGCACCACACGGCCTGCTGGGATGCAACCTCGGTCCGGACTCCAGGATGTGGAAACTTGGAGGGCGGTGTCCTGTTCAACTGCTGTCCCCTCCACGACAGGATCCCATCCTTGTCGCTAGTGTAACAATGTTGTATTGTCATCAACACACCTGAGCCAGCAGGTAGGTTATTTGGGTTTATTAGTTAAGTACACAGCAGGAAACACCGGCACATCCTTGCCAGCCAGCTCTCTATCTCCAACTGTCCCTCATGGAACACACATTCAAATGACAACACTCTAAGCAGTGACCTCACCACATTCCACTGACATCACCGATGCAGGGAAGACACAGGAGGGAAGACACTCATTATAACACTCATTATAACACAGTACTCCAGCATTCCTCTGACCTTTTGTAATTCAGATTCTTTGCTTACACAGTCAACAGAAGAAAGGCTCCAGACCCACTCCTGATATTTGAAATCATGGGCTGAGGGATTGCCAAGCCACTCTAGCAGGCGCCCTACTACATTCAAACTTCTGGTCGTCTGTCTAGCCATAGAAAGCCAGCTCAGTTACAGCCAAGACCTCACATGGTCCAGCATATGCACTCTGGGTGTCTGCAGCCCAGTACTCGATCAAAACACACTAAGAGGCTAATTCCCATGCTATGCCCAGAGTACGTGACGATGATGCTCATATTTGGCCACATCCTACCCATGCTTGGGAGGATGACAGCCAGAAGGACAGAGGAACACAAAGAGAGGGCTTCAAACAACACGGACAGCCATTATCAGCAATATAGTGCACAATATGCTCCCATGCAGCAAAAATAAAGAGGTGCACAGTAGTGCACCCAAAAAGTTAAAAACAAAAAGATAACAGTGCTGAAAATCGAGTCAGGATCAACAAATAGTAGACCAGATATGTCGCTTACCATTCAAATGGGTGGGATAGCTAAAAAAAATAAAAAGGTGTTCCTAACAATGCTGGACTACTCATTTGTCATGTACCTTATCTGGGCACCAAATCCCCTCCAGAGGCTCATGAGAGAACTAAACCCAAACTATCCATCTCCCTGGTGGCTCTCCAGAACATGCAGATTTACGCTTTCTAAAAGTCGGTTCAGAAAGCATAGTATGTGGTCTCCTCTCTGCTAAGCAAAGGCGGTGTCCAGGGTACGGAGAAGATAGGAAACCGTACCACCAAAGGTTATTTACATGGGGGACTCCAAGGCTAAAATTAGATTCTTAATTTTACTTTTCTTATTTTACTTATTGATTGCTTAGATGCCAAAAAAGGTATCTGCTTATAGCAAGTTTGTTTAGTTCACCCACCTGTGAGACTACTGTGGATTCTTATATTCTTCACATCCAGAGGATCCAAAGAGCATGCCACTTCCTCTTCTTTAATGATCAATGAAATAACCTCATGTTCTGCTGTTACAAAAAACATTCCCAAGATAAATCAATCATATGACACAACTCTAAACATCAATAAGGTGTGTTATCTTGTGAAATGGAGCATAGAAATGACATTTATCCTGATTTTTTTTAATTTAAAGCAGAAAAACAGCAAATGATCAAGTTCCACATTTCCAATGTTCGATAGGACACAGGTTGAAGTTTCTCTTACGAGTGTCATTAACATCTCCCAATAAGACCATTCAACGCCAAGATGTATAATGTTAATCTGTTCAAGGCCATACAATTGCACCACAACCCTGGCTGGATGGCCTTACCAATGAAGAATACTTTAAAACCAAAGCTTTATTCAAGAATGTATACATACCCCCTTTGCAGGTATGTATAAAGCACATTAGGCAGAAAAGGGTTTACTCTCTCAAATTGCCACATCCTACTTTTTTCTGTTGGTGCCTGACTGAACTACCGTTTTTTCCACTCTGAAGAGGTTTGCACCAGTCGGCCTGGAGAAAATCTGCAATATTATTTCCAAATATATAGTTTGGATCGGAAACCTTTGAAATTGGTTTTAAACACATACTTGCAGCACTATTGCTGAAGTCATGTTTATGGGTTCAGCACAAGGATTACAAAACATTAAAACCATAATGCATAAAGTTATAGACATAAAATTAAATAAATAAATATATATATTTGTATCTGCTTAGATTCACATGCTCTGCATAGTGCGACATCTAGTGGAAGTCACAGAGCATTACAAGATTTGTTTTTGAATCTCAAAAACTGACGTCGACAGGGCGTGTTTAGTAATACTATCCCTAGTGTGACGTGTGCTGTACTCGTGGTCCTTCACGTGTCGAGGTCCCTAAGATTGTTTGTTTCTGACATGAGGTTGCATGAAGTGTAGCGTGAATACCGATGTGATAAAGCAGAAACAGTGATAACCCAGAAAACATCCATGCTCCTCCTACTCCACTATGGGAGGAAGGGTGGGCGCATGTGAATCTAAGCAGATACAAGCACCAGAAATACTGTTACGGTGAGTAATGAATCCCTTTTGGAGCTTCTGGATCTGCTGAGTTCACATGCTCTGCATAGATCAGCAAGCAGTATCTGGAGAAGGAGGTGAGAAGTTAGAAGGTACAGCGGCAAAGAGATGTGCCCCACCTGTGAATCTGCTGTGTGTGTCAATGCAGTAATGCTGTGTGAACATATGGATGGAACTCCATGTAGCAGCCTTGCAGATGGCGTCTAGAGGGGTGTTTGCAATGAAAGGTAAGGTAGCTCCTATACCTCTGGTAGAGTGTACCCTAGGGGTGAAAGGTAAGATTTTCTTGGATAGGGAATAGCAGTGCTGTATGCACTTGACTATCCATATGGAGATGGCGTTCTTTGATATGTGATCACACTCTCTGCCAGGCGCTATGGAAACAAAGAGTTGATCTGTTTTCCTTAGAGGTTTCGTTTTGTTCACATAGTACAAGACCGCCCTTTGTACATCAAGTGTGTGGAGGCTTCTTTCTGCAGAGTTTGATGAATTTTGAAAGAAGGCAAGAAGTTCTATGGATTGGTTTACATGGAACTTTGAAATGAACTTAGGTGAGAACCTAGGATGTGTTCGGAGGACAACCTTGTTCTTGTGTAAAGTGAAAAAGGGGTCTTGTATGGACAAAGCCTGTAGCTCACTGACTCATTTTATGGAGGTGATAGCTATTAGGAATGCAGTCTTGTAAGGAAAATGTTTTAGGCTGGCCTTGTGCATAGGCTCAAAGGGTGGAGCCATGAGCTTGGAGAGCACAGCATTGAGATCCTAACCGGGAGGTGGTTTGGAAATTGGGGGGTATAGCCTCTTTACCCCTTCCATGAATACTTTAATGACAGGGACTTTCCACCAGGACACTTTATTCTGTGAGGTGGTGTAATCCGACAGGGACGCCAGATGCACCTTTATGGAATTAAATACTAGGCTGGAGTCTAATAGGTAAAGCACATAGTGTAGAATGTCAGCTGGAGAACATTCTATTGGGTTTAGTGATTGTGACGGGCACCATATAACAAATCTCTTCCACTTATTAAAATAGCCGTGCCTGGTGTTGAGTTTTCGTGCCTCTTTAAGGATATCCATGCACCTTTGTGGAAGATTTAAGTGGCCAAACTATTACTTCAGGAGCCAAACTGCCAAGTTCATTGATTGTGGGCGTGGGTGGAGGGTTGCTCCTTTGTGTTGTGTTAACATGTTGTATGGGCACGGGAGCTTGATTGGGTCGCACATCACCAGCTTGAGAAGATGTGGAAACCAAGGCTGTCTTGCCCACATAGGAGCAATCAGGATCAGAGTTACTTGTGCATGGTGCATCTTGTGCACTATCTTGCTTAGGAGTGGTGTCGAGGGAAAAGTGTAAGCAAAGTTCCCTTACCAGTTCATCCACAGGGCGTTACCCTTGAACCTTGGTTGGGGAAACTTGGACGCAAATTCTGGGCATTGTGCGTTTAGGTTTGTGGCGAACAAGTCTATTGGGGGGGTGATCCCATAGTGAAAATATTCTGTCTAGGATCTCTCTCTCTCTCTCTCGAGTTGCCACTCGTGTTCTTATGGTAGAGGGTGTATGCTTAGAGTGTCTGCCAGAGAATTGAGTTCCCCTGGAACAAGCTGAGATGTTAGGAACATGTTCCGCTTGAGTGCCCACTTCCATATGTTTTGGGATAGCTTGGACAGACATTGAGAGTGTGTGCCTTCTTGCTTGTTCAGATAGAACATGGCCGTGGTGCTGTCTGTGAGGACCTGCACCGTTTGACCCTTGAGATGTTGCTGAAAGGCCTGAAGAACCTTGAGTACTGCCAAGAGTTCTATGAAGTTGCTGTGTCTTTGGGCAGTAGCGTGTCCACTGGCCATGGGCTGTTTGGTAGAGGAAGTGGGCCCCCCAACTGGCGAGTGAGGCGTCTGTAGTTTGGATCACTTGTGCTGGTGGAGTGCAAAAAGCTTTTCCTTTCAACAGGTTGTCCTTAGACCACCAGCAAAGAGCCTGAACCAGGGTTAGCGAAACAACCACTAGATCGTCCCACTATCCGCTTGCCTGAGACCACTGTTTCGCTAAACATGCCTGCATTGGATGCATGTGCAGGCGTGCATGTGGAACCAATTGAATGCATGAAGCCATCATCCCGAGCAAGGGCATTGCTTTGTGTACAGTTATCTGGCGACCGACCTTGTAGTGAGGTACCTGCAACAGCATGTTCAGTAATATCTTGTTTGAGGGTAAAGTCAGCTCTTCTATTGTGTTTAGGATAGCCCCTAGAAATTGTTTTATTTGGCTGAGGTTAGACTTGATTTCTTGATTTCTTCTCCTTTATGGAGAAACCCAGATTGAAGAGAAGGTTTAGTGTCTTTTTAGTATTTAATTTGCAAATTTGAGGCGTTTCCCCAGTGATTAGCCAGTCATCCAGCTAAGGGTATACTGGGATGGACTTTCTGCGCAGGTGTGATGTCACTACTGCGAGCACCTTTGTGAATATTCTTGGTGCTGAGGAGATACCGAATGGAAGTACTTTGAACTGGTGGTGTACTCCCGCAATCCTGAAATGCAGGTATTTTCTATGCGCAGGGTGCATTTAAATATGAAAGTATGCATCTTTCATGTCCAACGTCGCCATGTAGTCTTCCCGTTTTAGGAGTGGAATCCCCTTCTGTAGCGTGGTCATATGAAACTTTTGGCGTTTGACATATTGGTTTGCAGGGTGCAGATCTAATACTGGGCACATGGTAAGGTCTTTCTTTGGAACAAGGAAGTACGTTGAATAAATACCCTTGTTTACCTCATTTGCTGGGACGATCTCTATGGCATCCTTCTTGAGCAGCGCTTTATTTCCTCCAGCAGTATGCTTTGTCTTCTGCTGTCATTTTCTTCTGTCGCGGCGTGCGGTAGGGTGGTTTTTGTAGCAACTCGATACAATACCCGCCTGCCACTGTGGACAACACCCACTTGTCCGACGTTATCCCCTCCGATGCGTGGGTGAAGTTAGAAATTCGGCCTCCTACTGGAGTGCCATGGGAGGGGACTTGAAACGGCATGTCATTGTTTGGGAAGGGTTGAGCCTCTTCCAGGTGAGGTTCTGGCCCTTTCTCTGACCCTTTTATTTCCTCTTTGAAAATTGGATGAGGAACCTTGGCCTTGCAACTGGCCCCAAGACGAGGACTGTCCGCCTTAAGAGTAGCCTGAGGAACGTTGTGCCCCCTGGCCCTGAAATCTCCTAGAGTTTGGGGACCCCCGTTGGGAAAGGGGTTTATTTGTCAACTTTCAAGGGACTTAAGAGTGTCATACTCGTCCTTGGGACTATTGAGGGCGTCTTTTACTGCCTTCCCGAATAACACATTTGGCTCCACTGGCATGTTTAAGAGGGTTGCTTGAGTCTCTAGCTTGAACCCTGACTGTCTAAGCCAAGCATGGTGCTTGGTGAGCATTCCTTCCACTATGCTGCGTCCTGCATTATCTGCTTCATCAAGGTTATTCTTTAGGATGCAGTTTAAGATCTGCTTGCCTTCAGAGATAGTCTTCAGTAATTGCGCCTTTAGCGGTTCTGGGACGGCTTCTATTTGGCCTTCCAGATCATCCCATTGGTGGAAGCCGTAACTAGATAACAATGTAATGTTGTCAGCGATTCTGGTCTGGTATGGGTTCTCCCGAAAGTTTATATCTTTTTGCTTTCCTTGTCTGGCGGGGCTTCTGACAATGCCAGTGGAGCGCCCGCCCTTTTCCTGGTGGTGGTCACTACTAGGGCATCTGGCTTGAGCGGACCTCAAATATACAGGGGGTCTCTGGGTGCCGGCCTGAATAGCTTCTCTATTCTAGGGTTGCCCGCCCTCGTAAGACTAGGCATCAGTAGGGATGGTTGGATACGTCTCTGGACAGATTATAGGAGTGGTATAAACTGGGTGGCGGACCTTTTGTCCCCCCAGAATATCTTCCACAAAGTCCTTGTCGGCATGTGCCTCCTGAGTGTCGATATTAAAATGTTGTGCCGCCAGTAGTAGTAGTTCATTGTACTGAGTTCATTGTCAATAGGCGATCTGCTACCGGCTCCTGGTGGTGTGGCGACTGAATATCGTAAATGTCGTCATCGTTATCATAAAACTGGTCTTGTTCTTGGCCGCAGAGATCCTCCTGAGACCCGGAGTCTACTTGGTCATCACAATACGAGTCCTTAGAGGGGTCTTGGTATGTCTGAGAAGTGTCTTGGAACGTCAAGGCAGGAGTGCCTAGAACAGAGGTGCTAGGCTGTGGCTCAAGACGAGACTTTTTGGCAGTGGGTGGCAGTGCCGATTCCCCTGGCTGTGAGACATCTTTAAGAATTCTTAATTGGTCAGGATATCTGTCCATGAAGTCTACAAAACAAGACATTCTCCTTATAATCTTACTGAATTGTTCAGGTGTATATTTGCATGTGGGCGGAAAACCTTAAGCAGAGAAGCACTGATGTGCTTCTTAATTAGTTGTCATGAGGCAAAAGCGTGTGCGATGGCCCAGAGGCAAGTGAAGAACCTGAGGCTTTATCCTTGGACACTGCATGTGCCTTGACGCTTGACGTTACCGTCGAGAGTCGGCCGTGGGGTATGTCTTTAATGTGTTTGTGTGTGCCTTGGCCGCCGGGTGTCTTCTCCATCACAGCACCATCGGCCTTCTTCTTGGAGTCGGCGGCCCGCACCTGGGGTTCCAACAGACCTCCCTTGCCCTCTGCGTCAATCATGACCCGCATACTGCCCTAGCTGGAGTCTTCCGTCACGCCGATGGAGGCCTCAGCCTGCATGGCGTGAGCGGCCCAGCGTTTGATACGCTGATGCTTCAGGGCCTTAGGCGGAAAAAATGTATAGGATTTACAATCCTTTTCGGCATGACCCCTAGGAAGACAGTGATTGCACACTCAGTGCGTATCCTTCCACTGGAATTTTCAAAGGCAGGAGGGACAAAATTGAAATGGGCTTTTGCCCATTGCATTTTAAAAGGGCAGATGGGCTAGAAAAGAAGAAAGGGGATGATGGACTAAGCATTCTCTAAAGAGGTCAGTATGAAGAACCTCTCCCTACTGTAATGGGTCAAAGCCCGAAGAGGACCATAAAGGCCGCGCCTGGTCAATCGGTCAGTCGTCGACGATGAGGGTGTTCGTTAGGAGCTGTAGAGCAGTCAAGCAGTCGTACGGCAAGGCGAACAACAAAGGAAAGAAAGTCTATAAGTATAACTTTAGGTAATCAAAGGCATCCGCCTGGAAGAGAACTTCAAAGCGTGAAGGACCATGGGTACAGTACATGTCACACGAGGGATATTATTACTAAACACGCCCTATCAACAACCGTTTTTGAGTTTCGAAAACAAATCTTGTAATACTCAGCGACTTCCACTAGATGTCAGACTATGCAGAGCATGTGATCTAAGCAGATCCACAAGCTTCAGAAATATAAATATATATATACACATATATATATATATATGTATCTGCTTAGATTCACATGCTGTGCACATGCCGACATCTAGTGGTAGTAGCAGAGTATTACATGATGTGTTTTCGAAACTCAAAAAGGGATGTCGACTGGGCGCGTTAGTTATACTAGCCCTAGTGTGGCGTCTATTGTACCCATGGTCCTTCACACGTCAAGGCCCCTCAGATTGTTTTGTTTCAGACATGAGATTGCGTGACATGTATCGTGAGTACAGATGTAATAAAGCAGAAAATAAAGATAGATCAAGAAATATCTATGCACCTTCGACTCCAGGAGGGTAGGAAGGGTGGGCGCATGTGTATCTAAGCAGATATAAGCATCAGAAATATGATTACGGTGAGTAATGTATGCCTTCTGAGGCTTGTGGATCTGCTTAGATCACAGCTATGCATAGATTTGTAATAATTCTGTTCAGTTTTTATCGTTTCCAGTAATATTAATGTTTCCCTATAAACATGCACCCACTGACCTGATCCTGTAGCCCGGACGTGTGGAATTTGAGAAGCCCCCCCGGGGGAATCCCCTCCTATCCCGTGATAGCTTACACCAGGAAGGAATGAACTCCCCAGGGAAACCCTCTGGGGAAGAAAACCCTGTCCGCCTCAGTTGTTGGAAGTCTTCTCTGTGAGCAGGTAAGGGCGAGTCTTTAACACATTTCCAGGTGACTGGATGCAGGTACCGTAAAGAAAAATAAGAAAGGCACAGATTAGAGAAAGGTAAGTATGTGCTTAAACACAGAGTAGAAGCGGATGTCAGTAGCCTAATAGTTACCAGTATAAAGAGGATTGTGATCTATATTGCCTCAAGATTGCATACGTTCAGATTTCATCTGTGGAACGTTGAGAGTGATGACTCGTGGATAACGTGATGTAACTTCGGAAGCCTAAATATATATAAAAGGAAGCGTGAGGAGACTAGAAGGTAGAAAAGGCGGGCAGGTAGTTCTAAATAACGAAAAGAGAAGGAGAGAAGGGTACCTGGCAGCAGATTCGAATCGAAGCAAAAGCCTTACGAACAACGCGGCTGGGAAATGAGTGAAACAGATGACTCGAATCAATGTGTGTAAACTGTCCAACCTGGTGTGAATGGAAGCGGTTGTAGAAGAAAGGAGAAGGATCTGTTTTGCTCAGCACTGGAACTCGTAAATATAGTTTAGGAAGCGGAATCTCTGTCTTTGAAGTGCAACAAGGAGGCTTCTATAAAAACAGAGACAGAAGAAGGTTTAGCAAGAAGTAAATGAGAATGCAAATAGTGGTAAGCCTAGAGACGAACTTACGAAGCGCTGACTGGGAAGAGTAGCAACGCACTCGAGCGTTGTGCCTGCCGCAAGATAACCGGATCTCTGCTGAGGAGGAGGAGCCTCCACAGCCAGCAACTCTTGCAAGACTGGAACACCGCCCTCGGACGGCGCCGCCATCTTGGGAGAAAAAATGGCCGCCACCCGTGATTGGGACCAACGGCGCCACAATGACCATCTCCTTCTATGGAATATGACAAGATTAGCGAGCAGTACCTGGAGAAAGAGGTGGGTTGTGAGAAGGTACAGCAGCAAATAGATGTTTTAGCACCGCTTGTCCAACCTGTGAATCTGCTTTAGAATGTGTGCCAATGCATTAATGTAGAGTAAATGTATGAATGGAACTCCAAGTAGCTGCTTTGCAAATAGCATCTAGGGGGACGTTTACAATAAATGCTAAAGTACTCCTGTACCTCTGGTAGAGTGAGCTCTTGGTGTGAAAGATGGGGTCTTTTTTGATGGTGAATAGCACAGCTGTATGCATTTGACTATCCATCTAGAGATTGCGTTTTTTGAAAAGTGACCATCTTCCCTACCAGGTGCTTTGGAAGCAAAGAGCTGGTCTGTTTTCCTTATGTAGTACAAGACCACCCTCCTTACATCTAAAGTATGGAGGCTCAGCTGAGTTAGATGGAGTTTGGAAAAAGTAGGTAGTTCACTGGACTGGTTGACATGGAACTTGGATATGAATTTTGGTGAGAACCTAAGGACCACCTTGTCCTTGTGGATTAGAATGAAATGGTCTTGTACAGATAATACCCGCAGCTCACTGACTCGTCTTATAGAGGTGATGGCTACCAGAAAAGCAGTTTTGTAGGTGAAGTGTCTTAAGCTAGTCTTGTACATAGGCTCAAAGGGGAGACCTATGAGCTTTGAGAGGACATCTTTAAGGTCTGAACTTGGTGGAGGGTTAGAAATGGGAGGGTATAGTCTCTTTCTCTCTCCATGAAATCTTTGATAACCGGAACTTTGCACCAAGACACCTTGTTTTGTGAAGTGGTTTACGCAGATAGGGCCGCTCGGTGTACCTTGATGGAGTTAAATACTAGGCCAGAGTCTAGTAGATAAAGCATTTAGTGTAGAATGTTGGATGGTTAACAATTCATTGGATTTAAGGATTGTGATCTGAACCATACCACAAACCTCTTCCACTTGTTGAAGTGACAGTGTTTGGTGTTGGGTTTCCGTGCCTCCTTGAGGATATCCATACACCATTGAGGAAGGTTTAAGTGCCCAAACTATATGACTTCAGGAGCCAGGCTGCCAAGTTAATAGACTTAGGATGTGGATGGAGTGTTATCCCCTCGTGTTGGGACAGCATATTGGAGGGGCACGGATGTTTGATTATTTTGCACATTGCTAGGTTGAGCAGGTGTGGAAATCATGGTAGTCTTGCCCACATTGGAGCATTCAGGATTAGAGTGGCTTTTTCCTGGTACATCTTGTGCACAATCCTGCTCAGAAGTGGTGTCGCAGGAAAAGAGTAAGCAGATTTCCCCATACCAGTTCATCCGCAGGGCGTTCCCCTTGGATCTTGGCTGGGGAAACCTGGATGCAAAGTCTGGCATTGGGCATTTTGGCTTGTGGCGAACAAGTCTAAAGGAGGATAACCCCACAAGGAGAAGAGTTTGTCTAGAATATCTGTTGATTTGCCACTTGTGCTCCTCGGGTAGAGGATGTCTGCTTAGAGTGTCTGCTAGAGCTTTGCGTTCCCCTGGAATGTGTTGAGAGACAAGGAACATGTTTCACTCGAGTGCCCACTTTCAGATTGTTTGGGATAGCCTGGACAGATTTGGATAGTGTGTGCCTCCCTGCTTGTTTAGGTAAAACATAGCAGAGGTGCTGTCTGTGAGGAATTGCACCGTTTGACCTACTAGATGCTGCTGAAAATCCTGCAGAGCATTGAGAACTATCAGTTCTATAAGGTTTATGTGGCTTTGGGCTGTGGTGTGTGTCCACTGGCCATGAGCTGTGTGGTGAAGGTAAGTGGCTCCCCATCCGGAGAGTGAGGTGTCTGTAGTTAGTATCGCTTGAACTGGTGGATTGCGAAAGGGTTTGCCTTTTAGCAAATTGTCTTTGGACCAACAGCAAAGAGCCTGCACTAGGGTTAGCGAAACAAGCACTTGATCGTCCAACTGACCGCTAGCCTGAGACTATTGTTTTGTTAACCACTCTTGCATTGGGCACATGCGGAGCCGCACGTGTGGGACTAGGTAAATGCATGAGGCCATCATCCCAAGCAAGCGCATTGCCTTGCGTAGGGTTATCTGGCGACTGGCTAGATAGTGAAGTACCTGCAACAGAATGTTTTGTACTCTCTCATTTGAGGGGAAGACTAGCTCCTCTTTTGCTTTTATGATCGATTTTAGGAATGGTTTTATTTAACTGGGTATGCAACTTGAATTTGTTCTTGTTGATGGAGAATCCCAATTGGAACAGAAGGTTGATTGTTCTTTGGGTGTTGTATTTGCAAACTTGAGGAGACTCCCCTGTTATTAGCCAGTCGTCTATATAAGGGTACACTTGGATTGACTCTCTGCTTCGGTGCGCCGCTACTACAGCTAGTATCTTGGTGAATACCCTTGGAGCTGAGGTTATGCCAAAGTGGAGCACTTTAAACTGCTAGTGTTCTCCCACTATTTGGAAGCACTGCTATTTTCTGTGCGCTGGGAACATTGAAATATGAAAGTATGCATCTTTCATATCCAATGTTGCCATGTAATCCCCCTGTTTTAAGAGAGGAATTGCCTCCTGTAGCGTTGTCATGTGAAATTTCTGTGGCTTGACATATGTGTTCGCTGAAGGTCAAGTACTGGGCGCATTGTTAAGTCTTTCTTTGGCACAAGGAAGTATGTTGAATAAATACCATTGTTTACTTGGTTTGCAGGGATGAATTCTATGCCGTTCTTTTCCAGTAGGGTTTTGACCTCTTCAAGTAGTATGCGCCTCTCATATGGTGTCATTTGTCTGTGTCTTGGCGGGTGGTTGGATGGTTTCTGTAGAAGCTCCGCCCGCCATGGTGGGTAACACCCACTTCTCCGAAGTGATTCCCCCATGCGTGGGTGAATTGTGAGATGCTACCTCCTACTGGAGTAGCATGGGAGGGCTCCTGGAGCAGGGAATCATTGATGGGAGGGGTGGAGCCTCTGGTAGAAGAGGCTCTACCTCTTCTACTGGACCTTTTGTAGCCTCTCTGAAAATTGGAGGAGGACTGTCCCTGAGAGTTGCTCCATGATGGTGACTGGCTACCCTGACCGTAATTGGAGGAACGCTGTGGGCCCTGTCAATGAAAGAATGTTCTTGTATTAAAGGCCTCTCTTTGGATAAAAGGTTTGTTGAAACGTTGTCAACGAGATTTGAGGGTGTCATATTCCTCTTTGGCACTCTTCAGAGCATCCTCAATTGCCTTACCGAACAGGGCATTTGGCTCAATGGGCATGCTCAATAGCGTGGCCTGTGTTTCATTGCCTCAGCCAGGCATGGCGTTTAATTAACGTTCCTTCAGCTATGATGCGGCCTGTATTGTCAGCGGCATCTAAGTTGTTTTTTAAGATGCAGTTCGCCACTTGCTTGCTCTCCAATACTGTCTTTAGGAGTTGTGACTTTCGAGCCTCTGGAACGGCTTCTATTAGTTGTTCCAGCTCGTCCCACTTGTGGCAACTATAGCTAGCCAGAAGGATGGTATTGTTGGCTATTCTACTCTGGTAGGTAGCTAAGGATGCCACCTTTCTGCCAAAGGTATAGATCTTCTTGCTTTCTTTATCAAGCGGGGCCTCCACAGAGGCCAGAGGTGTGCCTGCTCTCTTGATTTTTGTGGTGACAAACAAGGAATCAGATGTGAGTTGACCCCTGATGTACAGTGGATCGGTCTGAACACCTTCTCGATGCAGGGGTTGACCTCCCTGATAAGATTTGGTGTAAGGATGGAAGGCTAGATGAGCCTTTGGACTGATTGCAGGAGGTGGATAAACTGTGTAGCAGATTTATTTTCTCACAGAATATACTCGGAGCAGCTCATTATACTGGAGCTGATTGTCAATCGGTGAGTCAGCCACTGGCTGATTTTGATTATCTGGAGACTGGATAAAGTAGATGTCCACATCATCATCGTAATACTGGTCCTGACCATGCTGATCCCCCTAGGAACTAGGATCTTGAGAACCTGGAGGTGCCTACAATTTAGATATCCTGAGAGGGGACATGTGATTGCCGAGAGGCACATGTTTGGCTCGAGGTGCTGGACTGATTGGTGTCTAAACGATGCACCTTAGCAGGTGCTTTACCCCTAGCTAGCCCCCCCCTATTGTGACAAGCTGTGGGGGTTTCTAAATTTGTCAGGGTGGTGGGCCATGAAGTCCACAAAACAGGAAAGCCTCCTCATGACCATATCAAAACCCTCTGGACACCACTCAGTTTACTTGGGATAGGGTGAGGGGGTAGGAGGGTGCTGCAAGTGTAGGTTCCGTGTGACATAGGGCCCCTGAAAGGGTGTCTTTGGAGGGAACATAGCCGCTATCTTGATATGATATATTTTATTTATATCGTGCTCATACACAAGTGTTTCAGAGCGCGACCAAGAAAAGGGAGGGGATCAAGGGAGAACAAAACAATGATCTTACTAGGCCCAATGACATTGAGAATGCGCAAGTGCATGAGAAAGGGGGAAGGGAGGAGAAGTGGAAAGTGTGAAACAGAGGAGAGAACAGAACAAATAATAAGTAAAATAAATAAAGGTGATAAACAGTGCTAGTGCAGCCAGCAAGTGTCAAGTGCTAGGTTAGTCAGATAGGGTAAATCTGAGAAGTGGGTGGGGGACTGCACCCAAGTGCAAAGGGTGGCTCTGAGGCAGTGCAGGAGGGTGGCACGGTGAGCAGGTACCTGGGCCCGAAGGACAGAGGGTGGTGAGGTCCACAGTGCCGCGAGAGAGAACAGATCAGCAGGGGAGAAGATGGGCATAGGCAAAAGCAAAGAGGAAGGTCTTGAGGTGCTTCCGGAACCGGAGATGGTTCTCCTCAAGTTTCAAGGTGGCAGGGAGACTGTCCCAAAGGGAGGCCCAAGCCGAAGACAGATCTACCCACAGCACGTTTCTTTGAAAAACGACCGACTCTGAGGGAGATGACTGAGCAGGTAGAGCATAGCAGATTTGGGCCATAAAAGCGTGACCGGGACATGCTTTTTAATGAGTTCCCTCATTTTGGACGTGTTTGAAGGGGATGTCGAAACTCCTTTCAAAGCATGTCCGTCGGCACGAGGAAGAAGTGCCTTTTTAGGCGCAGTGTCTTAAATGGGCCTGGCCGGCGCCTGTTTCTGAGATCTGTCGTTCGTGAACTCGATGGTCCAGAGGACAGGGTGACTAGGAGGACCTCTCTTTAGACACTGCGTGACTATGTACGGTCGACGTCGTCGATGTTTAGCCATGGGGTGTGTGTTTAGTGTGGCATGATGTGTGAGTGCCTTTGCCGTGCTGACTTCTCCATCACCGGACGGTTGGCCTGCTTGGAGTCGGGGCTCGCACATGGGATTCCTTCGGAACCAGATTGCCCTCACCATCACTTGGGATGTCGATGCTGCCTTCACTCGATTCCCCGCAAGGTCTATGGAGGCCCCAGCCTGCATGGCGTGGGCGGCCCAGCGCTTGGTTCAATGGTCTTTCAAGGTTTTCTTGCAGGACTTGCAAGTCTTTTCGGGGTGATCCCTTGGCAGACAGTGATTGCACACTTTGTGCACGTATTTCCAGG
Organism: Ambystoma mexicanum; assembly: GCF_040938575.1. Classification (NCBI taxonomy): domain Eukaryota; kingdom Metazoa; phylum Chordata; class Amphibia; order Caudata; family Ambystomatidae; genus Ambystoma; species Ambystoma mexicanum. The sequence goes on from NC_090930.1 coordinate 1,347,315,199, forward strand.
GATATTTCCTGTAGCAGGATGGGCAGAACTTAAATGGTATGTTCTCCATACCAAGAGGAAAAGGCGGCACAGCGATGAAAGGGAACATAAGGGGCCAGAAGAGGCAATCTCTAAACAGCGAAGATGTGCAAGAACCTCCCCCACTTTCCCTACTGTAATGGGGCGAGGACCGTTGAGGTCTGTGTAGGCCGCAATATTTGTTTGTTGAGGCGGTTGCACCGGCGTCAACGAAGGAGCCACCCGTCGAAAGCCGCCAAAGCAGTTGGTAGTGTGGCGGGCGATGGGCAGTTGTAGAAAGGATAGGAAGAAAGTCTGAAATTACACTTTGTCTAATCATAGCCGTTAGCCAGAAGAACGCTATCAACCGACCACGATGGTGGAAAAAAAACTATCTGACGAAACTCGATTCATGAAGGACCATGGGTACAGTAGACATCACACTAGGGATAGTATTACTAACACGTCCAGCCGACGTCCCTTTTCGAGTTTGGAAAACAAATCATGTAATACTCTGCGATTACCACTAGATGTCGGCCTATGCATAGCATGTGATCTAAGCAGATCCACAAGCCTCAAATATTGGGGGTAGGGTTGGGGGGGTTGAGGGGTGCACTCCGTTTCCCAGCTTGGAGTACCATCCACAGTGCAGGTGATGTTCTCCTCCAAGAGCGCTTTCATGCCTCTTGCAATGTTCACCTGCACTCTTTCGTTTGGCAGGAAGACTAGTCCCTCTTCTATCTTTATGATAGCTCCTAAGAACTGTTTTGTTTTGCTTGGAACGAGATTTGAGTTTTTTTCGATGATTGAGAAGCCCAATTGGAACATAAGACTGATTGCTCTTTGGGTATTTTGTTTGAAAATTTGAGGGGATTCCCCTGTTATCGGCCAGTCATCCAGATAAGGGTACACTGGGACTGATGGTCTGTGTAGGTGCGCTGACACTACTGCTAGCACCTTGGTGAATACCCTTGGAGCAGAGGCTATGCCGAAGGGTAGCATCTTGAATTGGTAGTGTTGATTAGCTATTTTGAAGCTTAGGAATCTTCTGTGCGCTTGGAACATTGAAATATGAAAGTATGCATCTTTCATGTCCAAGGTTGCCATGTAGTCCCCTTGTTTTAGCAGAGGGATTAGTTCCTGAAGTGTTGTCATGCAGAATTTTTGTGGCTTGACATAGGTGTTCGCAGGGAGCAGCTCTAGGACAGGGCGCATTGTTAGGTCTTTCTTTGGCACAAGGAAGTACAATGAATAAATACCCTTGTTTACCTAGTTTGTCGGGACGATTTCTATGGTGTCCTTTAGTAGAAGTGCTTCGACCTCTTCTAGCAGGATGCATTGTTCTTCCTGTGTAGTTTGTCTTTTTCTTGGCGGGTGGTTGGCTGATGTTTGCATTAGCTCTATGCAATAGCCCCCTGCCACAGTGTAAAGTACCCATTTGTCTGATGTGATCCCCTCCCATGCGTAGGTAAAGTGAGAAATACAACCTCCTACTGGAGAGGTATGGGAGGGGACCTATAGCGGGTGGTCATTGCTTAGGTAGTGTGGAGTCCGCTCTTCAAGAGGAGGATCTGCCTCTACTTCTTGACCTTCTGTGGCCCCCTAGAAAGTTTTGTTAGGACTGCCCTGTGAGGAACCCCCGGACGAGCACTGCCCGCCTTGGTTGTAGTTGGAGGACCGCTGGAAGTTGTCCTCTAAACCAGCGTGTATTTGAACCTCCTCTCTGCACAAATGGTTTGTATGTGAGTTGTCCCAGTGATTTGAGGGTGTCATATTCCTCCTTAGCGCTCTTCAGTGCGTCCTCAACTGCTTTACCAAATAATGCGTTGGGCTCTATAGGCATGTTAAAAAGGGTGGCCAGGGTCTCCAACTTGAAATCCGATTGACTTAGCCATGCATGGAGTTTGATGAGGGTACCATCAGCCACAATTCACCCCGCTTTGTCTGCTGTGTCTAAGCTATTTTTAAGAATGCAGCTTGCTACTTGTCTCCCTTGAGCGATTGTAAGAGCTGTGTCTTTAGGGGTTCTGGGCCTGAGTCTATTTGCTGTGAGATCTCGTCCCACTTGTGCCAATTATAACTGGACAGTAGCAAAGTGTTGTTTGCTATTCTCACTTGATAGGCAACCGAGGAAGCTACTTTCCTGCCTAGGGTGTACATCTTTTTGTCCTCCTTGTCAGGAGGGTCTTCGACAGAGGCTAAAGGTGTTCCTGCTCTGTTCTTTGTGGTGGTGACCAGCAGAGAGTCAGGCTTAGCTGCCCCCTAATGTACAATTGGTATGATGGGGCTGGTCTAAACATTTTTTCAATGCGTGGGTTGACCGCCCTTGTCAGATTGGGGGGAGGGAAGTAGAGAAGGCTGAATGTGCCTTTGGACAGATTGGAGCAGTGGTATGAACTGTGCTGTGGATCTCTCATCCCCAAGGACGTTCTCTACAAAGTCTTTATCGACTTGAGCTTCCTGGGTATCCATTTTAAAGTGTACTGCACCTTTTAAAAGAAGGTCATTGTACTGCAGCTGGTTGTCCACCGGGTAATCAGCCACTGGTTGGTCGGTATGGTCTGGGGATTGGATGATGTATACGTCATTGTCATAGTATTGATCTGTGTCCCCTTGATCTTCTGGGTCTGCTAATGAGCCAGGGTCTTGGGGACCTTGAGTGTCATAATAATATGTGTCACCAGTCACGTCTTGTTGAGTCCAGGCAGGCTCTTTTGGCGTCGGTCTGCTTGTTAGCTGGTTCGCCTTGAGGGGGCCCCTGGAGGTAGGTAAGTTGATCTGGGTGTTGATCAAAATAATTAACAAAACTAGACATTCTCCTCATGACCCTACCAAACTGTTCAGGGGTGCATTGGCAGGAGCTTGGCAACACTGAGGGAACAGGTGCAGGCAGAGGCTCTCGAGCAAGGGGCTGGTTGTGATGGATTGCCCCTGAAAGGGTGTGTTTAGGGGCAGAATAATCCCTATTCTTTCAACTTTGTGATTTCGAGGATTGGGGCAGCAATGATTTTGAGTTTTTTTGACTGATTTGCCTTGAGCAGTGTGTCAGAGACGTGTTTTTTATTAAATCACTCATTTTTGAATTTTTAGTAGGGGCCATTGACGCATCTTTCGAGGCATGGTCCCCGGTATCCAAGGACCTTCCTGATTTGGTTGCGGTGTCTGTTTGGGGGGCTTGTCGTGTGGTGATCGTGGCCACGAAGGCCCAGGGGACAGGGATTTTTCATACCTTCCCTTCAACACTGCGTGTGGCTTATCGGTCGACGACGTGGTCAACTGTAGGCCATGGGGGATGTGTTTTCTATGGCGTATATTGGAGGTGCTTGAGCCACAAGGTGTCCTCTCTGGAGTAGAACCGTCAGCCTGCCTGTTGGAGTCGGGGACTCACATGCAGGAATCCATCAGGTCCTGATGGCCCTTGGCATCACTTAACTGCCGTCGCTGGCGGCTCCCAGGACATCCATGGTGGCATCAGCCTGTATGGCTGAAACAGTTTGCAGGGCTTGCACTGATTTTCAGAGTGGTCCCTAGGGAGGCAAAGGTTACACACTCTGGGTGAATCCTTCCAGGGAAACTTCTTGTTACAGGAAGAACAGAATTTAAAGGTGTATTTTCCATAGTATGGACAGATGGCAACCTGGCAAAATACAAGGAAGTGTGGGGGAATATGCATTCCCCAAGTGAGATGGATTATGACCTCCCCCACTCTGCCTACTGTATAGGACCAAGGCTTGATGGGGCCTAGGTAGGCCGCAAAGTTAGTCGGGTCAGGAGTCGTTGTCGAATTGTCTTGTCCTCGAAAGCCGTCACCGAAGATCTTACGATGTATGGATGTCGAAAGGACAGAAAGAAAGTCTAACTTTAAACTTTTTATAAGTAATGGCATCGGCCTGAAGACAGAACTCTGCGATGTGCATCTGACTATGATGGCGGAAAAAAACAATCTGAGGGACCTCAATGCGTGAAGGACCATGGGTACAGTGGATGTCACACTAGGGAAAGTATTACTGGCACGCCCTGTCGACGTCCCTTTTCTAGTTACGAAAATAAAAAATGTAATAGTCTGCGGCTACCACTAGATGTCGGCCTATGCATAGCATGTGATTTAAGCAGATCAACAAGCCTCAGAAATATATACATATATGCACATGCATGGGAATTGTACAGTATTTATCATGCTAAAAATAGAAATGTGAATCAGGAAGAAGGCCACAAAAGAACTAATCGCCTTCACTATGCCACTGCCCTGGATGGCGACCTCCCAAGAGCAAAAATGTCTGATGTCCCACGCTTTCCAAATTAAGGTGGCTATAGCATGAATTAAAACAGTACTTTCTGTGTCGAAGGCCCACACAAGTGCCTCTTGAAAGTGCGTCATCCTTGCCCCAGAAGGAAAGGCCTGGATGACGCCTTTATACAAAAAAAAAGTGGGTGGCAGATTCCTGGTCGGAGCCGCACAAGCAAAATCACTTGTGATGTTCAAAATGAGTCTATTTACCTGTTTACAAGTTTGAAGGCAAGATGCCAAGACACAATGAAGGTAGAGAGTTTGCACTCTAGGGATCAGATATAGTCTAAATATGGATCTCATAGAACTTAAGGTCATAGTACAACTAATTTCTCAATTAGCTAAAGTGATCGCCTCCCAATAAGATGTCGATGGCCTTCTGGTCTGCTACAGAAATTAGTAAGGTGCATCCCCTAGCTGGGGGACAGGTGAAGGGAACCTGCAAGTGGATCTTAAAAACATTGTCCTCTGAGGCCGCTATGGATCACAAAGATGATGGCAGCTCTATAGCTGAGCTGATCTGCGCCCCCAAGAGTCAGCACACAACAGGCAAAGTGCCAGATTCCTGTCAGTTGGATGTGAACGCACTCCACCTGCAGTAAAGGCAAGCCCTAACTAGCTGACATAACTGATGAAATATGGTCAAGAGGTCATGAAGATAAAGCATAAACTTCTCAGCTCCTGTGACTATCTGACAATGCTACTTGTCCCAGAGTACTGAAAAAACTCAAAGAGCTAAACATAAATAGGGAGCTAGGTTTCAACCACTTTCAAGCACAGAATTGTGCTGAGGAAAGCTGTTCAAGTGGTTCGTACAGCCCTCTGTAGGTAGGGCAGTGCACCCAACCCAAAAACGGAAGCCAAACACCCCCAGACCACACCTACAGAATGTGAAATAGCCAGCCAAGAGCCAGGAACCGGTCTATACCAGCTCAAACCACTAAAGAGGGTATGTGGCTTGGCTCGTCTACTGGCCAGATTCACACAAAAATAGCGCAAATGAAAAGGAGCACAGAGAATGCGCTTGTTTCATTTTCGCTATATTTAGAAATTCACAGGTGACCTTATTCTCAAAGGTGACCAGCGCATTTCAGGAGGGGCTGGGCAGTGGCGCAAAAAAATGCACTGTCCAACCCCTTTCTTCGCATGCATTAGTGTTGGGAGGGCACTATGACAGGCTCCCGGCAACCATGTGATTTTATGATTGAAGAAAAAAATAAGCATTTCCATCGCTGTTTGGGGGATGGAAATGCTAGTGTGACAGCCATGGTTTAATCTGCTCTGCAGCTGTCACACTTCAAAAACAAATCATGGCTAGGACAGAAATAACCCTGACAAGATTTGTGCTTCCGCCTGAACCTGCTTAAAAGGCACATGGGGATTCCCTTCAATTTAGGGCATTTAAAAGCACATCCCATTTGTGAATTCATGACACACTTTAAAAAGCCCAGAAACACCTCTGTTAAGATGGATTTCTAAAATCAACCTGGATTGGGAGGAGATTTCAAGAGGCCACCCTAGTAATAGTGAACATAGTCTCTCTATGCGTTTAGCCAAAACCCAATCAAAGAATCGTGTGAGAGTAGTTGAGGCTTAATCTTAGGAGTGAGTGAGAGGACTACGGCCCCAGTGAGTTCAAACTAGAATAGCACAATAGTTCAGCTTAGACAGTATGTATACAAATAGTTATTTATTAGTCCTTTAAGAACACACTAAAAAATGAAACTAGTAAATAGTATTATCACACAAAACCATATAGCACAAAAATATACATACACCAGCAGGTTCCCTTACAATGCATCAGTCAATAATGTACCCAGGTTAAGTCAGTTAAGTATTCAGATGCAGTTAAAATGTATATAACACAATCCATTCCCTTTCACTTAACAAGTCCAACCCTAAAATGTATGGGGCCTACTGCTCGAAAGTAACAAGTTCCAAGTCTGGCTTTTCCAGGCGGCAACAGTTACGCTTTCTTACCCCCCTGACTCTAATTTTCCCAAGTCACACAATAGATCGTATGGGGATCGCTTGGGACACAATCTTCTATCTTTTGTTCGGTTGCGGGGTGCAAAGTGGTTGTAGGTTCTAGTGAGTCTTCCAGTCGGTTCCAACTTCAAGATGCAACACCAGATGAAGAATGCAGATTTTTCCGATGCAGACCCCTTCACAGGATGGAGAAAGGAGAGTTCTGGCCACTGTCACCCTTTGCCGGCGACGACAAGATATCTTCGAGTCGCAACAGAAGCAGTTCCAAGAAAGGTTCCCTTGATGCTAGGAAGCTAACATTTAGGGAGAAGGCGACCTATGAAACAAACTGCTGACCACCAAAGTTCCGGGGTCCAGCGTGCAATCTCTAGCAAGGTAGCTGGTCAGTCCCCCAACACTTCCGAAGGCTCTTGGGACATGCATCCTCGGGTAGGCATCAAGACTAGTTGGTCCCACTAGTGCAAGTGCTGAAGCCCTGATGAGCGTCTTCTGAGATATTGCAAAGGAAAAAGGCTTCACTGGGCCAGTAACTGGAGAGGATGCTCGTCCACTGCAGAAGTCGTCCTCTGGTCGTCAGCAGGCTGCTCTTCATTGTAGGATTCTTGGCTCCAAAGGAGCTCCGAAGAATGTCTGCTTATTCAGATTTGGAGCTGAAAGAAAGTCCACCAATGGAAATTATCTGCCACATTCAAACAGTCAGCAGTTGTGTCCAATCACAGACTAGTGGTTTCATATCCCTCCAGCAGCAGACACTGGCACCTAGAGGTGTAGACTAAGAACAGACAGTCCCTTAGGATCATACACATGCATACTAGTCTGCGAAAAACAGCTGGTTTTCCAGGTTAAGGGCATATCATGACCTATGATGTCAGCAAGAAGGTCAAACTACAACATGGCCCAAGAACAAGCAAAAAACCTTTCGCTGTAAATGCAAAAGTAAAATGAATAAAAACTGTAAAAAATGAATAAAAACTAAAAAAATGTTACTGCTGCCACCAGCTTGACTTAGACACACATAAAAAGTTAGCAAAAGCCCAAAAGATTAAATGTTATTGGGATACTAAGTATGCCAATTGCACTGCATTATAAGGGTGCTATGTGCAACTGTCGAAAATACAAGAATTGCAAAGAGGAACACAGTTTCTCTTGTACCGACAGTGTGAGGAACTAGTCAGTTTCCCCATAACAAAGAGCTAAAAGGCAAGGGAAGTGAAGCAGAAGGCTTTTCTTCCCTTCAAAAAGACAGGACTGCAGTAAAAAGAAGGGTATCCCATTGCAATGAATGGAAGGAAAGGTGCAACAGAGAAAATCTTTTTCAACAGCCCCCTTATATGTGCAAATGGGCAGAAAAGGTCACCTGAATGAGCGCAGATTGTCCTTTGTGAATTAGACTGTCACTTTTTTTGACTCAAGTAAGGAGATGCGCTAGCGCATCTCCTAATTTGAGTCTCGAAAGGTTTAGAGAATCTCATCCCATGTGTGCCTACTAGCTATTTTAGGCTTATCTCATGGTTTCCCTGAACAAAGGAAGCACTAAAGCAAAATGTCCTGGAGCAGAGCTTAAAAAAAAAACATTGGTACCCCAATAACTACCAAAACAGTACATTGGACTACCAATATGGTAAAGTAATGAGCAACCTTGGTGAAGCCAAAACTAGTTACTGCTGCCCCCAGCCTACTCCTTAAAACCAATATAGGGTGATATAATCACCCTATTGACAAAAATGGGTGCTTAGGAGACACTCCTGTCCCAGGACCCTTAGGGGTGATCATGGACCATATATTCTAATGGAGTCAAAAAAGGGTGTAGCGGCAGGAGGACTTTAGTTGATGTCTCTCTCACAATCCAGGGATCCAAAAAAGAGGAAGGAAAATGCAAAAAGTTAAGGTGATCCTAAAAAGGGCCAGCAGAATTACCAAAAATGAAAAAACTGTCTTAACTGTTCTCTCTCTCTCTCTCTCGTTACTGCTACTGAATGTTGACCCCATCACTGTCTAGTCCTACTCTAATCCATGTGTTAGTAATCTGAGAGTGGGTAAGTGCTGCAGCCACCCTATAGGTTTTGAGCTCATCTTCCATGCTCACTCCCAGCTTTCCCTTATTTTTCTTTCCCACTCTACACTTCACCTTGCCTCTTGCAGTTTTTAACCCTCTCCTCTCCCTCCAATGTGTCTCAGTCTGTCTCAACCCACCTTATAATGTTACTACCCTCTCCTGCACACCACTACTACTCCCTCCTCTACACTATTACTCTATCACCCTTCTTCCACTCAGTATCATCCATTTTATGCTCACTTCTTAACACTACTTTACCTACTATAAGGGGTCAAGAGGAAGACTTGGACACAATGGCATGTTTGCTATAGACTTATTTTCAGAAAATAATACGACAGGTTGGAGAAAATCCAATCTATCCCAAGTCTAAGAGGGGTTTCCCAGCCTTAACAAAACTAAGGACCGTCTGTGTCAGGATGTTTAAACAAAAGAGCACCCGTCCGTCCTGTGTCCGAAAATGCTAATCTGACCCTTACACTCTAAACTTAATTTAATGTGTATTGGAATACTCTGGTATTCTATATACCTGTAGCTTGTTTCAAATGTTCTCAACATAAGGGTTTAAGTTGCAGAACATACAAATAAAACTGTACTGCCGGAAAAGGGGCTACCTTCCCCTGGAGTCCTTCTGGCAGTTCAAAGTGTCTCTTTATCATGTTTTAATAGTATCTGACAAGGGCATGAGACTTCCGTTGAGTTTCCTTCAAGCGTGCAGTTTCTTAAAACTACTCCATCTGATTCACTTTCCACACCTGGTGTACTCTCATGCCAGGTTATTTAGGACTCTCTCTTCAATCCTTGCATGCGGTATGAGTCTTCCCTTTTATTTCCACAACTTCACCTTTGTTTTGCTTTCGCACTCCTAGGTCACTCCCTTGCCAGAATGCCACTTTACTTCTCTTCTCAATCCTGGGTTGTTCCCTTTCCAGAATATTGTTTCTCTCTTCATTCCTAGTTTTCTCTCTTGCTAGGATATTGCTTCGCTTCTCACCCCTGATTCACTTCCTACTCCTAGTATACTCTTGTGCTAGGATATCACTTTGCTTCTTTTCTTCCCCTCTGGAGTATGAGTCTCAAACTCTTGTCTGCCTGGTGCAGGGCTTTCTCTTTCTTGAATTACTCTTTCTTTTAACCACTTCAAACCCATTTCGACACCTGGGTCACTGACCCCTCCGCTGGACCACTTCAACTAAAAGTTCACGTTCAACCTTCACTCTCCCCTTCTCTAGGAGTACATTTTGCTTACTTCGCTTTTGCAGTTCATTTGCTTTATCATTACAAACAATGCACCTTTCACTGAGACTTCCAGTGGGCTACTTCCTTTCAGCAGACCACTCCATTACTCTGTCTCGCTGATTTCACAGCTGTCCTTACTTCAAAGTTCATTCACAGGTCTGCCTTTCTTCGCGTTTCATCCACACACGTGCAGCCTTCACTTGCAATATAATGTTACCACTTCAATCTAGAACACATACAGGTCTCTCAGGTCGCTTGCCAACTCATCGGATGTGTGCGTTTCTTTCTTGATTTTTTGATTACTAATTCATGAGTGAAGGTTTATTTTTAGGTTTTTTTTAATGCTGTACTCAACACTCAAGCAGCAAAAAAACTATTATAACTTTCCAAACAAACTATAAAAGAACTACAACTCCGATGACAACACGTGATTTTGAAGTTTGCATATCCTTGGTCCAACATTCCACGTGATAAAACTGTCCATCACGACTGCTAGTCCCACATAACAAACTCTGTCCTCCCTTCTTCCTCTCTTTTTTTAAAACAGATTTTATTTGATTTATTTTTACATACATTATGATATACACTTTAAACAACATAAGTTTTCTCCAAGTACTTGGTGTGAGGATTTCTATGAAAGTTTGACTTTGTACACCAACTCCCTCTCCTCCCTCTTCCTCTCCCAACAGGTAACCACTACACAGTCTCTTCTCGCTTCTAGTACCTCTACGCATTACTTATTCTTGGTGTACAGCCCTCATTGGTTTACTACTATGGTAGACATGTTTGCGTCTGTCGTGGGGGAAAACGCTTCCTGGCGCACCTGTGGTAATACTAAACAGATCTTGCATGAGTAGCCTCCAGTGTGTTATGGCGGTTCCTTCATCTTCCTGGCCCCAATGGGTAGTCCTTTGCCACACCAAGGTTTCCGCCAACACCCATCATTGTAGGTCTTTCCCCCATAAATTCCCAGCTGGCCCACTTTGGGACTTCCATCCCATGGCTTTTCTGCGCTTTGCTAGGACATACGCTAAGTCTTTCAGTTTGTTGATGTGTTTTGCTCTTTTAGGCTGTGGGAACACTCCTAGCAGACAGGCTGAGGGGGACTGGACGTCGACCCTCACATCTGTCCTTGCTAGTTTATTAGCTATTGCTTCCAAATACTGCAGCACTTTAGGGCAGGACTAGAAAATATGCGTCATACCAGCCTTCTCTAGCCTGCACTTTGGACAGCGCTGCGTCTCGGAGTTCCTAAATTTAGAGACTTTGAGGTGGTGGGAATGCCTGGTGTGTAATGAACAGCCGTAACAGTTGCAGTTTAGCGTTCCTCGATACCTGTTTATGATATGAGAGCACCCGTATCCATGCTGTGTATGTGAATGGTCTTCGCAGATCCTGTTAACATGCCTTTCTAGTGTTTCCCCCGATGGCAGAGTGTTCGGTGAGGAGCAGGACGTATATGTGGGACACTGTGGGGCCACCCTCTGCTACATCATATAAGGTTTCAATAGTTTCGTTCGTCTCAGGCTGGACATTGGGTGTTGGCTAATTTTGTTTAATGGTGTGAAGCAGCGTGTTATGCATTATGTGTAATCCTTTGTGTAATCCGGTCTGTTCTGTCAATTGTGACGCATTGCAATTGGCTGGCTAGGAAGTATAGTTCGAAATTGGGCACTCTGATTCTTCCTTCTGCGTATGGTCTTTGGAGTGTGGATAGGGCAAGTCTACATATTCTATTTTGCCATAAGAACCTTCTGCAATTAGTGTCTAGTGTTTTGAAGAATTTTTGTGGTATATCATGCAGAACATTGGTAAAATAATGCAACAGTCTCGGGAGTACCACCATTTTTAGTAACAACTCCCTTAATGAAAAGAGTAGTAGCGTGGAGAAGTCCATAGACCTCGACACAGTTTCCAGTGCTCGCTGTGTGTTGTGCACATGTTCTGCTTGTGGGTTGTGGTATATGTCAATTGCTAGATATTTGAACGATACACTAGTCCAGCCTATTGCTAGTGTGGGTAAGGCTTCTGCACGTTTACCCTTCAACCCTGCTAGCGGGAACACACATGATTTTTCCCTACTGACTGTTATGCCTGATAGTACTGCAAACCTGTCCAGTATTTCCAGTATGTACTGTAAGTCCTATTCTGGTCCTTGTATGTATAACAGCATGTCATCAGCATACATCGATATCTGGTGACATACTCCATGTATTGTTATACTCACTTTGTCGTATTCTTGTCTAAGGCATGCAGGTATTGGTTCTAGGGCTAATATGAAGAGCATAGGGCATAGGGGGCACCCTTATCTAGTGCCCTTTTCCAGTCCCCATTGTTTTAAGAATTTGCGTCCTGTTTTGACCCTGGCTAGCGTCTCACTATATAGCATCTGGATCCAACTGATGTATTTTGGGCCTAAGCCATAATGTTGCAAAGTAGTGAACAGCCATTTTAATTAAGTCGAACGCCTTGACTGCATCCAGGGAAGCCACTACACAATGGCTCTCCCAGGTGTTGGTGCAGTCTATGATGTGATGGAGTTGACATAGGTTTCACATTGTGTTCCTCCCTGGCACATAACTATTTTGTTCTGGGTGAATGAGGCCAGTTATTAAGTCTGTTACCCAGCAGTGCAGAGTATTTTACTGTCCTTTTTTAATAACGACAGCGGTCTGTATGAGCTGCATTCTGTGGCAGGTTTGTTTGGCTTGGAGAGAGGAATGATTATGGATTCTCTCACAGATCTAGGCAGGATACCCTGGTCATACGCTTCATTCAGCATGTCTAATAATGGGAGTGCCATTTCCTATGCAAATTCTTTTAAAACTTGCTTGGTAATTCGTCTGCACCGGGGGCTTTGCCTGATGGCAGGCTTTTTATAGTGGTGATTAGTTCCTCTTAGGTAATAGGGGCCTCTAGCTCTTCAGCCGCTGTGTTTTTTAGGCAGGGAAGTTTAATCTGTGCCAGAGCCACTTCTAGTTCTGAGGGTTGTACCACAGAAGTATTTTTATACAGAGCGTTCTAGAAATCAAAGAAGGTGCTGTTTATTTCTGGTTGTGTAGTATGTACCATAGCGAAAATAATTTCCCGCTTGACGTCACTCTTGTAAAACCAGGCCAGTAGCTGTCCAGGCTTGTCTCCTTCTGCATGTTACCTTTCCGTATATATTTTGCGTAGCTAAGTCTGCTCGGTCTATCCCAGTGTGTCAAACATTCCTGTTTTAGCCTAAGCATGTCTGGTACGCAGATGTTTGCATTCCCTGCTTCTTTTTCTTTGTTTTCCAATTCCTTTTCAGCTTTACTTCATTCCCTAGTGATGTCGCTTGTATCCCCCCTGATTTAGCTATGGCCTTGCGTCTAATTACTACTTTGAACGCTTCCCACAGTGTGCCTGCTGATGCGACACTACCCGTATTGTGATGGAAGTAACTGTCAATACTCTCTTTCAGGTGGTCCCTAAAGACTTTGTCTTGCAGGGCCTCACCCCTCAGTTTCCAAGTCGGGATAGACGCTCTCGGAGGTGTCGCTTGCCATATGAAAAGGGGGGCATGATCTGACAAAATATGGGCCTTGTATGCTGCTTCTGTGAATTCACCCGATATATTTTTGCGTGTGAAAAAATTGTATATTCTGGTATGTATGTCGTGTGGGGCGCTGTAATGTGAGTAATTTCTTGAACTTGGGTGGAGTTTTCGCCAGATGTCTGTCAGGTCAAATGATTGAAGTAATACATACAGGATTTTGGCTGGGGAAGTGAGACGCGTTAATTTACTGTCTGATCTGTGTAGCAGTGGGTAACATACGCAATTAAAGTCACCCCCCCATATTTCGGCGCTATTCGTGTATGGGCCAATTCTAAAGTACATGGACCTAAAGAAAGCTGAGGCATCGTGGTTTGGGGTGTATGTGTTGTTGATGCATATCTCCTTATTTTCTAGGAACCTGAGTACCATAATCATTCTGCCTTCATTGTCTGGGACAATCAGTAGAATTTATATGGGCACTGTTGGTGCTATCCAGATTAAGACTCCCCTTGCATATGCCGAGTAAGTGGAGCCCACTGCGTTACTGCTCCATTTCCTAGCTAGTGCATTTTGTCTCTCCTTAGTTAGGTGCATCTCTTGCAGTAGTGCTGTGTCTTTTTGTGTATGAAAATATGCCATAAGCCTATTTCTTTTTATATAGTTGTTTAGACCCCGGACCTTCCAGGTTATCAGTCTAAGGGTGTCTGCCATTTATGGGTATTTGGTTGTGTGGCTATGTCCACCTTTATCTCTGTGCGCGCTGTATACTTGATATCGTGGGCGACGCACAGGGATCTGCTGGCTGGTTCTAATTTCTGATACAAGGGCGGTCCGAGGTCGAGCAGACAAACATAACTTTGCCCTCCACCCAACCTATTACGAACTACTGTCGCCCAGCTATACTTGGCATGCTCAGTGGTTCCAGCTCACTTCCCATGCACCGTTTGAGTCAGTTCAATGATGTCTGGTGTATGGCAGGTGGATACTTCAGAACTAGTATCCTAAAGATGTGAATGCACAGGGGTGGAAGTCTCGCTGTGTGCTTGTACGTTTTTTGTCGTACCAAGTCTTATTTGTATTTCTTCCTGCTTTCTTTGGCATCATTGCGTTGGTTGCTTGTTGAGAGCATGTGTGATATCCTTTGGATTTACGGGCTTCATTTCAGCAGTGGTGCTAGCCTCTCAGGGTCCATCCAATCTTGTGAGTCTTCTGGGGCGTCGAAAAAGAGAACTTTGTTTTGTTTTTGTGTAAGACTTTCAGGCGTGCAGGGTACAGCAACATATATTTCAAGTTAGCCTTGCAGAGCCTATCCTTAGCTGTAGTGAACTGCATTCTGTGTCCCTGTATTAATAGGGTGTAATCTGGATGTGCAGTTATTTCAGCTGATGGTCTTTGTATAGTGCCTCCTGTTCGGAAATGCGCCAATATCTTTTCTCTGTCCTTGTAATTCAATATCTTGGCTATTATACGAGGAGGGGTTACTCCTGGTGGAGGTTTCTTGATTAGCGACCTGTGCGCGCATTCAACTGTGAATCGTTGGGTAAGGTTAACGGGTCCAATTTCCTGTAATAGCATGTTCTCTACATATGTTGTAGAGTCAGACCCTTTGTCTCATTCTGGCAGGCTTATGATCCTTACGTTGTTCCTCCGGGCTCTCCCTTCGGTGTTATCCGCTCTGACTTTGAGGTTTTTAACTTGCTGTTGTTGGATTCCTGTGTCTGCTGGCATTGTTTTTATGCTTGTTGGGTTTTCTGCGACCTGTTTTTCTAGTGTCCCAGTTCTTTCTGCCAGTGAGCACACATCTTGGCGTAGGAGCCACATATCAATAATGACAGCATCTAGTTTGGCTTCCGGTGAGGATTTCAGGGCTGCTATGGCCGCTAATATTTGTTGTTCTCCGCCATTTTGGTCATCCATGTCAGCCTCTGGGGATTTGACTGTGTCCTGCCCCACTTTTCGTATATGCTTCTATTGTAGGTTGTTTGGACTTGTTTTTGGTCGCCTTATGGGGCACGTGGGAAGCTGTTTTGCAGAGTTTGGTAGCTGTGCACTGATGTATCCCGCAATTAGGTCCCTAGTTTTTCCCGTTCTTGTGTGTGGCTGCTGGGTGCTGTCTTTTGTGAGCTTTATTTGAGTTGTCCTGCTTGGGCCATTGGGTTTACTCAATTGATGCTATGGTGGGATTCTGTCTTGTGGCTGACTATTGGTTCCGGGTGTCTGGCTATATCTTCAGGTGTTCTTCTGTACACCAGCTTTACAGGTTGTGAATCCCTTACTTGTGCTTGCTGCGTCTCATCTGTTTACTGTTTAATTGGTGCAAGTTTGTGTTCTGGCTTCCCACCCATGTGTTGTGTACTCGTCTCTGTCTCCGGAGCGTGTAGTTTGGCTAAGCTTGTTGCTATGACCATGCGTTCCCTCCCGGGTGTTCGGGGCGTTTCGCTATGTGCAGGTGTCAGATCATAAATTTGTGCAGTGGTGCTGCATTGTGAGAACGAGTTTATACTAGTTTACACTGCTAGTCCCTCTTCTTTTGATGCTGCATCAAGTAGTTTGTGGCTTATTGCAGGAGGGACAGGGTTTCCGACGCGCACACACTGTAGTTTGCTATCACCCACCTTTCTTCTTTCTGTACTCCGAACGGGGTTCCTTATCATCAGGTACATTTCACCTCTCGGGGGTATGACTGCTTGGGTTGCTGTGTGGCCTACAGCATCCCTGTGTACGTCCTGTGCCGCACTGTCACAGGGATAATCACAGTGTCTCTCACAGTTCCTATCTTGATGACGGATTGCAATGCTGTGGCGGATTCACCGCTCGTGGAATGTTTGTGCCGTGGTATGGCGCCATCTTGGTCTCTCGGGGTCCTCTTCTTCCGAGACTCGCAGGGGGTTTCAGCGCTCGTTCTGCAAGCGGGTCTTGTGTTTGCCTGCACCGCTAGCATTTTCTGAGTGTCTGTCAAGGATATAAGCACTCAGCTAGTCGATCCTCCGATAATTGCATGGATCAGTGCGGAACTCGCAGGAGCCACATGGAGTGCGACTCCACTTCATGGCGGTTAGCCACACTCCATCCTTCCTTCTTCCTCTTTCTTTAGCTGATCGATAACCGAAACTTGCTTCACAGGCGGTAAACGCTTGGACCATCTGTCGCACATTCGACTATCCCTCATGATCCCGATTCCTTGGGTTCTGTACCATTAAGTTTACTTTTCTTCAGAAGAATCAGGTGCAACGTGTTCTATTCTTATGTTTAGTTGGAGAAAACGCAAGTTCAAAGATGACCGCCTGATTTGCTCGTTTAATAGCTGAGCGTGCATGCTTTTCTGTTGGTCTTTTTTAGTCTCTTGCTGGGACTTCCTCCAGTTTCATATACAGCACAGGTGTCTAGAAGCCAACAGTCTCTGGCAATAATAGTATCTGAAATGCAAGGAGTGCGTTACATTTTGCAAGAGTTCACCGATTGCTGTAATAGAACGGCCAGGGTCCACTTTAGAGTAATGCAGGCATATTGATATGAGCAATTCTTTAAGTGGAATGCAAAATCGTGCAGGCCCTAAAAAGAGGCAGCAATGGGTATCCGAGTCAAAGTTAGTACCAAAGGCTTGGCCTCGCCTCCCCAACTCTGCCGTTCACCCAGGATGGTCGCTGGTGTCCTTAAAACACAATGCAGTCTTCTGATGTGGGAACTGGCCTTCTCCATGTGTCTTTTGCGGCCTGTCTGAGGCAACGACCTCCAGTAGGGAACGCTTGGGGTTTTCGACCTGCTGCTCTCGTCCCTTGGTCCGTCGCTCTACTCCAATAGGTTTGCCTTTGCCCCAGAAGTGCTGCTTGTACTCGTGTTCCGTTTTGCTCAGAGTGTGTCTCTAGGCTCTGCCTTTTATCCGTGTGAGGAGAGCTAGTTGGTATCAGGTGTATGCACTTAAAGTCAAGTGCCTGATTTTGCCCGACCCGATACAGGATATGTCCAGTACGATGTATGAGAGTTAGTCTTGTTACTCTCAGTCACCCTTTTCCTCAGCCCAGTGTTTTTGTAAATGGGGGCTGGGGGTGGAAGTTGGAACCTCAGAGAATCCTAAAGAATAGAATGGGTTAGAAGAACAGAAAAGGGGGCAAATACTGCATCTCACCATCGGCTGCCTCACTCCCACTCCTCGAAGACCCCTCACCCAGGTGATCCTCCTACATTGGTCCACCCCCAGGGTCTGGATCCAAAGGCGATGGCTATGCCCTGGTGACCTGAGAGGATGGAGGGTGAGACACCCGTTGTGCTTTGGCCATGTACTGAAGGAAGCTGCTGGCCATTGGTTCGCTGGGGAACCCTTCATATTTGGATGCTTATTCACCCTTGATACTTGTATTCAGCAGTGTGTGTAGAAATTAGGTTGTAGTCTGTTCACTAAATGTGACGTGAGTGATAAAAGTGCCTATCTCCGAAGAGCTCCTCCATTTGAATGATACCCAATCTACTGAGCTACTGTGCTATGCCCCCAGTCTAAGGTGAGTTGCAGATTTTCAATTTTAGTTAAAAACCAGGATGGGTCATAGGGAGGGGAACATATCTGCAGTGCAGTTTCAGACATGCCCATTGGGTACATTAGATAGTGGCCATAGACCCCAGAGATCGACATTGTGGAGATAACATAATAGTTTCAAGTGAGAAATGGCAGGACAGCATTTTTTCTGGTCAAATGCATTGCAAGGTGCAGCAGGCATGTGGCAGTTAGTGGTGTGGTGCAGCATCCCAATTAAAGCATATAATTCAACATGAGGAACATTAAGTCCTCCTACATCATAAGGCATTGGTAGCGTTTCCCAGTCCACCTACGTGTTTTTTCTCCCCAAATTAAAGTTAGTAGAAGCGATTTAAGTTTTGCAAAGAATTGTCTATTTAGTTGAAGAGGTATATAAATGAACAGGTGGAGGCATTTGGGGAGCAGTATCATTTGACTCAGTGCTGTTCTGGCCATGAAGTAAATGGGGAGTGCATACCATCCGTTAACTTTGACCTGACACTCAGCAAGGAGTGGGCCATAGTCAGAATATATTGTGGCAGCTGTTAGGAAATATTTCTCTTTTGGCAACATTCCCGCCATAGTTTCTATGGACCCACCAATATTTTTGCTTTGTTTTTTAACCTGTTCTGACTTTTTGAGGGGAAGAAAAGCCTTCAGCTTCACTTCCTTGTTATTTGCTAATTTGTTATGGGGCAACTGATCAGTCCTGCGGTCTACCAATACTGGGAACTTTCCATTTTGTCTTTTACTCTGTGCTCTGTGTTGAACTCCAGTTGTTGTCTGTTAAGAATGTTCTTTAATGAGATTTTAATCTTCATTTGGATAACAAAACCGATGTTTTAGTACAAGAGTTGATTCATTAATTACATTACCTCTTCAACTAAATAGACAATTCTTTGCACAACTTAAATCGCTTCTACCAACTTTAATTTGGGGAGAAAAACACACATGGGTGGACTGGGAATATACATTTTCTGAAAACACAAAATACAATTTCACTCTTAACCTTTTTATTTCATTCTGAGCATCAAAGAATATTTTTACCAGATCATGCACCAAAGAGCTATGTTTTTTTTTGTTATGCTATACAAACATTTGAAATACATTTGTTTAAAACAGGGAAGTAAAGTTGGATTCAAATGACCGTGGGTAAGTGTTGACAATGATAGCAAAATGAACACTCACTTCTTAGTGTGTTCTTTATAGGTGGAATCTTATACAGTATTTTTCCTGTTTTTCAGTGCTCGCTCTCCCTTTCTTTCTGTTTCATGCACAGTTTTAGGATTGTAAGCTAAGTAGAGGGGGGGAGATGACTTTTTAGTTTGCAACTCTATCTTAACTTCCTTACTTCATTATATCTTCTATATCATTGGAGCGGGATAGAAAGGAATCGCTGCGCTTAAATGTGTAGATAGGGATTTCTCTTCTTTCAAGTGATCCTTTCAGTTATCGGATCATCGAGGCTTGATAACCTGTATTGTGGGTGTTTCTTCTTCCGTATTTAGTTTCATTTCGAGTCGCGGTCATGTGATTGTATTGTCACGTGACCGCTAGTCCTCCATTTTGGTTTGGGAACTATTTTTTTTCCTAATTTCATTAGTTTTGTTTAACTTCTTCGTAATATCTTCTAAACTAATGTTGTTTTGAATTTACATTTTAAATGAGTATGTGTTTTGTATTCACATTACTTACCATTTTTATGATGCATGAGTGCGCCATTTTGAATTGGGGACCTCAATATTCTCCTACTTTTCATCCTTACATGTGCTTTTTTTAAATTCTATATTGGTTAGATACATTGAGCATGTGCAATTCTTTGGTGCTTGACCTATAATATTTTTTCATTACATCTGCATCTATGTAAATACATACATTTAACTACATTTTACAAATATTTCAGTCTTTGTCTCTAACATTCAATTTTCACTGGCTGAACGGCTTTTGAGGTAGTTCCATTAGAGGAGATTAATCAGTTCTGCATCTGTGTTCAAACCTGTATGTCAACCAGGGGCGTTGCTAGGGGGGGCTAAGGGGGCTGTAGCCCCTGATCTTTTGGTTGTAGCCCCGGATAGAATCTCAGGAGCTACAGCCAAAAAACTAGCTAGCCCCCAGTCCCAACAGTTCCGACATCAGTTTAGCCCCGGGTCTTTTCCAGACCTAGCAACTCCGCTGATGTCAACTGTCAAGAGTAAATATCCAAAATGCTTCTCTGGATCTAAGTATTTTTTCCAAATTTCCACCTCTCTGTGGCTTGGTTATTCTTTCAATTCCAAAAAACGTCATTTCATTTTTGGGTTGATTGGTATGTTCTGTCAAGTGGTGGTATCCTAGTGGGTATCTCATGTCCTTCCTGTTGATGCTCCAAAATCTTCTTGAATTCTTGTTTTCACTTTCCTCATTGTGCTGCCTACATAGCTTTTATTGCATATGCATTGTATTGCATATATTACCATTTTTGTGTTGCAAGTTCATGGGACCTCTGGTGCTGCCCAGGATCCTGTAATCTACATGTATTAAAAAGCATGTGGTACTGCTGGCGGTTATCCTTCTCTTCTGAAAGAGGCTAACATTTAGGTTTGAAAAAGCCACATTTAGATTCTATTAGGCCTGAGAACTATAGACCAATTTCAAACCTCCCCTTTAGGCACAATCATATATGGCGTGGTTGCTAATGTTATGTTACTTGGCATTTATATAGAGCCTTATGTATCATTGGTATGATCTCAAAGCGCTCCATCTGTTCCGTCCATCCATCAGTTCAGTCCACAGTGTCCGTTTTCATCCATTGCATGTTCCATCCACTCGGTTCATTCCGTCTGTTCTATTTGTTAAGACTACTCATCCTTTTCATTCCTTCAATCTTCACGTTCCTCACATCCGCTCCATCTACTCCTTCCGTTCCCAACCACTCCTTCCATTCCCATCCACTCCTTCCGTTCCCATCCACTCCACCTGTTTCATCTGTTCCATTCACTCTATATGTTTCATCCATTCTGTCTGTTTTTTCTTTAATGCTTCTGTCCCATCCACACCTTCCGTCCCATCCACTCCTTCCGTTCTATCTATATCATCCGTCCCTTTCATTCCAGCTCATACGTCCACTCCATTCCACGTGTCTCATTTGCACCATTCGTTCAGTCTGTTCCATCCCTTCCTTCCATCCATCCATTCGTTCTGAAAAGTAGACTCAGTCCAACAAGCTCTTCGTTCAATCCGTTCGGTTCGTTTCAACCACTCTATCCGTTCCATTCACTCAGTCTGTTCTGTCTGTTCTGTCCGTTCCATCCATTGTATTCATTCTGTCCACTCCTTTTTGTTCCATATACTCCATACGCTCAATTCGTTCACCTTTTCCGTACATTTCATTCTTTTATCCACTTTATCCATCCATTCCATCCTTTCTACGCGTTCGATCTACTTCATCCGTTCCATCCACTTCACTAATCAACTATCTGACTTTTTGGAAAAGGGACATTTCTTAATTAGCTTGCAATCAAGAGTCCTTCCACAAATGGAAACGACTGTTCTTTATATTTGTGAAAAGGTGCTGGATCTACAGGAACGAGGCAATGTGGTTGCCCTCATCCTCCTAGATCTATCTGCAGCATTTGCTACTGTGGAGTACAGTATTTTCCTGCAACGGATAGAAGAGGTTATGAATATCTCAGGCTCTGCATTAGTGTGGCTGAAGTCTATTCTTAAGGACCGTCAGAGTCCAAGCAATTTTGTTTCTTCTCGACAGAGGCTATCCTGTGGCGTGCCACAGTTGTCAGCTTTATCACCCCTACGTTTTAATACTGATAGGTTCCCTTTGGCCATTTAATTGACAAGACCCTGCTTTTATGTCAGCTACAAGCTGACGATACACAAATTCTGGTTGACCTACAAAGTAATGCTAATGATGGTCAAGCTGTAGAAGAGTGCCTAGGCTTTGTGTATCAACAGATGCAAAATTATTGTCTTTGCCTAAATGGTGATAAAACAGAAATTTTACTGTTAGGCAGGATGGCAAAATCACCTCTACCTTTTTTACCGCGTGAGGGCATGATGAATAAGACACAGACAACAGATTCAATTTTGTTAAATCTTTTATTAACTTTAAAACGCAGGGTGGACTAATGCCTATCTTGCCCTATTCTAAGGTGGGATTTCCCTACCTAGAGAAAAATTTTGGATAGTCTGTGTCAGGAACTCCAACTAAATATTAAAGTTACTCACTGTAGTGTCTAGAGTACTCAGAATCCTTAGTCCCCTTTCCTCCATCCTTGTGGCATCCCCCAACATGGGGACGGTACCAGAACCTTTGGCAGTAAATTTAGTCTATCGGGGCCCTGGGCGTCAGAACGCCCCTGAGGGCCCTGTCCTCAGGTGCCTCACTTCAGTCCCCTTTTAACACATTGGACGCTTTAATACCTGGCTATACTCAATACTTTAGCTCCTGGCATACAAGCGGGGGAAGGTGGGTGGGAAGTATGGAGGAAAGGGGACTAAGGACTATGAATTTAATTACTCATACGTCCCCGTCCCCTTTCCTGCATCCATGTGGATGATTCCTCAGAACAAGACCAAAGGGTGGAGCTGCGATAACCGGTCTCATATCTAGGACAAAGCAGAAAGGTTCTTCAGGACCGCCTGGATGAACTCTGCATCTGACTGGAGCTGGCATCCAGTGAATAGTGCTTACAGAACGCAGACAAAGCCCAAGTAGTTGCTCTGCTGATGACATCCCAGGAAGCATGTCTCTGAAACACAACGGCCATGGCTCTGACCGCATGGTCATGAATCCCAGCAGGTATGCCCATTGCTGTATACACCTCCAAAATGGCCAGCACCATCCAACGGGCGATAAAAGCTTTCAAAGCCTGGGAGCCGGGTGACGTGCCCCCAAACGTGATGAACAATATCTCAGACTTCCTGAAGGAGTTAGTCAGAGAGGGGTAAAACTTGAGGACTCTCTTGAGGTTCAAGGAATGCAAAGCTCTTTCAGCATCCGACTGCGGGTTTGTATTGAACACAGGCAGGCAGATCTTCTGATTTAGATGGAATGGAGTAAACACCTTGGGCAAAAGTTTTGGATGAGTGCGCAGGATAACCTTTTTGTTATGAAACGTGGTGAAGGACTTGCATGTTGACAAAGCCTGCAGCTCGCTGACCCTGCATGCCAAAGTTAACACCACCAGCAAGAACGTTACCAGGTACGAAAGTAACTTGTTCTTCGAGGGGATTGGGTCCTCCGACGTATTGCATATCTATGACAGACTCCCAAAGCAGTACCAAGCAAGGAGGTGGGAAAGAATTTATAATACAAATTTAGCATGCCCAATCAAATAGCGGAATAGAGAACTGCCTTGCCAAAGGCCAGATCTTGCCCCCTGATGGAATCAAGGGAATTGTGACGTACAAAAGTATGTACTGAAGCCCAGATGGCTGCATCACAGATGTGACGAATAGGAACTCCCCTCTGCAGGGCAGTAGACGCAGCCACTCCTCTTGTAGAATGGGCCCGCAAGCCAGCCGGAGGGTCCTTACCCGCCAAGCGGTAACACTCGGAGATAGCTAAAATAATCCAACGAGACAAAGTCTGTTTCGTCACAGCTTGTCCCAAACGCTTTCCATCATAACCAATGAAAAGTTGATCGTCCACTCTGACCCGGGACATGCGCGAGATATAAAAGCGCAACGCTCTCCTAGGATCAAGCCTATGGAGCCTCTCCTCTTCCTTACCAGGATGTGGAGGAGGATAGAACGCCGGAAGAACAACCTTCTGGCTCAAATGAAATTCCGAAACCACCTTGGAAGAAAAGAAGGACGAACTCTAAGGACAACCCTGTCCTTGTGAAATACAGTGAAGGGTGGCTTAACTGAAAGTGCCTGGAACTCACTCAGTCTGCGAGCGGAAGTAACCGCAACTAAAAACACAGTTTTCAGAGTTAACAGCCTCAAAGGGCAAGAATGTAAAGGCTCAAATGGAGCACCCATAAGGAACTTAAGAACAAGGTTCAAATCCCAACCTGGCACCAAAAAAGATGACGGAGGGAACACATTAGTGAGCCCTTTCAAAAACTACAAAATTAAAGGAATCTTAAAATAGGAACACTCTTCAGACGAGCGCTTAAATATGGACAGCGCCGCCAGGTAACCTTTAATGGTCCCCACTTGCAAGCCCATGTGGGCCAAAGAAAGCAAAAAAGACAAACCCATAGGAATGTCGCATTCAAAAGGATCCACATTCTGAACTCTGCACCAGTCGCAGATCTTTCTCCAACGGCAACGGTACAGAGACTTAGTTGCCGGCCGCCTGGCCGAGAGCAACACCTCCATCACCTCTTCAGGGAGGTCCCAATCCTTATACCTCAACCTTTCAGAAGCCAAGCGTGAAGATTGAGGGATATGACCACTGGATAGAGAACCTGACCCCCCTCCCATGGGAGCAGATCGTCTCGGTAGGGAAGACGACGTGGAGGGCAGATGGACAAGTCTAGAAGGTCCAGGTACCACTTCCTCCGGGCCCACGCCGGAGCAATGAGGATCATCCGGGAACCGAACCCCCGTTACCTCCGCAACACTAGCGGGATGACGGGGACTGGAGGAAACGCGTACAGCAGTGGAAATGACCACTCCACCACAAACGCGTCTCCTAAGGCTCCTTTTGGAGGAAATTCCCGCGAGCAAAACCTTTCCCACTTCCGGTTGACACTGGAGGTGAAGAGATCCACTTGAGGGGTCCCACAAAGGGCGAAGATCTCCAGGAGAATCTCCTGAGCCAGCTCCCACTCATGAGAGATCGTGCTCTGCCTGCTCAGAGCGTCCGCCGTCTCGTTGTCGTCTCCGGCCAGATGAACTGCCGAGATCGAAACTTCCTGCTGGATGGCCCAGAACTCGAGCTGCATCACCTCCCTGCACAGCGGAAGTGACCCTGCCCCCCTTTTTGTTGAGGTAGTGCATGGCCACCGTGTTGTCCGTCAGAATCAGGACACTCTTCCCACGCACAGTCGGCAGAAAAGCCTTCAGGGCTAGCCTGACGGGCCTCAGCTCCAACAGATTGATATGGAGTCTGGACTCCGACAGAGACCAACGACCGCTGACTGTCAGCTTGTTGGCATGAGCTCCCCATCCCGTGAGGGATGCGTCCGTCACGATCGTCACCTCCGGCCAGTGCAGCCAAAATGGGGCACCCTTCATCAGGTTGCCCTCGACGGCCCACCACAGAAGCTCCTGGGCTACCGAGGGCGGCACCTGAACAGGGTCCGACAGCCTGCCGGAGGACTGAGACCACTGGAGCTTGAGTGCCCATTGCAAAGATCTCATCCGCAGACGAGCCTCTGGCACCAGAAGAATGCAGGATGCCATGAGGCCGAGCAGTCTCAAGAACTCGGACACTGGGAGAGTCTGGGCAAACAAACTTGTGCACCATCTGCTGAATGTGAAGAGCCCTCACCTGAGGAGCAAAACACTGCCCCAGGGACATGTCGAGCACTGCTCCGATGTACTGGAGCCGCTGTGTTGGCGTCAACTGGGACTTCTTTAAATTGAGGGAGAAGCCCAGCCTGTGAAGGGAGTGGCAGGTGATGGACAGATGATCCAGGACTTGCTCGGGAGAGCTCCCCCTGATCAACCAATCGTCCAGGTAGGGGTAGACGTGAATCCCCCCTTGCCTGAGATGCGCTGCCACCACCACCATGAGCTTGGTGAAAACCCTCAGGGCGGAGGTCAATCCGAACGGCAGGACCCGAAACTGAAAGTGCGAGTCGCCAACTGCGAACCTCAGGTACTTCTTGTGCTTGGGATGGATCGGCACATGGAAGTAAGCATCCTTGAGGTCGAGTGACACCAACCAGTCCTGAAGCTGAAGGGCCTGAAGGACTTGAGAGAGAGTAACCAACTTGAACTTGTCCTTCCTGAGGAGTTTGTTCAAACCGCGCAAGTCCATGATGGGTCTCAATCCCCCGTCTTTCTTCGAAATCAAAAAATAAGGGGAATACCATCCCTTGTTCCTCTCCGCTACAGGCACCAGTTCTATGGCGCCTTTCTCCAGCAGGGCTTGAATTTCCTGCGCAAGAAGCGGATCCAGACTCTGCAAAGAGAGGTTCCCCGGTGGATTGTCACGAGGCCTGTGCCGAAAGGGAAGACAGTAGCCGTGGGTTATGATCTCCAGAACCCACACAACTGAAGTAATGGCATGCCACTCTACAAGATGCTGCGCCAGCCTTCCCCCAACCGGCGAACCATGGGACATGGCCTCATGACTGAGTGGGAGCGGCTGCAGCGTTACCTGAGGGCAAAGAGGCAACTGCCCGAGCGGCCTTGGCACCACGGGTACCCTGTCGTCCACCTCTGGTACCCCTGCGTTGGCCTCTTTGACTGCCAGCTCCTCTCGCTTTATTGAAGGACGAGTAATAGCGAAAGGAACCACCCCTCCACTGCTGTCCCCTAGGATGAAAAGGCGGAGGTTGGCGAACTGCAGCACCCAACGACTTCGCTGCAGCTTTTGAGGTCTGCAACCTCTCAAGGCTCTCGTCAGCCTTGCTGCCAAAAAGGTGTTCACCGTCAAAGGGCATGTTGAGGAGCCGGGACTGCACATCAGGAGCAATCCCCGACTTCTGCAACCACGCAAACCAGCGTATCACGGTGCTCGCCGCCATGGACCGACTGAACGGACTCACACATGGCATCCTTACCATCCTGGACCATAGCAAGGAAACCATCCCGTTCGTCCCCTTCGGGAATATGTTCAGCCGCTAACGCAACACAGTTCCACAGAGTGTGTGTGAAACGAGACAAGGCACAAATGGAGTTGGCCGCCTGAAGCGCCATACCACCAGAAGAAAACACTTTCTTCGCCCAGCCATCAAAACGTTTGTCGTGCCTATCAGGAGGGATGGTAGGGTACGACGCCTGCTTTGTCGGGGCCGTGGCCGCCTGCACCACCAAACTCTCCGGAGTGGGGTGCCTGGTCAAGTAGCAGGGGTCGCTACTGGCTTGACGGTATTTTCGCGACAAGGATCTGCCCACCGCCGGGAGACTCTCCGGAGCAGTCCAAGCCACCGCCACCCTTCTCTGTAAAGCCATATGGAACGGCAGTACCGGGTCAGTTGGGGGACCAACATCAAGGATGTCCGTTAGATCATCCTGCACAAACTCCCCTGGGGGAGCAGACCATCCCAAGTACTCAGAAACCCTAGCCATAAGGCGCCGGTACGAGGAATCGGCATGAGAGCCAGGCTCAGGCCTACAAAACTCCACCTCCGGAGAGGTGTCCAGTCCACTGGCATCATGCAGTGACTGCCTCAAATCGTCAAACTGACTATGGCCAGAGACAATTTCATCTGGAACCTGACTAGGAACCAGGCCATCAGAATCCTCATCCGCCTCTGAAATGTATTCCAGGTGGCGAAAAGAAGGCACCCGAGAGTGCTTGCTCTTAATCAGAGCCTTCCTAGGGGGTTCCCCCGTGCCACGGGGTACCTCCGACACGAAAGGCGTCAATGGCGTCGAGCGAATCGGCGCCGGCGTCGAGAGAACAGGCATCGGTGCCGAGAGGATCAGCGTCGACGTAATCGGCGTCGACGTCAGATGCAGCGTCGCCAGCATCGGCGGCGTCGACACAGCCCTCGAAGCCGGAGCCCCAAGCGTGACCTGTGTCGACGACTTCCTCGGACCCGGAGCCTCGAGAAAGCCTGTCGACGCCCCAGACGTCGATGTCTTTCTCGAGGACCTCACAGGTGCACACGGTCTCGAAAGCGTCGAGGACCGGGACCTGGAATGGGTACGTCGAGAACGAGTCTCCTTGTCCGAACGGGACCTCTCCCATGACTCGTGCCGACCACTCTTGCGAGCGGTGTCTCTCGACCTCTCACGACCGACCCCACTCTGGGGCATGGACGGCTTAGTACCCTGCGACTCAAGAATCGCCATCATTTTCTTCCCGAAGGAAGCCCATTCCTCCGGCGTCGCACGGCTGGTGGGGTAAGCGACGTGCCGGGCAGAGTCCTCCGAAGAGGACCTGGAAGACGACCGGTGTCAACGCTTCCGAGAATGCCTCGAAGAGGCTGAGGAGTGGCGAGACCGACTCCTAGAAGGAGACCCATGAGACTTCCGACGATGACGCGGAGAGTCACCCCTCGAATCATCCGTCGAAAGCCCCGCAGACTTCGACTTCCAGGGCTTGGACACCCGACCTACCGACAACTTCTTCTTACGTTCGCGTAAGGCTTTGGACGTGAGCGACTGGCAGTCGATACAGTCATCCGTGTCATGGGCCTCCCCGAGGCACCAGTGGCAGGCGTCGTGCGAGTCCGTCACCGACATCTTGGGCCCACACTCCCCGCACTTCTTGAAACCCGGACGCGGGGTCGAAGACGAAGTAGAAGACCTCTTCACACGAAGGATTTTCACAAAAACGAACAGGTTCGAAGAATCGAGAAGAACAGAACTCCAAAGAGTCGAGGCGTTAACCGAGATTCACGAAGCAACACGTTCACGGAAAAAACGGAACTGAGGCTACGGGCATCGTGCGTCCTACTTATCACATCGGATGACTTCGGAGGAGGTCCTCGACGACGGCGCATCGACGTCATCGACGCAGGACGCAGAAAAAAGTTTCCCAAGCAGCACAGCTGTGGTGATTACATGTCATAGATATGGAATACGTCGGAGGACCCAATCCCCTCGAAACAATGTTCCCGTCTACCCCAGCCCCCGTCCTCCATAGGAAAACATTGAGAACAAGTCCCTTTGTCTCATATCTACATTCCACTCACCTTTTTACTGAGTTGGGTATCCTGCCCTGGGATAGCCTTGGGTCTGGAAGAAAGAACCCTTACCTTTCCTTTGGTGAACTGTTATATAACCTTTAACTAATTTGAAACTAATCACCACTACAAGCCCACTGCATCCTTTCTAAAGAGCATACTTACTGGTGAGAAACATTGTGTTGGACCCTGTGACTTGTGGCCAGAGGACCCCATTCATATTAGGGTTTGGACATCTATAGTTAGGATACTGTTCTTGAGACCGATTCTCAACATTTACTGCTTCTAACTTACTTAAATGTACTGCTTGACTAGTTATCTGATGTCTATTAAATCGACCTAATGGTGATTGTATATATTTGTATGTAGAAACGTGGGATTATAATCCACATACACTGGAGAGATGGAGCAAGTTACTTACCTGTAACTGTTGTTCTCCAGCATGGGTCTGGCATGGATTCACATGCTCATGAATATTCCCCGTCGTCAGGCCGGGAATCCTCGGTAGAGAATAAAATCAGTATCAGTTTTGTTTCTGATCTGTCTTTCTTAGTAGTAACCAATCACTGGTATCTGGGTCATACTGCCCCCAGCCAATGACTGCCCTCTCCCTAAGCCCCACCTCTGGCAGCCATCCTCAGATTTGGTAGTACGCCAGGTGGCAGCAGGACCAAGAGAAGAGCCGCAGAGGGGTAGGTGGGAGGGTTCGCATGTGAATCCATGCCAGACCCATGCTGGAGAACAACAGTTACAGGTAAGTAACTTGTTCCTTCTCCAGCATGGGGTCTGGCATGGATTCACATGCTCATGAATAAAAGAATACATAGCAGTATACACATGCACAACCACGGGAGGTGGCAACAGGCTCAACATTAAGCAATACAACAACTCCACATTAAGCATCTCTTACCTTCTCACCAGGCTCCCCTTAAGCGAACAGGTTGCGCAGCACTGCTTGGCCGACCCTGGACTCCTCCCTGGAGTCCCGATCGACGCAGTAGAATCTTGTGAAGGTATGCGTAGACCTCCACGTAGCAGCCCCGTAGATGTCCAGCAGGGGCACACCAGACAGGAACGCCGTGGTAGCAGCGATCGCTCTGGTCGAATGGGCTCTCGGACGGCTGGGCAGCGGTCGGTTTGCCAACCGGTGACAATGCATGATGCAGCCGGAGAGCCATCTGGAAATGGACAACTTCGAGAGAGCCTTCCCTTGATACACAGACCCAAAGTTCACAAACAGTTGTGATGTCTTCCGAAAACTCTTTGTGCGGTCCACGTAGAACTTCAGCGCTCTAGCTACATCCAGCGAGTGCAAAGTCCTCTTGGCCGGTGTCGAAGGCGACGGGAATAAAACTGGTAACACCAAGGGCTTGTTGAGGTGGAAGTCCGACGGCACCTTGGGCATGAAGGAGGGGTGCCTCCTCAGCACCACCCTTGTGTCATGAAAAGTCAAGTAGGGAGGCTTGCAAGATAGGGCCTGAATCTCTCCCACTCGCCGTGCAGAGGTGATGGCCACGAGGAACGTTGTCTTCCAAGACAGGAACTTCAAAGGCGCCAAATGCATAGGCTCGAATGGGGCTCCCATGAGCCTGGTCAGCACCACATTAAGCTCCCACGCCGGGGCAGGAGCCTTCACCGGCGGGAATGATCAGAATAGTCCCTTCATAAATTCCTTCACCAGGCGATGAGACCACAAGGACGCCCGTCCCGTAGTCCTGGTATATCGGGAGATGGCCGCCAGATGTATTTTTATGGAGGCGTGAGCCAGT
This sequence comes from Ambystoma mexicanum, assembly GCF_040938575.1. Taxonomy (NCBI): domain Eukaryota; kingdom Metazoa; phylum Chordata; class Amphibia; order Caudata; family Ambystomatidae; genus Ambystoma; species Ambystoma mexicanum. The sequence goes on from NC_090930.1 coordinate 1,347,345,321, forward strand.
CCAGCTTTGGCCAGCGACAGTAGGTACGGCAGCACTTGAGGGGCCGTAATCCGCAAAGGGTTAATCTTCTGTGCACGGCACCAGACAGAGAACCTCTTCCATTTATGACCATAGCACTTGAGGGTGGAGGACGCCCTGGCCTTTGCAAGAACCTCTCTGCAATCAGCCGGGATATCATACCCTGCAAACTCTAGCGCTGCAGGAGCCAGGCCTGCAAGTTCAGTGACTGCGGATCGTGATGGAGAATGGTGCCTCCTTCTATGGAGAGAAGATCTGCGTCCGCCGGCAGCTTGACTGGTGGGGACGTTGACAAGTCCAGAAGGTCCAGGAACCAGATCTGCCTCGGCCACGCCGGTGCGACGAGGATCATCCTGCACCTGGACTTCTTGAGCTGGTTGATGAGGCGGAGCAGCAACGGCAATGGAGGGAACGCGTACAGAAACAGGCCGTCCCAAGGGAACAAGAAAGCATCGCCCATGCTCCTCGGCTGTGGGAACCTGCTGGCGAACCTCTGGCACTTGGAGTTCGTCGCCGTCGTGAACAGGTCGATCTGGGGTTTGCCCCATCGTTGAAAGAGTCGATCTACTTGATCCTGGCGCAGTTCCCACTCGTGGCACGAGCGCAGCTCCCTGCTGAGTGAGTCGGCGATGGTGTTTTTTATCCCTGCCAGGTGGATGGGAACCAGAAACATCCCCTGGGCGACTGCCCAGTGCCACAGATCCTGGGCCTCCATGGATAGGGCTGGGGATCTGGTGCCTCCTTGCTTCCGTATATAGAACATTGTGGTGGTGTTGTCGGTGAAGATCCTCACCACTTTGCCCTTGAGGGACGGAAGGAACGACTTGAGAGCCCAGAACACTGCTCGGAGCTCCAGAATGTTGATGTGGAGAGACCTCTCCTCTGGGAGCCAAAGGCCTCTTGCGTGGAGGTCTCCGGTGTGGGCCCCCCAACCCTCCAGAGAGGCGTCCGTCGCCACCGTCTCCTGAAACGCCGGGATTTGAAATTCCGTGCCTGTCGTGAGGTGAGCACGGATGCCCCACCATGAGATCGCCTGACGGAACTCCTCGTCGAGAGGGATCCTGTCCTCGAAACAGCCCCCCGCCTGAAGCCAGCGGGCGTCGAGGAACTCCTGTAGCAGACGCATCCGAAGTCTGCAAAGGGGTACAAGATAGATGCATGAGGACATCATCCCGAGGAGGGACTTGATGGACCTCACCCTGGCCACGTCCGTGGCTAGCAGGCGCCGCACCTTGCCCTGGATGGTCTTGGTCCTCTCCTCCGAAGGGGAGGCCAATTGCCCCACTGTATCGAGCTTTGCTATCTGCGATGGGGCCAGGTGGGATTTGGGGTAGTTGATGGCAAACCCCAGCTCCGTGAGCAACCGGACGGTTCTCGCCGTGTGCTCGACGGTGAGTTCCCTTGTCCTTGCCCGGATTAGCCAGTGGTCCAGGTAGGGGTAAACGTGGATCCCCTGCAGGCGCCGTCGCGCCGCCACTGGTGCCAGGCACTTGGTGAAAATCCAAGGTGCCGACTTTAATCCGAACGGTAGGGCTCTGAATTGGTAGTGGCGTCCCTGAACCACGAACCTGAGGAACTTCCTGTGCCTTTTTAGAATAGGGATGTGGAAGTAAGCATCCTCCAGGTCCAAAGACGACAGGAAGTCGCCTTCCTCCAGCTGTCCCAGCACGTGCTGGAGGGTGACCATCCTGAATTTCTGCGCCTTGATGTACTTGTTTAAGCGGCACAGGTCCAGGATGGGGCGCCAACCGCCTGTCTTCTTCCTGACGAGGAAGTACCTTGAGTACACTCCGGAGCCCCTGAGCCTTCTGGGGACGAGCTCGATGGCACCTTCTTGAGCATCGACCTTACATCCAACAGCAGTTGAGGGACGTGATTTTCCTTCCTGGCCACGGGAGGAATGCGAGAGCACTTCTTTTGGAATTCCAGCGAGTGCCCGTTGGCCAGGGTGTCCAACACCCAACGGTCGGTGGAGATGGACTCCCACACGCCGACAAACTTTGTTAGCCGGCCTGCCACAGGGGTGCTTCGGTGGGGGCCCGACAACACGGCCGGGTCAGTCTTGCTTGGAGGCGGCCTTGCTGCCTTGGTGACGATGGCGGGATCCCCCCTGCTTGCGGCGACCTCTGTAGGCCTCCTGGGAAGAGGAGCGGGCCGCCTGGCGGTAAGTGGAGGAGCCACCGCTGGAACCTTTGGAGGCACCCTGTCTGCTTCTGGAGCTCCGAAAGGGCCGTCGCTGTTGAAGCACCCCTAGGGCCCGGGCCGTCTCCGAGTCGGTCTTGATGGCCTATAGAGACTCGTCCACCGCCTTACCAAAGAGGTTGTTGCCATCGAACGGCATGTCCAACACTCTGGTCTGGACGTCCTGGCGAAAGTCTGTCGCTTTGAGCCATCCTCGTCGTCGGAGGCAAACTCTGTTGCCCAGTTGGCGAAATCCGGTATCGGCAATGTCAGTTGCCACAGTTATGGCGTGATCCGATGCCACCTCGCCTTCCTGCAGAATTTCTAAGGCCTCCGCCCTCTTGTCGTCAGGTAGGAAGTCTAGCAGGGGAGCTATCTTGAACCAGAGCTCCCTGTCGTAGCGGGCCACGATCGCTAAGGCATCGGCCGCCTTAATCGTCGTTGCCGCCGACGAGATGACTCGTCGTCCCATGGAGTCCAAGTTCTTGCACTCGCTGTCCGGCGGGGAAGTGGAAGTTGAAGCCGCCGCCCCGGCTGCCTTCTTCTTAGCCGCTGCCAAGACGACAGAGTCCAGCGTGGGCTGGGCCCTGAGGCACATGGGGGAGGCATCGGGGACTCTGTACTTCTTCTCGTACCTGTCCCTCTTGGCGGGTGCCGTGGAAGGGTTCTTGAGGACCGCAAGCCCCTCGTTCCAGACATCGTCGAGCAAAGGCACCGCAGGGACCATCTTCCTCTTGGCCTCTCGTCGTTGGTATAGAAACCCTTCCTTTTTTTGTTCTTCAGGGCAGAGCTGGAAGAGCTCGGATGCCCTGGTTATCATGGCGTGGAAAGAGCCAATTTCGTCGGCTGGGGCAGCCCGCGGGGGGGGGGGTTTGGGAGGGGTGATGACGGAATGTCCGCTGTGTCATCTCCGCCATCATCGTCCGTTGCCGTATCCTCTCTAGGGTCCGGCGAGGACGAGGGGTCCACAGGTCTCGCAGGCACGAAGGGCGGAGCGGGATGGACTCTCTTCCGCTTGTTCGGAGGGCTTCCCGACGGGCCGGGTTCTGGATCCTCCGTTGGGGTAATCTCGTCCTTATCTCGGTACATAAGGATTGGATTGCCAACAAAATGGCCGCCGAGCTATCCTGTGGCTCCGGTAATGGCTGTGACGGACGGGATGGCCATTCCACTGGGCCCTCTTCTACGTCGCCATCATCGCTATCCTTGATCACGTCAGCAGGGGCCGCCCCCTGGGATCGAACCCTCTCGAACCTCTCGTTGAAGCCTATGAACCTCGCCTATGCTCTTGTTGAGGCCTATGGACCTCTCGTTGAGGCCTTTCTCGGTTTCTACCAGCTCCTCCTCAGAGGCTGATTCCGAGTCTGTAATGGCCACCGGCCCCCCCCTCTTTTTCTGCCGGGGGCTTCACGGGGGTCTTAACGATGGGCTGGAAAGAGGATTCCCTCCATGGTGGCAGGGATACTCTGGGCCCAGAGGCCGTTACCACTGGCGTAGTCTCATCCGGCTTCGCCAGGGTCGCAGTGACCACTTCGGCAGAGGCCTTTGCCGGATGGATCAAAACCCTCACCACCTTAGGTGCGTCCTGGGCCTTCGCCTTGGGGGGAGGGTCAGCACCTCGCTCCCCCTTCGAGATCGACCGGGTCCGCTCCAGCGGCTTACCCGGGTTCTCGAACTTCCTCTTCCCTGAACTGGAGCGCTGGCTCGTGGGCAAACGTGCCGGGGAAGTAGCGCCCTGGCTGGCAGCCGAAGAGCCCGACCTTTTGGCGCTCCCGGTGCCAGCGGACTTGCGGTGCTTGGCCTTCTGTTGGGCACCCGTCGCCGGGGCGCCCTCACAGGACTTAGAAGCCCGCTCAGACTTTTTCCTCACCTTCTCACCTGCTGTGCCCTTCTCCGGCGAGGCGGGAACGACGATCTTGTTTGGTCCGTTCCGAAAGGTTCTTGCAGAACGCACAGTCCTTCTCCACGTGCGTCTTGTCCTCATGAAGACAGAGTCTGCATCCAGGGCAGCGCCTGAACAGCTTGGATCCGGGCGTCGAGCTTCCCTTACCTGGGCCATGTCCGTTGAGGTAGGCCGCAGATCTTCCGGAATCCTCCAAGAAGTGTAAACTCGATGAAAACTTCACCCTTGAGTGGCGTAGAAGAATTCCGAAACAGCTACCCGTTGTCGGAAGTAGAAACGGTGGAGCTTGAGGCTCGAATAAACCGAAAAAATGAGAAAATCTCCTGAAAAAGCGTGAAAACGTAAAAAACTCAAGAGCTAAACACGAGGACTCCCAACACTTGAGCGTGTGGTAAAAATCTGAGGATGGCTGCTAGAGGCGGGGCTTAGGGAGAGGGCAGTCATTGGCTGGGAGCAGTATGACCCAGAGACCAGTGATTGGTTACTACTAAGAAAGACAGATCAGAAACAAAACTGATTTTTTCTTTACCGAGGATTCCCGGCCTGACGACGGGGAATATTCATGAGCATGTGAATCCATGCCAGACCCCATGCTGGAGAAGCTCTACTTTTATACCAACTGCCATTAGGCCAAAGTGTAAATTGGGGCATCCCAGTGGGGGGGATATGTACATGGGTATACATAGGTCTTAATGCCCATGTTAATTCAATAGATACCAACTCCCCTTATCTCCAATGCCTTCACGTTGAAATACTGACTGGCATCACATTGTTAGTCAGTAATATCTATAACAGACCATATGGACCAGAGGGCATGCAAACTCTGTAAATTGGAATGGCTAAATGAGGAAAAGGGGTGAGCAAGTAATTCTAAACCAATTGTGACAATTCTTGTGGACATGAATCTACAAACTGGCCCATTTAATGAACCAAACAAACGTCTGGAAGAACATTGTATTTGGGCTATCCCTCATGTATTAGGGCAGCTCAAGAAAACAAAATGTATGACTATACCCTTCAGACAATAGATATTCCCACAACTTCTACTTTTTATAGTAGGGTTAAAACCAGCCATATAGACTACATAATCGTTGATTTGACAATTTGGAAAACTGCTAAATCTTTAGAAATCTTTATGAGGTGCAAAAGCGAAAACAAATTAGTATTGGTATCTCCCGCTATCTAATCCAGGGCCAACACAACACCAACAGGTACCCTGGTTTTGTGCCCCTCATACAATAGGAGGCTGAAATGGTATGACACAGATCTAAAATCTAATTTCCTGTTGGCATGACAAGAAATACTTAGGCCACTACAATTCCAATTGCCCTCGCCCCATATTTTTTCTAAACCAGCAAAACTAGTGAAAAATTAACTGGATAGAAAAAGTTGGTATGATGGGGAGTGTAGGATAGCTAAGACCAAGTTACTGAGGGCTCTTAAAGCTAATAATGGAGGGGAATAGGAGAAAACAAAAACATATAGATAAGAGTAAGAGTCCCTGATCAAGGGCAAAAAAAGCGAAAGCTTTGGAAGCACTGGAGGCTTAGTGGCTTGTTGCTTCGGTGGGAAATCGAACAAATAAAACCCCATTCAAGCAGCCATAACCGAAAATACTTGGCTTGGCCCCTTTGCAGGCTAACGACCCCCCCTTAATTTTGCAGACATGGCCCCAGAGTTAGTACCACTAGAACCGACAGAGGAGGAAAAGCTCCAGGTTCAGATTCTGTTCCGGTAGACTTTTACGAATTGCACAGCCAAACGCAGAGATTCTATGCAGCTCTTGTCAGGTGGGATTTAACCCGTGACTTTTTCATCAACATAATAGAAAATATTTTCTTCATGTGTAATTAAGTTACCAAAATTAGAATTACGCCCTATTTTGTTTTGAGAAAGGCTCAAGAGTAGCTGAAACATGTGTAAACTGAAGGGCACCACAACATTTTCTTTCCTTTTTCGAAATCAACTCAATACAGATTTTCTGAAAAAAAGATCTAACAAACAGTGTGGCACAGTTATTTTGTGAGGAAACCTTTCTTCTTGCAATTTAACCACGGAGGTAGGGGTGTTGGTTCCTCTGTATTACCCCACATCAACGCGAGACGTACCTACGGAAACAATATCAAGTTGCAGGCATAAGAAGTTGTACCCCGGCATGACCCCTCACTTTTTAGCAAATGATTATAGACTTATACTAGCAGTTGTACCTGTGCTTCGCATGGTAATTGGGAAGTATGCTGAACATTTCGAACAGGCACACACACATCCACAAATGTCCCTTTTATATATTACAGGGCCTGCAGTAGCGGCCCTGTAGTTATGGTCAAGTTGCTCAACTCCTAGAAAGAGAACTTTTTGGGCGGCTTATAAACCTTTGACCCCCTTCTTCCCCCGGACGGATCATCACTAAACTTTGCAAAAAAAGGATATGTCCCCCTCGGAACGATTTTGGGAAGTTTGGTGCAGTTTCGTGAAGGGGGGGGGGGGTAAAGTTGTAGGGGGGTCCCAACATTTTTAAAATCCTCAGACACAATGGAAAAAATGTTTTGCTCACACCTATAGCCCAAACCGCTGGACAGATTTTCACGAAACCTGCGCCAGGAGTAGCGGTTTGGTCCTGAAAAGATTTTTGTAAATTTGGTGCAACTCTGCCAGTAGGTTTTTTAAAAATTAGTGATATATGGGTCTGTTTCCCGGACTAATTTCCTGATTCGAAGTCCGCAGACACCTCTGCACCAATAAGAGGGTGCCTTGATGTCCGCGGACATCAAAGACGCACGCTGATTGGTTGTTAGAAAACATGAACTGCATCAGATTTTTTGGAAACGTTCGCCATGTTGGATCCGCAGACAGCTGCCGTAGTTACAGACAGCGCGTGGAGGAAAAAGTGCGGAAAACACATTTGGGGTTATTTGGTGGCCGGAAGAGGGCCTGGAAAGGTTGAGGGAGAGGAATACAGTTGATATAGAGCTGTTTTTATGGGTGAAAAACGGTGTACTTTTGCTGCCAAGTCCGCAGCCAATTATTCTGTCCGCAGACAGCGCAGTGAGAAAAAAGTCTGGAAAACAAATTTTTGGTTATTTGGTGGCCGAAAGAGGGCCTGAAAAGGGTGGGGCAGTGGAATAAAGTTGATATGGAGCTGGTTTTATAAGTGAAAGTGCAAGGGCCGCCGAGCCCGTGGCAAATTTTAGTGTCCGCAGATATCATTTGGATTGCAGGTGTCTTGTTCTTTGAAGGTGTATGTATATGGTTTAATTATATTGTGGTGGTGGTTGTGGCCACGGGTGACACAAAGCATACTAATGTGTATAGTAATTATTAGGTACTGTAGGGGCGTATGCAGTATTTGTATTATGGTGGAATGATATAACTGAAGTGTATATGGTATTTATGATGGTAGTACAATTGAGGATAGTGCTTACGGAATTTGTATTAGTTTCTTTGTGAAGATAAACAGGATAATAATTTGTATGGTTACTTAGTTCCATATGGTGATGCAGCTGGAATCTCTGGTTCTTTTTCTGTGAGAAAAAAACAGTATAATTTGTTAAGCAAGAGTTTAAAACCTTAAATTGCATACAATTCTACATATAGATTTACTGTGTTGACCCTCAAACAGTAAATTATATGTACTGTGTTTGGTACAACATTAGTGTGTGCTACACTGCTGTTGTATTAACATGAAAAAATCATTGGGGAAAAAAATCCTACTGTAATTATGTGAGTTTAAGTGTGATAGTATGTTTATTTGAAGTGTGTTGTATTTAAAGGGAATGTTTAAATTGGTTAGATACCTGTTGGCGTATTCAAACTATATTGAACTTTATAAGTAAAAATAACTGATGTCATATTTGAAGTGTATTACAATGAAGTGTGTTTTTAATGTATTAGATACCCATTGGCGTGTTCTAACAGTCTTGGATTTTAAAAGTACTATTATAGTATTTTACATGTAGTTGGCGTATTCTGTTTATTGTACTATACTTCAGTGAGTACATTTGGGGTGTAGGAATATTAAGTAGGCATTTGTTACATTTGGTGGCAACATTGGCGTATTGTAATTATATAGGATTTTACAAGAGGCATTGCAGTAACAGTAAGCTTCGAAAATTCTTGTAAATGCTGCGCCCTGATCCCTCTGGGTACGCTTGCGCATTATAAATAATAAAAACAAACAAACTGTGATGGCATAGTTGAAGAGTATTGCAATGAAGGGCATTTCTGAAGCAGTTCGATACCCGTTGGCGTATTCGGTTTATTGCGCTATACTGTAGTGACTAAATTTGGGTTGAAGGAATATTAAGTAGGTATTTGTTAGATTTGCTGGTAACCTATGTTTTGGAGTAACGGAAGTGTTGTTACATTCAAGCCAACCACTTATTTTGTTGACATATGCAGTAGTGTCCTGAAGTGGTTGTGGCACTAGAGTGGTAGATCATGCCCACTGTTGAAGGTTTTCTTGCCAAGAGATACTTGGCCATGTATAAAGCTAGTAAGCTCTACAGTTGTTTTTGTAACATCTGCATTGTACTTTAGAAGCATTAGTATCGCATATTGGCCATGTCAGTTTATTTGTATGCTGGAATGATTGTCTGAATTACAAAAAGGGCATTATATGCTATGATTTGCATTCTGCAGAACCTGGTGAAATGAAATGGATTCAGAATTTGGTATGACACATACACAAATCATTCATTAGGAATGTGCTCTTGTGAAAAACATGGTTGCAGTGAGTGCATGCATATTTCCACATGTATGAAATCTGGAAGATTTAATTTATGGGGATGTTTTAGGTTTCTAGTACTTGTCGTTAGTACATTAAGAATTCTTGTGGATCCTCCAGTGTTTTATGGTGAATTTTTCATTCCTGTACAGTAGTCCAATTCTTGCCTTATACTCAAGACAAGTGCCGTCAGGATTATTTGTGGCATTTCTATGAAGGACGAGCATTTGCAAACACAACTGGTCTGAGCTGTTTAAGTAGATGTTGAGAACAAGTGGAAGAGAAGATTGATTTCTACATTTGCATAGCAATTTACTCCAGTTGTGTTGCTGAATTTAAATGGACCATAGAGTTGTGCCTCTGTACCCTTTGATGGATCTAGAGTTGTTTTTGTAGAAGAGACCTTTGTCTCTATCTTGTGATGGACGTGTAGTTGTTTCTTGGACTAGACAGTTTCGTGGTTGTATTATTTGATGGAGCAGCAGTTCTTTTTTTCTGCAGCAGTATTGCTGGGAGATCTGCTATAGGTTCTGTTTATATTTGTTTTCTTTTGAAAGGTTTTCTTTTTTGAGGTACATATCTAGATGGGGGTGTACAGTGCACATAGCCTGTTGTATTCTAAGATGCAAGGAATGTCAGCGTTGACTGTTTGCATCACAGTTAACTAGGAATAGACCATTGAGTGTAGGCACATGTGAAAGTGCTACGTAACTCATACCCTCTTTAAAGACTGTGCTGCAATGTCAATCAATGCATGATCTAGGGTTAGACCTTGCGATTTGTGAATAGTGACAGCATATACAGGAGATGGAGAGAATTTTTCTCTGCGTATGTACATATCAAAGAACGAAACATGCTATTGTGTGGCCTATTTTATTTAACTTCTGCAAGTCTGTCAAAGTGGATGTTGACATGTTCTCATGTGGATATGTTTGGAAGCCAACAACTGTACCAACTGCTCCATTGACTAAACCTTGTTCTATATCAAGGATACATTTTAGAATTACTCTGCAGTTTAGACACAGAGTTTATATTTTTTCTAATCCAGCTGTGTTTTTCTAAGCTATTTAGTCGTATTCTTGCTTGTTGACACATAGCCATGCACTTCTAGTTTGACCGTGGAGCTGATATGTAGTATGGGTTGCATTTCTTTTTTCAACATTGTATTGTTGAATTGACTATAGCTTGCAAGGGCTGACATTAAGGACATGCATTTTATATTTTGTTGAGTTCATTGTTCCATGACATCAGGAGCAGATGTGTTTTGCCCGTATAGCTCATGGATTAGTCTAGTATTTAAGATGGATTTTGCATCTTTAGTAAGCAGACAGTACTAATGCTTTTTAAAACGTTAGCATAGGTGAGATCTGCAGACTGACGCATGTTTTGAGTTAGTGCTCTGTAGCGAAAATGTTGACAGAGATTTACATTTCCAATGCTGCTGAGTGTGTTACGGCATTGTTTGTGTCCTGTTTTGAAAATATGTAGACCTTTTACTCGTGTTAACTGTAGGAGACATCCGAAAACAATAACTTGTTTTCACCAAACAGTTCTTCATAGTCGGTTTTTAGGATTTTTTGCATTCTGAGATGAATTAAAGCCAACATGGGGTTGGAAACCATGCTTACTTCATCTACCAGGAGCACTTTCATTTGTTTCTGAATTCTGCGTTCTTCAGAAGCAGCTTCTGCTGATAATTTTAGTATTTTAATTTGTTTTGGTGTTCTACTGGGAGGAGCAGTAGTCAGTGTAAAATTACAACTTTTATGTTGCAGGCAGCTAAACCTGTGGGGCAGTTAAAACAGATGAAAGGTTGTTGTTTGTTAAGTCTTGCAGAAATGTGCTGATTATTTTAATTAAGAATGTTTTACTAGAATCAGCTTCACCACTTACATACGGGAGCAGAGGTTTATAATTTTTACAGCTACACATTTTAGTTTCATGTTTAAAACCATGTTCAATTTATTCAGGGACTTCTAGATAAATTCTGAGTTGTTCATTATTTAGCTGTGATTTGAGCACTAACAAGTCTTCTTCAGATTTTATAGATTGATACATGATATTTTCTACCTCAGTCATGGCTATTTCTGCTTCATTTAGAATGAGTGGTTCTCCAAGTGGTTCTTGTCTTCCATTAAGGAAAGGTTGACTGCCCTCAGGAGTGTCTTAAAGTACAGCTTCCATTTATTCCTCATGTTGGCGTTCATTGTCCAACATTTGTTTATATTGTTTGAAAATTACATTTGTTATTCTGCTTTCATTTGCTTTGAATGCAGCTTCAAAATGAGTCATGGTCACCTAATAATTCTTTATGTTGGGGACATTTAAATGATAACTTTATATGATTAATTAGGCTGGGTTTGGTACATTTTACTAAGCTTCTTTAACTAGTTGAGACTGAATATTTGCCAGTTATCTCATCTGGCATGACACTCTCTTTGTAGTAGTAGTTTTGGACTATGTCGTACAAGCACATGTTTTCCAAAGTAGTACTTCTGGTTGGGTAGTTGTGTGTCAATACATTTATTTTTTAATGTTCTGGCTGTTGGGATCATTTGCGGCTATTGTTTCTATGTCTTGGTAAGAACAGTGCTCTTTTTCGGAAGGAAGCTGGACCAAGGTTTAGCCAGACACTGTGTTCAGATTTGCCATACAAGGCTGTACCTGAACTGTCTGCAGCTTCGTAGCACCCGCATTCTCTATGGGAAAGCATTTTTATACCGAAACTGTACAATATTTGTGACCGTGTTTTGCCAGATGATATGTCATCCCAGAAGTCTTTTAGCTCTGTTTTCTCAGCTTTGGTGAGATAGGCTCAGATATATCTTACAACTGCAGTGGAATTGTCTGAAATGTACTGTATGTCTATATTTGCATTCCACAAGAAGGCAATGATTGCATTGTAATCATTGATGTACTTTGATGCTTCATCCCTTTTAATGTTGTATATGTTTTTTGGGGGATTTGCCCTTTACACTGAGTCTAACAGAAGACATAAAGCCATTTACTTGTCCATTTATGCAAACTGTTCTAGGGAAACCAAAGCGACATTTGTTATAGTGCATAGGAGGTCCCGGCGCCTGCAGTCACCATCACCGGCAGCGAGTATTTCCTCGTGTCACCCAGCATCTTGTCTCAATCCTCGGATCGAAACCAATGCGACATTTGTTATAGTGCATAGGAGGTCCTGGCGCCTGCAGTCACCAACATCACCGGCAGCGAGTATTTCCTCGTGTCACTCAGCATCTTGTCTCAATCCTCGGATCGCCTCTGCTCTGCCCTGGACTTAGTGCGTGGGAGTTCTTGGCGCCTGCAGTCACCAATAACATCTGCAGTGAGTCTCCAACTCCTTGTGTCACCCAGCACCTCTCTCAATCCTCGGATCGCCTCTGCCCTGCCCCTGGACCATCCACCTGTCACACTGACTCTCAAGGTCCTGGCAGGACCGTGACTGCTAGGGACACCTCCTTGCCATCTCTGAGCCGCTGCCACTGGCCCGCCACACCTGACGTCGATCCGGCTGCATGGGATTGCCCTCTCTAGCCTGCCTCCTCCGGGCTCACTACTTGGAACTCTGGCCCCAGCCCTAATGCCTCTGAAGTTTGAAGTTCTCCCTCTGCGGCTGCTTAGGATTCCAACCCTTCTTCGCCGCCAGCAACCCTTCCCACTCTAGTGCGGGTTCACTCACAGAACTTCGCTGCTTCTGCCCACCCTCCTTGCCTGACTTTGTCCTTCTCTGGTACCCACACTACTCCTGGTCCCTCACCTGCGGCCCTTCCAACTCAAGTGCGAGTGCAGCTACGGCTGACCCCTGCTTTGCACCAACCACTACCTTTCTTCCTCCACTAGCGTCTTTCTACCGCACCTGGTGCCGCCTGCAGCCCCCCCATCCTCGCCCCATCACTCTCCTAAATCGGTTCCCCGATCACCACCCCTACCTGAAACTGCCACACTGGTCTCTGCCTTCACCGTCACAAGACTCTACAGCAACGATCCATCCGTACTCGGCCTTTCTTTGAGTCCTCTGTTATGCAATTTTCCAAATCTCCTTCCCACCACACTTCCTTCCACCCTTTCCCCTACTCCCACCTTCTCCTCTCCCTCCTACTCTCCTTTCCCCTCCTAATGCCCAGCCCTCTCCCCTATCCCACCTCACACTCCTCCCCTTACACTCCTTCCCTCTCTCACCTCCCTAACCTTCTATACCCCCCCTACCGTCCACCACTCCATCCACTTGTCATGGCACTCTGGAACGCTAGATCCATCTGCAACAAAACTGCAGCTGTTCTTGACCTGTTCTTTCGCCTTAACCTCCATTTTCTTTGCCTAACTGAAACCTGGATTCCCCCACCATAACACTTCTGCCCCCGGTTCCTTAACCACCTCCTCCTTTACTCATATCCCACGCGCTACTGGCCGTGGTGGAGGCGTTGGCCTCCTCTATCACCCCAAGTACATCTCCTCTTCCTCCTCACCATCTCTCCCTTCTTTCCCTACCTTTGAATTCCTCTACAAATCTTTCTCCTCTGCCCACCCTATTTCTTTCCTTATCATATACCGTCCCCCTGGCCCTCTCTCTTCCTTCTATGAAGACCTGGATCACCTCCTCTCACTCATCTCTTCCTCCCCCTCTCCTCTATCCGTGCTTGGTGACTTCAATCTCCATCTCCCTTCTCCCCCTCAATCCTCTCCCCTCTTCTCTATCTTTGACTCCTACCTTTGTTCCCCTCTTCCTTCCTCCTCCACTCACTCCCCTGGCTCCACCCTGGACCTCATCTTCAATTCTTCCTACCCCTCCTCCCCCGTCTCTACTCTTCCTATCTATCTCTCTGATCATGTCTTACTCTCTTTCTCCCTTTCTCCTCTCCCACACGCCACCGCTCCTATCCCCTCCCCTCCCCTCCAACCTACTCACGGCGCGATTTCCGCAACTTTGACACCTCCCTCTTTATTGACACTTGCTCTTCTTTCCTTCCAGCTCTCCAAGACTTCTCCTCATTATCTGCAAATGATGCTCTATCCTCCCTCTCCTCTACTATCTCCTCCTCCCTCGACCGACTCTACCCCCTTTCTCTTTTCCGTCCAACCCGGAAACCCTCTCAACTTTGGCTTACTCCTCAACTCCTCTCTATGCGACGCTTTCTCCGTCGTCTCGAGAGACTCTCGCTCAAAACTGCACTCTACGACTCTTGTCTTGCCTCGGCTAAATCCTCTTACTTCTCCAACCTACTTCAATCTCAAGCCACTCACCCTCGCCGTATCTTCCAAACTCTCTCTCGACTTCTCTCCCCCCACTCCCGATCCCTCCTCCAATTCTACACTCTCCCCTTCTGATTTCACCAACTTCTTTTCCTCTAAGATTCTTACCCTTCGTCAAAAAATCCACACCCCCTCTGATTTCACTTCTACTCCTCCCCCTCCCTCATCCTGCATGTCCATCTTCTCTCCCGTCTCCCCTTTTGATGTCTCCACCCTACTATCCAAAGGCCACCCCACGTCCGCCCCATCTGACCCTCTCCCTTCCCTTCTCATCCGTAAGATTTACCCTCTTCTTATCCACTACCTCACCTCCTTCTTCAACATCTGTCTCTCCTCAGCTACTTTTCCCTCTGCTATCAAGCATGCTACGATCATCCTTATCCTGAAGAAACCTTCTGTAGATCCTCTTTTCACCTCTAACTTCAGACCCATCTCTCTTTTCCCATTCCTCTCCAAGCTTCTCGAGCGCCTTGCCTACTCTCAGCTCTCATCCTTTGTCACTAACTCCTCTCTCCTTCCACCCTACCAATCAGGCTTCCGTCCCAAGCATTCCACAGAAACTGCTCTCACCTCTATTCTCAACTCCCTTCTCTCTGCTCACCATGCCAAACAATCCTCTATCCTTATTCTCCTCGACCTCTCTGCAGCCTTTGACACTGTCGATCATCCCCCTCCTCATTCACACTCTTTCTTCCTTTGGCTTCAAAGGCTCTGTCCTCAACTGGCTATCCTCGTACCTCTCTTCCCACTCCTTTACTGTCCCTTGGGGTGGCCGCTCCTCTCCTACCTATCCCCTTGAATACGGCGTACCCCAAGGGTCGGTACTTGGTCCTTTCCTTATCTCTCTTTACACCTCCCTCATTGCCCATGTTATCTCCTCGTTTGACATCTCCCACCACTTTTATGCCGACGACACTCAACTCTTTCTCTCTTTCTCCTCCTTCTCATCTGACCTTCACCAAAAACTCTCCTCCTGCCTTACTGCCATTAAGAACTGGATGTCTTCCCGATTTCTCTCTCTTAACACAGACAAAACCGAAATTGCATTCTTTCCCTCTCTCTTCCCCCTCCTTCTCCTCCCCCATTCATTCACTTTCCTCCCTCCAATCTTCCTATCTCTCTTCAAGCTCGTAACTTAGGGGTTCTCTTTGACTCCTCTCTCTCCTTCTCTCAACATATTTCCCTCACTTCCCGCACCTGTCGCTACCACCTCTTCAATATTCGCAAAATCCATCCTTCTCTCACTTTTCACGCTACTAAACTCCTAATCTCCTCCCTCACCTTCTCCCGCCTCTTCTACTGCTCCTCCCTACTCTTTGGACTTCCTACTTCTCATCTTGCCCCTCTTAAATCCATCTACCAATCTGCTGTGCGCACCCTCTGTCTACTTACCACCCGTGACTCCATATCTACCTCTCTCTTCCCTTGGCTGGCTTCCTTTTCACTCCCAACTTAAATTTCTATTTCTCTGCCTTGTTTTCAAATCTCTCCATGGTCTCCCTCCCCCCTTATCTCTCCTCCCTTCTCTCCTTCTACTCTCCCTCCCGTTCCTTTCAGTCAGCTGACCATTTCCTTCTCACTGTACCTCCCTCCCCTTGTGCCTCCTCCGTTTCCGCTCCTTCCAAATCCTAGCACCTCTACACTGGAACTCCCTTCCTTTTGCTATCTGCTCTACCCACACCTTCACCTCATTCCGCTCTTCCCTTAAATCTCTCCACCTCCATTCTCCTCCCTGAAGCACCTCCCCCCTCCTGCTCCCCCCTCCTCTCCCTATTCTTTCCCCTAACTATCTCCCCCCTCTCCTGCCTCCCCCTCTCACCCTTCTCCTTCCCTCCTCCTACCATTCTTCACCACTCCCCTCCTATCCACTCCATCCCCCCTTCCCTACCTATCCCCATCAGTTAATTGCTCTTTTCACTGTTTTGTTGATTGATTCATAATGTATTTGCTTCAACTGTTATATTGTTTGTTTATGTATTATGTTGTTCAATTGTACAGCACTTTGGCGTAAGGTGCTTAATAAATCAATAAATACAAATAGTATTGACCTTTGTTTTTACATCTACATCGGCAGTATTTGCCACACTTATGTTTTTGGAAGCTTAAGATTTGTGTATGTAGGTCACTAGGTGTGGTTTCTGAAGTGATGTTGCAGGTAATGTATTGCTCAATAAACTGTAAAATAGTGGCATCACTGTCCTGGACAAATTGGGACCATCTTTTATCCATAAAAGCATGTGGATGTGTGTTGCTCGTCTGGATTGATATTCTTTTCTCCAAAAGAAGTGTTCCACTTCTCCGAGTGGAGGGGTCATTTATCGCAGATGAAGTGCAGCATGGCAATGAAGCAATGATGAAAGTACCTTGATACATTGCCAGGGTCAAGAGAACCGAGTTCTCCTTGTGTTTTGATATCTATTCCCCCTTTATTTTAGTTTGCAGTACTTAAGAATTCATGCAAGTCATCCCATGCGTATTCTTCACAACTTAAGGTAACAAACCATGTGGGTGGGCCTAGGTTCCTTAGCATACAACGTACATCAGCATGACATCAGAACCAGTATTCTTTTGCACCATGCATGTTTGCCAAGAGATTTGTGATACTTGAGTGCAAAAATTCATCTTTGTCTTTTATCTTTTGGAGCAGATGTGTAGCAGACATATTTAAAAACTTAAGAGTGTTTTTAATGTGTGTGCAACTCCTTAACAGAGTTGCTACTTCTTTTTCGAACAGGAGGTAGAAAATGTATTCTACATTTTGTCTGAATCTGGGGTCTTTCAGAATGCATTAGTAAAGAGCGATATTCTGATGCGGTAATTTGTATGGATCTTTCACCATATCTTCCTCCTTTTCCTGAAGAAAAGAGTAGAGGAAAAGAATGTGCTTTTACACTGTCTCCCACATTCTCATTGGGGATCTTTTGGCTTAATGAATTTGATATGTTTCTAATGCATCTTCTACAGTGTCTTTGGAGTGTAGTGGGTGAATTGCATTCTGGTTTAAAATGTTGGCTGCAGTAACAGGATCTACACGTTCGAATTGGCGAGTTGGTGTTGATTCTTGAATTATTTGGGTGGTTTCTCTTAAGTTTCACTCTATGTTTATATCTTCCCTGGCCTGCGGTGGAAGACGTACCTGATTGGGCCACTCTACCAGCTAAAGGCCCAATTAGGCAAGCCAGCAGCGAAGGCCGGCCCGCCTCCCTGGGCCCACAACCTGCATTCATCTGGAAAGCCCATCATCCAGCATGCGCCCTCTGATGCCGACCTCGAGGTCTGTGGACTCCCTCACATCATCACTGATAGCAAAGATAAGCCCCTTTGGGCTTATGGGGATTTAAACGCCCCACTCAGCATATGCGGCGCTCTGTGCGCAGATCCACAATCATCTCCATGAAAAAATTGTTAATTTTAAAAAAGACATTTCAATGTATGAAACCGCTGCTGCAGCGTTTATTTTTGCTGTGTTGTGCCTTTGAATCTACATAAGTGCAGCAGTTGGCCTCCTTTCCAGCATGGCTGCCCTAGCTCCTTGACGAATTGAGGCTGTGGCCTGCCGTGGAAGACGTGCCTGATTGGGCCCTTCTATCAGCTAAAGGCCCAATCAGGCAAGTGACATACTCTCACTCACACTTGGTTCAATGCCATCTCAGTCACTTCCTTTGACTCGCTCTACCCGACTGCTTTAAGATCTCCTCCAAGCCTCAACCTCACCAGGCTGGCGGTGGGGTTACCTTATTCTTCCCTGAGTGGATTCCTTCTTCCAACCTACCCACTCAGCTGTATGCCTTCTTTGAGAGCCTGGTATGCAAATTCGTCATCTCGCCCCCTCCACCCTAACCATTGCTACCATTTACCGGCCTCTAGGTGCTGCCTCTCTGTTTCTCTATGAGTGGGCTGATTTCTGTTCCTCCTTACTCTCTACCACTTCCAAATTGCTACTCATGGGTGACTAACATCCATGTGGACTCCCCATGCACAGCATCCACCCTCTTCATTGACCTCTGCACCTCTCTATCCCTCTCCATTCTTTCTTCTGGTCCAACCCACTCTGCCGGGCACACACTGGATGCCATCATCCATTCCAACCTCCCACTCTCGTCTCCTCTGGTCACCCCTCTCTCTTGGTCTGACCACGCTCTTCTCTCCTCCCACCTGGGTCCGTATGGGCCTGTGACAACTCCTCCAAAATCCCTGCCAATCTCGTTCACGAACATCCGCCCGATGAAACGAGTGTCAGCTGCTGCCTTCACCTGAACCTTCATTTCCCCATTGCCCACCCAACTCAGACTCTACCTTGGAATCTACTCTGAGCAACCTCTATCTATCCATTACCAACACCCTTGACATCCTTGCCCCAGTCCTGAGCATCTGCCTGAGATCTGCCTCCAAGCGTAATACCTGGTGTGACTCCAAACTTGCAGACCAAAAACATAAGTGCAGGGATGCAGAACGGAAGTGGCAAACTTCAGGTTTACCCTCTGACAAACTGGCTTGCCGCCTGCTACAAATGCATTACAGACTCTATCCGTGCCAATAAAAGGGCCCACATTCAGGCACGAATATCTGGCACGTCAAACACAGCTGAACTCTTCAAAATCAGCAGGGAACTTGCCAACCTTTCCGCAGTGTCCGCTGCCCTTATTCCTTACCAGGCCCTTTGCAAAGCACATGCCACTCACTTCACCTCCAAAATCCAGGACATACTGAGCAGCCTTGTCACGCATTCTTCCAACCCATCCCTTCCCCTTGCCTCCCCTGACCACTCACCTTCCTCCTTTGCCTCTGTCTCTCCGAAAGAAGTCACCAGAGTTGTCAACTCCATGAAGGTCTCTTCCAAACAAGTTGCCCCATGCTCATCCAGAACCATCAACAACATCTCTCCTCTCTCGCTGATCTTTTTAGCCACTCTTTTGCTACTAATTCTTCTCTATCCTCCCTCAAGCACTCCCTTGTGCCCCCGCCCTCCTTAAAAAAACGCCAGCAGACCCCTTCCTGCCCGGCTAACTATGGCCCCATCATCATCCCTTTCCTGGGGAAACTGCTTGTAAAGTTGGCCCTCCCCCAATTTAACTCCCATACTGAACTTGTTGGCGGTCTTCACGACCATCAGTCTGGATTCCGAGCAGCCAGAAGCACAGAAACTTCTCTTCTGAAAACCTGTGAAGAACTGCTTGCATCCCTTGATTCCAACTCCCCGGCTGTCCTCATCCTCGTGGATCTCTCTTCTGCTTTTGACACAGTGAACCATTCCACCCTCATAAAAAGGCTCCATGGTATCTCAGAGCGGGCACTGAACTGGCTTACCTCCTTCCTAACCGACCGCTCCTCCAAAGTCATACTGGGCACCTTCTCCTCCCCTACTTCCTCCTCCTCCTCCTCCTGTGGTGTACCAACAGGGCTGCATTCTTTCGCCATAGCTCTCCAACACCTACCTTACTCTGCCGGCACACCTCATTTCCTCCTTATGCCCCAACTTCCAGTGCTATGCTGACAACACACAACTCTTCTTCAAACTTCCTACAGGCTCCCTTACACCTTCCTTCATCTCCGACTGCCTCTGAGCTATCCAAGCCTGGTGTACTTCTAACGATCTTTGCCTCAATGCCACCCTACTTCTTCCCTCCCTTCACTCTGGTCTTCTTCCATGGGCTTTCCTCCTGGGAAGCCAGAAACCTCCGAGTCATCTTCAACTCCTCTCTCTCCTTCCTCCCTCATATTCAGTAAATTGCCAAGAAGTTCCACTTTCTACCTCTCCTCACCTTTCCCCAGAGAGTCGATGTCACCCGGGCTCCGTTTCTCTCTAGGCTTCACTATTGCAATAGCCTTCTCCTTAATCTACCTTTGTCCACTCTGCAACCCCTCCAGCTAATCCAGAATAGGGCAGCAAGACTTATCCTTGGCCTCAAGCCCAGGGACTGCATCTCTCCTGCCCTACAAAGTCTTCACTGGCTCCTGATCGCAGCATGGATTAAATTAAAATCCCTCTGCATCATCTACAAGGCTGTCTGGGGTCGGGGACCACTCTATCTGAAACTTTTTCTTACCAAATACTCCCCTACTAGACACCTGTGTTCCTCTGGCACCAACTCCTTGCATGTGAAGTGGTTTGCGAAACAGAAAGAGGGTAGTCGGTCACTTTTCTCAGCAGGATTGCTTCTTTGAACAGCTTCCCCCTCCCTCTTTGGCTTGAGCAGGACCTCCTTAAGTTACGGAAAAGCCTAAAGACCTTCCTCTTGACCTCTTCCTTCCCCCTTTCTCTCCCCTGCTAATCGCACAGTAGCTTGAATGGTGTGCAAGGCTCTTATGCATCTTCGGGGCCCTGACCTCCCACATCTTTCATCGGAGCTGCCGTTTATCCCCTGCACTTGCCTCGGCTCACCCTCCACCACTGGAGGTTGCAATTACCTTTCTTCATAGCACTTCTCCTGCTGCTCTCCATGAGCACCACATCACTTATCCCATACCCCTCTCCCCCTGCACTTGTGCGTTCTGAACAATCACAAGGCATAGTAGGTTTGTCTTCCTCTCCCCAGTGTCTCTTCTTCCTTGTTGTATTTAAGTATGCATGTTGTAATTACATTGTCTATCATCCCCTGTTGACCTGTGGGCGCTTTGAAACAGTATTTGCTTCCTGTATAAGCGCCTAACAAGTGAACAATAAATAAATAGAAAAATACATTTGTAGTATCCATTGTTTTCTTTGAGATATTGTAGGGCTGGTCTAACTTTGTTTAAGCCGACCAGTCGTTGCCAAATTATTTTGTTGTTTTGTTGGTACACCATTAACTAGTACAATCAAAGATTGATCTATTGGCTGTTGTACTTCTAAGGTTTCCACAATTTCTTTAAGATATAATGGCAAACATACTACTTTGCCATCAATGGCATTTAGTAACTGAAATGGAAGCAATTTGGCTGTTTTTGGTTGAAGGCGTATTATAGCTTGAAATGGGTGCACTGTTTGGGTAATAATGCTCTCATACAAGTTAAGTTATTAGTGATAGCACGTGATGGCATTTCGTTATTGTCAAGCTTTGTATTATAATACGTGCAAACTATTGAGGGGTCAGTTATTTTCTATTTATTTTCTGTAAAATATAAAGCTAATTGGAACCATTGGGATTCCTCATTGTCCTTTATTTTGTAGGTCATATCTACTATGTTTGTTCTCTTTTTATAAAAAGTTCTAAGACAACAGACACATACTTGATTGGTGTTTGTGAGGTTTTCGCTCATGTTTTCTGAATTTATGGAATTTTCTGAGTCCACTTACGTTGCAAAATATTTACTTTGGGTGTGCTATATTTCTCAAAGGAGTTCTTTGGCTTTTCCACGTAGGAGAATGTTATTTAAGATGTGGAGTTCTAGAGCAGGACTTTTTGCATAGTACGGTCTATGCACAAGATTTCATATAGCGGAATGGTGTATTGCTAACATTTTGATGTGGTGAAAGGTGCTTTTGCAAGCAGTTCCTGAAATGCAGGCTAATTCAGGTCTTCGCAGTCCAGTGCGGCTGCGCACCAGGCAGAAGTCAATGGTTTGTACATTTTTCATTAAACGTTTGTCTTTTAGTGTCACACAGTGATTGAGGAATGGTCAAAGATTTGAAGGATTGTTGGCGTATGTTACATATTGAGCTGCATGCCTATTTGTAACTGGATGGTTTGTTTGGGCGAAAGGAACACTTGGTTGAAAGTTTGTTGGGGAAGTTTTTTCTATAAGGGTTTCTTTTGCCATAATGGTGTCTCTTACCATTTCATGCCCTCAGCCATTACTGTCTATGGCAATTGGGGTTTTGTTCTTGTTTATAAGCCTCTTCATTGAACTATGGTTCTGTGCTGCATGTTGGAATCGATTCCCATTCACAGAAGTTAGAAAAGGCATCTATATTGACATTGCGCATGTTTAGAAGTACTTTTTGTAATTTATTGATTAATGTATTGATTAATTTAGTTACTGGGTTCATTCTGTTCAAAATCAATATAAACAACGTTCTCTTTAGTAGAAATGCGCTGTCAATTAGAGCTTTTACGATTAGTCTTCTATGGTAGTTTTTAAGGGTAGATCGTGGCTTTTTAGTTGTCTTTGTTGTGAAGAACTCTACAGTGGAACATTTTTTGGAATGCTTTACTGTTGGCTACGTTAACATTGGTACTTACAGTGTTAGGTTTGTACATCTTTTTTACTTTTAGTTTTTACAAGAGGGGCCTTACATTTTTAGTGGTGGCTGGTTTTGTTTTGTTGAGTGAGGTTACTAGCTGTTTTGTTTTAATGTTTTCTATACATTGTTTTAGAGGTGGATGACTATATGTTTTATTTGCTCTATTTTTTCTTTGTTTTCTGCAAAGCTGGTTTTTAGTAGGCATTCTGTTCTGTCTGTTGGGGAAAAAATAAAGTTTTGGTTTGAAAGTTGTGGAATGTATATGCATGTATTATGCCTGGCTGTGATTGGAGAGATGAATAGAGTGATTTGTGATTGTGTAGTGGGATAATAGTTGTGGTTGGGAAGATTGTAAGAGTCTGTACAGGTGTGATGGGCTTGGGATAGTAAGGGAGTGGTGGTGTGATTGAATAAGTAAAGACATTATGATGATTTGAGAAAAAACTGGTTGTTATAATGGTGTGATTTAGTGCACAGGTATGAGGGTTGTGTGGGTGTAATGGACAGTGGGCAAGGATGCCTGTCTAAGTGTGGTAATGTGTGATAGTGTTGTGGAATGCAATGAGTGTGAAACTTGTTTGATTGGAATTAGGACCTCATATGGATAGGGGTATGGAATAGTAAGGAAGTAAAATTGTGGTATAGAAGTTTATCAGAGATGGATGTGTTAGCCAGTAAAGAATGGGTGGTGTATTGAATAACGAGCAATGTTTAGATGGGAATAGAAAGAGTGTGAATGTTGCAATATAATGAATAAGAGTAAAATAAATGTTGACTCGAAAAGAATAGTTTAGGCTAATAAATAGTGAAAGTGAATTGTTACAATTAGGGATACATACATGCTATATTAATGTACTTACTTTGTAGGATGTGTAGAGTGTTCTTTTTTCAGTAGCTGCCTTCAGCAATCTTTTTTCCTGTAATTGTAAAAGAAAGTTAGTGGGTATAAGTGGTAATGGTGAAGTACTTTAAGTAAGAGACGTTACTTATGAAGGTAGAAGGAGTTGTTGGGAAAAGGTTAATAAAGTTGTGTTATGGGTGGTGTACTAAAGTATGTCAACTATGTTGTTAGAACAATTATAGTATGAGTAGTGCTGTTTAGGACATTTCAAGGAACAGGGCAAACAGGAGTGTGAAAAAAAGATGCATATGAAGGCTATTTTTGTGCTGGTGATTTCAATAAAAGAAGTGCTGTATTTGTGGTGCAATGTATTTGTAATGTGTTGCAGTGCTTTTAAAGAAAAGGGAAGCTGTGGCCTTGTGGTAATGCAATGGCGGATTGTTGTGCAGCAGTGTTTGGTGTCTTATAGTAGAGGTTGGGAAAGAACAGTACTTTATATGTAAGGTGAAGTGTTTGGCAGTATACACATGTGTGCGCAAGTGGAAAATGGTGGCAGTATATGGGATGTAATGAGAGGTTGGAAAGTGTGACATTTATATGGAATGAAAAATAGAAAATGCTAAGTGTTTAAAAACATTTCTTTTTAGGAGCATTTTCATGAACCTTTTTTCTAAAAGAAACAAAGAGCAGATCGAAAAGATTTGTAGAACATTTTTAAGTGGCACTTGGAGCGTGGAACTTAAATATGTTGGCAGTACATGCATACTTGCCAACATGATCCATTCCAATCCTATCAAGTCTTGGGTTTTTTCTTTGCGCTCTGGCACTTGTAGTTCCACTTTTCTTATTATAAAACCTGGACTACAAGCCCCAGAATGTAGAGAAAAAACTAGGATAGGATAAGCACCTGCAGATTGGAACGGGTCATGTTAGCAAATATGCATGTACTGTCAAGATATTAAAATTACACACACCAGGGGGCACTCAAAAATGTTGTACAAATCTTTTGCATCTGCTTTTTCTTACTTTTAGAAAAAAGTTACACAACTGTGCTGCTATAAATGCACATGAATTTTTTAACTTTCATGAAAATGCTCCTAAAATGTAAACATTTTAAACGCACAGCATTTTCCATTCCATATAAACATCACACTTTCGAACCTCCCAGTCCAGACCGGGTTGTTTTTTGGGATTCTGGGACTTGTAGTCTGAGTTTCGTAATCGGAGAAGTGGAATTACATGTCACAGAATGCAAAGAAAAAAAAACAAGACTTGATAATGTGAGAAACCTGAGGGTGTCTTGCTCACTAGTCTCCAGGGATCTGTCATCCAGGTGGCAAGGACACGGCCAACGCTACTGGATCCAGTTCCTGGGGGTGGAGCAATGCAGGAGGTTCACCTGGATGAGGGGTCTACGGACATGGAAGTGGGACGCTGAAGGGTGAGACGCGGTATTCCATTCCTTATGACACATTTTCCCCCGTCCTGTCAAATAGGATATATAGAAACTCTACCCCCTGCCCACTTTTTCCTACACAACATTCTCACACTGTGAGCGACAACGGACTAAGACCCAAGCCATTTACTTGACATGTCCCAACACCAGGGTCAGGCAGAGTCAGGAAATTGACGGCAACAACACACACCTGATAACCCTTTCCCATTGGGATAAAAGGCGGAGCATGAGTGCCCACTCTGAGCAAGGCCGAACGTACGAAGAAGCAGCTATTTCAGGACGGCAGGTCAAACAGGGTAGAAAGGTGGCAAGACCTGAGAGGACGCCAAGGAGGGAGATGCCCTTGTCCTTTTCAACCCAGACCTGCGAAGCCTCTGACAAAAGAAACATAGGACCGGGAATCATAGCTGGCGAATGGTGTGACGGATGTCAGCGGTACATGGTAGACGTGGTTGCCATAATGGTACCGTCCTTGACTCCAGCGGCAAAAGAAACGTCAACGAGTTCAACTCAGCCGGTCAGAAGAACCTCATAGTGGACCGGACTGTGTTAGACACAAGGTTGCAGTAGCAACATTAAGAAGATAAATAGACAGAAGTCTTTGTGAACAAACTTGGTACCAGAGATAGGGTAGTCCAGCGCTGCGTGGGCGCTCGTTCGGAGGTCTCTGTCTGGTAACCCTCTCCTGAACAAAAAGACTGTTGAACATTTTGAGTAAAGAAACTACAAGTACCAAGAGGCCATAGGGAAGGCCGGCATAAGGGGTTAAGGTGGTCATACAAGGGTCAAGCCAAATCCCTTGAACAATCGAAAGTCCTTGACACATTGCAGAAGTTGTGCTGATTGTGAAACAGGTGTTTTCTCCCGGCTGAAGGGGAACACTGTTGAACTGCGATCTCGTGAAACTTGCACTTGTTGTAAACTGAGTGACCCAGCGAGTTGAGATCGCCCTTCGGAAGTCTCTCTTTAAGACTGGCAAGTGCTTTAGAAAGTCTGAGCCTGGCTGAGGTGGATACAAATCACCCGATGTGAAGATTACCAAAAGGAATGTTTATTTTGTTGTTTTTGCCTATAAGGCCCTCTGAAACAAGAGACTTTGCATGAGAAGAGCCTTGGGCACAGTAAGCCTTCATATACCGAAAAGGAACTGTAACCTTGTGCCAAAGAAGCCCAGGAGTGTGCTGTGCTCACGAGTTTGGCCTTGTCCCGTGCTAAAACCGTGGGAAAGGGAGACCCTGGCCATAACATCCGGACTTATCATTTTGTGAACACTCCTTTCTTCTCTTAGGAATATTATCCCACATTATTTTGTATCATAGCAGTAAGGATTGGCAATAGTTTTTCTTTAGTATGGGCCCTTTTTATTTGACCAGACTCTACTAGGACTGTATTATTATTTGATGGTCATAGCTTGTTCACATCTTAGATTTAGGTTTAGATAAGGTGTTTATCTCACCCATTTTACAGTTTAATAAACACCCTTGAACTGTGATCACATGTGTGTCTTACTTGGATACAATGCCTTCCTTACAATAAGCACCTACAGATTGGAATGGTTCATGATGGGAATTATGCATGTACTGCCAACAAATTAAACTTCCACACACCAAGTGGCACTTAAAGATATTCTACAAATCTTTTCCATCTGCTTTTCCTTTCTTTTAGAAAAAAGGTTAGGCACAGTGCTGCCATAAATGCACATATGGATTTTTTTACTTAAATCAAAATGCTCCTAAAAATAAATATTGTTAAACGCATAGCATTGTAAGTTAACTGCCACTTGATGTGAGCAGGTGCTGAATGCTGCAATGCATGGCATTTGATAGAGTGGTTAAAAAAGAAAATATGCTTATTGAGAAGCTTATTACAGGGTAAATAGCATCAACCCTATATATATATATTTATGAAGGTGTTGAAAAAAATTACTTAAAAAATATAAGGGGCGTCGCCAGGAGCGCCAGCGATGTGGCTGCTCCCGTGATGGCCTCCGCACGAAGCCCGCAACTTTTGCTAAATAAATGATGTTCCCGCCGTCCCACTGAGTCTTGGAAGTTGGCAATGGCAATCGGAACCCTGACGCTATCATTGTTGGCAGTGCGAGTCCCTGACGCTCGCCAGAACCTTGTAACGATCCAGGCGAAGCTCACGGCACCGGCCCCCAAGGCACAACCCAAAATGGCGATCCGGGTGAAGAAACACTCTCATGGCACTTCACCCGAGGTCTGAAGCGGACCCCAATTGCAGCGACATATGAAATACAGAGCCTTGACCCCCGGAACAGCCCCCACTTTGCCGGCTCCCTCCGACTGATGCCGTCTCATCCCCGCTAGCTGCCCGCTTGCGCAACAGAGGTGCTCCAGCCCCAGCGAGGGACGAGGACCGATCCTGGTGGTCCCCTCTGTGGAGGCAGAGCAGTCCCCTGCCGCAGACCCTCGCTGGAGCTTAGAAGTGGATCCTGGTGCCTTTCCAAGGCTAAGTGGCCCGGCGCACCCTCTACTTCTTGTGCCCCCCCCGGTCCGCCCTCTGGACGCCCGGGGTGGCAGGGGAGCCGCATGAACCTGACTCCGCTAACGCCAGGGCCCAGCTTCAAGAAAAAGGTACCCGCGCCAACAACCCCCCAAGTCTGCATTGTGCCGCAGCGCGCTTCTGCCATGGCAGCCCGACCTGCTGTGGTCCGCTCATTACCCCGAGACCTGCCAACGTCCCCCTGGAGGGAATGCACCTGCCCCTGCAACCTGACCTTCCCCTGCTCGCCTCCCGGGACCATCTCAGAATTCACCAGTGACCCGCCCATCGCTGGATCTCCACGCAGCCCCGCTTCACGTTATCTTGACTTTGGGCTCACTCCAGCGCCCCATGTTGCCTTGAATCGGAGCGGGGCACACGCTCAGCACTACATCTCCCAGGGGGCTCATCCCCCCACCTTCACTCCCTCCATTGAGCTCCAACTGCCGCAGCCTTCTCCCTGGCAGCACCTGGACCTACAGCCACCGCCTGGGGTGCCCTGGCACATAGCCCTACTCTCCCCGACTCCCCTCTTTCCCACTGGAGGAACCCTGGACCCCTCCCCCCTTTGCACCCCAATAGTAAATTGCTGGCCTCCTGTGATGTAACCAGACTCCATCAAAACACGGGAAAGACTGCAAGTCGCTTTCCCCATCACAGCTCGAGGACCCTCTTACCGGAAACCTATGGACCTCCCTTTTTCTCCTCCAGACCAGTCCACCATCTGTCTGGGGCCCTACCTAAGGAGGTCTTGCCCAAGGCCACCACTACCCACCAAAGTTCTGGATTCACCCACGATCCTCAATTCCGCCTCTAAAACCACGCTTCCGATCGCTCCCCCCTTTGGTGTGTGCTGGCTATGATTAGCCAGACCGAGCTCCAGGCAGATCGGAGCAACGATTCTCTTCAGGTTCCCCTTACCCCTGCTGTCCTACCCTTGAAGATCACACAGGCGCCCCTGGACTGAAGCCCGAAGAGATGGCTAAGCACCTAAAACCCGCTAAGAACTCTGATATTACTACCATGCTTCAGCCAGCAGATAAGGGGAAAATATCCAACCCTCAAAACTCTCACCTCAAAAGCCCTTGGAAGACAGGGGAGCGCTCGCAACCAGAGAAGGTGTAACGCTTACCTTAACTCTACGGGGAAACGCACAAGGAACAACTTCAATGCCTCTTCTTAGCTAGCGATGTTTAATAATCTATCACTTTTTCTGTGATAAGGGAGACCTATTATGATACACAAATTCCTTGGTGTGAGTGTGAACCACCTTAAAATACAGCAACTGTTTTAGTGTCTAATTTACTTGCAAAACTCTTACACTCGTAATTTTACCTAATAATATTTTTGGGTGAGCTCTCCATCCTGCATCTGTGCAGGGGCTCGGAGTTCTGAAGAATTTCAATGCTGGTGATGGTTACTGGTGTGGAGGGCTCAGCTCAGCACTAGAATACTTTGGCGATAAATAACTGCTCAAGAAACTATGAAAATGGCACTAAGGAACAGAACATGCCTAAGAACCTAAATGGAATCCCTACAATACTGGCCCTGACTGACTATGCCTAAAAGTGCCAAAAGGGAATAGAATGTCGACTACAGAATGCCTTCCTAATGTGTTTCATGTGTGAAAATAATTCGAGAGAGTAACTGTACAGCTAATGTGGAGCTGCAATTCAAACTACTGCCTAGTGTTCCTGATCAAATTCGCTGAGTGTATATTTAACAGGAAAAAACATTAAAGCCACCTGAATGGGAAAGCGCTTTTTCAAACTAACCTAGGTGCATGTAATAGAAGAAAGAAGGAAATAAAACCACCTGGCAACTGCGTAATAAACACTTCACACAACGCTCGTAAATCCCATTTGAAGAACAGCTGCTACACTAAACACTGCGGTAATGGAAGTTTCAATCACCCGGCAACTGCGTTATGAAACGCTTAACAACACTTGCAAATACCATGTGAAAAACAGCTGTTTTATATATACGTCTACAACAGTAACAGCAATACTTGCAGTGACGAAGGCTTGCTGCAACTTTCACTTTGAAACGGAAGGCTTTTGACAGCTAGACGCTCGTAGCCAATACCGCCTGACAGGAACAAGGGGCACTGCCTGGACTAATTTGCCGTGACTGACAAAGATTACAAATAATTGTTTCAGTCACTGGACCAGGGAACCTACTGTGCGCTGCAGCTAAAAATATAACTATGGTCTGAAAACATTAACTAATCTACATCTGAAATTATGACTGGCATAGGTAAGCGTTACTGTGACGATTCAACGAGAAGCCCTGAGCACACGCTGGGCGGGGCTTAAATACTAATGGAGTGCTAACAATTAGACAGCACTGTACTAACTGGAGAACAACTAGGGCAGCCATGTTGTGGAGTCAGGAAGTGGCTATCTATGCCTACCCACTACACTGTATTGCCGTCCCACTATCCAGGAGTGATAAGCTGATGTCCAGTTCTTTATTGGGGTTACTCTGGAACTCTTCTCAGTGATCATGACAGAAGGCCTCCAGGCCTTTCATGTCGGACATCAAGGCGGAATGTAGATCGTCAGAGTTTACAACTAAACTAGAGCAGACGGATCAGAGGGTCACGGACGCGGAGCAAAGAATCAGAGAGGCGGAGGATCTGACTCAGGAACACGCTACGGCACTTGCAGAAGTCCAACGCTCGATCCAGACTCGCCTCAATAGAACGGAGATTCTCTAATTCAAACAGGAGCATCTCGAAAACAGGGCCCGACGCAACAACCTGCGGATCCGGGGAGTTCCCTCCTCGATTCAGGACAAGGACTTGGCTGAATATGCGGGTGACTTCTTCCAGTCACTGCTCCTGCACCTGGATAAAGCACAACTCATCCTCGACCGCACCCATAGGTCCCGACCTCGACGTGCAGTGGAGTTGGACCCCCCCAGATGTAATAACAAGGGTACATTTCTATACCACCAAAGAAGCCATTTCAGCAATTGGGCGACCCTGAGACAAGCTCCCATTTCACGGCTCCCCGCTCCAAATCTACCAAGACCACTCCCTCCTGACGATACAGAGGAGAAGGGCCCTCCGGCCTCTCACGATTTTCTTTCAAGATCAACAGATTCAATACCGATGGCTGTTCCCAACGGCCCTACAGTTCTCCTACAAAGGCACCCCTCGTAGGATCAGCGACCTTGAGGACGCTGCTATGATCTTACACTCTGACCATCCCGAGGGAGCAAAAGACGCCATTGCTGACCACTCAAGCGGCGACCCGAGCGGATCTCCCCCCCAAACCGAGGGGATCATCCTGGTCGAAAGTACAAACAAATCGGAACACGAAATGACCATCTGAGATCCACCCGAATGAATAAATGACCGACGCTACTGGCGGAAAGCGGGCAGCTTGGAACAAAGAACGAAGAATACACAGTTGCGGGCTTCACGCTGCCCATGCCCAACTCCAGGGACTATGTCACCAATGTGCCCCTTGAGTGGATTACATGAAATCCTTTTACAGTTTGATCTGGCCCCGTTGGCCATGCGATTGACTGACTTAGGCCAGTTGGCTAGGGGAAGGCCCAATGGAAGGACATCGGCTCCCCTGCTTTATGTTGTGGCCTCCCGTTGGAGGTCAGTATCCCGTTTGCTGTTAAAACCCCGTCCACATGCTGACCCCATGCTGATTAACACACCGGACAATGACTAAGCTCCGCCAATGCCCGGTCCTCTCACGCCTACAAGATGGGGAATCCTCAGTGGTTTTCCTGCAAGAGACTCACCTAATCCCAGCGGATTTCACCCGCCTCCGCAGCAGATTTGTTCCCCCAGCAATTCCTAGCTTCCAATGGCACGAAGAAAGGGGGCACTGCAATTCTCTTCGCGAGAGGAGTAAGGCCACAAGTCCTGGAGACACTGGGCTGCCCGGAGGGCCGCTTCATGGCAGTAAAATGCCTTATCTTTGCACAGCTCTACTCCCTTATCTCAATCTATGCCCCAAATGATAAACAAGAGGACTTCTACAGAGACTTGGAAGAGTCCCTCCTTCCATTCAGAGAAGGACAAATCATCATTGGAGGAGACTTCAACAGGGTTCCAGACCCGCTTAAAGATAGATCGCATTCCCCGACCTCCAAAAGACTTTAAACTGACGACTGATCTCCTCCACCTATTCCGAACCCTGGACGTGGTGGACACATGGAGAGTAATCCACCCCAGTGAAAGGGATTACTCCTTTTACTCTAATGTTCACAGAACCTTCTCCGGAATTGACCTACTACCCTCCCCTCAAATCCTGGCCTTCGCCGACGACATCATTGGCCCGAGGGTGCTTGCCGATCACGCTCTAGTTGTCCGGGCGCTCCGTGCCCATGACCCCGACCCTCCTCCCTGTCCCCGCTGGAACTTATACGATCCAGTCTTAAATGATATGTCATTAAGAGACTCCATAGCTAAGACACTCAAGAACTTCAAGGAGAACCGGAACAAGGACACATCCCCAGCCAATACCTGGGATGCTATGAAAGCGGTGGTCTGAGGAGAACTGATCGCCCAGGGAGCGGCATTCCACAAGTGCAGGTTGCAGGCCCACACAGACCTAGAGGACAGGGTCCGCGAGTCGAAGCCACTCACAAGCGCAAAGGTTGGTCCCCGAAAACTCATCGGGACCTACAGATCGCCCGTAAGATGCTGGGGGCACACTACACAGAGGACACTGCGCATTTCCTGGCTAAGACCAAGCAAGGGTACTATGCTAAAAGTAACAAGGCAAACAAGCTATTAGTTGACAAACTTGCCAAAGCAAAGAAATGGAAGACCATCTTGGGCCTCGGTGACCCCCAGGGCAAAGTCCAATTCGCCGATCAGGACAAACTACGGCTTGCAGCCACCAGCCTCTCAGAAGTAATGTCAGCTTCTCCAAGGAATCAAGAAGATCAACAGGACTACCTACAAGGTGCTGCTCTTCCCAGCCTCAAGGACTCAGTGAGAGTGAACCTTGAGACCCCAATCTAAAGTGAGGCGGTCGATGCAGCCATCAAGAGTCCCAAATCCCGAGCCCCGGGGCCTGGCGGGTATTCCACAAGCTTTTACAAACTTTTCCGCCCCCCACTTATAGCCCCCCTAACAGCCCTATTCAATTCCTTCGCCACCTCGGGAACCATCACCCCCTCCATGCAGGAATCCATCACAGTTCTTATTCTTAAACCAGGGAAAGACCCCAGGGACAACAGCTCATATATACCTATCTCACTATTAAACATCAACGCTAACATTTACTCAAAGATCCTGGCAAATCGCTTGGCAGGCATCCTTCCTGACATTACAGACCCAGACCAGATGGGATTTATAATGCACAGGTTGACGGGGGACAATATTCGTAGAGTCCGGAATGTAATAGATGTTGTGAATCATGAGTCACGGAAGCTGGCTCTCCTGGCTCTAGACACGACCAAACAGTTTGATAAGGTGTAATAGGCGTTTCTAAGATACTCCCTTGAAGCCTTCCACTTTGGTCCGATCTTTCAAAAGCTGGTGGTAGCGAACTACCAGTTCCCAAAGACCCTTCTTAGACTCAATGGTCACCTATCCGACCCAATTCCCCTGTCCTGTGGAACTAGATAGGGATGCACCCCATGCCCCCCTGCTTTTTGCCCTGGCAATAGAACTTCTTGCCCAACAAATCTGCATGAACCCAGGGATCAAAGGCCTTCAAGTAGTCTCCTCCCAGGAGAAATTGCGCTTTATGCTGACAACGTCTTATTATCCATAACGGATATCTCTGCCTCGCTGAAGCCAGCCCTTACTGAGATCCTCGGGTTTGGGAGAGTAGCAGGCTTCACCATTAATTTCGGGAAATCAGTAGCTATGGGGGTTGAGCTGGGCCCAGAGGAGCGGGAAGCTTTAGAACCACTATGCCCAATTCAATGGAGCGAAAAGGCTCTCTCTTATCTTGGGGTTCAGATCCCTGTCCATCCGGGAGATGTCTATCAGGCAAACTCCCCCCCATTTTTCAAAGACCTGGAGAGGGATCTCGACCTTTGGCTCTCGCAGGAAATCTCGCTTTTTGGCCATATCACCGCATGCAAAATGAACCTCCTCCCTCGGTTCCTCTACACCTGCGCCTCCCTGCCCACCACAATCCCTCTGCCCCCCCCTGCGGCGCTTGCAGAGGAAAATGCTGCGGTTCATTTGGAGAGGTAGGAAATCGAGAATCCCCCAGAGAGCCATGATGAGCAATGCGAGACTAGGAGGACTGTGGGTCCCCAACCTTCACAGATATCAGTTATCAGCGAAGTTGGCCCACATTCAGGCCTTGGTTATTGCTTCTGGGCGCCCCAAATGGGTAGAGGTGGAGCAATCTCGGCTGCCCCTCCCCCTGAGTTTCCTTCTGCATATCCCCCTCCCCTTTTGTCAGACCTGGCTTGGAATTCTGTCCTCCACCAAACATACCCTGAAGGCATGGGACTGGGCTTTGAAACATAAGGGCACCCCGAGGGGTTTGGGCCTCTCCTCCCCAGTTTTTCATAACCCAGCCTTCTCACTGGGATCTTGCCCCACGAACTTCAGGAACTAGGTTGCGGGAGGCCTCAAGTCCCTCTGTCAACTTTTTGAGGAGGGCCAGCCACGCTCCTTCGAGCAATGCAAAGCAGCCTTTCAATTAGCAGAATCAGATAGGTTTGCCTATTTGCAGCTCCGACACTGGTTCTGCCATCCGCTCACCCGATTGGCAGTGCTCCTCACCCTCAGCCCCCTTGAAGTCACCATAAAAGACCTACCCCCTCGAGGGAAAATGTCCACGCTCTATAAAATATTGCAGGAAGACATTCTTACTGCAAAGGCTTCATATATGTCGCGGTGGGAGGCGGACTTGGAACATCCTATAGAGGACCAGACCTCGGTAGACATTGGTCGAGAACACATTCCTCCTCCTTCTGCATTACCAACTGCAAATGCGCTCACAAGTTGCTCCTACGATGGTATTATCCACCACTTCGCCTGTACCACTTTTGCCAGACCTTGGACCCCCTATGTTGGCGCAGATATGGACTTCCAGGCTACGATTATCACATGTGGTGGACATGTCCATTGGTAAACGAGTTCTAGTCCCAATGTATTGCTACAATAAAAGACATCACTCAGGTTGCAATCCTTCTGGAGCCCATATCCATTCTCCTGGGAGCTCCAATCCCGGGCATCTATCCAAGAACCGGCAGAGTGGCTGCCCTCCTAACACAAAAGTTGCTGGCCGCAAAGATCACGATAGCACACACTTGGAAGACCGCTGAGGGTTCCCCGATGACTCTTTGGTGGCTGCAGTTATGGGACATTCTGATATCAGAGAAAATCATGGCAGCCAAAGCGGGCCTCCTCCACCGCTTCTCAAACATCTGGGCACCCTTATTTGACTATGACCAGAACTTTCCGGCACTAACTCACAAATCGCAGCTGGTCGCGAGAGCCTTGCAACCAGATTCTGGACAGCTGGCCCCCACCCACTCTCTCCCGGACCCTGCCAAAAGTTGACTTGAAGGAAGGAGGGGGAGGAGCTTGGGGAACTCTCATGAATTGTTCTTTAGGTAATGCTTTGTTCTTTATTGTCTGTTATTACTGTCATCTGTGTGCTGGTTTAAAATAAACATGTTAAAAATACATATATATATATATAAGCATACCTGTACTATGTCTTGTTAGGTGTAGATATTGTTGAATCTGCAAATAGAAATCTTGGAGAGTTTCACAGTAGTTTTTGATGCAGGTGGCTGTGAGTAGCAGGAGATATGTACTTTGAGAGTTCAAGAGTACATCCGAAGTGTTGAACTTGGGTGACAGGGTTACATGTAGAGTTTTTGGATGTGGATGGATGTGTGACTGTTTGAAAGCAGCCAATAAGGGAGTGTTACAAACATAAAAGTAAAAAAGGTAGAAGAGCTGCCCTGTGCTAGAGTGTCCGCGGACACTGCAGTAGTCTGCGTACAACTCACAAGCCATCCGGGTCCTTTAAAGATGACTAGCAGGGAAAGGGGACTGCGGTGAGCGAGGACAGTCTGGGATTTCTGCAGACATTGGGAGATCAGCCAATCAGGTTTCCTGGTTGTGGTGCAGAGGCATTGCTAAGGGAGGGTGTGAGGGAGCTATAGCCCCGGGTCTTTTGGTTGTAGCCCCGGATAGAAGCCCAGGAGCTACAACCAAAAGGCTAGCTAGCCCCGAGTCCCGACAGTCTCAACATTAGCGTAGCCCTGGACATATTCCAGACCTAGCAACACCCCTGTTGTGGTGTACAGGAAAACAGGGTTGCAAGAGTTATCTTTGTTGTGTGCAGTGAAGATGGCTTTGAGCAAGCAGAGTGCCTGTATGGTTGGTGTAACTTGGATCCATTTGTTGAAGGTGTATTGTGAGCAGTCTGTATTACCTGTGAATCTTGGATTAGAAGAATTTGATGTTTCCTGGTATGAAGATCGAGGAATGAAGTGGAAATGAAGTGTGCAGACTTGCTCTAGTTTTGTGAAAGTATGGTTACTTTGAAGCATCCAGACATAATTGTAGCTCACTGTGGAGGCAACAGTTTGGGCTATGTCACTGGAATTACGTTACAATTTGCAATGAAGGATTAATTTGTACAGTTAATGGAACTGTTTATTACATGCTCGAAGATTGTGTTTTCTCGCATAGCTCAAAGACAAATGTGGAAACGTTCCAATTTATTTTGTCCACAAATCGAGAAATCAAGGCGCAATGTGAATAAAAGCTTTATGTGCGTTTTTGCAGGATCTTTTCATAATGAAAATATAGAGTTTGATATTGTGAATATTTATCAAGGCATGGAATGCATTTGACTGATGTCAGAAATCAGATTTTTCTTTTGAATATCCAAAATGCACTGAAACTATTTTTGTGAACTCGTGAAGTATTCTTTTAGTAGCTGCAGTAAATATAAAACTATAGAACATTTGTTAGTTCAGTATACAAAATCTCTATTTTTAAAAAAAGGTTATTTTAAGAGCCACCATTTTTGAAGGAAAAAAGTAAATTTATTTTAATTCCCCCTCCCCCATATCTGGATTTTTCCAGGTGTCCACGGACATTCAAACTGTCCGCAGGCTATGCAGACTGCAAACGGTCCTGTGTTTTTGATTCTTAGTTCTATTTTTAACTGTGAAAGGTGGCCCCTAAAGGAAGCATTTTTTGGGTTTCTTTGTTTTTTACAGGAGAGGCAAGGTAAGGTGGGGTAGGGAAGGGGCACCAACCAGAGATACAGAGGGGCAGGTGGACAGGGAAAGATGTTGGGCAGGCCTTTAATTTAAGTTAGGTCGCAGTGTTTCTTGTGCTCCTTGATCGCGGCCGCGTAAGCACTTCATAATTGCTCCCCCTGCAGATCGGTGTGTCACAGTACAGAGTACTGTGACCTTCAAAAGGTAAGGGTCAACCACGTCCTATATGGCTTGCGAGGAGTCTGTAAGGAACTCACGTTGGCAACAGTAAAGACAGACACACGTGATACCAGTTCAAGGGTGTTTATTAAACTGTATAAATGGGTGAGAAAAACATCTAATCTAAATCTAAGATGGGAGAAAGCTACGACCATCAAATAATAAGGAAATCCTGGTTACAAAATAGTGTGCGATAATGTTCACCAGAAAAGAAAGAAGTGTTAAAAAAAATGATAAGTCAGGATGGTATAGCTGGGGTCTTCCTTTCCCACGTTTTTTAGCATGGGACAAGGTGGGACTCCTGAGCACAATACACAGCTCAGCTTCTCCAGCACGAGATTACAGTTCTTTTCAGCGATATCAGGACCTTCGGTGGCCAAGTCTTTTTTTATAAAAGTCTCTTGTCTCAGAGGGCCGGAAGTGTCAACAATAACACAAAAGCTCTTTTCCGTAATTTTTTATGTTTAGTGATGACTCTTCACCCATGTATCCCCCTCAACCGGGCTCCTATTGTTCTTGAATGTTAGCCTCTCTACGTCGGGTTCACCACGGCCTTTTACTCAAAATATTTTCACCTGTAGTTTTCACGAATCTCGATGTCCTTTTAAGCAACCTTTCACTGTGGACATCCCTCTGCTGGGTTCACTCTTGTCAACACAATGTTCACAGGGTCACTATGCTTCACCCCAACTTGCAGGCATCCCTCAGCCGGGTTCACACTTGCCTTAGTTCGCAAGTTCAGAGTTCATCAGACAGCAGGGTTGCCTTCCCCTAGCTTTCTCTTGGCATCTCTCCGTCGGGTTCAAACTTGCCTTAGTTCGCAAGAAAGTCCCTCTAGACCCCTTAGGTTCTCTTCTTACCTAAGCCCGGGTCTCAGCCCCCCAGTTAGGCTTTATACAAGTCGATTAATACGATGTTCTCAGGTGTGTTACTGGTCACCCTAAGTCGTAGGCATCCCTCAGTCAGGTTCACAATTGCCACAAACACAGTTCACATGGTATCCAATATGCCAAAGACTTTCGACTTTACAGGGCTTTTCACGCGACCCTTGTATGACCACTTAACCTCTTACGTCGGGCTCTCCTAGGGCCTTCTGATATCGGTAGTTTCAACAACAGGGGATCAGCCAGAGTCTTTTCAATGAGCGTCCATGTGGTGCCAGACCACTCTGCAGCTGGTCTTTCCCTGGATCTTTAAAAGATCAGTAACACACAAGTTCTTTGTGCATAAGTTCTTTCAATTTATATCATGTTGCCATTTGCAACCTTTGCTCAACACAGTTCCGAGTCACCGGCTGTGATGAACCGCTTGGCGTTTCTTGTCTCTGGAGTCAAGGACGGTACCACGGTAGCAAGCGCCTCTCTCGCCTTGTTTTATTTTTTTTTCTCGTTTTTTATTTTTTTAACTGTTTTGATTGACATTTTAAACAAGCAGAAACAACTTGCAATCAAGAAAAAGGAGGCAACCCATCAAGACAGCCTGGTTTAGTAGGTGAACATAAAGACTAAAGGACACTAATACCATTCGGGAGATAATCTACATTCCAGAGTAAAGATTCAGAGCAACCTGGCTAATACACACCAGCATTACAACAGATTCACAAACTGCGAAATCATGTAATTTAGTTAAGTGTTTCTTGACAAAGCAAAATAGTACCTTGCATTAAACACTGGACATCCAGTGTGCCACTCACACAAGGTTGTTCCTCCCAACATTACTTTAAGGCACTCCTGAGTCATACTGTACGAGTTGGATGAGGTTGGAGGATGCCCCACTCCTGTAAACATGGATGATCTGAAGGGGATCCAGATATCGAATGGTCTGCTGTTGGGTGGGAGAGTCAGGGCATACTAGGTTTCCCTCCTCTCGCACATTGACATGTTGTTGGGCCACTCATAAAAGTTAGGGACCCTCCTCCACCAGGGCAAGCAGCCATAAATAGGGGGAGTGCCGCACCCGGGTGCCCAACATCTCAGAGACTGCCTCCTCAATTTTGTTCCAAAGAACATGCCCCTGGAGGCAGGATCACGGCATATGGTAAAAGTCTGCTGGGTTCTCGCCACATCCCTTACAACTTGGGGACCTATCTGGGTAAAACCTGTGAAAGCGGTCTGGTGAGTAATACATCTGGTGTAAATATTTAAAATGTATTGGACGAAACCGGTTATCAATACAGTTCTGGTTTGCGAGCATACAATATCCCACTGGTCTTTGTTCAGTGTCTTCCCCAAAGTGTTTTCCTGCCTGCCCTTGTATGCTCCAGTCTGGCTGGGACAGTATGACCAGACAATTTCATAGAGAGAGGAGACCAGCTTACTTGCGGTTGGGGGGGAAGTAACATACTGCATTATAGGGGAGGTTGTGGAGCGTTTGGGAAGTTTGGCCATATGAGCCGAAGTACCTCGAGAAGTCTAAAGCACAGGAGCATCGTGATGGGGGTCCATTCCCCCATCCCTCAAGTCTGCCAACTAGATGAACTGGCCGTTATGTACAATGTCTCCCAGGGTATAAACTTTTAGTTTTACAAAATGTTGTCGCAAGATCGCCTCGTAAGTGAGTGGATTGCCCCTGATGTGGTGATCCCACGCTTTGAGTGCGACGGCTAAAGGCGGCATCTCGGTTCTTGACTGCCTCTCCAGGTAGCCCCCCAGCAGCCCCCTCACATCATTGGGCTGCAAGGTCTCCCTTTCGAAGAAGGTATGCAGGAGGTCCACTGCAGGGGACCCCCACCAGGCCGTATATCGAACTTGCGCTACCAGGAAATACATGTATAATTCTGGGAGATATACTCCACCTTACACACAGGGTAGGGTAGAGATACTTTGTCAAGAGATATCCGGGCCTGTCCGCCGGCCCATATTAACCTGTTGATCAGGTCCCTGTGTCATGCCCAAAATCCCTGAGGGGGCCAAATCGACATTGCTAAAAATATATAAAGAGTATGGTAGGATCATCATCTTGGCCAGTAGATACTGGCTGCCTGAGAGATGGGCAGGTGGATCCACAAATCCACTTTATGCTCCAACCTCTCCAGTACTGCCATATAATTGTACTTGTACAGTGCCCCTGGGGATGTGGACACTCGTATGCCCAGGTACTGAATACCATGAGGGCAACATCTAAAGGCTTTCCTGATGTCACGCTGTTCTACACCTGATTTAGTCCAGTTGATACGCAAGCCTGAGAGTTCTCCGAAATCTGTGATCTCATCGACCATGGGTTGTAGATTCACTTTTGGGTGTTTAACATATAACAACATGGCATCCACATACATGGAGATGATGGAGTTGTGGGAGTGTATTCTTACCCACCTGTGTGCGTGGTACTCGCGCAGTACGCAAGCCAGGGGCTCGATTGCCAGAGCAAACAGTATAGGTAAAGGTTACTCTATCCTCAGACAAGATAGATCCTCTAAAATAGGAGGAGGGGTAGCTCTGATCTTCAAAGATGCCTTACCTCTTAGGGCCATACCTCACCAATGGGAAGGTAATGCAGACATTGTCGGCTAAACTGTCACCGACACATAACACCATAAATTTTCATGTCATTTATAGGCCCCCGGGTCTCCCAGCAGACTTCCAAGGACACATCACACACTTAATCAATGAAAATATTTAAAAAAACATCAAAACATTACTCCTAAGTGACCTCAACCTAGGATTCAATGACCCCAATGATAAAGCCGCTACCTCCTTCACAAAGGACCTCACTGATCTAGGTTTCTCACAGAAAATTATGACCCCTACCCACGCTAAAGGT
This sequence comes from Ambystoma mexicanum, assembly GCF_040938575.1. Classification (NCBI taxonomy): domain Eukaryota; kingdom Metazoa; phylum Chordata; class Amphibia; order Caudata; family Ambystomatidae; genus Ambystoma; species Ambystoma mexicanum. Next base: position 1,347,385,541 of record NC_090930.1, read on the forward strand.
CGCACCCTTGACTGGGTGGCCGATCACAACTGTGAGTCCACTATCACTTCTAACGCTGTATACACATGGACAGACCATAGCTGTATTCAATTCACCGTCCCCACAGCCCCAAGTACTAAAACTACCACACATGCACTCGCTAATCTAGCAAGAAGTGCAAAAAAGATAACTGCGGACAACCTCCGACCCCTTCTTGACCTCCCGTGCCTAGCACCTCCTTTCTCACAAGACCCAAACATCCTAGCGCACATTAAAAACACCCTTACTCATGCAGTCAACCCCATTGACCCACTTGAAAATAAGAAGGAAAAAAAGTTATTCCACTCTAACTTGTGGTTCACAGAAGAGCTCCAAACCTTAACTAACAAAAAACGCCAGGCACTCAAAAATTGGCAGGCTATCCCTTATGACACCACTAAAGAAAGCTTTAAAATAACTGCCAAAAAATACAAAGATGCCATCTTCACTGCCAAATCCAAAGAGTATAATCGCTGAATATCCAACGCCAACTCTCATTCCAAAGAACTCTTCACCATCTTTAATGAATTCACAGATCCTCAACCTGCACGGACCAGATAGTTAAAGATGAAGCATGGTGCATTAGCATAGAAGCTGCTATGCTAAAAAAATAGACCTCTTACAAAATAAAATTCTAAACCACTACAAAGCCCTATTCAACCAGAACCAGCCAACACAGACCTTGTCCTGTCACAAAACTACCAACTCTCCTAAATTTACATTTAAAGACATCTCAGAAGCAGAAGTTAAAGACATCCTCAAACACCTAAAACCATCGCAATGTAAGGCCAATGTATGCTCTCCCAAGATCATCAAGGAGTGTGCCGAGCCACTTGCTCCACTTCTGACCACGTTCATCAATTCGTCATTCAAAACAGGTATTGTTCCCGACAGCCTCTAAGAGGCTTGGGTGCGTCCCGTGCTATAAAAAAACAACACTAGACCCTTCTCAGCCTAATAACTACTGGCTCATAACAACCGTGCCATTTATTCTCAAAATATTAGACAAGGCAGCTCACAGTTAGATCCAAGTCTAAATAGAAACCAAAACCATCCTAGGAAAAAGACAATCTGGTTTTCGCAAAGGGCAGAGAACTGAAACCATCCTGCTAGACTTAAAAAATCAAATCACTCAAATCTTGGACAAACGCAAGCCTACCCGCCTCCTCCTCTTCGTAGACCTCTGTGCGACGTTCGATCTAGTAGAACATAAAACCCTCACTACACACCTCACACATGCAGCAGACTTTTCTGACCAAGCAGCTTCCTGGATCACCTCCTTCCAAGAAGGCAGAGCAATAAAAGTCTTCTCAAACATAGCTAGTGCAGCTCCCACCATCATTCACTGTGGTGTTCCTCAGGGATCCTGTACTGCCCCCACACTATACAATCTCTTCACAAAGCTCCTTTTTGATAAACTGGATGCAATTGGGATCGCATACACCAACTATGCTGATGATACCCAGGTGCTCCTTCCACTCACAGGCTCGTATCAACAAGATACTACAGTCTTAAGACAAATCTACTCCTCCATCCAAGTTTGGATGGCCACAAACGGCCTATGCCTGTTAGGGAGAATTCTCATTCTATGGCTAATTTTCCTTACATAGTGAGTCCCTCAGCAGCTTTGCTGGATCTCTGGAGTTATTTCTTTCCACTTGGTAAGAGTGTGAGCTTTTCCCCCACTCTTACACCTATTTTGCTATATGCCTTTTACCTGTTTTTAAGACTGTAAGCTCTGGAGTACACCACTTCAGTAGCCCCCTTCTTGTGTGCGTCACACAGCACCTTCAGTGCAGTGACACAGGGTTGTCATTAAGACTTCCCACCGACTCCATTTCTGAGGTGACTACACCATCTTACATAGAGTGCTGGAAGGGTTAACTCTCAACTCTTTTTATCTGTACCGCAAAGAGCATTGTTTCGCTCTTTTAACATTTAGACATGGCTGGTGGCAGTGGTATCTACCCTAAATCTCTACCGCGGTTATCTTATATAACCGTGGTAATATTATAGGCTATTGTGTTAGCCTCAAACTTAAACCCGCTTGACCAAATCCTTTTTCGTTTGGCTCTGGTGCGGTTTATTCGCCATTTCTTTTTGTTAAACTCCTTGTGCTTTACTTTGCGCGGCTAACCAGGTTTGCCTTCTTTGTTCACTGTCTTTTGGCGGGCTTCTACCTAGAAGCCCTCCTCAAGGCACCTGGGTGTCTAGGTGGGCTGAATGTGAGGGAGGGGTGTAGTCACCCCCTGCACAGGGTATCCTAGGAAACCCAAGTCGCACTTTGTCAAGATTGGGTAAGGTGGTTGTCCGGGCTGGACAACCCCCCTGCTGGGTGATTGACAGCCAGGCTGTGTGAATGGGGGATTTTCGCATCAAAGGCAGGTCTCTTGGGCTGGAAGTCAGAGAGTCGCACTGGAACTACAAGGAACCGACAAGAAGTGGAGGAGAGGTCGACTGCTGCAACTACCCCGTACCGGTGAAGCCCTGCTGCAGTCCTGAGCTATCTACCCTTCAACGACTAAGAGAAGATCCAGTCCGGAGTCTTCTTCCCTTGAGCCTGGTGGGGATAACCAGCTCATCTTCTTCAGCCAGAGGTCGCCTTCGTGGTCGAAATCGCTGCACACTGCTGTAGTGGTCCGGATAGCCACCTGAAGAACCTCTCCTGTTTTTAGGAGCGCACCTTTTATTCATTGTCGCATCCCTGTGTGGTGCGGACCCCCTCATCGTCCTTCAGGCTGAAGCTGCAGGAAAGTGTGGGTCTGCAGGAAACCAACAGGAACAACTGCCGTGGCACCAGCTTCGTTCTTTGAGAAAGGTACTGTGTCCTATTTAAGGAATTTTGGGTGAAATCCCCATTTCTCTACTTTAAGGCTTGTCCTTACTTTTCCCTCCTTCTTATAACTTTTGCTTCCGAACATTGACAATATCAAAGTACTCTTGGCAACGTTGAATCTCGAACTGTCCGACTGTGATCCTCGACAACAGGCACCCCGTGTCATTTGACTTTGGCTCCGGCCCTTTGACTCTTGAATTCCTGTCTATGTGTGTTCTTCGATTCTGTCTGCCTAACCAACAAATTGCCTGTGATTTTTGCCCCCAACTCGCTCTGGGTATCTCGGGTGCAAAGTGTGTTTTTGCCCCGGTAGCATTTCTTGCTGCGGATACGCATTTATCTAGTAGACCGACCTGTCAAAAAGCGATTGCAATTGTATTCACGGTAATGTGTTCTGTTTCCTAACACCGGTCCATTCAAACAAAGGGTACTTACCTCGAATAATACTGTATAAAGTGAATTGGTTAGTTGTAGTATATTTTACGTGTGGTTTTTGAATTAATAGAAGTGTCGTGTTGATAACAAATGGTTTAAAAATAAATGTACTTATATTTTAAACCTGAAACCTTGAGTCAGTGTTTGCTCAAGTCACAGTAATTGTGGTCCCTTTGGTTAATCTCTGCTACTGCTCATATACTCTTGAGATAAGGCTGGCTGCTCCGCTACTGCTACCACTTTAACATAGTAGTACAGGCTTGTACCAAAGGTACAACTTGTATTGCCACCTGTAGTCTTAATTGTGTGTAGTGTGTCCTAAGGGCACTGCCCAGGATTCTGCCTAACAGGGGACAAGACTGAGATTCTTATTCTTGGCCAAAAGTCCACCCTAGTGAAGTTGGACTGTCTCTACTCCAGCTTCAACATTGACAACTGCATCATCCCAGTCCTTTCCTATGTCAAGACTTTAGGGATCCATATTGATGCTACACTGTCCATGAATAAGAAAGTCAATGCCATTGCCTCCGCCCTTAGCACTAAACTCATCAACGCCAAAAAATCCCTTCTTAACTAAGGACAACTGTCTCTCAATAGCAAGAGCAACCATAGGGGCCAAGTTGGACTACTGCAATGCGCTCCTAGCCGGCACCGCCACAAAAAAACATAAATAGACTCCAAATCACCAAAAATAACTCAATTAGATCATCCCTTAGCATTCCAAAAAGAAACCACATCTCACAAGCAAGAAAGCATGTTCATTGGCTCACCGTCAAAGAACACATCACTTTTAAAATTCTCACAACCACACACAAATGCATTAACCTTACAGCTCCATCCTACCCTTCAGATACACTAGCCAGAGCCACCTCAACTAGGCCCACTAGAACTAACCAACTCATTTTACCACGCATCATCACCCGGGCGAAAGCAGGAGGGATTGGCTTCCCATATCTAGCCCCCAAGCTATGGAATGCACTCCCCACGGCCCTCAGAGCAGAAACCTCCCTCACTGCCTTTCGCAAAAACCTCAAAACTGCCCTCTTTAACTAACCTTCTCTTTCTCCCCCCCCCTCGTGAGCACCCACCTATCCTTCTGATTCTCAAACTGTGATACGCAAATTGTAAAATATATGCCTGTATGTTGTTATATGCAACTAAGCTTCTGCTCACTCACTGTAACAAGCGCCACATTGCTAGATCAGGGTATACTTTATACAATTCGGCAGTGATCCCATCTGTGCCTGCAGCCTTACCATTGGGGAGAGAACGGATCACTTTGAGGAACTCCTCGTCGGGAGGGACGGACGTTCAGCTGCGCACCCTGTGCAGTATCCAGCCATCCCAAGGCGATTCTGTCTCAATATTGTCTTATTGAGTCGTGACTCGCTGTGGTCTGGGCGGTGTATAGACGCGCATTGAATTGTAAGAAGGACGCGTTGATCCTTCCGCTGTCTCTGGTGAGCTCCACATTACCTTCTTCGACCTCTACTATGGTGTCCAGATGTCGTTCTTGCTAAATGGCTCAGGCCAGCGCCCTGCTCGGACAGTCACTCTCGCCGTACTCAGCTGTCGCTACACGATCTCCCACAAAGCACTCCTCCCTTGCAGTAATACCCATTTCCTTTCATTGTTCCCTTAATAGGGCCTGTATGTCGTGGGAATCCTGGAGGCCTTGTTGGATCTCCAGTCTTTTAATGTCCTGTTCTAGAGCTTCGATGGACCTGCAAATATATTTCAGAACTCCTTCTCCTTTAGCCACACAGCAGCCCCGGATGTACACCTTAAAGGTCTCCCACACCACCCCGTGGTCAGGGAGTGAACATGCATTAATTTGAAAAAATTAAGAAATATCTTGCCGGATCTCATCCTGAAAAACAGTGTCTTCCAGGGTGCGGGCTCTAAATCGCCAACAGAGCTGACTGGGTGGACGGCTGGGGCTGGCAAAGTGCACCATGACTGGGGAATGATCGATTAAGGTCCTATGGAGGATCTGGGCTTGTTGAGTCACACGGGCCACCTCAGGAGATAGCATGACAATCTATTCCGGAGGAACTACTGTGAAACCCTGAATAAAAGGTATATTCCCTGCAGGTGGGATAGAGGAGACACCAAGCGTCAACAAGCTTGTGATACTCTGCTATGGATGGCCATTTCTGTGCCGCCTTCGGGAGGGAGGTCAGCATGGAGGATGATCTGTCCAGGTCCAGCGAGAGAGCCATATTGAAAACCCCGGGCCACACTACTTCGTAATTCGGGAAGGTATGCAAATGGTATGCACAGCTTTGGAAGAAGTCGGGGCTATCAAAATTAGGAGCATACACATTGACAAAGAGAACCCACTATCCCACAATTTCTCCCGCTACCAGGAGATACCGCCCGTCATTCTCCACAATCTGATCATGGGGATTGAACTCCATGGAGCGGTGTAAGTAGCCACCCCGTGGGAGTGTGTAGTATATGATGAGCAGTACCTATGAATCCCCCACCTGCCAGGTGGGAGAGCCTACACCCCTTCCCCAGATGAGTTTCCTGTAGGCAGAGAACATTCACCTTATAGTTCCTAGCATAGGTTGTGATCAGGCATGTCTTTTTCCCATTTGTGAACCCTCTTATATTCCAAGTTAACAATGTGACATCATCGCTGGGTCCTTCGCCCCTCCTTGGGTACCCATCATAACCCGCTAAGGTCATATCTAAAAGAAGCAATTGTGGTATCCTTAGTGTTCCTAGCATGTCCCGTAAAAAAAGTGAAGTCTTCTCTGTGATGTCTAGATGCCTAAATTCTAAACTTGTCGAGGCAAGACCAAACTATTTTCTGTGTGCCCTGAGAATGTTACAAACCACCCCCACTCCAGCCCGCCATGGGTCCCCACCCACCTATCCCTGCCGAACCCCATAATACAACTAGACTCAAACTGACCCCCACATTCCCACCCCCCCTCCCACGCCAGAAACAGAAAACATACCCACCCACCCAGTTCCCCCACCGTGATCAGTTCAGGTACATTTCCCAAACAGTGCCTTCTATTCCAATCGGCGCGGGGGGCTGCCGGCAGCTGAATTGGCTGCATGTGACTGAAGACTAAACACCATATTTGTCGCTTTATATCCATTGATTCGTGGTGACCATGCTGTCGGCGCCACGCTAGGAGTATGTCATGCATGCTGGACATATTACCTCTGGATCTGGAAAACCATCTTCACGCAGAACGGGTTATGCTCATAGAACTGCTAGACCGTTCTATTCTAAATGGAGGTTGTTTGATGTACTGCCGGGAAAACGACATTTACATTATTCACGTTGTTGAATTCACGTGATTCAGGGTAGTCGTGTGTTACTGCAGTACGTTCATAAGCAGCGTGGAGACGTTGCTCGCTGCTTCTGATTGAACCAATATGGCGTTTGGTAGCTGAACCCTTGATCTGCGTCCTCACATCTTGTCAGTTACTTCCTTGGCTTTCTTCGGCATGTTTCTTCCACACGCAAACTCCTGGAGCTGGCTTTCCTTCACACGCGAGTTTTGGTAGCACTGTCTGCGTGCACTTCAGTCGCGTGTATCCTCACATACGGGTTCCTGCTATCTTTGCATGCTGCTTTCCTGACTGCGTGTAAATTGCTGCGTGTTAATTCCCACGCGGACGCTGGAACTCTCCAAGCGCGGCTGTCCTGGCTGCGTGTGCTTTGTTCGTGGTTAAAGACCCACGCGGACGCTGGAACTCTCCATGAGAGGCTGTCCTGGCTGCGTTTACTTTGTTCACGGGTAAAACCCCACGCAGACTCTGGAACTCTTCAGGTACGGCTGTCTGGCTGCATGCACTTCTGTTTGCGGTCTACTCTACTCTTTACATGCTGTGGTCCTGGTTGCGTGTACTTTTGTTGCGTGTAAATCAGCACGCTTTTCTAGTATACTTGCAAGCACGGCTGTTCAGGCTGCGTGAACTTTTGTCGCGTGTAAATCTGCACGTGGTTTTTTGAACTCTTTGAAACGTGTAACTTCACACGCATCTCTGGCACCTATGAGGAGATAACAGGTGGACTCAATTCATTTCTGTTTTACGTGGGAAAGGAAGTATTATCAACAAATGTTTATTTGAAGGTGATTGTGCACAGAACTTTGGACGCTATCCTGTGGTGCACCAACCCGGTATCTAGCATGAGCCTCCTGCCGTTCGGGATAAGTCTCACTAACCTCCCATCCTTTGTCGTTTCAATTCCTGGATTTCTTCTGAGACTTGTTGCTGGAGATTCCAGTTCTAAGCTTACAGGTTAGTGTTGTTAATTAGTGCTATTGCTGTGCGATCAGTGAGAGTTTAGTTTGGACAACTTCTCATGATTCTTTATTTATCCTAGGCTGACTTCCTATAATGCTCCCACGCCCTTTCCAGTGATCCCTCTCTCTGCCTGTTTTACTAGTCAGAGAGTTGTTTCATTTGGAAGGTCTAATTTGACTTCACTACTATCAAGCCGTGTGAATTCAAGGATCCGGAAGAGCCCTACCAATTGTATCCTTTTTGGTTACCGTATCCTTTTCATAAGATACCTTCGTGATTTATGACAGAGTATGCGCCGGCCTTTAACACCTAAATACCATGTGAAATTGCCCAAGTCTCAGTGTTTGCTGTAAGACTATCATGGTGACCTGCGTGGGGACGCCCTCGGGTCAGCGATGTCGATGGAAAAGCGTTCTGCCGCTTCTGGGGTAATAAAGAAGGAAACCCTGCCCTTGTACACCACCCTGAGCTTGGCAGGGAATATCATAGAATAGCGTATCTCTTTCCTTCTCAGGATGCTTTTCACCTTCTGAAAGGTCTTTCTTTGATCCTGAACTTGCTGACTGAAATCGGGGGAGAGGTCAATGTCGCAGACCCCCATTGTAGAACCTTTTGGTCTCTGGTGGCTCGAAGCAGGATATCTCTGTCCCGGTAGTAAAAAATCTGTGCTATTATAGCTCTTTCTGGGGACCCCGAGGAGGGTGGGGGGAGGGGAGGTGTTTCGCTGCCAGGGATCTGTGTGCGCGTTCTATCATAAACAAGTTTGTGAACGGTGGGTTCTCCAGGACATCCATAAGCAGCTTCTATACAAATAGCTCCATGTTGTCTATAGGTGTGGACTCTGCAACGCTAGTTATCCGGATATAATTTCTTCTAGACCTCCCTTTCGAGGTCATCATTCTTGGCCACCACCTTCTTAATTGTTTGCTGCAGGGTGGCAACCTCGCGCTCGAACACCGCCACTTTGTCTTCCCCCCTCACTGATCCTCTGTTCCGCCTCTGAAATACGGCTGCAGAACTTGTCAATCTGGATCACCGACACATCTACCTTACATGTCAAGGCGTCTATTTTGGCACCCAGATTGTCTGTACTGTTCTTTTGGCTAACAGTGTCCGATTCAGGGCAGAGACGTTGAGGTGAAAAGGGCCCAGTATTTCCATTGGTACGGTTTTGGTCGGATTTGGCGAATTGGTCCATCTTCGCTTGCTTCTTGAAGTTACCCATATTGAAGTGACGAATAGTGGCTGCATCAGGGTCGCCCGGCAGACCCTCTTTTTTTTGTTTTCCTTCATTTTATTCTTCAGACCACCTTTCCACTTTCTTTACTTCCCCTCCCTTCTTGCCCACCAGTGTTTTGGTGGTGTCGGGTGACTGCTGCGTCGTGTTGAACATCACCCGCCAGTCAGCAGTTGTATCTGTGAACCCTTCTGGGGGGCACCATGCCTGCGTGTGCAAATTGGTCACAGCCCCCCCCAACAGGGGCTGCATCTATGAGGAAGCCCATCAGTAGATTAATGAGACGCTCGCTACGTGGGACCGGCCCAGACAGGCCCAAGGCCAGGCCCAGGCCAGGCCCGACTATGCTCCTTAATGTCTCTGCTTCAGCCCGTGCCCAGTAGGGCGCCTGCCATGCCTACTCGCCGGGTCGCAGGATCTGTTCCCTTCCAGTACGACATGCCCTCAGGGGAAATGACTAGGCCCCAGGAGTTACTCTCCCAGACTCACTGCGTATAAGGATGGTGTCCCATCGTTAGGATCTTGTAGTTAGCAGGTAGCGGTGCACCCGCCACTGTAGGGGGCGCAGGGCCCGCATGGGCAATCACCTGGGCAGAGGCCGCACTCGGTCCCGGCGCGGCCCAGTGTTGCTGCCTCTGTGTGCTTATTCAAGTCTTTTATGGGCGTTACTGCTCTAGGTCTGTGTGCGGCTCACTCCCAGCCAGCATCTCCTCCAGGATCCTCACTGCCGTCTATTGTACTGGGTTAGGCGCTCAGCCCCCCTGATCGAGTGCCACCCATAGGGGTGGGGGGTGGTCCGGGGTGCAGGCCGCCCCAGAGATCCAAAGTCTCTCCACTTCAGGGCCACCACTGCTCACCGGCCGTGCACCAGCCAGCGCCAAAGGATCAGGCTGCAGCCAGCGGGGCTTACAGAGCAGACAGCCCGGACGACCCCAGAGTCGCGGGGGGACTTATCCAGCCCCCACCGGATGGTCGGTACAGCCTGAGGCCTGCACGGCTCCAGCAGGTAAGAGGGGGTGGGCGGGCGCAGTGTGTCCCCGCGGATCAGTGATGTAGGAGGGGCCAGACTGCAGTTCGCACCACACAGCAAGCTGAGGCACCCCGTCGTCCCCGGAGGCATGTGGCGCCGGAGGCCTCAGTGAAGCACTGCAGATGTTCTCCGGGACGAGGACCCCTGGTCCAAAAAGAGTTCAAGGTGACATTGCAGTGTTAAAGAACTCAATACAATGCCTCAGACATCAAAATTGCGAGCAAAAGCAGGATAAATACAGCAGGATGTTGTAGCCTCCGTCAGAGCTCTTTCAGGCGGCAGCCATTTCTTAGCCACGCAACAGCGCCCCCTTCCCCGCCTTGGTTATCAGTTTGGGTGGGTCCCATGCACCGTTGAAATCTGTTACACCACATGCTAGCTGTAGTTCCCGGTCTTATGATTCCTTTCACGGAGGCTTTGCAGGTCTGGGTCAAAAAGGACAAGGGAACTTCCCTCGTTGTCGTCCTTTCAGTTCTCGTTGCCCTTCTCCTCCTTTTAAACTGCCTTTTATCCCTGTGGGGAAGGGAAAGGTGTATGTAGTTATTGTCAATTGCCTTACTCTGCCTGAACCTTTTATTGGGACATGTCAGGTAAACAGCTCTGGTGTTAGTCCGTTGTCTTTCACAGTGTAAGAAAAGTCTTTGTGTCGGAAAGGGAGAGGAGGGGACGTTTGGGGGTTAGAGTTTCTATGTATCCTGCTAAGTAGGATAGGGAAAAGGTGTTACAAGGAAGGGGATACTGCTTCTCAACCTTTCGGTGTGCCACTTCCACTCCCTGACGACCCCACATCCAGGTGATCCTCCCGCGCTCGTCCACTCACAGGAACTGGATCCAATTGTCCTGGCCACTTGGATGACTCTAATTTAAGCCCTCATGATTACAGCATTTTCACCAGCCACTTACCCCAAAACTCATTCTTAAAAGTAAAGACATTTATTTGACAAGAAGCTATAGAGTACAACAGCTATCCAAGTTATCATTGTTTGTTCACCTCAAAGCACCCCTTTAGAAAAGCAGGATGGAGAGCTCCACAAAAAATAAACACAGGTGAGAAGGGAGGGAGGAGCACACATGTCATGCAGTAGTATTTTAGTTAATAGATGTTACAGTGTTCTATGTTTGTTATTGTTGCTTTAAATAGAAAGAGAATCCAAAAGGTGTCAGGTACCAGGTCCACAGGTTGAGAAGGCATTACGCTCCCGAAGAGTCCAGGTAAGTGTTACAGTGGCCCTCATTCCGAGGTTGGTGCTAGTCATGGCGCTATTAGCGCCATGACTAGCACCATTGACTAGCACCATTACCGGTACCGTGTCCGCCCTGGTTCGATGGGGACTTACCGGTCTAGTCCGACCTTTGCGGGACCGTTAAGTCCCCATTGAAAATGTCAATCCTCATTCCCATTTGAGCCCCCATAGGGCTCAATGGGAATGGGGAGGGTGCTAATAACGGTACCGTAAATTACGGTGAAACACCTGTGTATAGGCGCGTTACAAATGCCATATCATATCATATCATACCGCTATTAGCTCTGAAGTCCCTTTGCGGATCCCGTCCATAACGCCTGGTAAAAGCAGGCGTTAAGGACGGGAGCGCAAAGGGACCTCGTAGTAGGGCGCAAAGGAATTACCGGCACCAATGTCCTTAACGGTGCCTGGTATCCCTTTGCGCCCTACTCGGAATGAGGCCCAGTGCATCATGCCACACTGGACATGCCCGGACACGGCGCATTGTCTACGAACACCCTATTGCGTAAACGGATTCCCCGAACAGTCTTATAGTCCGCGGACTACAAATTGGGGTTTAAAATATAAAAGAAATGACAAAATAATAGACAAGATATTTATAGTAGAAGAAAAATAAGTATTTATGAAAGGGATGGGGCATCGGAATGGGAAAAAAATGGGAGGATTTGGAATTTCTATATAATGATCATTGATGAGGGTGATGGGGGTAAGGGGCACAGGCACAAGAAGGACAGTGATAATCAACATTTCTAATAACATGATTTTTAACATAATTTAAAAGTTCCTTAAAGTCATTACTAAGTTCATCCAATTTTGCAGATAAGATCATGATTTCATTATGTACAGTTGGGGATAGGGATTCTCTTTGCGATTCTTGATGTTCTCCATAATTTAATTGGGGTGTTGTTTCTTCATGTAATATATGTACTGTAATAAAAGAAGAAATTATTTCAATGAGCTCTGTATAAATTACATTATTTGTTTACATTGAAAGATGTATTGTTCCCCATTAGAGATATTATCACTCATTTCTGCTTTTGGAACGTTTTCTCCCAACCACTCAAGTGTGTTTGCCGTTTCTTTAAAAATAAAGTGATATTTGCTTATAATAAATGTTTATATAATGAATGGTAATAATAGAAAAATAAATATACTGTATTTACTATTTGGTAAGAGGTTGTTTTGGAATGAGCTCCTGGTGTATCTGAGTCTGTACGATGATTTGTAATGAAATGATAATATGAGGTGTACAGTTATGGATTGTGCTTGGTGCATTCCATTATATTGTGCTCTAAATGAAAAAGAAATTACATTTTGAAATGACGAAATGCACAAAAAGGTATTTTGGGGTAGTAAATATAAGTAAAGTTTTATGTATATGTTTTTGTTGGTTGAAGGGTACAATATTTTCTGTTGTCCCCTGTGCTTCTGTTTTTTTTTTTAATGCTACCTGATGTCCGTGGAGATTCGCACTGTCTGCGGACTCTGGAGCAGATACATTGCGGGCGAGTGTGATTTTTAGGTGTCATCGTTAGAAATAGGTATAAGGAACTTGTAGCAAATGAAGGGAGGGGGGGTCTGGTACAAACCTATGAAATTCAGTGAAAAAAGCTTTGTTAAAGGGACATTATGGTTAATTTGCATAAAAACCCATGACATTCAGTTAACAAATTTAGTTTAAGGGACATTATGGTTACAAGTAACACAGAAAAACCCTTGAAATTCACCAGTTAAGGTAAGCTGAACAACCTTAACTCGCACCACCACCGTGCACTGCTAAAACTAACACCGAGGACATCACAGATGACATCACAAATGTCATTGATGACATCACTGATATCACATTTGAAATTAATTTTGATGAAGTCTCTACAAGTGTTGTGTTTACAATGTTGCTAGCAAGATGTCGGGGGTGATCGGGAGACCTCATGAACGACTTAATGTACTAAAACATTTACTCATCTAAACAAAACCTTATTTTGGAGTGTTGTTCTTACTACAGGAACCTAATAATACATACTCATAGGCAATGGGTGCAGCATGCACCATAGAAGTAAAGGATTTTTAATCTGGTAATATTGCCCACTAAAATAATAAATGTAAACTTATCACAATGTTGACTCATGTAAAAACCTGGAATTAATAGCTAGCAATACAAGATTTACTACACACTTGTGTTAGTAAAAACAATACATATGCAGAGCCACAATGCATAGAACTATGAGGCACATACAGGAAACTCCAGTAAAGAGGAATGAAACAACATTCCCACAAAATGACAACAACATTAGAGTTGATCATCATGTGCACAAATTAATTGCGTCTTTGAGGTCTGCTTATTTCCCTATGTATGTGCACCATGAGCTGACTCCAAACTGTAAGGAAAGTAGTTTAACAACATACAACATGGTTAACATCTAGATATATAGCACCTTTTGAATTTCAAAATTGTTACTGTCATTGAAGAAACTGGCCTACATATCTCTGAACAAAAACAAGTACCCCAGACATGTGAGTTCATCAGTGATGTAATTAATGACATTTGTGATGTCATCTTTAATGTCCCGGGGGTTAGCCTTATCAGTGCACGGTGGTGGCGTGAGCTATGGTTGCTTAGCTTACCATAATTGGCAAATTTTAAGGGTTTTTCAGTTTTACTTGTAACCATAACGTCCCTTCAACAACTTTTTTAACTGAAATTCAAAGGTTTTTATTAGTGCAACTTAACCATAACGTCCCTTTAACAAAGTTTTTTCACTGAATATATGGGATACATTACTCACTGTAATCGTATTTCTGATGCTTTTATTTGTTTAGATTCACATGCTATGGATAGGCCGGCATCTAGTGGAAGCTGCAGAGTATTACAGTTGTTGTTTCGAAACTCGAAAAAGGGGCGTCGACAGGGCGTGCAAGTAATACTATCCCTAGTGTGACGTCCACTGTACCCATGGTCTTTCATGCGTCGAGGTCCCTCATATTGTTTCGTTTCTGACATGAGGTAGCATAAAGTGTAGCGGGAGTACAGGAGTATTAAAGCAGATAAGTAACAGGCAAAGCTCAGGTAAAACATCTACGCACCTTCTTCTACAAAGGGAGGAAGGGTAAGCGTATGTGAATCTAAGCAGATACAAGCATCGGAAGAACAATTCTTTCGACTGAATGTTCCTCCAACGTATTCCACATCTTTGACATGTAATGTGCACAGCTGTGGACATTACATATCAAAGATGTGGAATACGTTGGAGGACACAATCCATTCGAAATACGATTACGGTGAGTAATATGTCCCTTCTGAAGCTTTTGTAGATCACATGCTATGCATAAATTAGCGAGCAGTGTTAGAAGGTGGTGGGTTGTGATAGGGTCCCGTGGCAAATAGATGTTTTAAAATTGCTTGTCCCAACTGTGTATCTGCTTTAGAATGAGTGTCAATGCAGTAGTGCTGAGTGAAAGTGTGTAACGAATTCCATGTAGCTGCTTTGCAAATGGTGTCCAGCGGGACGTTTGCGATAAAGGCCAAAGTAGCTCCCGTACCCCTTGTGGAGTGGGCTCTTGGTGTGAAAGGCAGTGTTTTGCTTGATAAAGGGTAACAGAGCGGTATGCATCCGACTATCCTTTTGGAGATGGCATTCTTGGAAATGCATTCTTCTCTGCGGGTTTGAAATCAGAGGGTGGAGTCTCTTTACTCCCTACATAAATGCCTTAATGACGGGAACCTTCCACCATGATACCCTTTTATGAGAGGTTGTGTAATCTGATAAAGCCACCAGGTAAATCTTTATAGAGTGAAGTACCAACTCCGAGTCTAACAAGTCGAGCATATACTGAAGAATGTGGGTTGGAGTACATTCTATGTTGAAATAGTATGAGTAAGAAGATTACTTGTATGAATGAAGTATGAATGGAATGATGGGAAAAGTCTTGTAAGGTGGAGCCTATTTTTAGAGCAATGTTGATGTATAAATAACATTTTCTGTTATGTGAAATAAATACCATATCAAAGAATTTATTTGAAAAAGTCATAAAAGATTTCTGTTATCTTTGAACCTCTCGGTCCATATTCTGTTTTTTGTTCATGTATATTTACCTGGAGGACCATATGGAATGACCAGGTCCCTTTATTTTTTTATTCTTCTTTGAACAGACTGAAGAATAGGTAGAAATTGTGTAACAGCCTTCCTGTCATCTAAAATGTCCTCTACAAAATCCTTGTCTAATGGCGTCTCCTGGGTCTGAATCTGGAAATGCTCAGCTGCCTTTATAAGCATATCATTATACTGAAGTTGGTTGTCCATCGGTGAATCTGCCACAGGTGGGTCTAGGTTAATTTGAGAGGGTAAGTTATACACATCCTCTTCATCTTCATCATAGTATTGGTCTACCTCGTGTAATGTTTCAACCTCCTCAGAGTCTGTATTTGGATCATATCAATCAATTTGGACAGGGTCTTGTTGAGGGCTAACTAGGAGGGTGTCAGACGTGGCCTCTTTACTGGTGATTACAGACGTGGCGCAACTAGTTGGTGGCGTGTTTTGTAAACATAGCCTGGGGATTTTTCTCAAAAAAAAATCTGCCATGTATGTCATTTGTCTCATCACCCAATCAATGTCATCAGAGGTCAACTGAGAGGAACTTAGTATAGTCACAGGAGTTTGTGGTGTTCTTGTAGTAGGCTGGCCCTTGTTCTTCAAGGCTGCTGATATGGTGTCCTCCCCTTGGGAAACAATGTCTTTTTCCCTGTGTGGTGTACTTGTCCTTTCTTTATGAGAATGTTGACTCTTTCTAGAGTGTTTTTTGTAAGATGTCCCCTTATGGAGAGTCTGCGGGACATGCTTTTGCACCAGATTGGCTATTTTTGAAGTCTTGTTTTGTTTTTTTTTGTTGCCGATTTTGACGTCTCTGAGGAGTGTCGAATTTCAGAGGATGGGAGGTCCAAAGCCACATCTTCCGACGCTCGGCTGATGATTTGGACACGGCGTCCGTGTCGTCTCGCAGCTTTGGAGGCCTGTCATGCAGCGATCGGGATATCGAGTGCCCATAGGACAGAGAACTAGTGGACCTACCCCTCGACACCGTGTGTGGGCACTTGGGTATGTGTTTACTGTGGGCAGATTTATGTGTGTTACTGCTGCCGGGTGTCATCCAGGTTACAGCACTGCCGGCCTGTCTGGTGGGTCAGGGGCTAGCACGTGGGAATCTGTCAGTTCCCTGTCGCCTTCATCGTTCGAAAATAAGCTGATTCTGGCGTCATTGGATGCACCTTCCACATCCATTGTGGCTTCGGCCTGCATGGCGTGGTGGGCCCAATGTTTGGTCTTTCGGCTCTTTAGTGTTTTAGATTTGAAGAGCTGACAAGCTCGACAGTGGCCCTCGCTGTTTTCCCGTGCAAGTCAGAGGTTGCACACCCGGTGCTTGTCTTTCCAGGGGAACTTCCTGGGGCAGAATTTAAATAGTGTGTTTTCCATGTTAGGATATAAGGGCAGCTAGGCGAAAATAAATAGGGTAAAGGAGAAAATGAATTCTCTTAGTGGCCTAAGAAATGTTCACACCCCCCACTCTCCCTACTATCTGGGCTGAGGCCCAGTGCAGCCTTCCAAAGCCGAAGGGGTGTCAGCGAGTCAGCTGTGTCAACGACATTCATCATTTTCACTGCCGTCGAAGATGTTAGTCGCAGGACGGTAAATAAAGGATAGAAAGAGTACTACCTCTAATAACTTTAGTAATTAATGGCATTAGCCGAAACAGAACTCTGCATTATAGCGTCCGATGATGATGGTGGAAAAAAAACAATCTGAGGGACCTTGACGGGTGAAGGACCATGGGTACAGTAGATGTCACACTAGGGATAGTATTACTGGCACACCCTGTTGACGTCCCTTTTTTCGAAAACAACTGTAATACTCTGCACCTTCCACAAGATATCGGCCTATGTATAGCATATGATCTAAGCAGATTACACAAGCTTTAGAAATATATATATATATATATACACACACACACACACACATTACTCACCGTAATCGTATTTCTGGTGCTTGTATCTGCTTAGATTCACATGCACTGCATAGTCCGACATCTAGTGGAAGTTGCAGAGCATTACAAGATTTGTTTTCGAAACTCGAAAACAGATGTCGACAGGGCGTGTTGGTGATGGTTTAGGACGTTTTGATCGCATGCAAAAGTTTGCATGGTCAAAACGTCCTAAAAATGCTACCACCAAAGGTTCGAACACCAAAAGTTCGAACCTCTGGTCGTAGCATTATAGGCAAGTATAAAAGGAAAAAAAAGACTGCGGGGGCTGCAGGGATGTCCCCCGCAACATCCCGCTCACTATACTGTGTGGTATAATGAGCGGGGTTTTGCGGGGGACATTCCCGCAATGCACCCAGCCCGCATAGTATGTAAGTGTGTTCGCATGAGAAAGGTGTAAGCTTTTGGTAGTTTGCACCTTTCTCATGCGAACGGTTTGCCCGCAGTAATTTCAGCCAAGGGCAAATCACTCGGATTCTTGGTAATACTATCCCTAGTGTGACGTGTACGGTACCCATGGTCCTTCACGTGTCGAGGTCCCTCCGATTTCTGACATGAGGTTGCATGAAGTGTAGCATGAGTACAGATATGACACAGCAAAGACATTGATAATCCCAGAAAACATCCCCCTTCTACTCCATAAGGGGAGGAAGGGTGGGCGCATTTGAAATTAAGCAGATACAAGCACCAGAAATACAATTACGGTGAGTAATGTATCCCTTCTGGGGCTTGTGTATCTGCTTAGATCGCATGCTCTGCATAGATTAGCAAGCAGTATCTGGAGAAGGAGGTGGGAAGGTAAAAGATATATCGGCAAAGAAATGTTTTAGGACCGCTTGTCCCACCTGCAAATCTGCTTTAGAGTTTGTGTCAATGCAATAATGCTGTGTGAACGTACGGATGGATCTCCATGTAGCAGCCTTGCAGATGGAGTCTAGAGGAATGTTTGCACTGAAAGCTAAGGTAGCTCCTGTACTCTGGTAGACTGCCCTGGGGGTGAAAGGTAAAAATTTCTTGAATATGGAATAGCAGCGCTGTATGCACTTGACTGTCCATCTGGAGATTGCGTTCTTTAATATGTGATCGCCCTCTCTACTAGGCGCTATGGAAACAAAGAGTTGGTCTCTTTTCCTTAGAGGTTTTGTTTTGTCCATATAGTACAAGAATGCCCTCCGCACATCATGTGTATGGAGGCTTCATTCTGCTGAGTTTGATGGATTTTGAAAGAAGGCATGTAGTTCTATGTACTGATTTACATGGAACTTTGAAATGAACTTCAGTGAGAACCTAGGATGTGCTCGGAGGACAACCCTGTCCTTGTGTATAATGAAAAAGGGGTCTTGTATGGACAAAGCCTGTAGCTCACTAACACGTCTTATGGAGGCGATAGCTACTAGGAATGCAGTCGTGTAAGTGCAATGTTTTAGGCTGGCTTTGTGCATAGGCTCAAAAGGTGGACCCATGAGCTTGGAGAGCACCATATTGAGATCCCAACCCGGAGGAGGGTTGGAAATTGTGGGGTATAGCCTCTTTACCCCTTCCATGAATGCTTCAATGACAGGGACTTTCCACCAGGACACCTTGTTCTGTGAAGTGGTGTAAGCTGACAGACCCGCCAGATTCACTTTTATGGGATTAAATACTAGGCTGCAGTCTAGCAAGTAAAGCATGTAATGTAGAAAGTCACCTGGAGAATATTCTATTGGGTGTAGCGATTGTGATGTGCACCATATCACAAATCTCTTCCACTTATTAAAATAGCAGTGCCTGGTGTTGGGTTTTCGTGCGTCTTTAAGGATGTCCATACATCTTTGTGGAAGATTTAAGTGGCCAAACTATAAATTCAGGAGCCAAGCTGCCACGTTCATAGACTGTGGGCACGGGTGGAGGGATCCTCCTTTGTGTTGTGTCAGCATGTTGTATGATATGACATATGATATGGCATTATAAAACGCCTATACACAAGTGTTTCAAGGCGCGACGAGGCAAGGGAGGGGGAACAGAGGGAAGACAGACAACGATCCTACTAGGCCAGGTGTCATTCAGATCACACAAGTGCAAGGGAAGGGGGGAATAAGGAAAGTGCAGGGGGGAGGGGAAAGTGCAGTACATTGGATAATAAAATAACAAGATAAATAAAAGAGCGGC
Organism: Ambystoma mexicanum; assembly: GCF_040938575.1. Classification (NCBI taxonomy): domain Eukaryota; kingdom Metazoa; phylum Chordata; class Amphibia; order Caudata; family Ambystomatidae; genus Ambystoma; species Ambystoma mexicanum. The sequence goes on from NC_090930.1 coordinate 1,347,404,797, forward strand.
CAGCTGGTGGCAAGTGCAGGGTGAGTGCAGACATAAGTGCTGGTGGGGGGACTGTAGGGATACAGAAAACAGTCCCCAGGTGCAGAGGTTGCCAATGAGGCAGTGCAGGCCTGCAACTGGCAGAGCTTGGGCCCCGAGATCAGATGGGTGGCCAGGTAACCAGTGCAGTATCAGCCAGGACTTCAGCAGGGGAGAGGGGGAGAGAAAGCAAAAGCAAAGAGGAAGGTTTTAGGTGCTTCCGGAACCGAAGATGGTTCTCCTTAAGTTTCGGGGAGGCAGGGAGGCTGTTCCAGAGGGAGGCCCCAGCCAAAGAGAGAGATCTACCACCAACCTGTTGCTTGAGGGAAGATATTTAGGAAGAGAGAGTTGAAGGTATTGAGGCCCCAGAAAGCCTTGTGGACGATGCAGAGGGTTTTGAACTTAATCTTCGCAGCCACTGGGAGCCAGTGCAGAGATTTCAGTTCTGAAGAGATACGATCCCTGGGCTTGAGGCCAAGGACAAGTCGCGCAGTCCTATTCTGGGTGAATTGCAGAGGGCAGAGAATAGAAGCAGGCAGATTTAGAAAGAGGCTGTTGCAATAGTCCAGCCTAGAGAGAACTAGAGCTCTGGAGGCAGTGAGCTTCTGGGGGAAGGAGAGGAAGGGAAGAATACCTCTGAGGAGGTGCAGCTGGTAGTGAGACTTCTTAGAGACGTCCGAGATGTGAGGGGAGAGAGTGTGGAGTCGAAGATGACACCAAGGTTTTTAGCATTGCAGGTGGGAGCAGGAAGAGGGCCAAGAGAGGCCGGCCAGAGAGCTACAGGAAAGAAGGGAGTGGGTGTGCCGATGAGGAGAATCTCAGTCTTACTGGCATTAAAGCAGAGATCATTGGCAGCACACCACTCCTGGATAGCAGACAGAAAGTCAGATGAGGGACGGAGAAGAGGTGGACGAAGGTAGCCTGAAAATGAGCTGAGTGTCATCCGCATAGCACTGAAAGATGGGGGACAGCGGCAATGCGGTGGGCAAGGAGTGCCAGGTATTGGTTGAACAGCCAGGGAGAGAGGTTATACCCTTGGGGGACAACACATGTAGAGAAAAAGATAGCAGAGAGGTGTATGGCGCATGGGAGCTTGATTGGATTGCATATCGCCAGTTTGAGCAGGTGTGGAATCCAAGGATGTCTCGCCCACATAGGAGCAACCAGGATCAGAATTACATGTTCCTGGTGCATCTTGTGCACCACCTTGCTGAGGAGTGGCGTTGGGGTGAAAAGCGTACGCAAATTTCCCTGACCAGTTCACCCACATGGCATTCCTCTCTGAACCTGGTTGGGGAAACCTGGACGCAAAGTCTGGGCATTGTGCGTTTAGGTTAGTGTTGAACAAGTCTAGTGGGGGGGTGACCCCATTGTGAGAATATTCTGCCTAGTTTATCTCTGTCGAGGCCATGCCGACGTTATCCCCTCCCATGCGTGGGTGAAGTGTGAAATTCGGCCTCCTACTGGAGTTGCATTGGCGGGGACCCGAGACGGTGAGTGATTGTTCGGGAGGGGTTGAGACTCTCCCAAGTGAGGTTCTGCCCCTTCGTCTGCCCCTTTTATTTCCTCTTAGAAAATTGGCAGAGGAACCTTGGCCTTGCAACTGGCCCCAAGAGGAGGAATGCGAGTGTAGCCTGTGGAACATGGAGCACCCTGGCCCCAAAATCTTCTAGAGTTTGGGGAGTCCGGTTGGGAATAGGGGTTGTCAACTGTCCAAGGCATATAAGAGTATCATAATTCTCCTGGGCACTCTTAAAGGCGTCTTCTACGGCCTCCCAGAATAACATTTTGCCCCATTGGCATGTTTAAGAGGTTTGCCTGAGTTTCTAGCTTAAACCCTGACTGAGTCAGGCATGGTGCTTGATGAGCGTTCCCTCTGCTATGATGCGTCCTGCATTATATGCTGCATGAAGGTTATTCTTTAGGATGCCGTATGAGATCTGCTTGCCTTCTGAGATGGTCTTCAGTAATGGAGCCTTTACTGGTTCTGGGGAGGTTTGTTTCAATTTGGCGTTCCAGGTCAACCCATTTGTGGCAGCCGTAACTAGCTAACAGCGTAGTGTTGATTGCGATTTTGGTCTGGTATGCTGCAGAGGAGGCGACCTTTCTCCCGAAAGTATATATCTTTTTGCTTTCCTTGTCCGGCAGGGCTTCTGCAGATCGCAGGGGAGCGCCTGCCCTTTTTCTGGTGGTGGTGACCGCTGGGGAATCTGGTATAAACTGACCCCTAGTATACAGGGTGTTAGCGATTGCAGGTCTGAATAGTTTTTCTATTCTGGGGTTGACCGCCCTCGTGAGACTAGGCGCCAGTAGTGATGGCCGGATGAGTCTTAGGACAGACTGCAGGAGTGGAATAAACTGGGTGGTGGACTTTTTGTCCCCCACATTATCTTCCAAAAAGTCCTTGTCGAACTGTGGCTCCCGAGTGTCGATATTAAAATGTTGTGCTGTCTGAGCCGACTAAGATGGCCGCCTAGGTGCTGAGCTGCACTGCACTTATAATCCTAAAGATAACATCCTGCGGATCGGAGCTTCCCCTGTGATCGGAGCAAGCAGATTCCTGCATCGGAACCTCTGAGGCGATGCTGGTGCCTTTCCCGAGAAAAAACGCTGAACAGGTCATCTAGTAAAGCGAACAAAATCATTTTGCACCTTCGCGACAACAGTCCATACAACAAATACTGCCAATCCCCGTATCCCGCCTACCTTCAGTAGCCGCCTACCCCCAGTAGAGACACGGTCCTACCTTGACTACAGCCCACGCAGGCAGAAAGGTGGGGTCCTCCGCACGACGCATGATAACCAGACACCAAGCAGAAATACCCCTGGACGGATGTTGGTCAGCAGTGCAGAGGCAGCGGTAGCGGTCTCCAAAACAAGACAAAGCTAGGAGTTACATGCTAGGCAAAGCACACTGGGACGCTCAGCCGACCTCCGAGCAAACGACAACGCACCTGCAACTTCTGTCTCACTGGCTGGAAGCCGTGCTGAAATAAGGTACGGAGAAGTGGGTGGAAGGAGGGCCAGCCACAGCGAAAATCCCCAAAGACACTGCTCTGACAGCTAGCAAGGCAGGGAGCAGCCATACAGTTGAATACACTGCAAGTAATTGTTCGGGCTCGTGCTACAGAGAGTCAGCGGCCAAGGCGATATACCCCTTCAACCCCCTCCCCCACTCGCGGCTAACGGAGCGGAAACACTGGCACCAGTGTATAAGCCAGATGGTGCTCTGGAAGCCCCTGTGGAGCTGTGCAATCCTCATCACATTAGAGATAAAACCACCCAGACCCCAGGACAAAGGGGGGAGCATCACCCACCAATAGCTCGGAGCCTAGCAGGCCCCCCTCCCACAGAGACTAGGTCAAGATCTGGGCTCCCATATATGGACCAGGTGATGAACCACAACGATCTACCACAACACGCCTAAGCGGTTATTAGATGTGTGTCACGAATGGGACAGGACAGGGCGTACGCCCCCAGAAGCCTAGAATCCTTGAGACAACATTAAAACATAATCTGACCATCACCAGATCAGCAGACAGAGCAACCAGTGGTCACTCCACACACGGCGCACAGTAGGGGATACCACAATTTCTTAGGTCCATACAGCTGAATCCTGCACCTACTGGCACACAAGTGACCAGTCGAAATTGGCAATAATATCTCTTCCATCAGAGCAGACCTGCAAAAGGTGAACACTAGAGTCACTGAGGTGGAGACTTAAGTCAGTTCTCTGGAGGACACCACCATAACACACGGCAAAGACATCGAGAGTATCAAGAAAAACCTGAAAGCGAAACAGTCCAAGTGCGACGACTTGGAATCTAGGTCCCGCCGCAACAACATCCGGGTGGTGGGCTTGGCGGAGAAACCCCTAAACACAACAATGGAAGCTTTTCTGGAAGAGGCAATCCGCTCAGTGCTGTCGGAGGCCAAAGTTACATAGCAATTCTTAATAGAACGGGCCCATAGATCTCTGGTACAGCCGCCTAAACCTGGCGCCCCGCCACAAACCATCATAGCTCGTCTGCTCAACTATAGAGACAGGGATCAGATCCTTCGCCTCTCCCGTGAGAAAGGCACATTAACCTACGACTCTACGAGGATACACATTTACCCAGACTTCTCAAACGGAATGCAGGCGGCTAGACGCACCTTCGACCAAGCTAAGAAGGAGCTCAGAGCAAGATCCATCCCATATGCCATGCTGTTCCCAGCAAAGCTTTGCCTGCAACATGCCGGATGCCACTTCTTTGAGACTCCTGAAGAGGCCATGGCATACATAGAGCATAATATCCCAGCACCAGGAAGCCAAAACGTTCTCACGCCCCGGGATGACATATGACCTTACCTGGAAGACCTGAGAAGCAAACATAGGGCAAGAGGCGCCAAATCCACAAGAAAAATTTGCAGTGACTCCCAAAGCGCAACACGCAACGTAACGAAAGTTTCTGGCCACACAGTGCCACCCACAGTTGCAATTTGTGCGCCCAGGTTATGGGGATACACTGTCCAGTTGGGTGGATGGGGAGACTGGGGAGGGGAGGCCTGTTGCCTAAAAAGAGAAAGCAGAGAGTTCAAGGGGGATGTTTGGTTACCAAAAAAAACATATGGTTACATAAGACTCAAGATATGCAGACAGGAATACAAAATGGGAATGGAATATAGCATGGGCATATCATGACAACACACGGGCTGAGTCTTGGGATTAGACTCCTAACATGGAACATCAGGGGGCTGGCAAATCCTATAAAAGCTAGAAAACTTCTGGCCTATGCCAAAAGACATAGGATCGACATCCTCCTATTGCAAGAGACACATGCTATCAAAAAAGGAACTGAGTCGTTTGCGCGGGACTGGGGTCCGATTAGAATTGGTACTGACTACTCATCGCAAGCTAACCGAGTCCTGTCTATTATACACCAACGCACCGCATTCCAGGTCAGTAAATTGGTGGTGGATGCAGAAGTCAGATATGTAATCATATGGGGGACAATGTACAAACAAGAACTGCTACTGGTCAACACTTACGGCCCAAACCTAGACTCCCCGGAGTTCTACCTACAGATTGTCTCACTGATCTCATCACCATGGGAATCCAGGATAATTTGGGGGTGAGGGGGTCTCAACACAATCTAAGACCCATCAAAAGACAAAACATCCAGGAGCCACAGGCCTCACACCAAAGTGGCACTGATCATATGGCAAGCCATTTCCACAATACCCCTGGCAGATGCATGGAGAGTAACACACCCCACTTAAGAGAAATCCACGTTTCATTCACATTTACATGACTCTAGTTCCTGAATAGATTACTGGTTATGCTCCCCCGATTTTATCCCCTGGGTGAAGGAATGTCCACACTCCTGTGCACAATGTCAGACCACTCACCAGTCCTAATGACAACAGACACAGACCAAACATCGCAGTGCTGGCGTATGCCACTGGCAATACTAAAGGACGACGCAGTGATCGAGCCACTGCGGATAGAAATAAATGACTTCTTCGACTGAAATGTGGGCTCAGTGGGATCAATGACCTCGGTCTGGGAAACCTTCAAGATATGGCTGAGAGGATGTCTGATGTCACTTACGCTAGGCTCATTACGAGAAATAAGGAGCAATCTAAACCAAGCTGAAAACACACTGAAGATCCTAGAAAATGCATACTCCCTGGCACCTGAGATAGAAACGCTTAAGCCACTACAAACCCAACTCACAAAGTTTAGATACCTCACGGACCGGGAAGTACTATACATTACACAGCCAATAAGGGCCAGGAGATACAGGGAGCGGAATAAAGCAAATAGATACCTAGCATCACAGGGGTCATCATGGGAGCAGATGGCACAGTACACACGGAAGCCAAAAAAGGTCAATGAAGTGTTCACAAAATTCTACTCTGAGTTATGCGCAAACACAGACCAGGTGACATCAGACGAACTGAAACAGTACTTGGCCTCCTTCCCACTACCCCAATTGGAAAGGAACGAGAGAGAAAAGCTAAATCTCCCTATCATCCTCGAGGATGTTGGCCAGCCGATCAAGGACCTGACAGCCGGCAAAGCGCCAGGCCTGGACGGGTTTACGGCAGACTTCTACAAATGCTTTAACATGGAACTGGTCCCCAAACTGTTGGAAGTATGGGAAGAGGCTATAGGATCCAGATTCCATGAGAGGCCATTATCAGACCTGCTTAAACCGCACAAGCCCCCACATGAACCCACCTCATACCGCTACCTGTCCATGATAAATTCAGACGCCAAAGGAATCGCTAATCGCCTCCTACCATATATGAACAAACGGATACACCCAGACCAGTCCGATTTTGTCCCCACACTGTCTACAGCCCTGAATCTCTGCAGATTATTTGCCATAACATCACAATTGGATCGTAAAGCCAAAACAGTCGCGATCACGCTAGATGCTGAGAAAGAATTCAACTGTCTCCTGGAGCTACATGTACGCCATATTGCGTAAAATGGGGTTTGGGCCCGGTTTCATACGTTTTATCCAAGTGCTAGATAATAACCTGAAGGCCAGAATAAGAACAAACAAAACCCTATCACCAGAATGTACGCTGCACAGAGGCACGAAACAGGGATGCCCTCTGTCACCCCTTATATTTGCCCACACCATAGAGGGCATGGCGGCAGCCTTGCGACATGAACACTCATGGCGTGGAATTCGTATAAGAGAGCCCCCCCAGTTCATATCATTATATGCTGACAATACCATGTTATATATAAGATCCGAGACCAACCTCCCCCCTGCGATGCAAACGATTTACGAATTCGCTAAATTCTCAGGCTACAAAACCAACCGAACTAAAACAGAGGTCATCCACCTAACACAGTAAGGACGGCAGCCACGGCACAATTCTGCTGGTCTCCGAACACAGCACGATACCTAGGCATCATGATGGCCACAGACAAACAAACGCTCGACGCTAGGAACTACGAACCCTACATAACACTCGAGACTAAATTGAGTATCTGGAACAAGCTTCTGGTATCGTTATATGGTCGTATAGCCCTTTTGAAAATGGTAGTGGTGCCCAAATTACTCTACTTATTCACCAATATCCCAATATGGCCAGGATGCCATTTCTTTGATGAGCTACAGAAACTTGCCTCCAACTTCGTATGGGGGGACGGCACTGTGAGGCTTAATTGGCCCAAACTGCAAACCGTATGACAAGTGGTCTGGCTCGCCCAGACTTTCTGCTATACTGCCATGCCGCACAGGCAGACTTTGTGAAATATTGGTCCCAAAACACAGAGAAATACGCCCATATTCAAGTATAGAAGTTTGCATCAGCCCCCGCGAACCTGCAATCTATGATCTTTGCGAAGACAAGCAAAAATATGGATGAGATAGACGCTGTATCTTGCACAACATGAGCCTGAGCAACACTCAGGATAGGTTGTACAGAACCACACTGGCCACACTCTCCCCTTTGGCACCACCCTGACAAGATGCCCACGTTTGACACAACACTGCAGAAGAGTGGGACCCGAGGCTTTGTCCGCGGACGATCAACCTTCGGAAGGGGTTTTTCGAGTGACACCCTTGCCGTCCTTCAACGGTTGAACCCTGTCGTGTGGCGATCTTGATCGAGATTGCCCAGAGGACTGGGACTCAGTGGACCTTTCTCGGGGTGTCGAACGTTGTTGAGTGTTCGACTCCTTTGTCGAATCTCGACTGGGGCTTAAGTGCTTGCTGGTGAGTACTTTTGTAGCGCTGCCGCCGCCGGGTGTAATCCCCACAACATGGCCGCCAGCCTGTCCTAAGGGGTCGGGGTCTGCGCTTGAGTAGCTGAAGCTACTCCGTTGCCCTCGCCGTCCGAAAGTACGGCATCACTGCCATCGCTAAACGTTCCCTCTACCTCCATGGCGTCGAGTTGCCTGGCGTAGTGGGCCCAGCGTTTCGTGAACGGACCTTTAACGTCTTTGGCTTGAAGAGCCTGCACGCTTGACAAGACGTTTCGACGTGGTCTCTTGGAAGACACAAATTACAAACTAAGTGTTTGTCCACCCACGGAAATTTTCGGTTACACTTGGGGCAACATTTAAAAGGTGTATTTTCTATAATTATGGGTTATGGATATGGCAGCTGGGCAAACAAAGTGGAAGGGGAGAATATGCATTCTAAAATGGCCTCCCCCCTCTCTCCCTACTGTTTGGGCCGAGGCCCGGGCGGCCTTACAAGGCCGAACGGTCCATCGCGGTGGTCTCCGAAAGGCAGTTTTCTTTCTTCACCGGTGTGGTGTTTCGGCAGTCAATGAAAGGATAGAAAGAAATACTATCGTAATTGTGAAAAGGTAATGGCTTATTGCCGAAAGGAACTCCACTACACGCAACCATCTAGCATGGCGGAAAAAAACAATCTGAGGGACCTCGACGCGTGAGGGATCATGGGTACAGTGGACGTCACACTAGGGATAGTATTACTGGCACGCCCTGTCAACGTCCCTTTTCAAGTTTCGAAAACAACAACTGTAATACTCTGCAGCTTCCACTAGATGTCAGGCTATGCACAGCATGTGATCTAAGCAGATTCCACAAGCCTCAGAAATAAATAAATATACGATGCATTACTCACCGTAATCGTACTTCTGATGCTTGTATCAGCTTAGATTCACATGCTGTGCATAGGCCGACATCTAGTGGAAGCTGCAGAGTATTACAGTTTGTTTTTCGAAACTCGAAAAGGGGCGTCGAACTAGGGCGTGCCAGTAATATTATCCCTAGTGTGACGTCCACTGTACCCATGATCCTTCATGTGTGTAGGACCCTCAGATTGTATTTTTTCTGACATGAGGTAGCATGAGGAGTAGCGTGAGTATCCAAGCAGATAGGTAAGACTACAAGCATCCATGCGCCTTCTCTCAAAGGGGAGGAAGGGCGGGCGCATGTGAATCTAAGCAGATGCAAGCATCAGAAATACAATTACGGTGAGTAATGTATCCCTTCTGAGGCTTGTGGAATCTGCTTAGATCACATGCTGTGCATAGATTAGCGAGCAGTGTTAGAAGAAGGAGGTGGGATGTGAGAAGGGTCATGAGCAAATAAATGTCTTAGAACCGCTTGTCCCACTTGATTATCTGTCTTGGAATGAGTGTCAATGCAGTAGTGCTGAGTAAAAGTGTGAATAGAGCTCCATGTAGCTGCTTTGCAAATGGTGTCAAGAGATACATTTGCAATGAAAGCCAGAGTGGCCCCAGTACCTCTTGTGGAGTGGGCCCTCAGCGTAAAAGGCAGTGTCTTTTCTGAAAGGAAATAACACAGTTGGATACATTTGACTATCCATTTAGAGATGGCACCTTTAGAGACGCGATCTCCTTCTCTGCCTGTAGCTACGGAGATGAACAGCTGATCTGTCTTTCTTAGCGGTCTGGTCTTGTCTACGTAGTAGAGGACCGCTCTTCTCACATCTAGTGTGTGTAGTTTCACCTCAGCAGAGCTCATGGGTTCTTGGAAAAAGGCTGGTAGCTCAATGGACTGGTTAACTTGGAATTTAGAAATAAACGTAGGTGAGAACCTAGGGTGAGTCCGTAGAACCAGTTTATCCTTATGGACAGTAAAGAAAGGATCCTGCACTGACAGAGCTTGAATTTCACTGACCCTTCTTATGGATGTAAAGGCTACTAAGAAGGCAGTCTTATAAGTCAGGTGTTTGTGACTTGCTTTATGCATGGGTTCAAAGGTGGGTCCCATGAGTTTAGCAAGCACCACGTTAAGGTCCCACCCTGGTGGTGGGTTCGAAATTGGAGGGTGGAGTCTCTTCATCCCTTCCATAAAGGCTTTGACAACTGGCACCTTCCACCATGACATCTTGTTATGGGAGGTGGTGTAGGCTGACAGCGCCGCCAGGTGTACTTTGAGTGAATTAAATACCAACCCTGTGTCCAGTAAGTTGAGCATGTAGGTAACAATATTGGAAGGAGTGCAATCAACTGGGTTAATTTGTTTATTCTGGCACCAAATAAATCATTTCCACTTATCGAAGTAACAGTGCCTTGTGTTAGGTTTTCTTGATTATTTTAAGATATCCATACATCTCTGGGGTAAATTGAGATGGCCGAACACTAGGACTTCAGGAGCCATGCTGCAAAGTTCAACAAGTTTGGTTGAGGACGCACGGTTTGTCGTTCGGGCTGGGAGAGTAGGTTGTACCAGCACAGAGTCTGATGGGGTCGCACACCGCCAGTCTGCGTAGGTGTGGGTACCACGGTTGTCTCGCCCACATAGGAGCAACTAGGATGAGCGTCATCGATTCCCTGTGTATCTTGTTGGCCACCTTCCTCATCAGAGGGGTTGGTGGAAAAGCATAGGCAAACATCCCTGACCAGTTCATCCATAGCGCGTTCCCCTTGGAGCCTGGCTGGGGGAACCTGGATGCGAATTCTGGGCATTGTCTGTTTTCGCTTGTGGCGAATAGGCCTATAGTGGGGAAACCCCACTGAGAGACGAGATCTACGACTTCTTTGTGTAGACGCCATTCGTGTTCTTCTGGGAGGGGATCTCTGCTCAAAGCGTCCGCTAGTGAATTGAGATCCCCAGGAACTTGTTGAGACGACAGGTAAATGTTCCGTTTGAGTGCCCATATCCACATTTTCTGGGCAATCCTGGCCAGATTTGGCGAACGAGTGCCCCCTTGTTTGTTTATTCAAAACATTGCCGTCGTGCTGTCTGTTAGGATCTGCACTGACAGGTTGGATAGGTGGGGTTTGAACGCCCAAAGCGCTCCGAAGACTGCCAGAAGTTCGAGCACGTTGATGTGATTCTGAGCCACTGTGTGAGACCAGAGACCCTGAGCTGTGTGGTGAAGGAGGTGTGCTCCCCACCTTGACAGCGACGCGTCTGTTGTGACTACAGCCTGTATTTCTGGATGGTAAAAGGGTTTCCCCTTTGCAAGATTCTCTCTTGTCCACCAGCGAAGACTCTGTACTAGTGTTGGCGAAACGACCACTAGAACGTCCCACTGACCACTTGCCTGAGACCACTGTTTCGCCAACCATTCCTGCATGGGTCGCATGCGCAGGCGCGCGTGGAGGTAAATGCATGATGCCATCATGTCTAGTAAACACATCGCTTTCTGCACCCTTATCTGGCGACCGGACTGATAGAGGAATTTTCCGCAACAGATTCCGAATTCTTTCCTCTGATGGAAAGGCCAACCCCTCTTTGGTGTCTAGGACAGCTCCTAGGAACTGTTTGGAGGTGCTTGTCACCAGGCTTGATTTTTTTTCTCGTTGATTGAGAAGCCCAATTGGAAGAGGAGGTTGATTGTTCTTTGAATGTTTGAACTGCAAATTACGGGGGTTTCCCCTGCGATGAGCCAGTCGTCCAGGTAAGGGTACACTGGGATTGCCTCCCTGCGTAGGTGCGCCGCCACCTCTGCCAGTACCTTGGTGAATACCCTTGGAGCCGAGGCTATTCCGAAGGGCAGCACCTTGAACTGGTAGTGCTGGCTGTCTACCTTGAAGCGCAAGAATCTTCTGTGCGCTGGGAGCATGGAAATATGAAAATAAGCATCTTTCATATCCAAAGTTGCCATGTAATCTCCTCTTTTTAGTAGGGGGATTACTTCCTGGAGTGTAGTCATGCAAACTTTTTGTGGCTTGACATACTTGTTTGCAGGGTGTAAGTCCAATACTGGGCGCATTGTTAGATCTTTTTTTGGCACAAGGAAGTAAGTTGAATAAATACCCTTGTTTACCTGGTTGCCCGGGACGAGTTCTATTGCGTCCTTTGCAAGAAGAATGGCGATCTCCTCGAGGAGGATTCTTTGGTGCTCCAAGGAGTGTATCTTCTGTCTTGGGGGATGGTTGCGGGGGCGTTCCAGTAGCTCTATACAGTATCCCACGGACACGGTGAAGATGGAAATGCTCCCCCCAACTGGGGATGCATGGGAAGGGACCCGGAGCGGAAAGTCAATGTTGTTCATTGGGAGGTGTAGCACCTCTACCTGGGCTGCCTCTCCCCCTACCACGGCCCGTCTTTTGACCTCTAGCAAAACCCCTGGTTGCCGCCCCACGAGGTTCCTTGGTTCTGATAGTAATTGGAACCTCTCTGGGAGTTTTGGCCGCGAGAGCGACGAAAATTATTATTTCCACGCTGGTTTGTGGGTTTATTTGTTAGTTGGCCAAGGGACTTTAAGGTGTCATATTCGTCCTTAGCCGTCTTTAGTGCTTCCTCCACTGCTTTTCCAAACAGGACGTTTAGTTCTACCGGCATGTCAATGAGGGTGGCTTGGGTCTCGGGTTTAAACCGCGACTGCCTCAGCAAAGCGTGTCTTTGGATTACTGTGCTTTCTGCTATAAGCCTCCCTGCATTGTCTGTTGGATCGAAGTTAGCCTTGAGAATGCATCCGGACACTGATCTTCCTTCCGACGCAATCTGGTCCAACTGGCTCTTTAGAGGGTCTGGTGCGGAGGCAATGGGGGAAGCTACCTATTCCTATTGGTGGCAGTTGTAGCTTGTCAGCAGAGGGGTGGTATTGGCAATACGTGCTAGGTAAGCCGACGTGGATGCCACCTTCCTTCCTAGAACATATATTCTTTTGCTCTCCTTGTCTGGGGGAGTTTCTGAAGATACTAGTGGTGTTCCCGCTCTTTTTCTGGTGGTTGTAACCACTAATGAGTCAGGTTGTAGCTGACCCCTTATGTAAAGTGGGTCAGAGGGTGCGGCACTGAATAACTTTTCTATTCATGGGTTAACTGCCCGGGTAAGATTAGGGGTGAGCAGAGAAGGATCGATTCTGCGTTGAATAGACTTTAGAATGGGGATAGCCTGGGCAATGGATCTTTTATCCCCTAGAATTTGCTCAGCAAAACCTCTCTTCTTGGGCGCCATGAGTGTCAATTTGGAAACGGGCTGCCGCCTTGGCTAAAACTTCGTTAAGCAAAGTCCGAGTGTCAACAAGTGAGGGTTCAGTGCCCAGAGATCTGAAGAAAGTCACCATCACCCCGCTTGTTAAAAAATCTGGCCTGGATCCTAAGGATCCAGCTAACCTTCTCCCTATAACTAACTCGAACTTCGTACTTAAACTTCTAGACAAGGTAGCAACTCAGCAACTTCAACACTTTGTAGAGAACCACGAGGTTTTGCACCACCAACAATCAGGCTTCAGAGCGTCCCATAGTACCGAGACAGCCATGCTGGACCTGCAGAATCAGATGCTGAGTTTGCTAGACAAGAATAAGTTAGGGATGCTGATGCTCCTAGACCTAAATGCCGCCTTCGATCTGGTGGACCATCATCTTCTCATCAAGGTACTTACAGAGAACATGGGCTGTTTCGAAGGAGCCATGGATTGGCTCTTGTCATTTCTATCTAACCGCCAAGCCAGAGTCCGTTGGGGTAACAGTTTCTCTGATCCCTGTGACATCCTATTTGGAGTTCCCCAAGGCGCCAGTCTGTCTCCAATGCTGTTTAATATATATATGCGCACTCTGTGCAGCTTATTGGTGGAAGCAGGAGTGTTGTTTACGAATTACGTGGACGACACTCAACTCATATTGGAATTGGGGGGTAGCCATCACGCCACAGATAGCAAAGTGATTGCTAGGGTTTACAAGACAATTGATGACTGGATGCAGGCTAATTGGATGTGCCTGAATGACTCAAAAACCAAACTGATGCTGTTTGGTTCCAGTCGTCAGTTGGCAAATCTGGGGGCTGAGTACAATTCTTTCCAAATCAAGAATGCCACCATTTTGGTGGCCCCTAAAGTGAAAACCCTGGGTATGATGGTCAACTCTGCGGTCGATTCTCATGCCCAGACCAGCTACCTTAAAAGAAATATGGCGTATTATCTTAGATTAATGAAAGCAATTAAGCCGTTCCTTAATGAAGCCAATATGGACACAATAGCCAGAGCCATTATTCTATCACAGCTTCACTATGGGAACGCTCTGTTGTTAGGGGCCTCATCTAAGGACCTATCTAGCTGCCAAGTGATGCAGAACAATGCGGTCAGGCTAGTTAAGAACTTGAAGAAGAAATATCATACTACTGCAGATAGATTATCTCTGCACTGGCTTAGGGTAGAGGAACGCATAAAGTTCAAGGCTCTCTGTTTGGTGCACAAGTGCCTTTATGGCACAGCGCCGGTCTACTTGAAAAAAAGCTTGGTGCTCTATGCTCCCAGGAGAAGTCTACGCTCGGAGGGAAAATGCCTGCCGTCTGTGCCCAAGTTCAAGTTGAAATCTGGGTTGGGTAGATCCTTCCTGGTGATGGCTCCCAAATTGTGGAACAGCATTCCTGAAGCTCTAAGGTCAGAAGTAAATCACCTTGCTTTCAGGAAGCAGTTGAAGACCCACTTTTTTAGATGATGATTCTGTGGAAAGCAGTGTTCAGGGTCACTTATCAGGCCGCAGTGTTCGTTATTTAATGTCTGTCATGCAGCTGCTGTGTTGTAAGTTTAAGCGCCCTGATGCCCTCGGCTGCCGGCGCTATACAAAAATAAAATACATACATACATACATACATTCACCGGGGGTCCTGGGGACTAGGGGAGTCGAGACTATAGGCCTCTACCTCGTCTTCCTCCTCCTCTTCCTGGTCCTCATCATCTCCATAGTAATCGACCCCTACCTGGTCGTCTAGTATTTGTACTTCCGAATCCTCACCATACTGCTGGTAAGGTTCAACACTGAAAGGGTCTGAAATCAGCCCCTGAATTTGAGTCTCAGTACAGAGTCTCTTAGTAGGAGGTTGAGGGTCTTTGGATCCCGAAGGGGCAGAGGTAGCAGGGATATTGTGATAGCTCTGAAAGTAATTGGGGTCCTTTTCGTAAAAATCTACAAAAATGGACATTCTCCTCATTACTCTGTCAATGTCTTCCGAGTTCCATTCCTTGGAACAGGAAATAACTCTTTCCTGCTGTGGTTCCTCCTCTATTCCCATATCCTGGGGAGTGGGAGGGACAATTTTTTGGCCTAGTGACAGGGTCAGGGGCCTTGGACTTTTCTAAAGGTTGTTTGTGTTTATCCTTTTGAACCTGGTGTTCAGAGGCTTTCTTATGTTGTTTTTCCCCTTTCCCATGTGTAGAGGAATGTTTTTCCTGACTCCTTGGACTTCCCTGAATCTTTCGACGCTTGGCGTCGAGATTCGGAGGATGGATCACGAGATTCGGGAGCGTTGGAAGATGGGCGTTGAATCTCAGAAGCAGAAGTCGAACGAACTACCGGAGTAGCCTTCGAACATGCTGCCTGGGGGTAGAGGTCGGATTCGTCTTCTGACGACCATACCTCTGTGACTTTAGGTAATGTGCCACTCTTAGCAATCGTAGACGGTTGCTGTGTGTCAAGGGGCGACCGTGACCTGGAACGCCCAGAGGACACTGATTCTGCGGACCACTCTCTCTGTGCCTTTTTCTGCCAATCAGTCGATACGCGTGTCGAATCTCGGGTGTGATGAGTATGTTTAGTGGAAGATGTGTGGGTAGCGCTCTTGCCGCCGGGTGTTGTCCCCATAACTGACCCGCCGGTCAGTCCTCCGATGTCAGGGGCTTGCGCTTGGGTGCCTGACGACACCCCTGTGGCCTTCGCTGTCTGCTTCGGCGGCGTTGCTGCCATCACTCATACCCCCCCTTTGATCCCATGCATAAAGCTAGTCTCAAACACCTGACCTATAAAACTGCCTTCTTAGTAGCCATTACATCCATAAGAAGGGTCAGTGAAATGCAGGCTCTGTCAGTGCAGCATCCTTTCTTTACTGTTCATAAGGATAAACTGGTTCTACAAACTCACCCTAGGTTCTCACCTAAATTAATTTCAAAATTCCATGTTAACCAGTCCATTGAGCTACCGGCCTGCTTCCAAAAACCCAAAAGCTCTGCTGAGGTGAAACTACACACACTAGATGTGCAAAGAGCAGTCCTCTACTATGTAGACAAGACCAGACCACTTAGAAAGACAGATCAACTGTACATCTCCGTAGCTACAGGCAGAGAAGGAGATCGCGTCTCTAAAGGTGCCATCTCAAAATGGATAGTCAAATGTATCCAGCTGTGCTACTCCCTTTCAGTTAAAACTCTGTCTTTTACGCCAAGGACCCACTCCACAAGAGGCACTGGGGCCACTCTGGCTTTCATTGCAAATGTACCCCTTGACACCATTTGCAAAGCAGCTACATGGAGCTCTATTCACACCTTTACTCAGCACTGCTGCATTGACACTCATTCCAAGACAGATACTCAAGTGGGACAAGCGGTTCTAAGACATTTATTTGCTCATGACCCTTCTCACATCCCACCTCCTTCTTCTAACACTGCTCGCTAATCTATGCACAGCATGTGATCTAAGCAGATTCCACAAGCCTCAGAAGGGATACATTACTCACCGTAATTGTATTTCTGATGCTTGCATCTGCTTAGATTCACATGCGCCCGCCCTTCCTCCCCTTTGAGAGAAGGCGCATGGATGCTTGTAGTCTTACCTATCTGCTTGGATACTCACGCTACTCCTCATGCTACCTCATGTCAGAAAAAATACAATCTGAGGGTCCTACACACATGACATTTATTTGCTCTTGACCCTTCTCACATCCCAGTGATTGTCTCAGCCAAGCGTGTCTCTTGATGACAGTGCTCTCTGCAATGAGCCGGCCTGCATTGTCTGCCGCGTCAAAATTCGCCTTCAGAATGCACCCGGACACCGATCTACCCTCCGACGCAATCTGGGCTAACTGGCCCTTTAGTGGTTCTGGTGCGGAGGCAATGAGGGCAGCTACTTGCTCCCATTGGTGACAATTATAACTTGCCAGCAGAGTGGTGGTATTCGCGATTCTTGCCTGGTAAGCGGAAGTGGAGGCCACTTTCCTTCCTAGACCATATATCCTCTTGCTCTCCTTGTCTGGGGGAGCTTCCGATGATGCTAGAGGAGTCCCCGCTCTTTTCCTGGTGCTAGTAACTACCAATGAGTCGGGCTTAAACTGACCCCTTATGTAAAGTGGGTCGGAAGGGACGGCCCTGAATAATTTTTCAATTCTGGGGTTGACTGCCCGGGTGAGATTAGGGGTGAGGAGAGAGGGGTCAATTCTGCGTTGGATAGACTTCAGAATTGGTATGGCTTGGGCAATGGACTTCTTGTCCCCCATGATTTCCTCTGCAAAGTCCCTCTCTTCTTGAGCCCCTTGAGTGTCTATTTGAAAGTGCTCTGCAGCTTTAGCTAAGACCTCATTAAGTAGTGGCTAATAATCCACAGGTGAGTCATTGACCGGCGGATCTTTGGGGATAGGTGAGTCTAGACTATAGGCCTCTGCCTCATCTTCCTCCTCCTCCTCCTCATAATCCTGGTCCTCGTCGTCTCAGTAATAATCGACCCCTGCTTGGTCGTCAAGTATTTGCATGTCTGGATCTTCAGCATATTGATGGTAAGGTTGAATAGAGAGTGGGTCTGAAATCAGACCCTGAGCTGGAGTCTCATTCCGAGGTCTCTTACTAGGAGGCTGAGGGTCTTTGGATCCTGAAGGAGTAGAGGAAACTCAGAAAATTGTCAGGGTTTTTCTCATAGAAATTAGCCATAAAAGCCATTCTTCTCATCAACCTGTCGATGTCATCAGAGCTCCATTCCCTGGAACTGGGAATGAGCACCTCTTGCTGATGTTCCTCTTCTATTCCCATATCCTGTGGAGTGGGAGGGACAACTTTGGGCCTAGTGACAGGATCAGGGGTCTTAGATTTATCTTTATCCGAAGATTTATGTTTGTCCTTCTGGACCTGGGGTACAGATGTTTTCTCTGATGACTTCTTCTGCTGTTTCTCCCCTTTACCATGAATAGAAGCATGTTTCCCTGAGGTTTTTGGCCTTCTCTGAATCTTTAGACGCCTGGCGGCAAGATTTGGGGGTGGTTTGGCTAGGTTCTGTAGCTTTAGAGGGTGTGCGTCGAGACCCGGAGGCAGACGTGGAAAGGACTGCCGGAGTCGACTTTAAGCGTGCTGCTTGGGGGTAGAGGTCGGATTTGTCTTCTGACAACCATACCTCCGTAAATTTGGGGAGCGAGGCACCTTTGGCAATCGTGGACAGTTGCCGTGTGTCGTGAGGTGATCTCGACCTGGAACGCCCAGAGGACACCGATTCTGTGGACCGCTCTCTTTGTGCCTCTTTCTTCCGATCACTCGACACGTGTGTCGAGTCTCGGCTGGGGTTAGTATGTTTAGGTGTAGTAGTGTGGGTAGCGCTCAGGTCGCCGGGTGTAGTCCCCATAACTGCCCCGCCAGACAATCCTCCGAGGCCGGGGACTCGCGCTTGGGTGTCTATCGACGCCCCTGTGCCTTCGCCGTCTGAAACGGCGACGTTGCTGCCATCACTGAAGGAACCCACCGCCTCCATGCCCTCGAGCTGCCTGGCGTAATGGGCCCAACGTTTAGAGGAGCAGGGAGCGGTTCTTTAGTGTCTTAGCTTTAAAGAGCTTGCACGCTCTGCAATTAGCTTCGGGGTGATCCCTAGGCAGACGGAGATTACAGGTGTTATGCTTATCTACCCAAGGAAACTTACGGTTGCACTTGGGGCAGAATTTTCTCCATATGTTACTTTATGGCAGCGGGCAAGTATATGTAGGAAATAAACGAGTGCGAGTATGTCCACCCCCCACTCTCCCTACCTGCAGGGCCGAGGCAAGAGGTCTTCCGAGGCCCAAAGTCCGTCGTGCAGTCTCGACGGCTGTTCGTTCTTGGGACTGGCGTTGATCTTCGGAATCTCAACGTGGGATTTAAAAAACGGGGAATTTTAGATGAATTATGACAAAATGGCTGAAAGCCAGGGAACTCTGCAACTATGCTTCCGACAAGTATGGCGGAAAAAAACAATCTGAGGGTCCTACACGCGTGAGGGATCATGGGTACAGAGGACGTCACACTAGGGATAGTATTACTGGCACGCCCTAGTCGACGCCCATTTTCGAGTTTCGAAAAACAAACTGTAATACTCTGCAGTTTCCATTAGATGTCGGCCTATGCCTGAATTTCACTGACCCTTCTTATAGAAGTAATAGCTACTAAGAAGGCCGTTTTATAAGTCAGGTGTTTGAGACTGCTTTTATGCATGGGTTCGAAAGGGGGGCCCATGAGCATGGCTAGCACCACATTAAGGAAATAGGAGGGTGAAGTCTCTTTACTCCTTCCATGAAGGCTTTAACTACTGGTACTTTCCACCACGACACCTTGCTATGGGAAGTGGTGTAAGCCGAGAGGGCTGCCAGGTGTACTTTCAGTGAGTTAAAAACCAATCCTGCATCTAGCAGGTGGAGCATGTATGTAACAATAGTGGAAGGAGTGCAATCAACCGGGTTGATTTGTCTACTCTGGCACCAGATAACGAACCTTTTCCACTTGTCAAAGTAACAGTGCCTTGTGTTTGGTTTCCTAGATTCCTTTAGGATGTCCATACACCTCTGTGGCAAATTGAGGTGTCCAAACTCTATGACCTCAGGAGCCATGCTGCCAGGTTCATTGAGTTGGGTTGCTGGTGCACTGTTTAACCTTGGTGCTGGGACAGTAGGTTGTACCAGGCTGGAAGTTTGATGGGCTCGCACACCGCCATCCTGCGTAGGTGTGGGAACCACGGTTGTCTTGCCCACATGGGAGCAACTAGGACGAGCGTCATCGATTCCTTGTTCATCTTGTTCACCACTTTCCTGATGAGAGGAGTTGGTGGAAAAGCGTACGCAAACATCCCAGGCCATTTCATCCACAGGGCGTTCCCCTGGGAGTCTGGTTGGGGGAACCTGGATGCAAATCCTGGGCATTGTCTGTTTTCGCTTGTGGCAAATAAGTCTATAGTGGGGAAACCCCACTGAGAGAAGAGATCTTCTACGACCTCTCTGTGAAGAAGCCATTTGTGTTCCTCTGGGAGGGAGTCTCTGCTCAGAGCATCCGCTAGGGAATTGAGCTCCCCTGGAACATGTTGCGATGACAGGAAGATGTTCCATCTGAGTGCCCATATCCAGATTTTCTGGGCCAGCTTGGACAGATTTGGCGAGCGAGTCCCGCCTTGCTTGTTCTGGTAGAACATGGCTGTAGTGCTGTCCGTCCGGATTTGCACTGACAGGTTTAGTAGATGGTGCTCGAACGCCTGAAGCGCTCTGAATACTGCCAGAAGCTCTAGCAGGTTGATGTGGTTCTTGGCCACTGAGTGAGACCAGAGACCCTGAGCTGTGTGGTGGAGATGGTGAGCTCCCCACCCCGTCAGACATGCATCTGTAGTGACTACTGCCTGTACTTCGGGATCGTAAAAGGGTTTCCCCTTTGCGAGATTCTCTCTTGTCCACCAGTGGAGGCTTTGTACCAGTGTTGGCAAAACGACCACTAGATCGTCCCACTGACCACTTGCCTGAGACCACTGTTTCGCCAACCATTCCTGCATGGGACGCATGCGCAGGCGCGCGTGGGGGACCAGGTAAATGCATGACGCCATCATGCCCAGTAAATGCATTGCTTTGCCTACCATTATTTGTTGACCGGACTGATAATGCGGAATTTGCAGTAGTATATTCCGAATTCTTTCTTCTGAAGGAAAGGTCAACCCCTCCTGGGTATCCAGGATTGCTCCTAGGAATTGTTTTGAGGTGCTTGGCACCAGGCTTGACTTCTTCTCGTTGATTAAGAAGCCTAATTCGTGGAGGAGGTCGATAGTCCTTTGAATGTTTGTCTTGCAAATTCCTGGGGTTTCCCCCGTTATGAGCCAGTCGTCCAGATAAGGGTACACTGGGATTGCCTCCCTGCGTAGGTGTGCAGCCGCCACCGCCAGTACCTTGGTGAATACCCTTGGTGCTGAAGCTATCCCGAAGGGCAGTACCTTGAATTGGTAGTGGCGACTGTCCACCTTGAAGCGCAAGTACTTTCTGTGCGCTGGGAACATGGAAATATGAAAATAAGCAATTTTCATATCCAAGGTTGCCATGTAATCCCCCTTTTGTAGGAGGGGGATTACCTCTTGTAGCGTGGTCATATGAAATTTTTGGGGCTTGACATACTTGTTGGCAGGCCGTAAGTCCAATACTGGGCGCATTGTCAAGTCTTTCTTTGGCACAAGGAAGTAAGTTGAATAAATACCCTTGTTTACCTGGTGTCCCGGGATGAGTTCTATCGCGTCCTTTTGTAGAAGAATGGCAATCTCCTCGAGGAGAATCTTCTGATGTTCTAAGGAGTGTACTCTTTGTCGTGGAGGATGGTTCCGGGGACGCTGCAGTAGTTCTATACAGTACCCAGTGGATACTGTTGACAGCACCCATCTGTCTGATGTGATCCCTTCCCAAGCCTGGGTGAAGTTTGAAATGCGTCCCCCTACTGGGGTTGCGTGAGAAGGGACCCTGAACTGAGCGTCACTGCTTTGGTGGAGGCGTGCCGCCTCCCTTGCTGGGGCTGCCTCTGCCTTTACCACGACCTCTCCTATTACCTCTGCCGTAACCCTGGGTAGACTGTTGGTTGTTCCACTGTGTACCCTGCCCCTCTCTGGGAATTTTGGCCGCATGGGCGATGAAAATTACTATTCCCTCTCTGGTTCGGGGGTTTATTGGTTAACTGGCCAAGGGATTTGAGTGTCTCGTATTCGTCCTTGGCATTTTTCAGTGCGTCTTCGACCGCCTTCCCAAACAACAGATCGGCTTCCACCGGTTTGTCTAACAATGATGCCTGAGTTTCTGCCTTAAAACCAGACTGCCGTAACCACGCATGTCTCTTGATAACAGTACCTTCTGCTATCAATCTGCCTGCGTTGTCCGCGGCGTCGAAGGTTGCTTTCAAAATGCAACCAGACACGGCTCTACCCTCTGCGGAAATCCGAGCTAATTGGCCCTTTAACGGTTCAGGAGCAGAGGCTATGAGAGCCGCGACTTCTTCCCACTGATGGCAGTTGTAGCTGGCCAACAGGGTTGTAGAGTTAGCAATCCTTGCTTGATAGACGGACGTTGAGGCTACCTTCCTGCCGAAACCGTATAGTTTTTTGCTCTCCTTGTCGGGAGGAGCTTCTGACGAAGACAAGGGTGTTCCAGCCCTCTTACGAGTGTTGGTAACAACTAGGGAGTCTGGCTTCAGATGTCCTCTTATATAGAGAGGGTCAGACTGAGCTGCCCTGAAAAGTTTTTCAACCCTGGGATTGACTGCTCTGGTGAGGTTTGGGTTCACCAGGGACGGATCTATTCTTCGCTGAATGGATTTAAGGATAGGGATGGTCTGGGCAACCGGCCTCCTTTCTTCCACTAACTCTTCTGCGAAGTCCCTTTCCTCCTGTACACCGTGGGTGTCAATGTGGAAATGTTCTGCTGCGCGAGCGAGAACCTCATTTAGGAGGGGCTGGTTATCGACCGGGGAGTCGGTAACCGGGGCTTCGTTCTCTACCGGGGAATCTACTCTGTATGTTTCCGGGTCATCCTCTTCTTCTTCCTGGTCCTCATCATCCCCATAGTAGCCCGTCCCGGTTTTCTCTTCTATCATACCAAAATCTTGGTCTCCACAAAAGGAAGCCTCTCCTTGATACCGTGAGTATGGTGTTGCGTAAGGTTGTACCTCGAAGGGTTCAGACCTCATCGGGGTTTCAAACCGGGCCTTCTTACTCGGGGGGATAGGATCAGTAGAGCCTGAGGGTGTGGCCCCTTGTGGATCATACGAGAGGAAATGTTCTGGATTTTTATCATAAAAATCAGCCAACGAAGACATTCTTGACATGACCCTATCTATGTCTTCACTGGACCATTTTTTGGAACTGGGAATGACTCTCTCAGCAAGTCTATAGGATTTATCTTGAGTAGCTTTGCTGGTTGTGGACCTATCAGCAGACCTGGACTTGTCTGTCTGTTTAGGGGGGTTGGAGTGTTTCACAGGTGTGGAAGAATGTACAGGTAGTTTCTTCTGCTGTTTTCCCCCCTCCCCGTGCGTAGAAAAATGTTTTCCCTGTCCTTTAGTGGCTCCAGGGTTTTTCGACGCCTGGCGTCGAGGATCGGGAGAGGTGACCCTGTCCTTCGAACGTGGGGCCTCGCTGGCTTTAACTGCGGGCTCCGCCTCCTGGAGCGCGGCCTGGGGGTGGAAGTCGTCTTCGTCTTCTGACGATCGAACTTCTGTTAGCCTACGGAGCGAGGCACTCTTGGCAAGAGTGGATGATTGCCTGGAGTCATGCGGCGATCTTGATCGAGAGCGCCCAGAGGACACCGAATTGGACCGTTCTGTCTGTGCCTCTTTCCGAGAACTCGATGTCGTCGAGTCTCGGTTGGACTTAGTGTGTGTAGTATGTGAAGCGCTTGCGTCGCCGGGGGTCTTCCCCATAGCCGCCCTGCCGGACGACCTTCCGAGGTCGGGGACCTGCGCTCGGCTGTCTTTCGACGCCGTAATGCCCTCGCCGTCCAAAAGCACAGCGTCGCTGCCATCGCTGAAGGCGCCCTCCGCTGCCATGACCGCCTGCCTGGCATGGTGGGCCCAACGCTTCTTCGAACGGTCCTTAAGTGTCTTAGGTTTAAACCTTCTACACGCTCTGCAGTTCGCTTCGGGGTGGTCCCTCGGAAAGCAGAGATTGCACGTGGCGTGCCTGTCGACCCAAGGGTATTTGCGGTTGCACTTGGGGCAGAATTGAAAAGGGGTACCCTCCATACGAACCTTGAGGCAGCGGGCTGTTAAGTGTAGGAAATATATAAGGTGTACCTATATACCAAGAGTGTAGAGTATGTACCACCCCCCACTCTCCCTACTTGCAGGGCCAAGGCCAGCGGCCTACCAGGCCCGGGCCGAGGTCAGCGGCCTTCCGAGGCCCAAATCCGTCATGCAGCAGCCGACGGTCGATTTCTTCTCCAGCCGGCGTCGAGTGTCGAAGTTCGACGTTGGGGTGGGGAAGGATGTCAATAGATTATTATTTTATAATTTTAGCAAAAGTATGGCTAAGGCCAGGGGACTCCGCAAAATGCTTCCGACAAGTATGGCAGAAAAAAACAATCTGAGGATCCTAGACGCGTGAGGGATCTTGGGTAGAGTGGACGTCACACTAGGGATAGTATTACTGGCACGCCCTGTGTCGACGCCCATTTTCGAATTTCGAAAAACAAACTGTAATACTCCGCAGCTTCCACTAGATGTCGGCCTATGCACAGCATGTCATCTAAGCAGATTCCACAAGCCTCAGAAATATATATATAGAAGAAGACAGATGAAGGCACAACAGCAAGAATGAGATGGGGCTTAGGTGGGCGAATGTACTGAAACCTTACCATTTTAGTAAGGGCATAAGGCAGGGCTTTATACTTTCCCCGCTTCTTTTTAACCTGTTTTTGACGGCCTATTGGTTGAATTTCTAACAAACACATTGGATTCTCCTTCTGTTGGTGGAGGTAAGTTTGGCATTTAGTTTTTTCCCGATGTTGTTGTCATTATGTCTCAAACCCCATCAGGCCTAATCAAACAGACGACTTTGTGTAAATTGTGTATGGAAATGTTTTTGAAGTAAATGCAAATAAATCTAAAGTGATGACAAGTTGTAAAGAACAGAGGTGTCGGTCAGAAGTGGATGTTAATTTTGAGGGCGTTAAAATAGAAGTTGTCATCTATTTTGACTACGTAGGAGTAAGGATTGCATGGGATGGGTCATGGCATGAACATGTCAAAAAGGCTAACATGACATTGGGTAGGAAGTGTAACAGCATTTTATCCCTTTCTAATTCCTTTGGGAAAAAGCTCCTAAATACAGCTATGGCAATGTACAGAGCTGCTCTGAGATACGCAGGTCCGAGTCTTATCAGTGATCGGAAAACATTTAATTAAAAAGCTATTCAGGATTCTTAAATGTTCAGCCAATATCCCAGTGCACATGGAACTTGGTTTGGCATGCATCATCTTTGATGGCAACTATCTCCAGGATGCCACTGCACACTATATGACACCATCCAAGTCTGTATGACATCCCATCAACTCTGCCTAAACTACGACAAGACAGAATTGTTGGCTCTCAATCACTATTGTCCAAGCTTGACTCCACCTATCATACCTTGAAGATAGATGCTTTAACCATCCCGATGTCTCCCATTGTCAAAACGCTATGAGTCTACCTTGACTCTACTCTCAATATGTCACGACAAGTCAATGCCATCGCCTCGTCAGCCACCCACTCCACTAAACTCTTAAATGCCAGCAAAACTTTCTTCTCCTCCCACAAATGCCTTCTCATAGCCCGTGCCACCATCGGCTACAAACTTGACTACTGTAATGCTCTAATTGCAGCAACCTCAGTAAACTACAGGTCATCCAAAACAACATCCTCTGTGCCACTATGGACCTCTTTAAACACGACCACATTTCTTCCTCCAGGAAAAAAGTCCACTGGCTCTCCATCTGCGAATGCATCAGCTTCAAAGTTCTTACGATCATCCACCGCAGACGCTCGAACTGTGCGCCTTGATACCTGTTGCAAAGACATAATATAGCCAACTCTACCTGGCTAACATGCTCTACCTCCAGCCAGCGACTCACCATACCAAGATTCAAACGCAGCAGAGCAGGAGGCTCCAGCTTCTCAATCACTGATACTCGCCTCTGGAACTCTCTGCCTCTGCGCTCAGATCCATCCTGCTGGCCTTTCAGAAGACAAATAAAGACTTGGTGTTAGGCAAGATTTGGAGCAGTACCCTTTGGGTGCACTACAACAACCTTGACCTCCTGGCAATAGGAACCCAACCTTTGGTATAAGTCTGTACTACACAGGTTGGTAGCGTGATGAGCAGCCAGGCTTATCTCAAGAGGGGTCAATGTGAGTAGTAGGGGAGTTACAGAGATTCACAGTGACAAGTACCCAAATAAACTCTTACACTCAAGGTTTCTTGGTTAAACAATTATTAATTTATTTAACAGTCAGAAGGGGCAATATAACAGTAACACACAAATACACTCCAAAATACACACTCTTAAGTTTTTCTAAATCAGCAAATACCCATTTGGATTGGCACACAGACACTTCCTACACCCTAAGGTGACTTAAATGGTACGACGTACTTTCATCGCCATTTTTCTTTTCCGCTGATTTTTTGCCGCAAAAGAAACCCATCAAAAAATATGGGGGGTGGGTAGAGGGATATAATGTTTCTGGGGGTTTGGGGTGCTAGATTCTAAATAGGTGGGAAGGAGGGTTTGAGGGTTAACCCCCCATTAAAAAAAAAATGTGATGAGTTTTTGCGGCAAATAATCTGCTGCAAAAAATGCAGCGAAATAAAAACAGGCGATGGAATGACATGGAACCGACTTAAATAGCTAGGATACTGTGGACATTAATATATCACTGTTGCATTTAGAGCAGTACTTAGAAGTATGTCAAAGAGAAAGGTTATTAGAATAATAAGAGATCTCACAAATATTCTGAAGCAGGTAAGTACTTTTGGAAACCCCCAAGGCAAAGTAAGTTAACCCCTTGCTGGAAGGAAGACGAAACACAAAGTCAGAGGGAAGAAGAGTCATTCAGGGAGCCAGGCCAGGCCAGGCCAAAGTCAGTTGGACAAAAGTCTAGGTGAACTGAGCAATTCTTGCAGGTAGGTAAAAGTCTTGTACAATGTTTTAGAAGTCTTTGTAGAAAAGAAATGATCAAAGTAGGGCCACAAGCTGATTAGGCTTGTGAGGTAAAGAAGCTGTCAGCAACTCTACAGGAGCAACCAAGAAAAGTCTCAACTGAGAAAAACAGCTTTGAGAGGATGTCCAGACGGGCTTACTCTGGAGTTGATTGGTCCCACCAACTCAAGGGGAGAAGTCGTCCTTACAGGGCTTCTCTAGTCAAGGCGAATCCGGAGCTTCAGCGCAGTACAGCAGCGGGGCATCACTGGGCAAACCAACGGTCCAGGAGTTGCAGCAGGCGTTCGGATTCCTTCGTCCAGTGGTCGACTCTGCCTTCCAAGCTGAAAAACCTCACCTTTTATGCAGGTATCTCCCATTCATTCCAGCCTAGCTGTCAGTCACCCAGCAGGGTGGCTGTCCTTGCCTGACAGCTATTCAGCCAATCACCTCAGAGTGCATTCCTGTCTCCTAGGAGACTAAGGACAGGGAGTTTCTGGCACCTCCCTCGCTTCCTGCCCCTGCCAGACACCCTGGAGCCAGAGGCGGGCTTCACTCGTGAATCCAGCCAAAGACAAAATGAACAAAGGGACCAAACCAGGTTTGGAGCGCACAGTAATTCTCAAGAAGGACCTTTCCACAAAGAAATGGCGAAAAAAAGACGACCACGGCCATTTTGACAAAAACGGCACCCTTGGGTGCTTTACTACGGCTGCAAACGCAGCCCGCGGTAAAAGCACACCACGGTAGCTAAAAGTAAACCCTGCCATAAATGTTACATGAGAAACTAAATAAAGGGGATACTAAGTAGCCCCTCCAGCACCCTATTGGAAGATAGTGTGTGCTGGGTCTAGAAAGTTAAAATGTAAGTAAAGTCACTTTCACTTCTCTGCTCTTGGAAACAGTATTTATCCAAGAGAAAGTATTTAAACCTTGCAGGAATCTGAAAGACTTCCCTGTGCCACTGCACTCAAGTTGCTGTGTGACACAATGTACAGCTGATGACTATGTAGTTTGTCAGACTCCATACATAAAGACACACAGAGTTCAAATCACATAAAAATACATGTGAAAGTGGGAAAAGGGGTCTCACTCTCTCCAGGTTAAAAATTAAAAGTCCTACAATCCAGCAAAGTTGCTGGGGGTCTCTAAGGTAGAGAGGAAATTAGCACACTTCTGAGAATTCTCCCTAACACTCACCCCCCACCCTCCACCCCCCCAGACTAAGGGACAGGAGGGTTTGACCCCCATGTACACCCCCCCGGATGAATCTCCTTAAACCAGTCGGTCATACTTTCTGGAGAGACCATCAGCATTTTGGTGATTACACCCTGACCTGTGTTTTATGGTAAAATCAAACCCCTGAAGGCTGATAGACCATGTGGGCAATTTAGGATTTCCCCCTTCATCTGCATTAACCATCTCAAGCGTTGGTGGTCTGTTTGAATTACAAAAGTGGACCCATACAAGTATGGTCTAAACTTCTGCAAAGACCACACAATGGCAAAACATTCACATTCTATGGTTGCTCACCTTGATTCAGGGTCCTTCCGTTTCCTACTGATAAAGCAGATTGGGTGTTCCCTGCCTTTCTCATCCAGCTTACTCAGAACTGCCCCTATACCTGTATTGGAAGCATCAGTTTGTACAATAAAGGATTGGTTGTAGCCAGGAGCTCTCAAGACTGCAGCTTGACAAAGGGCTTTAGTAAGTCCTTCAAATGCCTTGGTGCACTCCTTATTCCACCTGACTTTCTTGGGAAATTTGGGCGAGAAGACGACTTTCAAGGGAGAAGCTATGGTCCCATAGTTCTCTATGAAGTTCCTATAGTAACCTGTGAGACCTAGAAAGGCTCTCACTTGGGTTTGAGTAGTAGGGGTGGCACAGTCTTGTACAGCTTGTACTTTGCTAGGCAATGGCCTTTTTACACCTCCTCCTACCTCATATCCAAGGTAGACCACTTTACTCTGACCAATTTGACATTTACTTGCCTTTATGGTCGGATTGGCCTGCAATACTTATCAGTGGTCAATATGCTCTTTCCAAGTAGGGCTGAACACTGCAATGCCATCCAAGTATGCCATGCATAAGTCCTCCATCCCATTCAGAACATGATTCCCCATCCTTTGGAAGGTAGCAGGTGCATTCTTTAGTCCATAAGGCATATCCTTAAACTGGTAGAGGCCTCCTGGGGTTGAAAATGCAGTTTTCTCCTTGGCATGGCCTGTCAGAGCTATTTGCCAATAGCCTGAGATTAGGTCAAATGTACTGAGGAACTTGGCTGAACCAAGTTTGTGCACCAGCTCATCTGTCCTAGGTAAAGGATGGGCATCAGTCATGGTGACTGCATTAAGAGTTGTATAGTCTACACAGAATCTCAACTCCGTGGATCCTGCCTTTGACACTAGTAAGACAGGAGTAGCACATGGACTTGTAGATGGCTCTATTACCCCAAGGATCAAGCATCTTTTTGACCTCTTCCTTAATGTGGGTTGTAACGTGGTCCGACATTCTGTATCCCCCGCTTTTGACAGTGAGACAGTCACCAGTGAAAATGTCATGCTGCCCCAAGGGGTCAAGCCTGGTGATAGTGAAAACAGGGAGGCAAACTGATTTAACAGAATGTTGCACTCATCCTGTTGCTCCAGAGTCAGATCAGAAGAGAGATGAACACCTATCTTTCCATCTAAAGGCTGTCCCCTGAAGAAGTCAGGTAAAGGGTCACTCTCCTCCTCCTTCTGAGCAGAGGATAGAAGCAAAGCTCCCAGTTCTGGTCTAGAGATATAGGCCTTGCGGTTGGTGTGAAAGACCCTGGGGGCCTCCTTAGATCTGTCTAAGTCCACAAAATAATTGACCTCTCCAAGTGTTCTCACAACCTTCAAGGGTTCAATCCATTTGTCCTGTAATGCCCTCTGCCTTGTAGGTACCATAACGAACTAGCTGATCTTGAGTAAACTCAACCATGTTGGCCTTCTGGTCATGCCAAAGTTTCACCAGAGCTTGACCGAGAGACCTAACACAGTCAGTAACTCTCACTGGCTTGTGGGAAGTAGCACTCTCCAACCCCTGCTCGATTAGGGCCAATGGACCTCTAACCAGATGACCATAAAGAAGCTCAAAGGGGCTGAAGCCAACCTCTTTTTGAGGGACTTCTCTATAAGCAAAGAGAAGGCATGGCAGTAGAAGGTCCCACTTTCTTCTAAAGCACCTATAATGCTCTTCATAGTTCTATTAAACCTCTACAACAACCCACTGGTCTGGGGATGGTAGGCTGTTGAGAACTTGTAGGTCACTCCACAGTTTTTCCACATGGTCTGCATGTAGTGGGACATAAAATTGGTCCCCCCTGTCTGAGATAACCTCCTTAGAAAACCTACACTGGAAAAAATACCAAGGAGGGCCTAAGCCACTGCCTGAGCAGTAACAGTCCTCATGGGTATGGCTACAGGATATCTGGTAGCATGGTCTACCACAACCAATATAAAATCGGTTGCCTGAAGATGTGGGAGGGTCCAAGAGACAAACAACGTCCATCCCTACCCTCTCAAAAGGGATTCCCACCACCGTGAGTGGCACCAAGGGTGCTACGTTCTTGGCTCCACTCTTGCCAAAAGTCTGACAAGTGTGACAGCTTCTACAGAACTTATCTACATCAGACCTCATCTTAGGCCAGTCAAAATATAGAGAAATCCTTTACTTGGTCTTCTTAAAACTTAAGTGACCAGCTAAAGGAATCTCATGGGCCAACTATAGAAAATGAGGTCTCACCTCCTAAGGCACTGCAAGTCTTCTGTAGTCTCCTGGGGTAGACTCAATAGGCTCACTGTAAAGGAAGCCATCCTCCCAGTAAAGCCTGTGCTTCCCTGGCTCTTGTCCTTCCAGCTGGGAAGCTCCCCGTTGGCGAAGTCCTTCAAGAGTAGGACACTCTCTTTGACCTCTGCTGAAGTCTGCTTTATTGAGGCTACCTTCTGCAAGCAAAGTCGGCAGCTCAGGATGGTCTTTAGGATCCAGATCTCCAACAGGGGCACATTCTTCTTCCAGCTCTGGGTCATCAGTAGCTGTTTCACCATCCTCTGGTTGGTCCTCCCACTTAGCCTCAGCTGGTGGAGGGGTCACTGGTGTGACCTTTAACTGTTCTCTTGAGGATGTCCTGGTTTTGTGCACAGGAGTGATACCTTTCTCGTTTCCCAAAACCTTGGGTTTCCCCGTTGTCTCTTTCTTCCTGGAATCAGAAGGTTATTCTTCCTGTGGACTGGGAATTATAGGTACTTCTGTAACTTCCCAGTGAGAGTCATTTAAAGTGAGCTCTCTGGCCTCCCTAGTCTGCTCCTGCTTCCTTTTGTTGGGAGGCCTGGGGTGCTTGATAGAATTCCTAGACCTTTTAAATCATTACCCAACAACACTCTCCCAGGTACCTCATTTTGTACACCGACAGGTATTCTTACAGTCATATTGTTGCACTAGATGAGAGCTGGTAGTATTGGAACCATCTGGATAGGGCCTCCAGCAAGCTTAGTGGGGCTTTTGGCTGCCTTAGCAACATCCTCAGGTTTGAAAAAGGTTTCATTCACCAGTGTAATGCTGGCCCCAGTGTCTCTAATGGCAGGGGTTTCCTGACTATTCACAAGTCCACTGTCCTTGTAGTAATCTTTTGTGTTATCTGGAATAGAGTTATACACATCTAAATTCTGCTGTTCCCACAGACCAAGGGAAACTAAAGAAACACTGGCTGAGACTCCAATGCGGTCTTCAGCAAATAGATGAAGGTTTCCACTCGCCATATGAACTTCTCCCTCACGGATGAAGGCTCAGGAGGCAGTGTGGACCCCTGAAGGTGTACCCTTACATCTGAGATCCCCTTTCACATGGTCAGTTGACCCACAAGCATAACATTTTGCAAATGTTTTGACAAATGGGGGATTCTGCTGACCTCCCTCTAGCTTGGCACCAGACATTTCACGAGACTGACCTGGTTTCCCAAATGGTTTACACCCTTCTTATGTTTGTGGCCCTCTTTTGGATGGGAGGATTTAGAATTCTCAAATCAATCAATCATCTTTCTCGTGCTGTTTCCCCTCATCCATTTTGTGAGTGGCCCCAGAATCCTTGTGAGTGGCCCTGTTGGCAACCCACAAGTCAGCAGCTTTTGCCAGCTTCATGGGATCAATCTATTGATTCAGCCAAGTGCTGCCTCAGCTCAGGAGAGCAGGCATCAAAAATAGATTCCAACAAAAATTAAATTGATTTCTCATTCCTTCAAAGGTGTTCACTCTGTAACCTTTAACCCAACCATCTAGGTTTTTCAAACATTCACACACCCAGGTAGCCCAAGTGGTACCATCAGTCTTTTTGAGGGTCCTAAACCTCTTAAGGTACTGGGAAGCCGTTTTACGAAATCTAGCTAGCAAAGCTAGCTTCACATTTTCATACTCCAAACTTTCAAGTCCCCCACCTCCATTACAGCATTGTTTGCAACCTGGGGGAGCCAAGACAAAAGCCAAGGAATCAATAGATTCCCTCCGAAACCCTGAATCCCCTAATTGTATTCGAAAGCACCCAACCAATCCAAAATATCAAGTTTCACATCATACATACTTCACTGCTTCTTTGGGCATGCAAGGCCTCTTAGGATTGGAATACCTAGAGGACTCTGGGAGGGAAATGTTTTCAAGTGACAATTTCTTCATTTCAAGAGCATGCTGCTTTTCTAACTCCCTGAGTTTTATGTCCTGATGTTTGGTTTCAGCTTGGATTTGTAACCTTTTGAATTTTAACTCAAGTCTCATTTTCTCAAGAGACACACATTCTGGACTCAATGATGGACCTTGTGGGGTCCCATTGGCTAAAGGTTAGAGACAAAAGGGCCTGTTGGGGTAAAGAGGGGCTCCCTTCCTGAGACCCCTCTCCCTCTTCTGACTCTTCTAAGACATTAGAGTTAGACTCTGAATTATCATCTTCAATCTCATTTTCCATATTTCCTGGGTTAGTAGGTGTGACAGGCCTACCACCAAGACTTTGATGATTCAACAATCTTGCAATGAATTCATTTTTCTTTCCTTTAACAGGGAGATTCCTGACATTACCTTCAGTTATTCTACTGTTAAAATGATCAGGGCTTCCTGAGTGAAGTTATCCATATTTGGCATGTTACAATTGCTTTTCTAGTGGAGCTTAGCCTTGTGACGGTTTTTAGTTTAACAAAAGCAAAGCAAATACTCTACAATAGATCCTCACCACCTACCACCAGTGTCTTGACCTCCTGGCAATAGAAACCCAACCTTTGGTATAAATCTGTACTACACATGTTGGTAGCGTGATGAGCAGCCAGGCTTATCGCAAGAGGGGTCAATGTGAGCAGTAGTGGAGTTACAGAGATTCACAGTGACAAGTATCCTAATAAACTCTTACACTCAAAAATTCTTGATTAAACAATTAATTTATGTAAAAGTCAGTTTGAGTAAGCCTTCTTCAGAAGGGGTAATAACAGTAACATACAAATACACTCCAAAATACACATTCTTAGTTTCTCTAAATCAGCAAACACCCATTTGGGATGGCACACAGACACTCTCTACACCAACAGGTGACTTAAATAGCTAGGACACTGGACATTAATAGATCACCGTTACATTTAGAGCAGTACTTAGAAGTATGTCAAAGAGAAAGGTTATTAAAACAAAACAAGAGATCTCACAAATATTCTGAAGCAGTGAAGTACTTTTGGAAACCCCCAATGCAAAGTAAGTTAACCCCTTCCTGGAAGGAAGGCAAAACACAAAGTCAGAGGGAAGAAGAGTCATTCAGGAAGCCAGGCCAGGCCAACGTCAATTGGACAAAAGTCTAGGTGAACTGAAGCAATTCTTGCAGGTAGGTACAAGTCTTGCACAATGTTTTAGAAGTCTTTGTAGAAAAGAAAAAATCAAAGTAGGGCCACAAGCTGATTAGGCTTGTGAGGTAAAGAAACTGTTAGCAACTCTACAGGAGCAACCAAGACAAGTCTCAACTGAGTACAAGTGAGGCTACACAACAAGAGGTATGTTCGTTTAGACTGTACAGGACCTTTGGTTAGAAGAAAAACGGTTCCAGCTGGCTTCTGTTCCTGTGCAGATCTGCAGATCCTGTGTTCCTGTGCCTCAGTCGTGGGGACAAGAGGGAGGACGTTTGCAGGACTCCAGCACTGCAACGGGACGGTCAGCGACAGAAAAGGACAAACTTCTATTACTACTATACTTTGCGGTTTCAGCTCCTCGCGTCTCAGCAAATAGCACCACCGCGGACTCTTGGCTGTTGAGATGGGCTTTACTTTCATCTGGGGTCCAGCACTCTGTTGAGGTGCCTCAGGCTCGGTCAGTCCTGCTTCCTGGGAGTCCGTAGGATCTTCCTGATGCTCTTGGGCAACTTAAAAGCAACGCACAACATCTGGTGTTTCTCTCCTTGGCTCTTCGGTTCCAGGAGCAGCAGCAGCAGTAGCAGCAGTACAGTCAGCTCCGAGAGAATGTCCAAACAAGTTCACTTTGGAGTTGATTGGTCCCACCAACCCAAGGGGAGAAGTCGTCCTCGCAGGGCTCCTCTAGTCGAGGCGATTAAGGAGCTTCAGCACAGCAGCAGGGCTTCACCGGGCAAACCAACGGTCCAGGAGTTGCAGCAGGCGTCTCTTCCAAGTTCCTCTCCGGATTCCTTTGTCCAGTGGTCGACTCTGCCTTCTAAGTAAAAAGCCTCGCCTTTTTATGCAGGTTTCTACCATTCATCCAGCCTAGATGTCAGTCACCCAGCAGGGTGGCTGTCCTTGCCGAACAGCCAGTCGGCCAATCATCTAAGAGTACATTCCTGTCTCCTAGGAGACTAAGCACAAGGAGTTTCGGGCACTTCCCTCGTTTCCTGCCCCTGCCAGACACCCTGGAGCCAGAGGCGGGCGTCACTCATGAATCCCACCAAAGACAAAACGAACGAAGGGACCAAACCTGGTTTGGCGCGCACAGTAAATCTCAAGAAGGACCTTCCCACAAAGAAATGGTGAAAAAAGAAGACCGGGCCATTTTGACAAACATGGCACCCTTGGGTGCTTTACTGCGGCTGCGATCTCAGTAAAGCACCACATTGATGTTATTGCCAATTTGAGGCAACCGTCTCGCGTTTGAAGGAGCTGAAAGCCGGGGAAAGGGGTGGAGTGTCCACATGTCAGGTAGCCGGTAATGTCTGGAGGACCCTACCAGGTAACTATGCAAAATGTTGTGCAGATTAGTGGAACAGTAATACATTGTATAAGGAGATGTATGCAGTATGCTATTTGTTTCTTTTACTTACTGATTTGTACGTTATTGGTGTCGTAATGGAAAAGATTTTATGTAGGGTGTTCAATACTTTTTATGGTTATATACACCAAAATAAAGTGTATGATGATGTTTGTATTATAGAGTGCCCTGTGGAGTGCCCTGGAGAGTGCCATTGAGCTGCGGGAGCTGATGGAGACCCTGGACTAGCTACAAGAATTACAGATACTCACTGGACACTAGTGGAAATTATCAGCTATTTTATTTCCAATTTTTACATTTGAATTGGACCACGCCCCCTTTTGCCGAAACGCTACTTAAACACCATTCTGCGTGCAACCTGTGGAGAGTGCTGTTGGTCTGCGTGAGCTGCTGGAGACACTGGACTAGCTAAAGGTACTGCTGAAGCCCTTTGTATACCATACAAGGGAGACCTTGTTATTGATCCTGGACTAACAGACGCTGCTTTATTTTACTCTTATAGAATTATGGTTACTCACTGGATACTAGTGGAAATTTTCAGCTATTTTTGATGCCATATTTTAAAATTTAATGTGGCCATGCCCCTCTTTTGCCAAAACGCTACTTAAACACTATTCTGTACGCATCTTCGTGCGCACCTGTGGAGTGCCCTGGAGAGTGTTTTGGGCGGTTTTAGGCTGTGGTGGTTAACAATATTTATATTCTAATTATTGTATGCTTCCTTTTGTGATCGACATCTTATGGTAGATTACCTTGAATAATTGGATGTTGATATTGCTTACAGTTTATAATGCCTGCAGTAAGTAAAAAATATAGATTACATAGCTCCATAAAAAACGTTTGTGAGCGAACTAAAATGAGGATTGAGGGAAAGAAGGCTATCTCCAAACAAAAACATCTAAAAAAGCCTGCCTCCAACCTACAGACGGTTGGTGTGGTGGCAGAAGTGATAGAGGCTGTTTAAGAATAATGGGACGAGCCCCATTTAGCACAAAGACTGCTGTTTATCTTAAATCTATTAATGCTGTCCCCTCAACATCCACTCAAGCTCTATTTTATGATGATATTCATAATAATGGAAATGGAAAACCGACTGTCGGAGCCAATTGATAACAACTCATTATTGAATTTAGTCCTTAATATAAAAAGGGCATCACTCGGTGGTAATGAAAGTCTACCCAACGTTATGATAGAGAGCAATATGGAGCCACATCCCCCTTCTACTAATTTGGAAAAAATCATCTGATTTAGTGAAAATAGCGGCTAATGTACATTCCTCTTCCCAGATATATGATGATTCCGACATCTGAAGAGGATGAGTCCCTTGAACCAGAGCATGTAAGAATGTTAAAAGCCTTATTCATGCTCTGTACTTCCTTGGGATCAGTTATTAATTAAAGAAGGTGTGGGGAAAATAACTGATGTGCTCTTACACTTAATTAGTGGTGATAATACTGGGGAAGACAAATTGACTGCAGGGAACCGATCTGTCGAAGCCCCTCATGAAATCCGCTCACCACAGAATGTAACACCGATAACGATTTCTGTGGACGAGTCGTCAGCAAATACCAATCCTATGCGGTGCAATAATGTGGATTACGAGCAAGAATCTCTTCCCCCTAATACGAATAATGACATGTTTTGGTGAAGGATAAGCAGGACAAGTGCAAGACAAGAGCAAAGAGGAAAAAGACCACTAGAAAAAAACAGTTCTAGAGGAACACTGGCTCTTGCAGAAACATCAGCAGACACAATTGTTTGTATTGAAGCATATGACCATTATTCTATTTGAGAGGAACCAAAATTAAGAGGACTAACAAAATAAAAAGAACACAATTTAATAAAAGAAATAATGATCATGGCGCCATTAAAAAATGGCTGGTTGAGAAATCTGTTGATAAGCTTTGTTCTGCGATGGCCGGATCCCCAGATAGAGGTGATGAGATCTTCGATATTGATAATATCTCTTTCAAAGATATTATGACACTCTTAGCCGGGGATTGTGAGGGCCCAATGGTAATAGAAACCCACAAAATGTCCAGTAAAATGCTGGATACAAAGGACATAATTTGCTATCCTATGGTCAAATATAACAAAATGAAGACAATTGCTAGATATGTAACGTCATCTGGTCCATTCCTCAACAGAAACAATGTACTTGAATTGCTACATCAAGTGCCTGATCTGGGAGTAATATCCACTTATGATATTAAACTCGTTGCAATACCGCAAACCCTATTTGAACCGAAATGGGCGACAATTGAATTGGTTTTGCCCATAATTACTGAACATATACTTATATATTCTAATGTCTTCTATGAACTAGGGTATGAGCTCTTGAGAGTTGAAGATAATCTATGCAGACCCGTGATGGTGACTAAGGGAAGTGTTGATACAACAAAAAATAAGGAAATGACCATCGACATTGTTAGCTTAGTAACAAAAATTGGCCAAAGTCTTACCATAAACAGATACAGGCAGGTTGTGAGGAAGTGGATTGACATCATGAGGCCAGCAAAGCAAATTTGAGTATACTGTCCTGGAGTTCTAGAGGCTTTCAGCTTTAATTTGAGACGGATGTATTTGTGATACAGGAAACATGTTTGTTGCATGATTTTATGATCAATGGCTGGGTTGTCCTCGAAAGGAAGGCGATACTAAATAAGCATGGTAGGCCTTCTGGAAGATTATTAATTGGGGCCCGAAATTACCTAATTCTGACCGAATACTGCCCTATTGAGACATGCCCTTATATATGAGCGGGCGAAATGGCTTGGTTAAATGGAGCAGAAAATGATGGCATGCTGTTAGTAAATGTGTGCAATCCTTCTAATGATAATTATACGATCATGATTACAGGTGAATTGGAGAAGCTGATAGATACATGGAAAATTATCCATCCCTTTTCTCTATTTTCGTGGGAAAAAGTATTCATGGA
Organism: Ambystoma mexicanum; assembly: GCF_040938575.1. NCBI lineage: Eukaryota > Metazoa > Chordata > Amphibia > Caudata > Ambystomatidae > Ambystoma > Ambystoma mexicanum. The sequence goes on from NC_090930.1 coordinate 1,347,442,524, forward strand.
TTGATTATATTTTATTTCCTGACAATCTAGTGGAAAGAATATGTCAACTTATTCTTGTACCAACTACACTAAGTGTCCATGTTGTTCAGAAATTTGAGATCAGTGGATTTAATACAACTAAGAAGACGACGACTATGCTGCGACATTGCCATGCTAACTCTGCTGGGAATAAAATATATTGGTCCTTGTATAACATTGAAAAATATGTATCGTTCTTTGATGATATCTTACAAGATCTGGGCTCCGATGGTAATATTAATGTGCATAACTATGAAATGAATGCTATGCAATCTAAATAATATGTGCAGAAATATACAAAAAATACCAATGATAAAATCTGCTGCAAAAGTAAAACTTTTGATATTGTGATGTCCAAAGAGAAACGTAACCTTTATGCAGAAATTAGAAAAGGGAAGAGCGACACAATTGATGAATTTGCAAAGAAATGACAAATCTCTCATATAAAAACCAGCTAAAAGAACTTTATCCGTAGACAAAGCTTCTGAACACTCGAAGAAATGGGTTTTAATACATAATTTGCTTAGATACTCAGACGGACGGAAACTTTGGAGTATGTATAAATTGTCCACTTGCGCTAATAATGACAAGAAAGAAGTTAATGGCATAAGTGAGGGGGAATAGATAAAATATGTCAAGGAGCTATATTATTGTAATACACCTAAATAAACTACAGATACAATAAAATAAAGTTCAGCAGCATTGATATAAGCGAAGGTTGGACAATTGACGTTGAGGATATAGCTAAAATAATCAAAAGAATGAATGCATCTATGGCTCCGGGACGTGATGGGAACTTTAACTTAATGTATATAAAAAAAAACTTGAGTATTGAGCCAATGTCTTTGCTAGATTGTTTTATACAATCAGATGTACTGGCTTCTTCACTACTAATTGGAAGGCCTCGATCATGATACCTATATTTAAGAAGGGGTCCAGTGATAACCCACATAATTATACATTATTGGCCATGACTGATGCCTGAAAGAAGATTTTTTCACAGATTCTACTAAAGGAGGTGAATATATGGATTTAAACAAACAAAATACTGCCCTAACGGCAATCTGGTTTTCGTAGAGGCACGAGTCCACTGTAAAATGCATGGAACCTGATGTACTTGCTAAGAGAAAACCGCAAAAAATAAGGATCCCTAGTTATCTGTTTTATTGATTTAAAAAAAGCATTTGATACAGTTGACAGACAACTGTTATGGACTAAGCTACAATTGTGGAAATTAGATGCGATTATCTTATATTTTATACAACAATTTTATATTGACACTACGGCACAAACACGCCTGAACCAGGACTTGAGTGGAATAATTAAGGTAAACGGGGGGGTTAAAACAAGGTTGTTCTTTGGCCACGACTCTATATAATTTGTATGTATCTGATATGGGGAAGCAATACAAACTTGCAGAAACTTTCCACCTACGATAGATAAAGAACATTTAGCATGGTTGGCATTCACTAATGATACACTGCTGATGGATAAAAATCAAACTAGGATTACAATGTAGTATGAATAGCCTTGTGGAGTATTCTAAGAAAAACAACCTTAATATTAACTACCAGACAACCGAAATTATGAGAATTGGAGCTAGTAATTATAGGAGTAAACAATGTATATGGACAATGAACAAGAAAAAAATTGAAATTGTACACTCCTATATATATATATCTAGGGATATTTTTATCTGATGCTGGACAAGTGGCCCTTTTGGAAGAATACATTCGACAGAAAGCCGAAAAAAGATTTTTGGCGGTGTGGAATTTTGTTCAAACTAAGCGTGGTTAGTCCATAGAAGTTCTAGTTAAACTTTATAAATCATGCATTATGCCTTGCTTGTTATATGGTTTGGAGTTGTTCACAGTTAGGGAAAATAGTTGGTTGAAAAAAATTGAAGGGAAAATGTGGAGACGAGTTTTGGATATGCCCACTGGCACTCCGGTTAAAGGTATTGATTGTGAGTTGGTATTGTTATCCTTAACTACCAAAAAAAGATCATCAATGGGGATTTTCTATATCCGTAATTGAAAAAATATAAGAACAAAACTGTCTATTCTCCACTGTTAAAAATAAGCTAATTATGAGTCGCTGTGAGGCAAATTTAAAGGAGTGGTTGCATTTTTATGCATTCTTTGATGACATTGGTTTTCAAATTATTACATTAATGGAGAGGGAAATTAAAAGCAAGGCGAAAATATGGGATAGAAATGCTAATGTTACCCATCTTGGAACCTACAAAAATATTGTCATTATGTAAGCAGGCCTTTATGAAGAACCTTGTAAATACTTGGTTAATCATTACCATATTAAGGAAATAAGATGTATAATGACACTTCAATTATAATTACTCCCTACGTTCTCTAGAACTGGGGCATGGAAAAAAATATCCTATGCACACCGTACTTGCAGTTTCTGTAAATGAGATTGAAACTTCCAAGCATCTATTGCCAAAATGTATGAAAATGAGAGTGATACACTTGAAAGTCTATCTTAATATGAAGTATAAATTAGAAAACGTTGAAAGCAATCAAAGCTGAAGTTTATTGTACTCGGGTGAATGTATCATATGTGGCTTAAAATATTAGTGTATGAACAATTTAAATAGGGATATTTTATGAACCTAGTATGTGACTGGAGGAATTAATTGTATTACTTGAAAATATGTACTCCTCTTTTTTATGTTTCTATAATGTTTTAACACTGTATGTTTTTAAACTATGTTCTTATGTGTTAAAAGGTTTATTTAACCATTATGACACAAATAGAAAAAATAAAAAAAATATAGAGTATTGTGTGATGGTACTACCCGTTAGATTGATTTTTCAGTGGTCTCTGAAGGCCTAAAATAAATATTTTGTATAACTGTCTCAATTGAATTGTGTGCTATTCTGTGTGGACTCATTGAGGGCCCCTGCTCCACACTGTCTCCTGAAACTAAGCTTTGACTGCTCTCCACTGCTATCTTGATTGGGTTTCGGCTAAACTCTCAGCACTCCCTGTTTATCATAACTAGGGTGGCCTCCTAAAATCTGTTCACCGGGCCAGATTCTAGAAAGCAATCTTAGCTATCAACCGAGGGCAAATTCATGATGAAAAGGTTTATGATCTCATACGTATGGTCATGCAAGCTACGTCTGCTAGCAAGCCGGGTTTGAAATGCCAGGTGTGTAACAAATTACTGTGTTCTCGTGTTTTTAATTCTAAAGAAATTGGGGAATGGTCAGAGTATTTGGTGAGTATTTCATAGCAGATTGTGGTTCTTGCTGTGCGAAGGTGGCACCAGACGTCAGTGTGGTTTATGAAGGACATGGATTCCATGTGATTGGCATTGGGTTGGACTCTGCAGTTTGTTATAATTGATTATTTAGTCCAGTGTTGGAGTATTAGCCTATGAGAATCTCATACCCCAAAAAATCCATCAATCTAGAAGTAGTGAAGAAGGATCATCAGTATTTGCGGCGTATAGGTTTATGAAGGCAATTTCTATCTTGTGTACAATCCTGGCAACTACAACGTACCTGCCCTCTGTGTCAGATTCAGTTACTTCTTACCTGGTAACGTTCTTTCGATGGGATGTTCCTCCGACGTATTCCTTATCTATGATATTTGTATCTCCAGCTTGCTGGCCTCGGAAAAAAAATTTCCCAGTAGATGGCGCTGTGCGTCGACGTCCGTCGAGTAGGTGTTCCTCGACAGCCACCGTATCGACGCCAACGTCATCATGCCTTTAAATGGCCACTTACAGCGTTCGTTGCTCAGTTCCGTTTTGTAGAGTAAGGTAGTTATTGCATGAATGGTTACTACCCTTGAAGGAGCGTAAGCTGCAACCACAAGGGAAATGTTACTGCAGGGATGGATGGGAGGGGCGATAAGGAATACGTTGGAGGAACATCCCTTCGAAAGAACGTTACCAGGTAAGAAGTAACTTGTTCTTCGAAGGGATTGTGTCCTCCGACGTATTCCTCATCTATGATAGACTCCCATAGCAGTGGTATGTGATTGGAGGCGGGAGTAAGAGATGCCATATTACTCTTTAAGAATGAACAGAGTGTAGCACAGCTTTGCCAAATCTAGTCTCTTGACTAGAGGAGGAATCCAGGCTATAAAATTTGGTAAAGGTATGTGCGGACGACTATGTGGCAGCCGCACATATGTCTCTAATTGGTACCCCTCTTTGAAGAGCTGAGGAGGCTGCGATACCCCTGGTCGAATGAGCCCTTAGATTTTGAGGGAGCTCTTTCCCTGCCAGTTTGTAGCATTCCAGAATGGCTAAAATAATCCATCTGGAGATGGTTTGTTTGGTTATTGGTACTCCCAACTTATGTCCTGCGTAACCTACAAAGAGTTGGTCTGCTTGTCTAATTTTAGCAAGTCTACTGATATAAAAACTCAAGGCTCGCTTAGGGTCCAGCCTGTGTAGTTTCTCTTCCTCTTTCCCCGTATGGGGAAGAGGATAGGTAAAGTAATCTTCTGAGTAATGTGAAATTCAGAAACTACCTTTGGGAGGAAGTTAGGCTTCACCTGTAAAACGACTTTGTCCTTGTGAAAAATTGTATGAGGAGGTTTACAAGATAGGGCTTGTATCTCGCTAACCCTTCTAGCAGATGTTAATGCTACCAATAAAACAGTTTTGAGGGTGAGAAACTTCAATGAACAAGAGTGGAGTGGTTCAAAAGGAGCACCCTTTAGGAAGTTTAAAACTAGATTTAAGTCCCATAAGGGAACTTGGAATGGTCTTGGAGGGTAAACATTAGTTAGACCTTTCAGGTATTGTATTACCAATGGAATTTTGAAACACGATGGCTCCTCTGCAGTGCGCTTAAAGATCGATAGCGCTGCAAGATAGCCCTTAATAGTGCCAACTTGAAGGCCTGAATTTGCCAAATAAAGTAAGAAGGATAACACCGCAGGTGTACCACATGAAAAGGGTTCGATATTCTTTTCTCTGCACCAGCTGCAAAATTTATTCCAACGGCAGCGGTATAGAGTTTTAGTTGCTGGCCTTCTGGCCGAAAGCAACACCTCCATGACGTCATCTGGAAGGTCCCAATCCTTGTACCTCAACCTTTCAGATACCAAGCGTGAAGGTTGAGGGTCTCGATGGCTGGATGGAGAACCTGACCTCCCTTCTGTGAGAGAAGATCCTCTCTGTACGGTAGACGAATTGGAGGGCAGATGGACATGTCCAGAAGGTCCGGGTACCACGTTCTCCTGGCCCAATCCGGGGCAATTAGGATCATGGTCTTCCGAAACCTTCTCAACCTCCTGATCATTTGAGGAATGACAGGGACCGGAGGAAACGCGTACAGAAGTGGGAACTCCCAGTCCACTACGAACGCGTCTCCTAGAGCTCCTCTTGGGGGAAATTCCCTTGAGCAAAATCTGTCGCACTTCCTGTTGATACTGGTGGCGAACAGATCCACTTGATGGGTTCCCCAAAGGGCGAAGATCTCTTGAAGGACTTTCTGAGCTATCTCCCACTCGTGGGAGACTGTGTTCTGCCTGCTCAGAGTGTCCGCTGTCAAGTTCTTCTCGCCGGCTAGATGAATTGCCGATAGAGAGATTCCTTCCTGAATTGCCCAAAACCAGAGCTGCATCGCCTCTCTGCACAGTGACAGTGACCCTACGCCTCCTCTTTTGTTGAGGTAGTGCATGGCCACTGTATTGTCCGTCATTATCAGGACGTTTCTCCCCTGTACAGACGGCAGAAAAGCCTTCAGTGCCAGTCTGATGGCTCTCAGCTCCAACAGATTGATGTGTAGTCTGGACTCGGATGGAGACCAACGACCGCTGATGGTCAGGTCGTTGGCATGGGCTCCCCACCCCGTGAGTGAGGCGTCTGTGACTACTGTTATCTCCGGCCATGGTTGCCAAAACAGTTCTCCTTTCAAGATGTTCTCTGGAGAGGCCCACCATTGAAGGTCGTGGGCTACCTTGTCCGGAATCCGGAGGAGACCCGTCATCCTCCCTGAGAATTGTGACCACTGAGTCCTCAGTGCCCACTGAAGAGCTCTCATTCTCAGGCGAGACTCTGGCACAAGGGATATGCAGGATGCCATGAGGCCTAGCAATGTCAAAAAGTCGTAGGCTGGGAGACGTTGGGCATTTTGAAACCTGGTGACCATCTGCAGAATATCTTGAGCCCTCACCTCTGCTGGCGAGGCTTTTCCCAAGGACGTGTCCAGGACTGCTCCAATGAACTGGAGTCTCTGTGATGGTATCATCTGTGACTTCTTTAAATTGAGGGAGAAGCCCAGCTTGTGAAGGAAGTGGCAGACATAATCTAGCTGGATCCGAGATTGTTCCGAAGAAGCTGCTCTGATCAACCAATCGTCCAGGTAGGGATAGATGTGAATCCCTTCCCTCCTTAGACTTGCAGCCACAACCGACATTAGCTTGGTGAAGACCCTCGGGGCGGAGGTCAGCCCAAATGGCAGAACTCGAAATTGATAATGAGAGTTGCCAATTGCGAACCTCAGGTACTTCCTGTGCTTGGGATGGATTGGCAAATGGAAATAAGCATCCTGAAGGTCCAGAGATACCAACCAGTCCTGAAGCTGGAGGGCCTGAAGGATCTGAGAGAGAGTTACCATCTTGAACTTGTCCTTCCTGAGGAACTTGTTCAATTCTCTTAAGTCCAGGATGGGCCTCAGTCCTCCGTCTTTCTTTGGTATGAGAAAGTAGGGAGAGTACCAGCCCTTGTTCCTGTCCGCTACAGGTACCGGTTCTATGGTACCTTTCTCTAGCAGGTCTACAATTTCCTGCAAGAGGAGCGGATTCGGCACTTTCAGGGAGTTGTTCCCCGGTGGATGGCTCTGAGGGATACGTAGAAAAGGCAGGCAGTAACCTTGGGCACCTGTCTCCAATGCCCAAGCATCTGACGTAATAGCCTGCCATTCCATCAGATGGTGAGTTAACCTGCCCCCTACAGGTGTCTTGTGATGGGAGACCTCAGAGTGGTTTGGGAGCGGCTGATGGAGTTGCCGAAGGTAAAGCGGCTCCTGCTCCTGCTGATGCGGCTTTCTTTCCTTTACCCCGTCCACCACGGGTAAATTTTCCTTGGCCTCTTTGAGCCGGCCGTCCTCTGCCTCTTCCATATGAGGAATAATAGCGAAAGGACCTTCCTCTCCAAGAGGATGCTGAGGGATGAAAATTAGTTTGGCGGATTGCAGCTCCTAGTGACTTGGCTGCTGCTTTAGATGTTTGCAGTTTTTCCAAACTGTCATCCGCCTTTTTACCAAACAGGGAAGAGCCGTCAAAGGGCATATTTAAAAGTGTGGCCTGTACGTCAGAAGCAAAGCCGGACTTTCTCAACCACGCATGCCTGCGGATTGTGGTACTTGCCGCCATGGCCCTGCTGATACTGTCAGCAGAATCAATGCCAGTTTGAAGGGACTCCCACATTGCTCCTTTACCATCTCTGATGATATTTAAAAATGCGTCCCTTTCTTCTCCTTCCTGGAGGCAGTCAGCCGCTGATGAAGCACACTCCCAAAGAGTGTGGCTGAAGCTAGCGAGCGTACAAGTCGCATTAATAGATTTTAAAGCCATGCTAGAGGCCGAGAAGACTTTCTTAGCCATGGCATCATATTTCTTATCATCCCTATCCTGTGGAGCAGTGGGGTATGCAGATGTACTGCCTGATGAAGTTGCAGCCTGGACCACCAGACTCTCTGGCGTAGGGTGTTTAGATAGGTATTCAGGGTCAGCAGCAGATACCCTATATTTCGCTGACAACTTCTTGTTAACTGCAGGGACAACTTCAGGAGTTTCCCAGTTAGTTAAAATCTTCCTTTGTAAAGCAGAATGAAAGGAAACCACAGGATCCTCCTGTGGATCTTTATCCAGAATATCTGTGAGGTCATCCTGTTGAAAAACAGGTGAAGGCGCAGACCAACCCATGAACTCCATAATTCTTGACATTAGGGTTCTATAAGGGGTTTCAGCATGTTCCCCTGGGTCGGGTTTGACAAATTCCACTTCTGGGGAAGTGTCTAGGCCACTTGCTTCCTGTAATGCATCCTGAAGGTCTTTCAACCTTCTTTCCTCAGAGGCAAAAGTCTCTGGTTCAGGTGATGTGGTCCTCTCCAGCCCAAAATGCCTTTCTTGATCAGAATCTTCCCTTTCTTCATAAATTGAAGTTAAGGGGGATGCTCTGGCCTGTGAAATGGTATAAAACCCATCTCTAAAGCAGAGGGAGCCATCATCAGTGGCCTTGAAAAGGTTGGTGTCGTTGACGCCGATGTAAAAATCCTCGAGGGCGCCGACAAAGGCGTCGAGAAAACTGGAAGAGTCCTCGAAGAACTCGAGAGGATTGGAATCCTACTCGAGGATGTCGAAGACATTCTCGACGTCGTGTCGGAGGCTCTCAGTGTAACCGTTGGCTGTGGAGTAGCCGTGGGTTTTTCTTTTATCGGCGTCGATATCGGCGTCGACTCGATCGACGGATGCGTCGAAGAACCCTTCGATAACGGCGTCGATGGCGCTGATCTATGCTTCAAAGATGCTTTACTTCCCGATGGCTCATGGCGCTTTCGGGTCGACTCTTTCGCCGGGTGCTTCGACTCGCGGCGTTTAGATTTTTTGGGCTTTTCACCCGGGGTATCACCCTCAGCTGACTTCGAGGGGGTCGAGGCCGCTTTCTCGAAGACGCTTAGCATCTTTTTTCTGAATTCCTCCCACTCAGCCTGAGAGCTGTATTTTGTGGGGCAATTTACTCCTTCAGGGGAACTAGAAGACGACGACAAAAGAGATCTTGTAAGTCTCTTTTTCGAGTGTCTAGACCTCGACGAGTGGTGGGAGCCATTTCGAGACCTAGACCGAGAATGCTTTCGAGGGTGAGGAGACGAATGTCTCTACTCTACCGCGGAAACTTTCGGGGAAGTTAAAACTGACTTACCTCTCTCGAGCTTCCCCTTACGCTCCTTCAAGGCTTTCGCTGTCATGGATAGGCATTCCTCACACTCCGAACACTGGTGTTCGATTCCCAGACACCACAAACAGATCCTGTGAGGATCCGTCAACGACATTTTCTTCCCACAGTCTCGGCATTTTTTGAAACCGGACCGAGGGGTCGTCGGGTCGGAGGAGGAAGCCATCGAGTACGAGTCGGTTTTCTCGAGGAAATATGAATATATTTCGACTGACGAACTGAGCAACGGTATTCCGAGGCACACGAAGCGCGGAAAAACGGAACTGAGCAACGGACGCTGCGCGTGGCCATTTATAGGCATGATGACGTCGGCGTCGATACGGTGGCTGTCGAGGAACACCTAATCGACGGACGTCGACGCACAGCGCCCTCTACTAGGAAAATGTCTTTCCGAGGCCAGCAAGCTGGAGATACAAATATCATAGATAAGGAGGACACAATCCCTTCGAAATGCAGGTTAGGGTTCGAACTTGAGGGGAGCTGAGGGGAGCTGAGAGCTACTTAGCTACTGAGCTACTTAGCTCCTGCTTGTAGGCTGGAGCCTGCTAAGTCTGACACCAACAGGTACCAGGAGCTACTTTTGGATCCCCAGGCCAGCTGATGCTGAACAGTCACACCTATGCGAATTAAAATCTGCGCCTTTTGGACAACATTTGAATAAACACATGACACACATACGACATTTAAAGCATAAGCAGTCATACATAATGGGCACAATTATACATTTATAGACAAAAAATGATGGTGCAGTACCAGTATTGGTCACACCCTGGTAGAATGACATACTGCAATTAAATTAACAAACATTTGTTCTGGATGCTTCATTTTCATAAAGGTATCTTTTATTGCTGGTGTCCATTTCACCATTGCTTGGGTGGCAGAACCCTCTGTGAAATACACCCATTGAATACATATGTATATGTAATGCCTGCTTTTACATGCTTATGTATGTGCAAAACTTGAGTGGTTTCTAAAGCATAGCACAAGACAAAGAATATCGTTTGCCTCCTTCTCTGGTGTCAAAAAGTGTCTATTGGCAGATGTACATGAAAGATTCTGAAAAAGATATAGCCTGTAATTACAAAAAGGCATCCCATGTTTCATTCTTAATGCAAAAGAATTTTGATTTATGAAAGGTTTGCTCTGAAGAATTATATTCTGAGGATTACAATAGCAAAACCCTTTGAAGACACTGGAGCAAAACAGACAACCCTCAGCAAAGCAGTGTTTTTATATGATGTTTTGACCAAATTTTGCTGGTAGATGAACAAGTTACTTACCCCTGGTAACTTTCTTTCGATTGGATGTTCATCCCACATATTCCTCATCTTTGATAATTATCTTCCAGCTTTGGAATTCTCGACAGCGAGCGCTGTGCGTTAGCATCGATGACTCGATGTCCCTCGAAGGCCTCCGTCCGATGGTTGATGTCATCCGCAGTATATGTAGTCGGGCGCAGCGCCCGTTGGCTTTAGTTCGTGTTTTTCCATGTTTAGAGGAATTACTAGTGCCTTCTTAGACTTTAGAAGACTCAGAGTGTGCATAGTGTAAAACATATCAATTCTGCAGCGAGAGGTTGGGAGGGGCAATGAGGAATACGTGGGAGGAACATCCAATCGAAAGAACGTTACCAGAGGCAAGTAACTTGTTCTTCAAAAGGATTGTGTCTTCCCAAGTATTCATCATCTTTGATAGCCTGCAAAAGCAGTAATAGTCTTGGAGGTTGGAAAATAATTTAGATCTGCCTTTAGCAGTTATGAACTGAGTGCAGGACAGCGTTCCCAAAAGCTCCCTCTTGAATAGAAGTAGTACCCAGGGAGTAATGTTTCAGAAAGGTGTGTATGGAAGACCATGTGGCTGCCGAACAAATGTGTTTAATAGGTAGTCCTCTCTGAAGAGCGGAAGAAGTAGCCATGCCCCTGGTTGAGTGAGCTCTTAGACCCTCTGGGGAATCTTTACCAGCCAGTCTACAGCATTCTTGGGTAGCCAGAATCATCCATCTGGATAAGGTCTGTTTTGTTATTGCTAACCCCAATTTATGACCTGTATATTCGATGAATAAGATCGTCCTGGCAAATTTTTGACCTTCGAGAGATATAAAAACTGAGAGACCTCCTAGGGTCCAGTCTATGTAACCTCTCCTCCTCCTTTCCAGGATGAAGAGGGGGATAGAAAGTTGGTAAAACTATCTTTTGGGACAAATTGTTTTTGGCAGAAACTAAGGTCTTACTTTAAGAATAACCTTATTCTTATGGAAAACCATATATGGAGGTTTACAAGACAGTGCTTGCAATTCGCTCACCTTATGGGCAGATATGATTGCGACTAGTACATCAGTTTTTAGTGTTAATATTCTTAAAAAGACATGAGTGCATGGGCTCTAAAGGAATGCATGTTAAGAATTATAATACAAGATTTAAATCACAAACAGGGACCTGAAAGGGAGTAGGAGGAAACACATTAGTAGGTCCTTTAAATCTGAATGATTAAAGGGATTTTAAGGTATAAGGTTTAAAAACTGAAAGCACTGCCAGAGAACCTTTTGCCGTTGTGATCTGGAGCCACAGATTTGCTAAGTGAAGTAGAAAAGATAACACTGTGGGTGTATCGCACTGAAATGGACCCACATTCCTATCCTTACACCAGCTGCTGAACTTGTTCCATTGACAGCGGTATACAGATTTTATTGTTGGCCTTCTGGCCGAAAGCAAAATCTCCATTACGTTTTCTGGGAGGTCCCAATCCTTGTACCTCAGCCTCTCAGAAATCATGAATGAAGGCTGAGTGCTTTGACCTCTGGATGGATAATCTGACCCTCCTCTTGCAAGAGAAGGTCCTCTCTTTGTGGAAGACGTACCAGAGGGCAGATGGACATGTCCAGAAGGTCCAGGTACCACGTCCTCCTGGCCCAATCCGGGGCAATTAGGATTTAAAAAGTTACTCACTGTAGTGACTATCTTACTCATAGTCCCCTTTCCTAAATACTTTTGGGACATTCGTCCTGTGGGACGGGACCGGAGCACTTTTGTAAAAAAGCATAACATTTTAAAATGTGTCCTTCTCTTTTTATAGTCCGTAACCCTGCTCCGCCCTGCGCATCCCCCTTCAGTCCTTTTCTATTGCCGGGTCTGAGACCATTTAAGCAATAATAGAGGGTACTTATTAGAGGGGATGGCGGGCGGCCTTATGGAGGAAAGGGGACTATGGACTAGGAGTAAGGTAGTCACTACGGTGAGTAACTTTGTTATACTCCTACGTCCCATCCCCTTTCGTCCATACCTTTGGGAGATTACCAAGCAATCCTCACAGGAAAACGGGTGGATGGAGCTCCTTTACTGAAAGGGGTTTTTAAGAACCGCCTCCCCGTAATGAGCATCGGCTCTGGAGATCAGGTCTAAGCAGTAATGCTTACAAAAAGCTGATGGGAAAGCCCATGTAGCTGCTCTGGCAATGGTTTCCCAGGGAACATATTTCTGGAAGGCAACGGCAGTCGCCTTGCCCCGCACAAGATGGGCATGAATTCCCTTAGGAGGCTGAAGGCCCTGAACGGTATACGCCTCCGAAATACAGGAAGCAATCCATCCATCAGGAGATAGTTGCTTTCGAGACCGGCTTTCCTTTTGGGTCTCTGAAGGTCAAAAAGAGCTGGGAAGAGCTCCTCATTTTAGATGTTCTGTCCAGATAAAACTTTAGGGCTCGTCTGACATCCAAATTATGCAATACCCTCTCGGCATCTGAGGCCGGGTCTGGAAAGAAAACAGGTAAGGAAATAGACTGGTTCAGATGAAAATCAGATACACAGCTTCGGATGCTACGAAGGATTGGTCCGGTAGACAACCTTATCCTTGTGAAAGGTGAGCAATGGATGTTCTACAGACAAGGCCTGAAACTCGCTTAGACCCCTTGCCGAAGTCACTGCAATCAGAAAAGCCATTTTCCACAAAAGGAACTTCAAGTCCACCATAGCCATGGGCTTAAAAGGTTTATGGCATAAGGCAGTGAGGACCACATTCAGTTCCCACTATGGATGCGGGTTGTACACAGGTGGATAAGGATGCAATAGACCTGCAAAGTGTCTTTTAATGACAGGGTTTGTTAATGAAAAAGAGCAAGAGTCCGTGGACAGGTAAGCAGCGATAGCCGACATATAAGTCTTACAAGACAAGACATGTAGTTGCAGACCCGTAGTTGCAGGTCCAGATGGTATTTTACAAACCATGGGGATATATGTTGATTCCATTTTGCAGCCTTTGATACAGAAACACGCAACCTAGATGTTCTTCAATAAATGGAACACTGTGGACAGGTATGGATTTGACACTGTAGGTTTTCTTGAGTTGCTTCGACAATGGATGTTCTATATTTTTTTTTTCTGTTAACATCGATTGTAGAAAAAGCCCCAACGATGGACCCAGAGTCAGGAGTGAATTGGCCAATGGTTCTGCCACCCAAGTAATGGTGAAAAGGACAACACCAATAAAAGATACTTTTATGAAAATGAAGCATCCACAACTAATTTTTTCGTTAATGTATTGAATTGCAGTAGTTGTTTATACTACCAGGGTGTGACCAATACTGGTGTTGCAACATCAGTTTTTGTATATAATTGACTCCTGAAACAGTGCAATTCAGGTCTTTTGGTATACATCCAACACTTATCAGGAGACACATTTAAATATTGTTTGAATTACTTGTGGTGTCTGCTGAAAACAATGCAACTTACTTGGAAGTTATATTTGCGGAATGTACGTTCTCCAGTGGTAGCTCCTGGTTAATGCAGGATACCCAGGATCATTTTTTAGTTAGCTCCTGCTTACCCAATCTTAGTTTCAATTCCTGCTCTGGAGTAGGATGAGTAACCATAGAATCATCTATCCCCTCCCTGTGATCTGGCCACGGTGCTGTACCAGAGTGGGCTAAGTGTGTCTCCTGTAATAAGGCAATGCTATCCTTGTGGAAATGGAGATGGGCAACATTCTTGCGGGTTTTGGGTCACTCAGCCACATACATTTCAGGAAGTGCATCTTATCCCCATGTTAAGACTTTGTATATTGATTTGGTTCACCAATCCAGTGTTAGCATACCTGTGATTGTGTGGTATTTGTGCTGGTTGAGTAGATCCCATTCCCACCTCGCTGGATGCCCCCAACTTTCCAGCAGAAACCACCATAAAATAAATAAATATATATATATATATATATATATTTTTTTTTTTTTTTTTAAAACAAGTGTTATGCATGGAAGGAAGACAAACATTCTGCTTCTGTCGGTGGAGTCGGATAGGTCTAGTCCGAGTCCCGGCTACCATGTTTATCCAGGCACTTGGCAAAGTATCAGCGCGCTCTGAGACAATGTGGCCCAGCTAGTCTTGATTTGCGGCGTAGACTTGTTTTCCGTATAGAGGTGGTGTAGAAGTCAATTGCAACACTAAGAGTGGTGACAAAATGGGATTTATTGAGTAGTATTTTCAGCTTGGTCTGTAAGAGCATTGTGTATTGCATTTGGTGATCTGAGATCATCCATGAAGGATTTCTGGTCTGCCTGTACAGCAGGCCTGTAATTTTGGAAAATGAGAATGTGGGCCGATTGGTATCCGAATTGTGCTTTATCTCTGGCGTTGCAGAGCAGAAGACCACTGCTGCAGGAGCTGAATATTCGAGCAATGATTGGCCATGTGGGCATTTCCTGGGACCAGGCGAGGGCCCAGTGACGGTACCCAGCGAAGGAAGGGTGTTTGATGGTTTAAGAAAAGTACTGTTTCCCCCTCTATATTTATTTCCAGCTATTAAATCACATACAAGCCCCAGCGACATGTGCGCCCATTTTATCTGGAAGGTGGGTGAGAGGCGCAAGTTACCCAACAACTCAGGAAGCAGTTTTTCCAGAAAGAGCCATGGGGCATGTGGTTGATGCCTCTATGATTCAAACATTGTCCCGTATAGACCTATTTTCAAGGTCATCATTCTTGGCTTGGACTCTGACAATTCATACGTGTGGTTGGCGACTGTAGATTCGAGGTGTTGCACATTGTCTACGGTTGAGCAGATAGGTTGCTCAGATTCTGAGACACTGGAGCAACAATCTGACATTTTGGCGCCAGAGGACTGTCGCTGTTAGATTGGCCAACTTGCCATCTATTACTCCCAGGCACTCCTGTAGGCAACACAGCAAAGCGGCAATCGACTTTTCTGTGTTCTGTGGGAGCGCATCTTTGTTTTGGGTGGGTTCATTGGTGCTGGCCCAGACACAGAGGCTTTTTGAGGCAACATTCTATAGCCTCATTTGTTTCTTTGATGAGCCTGATTTGCCCACCATTATTTTCCTAGGTGGGTGCCACGAGGATCCTTTTCCACCTTTTATGATGAGTCACCCTGTTCTGCAACTGTTTGCTTAAGTATGGCATTTTGTCAACAGGTGGTATTCTTGATTTAGTCAATTTATTTGGAATGGCAGCTATAGCCCTTATACAAATGGGTAGTCAATTTGTTTATTCCATTTGGCATCTTAAAGATCTTGTAATTCCCTTGGCTCCCAGATGAGACACCGGCTCCAGGGTCCTCACAGTCCCTTGCAGCATAAGGGCATCCACTATGTCTCTCCAACAATGGGGAGCTTTGACCTGGCACACCAGAGGGGTCCAGGCCAGACAGTCAGTGACTCCGGCAAACTCCTCTGCCAGTGCCGGTGTACACTTGCATCGTCGTCAGGACTCAGCAGTCGGCCATGTCGCCACACAACACCTCTCCAGACCCCCACCTTCACCACCTCACTGTTTGGCGCACCATCTGCACGGCCATTGCAGAATCATGCACCCTCAGAGGTGGGGACCAGAGGAGGTCAGATTGGTGTCCAGTCACAGGCCAGAACGGTCTTCGCCTCAGGGCTCCATCCTCAGTCCAACCGCTGTGTGGGACAGCCGTTTAGCTTAAGGCCTGGGAAGTCACGCCTCATGTCCAACCCACTGGATCAGTAGCACCCCACATCTGGGGCGCAGCTGAAAGGTTCTGTTGACACTCCCGGTTTATCCCACTTGTGCTGGGTCACTAGTTGCCTATATGCGGCTATGATAGGATTTTAGTCAAGGATTATGCTGGCGGCAGCCAGACCTCATCTAAAATGCAGCCATTTCCCTTGACCACGCCACAGCAACCACGCCACCCCCCTTCCTCCCCTACCAGGTTTTCATTATTGCTGCTGGGGGGGCTATAAAGAGACTGGCAGCAAGTATCTCCTAATGGAGGTAAAGCTGGAGATAGGGTCTTTTTAGGGAGAATTCTCAATATGTGCTAGTTTCCCTTAACTTTTGAGACCCCCAGCAACTTTGCTGGATTTCTAGGATTTGATTTTTTTTACCTGGAAAGAGTGTGAGCCTTTTTTCCACACTCTCATGTATTTTGATGTGTGTTTTACTTTTGTGTTCTTTGGTTATGGTGTTTTAAACAAACTCCATGGCATCATCTTGTTCTGTGTGTCACAAAGCATCCTCAGTGCAGTGAAACAGGGGTGTCTTTCAGACACCCCAAGGTTTAAATACCTTCTCTGGCACTGACTACTGTCCCCCAGAGAATGTAAAGTTAAATTGGCTTTACTAGTCTCTTTAAATTTACTGACCCAACACACCTAAACTATACAGTGCTGGAGGGGTTGCCTAGCTTCCCCCGAGTCAAAAAACTCATGTATCAGTAAAATGCCACCCTTTCCTACTTTAAATGGCTGGTGGCAGTAGTTTAGATCAAACTACCATGGTTTTTCCCTACCGCTAACAACGGTAGCTAAAAATCGAGTCAGCCATGTTTTTCAATATGGTGCCCAAGACCTAGCTGTAAAAACAGACTCCGGTCATCTTTTTCCGCATTTCTTTTAGGAAAGGTCCTTCTTGTGTTTGTCTCTGCGCGCCAAACCAGGTTTGGTCCCTTTGTTCGTTGGCCTTTGGCGGGCTTCAGTGCTGAAGTCCACCTCTGGCGCCTGAGTATCTGGGGTGGACAGGATGTGAGTGAGGTGCCCAAAACCCCCTGTGCTTAGTCTCCTAGGAGACTCAAATGCACTCTGGCGTGATTGGCCGGCTGGCTGTCCAGCAAGGACAGCCACCCTGCTGTGTGAGTGACAGCCAGGCTGGAATGAATGGGGGAAAACTGTTTAAAAGCAGGTCTCTTGGACTTGGAAAGCAGAGTCGACCACTGGAACGAAAGAACCGAAGAGGAGAGGAAGGAGGAGGTCTGCTGCGACTCCTGGATGACCGGTGAAGCCCTGCTGCAGGTCTGAATTGCCTGAAACTCCGACGACAGAGAAGCCCTTCAAGGTCAACTTCTTCCCTTGAGTTTGGTGGGAACAACCAACTCGCAAGCCACCTGTACACTGTCCAATTCTGGTCGAATTTACATCAGAGTGCTGTTGAAAACCGGATAGCCAGAGGGAAGGAAACCAACTCATGGACTTTAAGGCACTCACACCTTAAACCAACGTCTTGCTACAGCTTTTGACCTCTTCCCTGGGCAGTGCAGGAACCTCCCAACGTCCTCCTTTTCCCCACGACTGAAGCTCAGGAACAGCGATATCTGCTCGAACTGCCAGGAACAACTGCCTCAGCTACAGCTTTCTTCGTTGACAAGGTACTGTGCAAACGCGGTCCGGAAATCTTTTCGGCCATCGAGAAAGTGCGTGAAACTTTCCTCAACTATGCTTGTCCTTCCCTAAACATTCTTCAAACTTTTTGCCTAGCCAAATCCTTTAAAAATCTGTGGCAAAGACTTAACCGTTATATACCAGAACTGTGCTATCCTATACAAAAGACTCTGAACCATTGACTTTGGCCCAGGCCTATTGAGAATAATTGCTGGTTGTATTTAACTGAAACCCTTTGCCCTGCCTATGAATGTATTTGCGCTGTCTATTCTTATAACGTTATCTTTTACCTCCTTTATTAAATATCTAAAGTGCCATTTAGCTCCCACTTCATTTTAGAGCTAAACTTGTTCATTTACTTACTGGTTGGATTTTTGTGGATTAGTGTGTGATATTGATCTGCTTATGCTAGAGTAATGTTTTATAACTGACTGAGTAAATAAATATATATTCTTTTACCAAGAAACCTTGAGTAAGTGTTTACTTGAATCACTGTATTGGTTGGTCCTTTGTGTAACTTGTTCTACTGCTCACTTAAACACTTGAGATAGGTCTGGCTGATCAGCCATCGCTGAAATTGTGCTTAGACATGTAGTCCCAATTGCCTGTAGTGTTCCCAAAGGGTACTGCAGGTGATTCTGCCTAACAGGTCTGTACACATTCATGCTGGCACAAGGGGTTTGGAGGGACAGATGGAGGGACTGTGCCGCCATCTCAGGAGTATTGGCGAGCATAGGTTTTAAGAGGCCTGGCACAGAGAAGGGACTGTGCACTAGCATTCTGGCACAAGGAGGGAGAACAGGAATTGGGGCCCTCTCGGCTGCCATAGTCCACCTCAAGGGTAGGGCTGCCTCTAGATGGCTCCCTCGTAGGCCTCCCAGCCCTGGCTGAGAGGGCATCCTGTGCCATTCTGACAACGCCAGAGTACTGCCCTTGTCACACCATGTTTTGGACCTTTTTTAAGAGCACTACCATGCACTTTCTACCTCGAAATGGCCATTCCACGTGGTCCAAGTCTTGTCCTTTGGCCATCTTGTTTTTCAGCCTTCTTTTTTTCAGCCTGCAAAACTTGAGTGGTTTCTAAAGCATAGCACAAGACAAAGAATATCGTTTGCCTCCTTCTCTGGTGTCAAAAAGTGTCTATTGGCAGATGTACATGAAAGATTCTGAAAAAGATATAGCCTGTAATTACAAAAAGGCATCCCATGTTTCATTCTTAATGCAAAAGAATTTTGATTTATGAAAGGTTTGCTCTGAAGAATTATATTCTGAGGATTACAATAGCAAAACCCTTTGAAGACACTGGAGCAAAACAGACAAACCTCAGCAAAGCAGTGTTTTTATATGATGTTTTGACCAAATTTTGCTGGTAGATGAACAAGTTACTTACCCCTGGTAACTTTCTTTCGATTGGATGTTCATCCCACATATTCCTCATCTTTGATAATTATCTTCCAGCTTTGGAATTCTCGACAGCGAGTGCTGTGCGTTAGCATCGATGACTCGATGTCCCTCGAAGGCCTCCGTCCGATGGTTGATGTCATCCGCAGTATATGTAGTCGGGCGCAGCGCCCGTTGGCTTTAGTTCGTGTTTTTCCATGTTTAGAGGAATTACTAGTGCCTTCTTAGACTTTAGAAGACTCAGAGTGTGCATAGTGTAAAACATATCAATTCTGCAGCGAGAGGTTGGGAGGGGAAATGAGGAATACGTGGGAGGAACATCCAATCGAAAGAACGTTACCAGAGGCAAGTAACTTGTTCTTCAAAAGGATTGTGTCTTCCCAAGTATTCATCATCTTTGATAGCCTGCAAAAGCAGTAATAGTCTTGGAGGTTGGAAAATAATTTAGATCTGCCTTTAGCAGTTATGAACTGAGTGCAGGACAGCGTTCCCAAAAGCTCCCTCTTGAATAGAAGTAGTACCCAGGGAGTAATGTTTCAGAAAGGTGTGTATGGAAGACCATGTGGCTGCCGAACAAATGTGTTTAATAGGTAGTCCTCTCTGAAGAGCGGAAGAAGTAGCCATGCCCCTGGTTGAGTGAGCTCTTAGACCCTCTGGGGAATCTTTACCAGCCAGTCTACAGCATTCTTGGGTAGCCAGAATCATCCATCTGGATAAGGTCTGTTTTGTTATTGCTAACCCCAATTTATGACCTGTATATTCGATGAATAAGATCGTCCTGGCAAATTTTTGACCTTCGAGAGATATAAAAACTGAGAGACCTCCTAGGGTCCAGTCTATGTAACCTCTCCTCCTCCTTTCCAGGATGAAGAGGGGGATAGAAAGTTGGTAAAACTATCTTTTGGGACAAATTGTTTTTGGCAGAAACTAAGGTCTTACTTTAAGAATAACCTTATTCTTATGGAAAACCATATATGGAGGTTTACAAGACAGTGCTTGCAATTCGCTCACCTTATGGGCAGATATGATTGCGACTAGTACATCAGTTTTTAGTGTTAATATTCTTAAAAAGACATGAGTGCATGGGCTCTAAAGGAATGCATGTTAAGAATTATAATACAAGATTTAAATCACAAACAGGGACCTGAAAGGGAGTAGGAGGAAACACATTAGTAGGTCCTTTAAATCTGAATGATTAAAGGGATTTTAAGGTATGAGGTTTAAAAACTGAAAGCACTGCCAGAGAACCTTTTACCGTTGTGATCTGGAGCCACAGATTTGCTAAGTGAAGTAGAAAAGATAACACTGTGGGTGTATCGCACTGAAATGGACCCACATTCCTATCCTTACACCAGCTGCTGAACTTGTTCCATTGACAGCGGTATACAGATTTTATTGTTGGCCTTCTGGCCGAAAGCAAAATCTCCATTACGTTTTCTGGGAGGTCCCAATCCTTGTACCTCAGCCTCTCAGAAATCATGAATGAAGGCTGAGTGCTTTGACCTCTGGATGGATAATCTGACCCTCCTCTTGCAAGAGAAGGTCCTCTCTTTGTGGAAGACGTACCAGAGGGCAGATGGACATGTCCAGAAGGTCCAGGTACCACGTCCTCCTGGCCCAATCCGGGGCAATTAGGATTTAAAAAGTTACTCACTGTAGTGACTATCTTACTCATAGTCCCCTTTCCTAAATACTTTTGGGACATTCGTCCTGTGGGACGGGACCGGAGCACTTTTGTAAAAAAGCATAACATTTTAAAATGTGTCCTTCTCTTTTTATAGTCCGTAACCCTGCTCCGCCCTGCGCATCCCCCTTCAGTCCTTTTCTATTGCCGGGTCTGAGACCATTTAAGCAATAATAGAGGGTACTTATTAGAGGGGATGGCGGGCGGCCTTATGGAGGAAAGGGGACTATGGACTAGGAGTAAGGTAGTCACTACGGTGAGTAACTTTGTTATACTCCTACGTCCCATCCCCTTTCGTCCATACCTTTGGGAGATTACCAAGCAATCCTCACAGGAAAACGGGTGGATGGAGCTCCTTTACTGAAAGGGGTTTTTAAGAACCGCCTCCCCGTAATGAGCATCGGCTCTGGAGATCAGGTCTAAGCAGTAATGCTTACAAAAAGCTGATGGGAAAGCCCATGTAGCTGCTCTGGCAATGGTTTCCCAGGGAACATATTTCTGGAAGGCAACGGCAGTCGCCTTGCCCCGCACAAGATGGGCATGAATTCCCTTAGGAGGCTGAAGGCCCTGAACGGTATACGCCTCCGAAATACAGGAAGCAATCCATCCATCAGGAGATAGTTGCTTTCGAGACCGGCTTTCCTTTTGGGTCTCTGAAGGTCAAAAAGAGCTGGGAAGAGCTCCTCATTTTAGATGTTCTGTCCAGATAAAACTTTAGGGCTCGTCTGACATCCAAATTATGCAATACCCTCTCGGCATCTGAGGCCGGGTCTGGAAAGAAAACAGGTAAGGAAATAGACTGGTTCAGATGAAAATCAGATACACAGCTTCGGATGCTACGAAGGATTGATCCGGTAGACAACCTTATCCTTGTGAAAGGTGAGCAATGGATGTTCTACAGACAAGGCCTGAAACTCGCTTAGACCCCTTGCCGAAGTCACTGCAATCAGAAAAGCCATTTTCCACAAAAGGAACTTCAAGTCCACCATAGCCATGGGCTTAAAAGGTTTATGGCATAAGGCAGTGAGGACCACATTCAGTTCCCACTATGGATGCGGGTTGTACACAGGTGGATAAGGATGCAATAGACCTGCAAAGTGTCTTTTAATGACAGGGTTTGTTAATGAAAAAGAGCAAGAGTCCGTGGACAGGTAAGCAGCGATAGCCGACATATAAGTCTTACAAGACAAGACATGTAGTTGCAGACCCGTAGTTGCAGGTCCAGATGGTATTTTACAAACCATGGGGATATATGTTGATTCCATTTTGCAGCCTTTGATACAGAAACACGCAACCTAGATGTTCTTCAATAAATGGAACACTGTGGACAGGTATGGATTTGACACTGTAGGTTTTCTTGAGTTGCTTCGACAATGGATGTTCTATATTTTTTTTTTCTGTTAACATCGATTGTAGAAAAAGCCCCAACGATGGACCCAGAGTCAGGAGTGAATTGGCCAATGGTTCTGCCACCCAAGTAATGGTGAAAAGGACAACACCAATAAAAGATACTTTTATGAAAATGAAGCATCCACAACTAATTTTTTCGTTAATGTATTGAATTGCAGTAGTTGTTTATACTACCAGGGTGTGACCAATACTGGTGTTGCAACATCAGTTTTTGTATATAATTGACTCCTGAAACAGTGCAATTCAGGTCTTTTGGTATACATCCAACACTTATCAGGAGACACATTTAAATATTGTTTGAATTACTTGTGGTGTCTGCTGAAAACAATGCAACTTACTTGGAAGTTATATTTGCTGAATGTACGTTCTCCAGTGGTAGCTCCTGGTTAATGCAGGATACCCAGGATCATTTTTTAGTTAGCTCCTGCTTACCCAATCTTAGTTTCAATTCCTGCTCTGGAGTAGGATGAGTAACCATAGAATCATCTATCCCCTCCCTGTGATCTGGCCACGGTGCTGTGCCAGAGTGGGCTAAGTGTGTCTCCTGTAATAAGGCAATGCTATCCTTGTGGAAATGGAGATGGGCAACATTCTTGCGGGTTTTGGGTCACTCAGCCACATACATTTCAGGAAGTGCATCTTATCCCCATGTTAAGACTTTGTATATTGATTTGGTTCACCAATCCAGTGTTAGCATACCTGTGATTGTGTGGTATTTGTGCTGGTTGAGTAGATCCCATTCCCACCTCGCTGGATGCCCCCAACTTTCCAGCAGAAACCACCATAAAATAAATAAATATATATATATATATATATATTTTTTTTTTTTAAAAACAAGTGTTATGCATGGAAGGAAGACAAACATTCTGCTTCTGTCGGTGGAGTCGGATAGGTCTAGTCCGAGTCCCGGCTTCCATGTTTATCCAGGCACTTGGCAAAGTATCAGCGCGCTCTGAGACAATGTGGCCCAGCTAGTCTTGATTTGCGGCGTAGACTTGTTTTCCGTATAGAGGTGGTGTAGAAGTCAATTGCAACACTAAGAGTGGTGACAAAATGGGATTTATTGAGTAGTATTTTCAGCTTGGTCTGTAAGAGCATTGTGTATTGCATTTGGTGATCAGAGATCATCCATGAAGGATTTCTTGTCTGCCTGTACAGCAGGCCTGTAATTTTGGAAAATGAGAATGTCGGCCGATTGGTATCCGAATTGTGCTTTATCTCTGGCGTTGCAGAGCAGAAGACCACTGCTGCAGGAGCTGAATATTCGAGCAATGATTGGCCATGTGGGCATTTCCTGGGACCAGGCGAGGGCCCAGTGACGGTACCCAGCGAAGGAAGGGTGTTTGATGGTTTAAGAAAAGTACTGTTTCCCCCTCTATATTTATTTCCAGCTATTAAATCACATACAAGCCCCAGCGACGTGTGCGCCCATTTTATCTGGAAGGTGGGTGAGAGGCGCAAGTTACCCAACAACTCAGGAAGCAGTTTTTCCAGAAAGAGCCATGGGGCATGTGGTTGATGCCTCTATGATTCAAACATTGTCCCGTATAGACCTATTTTCAAGGTCATCATTCTTGGCTTGGACTCTGACAATTCATACGTGTGGTTGGCGACTGTAGATTCGAGGTGTTGCACATTGTCTACGGTTGAGCAGATAGGTTGCTCAGATTCTGAGACACTGGAGCAACAATCTGACATTTTGGCGCCAGAGGACTGTCGCTGTTAGATTGGCCAACTTGCCATCTATTACTCCCAGGCACTCCTGTAGGCAACACAGCAAAGCGGCAATCGACTTTTCTGTGTTCTGTGGGAGCGCATCTTTGTTTTGGGTGGGTTCATTGGTGCTGGCCCAGACACAGAGGCTTTTTGAGGCAACATTCTATAGCCTCATTTGTTTCTTTGATGAGCCTGATTTGCCCACCATTATTTTCCTAGGTGGGTGCCACGAGGATCCTTTTCCACCTTTTATGATGAGTCACCCTGTTCTGCAACTGTTTGCTTAAGTATGGCATTTTGTCAACAGGTGGTATTCTTGATTTAGTCAATTTATTTGGAATGGCAGCTATAGCCCTTATACAAATGGGTAGTCAATTTGTTTATTCCATTTGGCATCTTAAAGATCTTGTAATTCCCTTGGCTCCCAGATGAGACACCGGCTCCAGGGTCCTCACAGTCCCTTGCAGCATAAGGGCATCCACTATGTCTCTCCAACAATGGGTGGCTTTGACCTGGCACACCAGAGGGGTCCAGGCCAGACAGTCAGTGACTCCGGCAAACTCCTCTGCCGGTGCCGGTGTACACTTGCATCGTCGTCAGGACTCAGCAGTCGGCCATGTCGCCACACAACACCTCTCCAGACCCCCACCTTCACCACCTCACTGTTTGGCGCACCATCTGCACGGCCATTGCAGAATCATGCACCCTCAGAGGTGGGGACCAGAGGAGGTCAGATTGGTGTCCAGTCACAGGCCAGAACGGTCTTCGCCTCAGGGCTCCATCCTCAGTCCAACCGCTGTGTGGGACAGCCGTTTAGCTTAAGGCCTGGGAAGTCACGCCTCATGTCCAACCCACTGGATCAGTAGCACCCCACATCTGGGGCGCAGCTGAAAGGTTCTGTTGACACTCCCGGTTTATCCCACTTGTGCTGGGTCACTAGTTGCCTATATGCGGCTATGATAGGATTTTAGTCAAGGATTATGCTGGCGGCAGCCAGACCTCATCTAAAATGCAGCCATTTCCCTTGACCACGCCACAGCAACCACGCCACCCCCCTTCCTCCCCTACCAGGTTTTCATTATTGCTCTCGGGGGGGCTATAAAGAGACTGGCAGCAAGTATCTCCTAATGGAGGTAAAGCTGGAGATAGGGTCTTTTTAGGGAGAATTCTCAATATGTGCTAGTTTCCCTTAACTTTTGAGACCCCCAGCAACTTTGCTGGATTTCTAGGATTTGATTTTTTTTACCTGGAAAGAGTGTGAGCCTTTTTTCCCCACTCTCATGTATTTTGATGTGTGTTTTACTTTTGTGTTCTTTGGTTATGGTGTTTTAAACAAACTCCATGGCATCATCTTGTTCTGTGTGTCACAAAGCATCCTCAGTGCAGTGAAACAGGGGTGTCTTTCAGACACCCCAAGGTTTAAATACCTTCTCTGGCACTGACTACTGTCCCCCAGAGAATGTAAAGTTAAATTGGCTTTACTAGTCTCTTTAAATTTACTGACCCAACACACCTAAACTATACAGTGCTGGAGGGGTTGCCTAGCTTCCCCCGAGTCAAAAAACTCATGTATCAGTAAAATGCCACCCTTTCCTACTTTAAATGGCTGGTGGCAGTAGTTTAGATCAAACTACCATGGTTTTTCCCTACCGCTAACAACGGTAGCTAAAAATCGAGTCAGCCCTGTTTTTCAATATGGTGCCCAAGACCTAGCTGTAAAAACAGACTCCGGTCATCTTTTTCCGCATTTCTTTTAGGAAAGGTCCTTCTTGTGTTTGTCTCTGCGCGCCAAACCAGGTTTGGTCCCTTTGTTCGTTGGCCTTTGGCGGGCTTCAGTGCTGAAGTCCACCTCTGGCGCCTGAGTATCTGGGGTGGACAGGATGTGAGTGAGGTGCCCAAAACCCCCTGTGCTTAGTCTCCTAGGAGACTCAAATGCACTCTGGCGTGATTGGCCGGCTGGCTGTCCAGCAAGGACAGCCACCCTGCTGTGTGAGTGACAGCCAGGCTGGAATGAATGGGGGAAAACTGTTTAAAAGCAGGTCTCTTGGACTTGGAAAGCAGAGTCGACCACTGGAACGAAAGAACCGAAGAGGAGAGGAAGGAGGAGGTCTGCTGCGACTCCTGGATGACCGGTGAAGCCCTGCTGCAGGTCTGAATTGCCTGAAACTCCGACGACAGAGAAGCCCTTCAAGGTCAACTTCTTCCCTTGAGTTTGGTGGGAACAACCAACTCGCAAGCCACCTGTACACTGTCCAATTCTGGTCGAATTTACATCAGAGTGCTGTTGAAAACCGGATAGCCAGAGGGAAGGAAACCAACTCATGGACTTTAAGGCACTCACACCTTAAACCAACGTCTTGCTACAGCTTTTGACCTCTTCCCTGGGCAGTGCAGGAACCTCCCAACGTCCTCCTTTTCCCCACGACTGAAGCTCAGGAACAGCGATATCTGCTCGAACTGCCAGGAACAACTGCCTCAGCTACAGCTTTCTTCGTTGACAAGGTACTGTGCAAACGCGGTCCGGAAATCTTTTCGGCCATCGAGAAAGTGCGTGAAACTTTCCTCAACTATGCTTGTCCTTCCCTAAACATTCTTCAAACTTTTTGCCTAGCCAAATCCTTTAAAAATCTGTGGCAAAGACTTAACCGTTATATACCAGAACTGTGCTATCCTATACAAAAGACTCTGAACCATTGACTTTGGCCCAGGCCTATTGAGAATAATTGCTGGTTGTATTTAACTGAAACCCTTTGCCCTGCCTATGAATGTATTTGCGCTGTCTATTCTTATAACGTTATCTTTTACCTCCTTTATTAAATATCTAAAGTGCCATTTAGCTCCCACTTCATTTTAGAGCTAAACTTGTTCATTTACTTACTGGTTGGATTTTTGTGGATTAGTGTGTGATATTGATCTGCTTATGCTAGAGTAATGTTTTATAACTGACTGAGTAAATAAATATATATTCTTTTACCAAGAAACCTTGAGTAAGTGTTTACTTGAATCACTGTATTGGTTGGTCCTTTGTGTAACTTGTTCTACTGCTCACTTAAACACTTGAGATAGGTCTGGCTGATCAGCCATCGCTGAAATTGTGCTTAGACATGTAGTCCCAATTGCCTGTAGTGTTCCCAAAGGGTACTGCAGGTGATTCTGCCTAACAGGTCTGTACACATTCATGCTGGCACAAGGGGTTTGGAGGGACAGATGGAGGGACTGTGCTGCCATCTCAGGAGTATTGGCGAGCATAGGTTTTAAGAGGCCTGGCACAGAGAAGGGACTGTGCACTAGCATTCTGGCACAAGGAGGGAGAACAGGAATTGGGGCCCTCTCGGCTGCCATAGTCCACCTCAAGGGTAGGGCTGCCTCTAGATGGCTCCCTCGTAGGCCTCCCAGCCCTGGCTGAGAGGGCATCCTGTGCCATTCTGACAACGCCAGAGTACTGCCCTTGTCACACCATGTTTTGGACCTTTTTTAAGAGCACTACCATGCACTTTCTACCTCGAAATGGCCATTCCACGTGGTCCAAGTCTTGTCCTTTGGCCATCTTGTTTTTCAGCCTTCTTGCTGCCCTCTCAGATGACGAAATACTATGTAAGGGCCTGTACTTCCCGAGATCGTTCTTGGATTACCAGGCTGGTGCCTTTGTGTGGCTGAATTAGCAAGAAGTGGGTTAGGAACAGTCTTGTCCCAATGCACATTCCTGCTAGGAAGTATCTGTAGGTGAGCAGATGTGGAGTTTGTACCCGTTTGAATGGTGCAGATCCTGTCTGTTGGTGTGCTGGGTTAACCTCAAGCCTGGACTTTGGATAAGAAGTGGAACTTTGAACCCATACTGGAATTAACTCACTGGACCCAAGACAAAGAACAGGAGCTTGAATTGAAGGCCAAAAAGACTGTTGCTAAGTACAACCAGCATTACCAGGCCAACTCTTAGATAAGCCCCCCTGCTCTTCCTGGGACCGGAGAAGGCCCTCATTGGTTCCTTCTTCCTCTGGACCAGATGGAACAAATGGTCCTGCACTCAAAGCCTGCTGTAGTGGCCACTGGAAGTCCTGGGGCCATTTTGTGGGCTTCCTATCTACTGCCAAGGCCTCCCTGCTGCTCCGTTTCGCATCGGAGCTGGCACTTGGGACTCTACAGATCTACTTGTAGACCAGGTGCCTTTCTGCTGTTCCCCACTAACAAAAGGGGCCTTCCCTTCTTGCGAAGGGAAGGCCCTTTTGGTAGGCTGCACAAGGTCAGGTATACCTTCATGTTAACACACTTATTACATGGGAAAGGAGCAACCTTTTTGGAGGACTGGTGGCTAATCTTCGACATACTCTTATAAAACAGATTTGTTGTGTAAGCCTGAATTCTTTCATTCGTTCTCAATGTGATGAAATGTTGGGAGAGGAGGGATTGTTGTGGGCGATTTCTGAGAAACCAGATGATCCATACAAGAGATCTGATGGGAAGCAGAACCAAAATGTTAATATTTCTTGAAATCTAGAGAGGTGAGCTTTTACGTAGGGTATCAGACACAGAGGTACCCACTAGGTTGAGATGAACAAGTTACTTACCAACTGTAACGTTCTTTCGATTGGATGTTCCTCCCATGTATTCCTCATCTTAGACATTCGTATCGTCGACTTTGCTGCTTCGGAAAAAATGTTTCCACATCAGGGGGTGCTGTGCTCGAAGTCGTGGCATCAACGTCCCTCAAAGGTTGCCATGGAGTGTCAACATCATCCATAGTATAAATGTCTCGACCTCGCCCGTTGGCTTCAGTTCTATTTTTTTGATATTTTTAACTGATAAGTTGACCAGGCATCCCCTTAGATCGTAAGTGCTCAAGGAACATTGAGTGTAACAAACGTAAACTGTATGGCGGGGTAGGATGGGAGGGTCGATGAGGAATACGTGGGAAGAACATCCAATCGAAAGAACGTTACAGTTGTTAAGTAACTTGTTCTTCGAATGGATTGTGTCCTCCCACGTATTCCTCATCTTAGATAGACTCCAAAAGCAGTGAAAATTTGGAGGAGGGTGTACTAGTTAATTTTACTCATGGACTGTATGTAGAACAGCCTTAGCAAAAAGACCCCCACTGCAATGAGGTGGAATCTAAACAGTAGTGTTTTTACAAAAGTGTGCATTGACAACCAGGTGGCTGCTGCACAAATATCTTGCACTGGGACACCCCTCTGAAGAGCCGTTGAAGTCGCCATGCCCTTAGTAGAATGACCTCTTAGCCCCTATGGGGGTTCTTTACCCGCCATTCTGTAACACTCTCCAATTGCTAGAATTATCCATCTGGATACGGTCTGTTTCGTTACTGCCAGGCCCAATTTGCGGCCGGTGTATCCAATGAAAGGTTTATCACTTTGCCGAAATTTTGCCAGTCTAGAAATGTAAAAACTGAGAGCCCTTTTTGGGTCCAGCCTGTGAAGTCTTTCTTCCTCCTTACTTGCATGAGGGGGAGGATAGAAAGATGGCAAAGTGATCTTCTGAGACAAGTGAAAGTCAGACTATTTTTGGTAGAAATGAAGGTTTGACTTTAAGTATAACTTTGTCTTCATGAAAAATGGTGTGAGGAGGCTTAAAAGAGAGGGCCTGTAACTCACTCACCCTGCGGGCTGATGTAATAGCCACTAGTAGGATTGTCTTCAAAGTGAGATGCCTTAGCGGACAAGAATGCAAAGCCTAGAAAGGAATGCATGTAAGATATTTTAGTACTAAATTTAGATCCCAAACAGGGAGTTGAAAAGGGACTGGAGGGTACACGTTAGTGAGGCCCTTTAAGAAATGAACAACAAGTGGCATTTTGAAGAGCAAAATCTCTTCTGAGGAGCGATTAAAATTAGAAAGCGCAGCCAAGTATCCTTGTATTGTACCAATCTGAAGGCCTTGATTGGCCAAATGCAGCAGGAAAGAAAGTACCATAGGTGTACCACATAGAAATTGTTCCACATTCTTATTCTGGCACCAGTTACTGAACTTGTTCCAAGGACACCGGTACAAAGATTTTGTTGCTGGCTTTCTAGCCCAAAGCAAAATCTCCATTACGTCGTCCGGGAGATCCCAATCCTTATATCTCAGCATCTCAGGAACCATGCCTGAAGGCTGAGTGTTTTGACCTATGGATGGAGAACCCGACCTTCCTCTTGCAAGAGGAGATCCTCTCTTAGTGGAAGACATATTGGAGGGCAGATGGACATGTCCAGAAGGTCCGGGTACCATGTCCTGGCACAATCCGGGGCAATTAGGATCATGGTTTTCCTGAAATTTCTCAACCTCCGGATTACGTGAGGAATCACGGGAACTGGAGGAAACGTGTATAGGAGTGGAAATTCCCAGTCCATTTGGAAAGCGTCCCATGGAGCTCCTCTTGGGGGAAATTCCCTTGAACAGTACAGTTCGCACTTCCTATTGACACTGGTCGTGAATAGATCTACTTGTGGGATTCCCCAAAGGGCAAAGATCTCTTGAAGGACTTCCTGTGCTAGTTCCCACTCGTGGGACACTGTGCTCTGCCTGCTCAGAGCCTCTGCCACCGTGTTCTGCTCTCCGGCTAGGTGAACTGCTGATAGAGAGACTCTTCTTGTATTGCCCAGAACCAGAGCTGCATTGCCTCCCTGCACAGTGGTAGTGACCCTACACCTCCTCTTTTGTTGAGGTAGTACATGGCCCCTGTGTTGTCGATCATTATCAAGACATTCTTTCCCCGTACAGAGGGCAGAAAGGCCTTCAGCACTAGTCTGATTGCCTTTAGCTCCAAAAGGTTGATGTGTAGTTTGGACTCCGATGGAGAGCAAAGACTGCTGTTTGACAGGTCATTGGTGTGAGCTCCCCACCCTGTGAGTGAGGCATCCATCACTACTGTTATCTCTGGCCATGGTTGCCAAAAATATTCTCCCTTTGCAAGCCCACCGTAGCAGATCTTGAGCCCCCGAAAATTGGGACCATTGAGTTCTGAGGGCCAATTGAAGGGATCTCATTCTCAATCTGGCCTCTGGCACCAGGAAAATGCAGGATGCCATGAGACAGACCAACCTCAGAAATTCGAAGGCCGGCAGATGCTGGGCATTCTGGAACTTTTTACCATCTGCAGAGTGTGATGAGCTCTCACCTCGGGAGGCGAGGCTTTGCCCGAGGAAGTATCCAGGACTGCTCCGATGAATTATCATATTTGACTTTTTGTAATTGAGGGAGAAGCCCAGTCTGTGTAAGAAGTGGCAGGTCATGCTCAGATGTTCCTGGGCTTGTTCGGGTGTATGTGCCCTGATTAACCAATCAACCAGGTAAGGGTAGACATGAATCCCCCCCCTCCTGAGACTCGCTGACGCTACCGCCGTGTGCTTGGTGAAAACCCTTGGGGCGGAGGTGAACCCGAATGGCAGAACTCGAAACTGATAGTACTTTCTCTGCTTGGGATGAATCGGAACATGAAAGTAAGCATCCTGAAGGTCCAATGATTCCAACCAGTCCTGGAGCTGGAGAGCCTGAAGGATCTGAGAAAGTGTTACCATCTTGAACCTGTCCTTCCTGAGGAATTTGTTCAAATTTCTTAAGTCCAAGATGGGTCTCAATCCTCCGTCCTTCTTTGGGATGAGGAAGTA
The DNA here is from genome assembly GCF_040938575.1 of Ambystoma mexicanum. Taxonomy (NCBI): domain Eukaryota; kingdom Metazoa; phylum Chordata; class Amphibia; order Caudata; family Ambystomatidae; genus Ambystoma; species Ambystoma mexicanum. The sequence goes on from NC_090930.1 coordinate 1,347,473,920, forward strand.
TGGGGAATACCAACCCTTGTTCCTCTCCGCTACAGGTACCTGTTCTTTTGCACCTTTCTCTAGCAGGGTTAAAATTTCCTGCAACAGGAGCAGATCTGGAATTTTGGTAGAGTTGTATCCCGGTGGATGGTCTTGAGGCCTTTTTTGAAAAGGAAGGAAGTGACCTTGAGCTACTGTTTCCAGTGCCCAAGCATCTGAGGTAATGCCCCGCCATTTTTTCAGATGCTGAGAGATCCTGCCTCCCACCAGAGTCTTGTGGGTCAAGGCCTCAGAGTGGCTTTGCAGCGGCTGCGGGGACAAATGCTGCTGCTGGGGCTGATCTAGCACCCTTTCCTCGCCCACCCAGAGGACATTTTCTTTGTCCTCTTTGACTGGCCTGTCCTTTTCCTCTTCTAAATGAGGAATAAAAACAAAAAGGACGACCCCTCCAGGAAGATGAGCCTGAGTAGGAGTGTTGCTGAGGTTGTCGTATGGAGGCGCTAAGTGATTTAGCCGCCGCCTTGGTGGTCTGCAGCTTCTCCAAACTTTCATCCGCCTTGCTGCCGAACAACCTCAAGCCGTCAAATGGCATATTGAGAAGTCTGGCTTGCACATCCAGTGCAAAGCCCGACTTTCTCAGCCACGCAAACCTGTGTAGCACTATGGTAGACGCCATGGACCTACTGATGCTGTCAGCAGTGTCCAGTCCTGATTGGAGGCATTCCCCCATAGCCTCCTTTCCATTTTTCACAATAGCAAGGCAGCCGTCTCACTCCTCGACCTCAGGAATGTGTTTAGTCGCTGCAGTAACACAATCCCACAGGGTGTATGTGAATCTTGCAAGGGTGCAAGTCACATTTGTTGACTTTAAAACCATGCTGCTCGAAGAAAAAATCTTGTGCGACCAGGCATAAATTTTCTTATTGTCCCTATCTGGGGAACAGAAGGGTATGCCGATTGTCTAGTGGATGTGGCTCCCTGCACTACTAAGCTCTCAGGTGTAGAATGCTTAGTTAAGTATTCAGTGTCAGAAGAAGGTGGTCTGTATTTCCTAGCAAAATATTTGTTCACCGCTGGTCCAGATTCTGGGGTTTCCCCATGCAGCCATAACCTTCCTTTGAAGTGCTGTGTGAAAAGGAAGAACAGGATCCCTTTGAGGACCTTCACTGAGAATGTCCGTCATGTCATCCTATTCGTAAATGGATGAATTTCTGTTCCACCCCATGAATTCCACCACCCTATTCATTAGATTTCTATATTCTGAGTCTGCATGATCAGCAGGGCCAGACTTGTCAAATTCTTATTCAGGAGACGTGTCCGAACACTAGTTGTTTGTAGACATTCATAGAGGTCAGACATCTTGGACTGAGGGTCAATTAGTTGTTCAGGAACATCCTTTGTACCATATTTTACCCCAAAAGGGGAAATCTCCTCTTCAGAGGATTGTTCCTCGTAAATAGAAGCTATAGACTTGAAAAAGTATTTTCTTGGCACAGGGTGAAACATTTTACCCGTGGCCTGTGAAGGCATTGACCTTGGTTTCGCCAAAGGTGTCGATGTTGGTGCCGTAATTAATGTTGGCCTGGACAAAGGCGTCGATGTCGATATTGTCGACACTGGCTTTGATGAAGTCGAAGGAACCTTTGATGTAAGTGCGGTCGAGGGAGGTGTCGCCGCTACCTTCGACACCGGTGTCGAGTAAGTCTTCGACAAATGCGCCGAGGAGACCTTCGTCAGACTTTGAAGATGGTTTATCACCCGACACCATTTTGTCTGGCGTCGCCTTTGGTTAATGCACTGATAGGCCCGTATTGCTCTTCTTACGAGGTGTCGGAGAGGTTTCTCTTGACGACACTCTCGACGATTATTTGCCAGATTGAGAGCGTTTAGTCTCTGACCATCCTCTGTCATGTTTAGAACGAGCTGGGGCATGTTCTTCACGCGATTTCTTCGAACGGGTCTGGGCTGCGTTCTCGAAGATTCGCATCATCGAGGCTCTAAAAGCCTCCCATTTTCTAGGGGAATCATGTTTTGAAGGACAGGTGATAACCCCTGTATCTGATGACGACGAAGAAGATGAGAGATCGGTGACGCCTCTTTCTCACCTTCTTATAAGAAGACAGATTTTCTTGACCGACTCCTCGATCTAGATTTCTTCGATTTATGTCAGGATTTTTCCCTAGACTCAGCCGAGTCTTTATTTTTCTTCAAAGAGCCCTTCAAAGATTCCTCCCCACCGCTAATTTACCTCTTCATTCCTTGAGAGCTTTGTTGGCCATAGCTTGACAGGAACCGCATTCGTCGACTCGATGGTCCGGACCCAAACACCAGAGGCAAACTCGATGGGGGTCAGTAAAAGACATTTTCTTCCCACATTTCTGGCACTTTTTAAAGGCAGTTTTAGGGGTAGAAGGATTTGATGAGGAAGACCTCTCAAAAGACTGAAGCGCCGTTTTCGTACACACGAAGCGAAAGCTTTCAGAAAAACAGAACTGCGGCTCGAGCAATTTATACTACGGATGACGTTGAAACTCTACGGCAACCCTCGAGGGACGTCGACGCCACGACTTCGAGCACAGCGCCCGCTGGTGTGGAAATGTTTTTCCGAAGCAGCAAAGCGGACGATACGAATATCTAAGATCAGGAATATGTGGGAGGACACAATCCATTCGAAAGACTTAGTGGGGCTAGGCATGATGCAGTATTGTCCTCTGGGAAAACAATGGGTAGAACTTAGGAGCTGGCATACAGGAAGGCTGTGCGAAACTTGTATCCAAGAAGCTCATTGTGATACATTTACAAATAGCATTTCCCTCTACAATTATGGAGATCCTGGACAGTTCAATGGTGGATCACACACTGTATTTTGTTACTTTTTAATTTATTGGTGGTTATAATGTTTTTTGTTACTATGTTTAAAATTTGTAAAACCTAATTAACAGGATCGTTATATAAAAACTCTGTCCTTCTCTGGCGACAACACTCTAGTCCACAGCACAACTAATCTCCCATTGGGGCCAGCTCCTCATGCACTAAGATGGTTGCACTATTCTACAGAGGCAACAGAACGCCAAATTGAACTGAGCACAGTGACGGCCAAAGTACATGAAGATTTCTGGTATGAATCAATGCACTTACATTTTTCTGACTTGCATTAGGCTGGATGATCCATTTGTAGGTGAAACATCCTAAGTCTAAGAGTAAAACGCCCAATTGGAATTTGATGTAAAGATTTCTCAATTTGGACAGATCATAATGAGTACCCTATGTACTAGACTTATTTTTGTGATCCATGTAGTTTCGAATATGTTCATTTGTCAATACTGTTCAGATGACTTGGTTCACATTGTACAAATCCATACGTTTTTGAATTTTACCTGAAATGGGAGGGGAGCTGTGTTCTCTGTCTTCACCAGGATGATCTGTTAAAAATAACTTTGGCTCTTCCATCTTCATCGAACACACATCAGTAGCTGAAAGTGGCAATACTGCCAAAAAACACACTGTTTTTATATACATGTCATAGAGATTCTTCACCATGTGTACTTTGACTATAAATTAATACAAACAAACGCAAGAACCAAACCAGGCAAGAACAGAACATTGTGGGCAGTCTTTGTCAAAACTAAGTTGAATCATCCCATATATTACACTGTGGAATTTTTTATCATTCCACATAATGTCCCTGCTTGTAGGGTTAAAATAAAAGAAAACATTTATGCACAATTATTTTTCATGTACACTAATAATTCTCCATTAAATTAAAAAATCCTGGGCGACATGAGAAAATCATGATAGTCGCTTGGTAGATAAGTGGCTCAGTGTCAGTTTAATGAAACATCTTGATACATGATATAAGAATAGGTGTAATACAAAAGTGAAAAAACACCCTACTCACATGGGAACTGGGAAATACATTTTTGATTTATTTGTACAATCTTTTGCTACTCTTAACAACACTCAGTTTGAGTGCCAATAGATGTGCTCATCTCTAGCGCCACTCATGGCGAGTAGTAACCCCATTTAGTGTTATTACTAGGCAATCAATACCCGAAATTCTCTCTCATCCCTGTTTCATTTACTTATCTTATACGCAGGGTCTCCAAAATTGGTCGTCCGGACAAATGAGTTTCCAACTTACTTTACGGTGAAAGGTATCTTTACCTCAACCCTAGATGAAAAGGCACTTCCCTTCCCAATGTGGGATTTTAGTAAAGAGACTCTAGATTCAAAGATATTTTCTTTCCCAGTGGGGGACTCAACAATACATGTGTGGACTCTGCAAGAGACACTATAAGGAACATTGTGTATAAAAACAAATCATCCTATGTAAACAGCAGATTACCACTCTGGTCTAAGAAAAGGCTAGTGGGTTGGATATTGTATGGAAACCTTGTAACTGAGGGACTAAATGAAGTCACCATGCCCCGAATATTTTCTCTTTATCTACATTGATATTATAGGACTTATTTTGTTTTGTTTAGCTGCTAATACCTTTTAGTTATTGCTTGTTTGGATGTTCTGCTTATTTCGTGTTTAGTTCAGTTTAATTGCTTATATAGCGCCAAACGCAGAGGTATCTGGGCGCTTATGCTTAGGAGTAAAACAAAAAATAGTGCTTAAAGGAAATTGACAGTGGGTTAAAAGCTTAAACATATATTTACAATACTAATACAATTAATGCAGTAGGATTGACATTAAGATAGGGTGTATAACAATGGTTGCAGCGGGAGGGAAGACAAGTGTGGTTGCAAGAGATACAGACAAAGAGGTTTAGGTTTGTGAACTGTTTCATTTGATCATTGTATTAACTATGCACTGTCCAGTTATAGTTTTGATTGTTCTGCAGATTTTGTATTGTTTGTGATCTGTTTCAACTGATTATAGTATCAACTACACACTTCAAATTATGAACAATAATGCACTTTAAATAGTTTGATACTTAGTATCAACTACCAACATGTGCCATTAGTTTCAACTAGTCCAAGATGGGAATTTGATTGGCTGCCTGATGTTTCCCATATGTTGTGATTATTTGAAAGCCATGAATCTTTCAAGATGATTTCCAATGGGGACAACCCTTTGCTTCACATTAAAACAAGCAAGTTAAAACGAAATTAATGAAAATGGGCAAAGCGAGAAGATCCAAGAGAGGCAAGAAACCAGTAGAGAATCAATCTCAGGGCTGTTACAGCTGTCCCCTTCTAATGTTTTAGACACAGCCTATCCTCTGAGGCTGACAAACCCCACAGGATCCTTGGAAGAATGTCCCCTGCTGCATTGTGCTGGTGTAGTTCTCCATGTACCACTTTTGGGAGCGTGTCACTCTCCTTAAATGCATTATGCACAGGTGCTCAATTCCGCAGGCTGAAGAGGAAGGCTGCACACAATGAAATGATGGGGTGGCCGAAGTATAGGTATGGAATGCAAAACTATGGCTGAGCAGATTGCCAACTGGGTACTTCTGGAGATAAAAATATCTTTAGTGAGCAAACCTACCACATCTTTGATCTTACCATCTGGTGCATCATAACATATGAAGAGCTATCCAAGGCATTAAAGGAATAGTGCGCTCAGAAATATTATTGTCCCGATCGTACGGAAATGTGTTTTTCAGCATACAATGATTGATCATAAAAAACTTTCCTATGCATCTTACCTTAGTTTTCCTCACTTTTACACATGCGAAAACAAGGAGTTGGGTGCGGCCATCTTGTGCTAATCTTATCCGTTGCTGCATCGCACTAAGGTCGAGTGCCCCTGCGGCACTAAATCATATCCCCCGCACCTGAAGCTGACATCACTATCCCAAACGATATGCTCCACCTATTTTCATGACGTTAGTGGGCAGCGTAACCAAACGCGCCCAGTCATCACCCACGTAATAACGTCAGTTGATGCAGAACATGTAAGATCAACACACTCTCACAGCGTGCCCCAAATCGAATTTGCTACCAATAATTTTACAGAAAACATCATTAATCTGCAATTTCGCAAGTGCTTTTATTTATCAAAGAATGCTACAAAAACCACACTGAGATCCACTGATTGCGATGAACCACCAATAGTTGTGTGTCCTTAGGCTCGAGTGGCAAAAGTTTAAAATGATGCACATGGTGTTCCTTTTCGGAAGAAGATGTGGATTCGACTCATCAGATTCTTGCTATACCGTAAACGATGACAAGTTGCTCCTTGTCGCTGGTACCGCCAGAGGACATATCGGTCCCGGTCTATCTTCCCACATGATGGTGATGCTGAACGATGCGGTTAGGCCTATCTGCCATTGCTGGTTGAAAAAGCCATCCCACGGCAGCTGGAAACTATGGCATTCGCGGAATGGTACAATATATCTGTGTAGATAACAGAATGAAAATATATTTTAGCATCCGTTCTTTATTCCAATTTATGTTGTAATTCTGCACCGGATCAAACAGAATTACAAAAGCAAACCACACACAATGAACACACACAGACAACGATGTGCACTATTTTACACTACGATGTGCATGAAAGGTTAGCGCCGAGAAGTCTGTATAGCTCCCAAATGTATGGATAAAGGGACTCAGAAATGGGACAACAGACAGATGGCATTGTAATGGAACTGGGAATACTATCTATAGAAAAGCGAATCAATTACCCTTGGAAAATGTTCTAACCCCGGCCCGTTCAATAATGCAACCTTGATTGCACACCCTGATATTTCATGGGACGAAGTGGTTTAGATATAACTAGCCTGCATACAGGTTATGCTTTTGTCTCGTCTATGAGTAATCGTCACAATATGCTCCAACGAACAACCCATAACTATGTCAATACTCCATACAGGCCAAAAATCCCAACTTTTACTCATTGTGACTTAACCAAAACACCAATAACAATTATTAGTAGACTTATAAATAAACCGCGAGTTACGCACTCAGTATTTTAAATATGGCGCGGTATATGGAACAACGTATTCTGTCCACTCTTTACTTCAAAATGCCATTTTAGCACCTCGCTAAATTCTCCAATATTCAAAAAGAACAATTTCCCCTTTTTTCATTGCAAAAATATTATGTATAGTTCAACTTACATTATGTGTGGTTGTTCCATTCTCTTGGTGTAACGCGCAGTGTCCGCTCTGAACAAAATCGAAATGTTCCAATGTTCACTTTCATAACAGTAAATGTTATCATTTTGGCGGGTATTCCACAGCTTCTGTCCTTCTAGCTTGTTTTCAGCGCTTATGTTTAGTAGGTTTCGTTTTTGTGAATGAATGCCACAATATTAAAACATACCGGAGAAGATGCCGCAGCATGAACGGACACATTTCTTCTTTCCCCACAAGCATACTCCCATTAAGGGACCTTCACTCCATGGAGCACTGATCACAGCAGGTGCACATGGCATTCGAAAAACACAAGAAAAATAAACTAATTGTTGGCATCCACCAATGCTGCGCCATCTTGAATAATGTCTCAACCATCACTAGTGCGGGTTATGGACCTATATGTGATGTCATTGGCAATGCTGTGGCCTTTCCATAGGCAAAAGCATTAGATCTGGAGTCTCAACGTTCACAAACAGCATCTCCCTTTGCTGATTATTATTTAATTTCAGAATAAAGTTTACCTTGTTAAACCCTGCAACCTATCTCTTTGCTTCTTTCACGAGAGGTTTGTATTCATTATGTTCTGAGCGTAACATGGGACAGCCATTCGCACTATCTATCTCAACTGAGGCAGCCCTGTCTAAGTTCAAGCGAGACAGGTCCCTTTGCTTGCCCATACCCAATTAGTTGTATTTATGATCCAACTATGCTTTGTCTCAATCGGAAGTGTGTATGCATAGGTCAAGCGCGGATGACAGTTAGCCAATTTTTCTGATTCTTTATACCTGATTTTCAAATTCGGACCTGAGAAGTCTGTAGCCTTGCGCTCAACATTGCAGTAGTGTGCAAAGTCACGTAATCACGATGGTCAAGCGAAAAGCTTATCTTCTTGGCAAGGCCGTAGCAAGTCAGCAAGGGGCATGAGGCGATGAAGAATTGGTTCCTACTATTGCAGCAAGGTGTGCCCTTTGCGGCAGATCAGTTTCCGAAATCTGAAAACGGCCGGTGAGCGCAGGTCAAACCAGCCAACATAGAATCCTTTGTACCGTGAATATCAGCAAGAAATCACAGTCTATAATAGGCACGGTATAGAACTATGAATTGGTATAGAACTATGAATTGTATTCTGTATTACTGTCATTCGAGGAGAGTTGGACCTCGGGGCATAATTTTCATTGACAGTTGCTTTTCGTTTCACAGAGCAGGGGAAGCCACGACTTCAAATTGGTTTTTGACCACAGTTACACTGAAGGCAAGTAAAACCCATAGTACAAGGCACTGAAAGCCTTGTGTAACCTAGGATTCCTTTGATGTCTGTACAAAACAGACCACGATATCATATAATGATATGATATGGCATTTATAACGCACATATGCACAAGTGCTTCAAGGCGCGACGAGGCAAGGGAGGGGAGACAGAGACAAAGATCTTACTAGTCCAGGTGACACTGATATTGCGATGCGAAAGCGCAAAAGGAAGGTGGGGGGCAAGGGTAAAAGTGCTGTGGGAAAGGTGGAGGGGCCAGTGGAGTTCATAGGATAAACGGTTGAAAAAAATAAAGGAATCCAATAAATAAAAAGCGCAGACAGCAGGTGGAAAGTGCAAGGGTAAGTGCAGACAACAGGTGTCCATTGCTGTTATGGTGCTGTAGGGATACAGAAATAGTCCCAGAGTGCAAGCGTCGTCAGGTGGGCAACTGGCGGGGAGGGGACCTGGCCTCAAGATCAAAGGGTAGACAGGTCAGATGGTATCCTGGCAACCAGCACCGTTTCAGTCAGCAGAGGGCAGGGGGAGAAAAAGCAGATAGAGATAGAGTAGAGGAAGGACCCAAGTTGGAACAGGGAGGGTCGATCGGAGAGGAAAGAAGTCAGCCAAGCTAGGGCCTGATCGGTGATTACCCCGGTTATCATGGAGACGGTTGAAAAGGATGGTAGGGTTCACCATGTCAAAGGTAGAGTAGCGATCAAGTAAGATGAGGAGAGAGGGTGAAGGAATCAAGTTTTGAAAGCACGTCCTCAGGGATGTTCAGGAGAGCAGTTTTCTGTGTGCCCTGAAGAAGTACACAAAGCACCCAGTTGGATGTTAAATTCTCCAAGAAGGAGACTTTAACAAGGAGACTTCTTGATTAAGAGACATTAAGTAAACATTAGTGATGACCTTGCACAGAATAGAAGAAGGCCAAGAGGGCTTCCCGCTGGGTGCCACCATTAATGTGAGAAGAAGAGAAAGGAGAGATGACAGAGACCATATGATGAGTCCATAGGTGTGGCGAGGAAACGACAAAGCGGATGTTGCCGAGGGTTTGCCTGAACGTAGCACAGTTATAGGTATCAGCGATAGGGAGGCCGGGGTTGGCACCAAGAAGTCCTTCGTAAACCTCTTCCTACCAGATTTAGTGATGAGAGCAGGGTAGTCAACAGAGAAACAGTTACAGAAGATAAGAGAGACAGAGAGCACCAGGAAGTTGGTAGCCAAAGGGAAGAAGAGGAATGGTGTTGGAGGGGGCTGTGAAAAACACAAGGGAAGGACACAAGGAGGGGCGAAGCAAAGCAAAACACAGAGTCAAACTGTAAGGAAACCCAGCAACAGCAGGCACTAATTGCCAAAATGTTGGCAAAGACGATACTTTTGAAAATGATATTTTGGACGCAATGGTGTGCTATGTAGAGCTATGGAGAAACCCAAATGAACTCACGTCAAAATACTGAAATAGTATCAGAGAAAGTAAAAAGGGGCCTAATCGCAGAGGTGTTTAAAACAATTAAAGAACTGCTAAGGCAGAATGTTCTGGAGGTTAGGGGGTTGACACAGGTCCATCGATTGATAATTGCTATGAAAAACATACCCACCATAGGCATTCAGTGCAAAGCACTGCGTGTGTATGTGGGTTGGGTCAAGAATTAAGGGTTTGACAAACACCAAGTCTCAGCGTCCTGTTGACTGATGGCTAATATCCAATTTGCTGATCATTATTTCAGCAACCGAAATGGGCAGTGCAGCACTGATGTGCTAGTGCAATTCCATTTTCAAATATATCACGAATAGCAATCGCAGACATACCTATCGTTCGAGGAACATAACTATCGATGAAGGGAAGGTGAATTAAATACATTAATGAATTACAAACCATTTAATCTGCATAATTAAATATTATTTAATACTGTCTGTAGCATCGAAAGTTAGTGTAATAGCATTCAATTGTTGATGTACAATGTACAAATATTGGAGAACATATCGAAAATGTTATTGTAAGCAGATTGTGAAGACAGCTACTAATTATTTATATATCGGGAAGTCAACTGTTCTACAACTACCTCTTTAGGTGGACAGGGCTCGTTTTCAATGTTTTGTGGCACCGTATGTGTCCTAGGAACAAAATCTGGATCGATTCCACGAGTATGCATGGCCAAACACATTCAATGTCAAATCTTTCACAAATTCGAATTCCATATCCTGGTATATTGGCTTAACCACCCACTGTTTGCTTCATTTTGTGAAGGCCTTGAGGTAACAATGCATCCTGAAATGTCCTGCAGTTTTTGCTTGTTCCCTCCCAACGTTCTCATTGTGCGCAAGTACAGCTAGTCTTTTTCTGGCCTCCATACCGACTTATGCCGAAATGCAACCTTTTGGGCCTGTACTTTAGGCACATATTGTGGAACACCTCCAAATCTCCAGTATGACAGAATTCTGTGAGTCCCTTCATGTCTCTGGAAAGCGTTTTATCGTACGCCATCTTCTCAAGAGCTTTGTGTGGAGGTGAACATGGCACCAACCACTTCTTTTTTCGTTTACGCTCCTCAGATAAAAGTCTATGTGCACATTCATGAAAATGTTGGTTTTCTGTTCATTTGTGTACATTGGAACAATGGTGCATCAATGAATGCATTTCTCAAGTAGAATTTCTACAGACCCACCACAAGTTTTGGAGCTCCACCAAATATAATTGCTGATAGACTGACACCACTAAGATTTCTTCAGAACCCTTTTTTCTACCAGCAGCTGTAATTATTTGATTGACTGATTTGGCAATGTGCTATACATCGAATTGATGACAAATGTGTGGAAACTGCTCTCACATGGCGTTGACTATCAAAACATGCCTGTCAGTGGCTATCAGCTTTATTTGCACCCCCCTCGATTGAAGAAATTCGACGGATTTGATGAAACCACGTTTCTCCATGGCCACAGAAGATGTACATTCGGACCCCTGCACTATATCCAAACTCACCATTTTTTTTACTTTTCATGTCTTGAAAGTGGTATGTGCAGTACTTTGCTGAAAATCCTGGCCTGTCACACTGTTCGTCGCCAGCTAGCCAAAAACGTTTCCCAGCGAATGTGCTTTTCGATTGACATCTGTTCAACTTTCCAGGATTCACTGATGGCTGGGAATAAGAATTGCCTTTGATATTTGAAGTACTGGGTTTTTGCAAGGAACTCAACTCCCACAAATGTACAGAAACTGGAAATCTTACCGAAAGTAGACCCACTGAAAAGTAAAGCTGCTGAACATAGTAGATTTCCAGCCGGCACTTAGCCCAGCATCAGTTGAGCGGACCATGAAAATTGACTATGGAGGTCGACTTGACTGGCTTGGATTTTCAGGTTAGTGCCTTGTAATACACCTGTAACGCTTACCTGTGGGGCCCTGCAAGAGTGCCTGGTCCGGAGCGTTCTCGGGTGATTATGGGTGTTGCTGCTGTGTGTCCCAGTGGTGGTGCGGTGAGTCCAAACCACTCCTTTCCCACTGTTCAGCTGAATGGACAACTGCCCCAGCGTAGAGTGGGTTTGGAGGAGATTGGAGGTATGGACCTGATGGCTTGGTGCTGGGCCTTCTTTAGGGTATCTAAAAATATGGTGAAGTGCAGAACCTCAAGTTGCATCAGACTCACTGTAGAGGGAGGTCCAGGCCTGCTGCGGCACTTGTGATGCTTGCTGATGAGTTTCTGCTGTGCGCCCTTTGTTAAACGTCCTTGCACTTGTTTAAAGTCCTTCCTTCCTCCTAATATGCTCTTGCGTATTGCAGGATGGAACGCAATGCTTCTTTGAAGTTAATGTGCAGAATGTCTGAAACAGTGTTACTTCTCTTGCAGGTGAATATATGGTGACGAGCGGGGCGCTTACAGCGGCCCAGCGAAAGAGCGGAACCGATTGAAGATCAGCTGCAGTGAAAGTTCAGGTCCGGAGATAAGTATGCGCGTGCTGTGCAGATTCAGAAGCCTGTCTTCAGAAGCGCGGCAAAGGCAGGGCTATGCATCTTTCAGGAGAAAGCAGGAGCAGCTTTTCGGGGTCCAATCGAGTGCTATTGGAAAGCCGCGTAACACGTGGAAGGCTTCCTAAGAGCGAACGTTACGCTGCCTGTGTACTGCAGCCAGAGGAAACGGCAAGCGATTGGTGTGGCCCAGGGTGGGGCTTATATAGCCCTGGGCTGCACCCAGCACGACTAGACCACCAAGGATTATTTAGGCAAGGACTGCCAGAGGCCATCTTGTTACCTGTATGGTGTCTTGCTCTGGGGGCCATGTTGGAGGTGGCCAATGTTCATATAAGCAGGTTGCGCAATACATTTGCATCAGCCAGCATCCTTTTGAGTCCATAACCTGCCTATACTTATCGATAGCACACAAACATTTTCATTTCATTTTAAATTGCAAGCGTAACACATTTTCGTAAAGGACAAGTATAATACAATTACTTGATAGGCGAGCAAACTTGATGTTGAGTCTGGAAATGAAATTGAAACAGAATATTGTTCCTTCTTTTTCTGAGCATTGTCATAAAGTGGGCCAAGGGAAAAACAAAGTTGTATTAGATGTGTGGGCCGACCCAACGCGCGAGAATATCACTTTGTGCATGCCGGTAGGACTCACCATTGGGACACTGGATGTTTAAGTGGCTTCTTCACTTGTGAGGGTCTGTGCATCCATCACTGTGCTCTACGCCAAAAAAGGAACATGTGAAGCAACCGATTACGAAAACACAATGCAACTTTTAAAGGGCACAATGGCATTGTTTTATAATGGTCATAATTGTTAGATTTGTTAGAGGCTCAAGAAAGCGGGACTGATATAGTGTAGTGAAATCTAGTATACTAAACATTCAATACTATCTTGTAGCAATGCAAACCTTAGTAGGACACCTTTGAAGTAAATAAACACTGAAAGCTCAAATCCGTTTATGAAGTTACCATTTCAGTACCCTACCAGATTTAGAGAGACATCATTGATGGTATTGGGAGAATTCTCAAGAATGTGCTAATTTCTCTTACCATTTGAGACCCCCAGCAACTTTGTTGGATTTCTAGGATTTGATTTTTTTTTTTTACCTGGGAAGAGTGTGAGCCTTTTTTCCCACTCTTCCATGTATTATGATGTGTGTTTTACTTTTGAGTTCTTTTATTATGGAGTTTTAAAACAACTCCAGTGGCATCATCTTGTTCTATGTGTCACACAGCACATTCAGTGCAGTGGCACAGGGAAGTCTTTTAGACTTCCCAAGGTTTAAATACCTTCTCTGGGACTGACTACTGTCTCCCAGAGCATGTAAAGTTAAATTCACTTTACTAGTCTCTTTAAATTTACTGACCCAGCACACACTATCTTCCTATAGAGTGCTGGAGGGGTTGCCTAGCTTCCCCGGAGTCAAAACACTCATGTAACAGTCAAATGTTACCCTTTCCTACTTTAAATGGCTGGTGGCAGTGGTTTACATCAAACGACCACGATTTTTCCCTACCGCGAACAACGGTAGCTAAAAATCGGGTCAGTCATATTGAAAAACATGGCGCCCAAGACCTATCTGTAAAACCAGACTCTGGTCGACTTTCTTTGCCATTTCTTTTGGGAAAGGTCCCTCTTGTATTTGTCTCTGCGCGCCAAACCAGGTTTGGTCCCTTTGTTCATTGGCCTTTGACGGGCTTCAGTGCTGAAGCCCTCCTCTGACGTCTGAGTGTTTGGGGTAGACCGGATGTGAGGGAGGTGCCCGAAACTCCCTCTGCTTAGTCTCCTAGGAGACCTGAATGCACTCTGGCGTGATTGGCCAGCAGGCTGTCTGGCAAGGACAGCCACCCTGCTGTGTGAGTGACAGCCAGGCTGGAATTAATGGGGGAAAACTGTTTAAAAGCAGGTCTCTGGAACTTGGAAAGCAGAGTCGACCACTGGAACGAAAGAACCGAAGACGAGCTTAAGGAAGAGGACTGCTGCAACTCCTGGACGACCGGTGAAGCCCTGCTGCAGGTCTGAATTGCCTGAAACTCCATTGACAGAGAAGCCCTTCAAGGTTAACTTCTTCCCTTGAGTTTGGTGGGAATAACCAACTCGCAAGCCACCTGGACACCGTCCGCATCGGGTCAAATTTTCCTCAGAGTGCTGTTGAAAACCGGATAGCCGGAGGGAAGGAAACCAGCTTGTGGACTTTAAGGCACTCGTACCTTAAACCAACGTCTTGCTAAAGCTTTTGGCCTCATCCCTGGGCAGTGGAGGAACCTCCAGACATCGTCCTTCTTGTCCCCATGACTGAAGCTCAGGAACAGCCAGCAACAACTGCCTCAGCTACAGCTCTTCTTCACTAACAAGGTACTGTGCAAATGCGGTCTGGAAATCTTTTCGGCCATCGCGAAAGTTTGTGGATCGTTCCTCAACTTCGTAGGCTTGTCCTTCCCTAAACATTCATCAAACCTTTCGCCTAGCCAAATTCTTCTAAACTCCGTGGTAGACTTAACCGTTGACTACCAGAACTGTGCTATCCTATACAAATACTCTGAACCATTGATTTTGGCCCAGGCCTATGAGAAGAATTGCTGGTTGTAGTTTACTGAAACCCTTTGTCCTGCCTATGCAAGTATTTGTGCTGTCTATTCTTATAACCTTGTCTTTTGACCCCTTTATTAAGTATCTGAATTGCCATTTTGCTCTCACTTCAGGGGAACTGAACTTGTTCATTTACTTACCGGTTGTGTAATTGTGGTGTATTAGTGTGTGATATTGAGGTGCTTTTGCTAGTGTAATGTTTTCAAACTGACTGTGTAAATAAATGTATATTCCTTGACCAAGAAAACTTGAGTAAGTGTTTCTTTGAATCACTGTAATTGTTGGTCCTTTGTGTAACTTGTTCTACTGCTCACTTCACTCTTGAGATAAGTATGGCAGCTCAGCCATTGCTACCACTTTACTGTGTAGTACAGGCTTGTACCAAAGGTGAAATTGTACTTACACATGTCTTGTCTTAATTGTGTGTAGTGTTCCCAAAGGGTACTGCACATGATTCCGCCTAACAGATGGTACTTATTTATGCAGCCCATCGTCCAACATGACAAACATAGCTAATTCATCACACAGAACTAACCGGAGACGCGTGTGCACACATTCGGTTGGAACTGCATGTAGAAGCAATTTACGATGAATTCAGGGTCAACGCTTTTTAGTGTACAATCAATTGGCCCTCACTTCTGTCAAGACAGCCTGGGCTCTACTTTCAATCTCGTCCACTGGAAAACCACAGTATTTGTCAATAACCCCTTTTTCGGATGAGCTTGATTCGGTTTCAAAGTCCACCTCCTCCTCCTCACCTGAAGAACTAGGCTCCGGCGAAGGCTTCTTCATTCTTCTTGTAGGTAATCTCCTTTTTATTTTAGAAGGTATAGCCTGCTACGGAAGGAAGCCACTGTGACTGCTGAATATGGCAGATCAGGGACTTCGTTCTCTGGACGACTGTGTGTATGGGGAAAAAGCCGAAAGGCATAAAAAAAACCAAGAGAGACGGTAAGATGAAGATCCTCCAGGAGGTGTAGCAAAATTGCAGAAGTATTGGTAACCAGAGGAACAAGGATGAAGGCCGGCAAACTTAGTTCGGGAAGTGGCAGGAATCATTTAGAGTAAACCTTCAGGAATCCCAGAGTAGACGGGGAGGTACTAAGCAGAAGGCTGTAACACTGTCCCCAATAATCTCCGGTAGAAGGTAAAAGGACCAGAGATAAACAGAGGCCACCAAAGCACTGTAGCAAGAAAGATGCGTGCAGCCCATAGAGAGCTTCCAAGGGGAAACAGACCCGGAAGAATCCGGATGAAAAAAATGTAAGCCACAGGCACTAGGAAGTAGAAGGGAACTGGGTGCCCATGGAGAAAAAAAGGTAAAAAGAGGGGGGAGCCGGGAGAACCGGTGAAGACAGAAGACAGCTGGCGGCACCAAGAGAAATGCTGTATAGCGGGATAATGCAGCGGAGACACGCTGCGAGAGAATGGTACAGTAAGCAGGGAGAAAGGGTAAGACCGTCATGAGAGCCGAAGAGAAAACACAGAAAAAGGAAAACAGAAAGGACACGTGGGAAGGCAAGCCGAGAGCTAGCGAGAAAAGAGGCGGATCACCACCAAGGAGAATAACGCTTGGGAGTATACACAACAAAGCAGAGGAAAAATACTTAACTAGTTGCAACGCGTCAGCTTTCGGGAAACAGAATGGCTAAATGCTTCCCAGCGGTGGCCATGTTGCAGGAAAAGTAGACCGCGTGAGACAGAACACGGCAGAAAAGTGAAGGCACAATCAATGGAGCCGGCTCCTCCTATGTGTCCATAGTTTCCAACCCCCTGGAATCTTGACAGTACTTAACCCATTCTCTTATTAAATCAATATCCTTCGGGAATGTATTCAGAACAATGCTGGATTTTTTGAATGGCTCTTAGAAGGGCAACCGAGTATCATACAGGCCGGCATTTTTCAATTGTCTCTTAGACCTCTATAAAAATATATAAATAATTCAAAAAATAAATTACTGTATGCCAGTGACTGTTACAGATTTCTATGCAATATTAGTTTTTTTTCAAAGAGGGAAAACATGTTTAGCGTTGTCGAATGAACATGGCGGTAACTGTCTAACATATATGATTGGTATACTGCTATTCGTAACGTGTTACTCTTCCGTTGCATGTACTTTCAAGTATCAAAATGGGAATATGCTTACAAACATGTCCCATGAAATATTTGATTCTATTACAATGGACAAAGATGAAATGTGGCATTTTTCGAGATGAAAATACTTGAAACAGACAATGGTGAAGTCATTGGGCTAAATGAACATTATAATTGCCGGTACAATTGATGGAAATAGTAAAACAAATTGAGATCGGCAGTCGATGAATATAGAGAAGGAAATTCGGTGACCTACCACCCTTACCTGGATGAATAAACAAGCCGATTCAGCAAGCAGGGGAGCAACTATCCGAGGAACAAGTTGCACAACGAACAGATAACTTACTGAGCACAGAGATGTTTATTTTGTTTGTTTTATTATTTATAATGCGCACCAGACCTGAGGGTATCAGGGCGCAGACGCAGCAAGAGGATTTTCAGCTTTGGTTACCGTGCTGTACAGTTATATACAGATATATACAGATTACACACATGGCTTAGGCACAGCAGGTAAAAAAAAGTCAAGGAGGCAGATGGTCAGTGAGAAGGAAAACACAATAGGAGAGTTTATACAGGCAAGGGGAGGCAGTCATAACAGGTAGGGCGGAGTAAGATGGGGCAAACTAGGATTTAGCGGTCATTTTCCTTAATCCAGTAAATGAAATTATGCCTGAAGTGTAGGTAGGTCTGGTCTACCTGTAAGGCGGGAGGGAGTTCCACAACTGGGCTGCTTTCACCGGAAAACTACTTCAGCCAGTTTTAGAGAGTTTGAATCTGCGCACTGTAAGGAGATTGGAGTTGGCAGTTCTAGTAGGGCGGTTGGAGGAGTGTCTCTTGAATTTGTCTATTAGGTAACGTGGGGCAGCGTAGTTGAGGCACTTGTGAGTTTGGGAGGCTGTTTTAAGGGAGATTTTGTCCTTTGTGGAGAGCCACTTATTTGCTCTCCTTATGTCAGAGATATGCTCTTTTCTGGAGATCCTCAATGCTGCTCTGAGAGCATTATTTTGTAGGATCTGAATTTTGTTGGTGATATATTAATTAGTCCCCAGATATAGGGTGTTACAATAGTCAAGTTGACAAAATTAGGGCTCTTGCCAGGGTGGTGCAGCTGTTGGTGGAAAGGAAGGGCTTGGCTGCTCTGATTAGTCCACATGTGTAGGAGGCCATAGAGTTGACCGGTCTGTTGAAGGAGAGTGTGGCGTCTGGATAGAAGGCCAGAGTTTTAACTTCTTTGGCTACTTTGATGGTGTTGCTATCTATGATAAAGCTTGTGTATTTGTGACTGAGTTTGCTAATGTTATCGGTGGTGCCAAGGATTATAAGCTCAATATTGTCATCATTCAGGCATAGGCCATGAGTGGCCATCCATGCCTGGATGATGAGGTACACTCTATTCACCAAGGCCAAATCCTTGTCATAATCTCCCATCAGCGGTATGAGGATCTGCGTATCATCGGCATAATTAGTGTAGGTCATACCAAGACCATGGAGATCGTCGAAAAGGAGCTTTATGAATATATTGTACAAGGTGGGAGAGACACATGATCCCTGGGGGACCCCGCAAGTAATGGGGATGGGGTCTCAGAAGCTGAGGGTGAGAAGACACGCATGGTCCTGTTATTTAGAAATGATTGTATCCAGCCTATTGCTTCTTGTGAGAAGTGTGTGGCCGAATCCAGGTGATTGCATAGGATTTTGTGGTCTACTAAGTCAAACGCCATTGATAGGTCGAGGAGTAGTAACAGGGCGGTTTTACCGTCGTCTCTCAGTATGTCAATTTGTGCCTTGAGGTCTATCAGCGCTGTCTCAGTCCCGTGTTGGGGTCTGAAGCCAGACTGGCGGACTCCTAGGAGGTGCTAATCTTCTAAATATTGCTGAATTTGGAACTGTAGTAATGGGTCTGTAGTTAGTGGGTATAGAGGGGTCCAGTGATTGTTTTTTTGATTTTGAGTAGTGGAAGGACCCAAGACCCCTTGAGGTTGCAGGGGATGGTACCAGTGGAAAAGGAGGCGTTAATGAGTTTTGATATAAAAGGTGATAGGTCTCTGGCCGCATCTTTTAATAATTTGGGATGGGCATGGGTCGCCTTGACAGCTCGACGGTTTGAGGGTGAGAATGACTTTTTCCACCTCTAAGATTGATACTTTGGAGAAGTTGAAACATTGAGAAGGTTTTAGATTGGCCTGTTGTGTGGGATAGACGTAGGCGTCTTGTCGAGGGGGGTGGAGTGGCAGAGGACTTCTTTTTTTATAGGCAATCTTCACCTGGAGGGACGCTTTGTTGGAAAGGGCTTTCTGTATGCTGGTGCACCAGCTTTTGTCTTTCACGCAGGTGTCTGGGGTTGGGATGGGAGTTTCCAGCTCTTTAAGGATTGTGAACAGTTCTTTTATGCTGGAGTTGGCTTGGGAGATTCTCTGGTTGTAGGAGTCTTGTTTAGCTAGTAATATTTATTTCTTGTAGTGAGCGGTAACATTGCTGATGTTGGTTTTATTGTCAACTGATGGTGATTGTCTCCATATCTGTTCACTTTTTCTTTTTCAAGCCCGAGTGATTTAAGGTATGGGGACAACCAAGTGTTTAGATGCTTTTTGGGTTTGCTCTTTCTTAGTTTGAGAAGGGCAATGGAGTCTAGGGCTGCAGTCATAGTTGTGTTATATTAGTAATATTTCTTTTTTTTCTGGTGGGAATGGCGGGGGGCAGGTGTAAGGGCCTCGAGTGAGAAAGTAAGGAGGTAATGGTCAGTCGATAACTGAGGAGAGATGGAGGTGATGGAGGCATGGCAGTTATAGTCAGCCACCCAATCAAGAGTTCTGCTTTTGTTATGAGTAGGGAGAGTAACTTTTTGATTGAAGGCTAGTTCTGCCAGGGTGCCTGTGATTAGTATGGCATGCTGGTCTTTGGGGTCATTGATCCCCAGGTTGAAGTCACCTAGAAGTAGGCTATGGGATGTATTTTTTAGGTTGTCGGAGAGGATGGTGGTTAGGTCCTCCTCAAAATACCCCAAGGGGCCACGGGGTCTGTAGAGAAGATGGATAGTAAGGGTTTGGGTGTCAGTGATATGTACTTTGGTGGTGAGGGATTCACAGGTTTCCGTGTTGGGTGATGGGGCTAGTCTCATAGCTAGATTAGTTTTGGCTATTATAGCGAGGCCTCTGCTGCGAGACTCGGTTCTGTCTATTCAGAGTATTGTGTAATCCTCAGGGACAGATAATATGAGGGCAGGACCAGCTGCGCTGTGGAGCCAGGATTCAGTGATAGCTAAGACGTCGAGATTTTCTAGCTGTAAGAGATCGGCAATTTCTGTAGCGTGCGCTACTATGGAGCGGGCATTTATTAGTGCGCCTCTGATATTTGAAGTATTAGTCCCAGTGGGTGATTTTAATGAGGTCTGACTGATGGGTTTGTTCTTAGGAGGCATTTTGCCTAGTTTGTTCTGTTGGAGGTTCTCATGTGAGAGTGAGGAGCGAGGGTGGGTTGAGTTTAAATGAGGATTAATAGGTTTGGTACGATACATGTTTCCTAATATCCTAATAGTTCCTGCTTTAGAGGGGAGCGTAGACCTGGCTAGTGGTTCGAAAAGTTTAGGTAGCCTGGCTTGGAGTGTAAGGTTTCTGGTAGTGGGGCTGCAAGGCTTATCAGTTTTAGGAAGGTTCAGGAAGTGGACGTTAGGGATAAGTGAGTGAGCAGGAGTCATGATATTGTGTAGTGGTATTATTGTGGCAAAGGCTAGTGGGCAGGTGTGGATGGTCGTGCAGATTAGGTTAAGAATGGTCCTTAGTAAGATTGTGTAAAAGCCATGTGTACATGGTGTAATAGTGTTGTAGACAGTGCCAATGGAGGGAGTGAGGCCAAGGGCTAGCAGAATAGTTCTGGGATTAGGTAACAGCGCAAAGACTAGTCGGCTAGAGTGTGGGCGGGTTAGGTGCTGGCAGGCTAATCCAGTGCGATTGCTGTGATAGGCTGGTATGATATGTGTACGCTAGGCTAGTTGCAATACAGTACTAATGTTATTTAATTAATGTGGGGGGCTAGGGTCAATACAGTACTAATGTTATTTAATTAATGTGGGGGGCTAGGGTTGCTAGGGTGAATATAGTTCAATATAGGTACAATGCAGTTGCTGTAATAGGCTAGTATGAATTGCACAGGCAGGTACAATGCAGTTACTATGATAGATTAGTTTAAATTACACAGTTAGATCAGTATAGGATAGTTCGAATTGCACAGGCAGATCAGTATAGGTACAATGCAGTTATTGTAATAGGCTGGTTTAAATTGCAATGCAGTTACTACACATGCAGTTGCTGTAATAGGCAAATGCATTTACTGTAATGGGTTTGTTTAAATTGCACAGGCAGATCAGTATAGGTAAAGTACAGTAACTTATGATAGGCTAGATCGAATAGCATAGGCAATTAGTAACGGAGCCGCGTGTGCATGCAATTATACAATGTTCGGAAGTTCAGAGCGTAGTAGGGCATCAGCGACGTTTTAAGTAGATCGCCGGTTTGTAGTAGTGCACTTGACGGGCTGGATGGGTCTTAATCTCTTACCGTGTGCTACGGCAGATAGGAAATGCAAACGGGCAGCATGCATGGCCCCTTGGCGCCGCAGGCAACGATAGGCACAGACAGGTGGATGGCCTTAGTTGGGTGGCCTTCGTTGAGGGAGGATGGCTTCCGCCTGTGGTTAGCCAGGATTGGCTTTATGGCCCATCTAGTCAGGTTGCTAGGCAACCAGAAAACAAAGATCCGGAGTAGCGGATCAAAATACGGCGGCCATCTTGATTTCAGAGCGTAGCTCGTGCTGCAAAAAGGTGGATGTGGGGGAAAGTTTTGGGTAATGGCAAAAAGCACAGCTGCTTACAGAAAATGCTGCTCCTCGAGATGTTCTCTTGTTAAATGTCAAGGTGTTTGTAAGGGATTAGAAAAGTGGGTGTGTATGTGAATGTGTGACGTGTTTGTTGCGGGTTCTTGCAGAGGGGAGTCTGGAGACACTGGGTCTGGGGAGGCCATGAGAACAATGGTCACCATGCAGAAAGTGTACATGGTGTTTGGCACCTTGGCCGTTCACACCCACTCAGCCCCTTTTGCTTGCGCATGGCCACAGATGCGAAATGCCATCGATACTGGAGGGAAAATGGATGGGCATGGGCCGAGCGGAAAAGGCCCGGAACACCGCAGAAGGGAGACACACTTATGTGGATTGCCGGGGCGTCTTGAAGAGGGGAGCTTGGAGACACCGGGTCTGGGGAAGCCATGAGAATAATGGTCACTGTGCAGAAGATCCCTTTTGAAGTGTACATGGTGTTTGGCACCTTGGCCGTTCACACCCACCTAGTACTGGAGTGGGGTATAATGGAGGGGTCATGGCTTGTTGCTGGCGATGTGAGCATAAAATGGCACCAACCATTATTTCATGATGTCCCTCAGAAACGAGTGAGCGTGTTCTTGATTCACTGAAAAAATTGAAACAACTATTTGTATATGTTCATTTGTAGTTTATCTAGTTTGGTGATGCTGATTGCAAAAACTACAAATTGTATACTTTAGGTTGCAGCACAGTGTGCAAAAATCCCCTGTACTGTCTACTGTCACTGGGGAATTTTGCACGAATGGCTCCAACGACACAGGCAGGTATTACTTGTCGAACGCGGAATCCAAGCCTCCCATAAAGCCACCATGTAAATGAATGTTAGGCCACTAGCCTGTACCTCCTGTGGAAGAGAAACATACATACAGTAATTGAATTAACCATATAAGTGTTCCAGCCTTACTTGTAAATGCATCCTGAATTCTATGACGTAGTTGCCCTTAACAACATCAATTTATTGATAAATGAACTTGGGCTTTGGAGTCTAGAGACATTGCAAGAGCGAAAACCCATTCAATCCATAACGGTTTGGGCCACAGAGAAATATTGTTTCTTAGTTGAAAGTGAAACACACATAAGCGATGAACACAGCACTTTGCAAAAAGCGAGAGAAATATATCCAATTTGAAGACTAAATTCATTTGTCGGTGATCGATCAAAGTGACGACAATGTAGGGTACAAACATGAAATATTATTCGTCCCAGTGGTCAAAATGACATCACACCTAGAGTACACTTACTCGTTTCTTGGATTGCGAGGGCAAACTGTTGCACAAAATTCGTGCATAAGTACCATCAAAATCCTCAACACAGACCTTGTGAAGCAGGCTGCCTTGAAGTCATGCAGCTGGGTAACGCATAGCGGTCGTGTGCCTTCTTCTGATATGTAGGCCAAGCATCCAGAGTTTTCTTTGCAGCAGCAGTTCTCCACCTCGGTTGGCATGACCTTGCAGTGATTGCAGGTACACCAGGTGGAAACGTCTTCCATGCGATAAGGCTCAGGCTCATGCTCCGGTGATTCATCTTCTCAACTATCGTTCGATTCCCCATTGTTTCCGCATCTTTCTCTTTCAATTACTTCCTCCTCAGAATACTCAGGCTAGTACTGGTAGGGCTGTATTGTGCCATTATATGACAAATGTTTAAATAAAACACAAATAATGATTGAAATCAATAATAATGCTATTCCAAGTATCTGTTTGCATGGGCCTTGTGCTAAGAAAGTAGCTGAACAGAGCAGAAACGAGTCACAGGCAATCCAAAAAAAAGGACAGTGAAACAATTGAAAAACAACTTTGAAGTTGTCTGTTGAGGAGTCGTCGGTTTATACTTATTGAGGAAAGAGGCGTCCGGCCATTTCAATGGAGACACGTCAATAGCTTGTACACAGAGAACCTTATCACGAGACGTGCATTGGCTTTGTGAAAAGGGGCGTAAGCGTCGAGTAATGTCAGTTTCATGGGCGGGGGATATGATTTAGTGCCACTGGGGCACTCAACCTTAGTGCGATGCAGCAATGTATAAGATGGCCGCACCAGACTCCTTGTTTTCGCATGTGTAAAAGTGAGGAAAACTAGGGTAAGATGCATAGGAACGTTTTTTACGATTGATCACTGTATGCTGAAAAACAGAAGCCCGAACGATCTGGACAATAATACTTTTGAGCTCACCATCCCTTTAAGACTACTCAACCACATCATAACACATTGCTAATAAGGTGCCTTCCAAGCTCTTTGAAGGACAATAACTGAGACTGTATTCTCTAATTTCTAGATTTGTTATAATAATATCAAACTGTTATTTAGTGTGTTGCCTAAGATTCCTTCCACTTCTAAACACTACATTAATAGGCATTAGGCTTTGTTGACCTGCTTCTGAATCGGTTCTCTCGAGCGACTACTGCCTTCTGCTTGGCCTCTACTCCTTCGCTCGACCTGACCAAGTACTCAACTTTGCCGCAAAGACCCTCTACAATTGTCCTGGCTCTTCTCCCACCGCCGAAACATCGTCCCAGAGTTGTGCGGCTTTCCATGAAAAAACAATCTCCCTAAACTGCTGGTTTTCAAATCTCTGCATGAGCTACTCCACTCTACTTTGTGAGCACCATCTTTTACTACTTACCTCCGCTCACAGTCTGCTCTAGTACAATCTCTTCGGCCCCTGACCACCCTATGCTTCATCTCACTTCGTTGACTTCTCACCCCCATTGGAATTCACTTCCTCTTCATGCTAAAAGCACCACTATTATCCACTCCTTCAAATCTGCACTAATGCTACTTCTTTAATCAAGAGCCAGAACTCTCCACTTACTCCCACATTTTCCCCCTGCCCAGACTACCCTGCAGCTAACTCCACTGAACATACTAGCATGTATACATTCAGTGCCTTCGGACTAATATAGTGCTGTCCTGTCCGATCCCCAGTCTCGGTTACATGTATTTCTCGCCATCTACCGGTCAGGTCATCACTTACTCTCCCATTCATGTATGGCACCTGACTCAGCACGTCACAAATAATGCACTAATCTGCCTATATCCAGCCCAACATGGAGAAAATCCCATCGTGTCTTTTCAATTTGAACGTAAGGACATCCAATTTTATCTCCTTTTTACAAACAGCCGAATACATTAAGGCACATTTTCGTCGGTATTTATTCTTAGCTTGTGTGCAAATGTCAGCCTTAGCCTAAACCATTTCATTCCTCTGTGGTGCTGATGGTACTTACTGAGGTGAATTAAACAATTGCAGAGGAGTTATGGCCTACATACATAAGAACATTTATAAGAAATTCTTATGAGCGCTTGAAAGATAATTTACAAAAACGTTTAGTGGATAAATGAGGGCCAATATTAAAGTCCTACCTTAGTCTTTTTGGTATGACTCATTATGGATTTTAACTGCACCATCAATAAGGCATATCATCCCTACAGGACGTGCTTGATATATTGCACAGGACTAAATTTGGAGAAACAAAGAATATACTCAAAGTTTAATATATTTTAATATTCAGAAAACCTCATTTCTTAAAAGGATTGCATCAAATGAATAAAACTTTTTACGATGTTAAAATTAAATTGAGACTGACCTTGTTGGGATCCATGGTTAAGATCAATTTCTTCAATTATTGGTAAGCTAGTAAGCTCATTAGCATTTCAGCTGTTGATTCTACTCTAAGTAAATGTCTGGATTTCTTTGCTTTTGTACAAATACTTTACAAAGATTCGAGGGACAAAAAAGAAGTTTCTTTTAACATTATAGCTATTGGATGGGGGCCCATCTACAATCGTAATTACATTTTGTAGGTCCGAATCCCTGTGAGGTTACCATTTTACCGGACTATTTCAATCATAAGGGACCTGCCATAAAGCATATGTGGAGCTGATGATGAAACCGCCAGATTCCCCGAGTAATTTTACCTGCAAATTCTGTGCATCAGACATCAATGCATCAAAAAGCATAACATTATTGCGCAGTCACATCTAATGTCATCACACCACAGCATTCTTTTGTGTTCGCCCATGGAAGCATGCGCAGTAAAAAAAATAAAAAGACAATATATTTTGTATATGCACGTTTGCACATATAAAGGGCAAGATTTTTTTTTGTTTAAGAAAAAATATGCTTTGAACGTTTTTGGGGAATAAAGGTGTTAAAAGTTCTTTTTATGGAATCAAAAAAATATTTTGACACCATATCATAACTTGCTTGTATTTATTAAAGCAACATCGATTAATGAAGTGTATGCCTTGCATAAATATAATTAGTAAATTGCTATACATTATAATCCAATGTAGTACAGATCTATAACTGTCGACTGATTATTAATGCTGACCTACAAAGACAAATTGCGATATAATGTGCATGATTTTACAAGTCAGTCTTAAAGTTTGAGGGCCATTTTCCAGTGTGGTTTTAACATACATTCCATTTGATGCCTTCATTCAGATCCTGTATGGCTTTCTGTAAGGCATATCAATTTTTGTTGTGTGATGTATTTCTTTTACTACAGTCTATACTATATATTCTCATCCTTATGCTTCTTTGGATGATATGTCTGACCAACAGAGTAGTGAATACTTTATTGTTTATACAACTCTGATATTATTCAATTCTTATTTGCATTTTCTCTTAGTCTTGCCTATATACAGATGTCTACATTTACACCAAATTGCATTGACGAAAAGTTCACTATTGCAATCAGTAAATCCATTCTGTGTCCAGTCATTGGATATTTCTATAGCCTCCATTTCTGATGTTACACATGAGCCACATTAATGGTGTCCACATCTGTGTCACGGTTTAGGTATTGTTCTCAGATTGTATTGTTTGTTTAATTTCACTCCTAATAATATTCCCTCTTTTGGACATTTTGCACTTAAATGTGAACATAGGCAGAGCCTCCACTATAGGATTTTCCTATGCTTGTTGTTGTTCTTGACACTCATAGGTAGGGTACTCTACGTACTAACGAACACTAAGTGATCACTATTGTCTGTGTTTTGTCTCTTCGCAAGAATGGCCTCTCCATGAAAGATGGCAGTCCTCTTTTTGGGCCTTTTGATCAAGTTATTGGATAGCCTCTATGTTGCAGTTTATGGCCAACATTCTCTGCTTCTTTTTCATAGTGTATTTTATTAGTAATGGTTATGTTGAGTCTCAAGAATCATCCATCAAGTAAATTATATTTTCATGACTTTGGAAGGAAAGATTCATAGCTCAAACGAGCCTGTAGGCTTGTTAAAGGATTTACCCGTTTCATCTGATTTGTAGAAGGCAAGATCTAAAATTTGAACCTCATGTTTGTTCTTTTTTTCATCTAAACCTCAAATAGGGTTTTAGCCCATTTATACATCCAATAAATTCCATTAAGAGTTCTCTTCACTCTCCTATACTGAAAACATATCTATTTCTTTTTTTATGTATTCGCTTACTTGCTGCAGCAGTTACATAAGGAAGCTTAGCAACATGCAGACATCTTGCAATATACAAGAAGCCCCGCAATACAAGAAGCCCAAACCCTCTTCAAGCCACAAACATACAAACAGTGCCTTCCCGTGCCGTTCTAAGCCTACAAGTCCATAAGTTATACATTACCGCTACAGTGGTGTCTCACAAGCTCTATTTCCCACACTGTGCGGGTGTAATGTTCAGGCGGAGGGGTGGAAAACATATCCTACGTGAGTGCATTCCATGATGCTACATCCTCACTAAACTCCTTCAATCCCCGGTACCCCGCTCTGTAAGTACCGCAACCATGCTTCAACACTAGGGCCCTCTGCCGACTTCCAAGTCAATGCAATCCTGCGCTTTGCTAGCATGCAAAAGTGGTCTTTTATTTTTTGTAAGATGTGCTGCTCCTCGCCTGTGTAGGAATTACCCCAGAAAACAGTCCTCGGGGCCCATGCATGCATGTCTGTTCGACCTCTGGTTGCCCTATTCGCAATCCCTTTCCAATATTCCCTGATCATCAGGCAATACCAGAACATATGGAGAATGTCTGCATTTCTTCTGCACATTTGGGGCAATACTGCCTGTCTGCTCCCTTAAACTGGGAAATCTTGTGAGGGTATTGTATGCTCTATGTGGGATGTATAGTTGCATGAGTTTGAATCTGGCGTGTCTCAGAACCTTTTCCATGTATAGTAAAATGCGTGCCGATTCAGCGTCTGAGAAATCAGTTTCCCACCTAGTTCGTACCCCAAGATCTGATGTTAGATGTTTGTTGAGGAAAAACTCAGTCTACAAACCACATGGCCGCCATCTGACATGTCATACATTGTCTCCAGCCCTGTGTCGCCCCGCAAGGGCACCTCAGAATCCTGGCCATCTACACTCAATGACTTGTGTCAACCTCAAGTATAGTAGGAATTGGTGGCCCTTCTGCATGCCGACTGTTCGACTAGTACAGCGAAATTCGTCAGCTTTCCTTCCTGAAGCAAGTCTCCTAGTGTAGCCACCCCATTGATCTCCCAATGTTTCCTGATGCCCCGCACACTACCTGGTTGTCCAGCTAGTACAGTAACCAGAGGGATGCGTGGGGAGAATGGGTCCTCTGCCCCCAAGAGTCTCCAAGCCTTATGCCACAGCTTCTTGCCCAGTATCAGAAGGCGCAGTGCCTGAATGAGCCAGGACTCTCGTATCCACAGGACCTCCTTCAGGTGAACAAGTTACTTACCCATGGTAAAGTTCTTTCGACTGGATGTTCCTCCCACGTATTCCTCATCTTTGATATTTCCAATATCTTAGCTTTGCTGCCTCGTTAAAAAGAAAATCAGCAGAGACCGCTGTGCGTCGATGTCTGTCAACTCAATGTCCCTCGGAGGCCTCTGTCTCAAGGTCGACATAACTGCAAGTATATGTAGCACGTGCAGCACCCATTGGCCTCAGTTCCGTTTTGACGAGTGGAGCTTTACCTTGTATTTGACAGTTACTCCCCCTGAGAGAGCGTAGACTGCAACCGCAAGGGAAATTCTACTGTGGGGTAGGTTGGGAGGGGCGATAAGGAATATGTGGGAGGAACATCCAGTCAAAAGAACGTTCACATGGGTAAGTAACTTGTTCTTCGAATGGATTGTGTCCTCCCACGTATTCCTTATCTTATATACACTCCCAAAGTAGCTTACTTAATTTGGAGGAGGGAGTAGAAATGAGTGTGGTTATGTATGCACTGAGTTCAAAACTGCTTTTTCAAAAGCAGAACCTTGACCAGAGGAGGAGTCTAAACTGTAATGTTTAGTAGAGGTGTGCACAGACAACCATGTGGCAGCTGCACATATGTCTTTTATCGGAACTCCCCTCTGCAAGGCAGACGAAGTTGCAATGCCCCTGGTCATAAGAGCTCTTAGATGTTCTGGAGGGTCTTTACCTGCCAGTCTGTAACATTCTGATATAGTTAGTATAATCCACCTGGATATAGTTTGCTTGGTAAAGGCCATTCCTAATTTGTGACCTGAATAGCCCACAAATATCTGGTCATCTTGGCGCAATTTAGCCAATCTGGAGATATTGCACGTCTAGGTTCAAGCCTGTGAAACCTTTCCTCTTCCTTCCCAGGATGTGGAGGAGGATAAAAAGAAAGTAGTGATATTTTTTGAGTGATATGAAACTCGGAGACAATTTTGGGGAGAAAAGTAGGCTTCACTATTAATACCACTCCGTCTTTATGAAAGACAGTATGAGGAGGCTTGCAGGATAAAGCCTGTAGCTCACTCACCCTTCGGGCTGATGTTATTGCCACTAAGAATACAGAGTTAGAAGTCTTAAAGGACAAGAATGTAGAGGTTTCGAAAGGAGATCCCATCAAGTAGTTAAACACCAAGGTAAAATCCCATAGTGGGACTTGAAACGGGATTGGAGGGTAAACATTAGTTTGTCCCTTTAAAAATTGTACTACTAGAGGAATCTTAAAGTAGGAGACTTCCTCTGAAGTGTGCTTAAAAATAGAAAGCGCTGCCAGATATCTCTTGATGGTGCCAATCTGGAGCCCTAGATTTTCTATATGCAACATCAGCTGCAGAACTTAATCCAGCGGCAGCGGTATAAAGATTTGGTTGCTGTCATTCTGGCCGAAAGCAAAACCTCCATTACGTCGCCCAGGAGGTCCCAATCCTTGTATCTCAGCCTCTCGGAACCATGCGTGAAGGCTGAGAGTCCTGATATCCGGATGGAGAACCCAACCCTCCTCTCGCGAGAGAAGGTCCTCTCTTTGTGGAAGACGAATCAGAAGGCAGATGGACATGTCCAGAAGGTCCGGGTACCACGTCCTCCTGGCCCCGTCCGGGGCAATTAGGATCATGGATTTCTTGAACCTTCTCAACCTCCTGATTACGTGAGAAATCACAGGGACTGGAGGAAACGCGTACAGTAGTGGAAATTCCCAGTCCACCACGAACGCGTCTCCTAGAGCTCCTCTTGGGGGAACTTCCCATGAGCAGTATAGTTTGCACTTCCTGTTGGCCCTGGTCACGAACAGATCCATTTGAGGGGTTCCCCAAATGGTAAAGATCTCCTGAAAGGCTTCCTGAGCTAGTTCCCACTCGTGGGAGACTGTGCTCTGCCTGCTACGAGCGTTCCGCCGTCTTGTTCTTCTCTCCTGCTAGGTGAACTGCCGAGAGAGTGATTCCTTCTTGTATTGCCCAGAACTAGAGCTGCATTGCCTCTGCACAGTGGTAGTGACCCTACACCTCCTCTCTTGTTGAGGTAGTACATGGCCACTGTGTTGTCCACCGTTATCAGGACATTCTTTCCCCGTACAGAGGGCAGAAAGGCCTTCAGCGCTAGTCTGATTGCCCTCCGCTCTAAAAGGTTGATATCTATTTTGGACTCCGATGGAGACTAGCGACCGCTGATGGTCAAATCGTTGGTATGGGCTCCCCACCCCATGAGTGAGGCGTCCATCACTGCTGTTATCTCCGGCCATAGTTGCCAAAAAGGTTCTCCTTTCAAGATCTTTTCCCGACAGGCCAACCACTGAAGATCTAGCAAGACTCTGGGATTTGTAGGAGATCTGACACGGTGACCACTGGGTTCTGAGAGTCCATTGGAGAGATCTCATTCTCAGGCGAGCCTCTGGCACCAGAAAAATGCAGGATGCCATGAGGCCGAGCAACCTCAGAAAATCGAAGACATGTAGATGTTGGGCATTCTGGAATTTTGTCACCATCTGCAGAATGTCTTGAGCCCTCACCTCTGGTGGCGAGGCTTTCCTTGCCACCAGAGATTCTGATAAATTGGAGTCTTTGAGATGGTATCATGTGCGACTTCTTGAAGTTGAGGGAGAAGCCCAGCCTGTGACGGGAGTGACAGGTGGAGCTGAGATGTTCCAAGGCCTGTTCTGGGGAACTGGCCCTGATCAGCCAATTGTCCAGGTAGGGGTAGACGTGAATGCCCACTCTCCTCAGACTCGCTGCCACAACCGCCATTAGCTTTGTGAAAACCCTCGGGAGGAGGTCAGCCCAAATGGCAGACCCCAAAACGGATAATGAGAACTGACAACGGCGAACCTCAGGTACTGTCTGTGCTTATGATGGATCGGCACATGAAAGTAAGCATCCTGGAGGTCCAATGATACCATCCAATCCTGAAGCTGGAGGGCCTGAAGGATCTGAGAAAGGGTTACCATCTTGAACTTGTCCTTCCTGAGAAACTTGTTCAAGTCTCTTAAGTCCAAGATGGGTCTCAATCCTCCGCCCTTCTTTGGAATTAGAAAATATCGGGAGTACCAACCCTTGTTCCTCTCCGCTACAGGTACTGGTTCTATAGCACCTTTCTCTAGCAGGGTTAAAATCTCCTGCATAAGGAGCGGATCTGGAACCTTGAAAGAGTTGTTCCCTGCTGGATGACTCTGACGTTTTTGAAGGAAAGGTAGGCAGTTACCTTGGGCCACTGTTTCCAATGCCCAAACATCTGAAGTAATAGCCTGCCATTCTGTCAGCTGCTGTGATAACCTGCCACCTGCTACAGTCTTGTGAAAAAAGATCTGAGAGATTTTGGAGTGGCTGACGCAGTGGCTGAGGGTAAGGCAGCTGCTGCTGCAGTCTTAGTACCTCCTCTCCCATCCACCACAGGGGAATCGTCTCTGTCCTCTTTGAGCTGGCTGTCCTCTGCCGCTTCCAAATGTGGAATAACGGCAAAAGGACCTACCCTTCCAGGGCGTACCTGTGTGGCGGTTTGGAGTTTGTCTTATTGCAGCTCTAAGGGATTTTACTGTCCCCTTGGAAGTTTGCAGCTTCTCCAAACTCTCATAAGCTTTGTTTCCAAATAAATGCGTACCGTCAAAGGGCATGTTGAAAAACCTGGAATGTATGTCTGGGGCAAATCTGGACTTTTGAACCAAGCAAATCTGTGTATCACAGTACTAGCCGCCATAGCTCTGCTGATACGGTCAACAGAGTTGAGACCAGTCTGGAGGCACTTGCACATTCAACCTTTCCCATCTTTGACAATGTCAAGGAAACCGTCTCACTCTTCCCTCTCGAGGATATGGTCAGCCGCCATAGAAATGCACTCCCAAAGGGTGTGTGAATCTCGCTAGCGTGCACGTAGCGTTGGCTGACTTTAAAGCCATACGGCCAGCCGAATCTTTTTTATTGGCCATGGTGTCATACCTTTTGTCATCTCTATCTTGAGGTATGGTGGGGTAGGGATTTTGGCTGCCTGTGGTAGAAGCTGTCTGCACTACAGGGCTTTCTGGAGTAGGATGTTTTGAGAGGTAAAAAGGATCAGAGCTGGAGACTCTGTACTTAGCTGTCAGCTTTTTGTTTACAGCTGAAATAACCTCTGGTGCCTCCCAATTAGAAGCCACCCTCCTTTGCAGGGCTTGGTGAAAAGGGACAATAGGATCCTACTGTGGCCCTCTGTCTAATATTTTGGTGAGATCATCCTGTTCAAAAACCAGTGTGGGTCTCGACCATCCCATATATTCCATGACCCTTGACATTAGCTGTCTGTATGTTACCTCAGTGTCGTCCTCAGGGTCTGCCCTTCCAAATTCAACCTCAGGAGAGGTGTCAATCCCACTAGCCTCATGAAGGCACTCTTGTAAATTCTTCATCATAAGAGAGTCCTCTGATACGAGTGCCTCAGGTACTGATGGTGTCCCATATTGCAGGCCAAAGGGCCTTTCCTCATCAGAAGACTCCTCCGTCTCTTCATAAATTGAAGAGGGAGACTTGAAGAAATCTGAACGTGATGTTGACGGTTTTGATAAAAACGTTGATGGTTTCGACGATTATGTCGATGGAATCGACACCTGTGGCTTCGAGGAGGCAGACACTCGAGGCGTCAATGGCTTCTCCACTGAAATCGGCACTGATGACGCACTTTTCGGTCCCGACATAATAGTGTCCTTCGACATCTTTTTTTTGTCTTTGAGAAGACTTCTTCTCGACTCAAGGGATGGGATCACTCTCGAGGAGACTTGGCGGCTGGGTCCGAAGACGCACGGCTCTTGTGCTTCTGAGGTCTTTCGACTGGAGCATTGCCTTTAGGTGTTTTCGAGGGGAGCAAGGCCACGTTCTCGAAGACCCTTAACATTCAGAGTCTAAACTCCTCCCACTGGGCTGGTGAACTGGATTTGGTGGGGCGTACGGGTGAACTAGACGACGAGGATGGCGTCCTATGATGCCGTTTCTCCCATGCCTCGAAGTCAACGAATGGTGAGAACCACTTCGGGAACGTTTGGATCTTTTATGACGAGGAGAAGTTGTCCTTGACTTGTCAGAGGTTTTTTGTTTAGATGGAGTAGAAGGGGATTTCTGGGGCTTACCTGCCACAAGCTTCCATCTACGTGCTCTCAAAGCTTTGGGCGTCATCGACAGCCAGTCCTCGCACTCCTGAAGACGGATGATTCGACCCCAAGCACCACAGGAAGATCCTGAGAGGGTCTGTCATGGACATCTTAGCACCGCAGTCACAGCACTTCTTGAACCCAGATCGAGGAGTGGACGACGCCGAAGACAAAGCCATTTCGTATCTAAACTCGAGATAAGATGAGATTTATCTCGATTCACACTAGGTCCTGTTCCAAAATCAATTGCCCCCCAACACCTAAGATGCCTCACCAACAGGATACCAGCTCCATAGAGACTTTAACATGCTCCAATGGCACCTTCATCCATTTAGGCACAGGCCTAGCTCACATTCATTGCCCTAGACACCACCTCACACCGTGCCCCACTCCATTTCTGCCCAACATTGCAGCCTTCCCCTCCACTCCACCTAGCAACCACAGCTCACCAACCATTACACCCAAACTAAGTACATCTCAATGCTCACTCTGCTCCCTAAGGACCACACTCACAAGACCTATACAAGGATTCATGAGGATAGCAAGACCCTCCTCCCGCTCCATAGGCACCTCCCAACACACACAACTCCCCTAAGTCTCATACCTCGACCACACTCACCAAACCCATACAAGGCTATACCAGGAGAGCACGACTATCCTCCCGCACCCACCAATTCCCCATAGAATCTAAACTCCATAACACTCCCTCAAATAGCAGTAGGACGTTCATACATCAGCCTGCATGCAGTCCAAGCACCCCCAAGTCCCCCTCCACCACCACCACCCAAGCACTGACACAACAAACCTCAAATTCACATCTTACAAAACAAATTAATACCGTAGCCTGCCCCTTGGATATCATCACCCAAACACCATCTCCACTACCACCCAAAGAACCATTAAAAGGTGCCCTACTGAACGTCAGATCTCTAGGCGCACATGCCATTGAGGTGCACAACCTTATTCTAGACTACAAACTAGACTTCCTAATAATGACAGAAACTTGGCTCCACTCAGCTTCAGGTCCCTTACTCACGCTAGCTATCCCACCAGACTACACCATACTTCGAACTGACCGGCATGAAGCCACCGGAGGAGGCGTCGCCATAATCGCCAAGACCTCCCTACAGTTTAGAGAATGTAAAACAGAGCCCTTAATAGGATACAAATTACTATCCCTCAAACTAGCTACTGACCCTAAAACTAACATTAACTTCCTGGTAGTGTACAGAGCCCCCAGCGCAAAAATAAAATAGCCCAGATATTGACCTACCCTTACTCATCAGTCCCATACTCAAACCCAAAACCAAGTTCATTCTCCTAGAAGATATCAACCTGGGTTTTAACGATACATCGGATCACAAAGCCACTGCCCTCAACAATGCATTCCTAGAAATGAAATTCACTCAAATTGTCAATGCCTCAACTCACTCAAAAGGCAAAATCCTACACTAGCTCCACACATTGAACACTGAAGTTAGACTAGAAGATATACGTAACATATCTTGGACTGATCACCTCTTAATTTGTTTCAACATAACCATGCCCAGAAGTACAGCTACGATCACCGCTCCGCCTAACCCCGTCCTAATGAGAAACGCACGTAAACCTACCCCTGAAAATGTGGTACCCTTACCAAACAAATTACTTAATGCACAACCAACAGACGAAACCAACCCAGACAGCCTATCACTACACTATCACAGTTGTCTGAAAACAACCATAGATGAAGTGGCCCGCTCAAAAGTAAACTCCCTAAGCCCAAACGCAGCAATAACTGGTTCAACGACGAGCTCATCGAACTTAGAAGACAAAAAAGAGCTTTAGAACACCTCTCCAGAAACAAACTCCACCAGTGAAGTCAAAGAAGAACTTGCCACGATTACCAAAACTTACAAACTCACATTTATCTCCCATAAAGCTAACTCCCTTACCCAACGTATTACAAATGCCGCCTCTGATAGCAAAGGAGCTATTCTCTATCATCAGAGAACTAGAAACACCCATCCCCACCTCCCAGGCCCGCTATAGTAAGCAAAGCAAGGTGTACCACTATTCAAGATGCATTAGCATCCAAAGTAAACATGCTTCAAAACAAAATAGCCCTACAAAGAAAACTCTTCACACACACAGTGGAGCTTACCACTACGAAACCGGAAGACACATTAGCAAGTATACCGCAGTTTAATTTCACGACAGTGACCACAACCCAGGTGCTCAAAATCATAGCATCCCTCAAGCTGTAAGGTAGACGGCTTCCCTGCTAAACTAGTCAAGGACTGTGCCAATGTACTTGCACCCATCATCACTAATTTAATTAATGCCTCCTTTAGCACCAATCACATACCCTCCAACATCAAAGAAGCCTGGGTAACACCACTTCTTAAGAAACCCTCTTTAGACCCCACCAACTACCGACCATTTTCACCACAGTTCCCCTTCTCCTTAAAGTCATTGACAAAATAGCCTATACCCAAGTCCAATCCCACATCAAAAAAACAACCACCTGCTAGGAGACAAACAATTTGACTTTCACCCTAGACATAGTACGGAGAAAGCCCTATTGGACTTAAAAAAACAAATGGACGCTATCAGAAACACAGGCAATCTATGTATCCTTCTATTACTTGACCTATCGGCGGCATTTGATTTAGTGGACCATAGCAAACGTTGCCTAACTCTAGCAAACAACTTCCATTTTTCCAAAGAAGCAACCTCCTGGATTAAATCCTTCTGGTCAGACCGCACATCCAGAGTAGCGATCGGTAATGAAGCAGCTGATCCCATAAACGTACCATTGGGCGTCCCCGCAGGGTGCATGCCTTTCCCCTACACTCTATAGTGCATACACAAAGCTACTGTTTGCTGCCCTTGATGACATGGGAGTAATTTACACCAACTTTGCGGTTGATACTTATACCCATCACAGGTAACATCGAACAAGACACCATCTGCGTCTACAAAATATACTCATTGATCCAGAACTGGATGGCGACTAACAACTTATGCCGAAATGGAGAAAAAAACAGATCTCTTAATAGGTGCCCCTGCCTGTTTTAGTAAATTAACACCGGATTACACAGCCATTATGGTGTCCAGACATTTGGTCGACCTAAAACTGGTCGAATGACATTTGGTCGACGCAATTTGGTCGAAAACCAAATGGTCGAAATTTTTTTTTAATTATATATTTATTTTTCGGGTTTTCGTTTTTTACAAAAATGGGTTTTTAGAAAACAAAAGGGGGCTGGGGGGACCCCCCCCCCAAAAAAAGGGGTGAAAATAAAAAAAAAAAAAATTCGACCATTTGGTTTTCGACCAAATTGGTTCTGTCTGGTCGACCAATTTTTTTCGACCAATTGTCTGGTAACCAACGTTATCATAGAAGAACAAGTTACTTTCTTACTTGGTAACGTTCTTTCAATGGGATGGTCCGACAACGTATTCCATATCTATGACAGGTAATCACCACAGCTGTGCTGCTTCGGAAACTTTTTTCGGCGTCTGCGTCGATGACGTTGATGCGCCGTCGTCGAGGACCTCCTCCGACGTCCGACGTCATGCGATGTGATAAGTAGGACGTACGACGCCCGTGGCCTCAGTTGTAGTTTTTTCCCCCAGAACGTGTGACATTAGTCCACTGCCAGTCAGACACAAAGCCTTGCGGAACGTAAGCTGCAATCGCAAAAGAAATTCTGCAGCGGGGAAGGTAGGGAGGGAGCAATATGGAATACGTCGTCGGACCATCCCATCGAAAGAACGTTACCAGGTAAGAAAGTAACTTGTTCTTGGAGGGGATTGAGTCCTCTGGCGTATTCCATATCTTTGACAGACTCCTAAAGCAGTACAAGAGCAAGGAGGAGGGAAAGAATTTAGAATCAAAATTTAGAATTGCCAATCAAATAGCAGAGCAAAGGACCACCTTGCCAAAGGCCAGATCCTGTCCTCGGATGGAATCGAGGGAATAGTGACGTACAAATGTATGTACTGAAGCCCAGGTGGCTTCATCACAGATGTTGCGAATAGGAACACCCCTCTGCAGGGCAGTAGATGCAGCCATACCCCTGGTAGAATGGGCCCGCAAGCCAGCCGGTGGGTCTTTACCCGCCAGGCGGTAACACTCCGAGATGGCCAAAATAATCCAGCGAGACAAAGTCTGTTTCGTCACAGCTTGTCCCAAACGCTTTCCAGCGTAACCAATAAAGAGTTGATCGTCCACTCTGACCCGGGACATGCGTGAAACATAAAAGCTTAAAGCTCTCCTAGGATCAAGCCTATGGAGCCTCTCCTCTTCCTTACCAGGATGTGGAGGAGGATAGAACGCCGGAAGAACAACCTTCTGGCTCAAATGAAATTCCAAAACCACCTTCGGAAGAAAAGAAGGACGAACTCTAAGGACAACCCTGTCCTTGTGAAATACAGTGAAGGGTGGATTAACTGAAAGTGCCTGTAACTCACTCACTCCGCGAGCGGAAGTAACCGCAACTAAAAACACAGTTTTCAGAGTTAACAGCCTCAAAGGGCAAGAATTTAAAGGCTCAAACGGAGCACCCATAAGAAACCTAAGAACAAGGTTTAAATCCCAACCGGGCACCAGGAAAGGTGACAGAGGGAACACATTAGTGAGCCCTTTCAGAAACTGTGAAATTAAAGGGATTTTAAAGTAGGAACACTCTTCAGACGAGCGCTTAAAGAGGGACAGCGCCGGCAGGTAACCTTTAATGGTACCCACTTGCAAGCCCCTGTGGGCCAAAGAAAGTAAAAAGTACAGAACCATGGGGATGTCACATGCAAAAGGATCCACATTCTGAACTCTGCACCAGTCGCAGAACTTACGCCAACGGTACAGAGACTTTGTTGCTGGTCGTCGGGCCGAGAGCAACACCTCCATCACGTCTTCAGGGAGGTCCCAATCCTTATACCTCAACCTTTCAGAAGCCAAGCGTGAAGGTTGAGGGATCTGACCTCTGGATGGAGAACCTGACCTCCCTCCCGTGAGAGCAGATCGTCTCAGTAGGGAAGACGACGTGGAGGACAGATGGACAAGTCGAGAAGGTCCGGGTACCACGTCCTCCGAGCCCACGCCGGAGCAATGAGGATCATCAGGGAACCGAACTTCCGTAACCTCTGCAGCACTTGCGGGATGACGGGGACTGGAGGAAACGCGTACAGCAGTCGGAATGACCACTCCACCATGAACGCGTCTCCTAAGGCTCCTTTTGGAGGAAATTCCCGCAAGCAGAACCTCTCTCACTTCCAGTTGACACTGGAGGCGAAGAGATCCACTTGAGGGGTCCCCCAAAGGGCGAAGATCTCCAGGAGAATCTCCTGAACCAACTCCCACTCGTGAAAGATCGTGCTCTGCCTGCTCAGAGCGCCCGCCGTCACGTTTTCGTCTCCGGCCAGATGAACTGCCGAGATCGAAACTTCCTGCTGGATGGCCCAGAACTCGAGCTGCATCGCCTCCCTGCACAGAGGAAGTGACCCTGCACCCCCCTTTTTGTTGAGGTAGTGCATGGCCACTGTGTTGTCCGTCAGGATCAGGACATTCTTTCCTCGCACAGTCGGCAGAAAAGCCTTCAGGGCTAGCCTGACGGCCCTCAGCTCCAACAGATTGATATGGAGTCTGGACGACGGAGACCAACGACCGCTGACTGTCAGCTCTTTGGCATGAGCTCCCCATCCCGTGAGGGATGCATCCGTCACGATCGTCACCTCCGGCCAGGGAAGCCAAAACGGAGCCCCCTTGATCAAGCTGCCTTCGACGGCCCACCACAGAAGGTCCTGGGCGACCGAGGGCGGCACCTGAACCGGGTCCGACATCCTGCCGGAGGACTGCGACCATTGCATCTTGAGTGCCCACTGCAAAGATCTCATTCGCAGGCGAGCCTCTGGCACCAGAAGAATGCAGGATGCCATGAGGCCGAGCAACCTCAAGAACTCGAACGCTGGGAGCGTCTGGGCATGCTGAAACTTGTGTACCATCTGCTGAATGTGAAGAGCCCTCACCTGGGGAGGAAAACACTGCCCCAGGGAAGTGGCGAGCACTGCTCCGATGTACTGGAGCTGCTGTGTTGGCTTCAAATGGGACTTCTTTAAATTGAGGGAGAAGCCCAGCCTGTGAAGGGAGTGGCAGGTGACGGACAGATGATCCAGGACTTGCTCGGGAGAGCTCCCCCTGATCAGCCAATCGTCCAGGTAGGGGTAGACGTGAATCCCCGCTTGCCTGAGATGCGCTGCCACCACCACCATGAGCTTGGTGAAAACCCTTGGCGCGGAGGTCAATCCGAACGACAGGACCCGAAACTGAAAGTGCGAGTCGCCAACCGCAAACCTCAGGTACTTCTTGTGCTTGGGATGGATCGGCACATGGAAGTAAGCATCCTTGAGGTCGAGAGACACCAACCAGTCCTGAAGCTGAAGGTCCAGGAGGACGAGAGAGAGTAACCATCTTGAACTTGTCCTTCCTGAGGAGTTTGTTCAAACTGCGCAAGTCCATGATGGGTCTCAATCCCCCGTCTTTCTTCGAAATCAAAAAATAAGGGGAATACCATCCCTTGTTCCTCTCCGCTACAGGCACCAGTTCTATGGTGCCTTTCTCCAGCAGGGCTTGAATTTCCTGTGCAAGGAGCGGATCCGGACTCTTCAAAGAGAGGTTCCCTGGTGGATTGTCGTGAGGCCTCTGCGGAAAGGAAAACAGTAGCCGTGGGTTATGATCTCCAGAACCCACACATCTGAAGTAATGGCACGCCACTCTACAAGATGCTGCGCCAGCCTTCCCCCAACCGGCAAACCATGGGACATGGCCTCATGACTGAGTGGTAGCGGCTGCGGCGTTACCTGAGGGCAAAGAGGCAACTGCCCGAGCGGTCTTGGCACCACGGGTACCCTGTCGTCCACCTCTGGTACCCCTGTGATGGCCTCTTTGACTGCTAGCTCCTCTCGCTTTACTGAAGGACGAGTAATAGCGAAAGGAACCACCCCTCCATTGCTGTCCCCTAGGACGAAAAGGCGGAGGTTGGCGAACTGCAGCGCCCAACGACTTCGCTGCAGCTTTGGAGGTCTGCAACCTCTCAAGGCTCTCGTCAGCCTTGCTGCCAAAAAGGTGTTCACCGTCAAAGGGCATGTTAAGGAGCCAGGACTATCAGGAGGGATGGTAGGGTACACCGCCTGCTTTGCCGGGGCCGTGGCCGCCTGCACCACCAAACTCTCCGGAGTGGGGTGCCTGGTCAAGTAGCAGGGGTCGCTACTGGCTGGACGGTATTTTCGCGACAAGGACCTGCCCACCGCCGGGAGACTCTCCGGAACAGTCCAAGCCGCTGCCACCCTTCTCTGTAGAGCCATATGAAACGGCAGTACCGGGTCAGTTGGGGGACCAACATCAAGGATGTCCTTGAGATCATCCTGCACAAACTCCCCTGGGGGAGCAGACCATACCAAGTACTCGGAGACCCTAGCCATAAGGCGCCGGTACGAGGAATCGGCATGAGAGCCAGGCTCAGGCCTACAAAACTCCACCTCCGGAGAGGCATCATGCAGTGACTGCTTCAAATCGTGAAATTGGCTATGGCCCGAGACCATCTCATCTGGAACCTGACTAGGAACCAGGCCATCAGAATCCTCATCCACCTCCGAAATATATTCCAGGTCGTGAAAAGAAGGCACCCGATAGTGCTTGCTCTTAACCAGAGCCTTTCTAGGGGGTTCCCCCGAGCCACGGGGTACCTCCGACACTCCGGCCTCGAAAGGTGTTGAGGGCGTCGAGTGAATCGGCGCCGGCGTCGAGAGAACAGGCATCGG
Organism: Ambystoma mexicanum; assembly: GCF_040938575.1. NCBI lineage: Eukaryota > Metazoa > Chordata > Amphibia > Caudata > Ambystomatidae > Ambystoma > Ambystoma mexicanum. The sequence continues at coordinate 1,347,515,356 of NC_090930.1, forward strand.
CGCCGAGAGGATCGGCGTCGACGTCAGATGCAGCGCCGCCAGCATCGACGGCGTCGACACAGTCCTCGAAGCCGGAGCTCCGAGCGTGTCCTTCGACGACCTGAGCGTCAAAGGCTTCGATGACTTCCTCGGAGCCGGAGCCTCGAGAAAGCCTGTCGATGCCCTCGACGCCTCAGGCGTCAATGTCTTCCTCGAAGACATCACAGGTGCACACGGTCTCGAACGCGTCGAGGACCGGGACCTGGAACGGGTACATCGAGAACGAGTCCCCTTGTCCGAACGGGACCTCTCCTGTGACTCGTGCCGACACTCTTGCGAGCGGTGTCTCTCGACCTCTCACGGCCGACCCCACTCGGGGGCGCGGACGGTTTAGTACCCTGCGACTCGAGAATCGCCAGCATTTTCTTCCCGAAGGAAGCCCATTCCTCCGGCATCGCACGGCTGGGGGGTAAGCCACATGCCGGGCAGAGTCCTCAGAAGAGGACCTGGAAGACGACCGCTGTCGGCGCTTCCGAGAATGCCTCGAAGAGGCCGAGGAGTGGCGAGACCGACTCCTAGAAGGAGACCCACGAGACTTCTGACGACGACGCGGAGAGTCACCTCTCGAATCATCCGTCGAATGCCCCGCAGACTTCGACTTACGGGGCTTGGACACCCGACCTACCGACAACTTCTTCTTACGTTCCCGTAAGGCTTTGGACGTGAGCGACTGGCAGTCGATACAGTCATCCGTGTCGTGGGCATCCCAGAGGCACCAGAGGCAGGCATCATGCGAGTCCGTCACCGACATCTTGGACCCACACTCCCCGCACTTCTTGAAGCCCGGACGCGGGGTCGAAGACGAAGTAGAAAACATCTTCTTACGAAGGATTTTCTCACAAAAACGAACAGGTTCGAAGATCCGAGAAGAACAGAACTCCAAAGAGTCGAGGCGTAACCGAGATTCACAAAGCAACACGTTCGCGGAAAAAACGGAACTGAGGCTACGGACGTCGTGCGTCCTACTTATCACATCGGATGACGTTGGACGTCGGAGGAGGTCCTCGACGACGGCGCATCGACATCATCGACACAGGACGCAGAAAAAAGTTTCCGAAGCAGCACATCTGTAGTGATTACCTGTCATAGATATGGAATACGTCGGAGGACCCAATCCCCTCAAATGCACTCCCATCACCATTTCACAACAAGTCAAAACCTTAGGGGTGTACCTTGACTTCAGTCTTACAATGGGCAAACACGTTAATGCATTTGCATCGTCTACCTCATATACTGCTAAACTCATTGCATTAAGTATACTCCTCCTCAGACCCCAAAATTGCATCACACTCACAAGGGCTCTCATCTTGGCCAAGATTGACTACTGAAACATACTATTACTAGGGATATCTAAGAAAAACTTAAATAAAATGCAACTACTTAAGAACAAGTCCTTAACAACAGCTCTAGGTATAAATAAGAGGGATCATCTCACAGTACAGAACAGAGGCCCACTGGCTACCTATACAAGCAAGAATATTACACAAAACACTCAACATCGCTCACAAATGCATCAATTCACAGGGACCTACCTACCTCAACCATTGCCTCACACGTGAAACACCCACCAGAACACTCAGATCCAACGCCAATACAAACCTGCTCATTCACTGATTCAACAACTCTAGAACAGGTAACTCCAGCATCCCGGTAGCAGCCCCCAGAATCTGGAATTCCCTCCCACCCAACATCTGCAATGTGCTGCCCCTTACTCAATTTAAGAAATTGCTAAAGACCTGGCTCTTTAATAAATACTAACCACATGAGGGATACCATCCACCACCCGACTCTCAGTGCAGTTCCTCCGACCTGCAGCTGAAACCCCTACTTTTTCGTCACCTATTGAAAATATATAATGTCTGTATGCTAAAATATGTTATTATAATTGTAATTATTCAAGCACCATGTAACCAAGAAACTAACATTGCCCACTGTAACCTACTCTATGTAAGTATTCTTGTAACCTTAAGCATGTAAACTTTCTTGTAACCTATGAAGTGATACACCAGGGTTTGGGCGCATAACCAAATACAATAAATAAATAAAATAAACAAATATCTGAAGGTGTCAATGGACCATTTCAGTTCCAAATTGGGAAGCTGATCACAACACAGCCCCCTTGGGCCTGCCAGTGGGAATAGACTTGACTTGTCATGGCTGATGGTAATACCTGAGAGTTCGGCAAAGTAGTCTAAGACATCCAACATATACTACAAGTTGTCTTCTGGACGTCTTATATAAAGCAGCATGTCGTCAGCGTACATGGAGACCACGTGAAGGATAGCTCAGGGGCAACGCGTTTGTCTTGGAAGCAAGACATTGCGCCGTAACGCAGGCTTGAATCCCGATCCTGCGCTTAGAATCCACCCGCTGTGGTATCAAGCGCATTATAAATGAACAATAAAATAAATAAATGTGTCATTCCGTCTATGGGGATGGATGCCAGCGACCGAGTACTCCTCGCTAAGGAACCCCGCAATTCATTCCAATGAGAAAAGAAATAGCAATGGAGACAGCGGGCACCTCCGTTTGGTGCCCTTTTTAAGTTCCCATCCTGTACAGATTTGCCTACCAGTTTTCACTCTGGCCTTAGGCGACCAACTTCACCCATCTCAGGAACCCACTCCCGACACCGAACTGCCGTGAAGTGGCATACAACCAGTCCCACCTGACTGAGTGGAACGCCTTGATGGCGTCTAGCGAGGCCACCGCGTAATGCTCAAGGGGAATGATGCTGTCGATTATGTGGTGTAGCCATCTCAGATTCCAGGAGGTGTTTCTACCTGGGACGTAGCCTGTCTGATCTGAGTGTATCGGGCTACCGATTGCGCCCTTCAGCCTATTCGCAAGGAGGGCTGTGAATATTTTCCAATCTTGTTTCACCATAGACCAGGGTCTCTAGGAGTCACATTCAAGCAAGGGTTTATTGGGTTTAGGTATGGGTACGATAACGGACTCTCTCAGACTCGGGGGAAGTAAGCCTACATAATATGGATCTTGCAGCGTCTCAAGGGGCATAGGTGTTAAGACGGATTTCTGAACTCTGTCCTGGTGGCGCAGAAGTTCAGAAGGCCAACCTAATTACTTGGAACAGGGTAACCTCTGGACGAGCCAGACCAATCAAGGTAGCGATCGCGGCGGTCAAGACTAGGTCTCAAGAGGGGTGAGGGTGACTGAAAGCCCGCAATGAGCACACAAAGCAAGATCACTTACAAACTACTCCAAACAGTTGTTATATTAAAAATATATACACATTTATTTCAAGGCCTTTAAAACAATGACCGTAGCGAGAAAATCACAATATAACGATAGTAAACCAACACATACCATATCAACACAATATATATACAAATACGACAGTCTAAAGCGTTAGATGCACGAAATGGGTAGTCCACCTAAAAGGGAAGGAAGACAGGCAGTGCGAAATAATGCTTAGACCCAGTTCACCTTCAGAGGCACCTAACTAGATGGAAGTCCGAGCCCTGCGAAGAGTGGAGCCTTGTGCTCAAAAGTACCTGCACGCGCTGGTGCCAACGGGCAAAAGGAGAAGCTCTTCGAGGGAAATCGGGCAGTTCAGTTTAGAGCACAAAAGAAGAAGAAAAAGTTCCGCGACTCAAGCGCAGCCTCCACAGTGGGCAGAAGCAGAGCGCGAGTACGAAAAAGGGTGCTGTTTCACACAGCGGGGAAAAGCAATGGGCTCCTGCAGGAGGGCGACCAGATCCTAGCTATGCTACTCACCGGTCCCCGATGCAAGCAGACCCAGGCTTCTCCGCGTCCGTTTCAGTAGCTGGCAGGTTCAGAAGAGCAGGGAACGCCTCGTCGTCGTGTTGAGTAAAAAGACGTCCCAATCGAAGAAACCCGCACAGTTGGTTACCACAGCAGGGCAACGGAGCGGCCGTGTGTATCTGAGCCAAATGTACACTACTCACTTCAGACCTGGGAACGCCAAGTGTACGAAGCGTGTGAGAGTGACAAGGACTCGAAATACTACACAACCTGGCGGCAGTTACAGAGCAAGACTCCCGTGCAAGCTGGTCAGTCAGCTGGATGGCCCAGAGACGCTTCCGAAGGCTTACTGGCAGGAGATGGTGAAGATGCCGAGAATAGATGTTCCCGCTATTCCAAGGGTCGAAGTACCAGTACAGGCCTTCTGGTTCGATCGAAGGTGAAAAGGGTTTCACAAGGCGACAGCAGTGCAGAGGAGAAGTCCTTCAGCGGGTCACCAGCGATTCCTCGGTCCAGCCTCTTGGTTGCAGGATACTTGGCTCCTGTATTCCTTCGTTCGTGAGAACTCAGGAGATCGACATGGTAGTGGTGTTTCCAGCCCCCTCTTATCCACGGTTCCCTTCGCGCCAAAACGGAGGGGACCCAATGGGAGATCCGCTCATCAACACTCACACCATTCGTGGACCAATCACGGACCACGGTGGTCCCAGGCATTCACACCACCCTAGGCTCTCTGGCACCCAGGATGTGTATTGGGACCAGACATCCCAGCCCACATCCTGGAGGCACACACAAGACATGTAGAAGCCCGCGAAAACATCCGTGTTTCGTGAGAAAGTACATGCCCAAATAAAGAAGGCCCCGGGTCGGCTCGACCTGGGGAAGGTGAAGGGAGCAAGACGGTCAGCGGACAGGACAAAGGAGCCTCGTGGTCTGGCCATTTTGGGAGCCAGGCCACCATTTTGGGTTAAGCGCGAGAAATGCGCTTAGAACGCCAAAAGGAGCTCAAAACACAAGAAACGATCGCTGCCACCATTCCCGTCCCTGAATCACTTGCACCGATCAGATACAATCCTAAACGAGTATCTAGGGCCTGTAGAAGGCTAGAGACCCAAGAGAGCTGTAACTTAGCTTACAGTGCCCTCTTGTGTCATGTTGCACAAAAGCCGCAACATGATAAAAGAAACTACGGGAAACAGCGTTCCCCGGTACTGACTGTCTTAAGGGCAGGTCAGTTTCCCCGTAAGAAAGGAGCGAAAGCCCAGAGGAGTGCGGCAGAAGGCTGCACTTCTCTGACAAAGTCAAGAACAAGGTGAAAAACAACAGCAAAAAGTTTAGGGGTTGCCACATGGAAGGAAAATTACCTACAATTACGAAATCTTTCCTAATAGGCACCAGTTCCTCTGAATTCTTTATAGAATTCGCCTGGTAGTTTGTCTGCTCCAGGAGTTTTACCTGAGGGCAATGACCTAATGGTGGCCTTCAGTTCCTCTACCAAAATCCGGGCATCCAGAGCATCCGCCATCTCCTTGTCAAGACAGGGCAGTTCAGTCAGGGACAAGGCGTCCCCAAGGTTTGATTCGCCTGCGCAAGTGTTTGCTGGGTACAGGGAGCTGTAATATCCTAAGAAAGTGTCGCTGATCTCACCCTGAGCCTGCCAAGTTACACCACATTTGTTGTTTATGGCACTGATCACAAACATATCTATTTATCTCATGTGTAGTCGTATGGATAAGTCACATCATACATGTACATCTTTTTGAATTCTTTAAAATAAAGATTTGCTTTGTTGGCACCCACTGTAGTTCCCATAGACACCCCACCTTTCAGACGTATAGAATGCCACCCAACTGGAAAATATTTTCTCTCCAACACCCCAGAACATACATTCTTTGGAGGCTGCTACCAGAGGTTTAACATTTTGTTGTCATTTAGAAATCTCTGATACTGATCTAAATACCTGGCTCCTGACCAAAATTTGATGATGATTTCAGAAGTGATTTTAAGTTGTCCAAGGACACTTCTTTTGCCAATAGTCCACGTAGGGCTCCCATTCTTGTATTGTCTTTCTAGAACTTCTAAGTTGTCTTTGCTTTCTAGTACAGTCAGATTCCGATGATACTGCAGTCTAATACAATATGAGTCGGTGATCTCATCAGTTTTTAAAAGATGTCGGGTATTGACAAATTTCAGACATCTGGGACCAAGAAGGACGCCAAGGCCAAGTGCTCAAAGTTCAAGATATTGATTTTGGACTGTATACAGGTTGTGTGACGAGATGTCATCTACCAGGGAGTACAAGTTTGAGATGTGTTTGAGTTTTCATACAAAATGGCATTTTGGCAACATAACAGTTACAGAGTAACCTGTGCATTCCTGCAAAAAGTCTGCTGAAACCTAAAAGATACAACAGCTGGAGGCTGCCTTAATGGTGGGCAACCCTGATCCAAATGATGTATAATTATGGAGCTCCAAAGACTGATGGCAGATTAAAAGATTAATATGAACCATATCTTGTTTGACATAGTGGTCTATAGGAATATATAATTATAGTGGCAAAACCTCCTGATGCCATTAGATAGCCAACCTGGTTTCCAGGTAACCCATTCAACTGCCAACGTTTTGTGTACCTTGTGTGGGTTTCAGTTTTACCCAAAACAAACCATTCGGTCCAGCCCCCTTTGTCCTCTCTGGGAAGGCTTGTCACCTTCTTAAGAGGACAGACAATACTCAGAGGAGTTAGCTGGGAGCCACTGATTTAAAGGCAAATCCTGCCAGGACAAAGGAGGACACATCAAGGTGGTAATTGATAGCCTCTTTGATGTAGGCAGAAAGGGGTTCGGTGTGAGTTTGTGTGACCCAGGAGAACACTTGCGGCCAAGAAAGGGGTTCTACTATCTTGGGAATTCTCAGGTCACTCAAAACGTCATGTGACCCCTTCCCCACTTCCTGCAGACAAAGCACTCTGGGACTGTCATCAAGCAAAGACTGGTCACAGCCGCCAGGACTAGACCTCTACAGAAGGCTTGAAATTGATCAGTTTGCTGTGGCAAATTTACTACACTCCTACACCTCTTAAATGAAAAATGTTTAGACATTAGAAGATAAAGGTGTTACATGGAACTTTAGTGGGATAAAGCCCAAAATCCTCTGTCATAGAGGTGAAGCTAAAGACTCAAGGGAAGGAGGCGCATGGCCTGTCCCTCACTCACCCCAGAGGAACATTTGGGGTGAACTGCTGTTTGGTCAAGGCCTGCCTGGAAACCAGGATCCACCTGCTCACTGGAGGGGACAGCACTTGCAAGTGCTCTCTGGCTCGGGAAGATAGCTCAGGGGCAATGTGCTCGCCTTGGAAGCAAGACGACACAGAGCACCAAAGGTTCCATCCCCGAGTCTGCACTTAGAAACCTCTGGGTATTAAGCGCGTTATAAATAACCTATCATATCATATCCTGGTGGAGAAGGGCAGGGAAAGGACACAACCTGTCCTTGGAGATCCGGGACAGGGCCCAAAGCAACCCAAGTACCAAGGAACTGCTCTCAGTTCTTTTTTCCACCTTGAACCCAACGGCATCTGACTCAACTGCTTTAGAGCTATTTTGGGGCTGTTACAGGGCCCCAGGATCTGCCTAGAGCATTCCACACTTTTCGAGTCATCTGAACCCATCGAAAGCAATCGACTTGAACCGTCTCAACACTGAATGGGCCCACTGAAAGGAGACTTTATCCATCTTGACGCTGACTCAACCAGCTGGCAGCACTGGCTCAAACCACCTAGACCCACTAGGAACACTAACTTGAATTGTCTTGACACCGACTCAACCTGTCTTTTAAAAATAATTAATCATAAAACAATGAACAAAAACAGAAAATGAGAGCCGAGTAACAAAGGAACAAATAATCAGTGGTAAATTGATCAGTGACATGCATTGTAAAATATAGGCAGCTCATCCATGAAAATAAAGCAGTTTGTACAAATGAGAGAATGATATCTTTGACAGTGGCATCCTCTTATCTTAATTAATATTCCGCCATTTATCCCATGCTTCACACATTTTTAAGGGCAAACGTGGGGCCAATAAACACGTTCCTCAACCTCAATTGAAATGCAATTATCTAGCTCTAACTCCCATTTAGAAAATTCCGGCGGTTCTTTGCCGCACCCCCCCCCCATTCCCTCACACAACCAAAATGTGTGATAGACTATGCCTAATGTGGTGCTGCAGTGCAAACAATTAGGGTCTGCAACCCAGCACCACATTTAGAGTAATCATGCGTACAGTGAACTCTGAGCAGGATTTTTCACTGAATCAGCATTAAGCAAGCAGGAATTGCTCGGAATGGAGACCAATGTCCGACTCCTTCTCGTCGATAGTGAACGGGAGGTGAAATTGAGAATGATTTGATATAGGGTCGAGATAACTTTTTTATGTATTAACTCCAGAACTATATTCTTCCGGGAAGTCCTATTTCCCTTTGAGTTGTGTCTAAACTGGATATATCGGTAATAGTTGTAGGGTGAGAGCAACAAACGTTCCCGTAGTTTCTGGAACATACACAGTCTTTCCTTGGAAAGCACATTTGCAGAAGTTGGATATTCTTAAACCGGCAGTGTTTTGCAAAAAACAATTTCTGAAGTTTTGACAAGTCTGGGTTGTTCCATAAGAGAGCTTTCCTGGTCAATACACCCTTCCATCCCACCTATTTGGTAACTGCCATAGTGATACGAACAATTTCATGTGAGGCTGATGGCAACCCCTCAGTATCGGGCACACTGAATAGTGTCTGGATTGGGTCGGCCAACGTCAAGCATGAACGTTCAAAGCCTAATATGTGGGCGGGAATGATCACCAGGAAGACATTCATTAGCAATGGCCAGCTGGGAGGCCAATTAATATCTCTGGAGATCAGGAAGGCCGATACCTCCGCCCAAATTCAGCTATATAGAGTCTGTAATGCAATCCTGGGTTGAAAGCCGCACCATAGAAATTGTCTCAAAGCACATTTTATTTTATGAAATTCCCCATTAGGGATTGTGTCCAGGGTGATTTGCATGCCATATAGGGACCTGGACCATCTTTAACAGAGCTGCCCATCCCAGCCAGGAGAGTGGACCAGAATCTAGTGTCAGCAAGGAATCTTTCCGTGATAGGGGCTAGATTAAGGCTGAGGAAATTATAAATTACTCACCGTAGTGACTAACGTACTCTTACTCCTTCTTAGGCAGAATCCGGTGCAGTGCCCTTAGGGACCACTACACACAATTAAGACTACAGGTGGAAATACACGTTTTACCTTTGGTACAAGCTTGTACTACTATGTTAAAGTGGTAGCAGTAGCGGAGCAGCCAGGCTTATCTCAAGAGTATATGAGCAGTAGCAGAGATTACACAAAGGGACCACAATTACTGTGACTCAAGCAAACACTGACTCAAGGTTTCAGGTAAAAAAAAAATATAAGTACCTTTATTTTTAAACCGTTTGTTATACACACAACACTTCTATTAATTCAAAATCACACGTAAAATACACTACAACCAACCAATTCAATGTGGTACACTCTAACTCAAGGTAAATACCCTATGTTTTAACGGACCAGTGTTGTGAAACAAAAGACGTTACCGGGAATACACTTGCGATCACTTTTTGACAGTAATGACAGTTCTGTCTTACTAAAGAAACGCGTATCCGCGGCAAGAAATGTTACCGGGGCAAAAACACACTTAGCACCTGAGTTAACCAGAGAGAGTTGGGGCCAAAAACTATAGGCAATACTTTTGTCAAGGCAGACAGAATCAGAGAACACTCTTTGACAGAAATTCAAGAGTCAATAGGCTGGAGCCAGTGTCAAGTGGAACCGGGTTACTGTTGTCGAGGATCACACAGTCGGACAGTTCACAATTCAACGTAGCCAGGAGTACTTAGATATTTTCAACAGAGGAAGCAAAAGTTATAAGAAGGAGGGAAGACAAGGGCAAGCCTTGGAGATGAAGAAAAGGGATTTACCCTAATTCCTCAAGCAGAACACAGTACCTTATTCAAAGAGGAGGCTGGTGCCACAGCAGTTGTTCCTGGTAGTTTCCTGCAGACCCACGGTTCCTGGAACTGCGGGACGAAGGAGGACGTCTGGAGGGGTCTGCACCACACAGGGATGAAGCCGGCAGCAACGACAGTGAATAAAAGGTGCGCTCTTTTAAAACAGGAGAGGCTCTTCAGGTGGCTATCCGGACCACTACAGCTGTGTGCAGCGACTTTGACCAAGAAGAGGGTCCTCTGGCTGTAGAAGATGAGCTGGTTATCCCCACCAGGCTCAAGGGAAGAAGACTCCGGACTGGATCTTCTCTGGTCGTCGAAGGGTAGACAGCTCAGGACTGCAGCAGGGCTTCACCGGGTCGGGGTAGTTGCAGCAGCCGTCTTCTTCTCCGCTTCTCTTCGGTTCCTTGTAGTTCCACTAGCGACTCTGACTTCTAGCCCAGGAGACCTGCCTTTTATGCGAAAATCCCCCATTCACACAGCCTGGCTGTCAATCACGCAGTAGGGGGGTTTGTCCAGCCCGGACAACCACCTCAGCCAATCATGGCAAAGTGCGACTTGGGTTTCCTAGGATACCCTGGGCAGGGGGTGACTACACCCCACCCTCACATTCAGCCCACCTAGACACCCAGGCGCCTAGAGGAGAGCTTCTTGGCAGAAGCCCGCCAACAGACAGTGAACAAAGAAGGCAGACTTGGTTTGCCGCGCAAAGTAAAACACAAGAAGGACTTTAACAAAAAGAAATGGTGAATAAACCCGACCAGGGCCAAAAGAAAAAGTATTTGGTCAAGCGGGTTTAAGTTTGAGGCTAATATAATAGCCTGAAACGATACCACGTTTATATAGTATAATCGCGGTAGAAAAGTTAGGGTAGATACCACCGACACCAGCCAAGTCTAAATGTTAAAAGAGCGAAACAATGCTCTACGAGGTAGAGATAAAAAGGGCTAAGGATTAACCCTTTCCAGTACTCCATGTAAGATGGGGTGTACTGGATATGTGGTTAAATGACTAAGTAAAGTTAATGGCAACTTTACCCTTTTCTGGGGGACAGTAGTCAGCCACAGGAATGGAGTTGGTGGGAAGTCTAAAAGACAACCCTGTGTCACTGCACTGAAGGTGCTGTGTAACACACAAAAGAAGGGGGCTACTGAAGCTTGTACTCCAGAGTCCACAATCACAAAAACAGATGAAATACACATGGCAAAACATGGGTAAGAGTGGGGGAAAAGCTCACACTCTTACCAAGTGAAAGAAAATAACTCCAGAAATCCAGCAAAGCTGCTGAGGGACTCACTAGGTAAGGGAAATTAGCCATTGAATGAGAATTCTCCCTAACACTCCTTAGTCCCCTTTCCTCCATACTGCATGGGCGTCCCTTCCAAGGGACGGGAGACGGAACCTTTTCACCAGAAAAAACCTTCTTCCCCTTTAAATTTAGAGGCAAGCAGGGGGTGCGGTCCAGGGAGCATGCGCTGCCCTGACTCCGGCCTCTACGGCGCCACACCTCAGTCCCCATTGACGCATCGACAATAGATTGAACATTGCCTATTGACACCAGTATTATTAAGGGGAGGTTGGTGGGACGTATGGAGGAAAAGGGACTAAGAGTATGTTAGTCACTACAGTGAGTAACTTATAATTACTCTTACATCCCGTCCCCTTTCCTCCATACTGCATGGGCGATTACAACTGAATGTAGCCCCAGGGTGGAGAGGAGACCATCCTTAAGCAAATAGGTTCCTGAGAACCGCTTGTCTGAACGCCGCGTCAGATCAAGAGCCAGCATCCAAACAGTAATACTTGCAGAAAGCCGAGGGAGTGGCCCAAGTGGCTGCCCTGCTTATGATTTGCCAAGGGACATGGCACTGGAATGCGATGGCTGTTGCCTTGGCCCCGACTGCATGGCGTGCATGTTGGCCGGAAGCGGCTTGTGCTGGCCCTCGTACGCTTCTTTGATGGCAGAGACCGTCCAGCGTCATATGGAGGCCTTGGAGGCCTGATAGCATGGCCTTGAGCCTCCGAAAGTGGCGAACAAGGCGTCCGATTTGCAAAAGCCCTTGGTCCTGTCCAGGTAAAATTTCAGGGCACGCCTGACATCCTGGCAGTGCAGCACTCTCTATGCTTTGTCCATGGGACCGGTAAAAAAACATAGGAAGGACTATTTCCTCCTTCAAGTGGAAGGCAGACGGCACCTTGGGCAGAAATGCCAAGTGTGTCTGCAGGACTACCTTGTCCTTGTGAAAGGTAGTATATGGTTCTGAGGCGACCAGCGCCTGCTTTTCGCTGACTCTGCGGGCCAAGGTGAGGCCGACCAGTAGGGCCGTCTTGATGGTGACCAGCCTGATGTCCGCAGACACCATTGGCTCGAACGGTTTGTGCCTCAGGACGGCCAAGACTATGTTGAGGTCCCACACCGGGTGCGGCCTCTTGATGGGCGGGTAGAGCCTCGTGAGCCCCATCAAATGTTTCTTGATCATAGGATTGGAGGAGGAGAAGATCCCCCTCCTCCGAGATCCTGTAAACTCCGATGGCTGCAAGGTATGTACGGCAAGTGTCAACCTGCACGCCAGAGGGGGCAAGGTGCACTGAGAAGAAGAGCACGTCGTCCAAAGTACATGCCAGGGGATTGATCCCTTTGGAGTCTGCCCAATGGCAAAATCTGGTCCATTTGATTTTATACTGGGCCCTGCTAGCCTTGCTCCTTGTGCCCTGTATGATTTCGAGATTAGCCTGTGAGAGGCTGAGGTGCCGCAGCGTTACCTGCTCAGGAACCAGGCTGTGAGGGCTAGTTTATGTGGCACGGGGTGGATGACCCTGCTCCCCTTCTGTGCCAGATGATGTGCTGGGCCCGTCGGGAGGTGAATCAGGGGCATCTCCGAAAGGCTGAGCAGCTCCAAAAACCATGGCCTGCCCGGCCACCATGGAGCTATTAGAATGATGTTGAGTTGGTGAAACTCCTTGATCTTGCAAATTACTCTGTGAAACGGCATGGGCTGGAAGGCGTAAGCCCTCATGCCGTTGGGCTGGAAGGCGTAATGCGTCACCCAGGGAGTCGGGGCCCTGTCCCTGCCAGGAGGCAAACTGAGGGCACTTCTTGTTGTGGCAGGTGGCAAAGAGATCCACCTGGGGATGAACCCACCTGTTGAAGATCTCCTGAATAACGAGGTTGTTTAGCTGCCACTGGTAATTGTCTGCTCCCAGCCTGCTGAGCCTGTTCGCCTCCAGGTTGGATTCCCCCGGGAGGTGGACTGCCGTGAGGTAGATGTCGTTTTCCAGGGCCCACTCCCACATGCCGATTGCCAGTCTGCACAGAGGAGGGGATCTGGTGCCTCCCTGCTTGTTGACATAGTACATGATGGTCGAGTTGTCTGTCTGGATGAGGACAACCTTGCCCCTGAGAAGTGGTAGGAATGCCCTGAGCGTTAGCCAGATGGCATTCAGCTCTAGCCAATTGATGTGGTATTCCTGCTCCTGTCGAGTCCAGGTGCTGTGGACCGAGAGATGGTTGTTAGGGAGAATTCTCTGTTTAGGCTGAATTTCCCTACCTAGTGAGTCCCCCAGCAGCTTTGCTGGATTTCTGGGGTTTAATTTTTTTCTCCTGCCAAGAGTGAGACTCTTTTACCCTCACTCTTGGACATGTTGAGGTGTGTTATCTTGGACAAACCTTGTGTTGAATGGGCTATGGGGTCTTTTACTCCATAGGGCCTCATGTATTTTTGTGATGTGGGTCACACAGCACCCTCTGTGCCGTGACCCAGGGGTGTCCTAGGGACTCCCCAACATAGACTCCATACCCTGGGACTGACTACTGTCTCCCAGGGCATGTAAAGTCACCAAAGACTTTGCTAGTCTTGAATCCTGAACAGAACCAGTACAAACCATCATATTGTGGACGTACTGGCTGGGGCAATTCGATTGCCCCAGGGTCTGTTAGTCGAGGGGGCACGTCTCCGTCCCCCCTGATCGAGTTTTGGCTGGTGGCAGTGGAAACTACTTTTTATATTCGACCGCGAATATTTCCCTATGGGATTTCCCATTGTTTTAGGCTAACACATTTAATTATTTATTTACGGTAGCCTTAAACATACCGCCGGTTTATATATTTATTTTTATAACTCCGGTTGGGACTTTTTGCCAAAACTTGATTCTAAAATGGCGTTGGTGTTCGCCTCTGTAACTCTGACCCAAAGTGGAGCCCTTTGTTCCACTTTTGGCGGGCTTCTCCACAGAAGCCCTCCAAAGTGGTGCCACTCTGTCTGGGATACTTAGGAGGGGTGGAGGGGGATTTAGGCACCCTGGACTGAGTTACCTTGGTAACTCAAGTCGCACTCCGTCCTGATTGGCCCAAGTGGTGAGCCGCCCGGCTCACCACTTAGCATGTTTGAGTGACAGCTAGGCTGGGTGAATGGGGGCTTGCTGCATAAAAGCAGGGCTTTGGGGACTGGGACTTCAGAAGTCGCCACAGGACCAAGAATCCGACGAGGGAAGAGCTGAGCCGACCTGCTTCGACGACACCACCCGGTGGAGCCCTGCTGAACCGTCTCACCACTTCTTCCCGACGACCGAGGAGAACTCTTAACGGAGTGGCTCCTTCCCTTAACTGGTGGGGACAACCAGTTTTCGCCTTCTTTCCGTTCTTTGAGGTATCTCGTGGCCGCCTTGCCTGTGCCAAGCACCCCGGCAACCGGAATACCACACTTTACCCCCCTACCGCGAAAGTCGGTACCAACCCTTTAACCGGAGGACTCCGCGGCTGGTTTCTTCCCGGGCAGTGCAACGACCCTCCTCTTCTGCTCTTCAGCGAGAACTTCTTCTCCCCTGACCGACGTCGAGCCCTGCTGCCACTGCCTGGAACAACTGCCACCGCTGGAGGATCCTTTCCGCTTAAGGTACTGTGTTCCGCCTGGCTTCCCTTGCCACCGACTGTACGGGGTAGATTTAGTCCCCGGCTTTCGAACCTGGGAGTGCCTGGGACACTTTGGCTAAAACTTTCTGAGCCACTCTAAAACTCTTTTTGACTCTTTGCAAGACTTGAATCTCTAACTAACAGTGTGATCTTGGGCACCTTTTCGCTCCGGCTACTCTAAGAGTGGGCCCTGCCTAGTGACTTTTGCTCACCTGTGACTTTGTGCTTCTTTAAGCCTATTGCAAGTGTTCTGGACCTTAGAGTGGTGTGTTTAACCTATTTCTGCTTTTTCTCTCCCTTTCTTGGAAACTACTAGAGTGTCATCTAACGTTAAGCACTCACCTCTGTTTTAATTAAGTGGTGTTAACCTAGAGTTGTCTAGATAGGAGAAAGGATTGAATTTACTTTCATTATAACTGTGTTGAAGTGTTTTTACCATATTCGTTGCTAGAGTGTTTTTACTTATGTGTGTTTTTAAATAAATAACAATATTCTTTTGAAACCAAGCTCTGGTCAGTGTTTGCTTGTGCTATTGTGTTTTGGTACATATTGTGTATACTTTGCATACTGCCTAACTCTTCTTGAGAGAAGTCTGACTGCTCAGCCACAGCTACCAGGTAAATCTGGGTGGTACAGACTGCTACCAAAGGGGTTTACTGCTCTACCTGTAGTCTTAAATCTTTTGCAGTGTTCCCCAAGGGAACTGCACAGGTTTCTGCCTAACACTGGTGTACAGCGGTGGGATTTGTATTGAGTATACACTTTATTGTGCTTTAGATACCTTAGTGCAACTAACCACAAAGCTTAGCACTGAAAAAGTAAAACCTCTAACATGTCAGTTATAGAAAGCTATAGTCAAGAGTCCCTTGCAGCCAAAACTGCTGATTGTTTAAGAGTGCTCTGTAAACATAAGGATCTCCTGACTAAGGGCAAGAAAATGGAGCTGATTGAAAGATTGTTAGCTAACCAAAGTCTGGGTGATGGTTCAGAGGAACCCACCACTCCAGCAACTGTAGATGACAGTGTTGAAGTTAACATGGAGCAAAATGTTGATGGTTCTGAGGAAGAGTCAGAAGAGGAGGGTGAGGCTGTTGTAACTGTCCCCCCTAGGCCTCTGCCTGCTCTACCTGCTGTGCCTACTGGACCTTTACCAGGTCCCACATTTAGTCCTCAGTACTTTGAACTGGAGAAAATGAAGCTAGAATTGGAGTATAAGAAACTTAATGCTCAAACTGACAAAGAACTAAGGCTAAGGGAAATGGAGCTCAAGTATGACTTAGAAATGAAGAAATTATCTGTTGAGAATGTTTCTCTCTCTGGCTCCTCTAGAAGTTCCAGTCCTAAAAGACCCCGGATGCCTAAAGAATTGGTTGGTATGTATGAGCCTAAGTTGGATGTGTTGGATTGGTTGTCTCTGTTTGAATATAATCATGGGCTCCAGAACATCACAGGAAATGACTTACTCACCTGGTTGTTCTCTAGGCTTCCCCCTGTTGCAACTGATGTGGTAATGGAGATGGGGGAGGAGGATAGGAAGGACTATGAATGTGTGAAACTAGCTTTGATAGCTAGGTTTGGGAAGACCCCTTCCCAGTATCTTAAGAGGTTTAGGAACCTCAAAAAGCATGATGGTACCCCTTGGGCTACCTGGGTGAGTGAATGTTTGAAAAACTTAGAGGGATGGATTAAGGGTTACAAGGTGAACACTTATGAAGGTATGAAGAATTTGTTTATGTTGGAGACTATTTATGATGCCTGCTCTCCTGAGCTCAGACAACACTTGGCTGATTCCAGGGAATTAGATTCCCGGAAACTAGCTAAGGCTGCTGACTTGTGGGTTGCCAACAGGGCCACTCACAAGGATTCTGGGGTAACTCAGAAGAAGGATGGGGAGAAACAGCCTAAAAAAGACTCCAAAGAGAATTCTAATAATTCCTATCCCAAAGAGGGCCCCAACCCACAAAATAACCAGGGTAAGCCACATGGGAAACCTAGTCAGGCTACTGTACCTTCTGGCCACAAGCCAGAAGGAGGTCAGAACAAGCCACCCTTCCAGAGAGCATTTGGACAATGCTATGTCTGTCAGGGTACTGACCATATCAAAGGAGATCCCAAGTGCAAGGGTAAACCTGCAGGGATCAGCACAGTCTCCTTAGCCTTCACTCCTGAGGATGAAGTACAGGTGGCTAGTGCCCACTTTGAACTCTTTGCTGAAGAACCCTTGGGTCTTCAAGCAACTGTAAACTTAGAGCCTATGGGTCTGGTTAGTCCCCAGAATAGGGTTGTGTATAACTCCCTACCTGTTAACTCTAAGGTGTATTATGTGGACAGTGTTCTTGTCAATGGCCAGGATACTCCTGCCAGGAGAGACACTGGGGCCAGCAGAACAGTAGTGGATGAAAGCTTCTTTCAACCTGAGGATGTGGCCAAAGCACCCAAAGGTCCCACTAAAATGTCTGGAGGCCCTGCCCAAATGGTTCCTATTCTACCAGCCCTCATTCAGTGTAACAACATGACAGTGAGGATCCCTGTCAGTGTTCAGACTGAGGTACCTGGGAAGGTCCTGTTGGGGAATGACCTAAGAACTCTAGGAGTAGTGTCACATACCCCCAGGCCTCCCAGTATGGAGAAGCAGAACTTAACCAAATTGGCTAGACAGGCTACCTTGAAGGACCCTTCTAAGCCTGTGGGACCCTCTACTGAGAACCCCACTACAAGCCCTGGTGTTAGTAAGTTGACCTCTAACCCAGGCACATTTCAGGATAGTATGCTAGGAACATGGGCGCCCCAACCAAGCTCCATCATTGTTCCCCTAGTCTCAGAGTCTCTGACTCCCCCTGCTTCTGAGGAAGAGGTGGATAGACCAACTAGGCCCCTATCTGGACCTGAGAGAACTGGTAATTCTCAGTGCTGGTGGAAAACCAGAAAAGAAAAGTCTAAGGCCAAAAACCTTCAGACTGTTGGACCTTCTACTGAAGACCCCAACTCAAATCCTAATATTAGGGGGGAAACTCCTAAAATAGGTAAGGGTAGATCTAAGAGGAAGGGGAAGCAGGTACATTGCCTAACCCCAACCCCTCCAACCAAGAGGCCTAAGACCCAACCTGCTCCCACAAGAGAGGTGGTGAGGAACCTTGGAGGCCCCTCTAGATCTAAGGGAATCCTTTATCAGGACCCCTTCAAAAAGCCTAACATAGGTTCAGGAGTTGTACCAACTTCTGAGGGACTGGTCAACCAGATCCCCTATAACAAAAAGACTGATGTTCCTCAAAGGGTTTGTAGGTCCGTTAGCTTGCAAAAGAAAACCTTTGAGTTCTCCATTGAACATAGGTCAAGGTGTCACCATCAAAATGCTGATGGACTCTCTAGGATGTATATCATCGACTAGAGGTATGAGGTTCATCCAGGAGTGGATTAAATCCTCCTGTCCCTTAGTCTGGGGGGGGCGAGTGTTAGGGAGAATTCTCTGTTTAGGCTGAATTTCCCTACCTAGTGAGTCCCCCAGCAGCTTTGCTGGATTTCTGGGGTTTAATTTTTTTCTCCTGCCAAGAGTGAGACTCTTTTACCCTCACTCTTGGACATGTTGAGGTGTGTTATCTTGGACAAACCTTGTGTTGAATGGGCTATGGGGTCTTTTACTCCATAGGGCCTCATGTATTTTTGTGATGTGGGTCACACAGCACCCTCTGTGCCGTGACCCAGGGGTGTCCTAGGGACTCCCCAACATAGACTCCATACCCTGGGACTGACTACTGTCTCCCAGGGCATGTAAAGTCACCAAAGACTTTGCTAGTCTTGAATCCTGAACAGAACCAGTACAAACCATCATATTGTGGACGTACTGGCTGGGGCAATTCGATTGCCCCAGGGTCTGTTAGTCGAGGGGGCACGTCTCCGTCCCCCCTGATCGAGTTTTGGCTGGTGGCAGTGGAAACTACTTTTTATATTCGACCGCGAATATTTCCCTATGGGATTTCCCATTGTTTTAGGCTAACACATTTAATTATTTATTTACGGTAGCCTTAAACATACCGCCGGTTTATATATTTATTTTTATAACTCCGGTTGGGACTTTTTGCCAAAACTTGATTCTAAAATGGCGTTGGTGTTCGCCTCTGTAACTCTGACCCAAAGTGGAGCCCTTTGTTCCACTTTTGGCGGGCTTCTCCACAGAAGCCCTCCAAAGTGGTGCCACTCTGTCTGGGATACTTAGGAGGGGTGGAGGGGGATTTAGGCACCCTGGACTGAGTTACCTTGGTAACTCAAGTCGCACTCCGTCCTGATTGGCCCAAGTGGTGAGCCGCCCGGCTCACCACTTAGCATGTTTGAGTGACAGCTAGGCTGGGTGAATGGGGGCTTGCTGCATAAAAGCAGGGCTTTGGGGACTGGGACTTCAGAAGTCGCCACAGGACCAAGAATCCGACGAGGGAAGAGCTGAGCCGACCTGCTTCGACGACACCACCCGGTGGAGCCCTGCTGAACCGTCTCACCACTTCTTCCCGACGACCGAGGAGAACTCTTAACGGAGTGGCTCCTTCCCTTAACTGGTGGGGACAACCAGTTTTCGCCTTCTTTCCGTTCTTTGAGGTATCTCGTGGCCGCCTTGCCTGTGCCAAGCACCCCGGCAACCGGAATACCACACTTTACCCCCCTACCGCGAAAGTCGGTACCAACCCTTTAACCGGAGGACTCCGCGGCTGGTTTCTTCCCGGGCAGTGCAACGACCCTCCTCTTCTGCTCTTCAGCGAGAACTTCTTCTCCCCTGACCGACGTCGAGCCCTGCTGCCACTGCCTGGAACAACTGCCACCGCTGGAGGATCCTTTCCGCTTAAGGTACTGTGTTCCGCCTGGCTTCCCTTGCCACCGACTGTACGGGGTAGATTTAGTCCCCGGCTTTCGAACCTGGGAGTGCCTGGGACACTTTGGCTAAAACTTTCTGAGCCACTCTAAAACTCTTTTTGACTCTTTGCAAGACTTGAATCTCTAACTAACAGTGTGATCTTGGGCACCTTTTCGCTCCGGCTACTCTAAGAGTGGGCCCTGCCTAGTGACTTTTGCTCACCTGTGACTTTGTGCTTCTTTAAGCCTATTGCAAGTGTTCTG
Source organism: Ambystoma mexicanum (assembly GCF_040938575.1). Lineage (NCBI taxonomy): Eukaryota > Metazoa > Chordata > Amphibia > Caudata > Ambystomatidae > Ambystoma > Ambystoma mexicanum. Next base: position 1,347,535,165 of record NC_090930.1, read on the forward strand.
GACCTTAGAGTGGTGTGTTTAACCTATTTCTGCTTTTTCTCTCCCTTTCTTGGAAACTACTAGAGTGTCATCTAACGTTAAGCACTCACCTCTGTTTTAATTAAGTGGTGTTAACCTAGAGTTGTCTAGATAGGAGAAAGGATTGAATTTACTTTCATTATAACTGTGTTGAAGTGTTTTTACCATATTCGTTGCTAGAGTGTTTTTACTTATGTGTGTTTTTAAATAAATAACAATATTCTTTTGAAACCAAGCTCTGGTCAGTGTTTGCTTGTGCTATTGTGTTTTGGTACATATTGTGTATACTTTGCATACTGCCTAACTCTTCTTGAGAGAAGTCTGACTGCTCAGCCACAGCTACCAGGTAAATCTGGGTGGTACAGACTGCTACCAAAGGGGTTTACTGCTCTACCTGTAGTCTTAAATCTTTTGCAGTGTTCCCCAAGGGAACTGCACAGGTTTCTGCCTAACAATGGTCCAGGGTGGCTCCCCAGCCCTCGAGCAAGGAGTCCGTGGTGACGGTGGCCTGCGGGGTGGGCGGCCGGAAGGGCTTGCCCCTCTGTAAGTTGCAGTCCCTGGACTACCATTTTAGGTCCGAATGGAGAGATGGAGGAACACTGATCATCTCGGATTGAGAGCCCCGCTCTTGGTTCCATGAGGCCGCGAAGTGCAGCTGAATCCTCCTCATCCTCAATCTCGTGTGCGGAATGGCTAATAGGACCGCCGCCAATAGACCCAGGAGATGTTGGTACCACCATGCAGAGGTCACCTCTCTGCTGAGGAAGTGGGTGGTGGCCCTCTTGATGGCCGAGATCTTGTCCTCCAACGGAAATAACTTCTCGAACCACGTGTCCCAGATGAGGCCCAAGAATGTCAGTCTGCGTGGGCTGCAGCTGTGATTTCTTGAGATTGAGCGAGAAGCCCAGATCGTGCAGTGTGTTCATAAGGGCATGGGAAGAGTGGAGAACCGCTTCCTGAGATGTAGCCCTGACGAGCCAGTCGTCTAGGTATGGGCAGATGTGGAGGCCCTGCGCTCTGAGGAGGGCCGCCACTGTATTCATTAGCCTGGTAAAGACCCTGGGGGCTGAGTTGAGGCCAAAAGGAAGGACCTTGTATTGGAAATGGTAGCTCATGATCCTGAACTGTAGGAAAGAACGATGGGGCTGCCAAATTGGGACGTGTAGGTACGTGTCCTTCAGATACAGAGAGCACATCCATTCTCCCTGCACAATGTTTTCGCTATAAAAGCCGGCGTAACCATCTTGAATTTTTGCAGGAGTAAGGAGAGGTTGAGGGTGGAAAGGTCCAGCACAACTCTCAGGCCCGCCTGGTTCTTCTTCTGAATGGTGAAAATCCTGGAGTAAAAGCCCACGAGCGATCGGACCTCTGCCAAAAGAGTTGCTGTCCCAACCTGTGGGAGGGGAGGAGGGGGGATAGGCTGGGATAGGGAGGTGGTACTCCGAGATACTATGGAGAGGATCCAGGGGTCAGCAAAATTCTGGCACAAGAAATGTGCGTGGAGAGCAAGCCTGCCCCCCACTGGAGACTCGTGGACCCGAAGGGGTGTGTCATGCCTTCTTTCCCACTGAAGCTGTCGCGGAGGAAAGGGACTGGAAAAAGCTCTTACCCCCCACCCCTCTTTTTGTTGCTTGCGCCGGTTCTGAGACGGCGAGCGGTCCGGCTGCCAGGATCTGTTCCTGGAAGACGCGGAATCCTCTGTACGTATGACCCCTGTCGGAGCACTGCTGAGATTGGGTGTACGTGTAACGCTCACCTGATTCCCGTAGAGGCGCCGGTCTTGACTGGGCGTATACCCTATCTTCAAAGGTGATGTGTAACACACGGCTGGCTCTTTGGGCTGGACCTCTGTGCACTGTATGTCTGACTCGAAGGGTAAGATGTCTGCAGATAGAAAATATGGGATTAAGGAACTGGGTTATTGAATGTCTCTCTCTTCTTCCCTTTCTCTTCTCCTGTAGAACCCCAAAGGTTAACGCTCTCACCTTAGGTAAGTGAACGCCGTGCTCTCCATCTGCCTCGGGGCAGGGTGCTGTAACCAGTTTCTTCACTGGATAAGGGGAGCAGGCCTCTTGACTTCAGAGGACTGCTGTCCGTCGTTTACTGCACGAACGGTAAATTTCGAGTAATTCTAATGTCTTTAAAGTCTTTAGTAATGATGTTTCTTGTTTTGCAGGGTTCCGGCGATGGCGGATGACGGGCTGAAGTGAGATGAAGATGGAGCCCGTGTGATGAATAGAAGCACCTGGAAGCACGTAAGTAAGCGCTTGTTGTCTGCTTCACAATGCGCTCTAACTGTCTTTTTATTTTGCAGGTACAAGTTCGGAGCCGCTGCAGGGTGCCGGAATACCCACTGGGTTAGATGTGGAAAGGAGTAATGGCACGTGAGTATTAAAGTTCCCCAATGTCTTTAAACGCACCTTGTTTTGTCTTTCAGATGCGGGATGCAGCACCGAAGGCCTCCGGAGCGTGCGAAGAATTGGTAAGCTTTTGTCTTTCAGATGCCGGAATGCAGTGTGAAGACCTCCGGAGCGCACGAAGAGTAGGTAAGCCTTTGTCTTTCAGATGCCGGAATGCAGCGCGAGGCGTTGGTGACAGCCGATGGACCAGGTAAGTGAAGAGCTGTCACTGAAGACCGTAATGCTAACCTGTTCTTTCTTGTCTTTATAGGTGTTGCTGAAGACTGGATTCAGGATGGTAAGCCTTTTTCCTTAGGCCCAGGATCAGATGCAGAAGACACGATGAGCGTTCTGCTGCAGAGGATGCAGAATAACGCAAAGCAAGATTCATCCATCGGGTGTGGTTTAAATAGCCTCCTGTAGTGCTTAGGTGTCTCCTTCCACAGCCACGCCTAGGTAAGAAAAGAGTTCCTGCTTTCCAGAAGAGTTCCAGTGTTCTGAATCTAGGGAGTGGCTCCTGCCCCACCCAACAGGAAAAGTAGTTCCAAACAGAAGAGGATCAGAGGCTCAACTGGCAGGCAAGTAAGCAGCATGGTCTGCTGCAGGTAAGTCCACCCAAGCATTATGAGCCCGGCGCTTCCAGCGCTGGGACTGGGCATATTTATGAGCCTGGTGCCACTGGCGCCAGGACTGGGTCCAAAAGGTCCCAATTGGGACTGGTTGGCACTCGGAACCTGGGTTATGGATCTGCTTCCAAGGGAGTTGGGAAAACCCTGACCTTTTGGAAGCAGAGATCATGACAGTACGATTTGGGCATGGTCTTTGTCAGGATGGATAAAGACTTGGCCATTTGTGAGCTGTTTTTCTTTTGTCCAGCTATTCGTCCGTGGAGGAGTGGAAGAAGTCCCCCCCTCTCGAACGGTAGATCTAATATGCGTTCCTGGACGTCTGGGTTGAATTTCGTTGCCCAGAGCCAGGCTGTCCTTCTCATGTCCGTGGCGATACAGATGGCACGGCCAGAGGTGTCAATATGGGCCAAGGTGGATTCCATGAGGTCATTCGCCACCAGCTTGGCCTCACCCAGCCCCGCCTTAAAGCGTGATTGGCTCCGAGTGGGAAGCTCCGGGAGGAAGTCTGCAATTTCCCACCATAACCTCTGGTTGGCAGCAGCCAGCATGGCATCGGCGTTTGCTGGCATGGCCTCCTTGAGGATAACCCCCATCCGAGGTGACATCATAAGGCAGAGGAACCTTTCAAAGAACCCCTCCTCACTGGCCGAAGAGGTGGCAGGGGGTGCTGATGGGGTAGCTGCGTACCCTGCCATATGAACGTAGTGGGAAGCTGCCCTGTGCAAACGAGGGATAGGCTTAAGGCCACGTACCTGGTTGAGGCCAGTCCCACCTTGACACTCGTTCTTCGCCGAATTCCTGGAATGGCATCGGACGGGTGTCTCTGTCTGGCGCAGCAGCGATCTTGTCGAGCTGCCTGCAACGTGCCTGTGACGTGTTGCTCGGCCCAGCCTCCTCCAAGACTCTTGCATGTGGATGCCTAGGCCCGGTAGGTGTGGTACCCTCGACCCAGGGGTCGGTAGAGCTGCGTTTAGGCACCCCCGCAGATGTATTGCCGGTACTAGGGTGTAGCCCGTCTGCCATATTGCCGGTACAAGGGCAAAGCCCCTTGGATTACAATCCGGTACAAGAACCTTCCGGTCCCTCAACACTACCACCGGGAGGATCCAAGGATCCCTCGGCCCGAAGGCCGGTAGCTGCAGCAGCCTCGGTGCACGCGCTGTTATCAGAACCTGACGGGTCCCTCCCACGCGGGAGAGTCCCTGGGAAGTAGTCTCCTTTGCGGGGTGCGATGGAGAATATCAGCCCTACCTTGGGCTTGGCTCGATGCTTCACGAAGTTCTTGAGGTCCTCTGGAGGCGACTTCTGGAAGAGCTCCCTCCACCTCGCTTATCTGTCCTTCAGCGCTTTCGAGGACAGCGAGCCATACGCTGTACAAGCTTGCCAACCGTGGTCTGAGCCAAGGCAACGCAGGCAGAGGGCGTGGGTGTCTGAAGTTGGGAAGAGGCCGCTGCTGGATGGACACCCGCTGAACCCTGTGCAAGTCGACATGCGCCAGGGAGGAGCGTGACGCCTGAGGACCGAGTACCTGAATGATAAAAAGAAAAGAAAGACAAAGGGAAGTAGTATCAGCGCATGGAATTACACGGCCAAAGCCAAACCTTGGAGTGCTGGTGAATTCGGCCCGTTCTCGTCGACGCAGAAAACGGGACTGATGTGTAGTGCCAGGGGGCGGAGTCAGGGCAGGGCATGCTCCCTGGGCCGCACCCCTGCGCGCCTCACAATTTAAAGGAGAAGGTTTTTTCTGGTGAAAAAGGTTCAGTCTCCGGTCCCTTGGAAGGGACGCCCATGCAGATAGGAGGAAAGGGGATGGGACATAAGAGTATGTATTCGGATTATGGTATATCCTAATGCCCAGATATTTGAATGATTTGATGGCCACGTGAAACCTACCGTTGAATCGAATCAATGCTGGACCCCCCTGGACAGAGAATACTTCCTGTTGACTAAGAGCTGTTGACTCAGAGCCCACTGTAAATTCCATAGATATGCAGAATCTCCATGACTTTGTGGTTACACCTCTGCGGTTTCCCAATGACCTCTGCTGTCATTGTATGCTAATGAGCAAGTCATTAGCATACAATGAAACCTGTCTTACTGTCCCAACGGCACGAAACTCCCTTTGGTAGAGTGACATGCATCAGACAGATCAGCAGAGGTTTGATGTCCAAGATAACAAGCACTGGGGAGAAGGGGCAGCCCTGTCACGGACTGTGTTCAACTGGGTAGAAACGAGAAGTCACTCTGTTGACCTGGAATGCCACCAAAGGTTGTTTATATAACAGCCTGACCAACTGCAGAAAAGTGGGTCCGAAACCCATTCTGTTCAGCACTGCCCAGACAAATTAACTGTAGATCGAGTAGACTGCTTTCTCAATGTCAATTGCCATGACTACCAATGAGTCCAGGATACAGTCTGCTTTTTCCAAGGCGAGTTGCAGTCCATGAATATTCATGTGCATAGCTATCAGAACAAAACCATTTTGGTTTTGATGGATCAACGAGGGTAGAACCTTCATTTACCTCTGCACAAGGATTTTGGGCAATATCTCAGTACATATATGAAGAAACGAAACTGGCGATTTGAAGCACAGTCTTCTAGTGGCTTACCTTTTTTTAGGTATGAGGAGGATATTGGCCTGACAAAAATCAGGGTATAGTTCTCCCTCATCTCTGCAACCCTGAAACATTGAGAGCATCAGTTTGGACATCTCACTTAATTTTTCCAAAGCTCCACAGGGAATTCGTTGGGTCTGGGAGACTTACCCAATGGGAGCGACACGATTGTCGCTGCTACCTCGTTTTTCGTAATGTCTGCTTCAAGAGCACAGCTCTGCTGTTCTATAATACCAGTCTGGGGGATCTCCTCCAAGAGATACAAGCATACTGGTTTGACCCGGTCCCAGGGGATTTTACATAGCTGCACATAACAATTTACAAAAGCCCGTCAGATTTTGCTATGATGGGTAACCATGTCGCCTTTACTGGTTTTATTCCTCGCACATATCTCGAGGATGCATCGCATTTTACCAACCAGGCCAACAGTTTCTCAGCCTTATCGCCAGCTCTGTATATACTGGTGCAGGACTCCAAGTATGATTGTCATGCAGTGTCCACTGCGCAAGTACGGTATGATTCCCACGTTTGCATAAACAATCTTTGTGTCCCCTTGAAGTGATCAGCAAAACTCCCTTTCAAGCCTATTCAGCTCTAACACGAAATTAGCGAACTCTGGCCAGAAGGACTGAAATGGATTCCCAGCAGAGCACTGTTTTATGGCCCTCCCAAAGTACCCAGGGATCATCCACAGATGTAGAGTTCAATTCAAAATACTCCTTTGTCTGCACATTTTTCCATTACGTCCAGGAACCCCAGGAAATAGGATTTTAGCTGCTAGGAGAACTGACTAGGTTTTGGCTCCCTACCCACAGAAATCAGCAGTGGGGCATGGTCGGATATGACTTTTGTTTTAGGAGCTGTGTGTCGGAGACCCACAACAGATCAGTGTTCGGTATGAAGAAATAGTATGGTCACGGCAGGGAGAGGTGTGCCCTGGAGTGAAAGGAATAACCCTGCTGTCGGGAGTGAGACGCACGCCATACGTCCACCAGGACAATCGCATTCACAAAGGTGCTGACATTTGGAGTCTGGGAACCTATCTTCAGTCCAATCCATGACCTAATGAAAAACTTACACTATAATCCATAAATCAGCTTAGTGCTTTATTAGCAGCCCCTGGAGTTCATGCAGTAGATCAGTGCTTGGTGGAGGGAGGCATAAACATTCAACAGCTCCATTGTTTCTCACCAGAGCAGGTCAACGAGCAGTAAATATCTCCCCCTGACATCATCGATCACTGATTTAATCACAAACTGTGTGTGCTTTTGAATCAGAATCATTAGCCCCCTGTGCCTCTAGTGAAACCCGCATGCACACTCTTCTCACAGTTGGTTTTCTTGAAGAACATACATTCATGCCCCATTAAGTGTGTTTCGTGTAGAAACACTAATGTTGGCTTGTGTATATCGAGAAGTTGTAGTACTATGCCCCTTTTACATTTTATCGCAGAGACCATTAACATTCCAGGGCAGGCAGACAAACTTATTTTCAGCTTTATTACTCATTAAGCCAGTTCAAAAGTATATTAAAAAGTGACCATAGCTTTGTATCCTCGGGTATACCTCTTTTTGATTTAAAACTTTCTGATTGTCAAACTATACAGCAACAGAGAACAAAATTGAGTACAATGTAGTTCTCTGCAAAGCAATGCAAATCGCAACATAAAATGTACCGAGAACAAGTCAATAAAGTCGATAAAATATCAGAAAATTTGAAAAACAAATAACGGTATTTCAACTTCAATCATACAACAGATTTTAAATGTATAATTAGATTCGAAAGTAAAAAACTATCCAAAAAAACCAAAAAATAATCCTGAAAATTATTGCGGACAATCGCATAGGTAAAATCTAACAACACAATTATCCCAACCGAGCCAGAGTCATCCATAGAAGTCATTAAAGGACATCCACATATCTTCATATGCATCAAAGGAATATATGTGATCACTGCGCAGCCCGTAAACCACACTGACTTAAATGTAGGCGCCAATTACAGTACGGTGCAGTGGTCAGATAGATCACTTTTACCCACTTGCTCCGCAATACTTCAACCCCCACCCCACTTACCTATACTGCAGCGCACTTCTGTGTGTGCCGCTGACTGACCTGTACCCCTGTTGTGTCAGTTCCTTCCACTTACACGGGGCGGTGCTGACGCCGCTGGGTCCTTTATGAAAAAATGTGTTCTTCTGTCCTATCCCCCGCAAACCCCGCTCCACTTGGGAGAAGTAATGGGAGTCAGAATTTTCTAAAATGTTGACAGCGCAGTCAGCATTTTAGAGTCGCAGTGATGGGCCGGTTCCTATCAAAGCAATCTTTTTTTCTTGTACCTCATTTTGCAGCTAGTAAAATATGTATGCAGTGATCGTGAATAAACACCCTCCACCTCCTACATCCTACGAAATTGGTGTATCTGTTGCCCAAATATTAACTGTTAAAAATGGTATCTGGGGCAAAGGACCAATGAGAGATCAACCGCCCTTCTAATGTGTGGCGTAAAAAATCTGAAGTAATAGGTAAATTCTAATAAATGGCAGAGTGGTATGATCACCCTGCAGCTGTTACGGCTTTACAGTGAGGGCCTTGGTCATTTGAGCTTCTCCTATCCCAGAATTGCCTAGATGAACACCATCACGTGGGAGCTGGGGGAGGCGCAGAGGGTTGGGTACATAGATATTGCTTACTTGCCTTCGATTCAGTGGTGTGGCTTCCATGGTGGGGGGAGACTTCCCCATGCTTAGCGTCCATTTCAAGCATTGGCAATCCATCACCTGACCCAATTGCACCTGCAACCAATCCCAAGGTGGTTTCGGTCGCGAAAAATACCGATCGGCCCTAGTTGTAAATTTTCCAATTCACTGGGTAGCGCAGGGCATATTTGATGTCCATGGCAAGCAGCTTTTTCCTAATGGTGTCAACGGCCTGACTTTTTGGACCAAGCAAGTGAAGCCTGGAAATATTGTGACCCTGGTCCCTTGCCACTCAAGAACTCCCTTCCTCCTTGTAGCCTGTAGGATGGTGTCTCAACCTCTGTAATTTAGGATGGCTTTGACTGCCTCGGCGCCGAGGGTTTCATCGGAGCCGGAGCCACGAGTGCACCTCTCGACGGACATGGCGCCGATGTCTTCGAAGAAGACCTCACAGGCTCCGACAGTCTCGAGGGCGTTGAGGACCGGGACCTGGAGCAGGCATGGCTAGAGCGATCCACCTTGTCCGATCGAGAGCTCGAAGGTTCTTGAGGATCGCGCCGACCACCCAAGCCCGAAGGCGTGCGAGTGGTGGCTCTATCACGGTCACGGCCGGCTTCTCTCAAAGGCGCGGACGGACCGGAGCCCTGTGATTCAAAAATCACCAACATTTTCTTGCGAAATGCCTCCCATTCCGAAGGAGTAGAGTGTTTGCTGGGACAAGCAACCCACCGAAGGGCGGAGTCCTCGGACGAGTACGGGGAAGGCGATCAGTGATGGCACTTCCGCGAGTGCCTCGAAGAGGCAGAGGAATGGCTGGACCCACTCTGGGACCGAGACCCCCTGGACTTATGCCGACAATGCAGAGAGTCGCCCCTCGAATCGTCGGTCGAAAGCCCAGCGGATTTAGACTTTCGGGGCTTAGAAACCCTACCGACAGAAAGCTTCTGCTTCCGCTCCCGCAAGGCCTTCGATGTGAACGACTGGCAATCGACCCAATCATCCGTGGCATGGTCCTCACCAAGGCACCAGAGGCAAGCGTCGTGCGGGTCTGTAAGCGACGTCTTGGAACCGCAGTCCCGACACTTCTTGAAACCCGGCCGCGGGGTAGAAGAAGACGAAGACATGATGATCTTCACAAATGGACAGGTTCGAAGAACCGATAGAGAAATAACTCAGAAGAACCGAGGCTCGCCGAGATCTCCACACCAAAAACGTTCCCGGAAAAAACTGAACTGAGGCTACGGGCGTCGTGCGTCCTACTTATAACATCCGGTGACGTCAGCTCGACGGAGGCCCTCAAGGACAGCGTATAGAAGTCATTGACGCAGAAAATGTTCTGAAGCAGCACAGCTGTGGTGATTCCCTGTCATAGATATGGAAAACGTCGGAGGACCCAATCCCCTCGAAATTGATGTTACAGGAGACACATGCTCAGGAGAAAGTAAAAACCTCCTTTGCTCATAACTGGTACCCTCTAAGATATTATACAGAATATTCCACACAGGCCAGAGGCGTCCTTACTCTTGTCCACCCCTCGTTGGGTTTCCGGTTTACTAATATAAGGGTGGACCCACTGGGTCAAAATGTGCTGGTGTGGGGGGAAGTAGTTGGCCATCCGATTGTATTGTCAATACTTTACAGCCCCAATTTGGATGATCCAGAGTTCTACCATACAATCGCCGAAATGCTGATTCCACTATTGGGACCTGGGTGATATGGATTGGGGGTGGTTTAATACCATTCTAAATATGAAATTGGACCGGTCCTCGGATGCTCCACGGGCGCTCACGAGAGCGACAACACTACATCAAATCTTACTGCAGCTCCCCCCTCACAGACATATGGCGAACACTTCACCCACACAGCAAAGAATTTACTTATTATAACTCAGTCCATGACTCGGAGTCGGTATAGACTTTTGGTTATTAACTCCCCTGATCGCCAATATGATTCAGAATTATATCATCCTTCCACGCACATTGTCCGACCATTCTCCAGTCTCCTTGCCCTTGAAATGTCTGACTCTCCAGGACATGCCCCGTGATGGAGGATGACTTCCGCTCTCCTAAGAGACCCAGTGTGACCAAAACCCTACATGTTGAAATCACTGAATTCTTTGCCATTAATGTTGGATCGGTCCGTACCCATAGTGTTTTCAGCTATTTGTGAATTCCACAAATTAGCGGATGTAAAGACTGGTGGGGGGTGTCTGTACTTCTGCTCTCTATATGGTAGAGGAGAGGCACAGAAGACCCCAGCCAAGATTCTCTATAAGGTAGCAATGGACGAGCAATCAAGGCCTAGCTTCTCAGGAGGTGATGCGGGCTGGTTCTTAAGTACAGTGTAGTCCCCGAACCCCCATAAAGGAATGTCCACACACTGTATTACTGAAAACACAGTCTTTATATAATTAATATTCAAAGGTATGTACACGATCACAATAACGTACTTTGTGCTCAGAAGTCAATAATGATAAATATATACAATTCTAAAGTGGTACCACTAATGTTATCGAATCTCATTAAAGTGCATCAACTGTACGGTTAAAATGTCACACAGATTAATAACAAGGAAACCAGCAATAGAGATAGGCAGGAACGTAAGATGGTTGAAACAATAGGCAGAATGCTGACCCCTACCGCTAGGCACAGTTCTGTGTGGAGATCCCCCCCACCTAGGCAACCTGTAAATAAAAGATATATAGCACAAGCCCAGTCCATATGTTCTATAGTCTCACTTCTTCCTATTAAGGTTTTACCCCCCCCAATGTACCTGGTGGAGTAGAGTTCTCCGACGATGTGCCGACCGATCCTTCTTGAGTGCCTCCCTTTCAGGCGGGAGCCACGGATCGTCGGGAGGTGTCGGGGAACTTGGCGTTCGGTGTCGGGGAATCGACGGCCCTTCTTGAGAGCCCTCCCTTTAAGGCGGGAGTCACGGGTCGAACGTCCGACGGTGAACAGGCAATGAAGTGGCAGCTTCGTTCCTAGCGGTGCTCGTCGATGACAGAGCGTTGGCGTCCTGCAAGGAAGAGGCGTGCGGGGCACCTCGGTGATGATAGTTCTGGACCGTAAAGAGATGATGAAGAACAGTGGCCCAGCAAGGGTGTCGAGTCTTCGGCGTCTCTGTGGTCCTTAGGTGGCGGGAAACCCACTGGTGGATGCTCCTCGACGCGTCGACTGTCGGGCCTTCTTCAGCGGGAGGCAAGCGGATGACGATGCAGACGAGAGCGCCCGATCATCAATGGAAGTTCTTAGGCAAACGGGAGCACGGCGGCTCCGGTCGGCGACGGCCGTCGTCGACAGTGGCGGACAACAGTCCGAGTGCTTCTCCTTGGAGTTCCGCAGCAGTCATCGTATCGGGTCGGCAGCCTGTCGAAGGTCTGTCTACCAGGGAGAGTTGGCAAAGATCAGCTGTGCACGATGGTCCCTCGTAGCTCGGGAAGAGGTCGCCTTACCAGGTCCTCTCTGGGTCAGTCCTTGGAAACACAGCAGCCTTCAGATTGCGAGGGAGAGCCACAGCACTCCTTCTCGTCCAGCGGGGGTTTCAAGGTCAAGCGTCAGTTACTCACTCCAGTTACTCGTCGTAGTGGACTTCAGCTTCTGAACATGATTCCTAGCAGTGAGAGGTCCCCAGATATACTGTTGATCTCCCATTCATTCCGCTCCAATCACGACTATGGGCATTCATGCAGGCAGGCAGCCAATCAGGCACACAAGGTATTCAGGCCATTCACTTCTCTCCAGACACTCACAACAAGTTATGTGTATTGGGACAAGTACCGAGCCATTCAACACTCCAAGCTGCATTCATACCTGTTTCGGGCAGGGTTGTCTCAGTCATTGTGTCAACCACCAGATACTAGACACCCACAACACAGAATGCATATTCGTCACACACTCTATTCACCCAGGTCCCACCCACAGGAGGTACCCACAACATACATCACCAGGAAGGCTCCAGCTAGTCTGGTCGGGCCTTCACAACAACACCATACATGGCATTTCCACCCAACAGCCAGTCAGGGGGAAGGGACAGAGTCAGGGCTTCCCAGGACTTTGGGAAAATAAGGTAATGGGTAAAAGAAAGCAAGAGGCCACCGGGGCCATCTTGTTTTCCATCAGGAATCAACTGATCCCAATGGCAGGGCTGGGGTATCCCAAAATGGAGGATACTCCGCACACCTGTCAATTTCAACATGGAGCTGCCACCAGCCCATACCTTGCTCTGCGGGCCACCCACAGGTGCCCAGAAACATACACTAGGGGCATAGGGTTGTACCCCCACCCATGGGTGCCATAAGAGTATCCGACGGGTCCGTTCACCAAACCAAAAGAAAGAGCTGCACCGCCAGGAGTCCCACATGAACTCCTGCGTGGAAAACACGACAGAACACACGATAAAAAGCAGTAAAGGACAAGGATACGGAGGCCCTGTCCCTCCGATGCATTTCCAGCATCACAGCGGACACAGAGGTTTTGTATATGGCTAACCCTAGCAGTGCACGACGATACAGAGAAGGTGATAAAGCTGGTAGATCACTGACGAATCTGGTAAAAGTTGTGAATCATCGTAACTATTACTGGGATTCAGGCCACGGATGGCACGGTAGAGACTAATGATAAAGACATTAATAACACATTCACACAATTCTACTCCACTCTATATTCTAATCGAAACGTGGTCACGGAGGAGGAACTCACCCAATATTGAATGACCGTGGGGCTCCCCACGCTTTCGACCGAAACCAGGCTCACTCTTGATCACCCTGTAACACAAGACGAGATCGTCAGTGCCATTCGGTCGTTAGCATCTGGGAAAACACCGGGTTTGGATGGCCTGGGGATCGAACTCTATAAGGAGTTCCATCAGGAGCTAGCTCCTATCCTATTAGAGGTGTGGGAGGAATCCATGGAACGAGGTACACTCCTGCAGTCAATGCGCGAGGCTATTACCACAGTGGTACTTAAACCACACCAACCCCCTCAAGATGTGGCCTCTTATAGGCCTCTGTCATTAATGAATACGGATGCTAAAATATTCGCGAAAATCCTGGCTTCAAAGCTGCACCCAATTGGTGCATCCGGATCAGTTGGGCTTTAACCCTACGAGGTCGACTGCTTTGAATTTACGTCGCTTATTCAGGGTGATGGCACAGGTGAGTAACCATGCAACAGCAGTGGTGGCCGCGCTTGACACCGAAAAGGCATTTGATTCTGTGTCATGGAATTATTTGTTCTTGGTGATGCGCTGTTTTGGGGTCGGCCCATACTTCTTGAGCTCTGCTTGACTACTGTATTCCAACCCAGGAGCAAAAGTCTTAACAAAGCAAACACTTTCAGCACTATTCTCTCTAGTTTGCTCTTACTATCGAACCCATGGCCGCGCTGGTTAGTAAGGTACATGGTCACAGAGGGATCAGAATAAGAAGTATAAGAATAAACGGCCCTCCCCAGATTATATCATTATATGCTGACGATACTCTCCTATATGTGCGTGACCCTGAACACAATCTCGCTCCTATAATGAATGATATTCATACATTGTGCCGCTATTCAGTTTATAGAATAAATGATGCCTAGTCGGAATTGTTCCCTATTACACCTATTACCACACAGCCATCTAACATAGGATGGTTTAAATGGTCACCAATACATTTCCAATACTTGGGCATCATGGTGTCGGGCGACCGAAAATCGTTGTACGCATACAATTATGAAACCTACTTGCAACAATTATCTACCAAGCCACTGCTATGGGCAAAACTTCCAATTTCACTTTATGGGCGGGTGGTGCTTCTGAAAATGGTGGTTTTCCCGAAATTATTATATTTCTTTGGTAATGTCCCTTTGTGACCGGGACTGTCCTTCACCAAGCTTAAATCATTATCCTCTGCGTTTGTCTGGGGGTCCGTAGTGGCAAGAATAAATTGGTAAAAACTGTCTGAACCCTATGCAAGTGGTGGTCTTGCTGCACCTGAGTTTTAACTATACAACCTGGCATCACATGCCTAATTTGCAAGATACTGGTATAACCCTGAAGACACAGCAACACATTTACCTCTGGAGAGATACGCGGCATGCTCCACAAACCTTTACTCAGTTATATTTAGTAAAAGACAAAGGGACTCGTGCACATTTGACCCTGTAAGCACTAACATCCGTGCATGGATGAAAATCTTTGGGAAGATTGGTGTAGAGGTGCCCTATAATCGGTGTTCCAACGCTTCAGTGTCTCCTACAAAACCTCTTTTACCATGTCCCAAAATCGTTTTGGCTAGTTTTCCCGAAGATACTTATCCAACAGGTCCCATTGCAGGTCTATAAATTAATTTGTGTTGTCCTTTAGCAAATTTTGATATGCTGTCCTAAGATACTGCAGCTGCACAGGATAGGTAGACTTGTGCAAAGAGGCCAGGTAGATATTTCTTTTAGCAATACGGCATTCTTTGTCAAATCATGGGGCATTCAACCTATTATTAATAGGTTTAGATGAACCATTATAAAACAGCCTCTACTGGCTGCATTATAGATAAGCAACAAAAGTTGATTAAAATACGTCCCTATTTCACAGTGACATTGGGCCTTCAGCAGATTAGTACGTAGAGCTATAATTTCCTCGCTTTGCAGCAAAGATATCCTCTCATGATGCTCAAATCTCTTCATGGGTAAACACTGCGTCTGTTTCAGGATTACTGAAATTCATTGGGCAATGTATTCCCCAGCTGTAACTAGAAAGGGCCATTACACTGGATCAAATGCTTTTTCAGCACCCAACAGCGCTGCTATTAAGGGAATGTCCAGGTCCGCTGCAGCTTCGTCTCGAACCATATGACGTAGACATGCCCGGTATAAAACCAGATTGTTCAGACTTGACTGAGCTATGCATTAGAGGTGCCAACCAAGCGGCTAAAGGTTTGGGCAGTATCTTATTACCAAGATTGATCAGCAAGATGGGCCTATAAGAAGCACACTCATCCGCCACCATAGGCAGAAGCACATGTAGTACCCTTTGGGAACACTACACAATTTCACTTTTGGTACAAACCTGTACTACACAGTAAAGTGGTAGCAGTGACTGAGCTGCCAGACTTATCTCAAGAGTAAAGTGAGCAGTACAAGAGGTTACACAAAGGGGCAGCAATCACAGTGGTTCTAACCAACACTTACTTAAGGTTTATTGGTAAAAGAATATACATTTATTTACACAGTCAGTTGGAAAACATTCCATTATTAAGAGCAGCACAATATCACAATCTAATATACTACAATACACAACCAATCAGTTTCTGAACAAGTTCAGCTCCCCTGAAGTGGGAGCAAAATGGCAATTCAGTTACTTTAAAATGGGTAAAAAGACAAGGTTAAAAGAATTAAAGCACAAATACTTTCAGAGGTAGGGCAAATAGTTTCAGTTCACTACAACCAGCAATTCAATAGGCCTGGGCCAAAGTCAATGGTTCAGAGTCTTGGATAGGATAGCACAGTTCTTGTAGTAAACGGTTAAGTCTTTGCCATGTTTTACTATTTAGAAGTAGTTGGTTTAGGGAAGGACAAGCCTTCGAAGTTGGAAAAGTTTCACAAATTTCCACCATGGCAGAAAGGATGTAGCTGAGGCAGTTGTTCCTGGAAGTTCCTGCAGATCTCGCTGTTTCTGAGCTTCAGTCGTGGGGACAAGAAGGAGGACATCGGGAGGTTCCTGCACTGCCCAGGAAAGAGGCCACAAGCTTGGCAAAATGTCGGTTTAAGGTGTGAGTGCCTTAAAGACCACAAACTGGTATCCTTCTCACTGGCTATCTGGTTTTCAACAGCACTCTGAAGAAGATTCGACCAGTATAGTGACGGTGTCCAGGTGACTTTTAAGTTGGTAGCTCCCACCAAACTCAAGGGAAGAAGTTAACCTTGAAGGGCTTCTCAATCGATGGAGTTTCAGGCAATTCGGACCTGCAGCAGGGCTTCACCGGTGGACCAGGAGTTGCAGCAGTCGTCTTCCTTCAGCTCGTCTTCGGTTCTTTCGTTCCAGTGGTCGACTCTGCTTTCCAAGTCCCAGAGGCCTGCTTTTAAACAGTTTTCCCCCATTCATTCCAGCCTGGCTGTCACTCACACAGCAGGGTGGCTGTCCTTACTGGACAGCCAGCCGGCCAATCACGCCAGAGTGCATTCAGGTCTCCTAGGAGACTAAGCACAGGGAGTTTCGGGCACCTCCCTCACATCCTGTCCACCCCAGACACTCAGGCGCCAGAGGAGGGCTTCAGCACTGAAGTCTGCCCAAGACCAATGAACAAAGGGACCAAACCTGGTTTGGCGCGCAGAGTTAAACACAAGAAGTACCTCTCCTAAAAGAAATGGTGAAAAAAGTTGACCAGAGTCTGTTTTTACAGATAGGTCTTGGGAGCCATATTGAAAAATATGGCTGCCCCGATTTTTAGGTACCGGTGTTAGCGGTCGGGAAAAATCATGGTAGTTTTTTCTAAACCACTGCCACCAGCCATTTCAAGAGGGAAAGGGTAACATTTGACTGTTACATGAGTGTTTAGACTCAGGGGATGCTAGGCAACCCCCTCCAGCACTCTATAGGAAGATGGTGTGTGCTGGGTCTGTACATTTAAAAAGACTAGTAAAGTCAATTTAACTTTACATGCTCTGGGAGATGGTAGTCAGTCCCAGAGAAGGTATTTAAACCTTGGGAAGTCTGGAAGACATCCCTGTGCCACTGCACTGATGGTGCTGTGTGACATACAAGAAAAAGATGATGCCTATGGAGTTGTTTTCAAACTCCATATCCAAAGAACACAAAACACATTGAAAATGAAAAGTTCAAAGTCCCAAAATATAGCAAAAGAGCTCGAGGGCTCTAAGGTAGAGGGAATTTAGCACTTGGGTGAGAATTCTCCTTAACAGTGACCACCGCTTCTCGCACCGTGCCAGAATGCATTCCGTCCTCTACAGCCTGCTGATACATAAACAGCAAATGAGGGACAAGGATGGCCAATAGGCTTTATAAAATTCAGTGGTAAGGCCATCCATCTGGTCCCGGGGCCCTTCCAGTCATGAGTAATTTAATAGCTCTGTGCACCTCCCCCTCAAAGATGGGATTGTTCAGCCACTCCCTCTCCTCAATCTCGAACAAGTACAGCACAGTCTGATCCAGGAACCAGTCTAGCTCTGACTGTTGCACACAGCTGTGTGATGAATATAGAGTAACACAAAACTCCCAAATTGTCTGGTCGATGACACTATCCGTATACCGCGCCACCCCATTCTTATCTTTAACAGCCATCACATGCGCTCTGGAGGACTCAACCTTCGACACACCGGCTAACAGCCTGCCCGGTCGCTGTTCCTCCCAGAAATGCTGCGCCGAAAGTCGCCTCTGCAAGAACTGTACCTCCATGTGCGCTGCATAGCGAAACCTAGCTAACTCTTTCTGCACCTTCGCCCCCTTCACCCGGCAGATATTGGTCTCACTATACGCCAATTCCCTTCTGATCGCAAGCAGGATGCCCGTCTCCTTCAAAATACATTCCCCCCGCACAACACATGTGAATGCCTCCCACGGTACTGCCTTCGACTGAACAGAAGTTGCATCGTCAAAGTTACTAACCACGCCTGTAAATATTTTGTGAAACACATGGTCTGACAACCCGTCATTCTTGAAGGTCCACACCAGCCTACTAGACAGATTCCCCAGAATCCCCATACTCATTACCACTGGCGCATGGTCCAATAATGTCTGTGCCACTATCTCACATTCACCAATCTACCCTGTGGTGGCAGCAGTAATCAGGGAGTAATCAAGCCGAGAGGCCGACTGGTGTACTGTAGACCGGTAAATTCCCAGCCGATACACACCCTCAACAGTTTCTGGGTTTACCGCGAGAATGATGCAGGCACCCCCTGCATTCTATCCTGCATCGGGTTTAGCACCTCGTTAAAATCCCCAGCCCATATTATAAAACCAGGTGAGAGTTTAGATAATTGCATCTCAATCCACTCCAAGGAGTCAATCTAGTCAGTGTTCGGACCATAATAGTTTTTTTTAAAAAAAAATAATTTGGATTTATTTTTCCAACAAAATAACATACAGACTTTGTGAATCACTTCCAATGATACATCATATTGTTCGCCTGTCCAAAACTCCCACCCCTCTCCCCCTAGCCTATTCCACTTGCTATGTCTACCTATGGTATGTATTGAAGTGCTTGAACTTTTAACGCTCACCTGATTCCCACGGAGGCGCAGGTCTGGCTTTGAGTGCTGATGCTTCTTCAATGGTGAAGCGCAGGACTCTGAAGATGGACAGGAAGGGCCCCTCTACTCTGGCTTCTCCGGCTCGCAGGAATATTCCCCTGTGCGTGAAAAGGGAGTATTACCTACTGACTGAGGTATGCTCAAGCCTCCCACTCTCTTCCAACCCTCCACGATACCCTTCCACGATTCCCCGTGAGGTCTCACCTTAGGGTCAGGAAGGATGTGCTCTCCATCCTGCTTCTGATGCAGGGGCGCGTTGAAACCCAGTTACTTCACTGGATTGAGGATTGATGGGAGTTCAGGTAAGCTTGACTATTCAGGTAAGGCTCTGTAAAAGTTCTGTTGCAAGTTCAAAAGTCCAAGCTTAATAATAATGTTCATTGTCTTTTTCCCCTTAGGGGCCGGGGTTCGGAATGCCGGAGATATGGCGCCGACCCGAAGTGAAACGTGCAGTTCCAGTAAATGACAGGCGAGTTCTGGATGAGCGCTCGGGTAATGTCTTTGCATTCGCTCATTCAATGTCTTTGTCTTTTTTCCCCATAAGGGCCGGGGTCCGGATGCCTGGAAGCGGCAAGACCCGAAATGAAATGGGAATGACCCAACAGGTAAGACTTAGAAGGAAACTGAGCTTTTCCTATTCCCTTCCTTCTCTCACCTTGTTCTTGTATTTTTCTCTCTAGGCTCTGGGAAGTGGCTGTGGATCCGGATGATCGCTGCTGAAGATGGTGGCGTCCAGGAAAGGTGAATGAAATGCAGCGCTGCAGCGATCGTAGCGAAATGCTTTTAAAATGATGTCTTCCTTTTCAGGATCGTCGGTGTGAAGTCTCTGTGGTGCTGATTTAGCAGGTAAGGTCTTTTGTCACCCTTTGCAGGTGACCCAGGATACTGACGGGCGTGGCTTAGGTCCAGATGCAGGAGCTGACACGGTGAGCGTCCAGCTGCGAGGAGCAGAACAACGCGAAGCGCGAGTTGCTGATCGGGTGTGGTTTAAATAGCTTTGGAAGAAGTTCCAAGTGTGTATCCTTCCTCCGATCAGGTATGTATCCTTCCCCGACCACAACCGGGTGGAAAGTAGTCCCACAGGTAAAGTAGTTCCATTCAGGCCTCAAGAGGGCCTGGATGTGGCAGCATGGTCTGCATCAGGTAAGTGCACATTAAAACACTTGAATGCATGTCTAGCTTTATGAGCCTGGCGCCTAAGGCGCCAGGACAGAGGTTCAACATGAGCCTGGCGCCTAAGGCGCCAGGACTGCGTCCAAAGGGCCCCAGCTTGGGCCCGCTGGCACTCCCCTGGGGGAAATGATGCCTGCCTCTGGGTTGCTGGGTCGGACCTGGCTCCTTGGAGGTAGGCATCATGACAGTACCCCCCCTCAAGGCCCCTCCCAAGGTTCTTCCCTCCGGGGGTTTTGTCTTGTTCGGAAATCTCCGGTGAAACCTTTGTACTAATCGAGGTGCGTGGACATGTTTACTAGGCTCCCACGATCTCTCTTGAGGTCCATATCCCTTCCAGTCAACAAGATGGAAAAGTTTCGACTTTACCACCTTGGAGTCTAAAATGTCTTTAACCTCGAATTCTAATTACCCTTCAATTTGAACTGGATCTGGAGGCTTGGACAATCGGGTTCCTGGTTGTACGGGCTTCAAAAGTGATGCATGAAAAACTGGATGAATACCATGTTGGACGGTAGATCCAGTTTAAAGGCCACTGGGTTGATTATAGCCTTGATGGGATAAGGTCCTATGAATCTGGGATTGAAGATTCGCGGGCCCTTGAGAGATAAATGTTTAGTTGCTAGCCATACCTGGTCTCCTACTTGGTAAGGAGGAGTTTTACATCGGTGCAAATCAGCGTTTTCTTTATACTTTTTCTTGGCTTGCTGTAAATGAGTTGCAGCTTCTTGGAAGGCTCGGGTTATTGTGGAATGCAGATGATTTACTGCGGGCATTTCCAGGGTCAGAGGTGGATCTAGGTCAGAGGTCCGAGGATGGTGACCATACAAAGTATACAAGGGGGTTTGTCCGGTTCCAGAATGCACTGAATTGTTGTATGCATATTCTGCGATCCAAAGGATGTCTTTCCAATTTAACTCAGATTGGTGTAACATGCACCGAAGATATTGCTCGAGAGTCTGATTGGTTCTCTCGGTTTGTCCGTCGGTCTGGGGGTGGTGGCTGGTGGATAACCGCACATCTATTTGTGCTAGTTGGCAACACTTCTTCCAAAAATGGGAGATAAATTGACTTCCACGATCCGAGACTAATATGGAAGGGAAACCATGTATGCAAACTATATTCTCCAGGAATTCCTTGGCCAAGGTGGAAGCAGAAGGCAAACCCTTTAAAGGGATAAAGTGGGCCATTTTGGTGAATAGGTCCACAATTACAAGGATTGTGTTGTAACCAGCACAAGGAGGCAGGTTGGTTATAAAGTCCATTGACAGGGTGTGGCATGGTGCCGGTGGAATATCCAAGGGTTGAAGTAGGCCGGCTGGCCTTTTCTTTTGAGCCTTGTTTTGGGCGCAAATTCCGCAAGACAGAACAAAAGACTTTATGTCTTTTCTCCAAGAAGGCCATCAGAAGTGACATTTGATTTTTTCCTCCGTTTTAGCGATACCAGGGTGTCCTTCCATTAAAGATTCATGATGATGGGCAATAACAAGTTCTTGCAATTCTTTACTTGGCAGAAACAACCGCTCCTGGAAGTAGGGTAAGTCATCCTTAACGGTGTAATGAGTACCCTTCTGACTCCATTCCAGTAAGGTTGAAGAGTCCAGAAGTTGTTTTACTTGCGTTTGGATGTCCTCAAGAGTTTGCAATGAAGTTAAGCCTAAGATTCTTTGCTCAGGTATGATGGGCACAGGTTCTAAGCTCGAATTAGGTTCTTCCATGCCAATCCGGGATAAGGCGCCCGCTTTTCCATTCTTGCAGCCAGGGCAATAGGTAATTACAAAATCAAATTCCGCAAAAAATAGAGCCCATCGGAGTTGTCGTGAAGATTGAGCTTTGGCCGTCTTTAAATACTGTACGTTTCTGTGGTCCGTAATTACGGTAATGGTGTGTCTTACCCCGAGAAGGTAGTGACGCCAAGCCTTGAAAGCAGATTTGATGGCCAGTAACTCTTTATCGGTAATTGCGTAGTTGAATTCAGGAGGAGAACATTTTCTGGACCAAAAGGCCATTGGGTGTAGTTGGTTAGTTTTTGGGTCTCTTTGCGACAGGACAGCTCCCATGGCCGAACTGGATGCATCGGTTTCCACTATGTACGGGAGATCTGGGTGCGGGTGTTTCAATACAGGTGCAGAGGTGAATTTGGTTTTCAGGTCCTGGAAGGCTTGTTCGGCCTCAAGAGTCCATTCGAAGCGTTTGTTTTTCTTTAGGAGAGTGGTGATGGGTTGGACAGTTCGGGAAAATTCCGGGATGAATCTTCAATAGAAATTGGCAAAGCCGTGCATGCTCTGAACTCCCTTCACCGAGCTAGGAAATGGCCATTTGAGGATGGCGTCCACCTTTCGCGAGTCCATTCGGACTCCTTGAGGTGTCAGGATGAATCCGAGAAACTCAACTTCTGTGGTATGAAAAACGCATTTTTCGAGTTTTGCAAATAGTCTGTGCTGGCGCAATTTCTCAAGAACTGCCCTAACATGTTTTCTGTGATCAGATTCTGAAGAAGAGTACACCAGGATGTCGTCAATGTAAACAATGACACAGACATCGATAAGTTCCCGAAGAACATCATTCATAAAGTACTGAAAGGCGGCAGGTGCATTGCACAATCCAAAGGGCATCACCTGATATTTGAAGAGCCCAAATTTGGTGCGGAATGCAGTCTTCCATTCATCGCCTTCTTTTATGCGCACCAGGTGATAAGCTCCTCGGAGATCTAACTTGGTGCACACACAAGCGTCTTTCACCTGGTCGATAAGCTCAGGGGTCAAGGGCAGAGGATAACGATTCTTAACCGTTATCTGATTTAGTGCGCGATAGTCTATACACGTTCTAAGGTCGCCTTCTTTTTTCGGCACGAAGAACAGAGCTGAAGAACCAGGAGACTTGGACGGGCGAATAAAACCATTGGCTAGGTACTGATCTAAATACTGACGCAAATGCAGGTTCTCAGATTCCGTAAGAGCATAAATCCTATTACAAGGTAGTTGAGCATTGGGTACCAGATCGATTTGGCAATCATAAGACCGATGGGGAGGTAACGTGTTAGCCTGTTCTTTCTGAAAAACGTCTTGGAATTCTTGGTATTCTGATGGTAGCTGTACAGGGGTGGAAGTTGCTGAGGCTAGACCCATAGCTGAATTTCTTGGATAACAAGTTGGTTCACAATCAGGAAACTTATCTTCTTTGCTCGCCAGTCAATTTTGGGATTATGTGTTTCTAACCAAGGAATTCCAAGAATTACTTGAAATTGTGGGGCCTTGATCACATCAAACACGATTGCTTCCCGATGTCCATCCTGACCCACCAGAGTCACTTCAACAGTGGAATGCGTTACAGGCCCTGAGGCTATTTCGGTTCCATCTACTGTAGTAATGACATCTTGGGTTACTTTCGGGCGGAGAGAAAGCTTAATCCTGGAAGCCAATTCTCGGTCTATGTAATTTTCAATAGCTCCACTGTCGATGTATGCGTTTATAGCATGCAACTGCTGAGGCTGTTTTGGGTCCATGAGTACCATTGGCATGACAAAATGCGAGGTCAAAGAGTTTGTTTTCAAGCTCGGCAAGTGGACCCCTACGCTTGTCGGGCTAGGTCGTTTCCCGAATCAGGTGTCAATAATTCGTTATCAGTATCTCCAACCACCTTCTTAAGTGGTTTAACTGGACAATTTCGAAGAAAGTGACCGGAAGTCCCGCAATACAGACAAAGTTGCATTTGCCGCCTTCTCTCTCGTTCTTTCTGCGTTAATGGTCCTTTAACTCCACCGATTTGCATAGGTTCTGATACGTCGGTACTCTTGGAGTTAGCGTGGGTTTTGATCGGTACTCGGTTTTCATACTTGAACCGATCTGCTTTTCTATTTTGAAGTCTGTGATCAAGTTGAACCACCAAGTCTATGTAGTCTGCGCAGACCTGGGGTGGGTTTACTATCTGAGCTAGAACATCCTTAAGCTCTCCGCGCAGGCCTCGATGAAACAATGTGATCCTTTTGTTTTCTGGCCATCCAGTTTCCACAACCAGTCTGTTAAAGGTAGCAATGTAGGACAGAAGATCCTGATTACCTTGTCGTAAGGATAGCAGTTCGTTATCAAGGGCCTGTCCTTGAGAGTGTCGAGCGAACAATCTTTCCATGCTGGCCTGGAAGCCCTGAAAATCCTGGAGAATGGGATCATCCTGATTTACCAATGGAATAGACCAATCGGCAGCACTACCACTGAGGTAAGATAGTATAAAGGCTACCTTGGTCTGATCGTTAGGGAAGGCTCCGTGTCTGCATAGAAAGTGTAAACGACATTGGTTCATAAATATGGCGTATTTCTTGGGATCCCCCGCAAAACGTTCAGGCGGGGCCAAAGGCATGTGTCCAGGTAGATTAATTTGTACCGGGTTACTCAAACCCATTGATGTGGAAATGTCTCCGGAATTAGGTAAAGGAGTGTGCCCTGCCTGGGCCTGTAATAACCTTTTGGCTAGGTCATCTGTTCTTTCCTTGGATAAGATCAGTTCTCTTTTGAGGGCGTTAGTCTCCTGGCGGGCTGAGTGCACCTCCGCCCGTAGTTCCCCCAAAAGCTGGGCCAGCTGGTCAGTCTCGGAAGTCTCCATAGCGCCCGGGTGGGAAATTGTGGGTAGGCTTCGTGTTCTGTAACGCTCACCTGATTCCCACGGAGGCGCAGGTCTGGCTTCGTGTGCTGATGCTTCTTCAATGGTGAAGCGCAGGACTCTGAAGATGGACAGGAAGGCCCCCTCTACTCTGGCTTCTCCGGCTCGCAGGAATATTCCCCTGTGCGTGAAAAGGGAGTATTACCTACTGACTGAGTTATGCTCAAGCCTCCCACTCTCTTCCAACCCTCCACGATACCCTTCCACGATTCCCCGTGAAGTCTCACCTTAGGGTCAGGAAGGATGAGCTCTCCATCCTGCTTCTGATGCAGGGGTGCGTTGAAACCCAGTTACTTCACTGGATTGTGGATTGATGGGAGTTCAGGTAAGCTTGACTATTCAGGTAAGGCTCTGTAAAAGTTCTGTTGCAAGTTCAAAAGTCCAAGCTTAATAATAATGTTCATTGTCTTTTTCCCCTTAGGGGCCGGGGTTCGGAATGCCGGAGATATGGCGCCGACCCGAAGTGAAACGTGCAGTTCCAGTAAATGACAGGTGAGTTCTGGATGAGCGCTCGGGTAATGTCTTTGCATTCACTCATTCAATGTCTTTGTCTTTCTTCCCCATAGGGGCCGGGGTCCGGATGCCTGGAAGCGGCAAGACGCGAAATGAAATGGGAATGACCCAACAGGTAAGACTTAGAAGGAAACTGAGCTTTTCCTATTCCCTTCCTTCTCTCACCTTGTTCTTGTCTTTTTCTCTCTAGGCTCTGGGAAGTGGCTGTGGATCCGGATGATCGCTGCTGAAGATGGTGGCGTCCAGGAAAGGTGAGTGAAATGCAGCGATCGTAGCGAAATGCTTTTAAAATGATGTCTTCCTTTTCAGGATCGTCGGTGTGAAGTCTCTGTGGTGCTGATTTAGCAGGTAAGGTCTTTTGTCTCCCTTTGCAGGTGACCCAGGATACTGACAGGCGTGGCTGAGGTCCAGATGCAGGAGCTGACACGGTGAGCGTCCAGCTGCGAGGAGCAGAACAACGCGAAGCGTGAGTTGCTGATCTGGTGTGGTTTAAATAGCTTTGGAAGAAGTTCCAAGTGTGTATCCTTCCTCCGATCAGGTATGTATCCTTCCCCAACCACACCCAGGTGGAAAGTAGTCCCACAGGTAAAGTAGTTCCTTTCAGGCCTCAAGAGGGCCTGGATGTGGCAGAATGGTCTGCATCAGGTAAGTGCACATTAAAACACTTGAATACATGTCTAGCTTTATGAGCCTGGCGCCTAAGGCGCCTAAGGCGCCAGGACAGAGGTTCAACATGAGCCTGGCGCCTAAGGCGCCAGGACTGCGTCCAAAGGGCCCCAGCTTGGGCCCGCTGGCACTCCCCTGGGGGAAATGATGCCTGCCTCTGGGGTTGCTGGGTCGGACCTGGCTCCTTGGAGGTAGGCATCATGACAGAACTACTCGCCGTATCTCTATCCTGAAGATTGTGATGGTGCATGTGTCTGAATTTGGGTGTCATCACGTGTAGGGGGAATCAGTTCCTGTATCAAATGTTTCCATGCCACTAAATCCATGTTTTGCCCCTCTTGCGCGCAACGTGATGCTTCTTGCCACACAGCACTTTCTGCCAGTGCCCATTTCTGGAGGTCCCTCAACCACACGCTTATCACGGTGCCATGACATGCTTTCCACCCCATTGCTATCCTGCGCTTCGCCAGGATGTACGCTAGATCTTTCAGTTTACTAACATGTCTAGCCTGCTTTGGTCTCAGAAAGATTCCGAACAAGCACACCTTGGGGGAGATTGAGTCTGACGACAAGCCAACCTTAGTTAGGGAGTTAAATATGCTCTGTGAGCGACATATAGTTGGATCAGGTGTAGTTTTGCATTTCTAGACACTTTCTTGTGGTACCCCATGGTCCTACTCCAAGCTGCATCCGACAGCTGCTCTTGCAAATCTACTTCCCAACGTTGCGGAGTCAGTATTAGTTTGCTATCTGGCCTCACTGTCAGTATCTCACATAGCCTTGATACTGCGTATCCCCCTTCGGAGATAGTGTTTTTAATCATTTTGTCTTCTACCCATATTCCCTCTGATCCTGGCCATTTCAATTTTATACTATGGAGAAGTGAGGCATAGGTTATGTATTGCCCTTCTCGTACTCCCGATTCCGAAACAACTTCACTAAAGATCTTCGGTCGTCCCTCTTTTAATATATCTCCCACTGTCGCCACCCCTCTAGTCTCCTAGTATTTCCTAACATTCAGCCTAAGCTGTGTATCTGCTCTTTTTGGCGTCACCAGTGGGATCTGGGATGAGGAGGGCGTTTCTTTTTTGCCCAGAAAGTGGCAGGCTCTTTGCCACATCATCGTGCCAAGCTTCAGTAACAGAGGGGGCCTGGGATCCCGTGGTAATGTGGTCCACACCATCTCTTTAAAAAAGAATGGGGTGCATGCCGGTTGTAGTAACCCAGTGTCTTGGGTCTGTTCGTCTGACCGTCAATAGGTGACAAACTGTAGTTGGCACGCCACAAAGCACCCCTCAAAGTCTGTCACTTTTATCCATCCCTGTTCGTATGGTCTCTGTAATTTCTCCAGCGACATCCTACACCTCGAGTTGTGCCACAGGAAGCACCGGCAAGTAGTGTTCAGTGTCTTAAAGAAGACTTTGGGAATATTAAAAGGAACATTTGTAAAATAATGAAGTAGCCTTGGAAGCACTACCATTTTCAACAACGCGGCCCTGCCCATTAATGAAAGCGTGAGCTTGGCCCAAAATTTCATGGAGTTCTCCATTTTATTCACTGCCTTTAACATGTTCTGAGCATGTTCTACTTTAGGGTCCTGAAAGATGCCTACTCCAAGGTATCTGAATGTATCAATTTCCCATTTAATCAGTAACTCTGGCAATCTGCCCCCAGCTTTCCTCTTGTACCCTGCGAGGGGGAACAAACTTGATTTCTGTGCATTTATTGTAATCCCAGAAAGGTCTGCATAGCGCTCAAACACATCTAATATGTATTCTACATTGGTCTCCGGTTGTTGTAGGTAAAGAAGCATATCATTTATTTATTTATGATTTGAACAGTGCAGCCACAGACCCGGAGGCTTAAGGCGCTAACTAGACAAAACATGGACATAGGAACTACTTGCGGTACATATCAGAAAATAAAAATCAGAAGGATCAGAGGTCTAAACAAAAGTAATTAAATAGAAGGGGTTTCAAGCCTTTTCTGAATACTCTGATGGAGGTTTCCTCTCTTACTTTTACAGGCAATCTATTCCAGGAGATGGGTGCCATTGAGTAGAAGGCTCCTGTTTTTGCCTGAGTAAGTCTACAGGCAGAAATGTTTAACAACGAGCCATTGTTAGATCTCAGACTGCATTTACAAGCTTTAGATACCAACTCATCCTTGAGGTAACCTGGGCCAGAATTACTCATACAGTTAAATGAGATCACCATTAGCCAGAAGAGAATTCTTTCCTTGATTGGAAGCCAATGAATAGGGATATTAAGTGCGTGCTCACTAGTATTTTGATGCCGGCCTCATGGTATTTTTTCTGTAGTTATAACGCTCCAACAGCTTCAAGGCCAATATAAATAACATCAGGGGCAGCTTTGCCTAGTGCCTTTGCTCAGCCTCCACTGCTTTGATATAGTGGAGCCTGTCTTGACTCTCGCTACTGGGTTGCTGAATAGTAGCTCTACCCATTCAATATATGTGGGGCCCATTCTGAAACCTTTCAACACCGCAAGTAGCCAAGGCTACCTGACCGAGTCAAATGCCTTGACTGCATCCAGCGAGGTTACTGACATAAGCTGGGTGGTGTCTTGGGTTTGGGTCTATGACATAGTGCAAACGTCTTAGATTACATGTGATATTCCTATTTGGGATATAACCTGATTGACCTGGATGTATGAGCTTGTGAATTACTGGTTTCAACCTGTTAGCCATCAGAGCCGTCAGTATCTTTCCATCTTGGTTAAGCAGCGAGACAGGTCTGTAAGAGCCGCAATCGGTATCAGGTTTGTTAGGCTTCAGTAATGGGACTATAATTGACTCTTAATGACAGCGGCAAACTGCCTTTATCCAATGCTTCATTCAGCATTGCCAACAATGAGGGCATGATCTCTGCCATGAATTCTTTGTAGAACTCACTTGGTAGACTGTCCGCCTCTGGAGCCTTACCTGACGGCCACCTCCATATGGTGTGTTCCAACTCCTCTTTGGTTATGGGGCTTCGAGCTTGTGTGCTTTTTCGGCATCTAACTTTGGAAGATCTATCAACGCTAATGCGTCTCCAATCTCTGACTCATGGGTTTCAGACGTCTCCTCATATAGTGTCTTATAGAAATAATAAAAACATGTGTTTATGTCCTGTTGTGTCTCGCAGATCTCCCCGTTCTTAGCTGTGACTGCCCTAGTCACGCTACGCTTTGTTTCACTTTTTGTACAACCAGGCTAGCAAGCGTCCCAGTTTGTCCCCTTTAGCGGGTTGCCTCTCCACATATTTTCGATACCTTAGCTTGCCTAATCTGTCCCAATGCACTAAACACTCCTGATGGAGGGCAACAACCTCTTTGGCACTCCCGCTGGGTAAACCGCTTTAACCGTTCATGGCTTCTAATTTTAATTCTGCCTTATGCAGGTCCTTCTCTGTTGCGGCTTGAACCCTGTTTGCTTTAGCGACTGCAGTTCCCCTGATCACCACTTAGAAGGCTTCCCATACCGTGCCCGCTGACTCCACACTTTCGGTGTTATGCGTGAAGTAATCCTGCACCCCTTCCCTTAAATGTGCCTGGAATGCTTCATCCTGCAGAGACTCACTCCTACGTCTCCATGTCGGGATACGTGCTCTGGGGGGGGGGTACTCACCATGTAACCACCAGCAGGGTGTGATCTCACAGCACCCGTGCTTTATATTCTGCTTAGTTGAGTTCCCTCAGAATGTCTTCTCCAGTAAAAATATAATCCAACCTAGTGTACAGGTCTTGGGGCGCGGTGTAGTGCGAGTATCCACAGGCTTGTGGGTGAAGAGTCTGCCATATGTCTGTGAGTTTAAGTGCTTGCAACAATGTGGACAGTGCTTTAGCAGAGGGGGCGGGGTACCTGAATTTGTCATCTGATCTGTCCAGTATAGGATTGAGCATGCAATTAAAGTCTCCGCCCCATATCAATGTAACATCACTGTGTGGACGTATTAGTGGGTATAATGTGTGGAAATAAGCCGCCATATTGTGGTTTGGGGCATACGTGTTGATAATACAAAATTCTTTGTGTTCAACCCGACCTTGCAATAGCAACATCCTGCCTTCTTTATCTCGGAAAGCCTCGAGCACCATCAAAGGTACCGACAGTGCCACCCATATTATTACCCACCAAGCATAAGTGGAGTATGATGAGCCCAGTGTTGTACCTCGCCACTAAGACGGATTTCTGAACTCTGACCTGGTGGGCAGAGGTTCAGAAGGCCAGCCTAGTTTCTTGGAACAGGGTAACCTTCTGGACAAGCAGGACCAATCAAGGTAGCATTGGCGGCAATCAAGACTAGGTCTCAGGAGGGGTAGGGTGACTGAAAGACCTCAATGAACACACAGAGTAAAGAACACTTACAAATCACTCCCAGTCAGGTGTGTATATGTATTAAAAATACAAATACATTTATTTTAAGCTCTTTGAGCTTCGACACAATAGTTATTAACAGTAACACTTTTAAACTAACACAATCCTACTAAAATACATATATACAAGACCAAAGGGGCCTAAAGGGTTAATGCACGAAATGGGCCCATAACCTAGAAAAGGGAAGGAAGCAGGTAGTGCAAAGAGTCATTAGGCAGTTCTGCAACAAACGCAATCCTAACTGAACGGCAGTCCAGTCCCTAAGAAGAGGGGAGCCTATTGCTCAAATGTACTTGTTCCAATAGTTGGGAATAGTTCACACTAGCAGTGGAAAGGAGAGGGGCCCTCAGGGGCCACTTGTGCATAAAAATGGATGGGTGCGCTAGGGGCCATCGGTTAGGGTGGTGATTATCACCGACCCCGGCGCACTCCGGACCAAACGGCAGCAATCGAGTCCACTTTGGTTGCAGGTTCAAATACGGCAATCTCGCAGCTCTTCGGCTTTCAGTGATGAAGTTACAGCGTTGATTCCCAAATGAGACAGTGGCGATTTCTCTGCTCCTGGTGGATGGATCAGGCCAGTTCTGCTCTAGCAGGATTCAGGACACAGGGGAGCACAGCTGCAATGAGTTTGCAAAGTTTGTCACCAAGGCTGGGAGACACAGTAACTGCGTGTACTCTGGTTCGGGCGCTCTCTCTTTACTCCAGACCTGGGAACGCAAAGTGTACGAAATTCGGTGTGAGAGTGCCGTGAACACAGAGCTTGCGATGTACCAAGTTTCAAGGGCCTCCTTGAAACGGCAGCAGCTTCAGAGCAAAGGTCCTGAGCAAGCTGGTCAGCCCACTGGTTGGCCCAGGGACACTTGCGAGAAGGCTGACTTGCAGGGTTTGATGAAGGTGCCGAGAATAGATGGTCCCACTATTCCAAAGGGTCTAAGCATCTTCGTAGACCACCTAGAACGACCAGATGCAGAGGGGTCCAGCGGGGCGACAGCGGGCTCAGGGTGCCAAACTTTCCAGCGGGTCACCAGCGGTTCCTCGACTCGGCTTCTTAGTTTAAGGATACTTGGATCCTAGCCTTCGTTCAGTGAGAACTCCAGAGATTGACGTGATACGGGTGTTTGGAGCCTTCTCTTATTCAAAATCTCCTTCACGCCAAAACGAAGAGGACCCAATGGGAGATCTGCTCACATACAGGCATACCATACGTGGATCAATCATGAACTGCAGTGGTCTCAGGCATTCACAGCACACCAGACTCTCTGGCACCCAGGATGTGTATTGGAACCAGACAGTCCAGCCCACATCCTGGAAGCAGACACACAAGGCAGGCAGAAGCACGCGAAAGCTTGGCGTTTCGTGGCAGAATGCATGCCCAAATAAGGACTGACCCGGGTCGGCTCGACCTGGGTAAGGTGAAGGGGCAAGATGGCCAAAGGACAAGACAACGAACCTCGTGGCATGGCCATTTTGGAGCCAGGCCACCGATTTGTGCCAAAAGCGGTTAACGCGGTTTACCTAGCAGGAAAGGGTTAAAAATACATTAAAAGTTAAGCTGCCACCAGCTTATCTGCACTGTCCAAAGCACATCTGCACTTCTTCTAAAAAATCCTTCGAGGGTATCTAAGGCTTTTAGAAATGACAGGAAAACCCCAAGTGCCCTGTACTGTAAGATACATTGTGCACTTGCAACATGTTGCAGAAAGGGTTGCAACATGGACAAGGACTAAGGGAAACAAAGTCTACCAGTACTGACTGTCTTTAAGGGCATGTCAGTTTCCCCATAATAAAGTGAGCGAAAAAAATCCATGGCAGTGCAGCAGAAGGCTGTGCTCCTCTGGCAAAGTTAAACTATGGTCAGATCAGCAAAAAGTTGGGGGGTACACAACTGGAGGGAAAATTACACATTAAATGGAAATCTTTCCTAACAGCCATTTTTAGCAAGTGTGCACTATTTCTCTTTTGTAAGGTGAGTCTCTTGCAGGACATCAATGTCAATTTTCTGACCCCTTAAGTAAGTCATAATTCTATCACGTCTAATGTAGCTGTTGATGCCCCTGACGTCCAGTATACTATTCTAAGTTCCCCCATCAAATTTATAATTTCTAACATGCATCCACGGTTCAGTATTCAGTATTCAAACATACAGTGTGGATTCATAGGCTAACTCCCAACTATCTACCCCAACTCCCCAGCCCTCCCCTTCCCAACAATTGGCCAGCTCCATTCTTTGTGCTCAGTCACCCCCACTTCTCGCCTCCGTTCCAGGGTCTTGTCCTGGCACGTGGGGCGCAGTAGGGCGATACCTAACTCTTAGTATCCAAACAAACAAATCCAGTCTTAGGTGTAGGACGCTCCTGCGTAGTGCTCTCTCAAATAGGCACCAAGTTGTTGGCTCCTGCATTTTGGCAACTTTCGTTTTCTTGTGGCTTTCGTCTGGTGGGCCATAATGCTGCCGTGTCTTGTGCTTATAGCCTTTTGTTGCCTTGTAGTGATCATGGTCTCCTAAGTGCATTTACTCGTCGCTACTCGGACGAGCCTCTGCTCAGGTTGGCAAATTCTGCGTGTCCATCCATACACCTGCACCTTAAGACTTAACAAAAGAAATTGCTCACCCTTTGTGAACCATTTTCAGTCTAGCCAGGTATAGCAACATGTACTTCAGATGGGCCCCACATAGTCTTTTGTTCACTGATATGTAGTTCCTCCGCTGCTTCTGCACCTGTAAAGTGTAATCCGAGTATGCAGTTATTGTAGTGGGTGCCCGTTGGATCGTCCCTCCTTTGCAGAAGTATTCAAGGATCTTTTTTCTACCTCGGTAGTTCAATATGCGGGCTATGATTGGCCTCAGTGGGGCCCTGGGCAGTGGTTTCCTCATCAACGACCTGGGCGCCCATTCGACTGTGAAGCCTTGAGTAAGGGCGCCTGGGCCGATTTCTTGCTGCAGCAGGGTCTCTATGTAGCTTGACGGGTCTGTTCCTTCTTCTCCTTGCGGGAGTCCAACAATTTTACATTATTGCGTCTAACTCTGCCTTCCGCATCCTCGGCTCTTTCTTCCCGGTTGCCCACCTCTTGCAGTTCCCCTACTTCTTCAGACGTGTCCTTTAGGCAACTTGTATTCTCCGTCACTGGGCCTCATTCCGGGTTTGGAGCTAACCATGGAGTAATTAGCTCCATGGTTGCCTCCGAAACCGTCCCAAATCCGACATGGTGAATGGAGTAATTACCGGTCCATTCCAGGGTTGGAGGGACCAGTAATTCCCCATTCACCTTTTGCCCTTCCCCATTCCCATTTCTGCCCCATAGGGCTCAATGGGAATGGGGAAGGAGGTAATTATGGCACCATAAATTACGGTACCGTAATTACCTCCGA
This sequence comes from Ambystoma mexicanum, assembly GCF_040938575.1. Classification (NCBI taxonomy): domain Eukaryota; kingdom Metazoa; phylum Chordata; class Amphibia; order Caudata; family Ambystomatidae; genus Ambystoma; species Ambystoma mexicanum. Next base: position 1,347,568,524 of record NC_090930.1, read on the forward strand.
AGTACCTTTGCGGGTCCTGTACTTTACTCCTGCTAAAAGCAGGAGGTAAGGAAGGACCCACAAAGGGACCTCTGAATACGGAGGTAAGGGATTACCGGCATCGGCACCCTTACCGGTGCCGGTAATTCCTTACCTCCAACCTCGGAATGACCCCCACTGTCTTTTCAAGCGTTCCCGTGCCTTCAAGTGCCCTCACATCTTGTCGTAGCAAGTTCACATCAATGCTGATGGCGTCTATTTTGGCCTAGAGAGACTCTTTCAGAGATGCTATGGCTTCTAGGATCTGTTGATCTCCTTTCTCAAGCATCTGCTCCCTGTGAGGTGGTGGGGTTGCCTGGGCAGGGCTTTCCGCTGGGAGCACAGTTTTTGTGCACGCCTCCAAAGTTAGTTGCTTCCCTTTGCCTTTTTGAGTCTTAGACGTCATGGTCCGTTGTCACCTCGTTCCTCGGCCCTCCTGCTACTGGTCGCGTAGTCAGAACATGTGGATTCCCTTTGCTTGCTTGTCAGTTCTTACAGGCGGTTGTTGACGGTATCCCATTGATTGCACACCGGAGTGTAGCAAGGAATTAGATGGGTATGGTTTGCTATGCCTAAGCCGTAGGGACTTGGATCTTGCTGGTTGGGTCCGCACCGTATTGTTCCGCTACGCTTTGGTTTAGCAGGCCGCCCACAGGGGATATTGCCCATTCCCAGAGTTCTACTGCAGGCTTTCTACAGTCCGTTCTGCCCACTGATGATGGACTGAACTTCCAGGGACTCCTTCAGTTCCCTGGTGTTCGCTCCTGCACAGGGCCCCAACAGATGTACAGTATGCATGTTCCCGGCTATGGGTCTGCCCGTCTGCTATCGCGATCCAAAAATGTTGCTCCACTGGATCATTGGGGCAGAGGACATATGGGCATCTACATTTATATTGCTCTTGTTTCTAGTCAGTGCCTCTGGTCACTTCCACAATCCCAGAGTACTTCCTTAGCTGCGAGTGGCTGCCGGACCTATGATTGCCCTTTTTGTGATGAGGGTAGTCAGGCTGGGTTATGCTTGTGCGTGGTCTGCGCCGTCCTGGCAATCGAACTGTCCGTCCTTGTTCCCACTCGCCTTTTCCCTGGAGCTTATGTCCTCCTTTAGGCCCTCCTCACCCCCAGGGGTGTAGGTGTCCGGGGCTGTGTGTACGCTAGACCTTTGCCCAATGCCCTGCCTTTGGGTTGTGGGCACTCTCCTAATCGCTACTTAGCTTTCTTTTAGTGTCTACTGGATCTTATTTGTCCCAAGACCCACTTTAGCCACTGGATGTACTTGCCATCTGTAAGATTTGCGACCCCGGGCTGACCAGATTCACCTCAGTTCATGACCTTGCTGTTCTGTGTGCCACTCCTGCGAGAGGATCCACTTGTGCTTGGCTGCATGTCTTTATGATTGTACTCCTCAGTTGCTGTGTGTGCCTTGTGCCATGTATGCTCTCTTTTTGTTGTTCCCCTTCTGTATTCAGTACTTAGCGTACCATTTCCTCTTGCATCCACTTTCCAGCCTGAGATCGGGCCCAATGCAGTGTGGACCAGCTCCTCTCAGGGCTTCCCAAGACGTCCCAAAGTTAACGCCTGCACCGCGCTTCTGCTTCTACCCCTACAGGCCCCCTCCAGGGAAACAGGTACTCCAGGGCCCACCACCTCCTACCAATATAATTAGCGTGTGCTCACCTTTGCTTCATGCTGCCCCTTCAATGGAGTACCTTATTTTGTCCTGGGCTTAACTGTTACATGGGAGAAAATGGCCGCTTCCTGGGATGTCACCCGATTTTGCTGTGCACCGTTCCTATCCTCGCACTGGGTAGCGTGTTCGGACCATAATAGTTAATGAGAGTGACCAACTGTTCTTGAAATACTCCAGTGACCAGTAATGCCACGCCCTAGTCGTCGTCCTTCATTTCCACGAAACAAAATCCCACTGAATCATTAAGTATGCAACCCCCGCTCCCCTAGAGAATCTAGAGTAAGATGAAAAATGTATGTGGCTTTCCCCTTCTGTAATGGCTTGGCAGGCAAAAGAACGATGGTCTGGAGGGTTGCCCAGAGCATTGGCAGTGGTTAAGATTCATTCTAAACCTTCCAGCCATCACCTCTTTGTTTTGGCATCACCATGCTTTACCTACCCGAGACTCCCCTGCAGGTGAGAGATGAGATTCGTGCAAGAAAGCAATGTCCACATTATGTCGCTTCACATACAAGAACACTTTACGAGTTTTCAATGGACAGTTAAAAACACAGACATCCCAAGACAAAAAAACACGTTCCTTTAATCACTGCACTGGGGTCTGCACTTAAAGATGGCATTGCACAATTCCCCTCTGGCCGTGGCCTGGACATCAAGCAGATCAAAATTCCCAAGTAACCTGGTAGGGGAACTGCTAACCATAACCTGAACACCCAACACCCCCTGCTGAAACTCATGCTGTTCCCCCGCCTCCCACACCAATCCACCAGTTGACACCCCCCCCCACCAAACATCACCCTCAGTTGTAAACGCATGAGGAACCCTAGTGAGCCCAAACACCCCCAGGCCCTCTGTTAACATGGGCTTCGGCACCACCTCCAACTCAAATTGTATGCACCTCATCCACATTCCCTGCCTGGATCTGTTATTGACCCTCATCATAGATGACCCCCGATCACCACTGCACCCCCCCTCGGGGAACACGTAGTGAGGATTCCAGAAAACTGTTGATTTCTTCCCAGGACTAAAAAAGAAATAGTGTACGCCCATTGTGTTCCACCCTGAGCTTCACAGGGAACATCATGTATTTTAGGCCCCTGTCACACGGGTGTGTGTGTGTGCCGGGCTGGAGGGGACGTGGCCTAACTGCGAGACGGCATGTTTTGGCGGAGGCTTGGGGAAGGAGGCTGGCATAGCTTGGGGGAACCCATCAGCTAGCCATCTGCTGAAGGCCCACGAATCTGGAGACAAAAGCGGGTGGCGTAGATGAGCCACTGCAGCGTTGTGTGTTCCGTGTATGACACGCGGAGGGGGCGTAGCTACGCCCTTCATTGGATGGCCGGCCAGACTGGGTGTGCCAGGCGATGGATGGAGCTGGCGCAGCTCCAATCCAGGCATGCACAGACATGGGGGTGTGTGTGTGCCTGGTTGGAGGGGGCGTAGCCTGCCTGCGGGTCAGCAAGACGCCGGAGGCTCGGGGTCAGGCAGGGGAAACGTTGGGAAGGCTGGGGAGGCAGAGCGAATCCAACGGGAGAAGGGACAGTGAAGCCTGGGCCACAGGGCAACATAAACAAACCTATTCAGAACTAGAAAGCGGCACAGCTCGAGGCAACAGAGGTTTGCAAGTAAAAGAAAAGAAAAAGAAAAAGGAAAATATTCCAGACACAGCAGAGCAAGCAGTATGTACTTGACAAACATATTTGAGGGTGCCCAGGGTGGTGGGATGATCAATTGGAAGGAACCAAGTTGGGAAGAAAGTGGAGAGAGACCCCCCACATCCAATACCACACATTGTGTTGGAGAAAAAGTGTTGAAAAAGTTGTTGATTTCTTTTTATTTTTGTTCGGGCAACCACTCACATGGAAAGAGCACTGAGCAATCAGGGTGAATAAACCCATAAATTCCCAATGCCCCCATCCCACACATGTTAACCAAACTGCTTTGGTTTATGACTACGAGATTTAATCTCCATCCCGTACTCACCCACAATATTGTTGGTTACCCCGCCCACACTTTTTTAGGCTGTTAGGGACAGTACTACATGTGGAGCAGTCAACCCACATACAGTCAACGAGTAGCTAGTCCTAACTCTCGCTCCGCTCTCCCTCCCAGACAGGCGTCACACTACTCGCTGTCTATAGGATTGGCCACCCTTCCCGGCCGGGTTTGGGTGCCTCCCTAAAGGGCCAGCTCAGCTCACCATCTTGTGTCCCATGCCTAGGACCACTGCATAACTAGTATCATTACCCTTCTCCTTGCCTTCACCTGCAAGTAGACCAATTATTCCCCAAAGAACCGTCCTTTGTGTACTAGTATAAACATGTGCCATTACCGAGACAGTCTCCTGACACCCACAGCACGAGCCCAGCACTGGCACAGGGCAGGTTCAAAGATCACATGTTCATTCCCGACAGCCGGTAGAACACAAAGTTGCAAACTGGCAGAGGGGCTTGTTAATCTTCAACACCTCGGATTTAAAACATTAATGGTGTAGGGGGGGGGGGGGCACTGTTGCACAGACACGTAATGGCTGCCTGACTGAGGAGCTCTGATCCAGGCCATATCCTAAATCGAAATATATCCGCACCGTAGCCACCCAGCGATATGCACAGCTGAAATTCCTGTTTGCGAAGGGTCGCAGAACATTCGGTCCAAGTGTGGAGATAAGCTGACTTGTGACAGCGCAGAACGCCCTCCGAATTGTATGAGCTGTTCTGACTTGAGTGTCGTGTAGACCGTTGATACCTCCGTCCTCAAGTGACGCACAGGGGAACTAAAAGAAACCCGCTGTGCGACCTTTGGGGCCACAGGTGGGAGATGTTACTTCCCGGATCCACGGAACCTCTGGAACACCGATGCTGCTGTTAAAAAGAACAAGGTTAAGTACCAGGCAATTACAATATATCACATTAACCAAAGGATCTAAATAGCCTTACCTATCTGGTGTTAGGAAAACCCAGGAAACCTAGGAGGGAGGTTCGAGACTCAGATGAGGCGGTCCCTAGAACAAGAGGACCGCAGAAAAGCGTGGATGCAGGATAAGCCACCTGTAGGACTGTAGGCGTGACTTGAATCCCAAAAGGGAAATGGTGTAGAAGTTCAGCAAGGTACCAAAGGGAAATCCAAAGGAGTCCAAGATAGAGTTCCGAGATCAAGGTAAACAGCAAAGCAAATCGTAACGCCCAACAGGGTCTGAAGACAGCTGAGAAGCAATGAGTGTTCCGTGTCTCAAGCCTTATATACTGAGCATTTTCGGGGTCATGTGACGTCCACCAAGGTCACGTGAGGAACGCCACTCTGGATCACGTGAGCCAGTGAACGAGCGGCGTGGAGATGTAACGCCGCCTCTTCTGCTGTAAGTTCTCCATGGCAATTGCCAGTGCAGGAAGGGTTGCAATCAAGCCCGTAAATCATACCTGGTACGGAGCTTTCGGTCCTTTGGGAAAACCGAATCACATGAGCCTCGAACCCTGGAGGGAGGTGTTGGGGAAATGTGAGCAGTGTTCTGGTGTGCAGTGGATCGGTGTGCAGCGGATCGCCTAACATAGCCCCCCCCCCAACGGCCCACGACCCCGTGGGCAGGACGGGTGATCCCTATGGAAGCGAGCCACCAACCGAGGAGCGTCAAGATCCAAGGCGGAAACCCAAGAACGCTCCTCCGGTCCGTAGCCCTTCCAATCCACTAAATACTGGAGCCTACCCCTAAACCAACGGGAACCCAAAATGGCCGACACCTCAAAAACATCAGGAGAGGCCAGGGACACCGGAGCAGCAGGGGCCCGGAGGCGGGAAGAATCAGGACAAGGCTTGAGGAGAGAGACATGAAATACAGGATGGATACGCCAAGAACTTGGGAGAACCAGACGAAAAGCCACCGGATTCACAACCTGAGAGATCACATATGGGCCAACGAAACGAGGTAGCAGTTTCCGGCAACCCACTAGGCGAAGGTGACGGGAAGACAACCACACCCTAGAACCCACCACCAGGGGGGGGGAGCAGCCAGACGCTTGCCGTCAACACGAGCCTTCATAGAAGCCTTTGCTTCGGTAAGATGGACCACAGTACTAGCATGAACAGCAGACAGATCCCTAAGACAAGCCGTGGCCGCAGGATTCGAAGAAACAGAAGCATCAGGAACAGGCAAGACCTTGGGGTGCTGACCGTAGAGGGCGTAGAATGGAGAAAAACCTGTAGCAGAATGAGCCGCGTTATTGTATGCAAACTCAGCAAGCCGTAAAGCAGTCAACCAGGAGGTCTGCTGCTGCAAAATAAGACACCGAAGATAGTGCTCCATAGATTGGTTCGTCCTTTCGGTCTGCCCATCAGTCTCAGGATGATAGGCCGAAGAATACCTGGTATCGATGCCCAGTAATTTAGTCAATGACCTCCAAAAACGAGAGTTGAACTGTGAGCCCCGATCGGATACCATGACCGAAGGGAGTCCAAATAACACAAACAACATGTTCAAAAAACAAGTTTGCCAAGACCGGGGCCGAAAGAATACCCTTACAAGGAACAAAACGAGCCATTTCTGTGAACATGTCCACCACCACCCAGATGGTGTCAAAACCTTGTACCTTGGGGAGATCGGTTACAAAATCCATTGTCAATGTATGCCAAGGTCTTGGAGGTACCGGAAGCGGAAGCAGCAGCCCAACCGGTCGCCACCTTCGATGTTTAGCCTGAGCACAAACAGCGCATGAATTGACATAGCATTCCACATCGCGCTTCATAGAGGGCCACCAACACCAGCGCTTTAGGAGATCCAAAGTGCGCTCTTGACCGGGATGGGCATTGAAGGGAGCATCATGAGACCACTCAAGGGCCAAGTTACGAGTGTCAGGTGTGGGTAGAAACAAACGTTCATGCACGAAAGGCAAACCATCAGAATAAACGGGGTCCCAATCCCGCAATTGGTCGGAATGATTGCTAGTCCAAGATCGTACAGAATCTAACAATGACAAAGAGGGAGTGCAGAGACAAATCACATGATTCTTTCCGAGAACAGTGTCAGGGAAGGTTGGCAATTCGACCCCACCCGGGGAACGCGACAAGGCGTCCGCTTTTCCATGTGAGGTTCCAGGACGATGCATAATATGGAAATCAAAAGAGGAAAAGAAAAGATGCCACCGGACCTGTCTGCTATTGATGCACTTCAATGATGCCAGATCCTGTAGATTTCGATGATCTGAGTATACAGTGATTGGATGCTTAGCCCCCAGAAGATGATGGCGCCAGACACGAAAGGCGTCCATGACAGCCAGGAGTTCCTTCTCCGTTACGGTGTAATGGGTCTCCGTATTAGAGAACTTACGGGAATGGTATGCCACCGGGTGTAATTTGCCTGTTGTAGGACATGTCTGAGACAATACTGCACCAAGAGCAAAAGAAGAGGCATCCGCCTCAACTATGAACGGAAGATCGGGATTGGGGTGCTGGAGCACCGGTGCGGTAGTGAAAGCGGTTTTCAAAGCCTCAAAAGATTCCTGATGTTCCCTCTGCCATCGATAGGGTACCTGAGGGCTGGTCAGAGCCGTGAGTGGGGCAACAATTGTGGAAAAGGAGGAAATAAAACGCCTATAAAAGTTGGCGAAGCCCAAAAAGGCCTGCAAGGCCTTGAGTGTTTGAGGAACTGGCCAATCTAGGACTGCCTTAACCTTGGATTCGTTCATGGATAATGCCCCAGGGGTAATGTGGAATCCCAGAAACTCAACAGACGTTTTATGGAACTGACATTTCTCGGGTTTGGCAAATTGGGAATGTTCCCTCAGACGGGATAATACTTCTCGTACATGCTTTACATGATCATCAAGATTTCGTGAAAAGATCAAGATGTCGTCCAAATAAACAACCATGTATACATCCAGAATGTCCCTGAATATGTCATTCATAAAACGCTGGAATGTTGCCGGGGCGTTACATAGGCCGAAGGGCATGACTAGGTATTCATACAAGCCGTAACGTGTACAAAAAGCAGTTTTCCACTCATCGCCTTCGCGAACGCGCACTAGATTGTATGCGCCGCGAAGATCCAACTTGGTGAAAATAGAAGCATGAGATAAGTGGTCCAGAAGGGGTGTGATTAACGGAATTGGATATCTATCCTTTTTCGTGATAGCATTAAAACGCCGATAATCCACACAAGGACGTAAATCCCCCTCTTTCTTAGGTACAAAAAATATAGGGCTTGCAGCTGGTGAAGTAGAGGGGCGGATGTGTCCTAATCGTAAGGCGTTCTGTACATACTGTTTCAATGCTTGTTCTTCCGAGGGAGACAAGGAATAAATCCTGCCCGAAGGAATGGTGGAATCAGGGATTAATTCAATTGGGCAGTCATATGGTCTGTGTGGAGGAAGTACCTCGGAAGAACCGCGATCGAAAACTGATTAGAATGCTTTATACTCAGATGGAATCCCTGACACCACCCCCCAACGGTATGGGAATTCACAACCTCTAATCCTTCATCATTCAGCGTGAGTTGGGCTAGAGCTCCCAAGGCCCGAGAAGGAGTATCGATTGCTTGATGGGTTGGGAGACAATAGTTCTGACAAATCTCAGACTCGAAGAGTACTGTGCCTGATTGCCAATTAATCAGAGGATTGTGTTCACGTAACCATGGTATTCCTAATATGATACCGAATTGAGGTGTGGTAATCAAGTCAAAACTTAACGTCTCTGTGTGAATGTCTTGTATGGTCAACAATAGAGGTGCAGTTTGGTGTCTAACAGGACCAGAGACTAGTGCAGTGCCATCTACGGCCTGAACAGGTTCAGGTCGGGTTTTTACCACTAAAGGTAGATTGAGGGAATGGGCTAACGCAATGTCTATGTAGTTCCCAGTGGCACCTGAGTCAATGATGATCGTGACTGCATGAGAAATACCTGTAGAGGGACAAAGAGTGGCCTGTACAAAGATAGGCTGGACACTAGCAAAGGCAAGAGGGGTACCCGGAGATGAAGATTGAACACTCGACCTGATCTCCGGATCTAAGGTCGAGCTGTCCGAAAAACCTGACTCTTCTTGGGACGTCGAGGACATTCCTTCACATAATGTCCCGTGGTGCCACAATAAAAGCATGCATTATCCACCCTTCTACGTTCTCTCTCAGTTGTTGTAATAGGGCTACGTAAACCTCCTACTTGCATAGGTTCTTCAGTACTGGAAGCAGGGGTACTGAAAACTGTAGGGTGGGATGAAACCCCTACTCAGCTCTGCGCTCTGATCGCCGTGCATCTACCTGCAGAGCAAGATCCACTAGTTCCTGATACTGAGTGGGCATGGAAGGTATCACTGCTAAAGCATCTTTCATTACGTTATTCAACCCCCTACAAAAGACAACTGCCCGCTTGCTTTCTGGCCATGATGTCTCGGCAACCAATTGATTGAACTGGGTGATGTAATCTATCAAAGTCCCTCTGCCCTGAGTTAGTTCTAACAACTCCAAATCCCTAGACTGTGCCTTGTGTCTGGTATCAAAGACTCGAGACATTTCTAGAATTAACAAATCAAAATCATAAAGAACCGGGCTATTATTCTCCAATAAAGGATTAGCCCAAGCGGCAGCAGTCCCGGCCAAATGTGAAAGGGCAAAGGCGGCTTTAGCAGTGGAATTAGGAAAGGCCAGAGGTCTGCACAAGAAATGTAATTTGCACTGGTTGATGAAGGTCCTGAATTTCTTGGGGTCACCTCGATAACGTTCAGGAGCGGCTAGGGGGGAAGGGGTTGGGAGGACCACCGGAGTTGGGGTATTTGCCAAGGGAGGAGGTGTGGTTGAAGTGCTAGCATCCCCGAATTCAGGGTCTGCAGGAAGAGAATGCTGAACACTCTGTATGGAATCTAATCTTTGGTGAATCACCGTATTCGCGGCGGCCATATCTGCCCTTAATACTGTAATCGCCTGAACTAAAGCAGCTATGGGTTCTTCCGTGGATCCCTGCATTATCTAACACGACTATACGGCTTCTCAGTCTGTTTTGACTTGAGTGTTGTGTAGACCGTTGATACCTCCGTCCTCAAGTGACGCACAGGGGAACTAAAAGAAACCCGCTGTGCGACCTTTGGGGCCACAGGTGGGAGATGTTACTTCCCGGATCCACGGAACCTCTGGAACACCGATGCTGCTGTTAAAAAGAACGAGGTTAAGTACCAGGCAATTACAATATATCACATTAACCAAAGGATCTAAATAGCCTTACCTATCTGGTGTTAGGAAAACCCAGGAAACCTAGGAGGGAGGTTCGAGACTCAGATGAGGCGGTCCCTAGAACAAGAGGACCGCAGAAAAGCGTGGATGCAGGATAAGCCACCTGTAGGACAGTAGGCGTGACTTGAATCCCAAAGGGGAAATGGCGTAGAAGTTCAGCAAGGTACCAAGGGGTGATCCAAAGGCAAGTCAGAGTCGTGTCCAAAATCCAACAACAGGTAATCAGTTCCAAGCAAAGGTACAAAAGGGTAATCCAAAGGAGTCCAAGATAGAGTTCCAAGATCAAGGTAAACAGCAAAGCAAAATGTAACGCCAAACAGGGTCTGAAGACAGCTGAGAAGCAATGAGTGTTCCGTGTCTCAAGCCTTATATACTGAGCGTTTTCGGGGTCATGTGACGCCCACCAAGGTCACGTGAGGAACGCCACTCTGGATCAGGTGAGCCAGTGAACGAGCGGCGTGGAGATGTAACACCGCCTCATCTGCTGTAAGTTCTCCATGGCAATTGCCAGTGCAGGAAGGGTTGCAATCGAGCCCGTAAATCATACCTGGTACGGAGCTTTCGGTCCTTTGGGAAAACCGAATCACATGAGCCTCGAACCCTGGAGGGAGGTGTTGGGGAAATGTGAGCAGTGTTCTGGTATGCAGTGGATCGGTGTGCAGCGGATCGCCTAACATGAGCGCAGACAACGTGGAGAGATAGCCGATTGCAAGAACCATGCGGTAAGGCATTGGTGTCGGAGGGAGAGCGGAGCTCTGAGGGCTGCAAAGGGGGAGGAGCCAAATGCAACGGCTTGTGCAACGCGTAATACAACGCTGGACGCTTTGCCCCGCTGTAAGCCGCTGCGGCCGCCGATTCCTTTATTGGAGACCCTTGTGGGGTGTGAACCGTCCTTTCCTCCGGATCGGCTACAAACTTTTCTCCCAGGCGCTCCACTCCAGCCCCCAGACCTGAAGACACATTGCTGGGCGTCCGGCATCAGGCAAGCTTGTCGACCCTCCCGAGGTCCCAGGGGACATATTTGGCCACCTATGAATGGACAGGTCAATCCACTATGTGACCCGAAATAAGGAGACTTGACCGGTGCCTGTGTAGCACAAAGGACCCCTGAGGATACCAGCGACGACAACTGCAAGACTCGGCTGAGAGCTGCTGTCTCTTGTACATCCGCCTCCTGGAGCTGCGCCATCAAGCTTGGAGGCAGCTAACAGCATGGTGCCAGCCCTACAGCTCTGCATAGGTGATCTTTAACGCGCTCCATCCAGACTCATACCAAAAAACACAGAGAGCAAGACACAATCCCCCCGCCCACTCTTTCCCCCTTTTACTGGCTTGGTCACGGAACGCTACTGGTAAACAACGCAGCAACTAAGGGGCAACACTCAGCACCCCCACGTGTGCCTTCCTCCGCAAATACAGCGGACATCGACCACTCAGCCCAAAGTTATAAATCCTGGTGCACATGGTGCAGCGTTGGCCCGACCTGTAGGTTTGGAGTCCATTGAGATACAGGTCAGCGGGAAGAGAGGGGGGCACGCTAAACGCTGCTGGGATCTGTAATCGGTTAATAACATAATTGGCGCAACAGTGGAGATGCGCTACGAAAATATCACCGCCTGATCCTATTCAGAAGTAAGAATCCCTTTAATAACGTGGGAGAGCACAATCCATCCGATTATACGCAGTAAGGTGTATACATAATTCCGATAAGAAGCTGTCGTGTGGATATTCAGAACAGTCTACATGAACAGGAGCACAGGAAATTGCCCCACAAATACAGGCACCGAGCTGGTCATACTTGGTGCCTTGCAAGACCAGTACAGGGGGCCTTGTGACCGACTCACCCCGCTGCAACCCATGAGACCACTGGAGTTGGGCTCCCTTGACATTGAGATCAGTAGAATCTTCTGCTTGGGCAGACTACTCGAAACAACTTGGCCAAGGGGAGACACCATAGCATTGCTAAACGATACAATCCGGCCTAAAACCCATAGCAGATCCTCACCCGACAGGATAGACACTAGAACTGGCCCGTGAAGGCGATTTTCCCGCCCTGTTGGGGGTCTGATGTACAGTGGGTAACGTAACTTTTGTCAAACGGGCGGAAGGATTTGGTCACCAACTAGGCTGCACATAGTTGGCACGAGGAACTGAGCAAAGTGACCACAATGCAGTAAATACTGCCATTACAAGACTATGCAAGGATATTTACCTTCTTGCTGGGCAGCTGGCCCTTGGACATTACTCTACTGTTGGCACAGATCCGCAGGCCACTTCACATGACTCACGAGGCATCAGACATACGATAAAAACGATAATGACAAAGGGCACAAGTGCCAAGAAGAAGGGCCTAATTGACTCATTTGTGAGTTCTCAGACCCCAGCAGCAACATCATCGGCTGGAGACACCCCATCTACATCCACAGGGAACCCCAGAGAAGATCATCTACTAGACACTATGCAGACTGGATTTTTATCCGTAAATGTCAAATTAGATGACATTGCGGCCAGCATTGGGTCTCTCAAGGCAAAATTAGACAAAGAGAGCGCTAGGATAACAGAAACCGAGGCCAGGATAAGCATTATTGAAGATAAAATTGACCAGCACGACCCCAACATTTCACAACTGAAAGGAGAATTCTCCAAGATGTGTGGCAAGTGCGATGATCTAGAGTCTAGATCCAGAAAGAACAATATCCGGATAATTAGAGTCGCAGAATCTGCTTGTAAAGGTCTGATGGAAGACAGTGTTGAAGCCCATCTAAAGTCCTTCTTTGGCACTGAATCATTTTCCGATCACTTCCTGGAGGAAATAGCCCATCGCACCCTAGCCCCAATGCCTAAACAATGGGTCCCGCCCACACCATTATCGCCAGGATGCTAAATTATAGAGACAGAGACATGATCCTTGAAATGTCCAGAGAGTGACAGGAACGCTACAATACGAGGGAAACATCATCCATATTTATCCTGACTTTGCTGCAGGAGTGCAGGCTCAAAGGAGATCCTATGAACAGGTGAAAAGACAACTCCGGCTACGCCAAATCCCATACGCACTGATCTTCCTGGCTAAAATGCAGATACAACATGGAAGCAGATCGCATTTTTTCGAGAACCCTAGGGCAGCCACGGACTACATTGAAGCCTCGATTCCATGACCAACCCGTGACCGTGGAGCAGACCAGAACATTAATCCACGGCCCAATGATGAGAGGAGGGACCGAACAGACTGAATGCTGTAGACTGTCCTATCCTTTAAGTTTGTTGATAAAAAATGCAAATGGGTGGCACTGATACTTAAATGTGAGTTAATGCACGGACGGTGGCAACCAGTTGTGGCAGACATGAAGCTGCAGCATATGCACCTCGGGAAGGTTCCAAAAGTTAAGGGGGAAACATCATCTGGTTGGGGTTGATGGTACAGATGGGAGGAGGGCAATGGGTGTTCGGTGGCTAACTGCCGATGAACCTCGAGGGTGGAAGGCATGGTTGAGGGAGGCCGGTCAAGTTGGGGAAGTTAAATGTTTTAAAATCAATGATCATCTTACTAAGAACAGTACCAGAAATAAGAGTGCAAGCAATGAATGTGGTAAAGATGGCAAATGCAAATGGAACACAACACATTCATGGGGAAAGGGCTGAGAATTAAACTACTAACCTGGAATGTCATGGGTCTTAATAACCCAGGTAAGGCAAAGAAGGTGGGTGCTTATGTGTCACAGCACAGCCCACAGATCCTAGTGCTCCAAGAAATGCATGCTTTAAAGAAAGTGAACACTGACTTTCTCACGAGCTGGGGCCCGCTCCGATACTACACTGAGTAGTCTACACAGGCCAGGTGGGTCCTCACACATATCCACCCTTCATTAGGCTTCAGATACACGGAAAGCAAAATTGACCCACTGGGACACTATGTGCTGGTGTGTGCTGAAATAGCTGGTCATGCAGTGGTGCTGGTGACTACTTATCAGCCTAACATAGACGACCCAGAATGTTATCAAACTGTGATGGATATGCTCTTCCCACTGGATGTGACGTGGGTGGTTTGGGGAGGAGACTTCAACACAATCCTCAATACGGTACTAGACCGGTTGTCTGATCCTCCCCGGACGCTCACGAAATCTGCTAACACCCTACACCAGATACTATTACAGCTACCCCTAACCGATGTGTGGAGGACCCTTGACCCACAAGACAAGCAATACATATTTTACTCCACAGTACACGACTCAGAATCTCGAATAGATTACTGGCTGCTGACCACGTCGCTTTCGAACATGGTGCTGAGCTGTGATATCCATCCACGCACACTTTCTGATCATTCTCCGGTCTCATTGTGTCTTGAATTACAGGATTCCCCCACACGCTAAACGTTGGAGGATGCCCTCTGCTTTACTTAGAGACCCCAGTGTGTCTGTAACCCTGCACATTGAAATTGCGCAGTTGTTCGACATCAACAAAGGCTCCGTCAACACCCATGCAACACTCTGGGAAAACTTTAAGGTTTGGGTTAAGGGCGTTATCATGGCCAAAACCACTGGCTTACTTAAAACTGTTCGAAAGGAATTGGGCCAGGTTGAATACCAGCTACGGGATCATGAAAAGGGCTACAGTATTACAAATAACAGGGAGACCTTAGCAAACATCAACAAACTATTAAGCAACTTTCACAAGTTAGCCGACAGGGAGCTGGTATACATGGCAACCCTGGTGAGGGCTCAAAGATACAGGGAGGGGGATAAAGCGGGCAGATCCTTAACTAATATGTTGAAAGCAGAAATCACTGCAACCCCATCGCAGGTATCCAGGCAGCGGGTGGCACGGTGGTGACTCAAGAAAAAGCTATAAATGACTAATTCACACAGTTCTACTCAGCGTTATACGCTAATCGAGAAGACAAGAGAGTGGGTGAGACTTCAGAATACTTAAGTAAGCTGGGTCTCCCTGTGCTCCCTCCCAAGACTAAACTCTCCCTAGATTTGCCAATCACTCAAGAAGAAATAGTAGACAACATTAAGGCACTCGCATCTGGGAAAGCCCCGGGTTCTGATGGCCTGGGGATTAAATTATATAAAGAATGAACATGTGGGAGGAGGCTATGGAACAGGGTATACTCCCAGAATCGATGCAGGAGGCTAATATAACAGTACTATTAAAACCACATCGTCCCCCGCAAGCCATGACTTCCTACAGACCACTTTCCTTAATCAATACAGATGTGAAGATATTCGCCTAAATCCTTGCGACTAGGTTTCTCCCCAACATACCCAAATTGATGCATCCAGACCAATCTGGTTCATTCCAATGAGATCCACTGCCCTCAATCTTTGTCGTTTATTTAGGTTGATGGCGCAGGGGAGTCCGAAAAGCGAAGGCGATGGTGGCTGCCTTAGACACAGAGAAGGCATTCGATTCTGTATCCTGGGAATACCTGTTCTTGGTGCTTGGATGTTTTGGGATGGGTCCATACTTTATATGATGTGTTTGACTCCTATACACTAGCCCAGGAGCAAGAGTCCTTATGAACCATACCTTATCTGCATTATTTCTCCTTAGTAAGGGAACTAGACAGGGGTGCCCCTTCTACGCAATACTTTTTGCCCTAACAATTGAACCAATGGCCGCTTTTGTGCATAAAATACATGGACAGAGGGAGATTAGGATGACGGGCCCTCCACAAATAATAATCACTTTACGCGGACGACACTCTCCTCTACGTCCGAGACCCCGAACTAAATCTTGAGCCCATTTTCAAAGACATTCACAAATTTTACACGATATTCAGGATACAAAATAAACAATTCCAAATCAGAACTATTCCCACTCACACCAGCTACCGAATGTCCATCGAATAGTAGCAGATTCAAGTGGGCACCGCTCCAAATTCACTACCTGGGCATCATTGTGTCAAGGGAACGACAAACATTTTATGCTGATAATCATGAAACATACCTACAATTGCTGGCTGTGAAACTACAACTGTGGCCCAAGCTTCCTGTCTCTCTTTACGGATGGATAGCACTCCTGAAGATGGTGGTCCTTCCCAAACTCTTAATATTTTGGCAATGTTCCCTTGTGGTCGGGCAGAGTATTCTTTTCCAAACTACAAACCTTGGTCACTACATTTGTCTGGGGAGCTTGGGGTTGCAAGGATGAAATGAGATAAATTGGCTGAACCATATACAAGTCGTGGCCCCGCTGCACCCTATTTCGAGCTCTATTACCTAACAGCACAAGTCCAATTTACAAAACATTGGTATGACCAAGATGATACCGCTACACACATACCACTTGAGAGATATGCATATTCCCCCAATGACCTATGCTCTGTTATATTTAGCACACGCCATAAAGATCCCTGCAGATTTGACCCAGTTAGTGTCACTGTCCATATTTGGTCAAATATCTATGGAAAAATCAACATAGAAATGCAATATGACCCAGAGGCCCCACGCTGGTGCTTCCCCGGAATCTCCCCTACCTTTGATGAGGCTTTACAAAAAACCTAGGACCCAGATAAACAGCTGAAAATGCGGGACATGTACCTGGAAGTCAGATATGTGAAATGATGATTTTGCGAGCAACATTTGGGGGGGCGGGCCGCTGAAGTTATTACAAAATCATTGTATGAGGGCTGTTTTTAGTGGGAGATGGCCGACGTTCCCAAAGGAACCAGACACCCATGAATGTATACGAGCTATAATATCCAACGATGGCACGAAAATAGGCATAGCCAAATCGTACGGCCTAATACAATCACATACCCAATCCCAGAACACCATTAGAGCGACATGGGAGACTAATGTGGGAACAGCAATAGGTGACGAACAATGGCGCAAATATTGACAATTGACGAAAAC
This sequence comes from Ambystoma mexicanum, assembly GCF_040938575.1. Taxonomy (NCBI): domain Eukaryota; kingdom Metazoa; phylum Chordata; class Amphibia; order Caudata; family Ambystomatidae; genus Ambystoma; species Ambystoma mexicanum. The sequence continues at coordinate 1,347,585,298 of NC_090930.1, forward strand.
AGTGTCTCTGAATGTCGGGTTACGCCTGATCCAGTTTAAAATTCTCAACCAGCTACACTACACACCAGTAAAGATGGCTACATTTGTGGAGAACTGTACTGACGAATGTTGGAAATGTGGTAGCCCGCAAGCAGACGCTTTTCATATGTATTGGGCTTGTCCCTTGGTCGCTGTGTTTTGGGGAAATGTAGCTGAAACTATTGAAGATATTACACAAATCCCATCCTCTCTTACTCCCCTTAAATATTTATTCGGAGACATTGGTAAATCTGCCGAAACCATAAGAAGACTTTTTAATGTGACATGTGCTGTTGCCAAGAGATGTATATTAAAATGCTGGAAGGCTTAATATGCACCTAGAATAGACTATTTTCTCAGGGAACTAACATTTGTAAACGCATGTGAAGAACAATTTGTGTTGTCCATGCCTGTAATGACTGCCCCAAGGATATCTGGGCCCCTTTCAATAAGCTATTTATGTGATATGGTATCTGACAATGACATTTACCCTGCCCCTACGCAATGATGTATAAATCTCTGAATGGCTACTTACTGTTGGAAATGCTGAGCACTGTGAATGTACATTATTGTAAAATGTGATTAATGACATGATCATTTAATAAGACATGCATTACTTGCCGTAAAAGCATTTCTGATGATTGTATCTGCTTAGATTCACATGGTGTGCATATAGTCCGACATCCAGTGGTAACCGCAGAGCATTTCATTGTATCTTTCCAGAATCGAAAGGGTAAGTCGACATGGGCGTGCCTGTAACACTATCCCTACGTGACGTGTATTGTACCCAAAATCCCTCACGTGTCGAGGTCCCTCCGATTTTATTTTTTCTGCCGTGAGGGAGCCTTATGACTATCGTGAGTGAGTACAGAAAAGAGAGAAGTAGCAAGACCTTTATGTTCCTTCCATCCAAGCGGGGAGGAAGGGTGGGCGCATGAGAATCTAAGCAGAAACAAACATCAGAAATGCTTTTACGGGGGGAGTGGCCAACTGCGAGAGGCGGTAGACGTGCGCCTTCGGAGCTCCTGCTGCCGCGGCTAATATCCTGATCCAAACGCCCGCTTACCAGCACCTGCCGACCCCCAGTGCACATCCTCTGGTGCGTGACGTCTTGGGGCACATCTGTGTCTAAAATTAGCCCGTAACGCGCTGGGGTTGAAGGACCAGAATCAGGTGAAGGTGGCGCCGAAACCACTCAACAGGCAACCAAGATGGCCGCCGGAGCTATGGGTGCGCTCCAAGTGGAAATCAGTGCGGCCCGGACACTTGCAGACTGATCCCACCAAGAGGAACCGAAGCACAGCAGGCGGTCGGACCCCAGGAGCGAAGACCGACACGGCGGACGCCAGCCCGCGCCGGTGACAGATCCGGGTGGCCGTGACCGGTGGATTGGCGGAGGAAACGAGCCGAGGCGGAGACCTGCATGATCCCAAGCTGCTGGAGTCGGAGACCCGGGCCGCCCATCCGGGTGCGGGGAGGCAGGAGGGGCCCAACCAAGCACCGCCGCAGTGATCTGTAGGCAGCAGAGGCTGCCCCACCAGTGAGTGCCTGCGCCAGAGTCCCCCGCGCGAAGTACACCCCAGCTGCTTCCCTGTCCAGAAGGCATCTCATGCGGAGCTGGGCTTCCCCGCTACAGTGCGCACATGTCATAATGCCTACCCAGGGGCAGCTGGACCAAGCCCATCCGCCCCGGAAGCAGGCATCCCGACATCTGTTTAAGCCTCAGAAGCCCCGGCTAGGGGCTATCTGGGTTCAGTCCTGGCGCCTTAGGCGCCAGGCTCATAGTAGAAATTAGGCCTGGCGCCTAAGGCGCCAGGCCCTTAGTCATCACTTAACTCAGGCAGACCATGCTGCACATGCATCCAGGCCAACATAAGACCTGGAGGGACTATTTTTCCACAAGGACTACTTTTCACTCGGGTGTGGTTCTAGGGACTTCTTACCTGGGACTACTTTCAAAGCTATTTAAACCACGCCCGATCTTCAACACACGCTTTGCGTTATTCTGCATTTAGCAGCGTAACGTTCACCGTGTCTGCAAACCTGCATCCAGCCTTCTGCCACGCCCGCCTCGAACACGGAGCCCCTAGGAGAGACAGGAAAATAGAAGAAGGGGTTAGATTACAGACTTTAATCCTCACCTGATTTCGGATCCTGCATCACTCCGAGCCTGAAGGGACATTCTTCCGGCACGTGTCGCATCCCAGCTGCAGCGCCGCTCCATTTTCACCAGCCCACAGCATCTCTGACTCGGCGCTGCCTCCGTCACTTTTTCGGTGATTTTCAACACCTGGGGAAAAGACAAGAAAAAGCAAGGTGAGCCTAAAGAGACTAAAAAGGCTATCACTTAAATTACAAGACTTACCTGATTATCACTGGAGGCTTTATTCTTCAATATGCCGCATCCAGGAAAAAAGGAAGAGACAGTGGCTAATCTCACGCATCTTTACAGGATAGTTTGGGTAATACAGACTCTTACCTGAATGCCGCCAGCAACCTCCAGACAGAATTTGCCGCCGCAAATCAACAGGGGAGTGCAAGAGTGAACTTTGGACATTTTGAACTCTTTAAAAACTTGGCAACTCCGGACTCAATAATCATCCAGAACCCCAACACCTACAACCAGTGAAGTAACTGGTATCTACGCGCCCCTCCATTCCACGCAGGATGGAGAGCTCACCAATCAAAAACATAAGGTGAGGACACTGACCGGGAATATCAGAGGTGGCAAGTGAGGAGATCGGGATCAGGGAGGGGGGTCTGCATTCACACCCACGGGGCTAAATACCTTTCTCCATCTACAAGAGAATATTTCTACGAGTCAAGCTTACAAGACTGAGGGGGTCCGTCCAGACGGTCATCTTTGCCCTACGCTTCACGCTGGTGGAGGTCGCAGCTGCCCGGGTTCGATCTACGCCCGTGTGGGAACCAGGTGAGCGTAACAGCACAGCAGTGAGAGGGAGACTCGGAGATCCAGCCTGATTCCAGCCCTGGGGTTCCATCACGCAGTCGGCTGGCATATCCATGTGCATTGGAGACACAACTCTCCCGAGGGAACAACGACCTCCCAGCCACCAAAAGAAACGGGGTGCGCATCACGCATAACGGAGGTCACAGCAGTATCAAGGCCCCCTGGCCCTCACCTAAGACAACTTTAACAATACTGGGAGAACACTGGAGAACAAGGGGCGAGCAGGGGTTCAACTGAGCATGTAACCTACGGAAGGGCACCCTCCTGATACAACTACCGCATCCAACAACCGAGAGGGGCAAGGGACTGGTTTGACTTCGCCGCAGTAAGGAGGAAACGGTAGGGTGACCCACCGCCGTTCAAAGGCTGGTCACTGGGGGCAGAACCTTTTATACTCCCCCGCCTCATCAAAATGGACACCGGGCTTCCAAAGTGAAAACGAAGTGGGAAATCAGCGCACATAACCCGATTGAGCGTTCAAACCCCCTGTGCGGCCAATCAACACCTGCAGCGCAGGGCGGACAGACCACCACAGCCCAAACACGAGTTTGACACCAGGGCCTAGGGCCTACCACCGCTCGGCGCCCTGCAATAAGGGATGCACTACTATGCAATTCCCCCCCCACCTCGGAACGAGGCGGCTTCTTAACCCTGACATGGTGCTATCAAGTGAACATCGACCTGTGCAATAAGCCTGTACAAGTAGCCCCTCGAGCAGCTAGACAAGGTTCTGGACACAAGAGCGCGCCCGCAGGGCCTGGCAGCAAGCATGGGGAAGGACAAAACTAAGAGGCCCACTGTGCAAAACAGGATTGACCAGTATACGATTCCCCCATCACAATCCCTCGAACCTCAACCGCTCCCTTATGAAGATATAGACTCTGCGCCCGTGCTCTCCTTAAGAGATGTCATGGCAGCTATAGTGGACTCCCGCTCATCAATGGAGCAGAAGATGGACGGAATAAGCCTGGATGTATGCCTCCTCCGACACGACTTACAAAAGCTATCAGCACAAACTGGAGAGGCGGAACAGCGTATTTCTAACACGGAAGACGGGCTACATAATGTGCAACAACAACTCCAAGGAGTCTCAACCAAGCTCAAGATCCTGGAGGCTAGGGTCGAAGAGGGAGAGGGAAGATCCAGGCGCAATAACATTCGAATTCTTGGCATTCCCGAGTAAGCCGAAGGTCCATGTATGGCACTCTTCCTGGAGCAGTGGCTGACGGACCTGTTTGGCCAGCAATCCTTTTCTAAATTATTCCCTATAGAAAGGGCACACCGAATGCTCACAGACAGACCTGCGCCCGGCCTTCCCCACAAACGGTGATAGCAAAGCTGTTAAACTATCGGGATTGCGACGCACTCTTACACCTAGCACGAACCAAGGGCACGATCACCTTCAATGGCTCTAGGATAGCCTTCTTCCCAGACTATACGAAGGAGGTTGTTAGGGAGAATGCTCTGTAAGGCTAATTTCCCAAACCTAGTGAGTCCCCCAACAGCTTTGCTGCATTTTTTGGGGTTTATTTTTTTCTCTCCTGCTAAGAGTGAGATTCTTTTGCTCCCACTCTTAGACATGATTTGAGGTGTTCCTTTAACTTTCCATGTGTTTTATGGGCTTTGTGGTCTTTTACTCCATAGGGTCTCATGTGTTTTTTTGATGTGGGTTACACAGCACCCTACACAGCACCCTCCGTGCTGTAACCGAGGGGTGTCATAGCGACCCCCCCAACATAGACTCCGTACCCTGGGACTGACTACTGTCTCCCAGGGCATGTAAAGTCACCATTGGCTTTGCTAGTCCCAAATTATGAACAGAAACCAGTACAAACCATCATATTGTGGACGTACTGGTCAGGGCAAATCGATTGCCCCCGGGGTCTATTGTTCGAGGGGGCACGTCTCCGTACCCCTGATCGAGTTTTGGCTGGTGGCAGTGGATACTACTTTTTATATTCAACCGCGAATATATCTCTATGGGATTTTCCCATTGTTCGAGGCTACCAACTTTAATTTTTTAATTCTTATAGCCTCGAACATACCGCTGGTTTATTTATTTAATATTAATTCGCCGGTTGGTATTTTTTGCCAGAACTCGATTCTAAAATGGCGTTTGTGTTCTCTTCTGTGACTCCAACCCAAGTCGAGCCCTTTGTTCCACTTTTTGGCAGGCTTCTCCACAGAAGCCTCCAAAAGTGGTGCCACTCTGTCTGGGTACCACAGGGGGTGTGGGAGGGGGTTTAGGCACCCTGGACTGAGTTACCTTGGTAACTCAAGTCGCACTCTTGTGTGATTGGCCCAAGTGGTGAGCCGGCCGGCTAACCACTTAGCATGTTTGATTGACAGCTAGGCTGAGTGAATGGGGGTATGCTGCATAAAAGCAGGGCTTTGGGGACTGGAACTTCAGAAGTCGCTCCACAGGACCCAAGAATCCGAGGAGGGAGAAGCTGAGCCGGCCTGCAATGACAACACCACCGGTGGAGCCCTGCTGAACCGTCTCACCACTTTTCCCAACAACAGAGGAGACCTCCAGCCCGGAGAGTCTTCTTCCTTCGACTGGTGGGGATAACCAGTCTACCTTCTTTTCGCCTTCCTGGAGTATCTCGTGGCCGCCTTGCCTGTGCCAAGCACCCCGGCAACCGGGATACCACGTTTTCACCACTACCGCAAACCGAAAGGGTAGTACCTTTGTACCGGAGAACTCCGCGGCTGGTTTCTTCCCTGGCAGTGCAACGACCTTCATCCTTCCTCCACGACGAGATCTTCTCCTCCTCTGGACAACGCTGCGATTTGCACCCGCTGCCAGGAACAACCGCCCCCGCTGGAGGATCCTCTCCATTTAAAGGTACCGTGTTCCGCCTGGCTTCCCTTGCAACCGTTTGAACGGGGTATATTAAATCCTCGTCTCTCAAACCTGGGTTAGCCTGGGACACCTTAGCTAACTTTCCTGCACTGAACTAAACCTTTTTCGAACTCCCTCCACAAACTTTGAAGACTCTGTGTAACTGTCTGATCTTGGGCATCTTCCGCCTGGCTCCCTTGAAAGTGGGCCTGGCACCTAAACTTCCTTGCTCACCAGTAGACTGTGCCTTCCTAACTTGCTGTGGTTCTTTAAAAAGTGTTTAGTGTGTATGCTTCCATAATTCTGCTTTTCCCTCCCCTTTTTACTTAACTTGTTGGAGTGCCATCGAACGTTAAGCGCTCACCTCTGTCTGGAAATAAGTGGTGTTAACTAAGACTTGTCCAACAAGTAATCAGGGATGTACATATGATAATAGTGATTGTGTTTTGAACTTATCTTACCAATTTAGTGCTAGTGTGTTTTATAAGTGTGTGTTAAATAATTATATACTTTTACACCCAAGCTCTGGTCAGTTTTTGCTTGTGCTACTGTATTTCTGTACCTATTTTGTATGCTCTGTATACTGCCTAACTCTTCTTGAGGGAAGTTTGACTGGTCAGCCAAAGCTACCAGTGAATCTGTGTGGTACAGACTGCTACCAAGTGGATTTACTGCCAAACACCTGTAGTCTTAAATCTTTTGCAGTGGTCCCTAAGGGAACTGCACAGGTTTCTGCCTAACAGAGGTACAGAAGACGAGGCAATCCTTTGAAAAGCTTAAAAGACATTTTCAAGCGCTAGGAGTCAAATACGGCCTGCTTTTCCCTGCCCAGTTGAAAATGTATTATAAAGGCACAATGGTCCACTTTAATGATCCTAAAGAAGCCTGGCGATGGGCAGAGCAGCACATTGAGGGGGACAGGTCGACACCTCGAGCTAACAGGGGCAGAAACCCCAGAGCACCAGCGGACCATCGTCCGATGCCGGATCAGCCCCCATTACCGGACCGACCAGCGGACGATGGGGACTGACCCCTGGTTTGATCCCCAATGAAGAACCAGATCCTACCAGCAGGTGCAAAACTGAACTATGGACTGTGCAGAGCTATGTCACAGTAACTCACGTAAGGCGTTTACACTTACATAATGCGGCTAGCGGAGGCGTACCGCCCTCGCACTTGGGGAGAACATTTACAGCCCCCCGCCCCAACTTCTTTAGTTTATTTCAATCAGGGATTGTTAAGTTGACACCCTACCTCTTTTGAGTGTCAGCAATGTTGGGGCGACAGGTACTTCGTGCTGGGGTGGAGTATGGAGAGGGGGAGGGAAGGGATAGTTGTGAAGAGTTCTTTGTTGCCCCAGGAGCAACGCACCCTTGCAAGCTCCAGGGGTTGTTATGGTTCGTGGCTAAACAAGGCTGCAGCATGTCCAGACAGCAATACAATCACCACTTAAGGCATGTACCACAATACATCACCATACACAGGGATTTTACCCCCGCAAGACACCCGCCCAACCCTCTAACAAGATTGCTAGATGGCACCTGTAAAATCCCAGTCGATACCGACTGAACGCCCCAAGTCCCTCAGGGTGCTCACCTGGAACGTAAACGGGATGGGCTCCGCGATTAAAAGGCGCCTGATCAAGCAGGTACTCAGTAGACACTCCCCCGACGTGGCTCTGCTATCTAAAACACACCTAGCGGGATCGCATGCTCCCTCTTCCAGCGTACCAATTACAGGGCCGCCTTTCATGCGGGATACACAATGGGATCCAAGGGCACTCTCATTCTCATACATAAACGCATCCCTTTTGCCCTCCAGTATTTAGAACAAGACCCTCGGGGTCGCTACGTGCTAATCCTGGGAACGCTGTGGAATGAGAAAGTCGCTTTTGTCTCAATATACTCCCCACCCGGACTGGGGCAGGAACTACTAGATGAATCGACTACCCTCATAGGCAAACATCAGCCTGATAAGTGGTTTCTTGGGGGAGACTTTAATGATGTCACATGCAACGCCACTGACCGCACCCATCTTAGACAGCGCAACCCGGATATCCCCACAAGGCTATTTAACTTTGCATCTGCCTTGGGTCTCTGTGACGTCTGGCGAGAGTTGCACCCGGATACTAGAGGGTACTCATTCCACTCCGGAGCCCACGGCTCCCTCTCCAGGATTGACTATCTCTTTCTCCCGCATATAGACCTTTTCAGGGTAACGTCAGCAGGCTTACTCCCCCGGGGTGTCTCGGACCACTCACCCCTGCTGGTGGAAATGCGGATACAGGGTGAATCCCCCCTAGTAGTGGAGACTGAATAATTACTACCTGGGTTTCCCCAAGCTTGTGGACTGCCTTGCTGAAGTCTCCACCGAGTACTTCGAGCTTAACGACACTGGAGAACACGACCCGGTAGTGGTATGGGAGGCCTATAAGGCCGTGCTGCAAGGCGCACTAATCTCCTGGGTAGCGAACAAACGAGAAAGAGAGACTCCAGAAGATAGCAGAGGCGGAGGGGGAACTGACCCAAAGGGAGAACAAACACATCCTTGACCGATCACCTCAGACCCAAACGGCCCTCAAACGAGCCACCGAGCGCCTCCGAAACTTATTGCTAGACAATGCCGAACAAGCCCACTGGGACTCCAGAGCAAGAATTTATGAGCATGGGAACAAAGCGGCAAAATGTTAGCTTGGCTAGAGAGGAGGGATGAGGGACAATGCTGTGTCCAGGAGATCGTCACCCCACAGGGGGAGAGATCCCAGTCGGACGCTGAGATAGCGGAGGCCTTTGCCCAATTCTATGCAGCACTATACCAGGCCCCAACCTCGTTGTTGGACCCAACCCTCCTAAACAGCATAACACTCCGAACTCTGTCAGCACAACATAGGGCAAGTCTGGACTGTGACCTCTCAGAGGCCGAAGTAGCCGAAGCACTAGCACAATTGCAGACAGGGAAAACGCCAGTCCCCAACGGGTTTCCAGTCGAAACTTGGCAGAAGCTGGGCGGGGACAATATAACGGCCTCCCTTCATAAAATGCTACTGAGCGCCTGTGAACAAGGCACCCTCCCGCCGGACCTGTGTAAGGCTACCATAGTGGTTATCCCTAAACCTGACAAACCCCAGGAAAAATGTGCCTCTTACAGGCCAATCTCGTTAATCAATGGCGAAGCCAAGGTCCTGGCTAAGCTCCTAGCCAACAGGCTACAACCGGTTGCTGACACTCTGATACACCCGGACCAATGTGGCTTTATGCCACACAAGTCAACCCGAATGAACCTACGCCGGCTCCACCTGGCATTAGAACGGGCGCCCATCATTGACAGTCCGCTTGCCCTTCTGGCAATCGATTTTGAAAAGGCCTTCGATTCGGTCCGATGGGATAGCCTTTGGGAGATAATGAAATGCATGGGGTTTGGAGATGGGTTTCTAAGATGGGTGAAGCTGTTATAAACAAATATCCAGGCGGAAGTCAGGGTGAATGGGTAGACCTCTCGATCCTTTTACTTGGGTAGGGGCATGCGACAGGGATGCCCCCTCTCTCCCCTTCTCTTCGCCCTTGTGATTGAACCACTCGCCCTATGGCTCCAGCAGAGTGCATCCTGGATGGGATTTAGATGGCCAGAGGGACACGAAGATCGAATCTCCCTGTATGCGGATGACCTCCTGGTATATCTGGGAGAACCTGCCTGGACTTGCCTTATAGTGACTCAGATACTTGTCAGCTACGGGGAATTTAGTGGACTGAGAATCAACTGGAAGAAATCCATTTTCTTCCCGATGAAGGGAGGAGGACAGACTAACCCACGGGAATGCCCATACTGTACGGAGCAGCTTGGCTTCCGATACCTTGGCTTCTGGATAACAACAGACCTTACCAGCTATGCAGCGCACAATCTCCAACCACTCATTGACCGGTTCTCCAATGACGTCCACCACTGGAAACTTCTCCCCCTGACCCCTCATGGGTAGAGCCGCACTTCTTAAAATGATGGCCCTTTCGCGATTCCTCTACGTCCTTCAGAATGCCCCATTGCAGATCCCAAAATCTGAATTTGACCGGGTGGAGGCCCTTCTCAGGGAGCTTCTATGGGATGGAGGCCAAGCACATATAGCACTGACTACACTTCAAAGGTCGGTCTGGGAGGGTGGGATAGGAGTGCCCCGCCTTCAGACCTATCACTGGGCCTCACAACTCGTGGTGGTCAACGACCTGCTGCACGGGGACCGGGAAATAACCCATATTAGGGCCGACATGGGGGCCATGAAAGACACTGATCCATTACACTTACTATACCAACCCTCCCAGAGACCCCCTCCGCCAACAACGAGGGCACATATCACCACCATTTGGAGACACTCACATGTGTTTGTGGGGTGGGAAAATAAAATAACGGCGGCACAACCCCTATGGCAAAACGGCAATCTGAGGGAAATTGAGAAACTTGAACCATGGCCACGATGGGTGAGGGCTGGGATTCTGAAAGTGGGGGAAGTCTTGAAAGACGGGAATCTGGCCCCATTTGCGGACTTGCAACTAAAATTCCAACTCCCAGACACCGAGAGGTACCACTACATGCAAATGACCCACGCCCTGAGAACCCACATGCCTCTCTGACCCTCCTGCAGGATGGATAACCCCTTCCAGGGCCACAGGTACCTGGCCCGGATCATGTCCTGGGAGTCAGTCACTCAAAGGCAGCACTGAGATAACACAGCCACACCAGGGTGCTGACAACTGGTGTCCCTTTGAAGTCAACAGATATAGGAAGGGGCAGGGTTACAATAGCCAGTGGAGAGAGGTAGGCTGAGAGAGATGTCCCACCATCTTGGTGTCTGCTAGGGTGCTCTTCAACTTCCTGCCCCAGCCCATTTCCTGTACGACAAGGCACTCTGGATATTGTGTCAGAAGGCAAAGAGTACTTGTTACAACAGCCTGGATTGGACCCGTTACAGCAGGCTTCCTTTGTGCCAATCCCCTGTGACATTTTGCCTTTATAAGGACAGGGTACAGTGATGAACCAGGAATGAGACGCGGACACAGACAAGTCATGGTGTTTACCATAAGATTTTATTAAATGAAAACAGGGTTGGAAAATGCCTCACTGTCACTATCCCAGGAAGTAATGCCCTGACTCAACCAAAAACAAAGGGCCTGTCGTGTGTGAAGCTGTCCAACAGCAAAATATCCTGTGTCCAAAGTCCTAACCTAGCCCTCACACTAAAAAAATAACTAAGGTACTAATGGTAATGTCTCTGACTTGCAAAGTGCGAAAATGTTCAAGTTCAACAAAAAGGTGTAAATCCAACAAAGTTCCAAATTAATAATGCTCACAGTTCCAGGGAATCACTCCCTTCCCCAGGTTTCTCTCCACCAAACAAAAGTTCAAAAGAATTAACAAGTTCTTTGTAGCTCAAGAGGATAACTCCCCACCTCTTGATGTCGAAACTTGTTCCAGGGTAAATGTATCTATCTCTTTCCCCAGTCCTTCTAACATTCAATGTAATGCAAAAATCCTAAGGGCATGAATCTTCCTTCGGATTCTCTGACTCGCACAACACCTGGTATACTCCCCTGCCAGGTTCTTCGATATGGTTCCTTGATATAATTTGGGCGCAGGTCCCAGACTTCCAAGACACCTGGTGTGCTCTTGCCATGTTCCTTTTATTACTCCTTCATCACAGTTCAGAATCCTTAGGGAATGGGCCTTCCTTGGGATTATTTTGTTCACAAAACACCTGGTATACCTCTACTGCCAGGTTCTCTTTACCCATTCAACAGAATTCAGAATCCTTAGGGCATGGGCCTTCTTCTGGATCAAAACACCTAGTATACTCCCCTGCCAGGTTCTCTTTAAATAGTCCTTTCTACACACTTGACTCTGCCTGATATTCTCCTTTGGCAGGTCTAGTCACATTAATTTTCTTTCAGTCCTATCTGCCACACGGTTTTCGCCACGTGTCTTAACATTACAATGGGTCCCAGACACTTCATTCATCACAGTTAATTTACTTATCTTGTTATCAAATGTCCGTGGGGCTCTCTAGTCATCTGCTCAGGCTTTCCCCAGTTCTCACAATGCATCTCCCTCGGTACTCGGTAAACCCTCTAAAGCGCCTCAGCGGTTCTCACTAACAGCTTCGGGGTCCTTCGCGTCTCCCATGTTGGCCTGCGGTTTGTTTGGTCCATGGAGCACTGTGATGCTGGAAATGCATCACAGGGACAAGGCCTCTGAATCCTTGTCCTTTATTGCTTAATCATGTATGTTCTGACTTGCTTTCCACGCAGGAGTTCATGTGGGACTCCTGCCGGTGCGGCTCTTCCTGTATTTGGTTTGGTGAACAGACCCTTGGGATACCCTTATGGCACCCATGGGTGGGAGTACGACCCTGTACTTCTAGTGTATGTTTTTGGGCACCTGTGTGTGGTCCACAGAGCAGGGTATGGGCTGGTGGCAGCTCCGTGCTGAATTGACAGGTGCCCTGAGCGTCCTCCATTTTGGGATGCCCAGGCCTTGTCATTGGGATCAGTGGATTCCTGATAGGGAAGAAGATGGCCCCTGTGGCCTCTTGCTTTCTATCGCCTCTTACCTTGTTTTGACGGGAAGTCCCGGGAAGCCCTGACTCTGTCCCTTCCCCGTGACTGGCTGTTGGGTGGAAGTTCCATATATAGAAGTGTGGGGAAGTGCCGACCAGACTGGCTGGAGCTTTCCTAACGACCGTATGTTGTGGGTATACCTGTGGGGTGAGACCTGGGTGAATGAAGTGTGTGACGAATACGCATTGTGTGTTAAGGGTGTCTAGTATCTGGTGTTTGACACAATGACTGAGACAGCCCTGCCTGAAACTGGTATGAATGATATGATATGGCATTTATAACGCACCTATACACAAGTGTTTCAATGCAGTGTGTAGTACTGAATGGCAGAGTACTTGTCCGAATCCACATTCTGTGTTGTGAGTGTCTGGATGGAGAAGAATGGCCTGAATGCACTGTGCGCCCTTATTGGCTGGCTGACTGCCTGAATGCCCTTCTGTGTGACCCAGCAGAGTGAATGGGAGATCAACAGTATATCTGGGGGCCTCTCACTGCTAGAAGTCGTTCAGAAGCTGAAGTTGATACTTGATGCTTACTCTCAAAGCCGAGCCGGAGGAAGAAGGTGAACTGATGTTCCCTTCCGTGCAAACTGAAAGCTGCTGTGCCTTCAAGAACTGATCCAAGAGAGGACCTGGTAAGAAGACCTCTTCCTGAGCTACAAGAGACTATCGTGCACCAGCGGATCTTTGCAAAGCTCCCTGGTAAACAGACCTACGAAAGGCTGCCGACCGGAGAAGGGGACCGCTGAGGAGAACAAGGAGAAGTACCAAACAGCCGTCCACCGTCGCCTACTCGGAGCCACCGTGCTCCTGTTTGCCTAAGAACATTTGATCCAAGGACTCCCTTGTTTATCCTCGTTGCCTTACTTTGTCCTGCCAGAGAAAGTCAAGGACGCTGACGACCGAGGAAAATCCAACGGTGGGTTTACCGAAGCCAGCCGTGGTCACGCCCCGTTAACCGGCGCCAGACCCGATGACTCGACGCCCTTGCTGGACCAAAGTTCTCCACTAACTCTTTGCGGCAACAAACTATTGTCCTTGAGGTGCACCGCATGCCTCCCCTGTTGCAGGACATTTTAGATCACTCGTCAACGAGCACCACAAGGCCTGGAGCTGCTGCCTCAATGACAACTTTCACCCTTTCTTCATCTCGGAAGTTCCACGACCCGTGGCTATCGCTTGAAAGGGAGTGGACTTAAGAAGGGCCCGTCGATTCCCCGATGAAGAACTCTACAACGCAAGGTACATTTGGGTTGCAGAACTATAGAAGAAGATAAGACTTGAGTAGACAATATATGGACTGGGCTTGTAGTGCATCTTCATTTACAGGTTGTCCAGGTGGGGGGGATCCTCATACGGAACTGTTCCTAGTGGAAGGGGCCAGTATTCTGCCAATTGTCTAACCAACTTGTCTTCCTCCTAAGTCTATGGTTGATATCGCTTTGCTATGTTGATTCGTATGCTATTTGAACTGAGTACAGTTGATGCATTTTAATGGAATCAGAGTAATAGTGGTACCACCTAGAACTGTATATATTTACCATTTTAGAATTGTCGGCACACAAAGTGTATTATCGTGATAGTGTATATAACATTGAACCTTATTAATATGAAGACTGTGTTTTAACATAGTGCGTGGACATTCCTTTGTGGGTGCTTGGGGACTACACTGTACTTAAGAACCAGCCGGCATCACCTCCTGAGAAGCTAGGTCTTGATTGCGCGCCACGTTTAACAATATAGAGAATCTTGGCTGGGGTCCTCTGTGCCTCTCCTCTACCATATAGAGAGCTGGAGGACAGACACCCCCCACCCCCAGTGCGCGGTTGCTTTACAAGCACTTTGTTTGCTGGACGGCATTCAACATGCCTCCGGCTCCCCTTGGCAGACACCTCTCTTACTGGCGTCTCAGTGACTGTGCTCCTACCCGTAAGCATCTCCAGACTACATTTGCAGGCCTCCCAGGACTCAGCAGGATCGTCTGCTTCCCTTGGTCATTCGGCCTGTGTCGGAAACAGCGAAATTCCTGCGCAGCAAGTCACAGTCCTACCGTTTCTTTCCTCAGCAGACCTTACCCCAGCTGGGTCAGGAGACAAACTCCATGCTTCTTTTCCCAGCATGGTTTTAAGCCATGGCAGGCCAATTGCAGTCTTCCAACCACCAGACTGTTGACTTTGGCGCACATTAAGAGTAATCCTCATTGCTCCTTGCCTCTTCCCAGTTCTTGTTCTGTTCTTTGCTCTTTGATATTGAGGAACATGGTCTAAAAGATTGTCAGGCTGCTGAAGAGAATAATGGCAGCATGCCATTAGGGCATTAGGGATTGAGGGAATATCCCTGAAAGGGAAAGGGGGATAATGTGGTTCACCTGATGTCATGCCACCCCCGCCTCCTTGAGGGTCACCTCCCTCCATGTGATCCTCCCTCAAATAGCCACCCCCAAGGTCAGGATCAGGTAGCGGCTGCTGTTCCTTGGCCACATGAGAGGCTATCCCAGAGAAAGGTGTGATGACATCAGATTCAGCACAGTACCCACTCCATTAATCTTTGGACTCTGATGAAGAAGGATTCACCTGGAATTTTGTTTGCGGTACAACCTACTCCAAAGTCCTCTGCCATAGAGGTGAAGACAGAAGCTTCGAAGGCAGATGACGCATCTGTCCCCTACACATCACCAAGGAACAGTGGGAGCGACATCTGTTGGATCAAAGGCATCTCTGCAGGCTGTTGCATTGGAAACAGGATCCTGAGCACCAGACGTGAAAGATCCTCCCCCTCCTGCAGCTACCAGCCATCTTCCTAGAGTGGAAGCCCAGATCTGGCCTATGCACACTGTCCTGGAGTTTCGCAGTCCTGTTCTGGATGAGTTGCAGAGGGCAGAGAGTAGAAGCAGCCAGATTTAGAAAGAGGCTGTTGCAATAGTCCAGCCTAGAGATAACCAGAACTCTAGTCAATGAGCTTCTGGGGGAAGGTGAGGAAAGGAAGAATACCTCTGAGGAGGTGCAGTTGGTAGTTTGACTTCTTAGCGACGTCAGAGATGTGAGTAGAAAAGGAGAGTGTGGAGTCGAAGATGGCCCCGATGTTCCTAGCCTCATAGGTAGGAGCAGGAAGAGGGCTAAGGGAGGCCAGCCAGAGAGTGACAGGAAAGGAAAGTGCTGGTGTGCTGATGAGGAGGAACTCCATCTTACTGGCATTAAGGAAGAGATCATTAGTGGCACACAACTCCTGGATTGCAGACAGACAGTAGGTGAAGAGAGAGGGAGGGATAAGAGGTGGTAGAAGGGAGCCTGAAAACGAGCTGGGTGTCATCTGCATAGCACTGAAAGTTGGAGTATTGGTTGAAAAGCCAACCCCCTTTTTGGGCCTCTCTCCGCTACTGCTATCTATGGCGCTTCCGTATGAGATGGCAGGTCACTTAGAGGAACCCATCCCCTAGTGGCCTTCAGATATGGAAGCTGAGTCACCGGCCAAGTCTTTTGTACCTCCAACGTAACCGAGCCCGGGCATGCCTCGCGATGGAAGCTCGAGAGATGCGGCTCATCTTCTGCCCTTTGTTGCTGTTGCTATCTCAATCATTTCTGTTAGAAACAAATGGACTTCACATCAACAAATCGAGGGCGCGGCCTGTGAATCCCTTGCTCACCGGTTCTGTGCTAGTTCTAGTATTCTCTTACTGGGCCGATCGCTCAGGGGTCCAATGTTTACACGTTCACTAGTTGTCATTGTGTTCCTTTTTATGGTTTTTTCCCCCGCCTCATTGGGGAGGACGGGTGAATGCTACGAATATAGTGCAACGGGAGAGGTTTGACCGCTATCGTGCCTGGGATGGGATCCTACATATGGGGCTGGGAGGTCCACTGGTGGGTGTGGGATACTAGAAAACTGGCAGTGAATACCTTTGGTTGTGTGAACTGTGGGGTGATCATTCTGAAGTGGGGTATGAAGAAGGATCACTGGTGACAAACACCAGACAGGGATGACTCATGTTAATTTTATAACCCTGAATATTCAAGGCCTACGCGATCTGATCAAGCAGCGTAGGATGTTGAATTTGATGAGTGATGGGGGGTATAGTTTTCCTCCAACAGACCCATCTAGATAAGGGGGGAGGTGGAAAAACTGGGGCGGGGAAGGGTAGGACATGCCTTCCAAGCTCCCTATCATCGCAAAAGTGGAGTCTCCATCCTTATCCATAAACGCATTCCCTTCGTTCCACTGCGCATACTGCGGGATCCTGAAGGACGGTTTCTTTTGGTGAGGGGAATGTTGTTCCAGAAGAGAGTGTTACCCTCCTAAACATTTATGGGCCGGCTGATAGTTCTGGGTTCTTCCTGCATGTTTTTGCATGGGGGGTGGATTTCAATTTCGCTCTTTCACTGGGTTGAGATAGGCAGTCCCCTCCCACCGTCCACGACCCACTTCAGAAGAAAACACAGGCGTTGCTGCTCCTGATGGAGGAGCTTCGATTACGAGATACCTGGAGAAAGCTTTGACCGCAGCAAAGAGACTACTCTTTTTACTCAAATCGTCTCAGGAGCTATGCCCATATCGATTACTGGATAATGGGCTCTCATATGATGTCGTTAATTGACCAATGTGCAATCAGACCCATTACAATCTCGGACCATAGCCTGGTGGTTCTGAGGATACGGCTACCGGTTCGGTGTCTAGAGTCCCACCCCCCTGGAGATTGAATCTAGCGGCAATACAGTACCCCAATTACAGAGAGCAGCTGTGGTTTCTGGAATGAGAATTTGATGGAGGGCTTCACAGCTTTACGCTGCTGGGACACTTCTAAGGCAGTGCTTAGGGGGCATTGTATTGCTTAATGGGCATATAAACTGAAGGGCGAAGGCAGCGTGAACAACAGCTCCATGGGGAGCTTCGAAGGTTGGAGCGGGTGCATAAGGCTTCAGGGGATAGGTCCATGTCGGGCAAACTCCAATGTTGTTGGAGAGAGCTCAAAGAATGCACTACGCTACGAGTGCAGAAGTTCTTTTCTAAATGCCCCCAATCCTTTTTTTTAAAAACAATTGACCACTACGACCGATGGCTGATCTATTACGGGGCCGCCAGAGAGCGCAACTCATTGATGCAGTTAAGGATGACTCTGGTGTCCTGCTCACCAATACCAAATTGATCAACGATCGCTTTCTAGCTTTTTATTGCCAACTATAGGGGACTCTGCCTTCTTCCGCCGAAGAGACCCTGTCCAAATTTTTTCACACATTTTTTAAAAAGACTTCAGCTGCCCACAGTTACGCCAGACGATCTGGCCAAATTGAATGCCCCAATTGAAGAGGGAGAAGTGGTAGCAGCCATATCGAGGCTGGCTGGAGAAAAGACTAATGGGCCAGACGGCCTTCCGATTGACTGATATAAAGCATTGGTGGACAAGCTAGACCCAAGACTTACCACAGTCTTTAATGAAGCCAGTGACGTTGGGGCTCTACCTCACTCCCTGCTCCTGGCCAACATTGTAGTGTTTCCCAAAATGGGCAAAGACCTGACCGAGTGCAGCACATATAAGCCAATATCTCTTAACACTGACGCAAAGGTTTTGGCCAGGTGTCTAGCAAGCCGACTGCACCCTGTTCTCCTGAGACTGGTCCACCGGAATCAGACCGGTTTTATTCATGGGTGTCACTCATGTGACAATATGAGGCGGTTTTTTAACATAGCAGCCGTTGAAGCAGATCGTGATGATGTTTTATTCCTCAATGCCGAGAATGTCAATTGGACCGATATATTTGCAGTTCTGCAGGCTTTCGGCATTGGGGGATACTTCATAGATATGGTCCGGCTACTATATGCTGCTCCTATGGCGTCGGTGCGCACTAATAGTTTTACTTCGGCATCCTTCCAGTTGCACTCGGGTACTCGACAGGGCTGCCCCTTGTCGCCCTTCCTTTACATTCTAGTCACTGAACCGCTTGCGGCCAAGATTCGGCGGGATCTGGAGGTGAAGGTTATGCCAATCCGCAAGAACATACCCTGGGATCCAAGGTGGAGGGGAGGTGGCACTGTTTAGGCTGCAACTGAATAACATCAAATACATGGGTATTCGGGTCGTCCCCTCGGTACTCTCCCTAGTTCAAGATAACTATTCTGCTTTAATTAAAAAATTAAACTGGATTTACACAAATGGAACTCACTACCCCCATCACTGCAGGGTGGGATAAATGTGGTTAAAAGGAACACTCTTCCCAAATTGGTATACCTGGCACAAATGATTCCCTTTGCTATGCCCTCAAGAATGTAGCGCAACCTCGATAAACATATTGGGAAATGTATTTGGTACCACAAGAAGGCTAGGCTAAAATCTGAATGGCTTTGCGCCTCTAATCAGGATGGAGGAACGGCACTACCCGCGTGAGACTCTCAGCACATGGCTGCGCAGGCCTGCTGGATTAAGCGGTGTCTGAACCCGACGGAGGAGGCTAGTTGGCATGAATCTGAACTAGCAATCTTGCCTAGGGAGGTGGCTCTCCCATGGTCTTGCATTCCTCACCACATTACATCCCACTCAATAGTGGGTTCAACCTTAAAATCTTGGCTGCAGTTTCTGATAGACGAGGTAGGGAAAGGGCACATCATCTGTGGGAAATCTACGGAATCAATTGAACACAGCGGGCATCCTTGACTGGGTCACTCCAAGTGAGGGGATGGTGGAAAGGTGTAGGAGAGGGTGGGATGGCCGGCTTTACGGCAGGTCACATACTGGTACATGCACTGGTTGCCAGTGGTCATTGACCTGCCCCGCCTGGCGGAATGTACTTCATGCAAGTCTGGGCGATATTGGATCAACATTGCTTACCCTGAATGTTGAGTGGGGAGTATGGACCCAGCAATACTAGAGGAGGGGGCGTGATGAGCCTTTAGGGTGAGTAGGACCCGGAATGAGCTACACGATACTCCTAGCATGGACCTAACCATATTCAGTGCTCTGTATGTATACCCTGAATCCTCCCAAGCGGGGTTGTTTTTTTGTTGTTGTTCTTATATACTGTTTCTTCCTTCATGCCGTTCTGATATATCGCTGATGTAGGAGAATCTTTCTATTAATGAAAAGATTTAAATACATTTTCTTTTTAAAAAAGGGTGCACGATAAAAAGAATACAAGAAATATCTGCACTACATTTGTAGAAACATTCTATACATACATTAATAGATGAAGAATCCAGCATGTAAAGGGAAAGCAACATTTTGATTTCAAAACAACTATTTATATATATTTATTAAGCGGCAAAACCCCTGGCCATCAAGGCGCTACACTGAAACATAGACAACATAAAAAAAAATAAGGACGGATACATCAATAGGGAAACCCTACCTAGGCGAACAGTCCAGCTTTCAAGCTTTTCCCCAAGATAAGATAGGTTTGTTCTGCTTGCAGATGCTCAGGGAGTGATGCCTCCATAACAATACCTAGGGTTTTGACTTTGTCGACCACTGGAATGCAACTTCCATCTATGCAGAAGTTCTTATAGCCCAAGCTCAGTCTATCTCTGGCATATTTGGACCTATAGACCATATGTTGTTTTGGTGGCTTTTAAACATAGCCAGTTTGTAGTCAGCCAGTCTTTAATAATCTTATACGTTTTATTCAATTTCTCCTGATCCTTTTCATGATTTCCACTCAATTCCATGGATAGCTGGAAGTCGTCTTCATAATTAGAAAAAATACTCTAATTTCTCTATTTCAACACATAGCGGTTTAATGTAAATGTTGAAAAGAGATGAAGACGAACAAGCCCCCTGTGGCACTCCACTCAGAATGCGAGCCAGGTCAGATGAGGCGTCTCACCAACGGATTCTGGAATTATGACCGCAAAGGAAATATTCCATCCATAACGTGGCTTTCTCTGAAAAACAGCCTATGTGAGTCAGTGTGCTCAGCAGCCGTTTATGATCAAGGAGGTCGAAAGCTGCCGATAAGTCAAGAAGAATCAGCAGTCCCAAACGACTCCTTTCTAATACAGAGAGCATGTGTGTGCAGCGATCCAGGAGGGTGGTCTTGTCCCATGAGCACTCCGGAAACCAGATTGCTTCTTGTGGAGAAGGCCCATGGCCTCCAGATGATGTTGCATCTGGTTAGTAGCCGTTTTATCAATTATTTTGAGGAGGTGTGGGGTATTAGTTAATGGCCTAAGATTTGAGTGGGCCTTAGGATCCAAACCTTGTTTTTTCAGAACCGGGGTTACCACGACATCCTTTTGGGGCCGCAGGGACTGAGCCTTGTGTAAAAGAGGCATTAGTAAATCTTCTGAAGAGCGACGCAAAATGTCTCTGTTCTCAAGAAAGATTTATGAAGGAAGGTGGCCTCCAGGACAACTGGTTGTGCATATCTCTCAGTAATTTGACCCACTCATTGTCCGTTACAGCAGTGAAGTTAAAGGAGTCATGAGAGTCCTGACCTCGTTCCTGCCCAACAATGCAAGGGAATTCCAGCATAGTTTATTGGTCCAGGTCTTTGCAGATTCTAGCACAAGCCAGAGAGATTTTATCCGCAAAGCCTTTCTCAACCAGAGCACAGTCGTCTCTACTTGGGTTGATATACTAGTTCAAAGCATTGGGCTTTTCCCAAGCCTTAAAAAGTTTAAATGGTTCTTGGGTTTCATTTCCTGCTTTAGTAATTTGTTGATTATAATCATTTTGTTTCACCTCCATAATCTTAAATTTGTATTGCCTCTCCCTAAGTTTCCAGGCTTCTTTATTTGCCTGTGTTTTCTCTTTGAGCCAATTGCATTTCCGTCTGTCTTTTCCTCAGTTTAAGCAGAGTTAGGTCAGCGGTAAACCAATTCTGACTATTAGGATGATCTCTGACTGTTCTAAGCTTCAACGGCACAGTTCTATTTAGTAACAGTTCCAAATGAGTATTGTAGCTCTTCACTAGAAAATTGTGTGGAGCCCTGGTCAGTCGTTTGAGACATAAGATCACCCAGACAATCGGCTAAGTCTGAGGTTTACATTTTTTTAAAGTTTCTGCCTTTGACCTTGCTCGTGTTTGAACCGATAAGGTTGTCGAAGTTCCAGATTACCTATGATGAAGAAATGATCTAACCAAACACATGGAACCGTGACCACATCAACCAACTTAATATTTCCACTATAGAGCCACTATAAAATGTGGCCCTTTATGCGAGATGTGTCCAAGTTATGTACATGTAACTCCATATTATATGATGATAGTTCTAAGTCCATGGCTGCCTTAGCTCTCAGTTTCCTTTTCCAGCGATTTGGATCACCCAGAAATATTGTGGAGCAATTTGGTTTCTGTAGGGAAGATAGCAGTTGGATAATGTGCTAATTAAATAAATGTATCTCTGAAGGAGCTCTATATGTCAGGATGAAGTTAATGCCATTATTGTGGTTCGGGACGATCTTTGTGTGTAAAATCTCACACCTGTAACAGTCCACCTTGAGCTCGTACATTTCTATATCTTCCTAACAAATAATAGCAACACCACCTCCAACTCCTTCAGACAATTTTTTGCCAAAAAAGACATAGCCCGATGGAGTCGCTTGCACTATCATTGGGCCGTGCGAGTCCAATAGCCATGTCTCCGTAAGGCACAATGTCCACTTGGTTTTCCACAATATAATCGTGGACATCAATGACATGTTTAGCAAGGGCCTCGTATTAAGAAGAAAAAGCTTTACAGTTCCCGGCCCTATGTCTTCCACTCCCTTTTGGGGCAGTAGTTCTAAAGGTGGTCTTGTGGAACCTTCATGACCTAGGCAACTACAGTACTTTCTGTCAAACCTGTGGTATTTATAAATGGAACAGAAAGACACGACATTTCAAATGACATCAAAGAAGGACCAGGTGTTAGCACTGCAAGCAGGGGTATATCCAGACCCGGTAAGCAGTGAACATTCTGCACAGCCTCCAGCTCTGTACTCGCCAGTGGGCATTTTAGATTTCATAGTACTATAGCCTCTCGGCATGTCTTCCAATGTACTTGTTGACATAGAAAGAGTTGTGCACTGGTCTCCCGATGCGCCTGTTGCGCAACACGCAAGGCATCCAGTTTCTGGACCAGATTCATACTGTAGTAACAGAAGCAACAGTACAATCAACACGTATGGTCTAGGCTGAGCTGTGCATCCAACCGCTGACTTGCGCAGACTTGCTAGTCCCTGACACGCTGACGCGCCTGATATTAGCTAAAATGGCGCAAGTCCTGCAAAAGTGCACAGAGCTGTAGTTCTCTTAGCGCGAAACAGTCAGGAGCGGCACCTGGATAATTTTAAAAGGCACGAAGGAGTCTAGGGACAAGGAACAGTTCTATTCATTATCATCAAGATTGAACACAGTAAAATATATGCTAAAAACTATTTATATTGAGAATCAAAAGAGCAAATAGTGCATAGATCCTCGAATCTAGCTATTTGTGAGTCTGTAAATGCTCACGTAAAACGTGCTAACCTAAAATGCCAAAAATAAACTTTAAAAAAAAAAATCCAAGTAACAAGATCTAGTGGTAACAATATGAAAAATCAATAAAATTTCCAGGATTGTAATAAAATTACAATCCTGGAAAGTGTTAGTAAAGTCCCTCTCTAGAAAATCCCTGCAGGGAGCAAGATAGGTAAGGCTGTTCACATACGCGACCTAAAAGAAATGCACTCACCCCATGGTGACTGGTTACACAATATTTACCAGTGCTTTTTTTTTAAATGGTGCATGTCACCATAAGCACACTTCATATTTGGTGCAATGCTGCCAAGCGTGCACAGTGAAACTTGCATTTGACAGTTTCTGCAAACAAAGTGTGTTTGCAGGAAACACAAAATAAGTTTCTACCATCCCCATACTCCAGCAAGGTTGAGTATCCTGCAAATGGTGCTCGCCCTTCAAAAAAACTACTCACCAATGCAAGCGGGCTAGTAGATTTTTTAAGTCCTGCTTTAGGCCCTCATTTCATGATAGCAGGTTTGAAATTCAGATTGGATAAGCAGTAGTTGTAAGTGGATCCTGGTTATCCCTTATTAACCAGTGACCAGGAGCTACCACTTGGGAACGGGGAGCCAGTACATAGCATTCCCCAAACCTAACTTCCACATAAGATGCAAACATATAATTTTGTCCATTATTTACCACCATTAAAGCTTTCAAGGTTAAATGAGGTGACCTAATGTTTGTTTATAGATTTTCACAAACACAGAGTTAAATGCATTTGGTTGTTTGTTCAGCATCAGTTGCTCTGGGGAGCCAAAAGTAGCTCCTGGTAGGTGTTGGTGCCAAGCTAACCAGGGTCTACTAGGCTACAAGCAGGAGCTAAATAGCGCAGAGCTCCACTCAATTTCAAACCCTGTGATATGTAAGAAAGCTGAAGGTGTCTCACCTGCTAGTCCCCAAGGATCTGTCACCCAGGTGGCTAGGACACGGCCATCGCTTTTGGATCCAGTTCCTGGGGGTGGACCAGTGCGGGAGGATCACCTGGACGAGTGGTCTTCGGGCAGTGGAAGTGGGACACCAGACAGCGAGACGCAGTATCCCCTTCCCTGTAATACCTTTACCCCATCCTACCAGGTAGGATACATAGGGACTCAGCCCCCCCCCCTTTTCCGACACAAACACTTTCTCACAGACAACTCACTGTGAGGGAAAACTGACTAACACCCTAATCGTATACCTGAAACGTCCCACTACAATGGCAATTACTGATCATTACTCACACCGGACGTTCACCACACTTCCCCACACGGATAAAAGGCGGAGCACAAAAGCACACTCTGAGCAAGGCAAAGCACACGAGGAAGCAGCAGTTCCAAGGTGGCAGTTTAATACAAGGCGGGAGACGGCAAGACCGAAGAGGAATACAAGGAGGGAAGTACCCTTGACCTTTTCACTGAAAGACTGCATATGTCATGAGCCTTCCAGAATAGGAAACGTAACACCTGGAATTAAAGCTGAGGAATCCTGCACTGTGTGTCGGGGGTACCCGGGGCTCTTCTGCATGTATAGTCAAGGTGGGGAAAGGCGTTTGCCCCCATGGTACTGTCCTTGGCTCCTACAACAAAACAGCACCAGTGAAGTCAGCACAGTCGGTGAGTTGGGAAGACGGATATCAGACCGGTCTGTGTGGAAAACAAGGTTGCAAGCAGCAACATTGTATAAAGAAGATTATTAAGACAGCAGATGAGTGCATGAACTTTGAAGCTAAGAACCGATACCGTAGACAGAATGGTCCGGCATCATGTGGGTGCTTATTCAAAAGTCTGTTAGGTATCCAACCAAAAGGGTGCAAACGTTAAAAGAAAAACAACTGTGAAATCGAAGTGGTCCTGCAAGGTGTCAAGCCAAACCCTGTGTACATTCGAAAGTCTCCGATACTTGGCGTAAAATTGACATTGGTCTGAGCCCGGCTGAGGGAGATGAATTGTGTTGAAGGGAGCCCGGCAGAGGGGGATCTGTGGCCAACTGTGAGTCACCCGAAAAAGAAGAACCTACGAACATAGTGCGATTAAAGGAATAGTGCGCTCAAAAATATTATTGTTCGGGCATGTGTTTTTAAGCATACATCGATCGTACAAACATTTCCTATGAACCTTACTGTAGTTTTCCTCATTTTTACACATGCAAAATCAGGCAGCAGGGCACGGCCATCTTGTGCTAATCTTATACGTTGATGCATCACCCTAAGGTGAACTGCCCTGGTGGCACTAAATCATATCCCCGCCCCTGAGACTGACTGTTAGAATTCCTGTTATAAATCCATGAGAAATGGATTTGGTAACTTCAATAAACCAACAATTGTACAGAATACCAGCATAAAAGGATACATGTAGGGTAGATTTTACCAAAAGGATACACATAGAGTCTTCCAGAGATGACTCGATGTACCTCGTATCTGTTGAATAGCGACCTTCCAACTGACGGCACTCTTTGACTGTTAAAGAAACAGCCCAAGGGAGGAATCAGTGGAAAGGGCGCGTAAGTATATAGGAACCACCAGCCTGTTAGGAGAAGGATAAAGAAGATATTAGGAGCTGATGGAGACAATATAAGACAGTATGTTTCGGTTCGAAAAGCCACTGCCCTGTTTTCTTTTAAAGGCGAGAAGTATGTAGGAACGATCAACCTGCTACTGTTGTGTCTTTAGTAATCCCCACAATAGAAGACTCCTAACCAACGACAGGGAAAGGAAGGTTAGTAGGGAAAAACTAACCCGCACGAAACGAGGGCCACACTAGATTCGGGATGGTGCACGCAGGATAGCGTCCATAAAGTCTCAGTGCACTTGATGTATGAAGGTGAAGAACAGAGACAAAGATTGGAGTAACAATGGAAGTTTGTGGGATGAGAAGAACCGAAATACAAGCTGGTAAATCCTTTGCAGGAATTGCCCTGAGAGGTTGTACAACAGAAACGAGTAGAGGAAACCTCTCTCACCTTTGAAGGAGTAAGAATGTTTCCTCCGTGAATATAGCTGGTTGGAGACAATGGAGAGGAATGGTGAGTCCAGAGCGCAGCCCCTCGGAAAGAGCTGCAGGTACAACAATAGGAGGCTGCAGAGAGTTCGGAATATTCAGGTGGCAGTCGCAGGGTAATGTGGCCAGGACAGCGGGGGCAGCCAATACCGGATAATGGCCCTGCGGGAAAGACTGCAGGTGCCGCTTCGGGAGGTTGCAGAGTTCGGAATATTCAGGTGGCTGTCACAGTGTAATTCAGCCAGGGCGGCGACTCAATAGGAGATCGAGTAGCCAAGCGTATTCCGTGGAGGAGCAAGGAAAGAAGCAAGAGCAACGGCTCCGGAACGTAGAACGTAGAACTAACGACAATCAGAAGCGCCGAATACCGGAACTTCCGGGTTTAAGTACGTGTCAGCTGATTAGCGCGTAACACATGACCAACGCATTGTCAACTGGCTATCGCGTATGCCGGAAAGTCCTTAAAGAGGCACTACGCACATGAAGGTGGAATAGAAGGAAGGTATGTAAACAAAGTACAAGTCATAACCAAATGTTGCGAATACTGTCAACGTATTCTTTTGCCGGGTAGTTTATTAAACAGCCGCCAGCGAGTGTAGAACGGTCTAGCCGTTCGCTGGGCTGAATGACAAGACGTCGAGGAGAAGCCATTGGCAGGCATGACAGTGCCATCCCCCAAAGAGCGCCCCACCCCCCTAGAAGCGTGAAACCGGCGCAACAGAGCGGGGGCATGGATGTTGAACAATGGTTCCCACGAACGATCCTCGGGGCCGTAACCCTTCCAATCAATGAGATAGTGAGGAACCCCTGCACGCAACCTAACATCCAGAATAGCCTTCACCTCGTACTCCTCTGAACCTCGTACCGAGACTGCCAGAGGCTTAACCGGCAACCGAGTTCAAGCGGCCAAAGGTTTAACGAGAGAGACGTGAAACACTGGATGAACCCTCCAACGAGAAGGCAGTTCCAAACGGACGGCCACAGGGTTAAGTACTTTAGTAATCCTATAAGGACCTACAAAACGGGGTAGCAGTTTCTTTTCATAAGGGGCTAATTTACGTGAGAATAAAGCCACTGGGTGTTCAACTCTAGTGTACGCACATTCCTGCGAGAGGATAGCCCCTATAGCCAAGCTGGAAGCGTCAGCCTCTACTATAAAGGGTGTATCAGGATCGGGATGCTGTAGGACAGGGGCTGATGTAAAGGCCTCTTTCAGCATATCGAAGGCCTTTTGTGCCTCTGTCGACCAGTGAAATGGAGCTTTAGGACTGGTCAAGGCTGTGAGCGGTGCTACTGTCTTAGAAAAAGAGTGGATGAATCTCCAATAAAAATTTGCGAAGCCCAGGAAGGATTGTAAGGTTTTGACTGAGTTAGGAACAGGCCAGTCTAGGATTGCTTTGACCTTGGAATGACTCATTCTCACCCCCTTACTGGTGATATCATACCCTAGGAATTCAACTTCCTGAGTGTGGAATACATTTTTTCGGCTTTAACGAATAGGTGGTTTTCTCTCAATCTTTGAAGTACTTTGGTAACATGTGTGAGGTGATCCTCCATGGAGGTCGAATAGATCAGGATGTCATCTAGGTAGACGACCATGAATTGATAATGTAGTCGCTGCAGATATCATTCATAAAATATTGGAACGTTGCGGGAGCGTTGCACAATCCGAAAGGCATGACTAAATACTCAGAGACCGTACCGGGTCTTAAAAGCGGTCTTCCATTCGTCGCCCTGTCGAATACGTACGAGATTGTACGCCCCCCGCAAGTCCAGTTTAGTGAAGATGACAGAAGCACCCAGTTGGTCTAGGAGTACATTGATTAACGGTAACGGGTACTGATTTTTTACAGTGATAGCATTGAGGGCCCTATAGTCAATGCACGGGCGTAGGTCCCCTTTTTTCTTCGGGACGAAGAACAGGAGTGAAGCAGCTGGTGACCGGGAAGAGCGAATAAAACCGTTTTCCAGGGCTTTATCGATGTACTCTTTCAGTACTTCATCCTCCCGTTGGGTAAGTGAATAGACACGCCCTGTAGGAGTCTTGGCGCCAGCCACCAACTCTATAGGACAGTCATAAGGCCTGTGGGGTGGTAACACTTCTGCTTTACCTTTATCAAACACATCAGCATATGCCCCATACTCCCGAGGTACCAGGATGGGTTTGTTAGTAAGCGAGCCGATACTAGGAGCCCCCACTAGGAATGCCAACACTGGAGAATGGCTCCCTTTTGATCCCGGAAGGCACTTATTGTTGCAAAAATCCGAGGGGTATTGAGTGAGGCCTGTGGTCCAGTCAATGATAGGATTATGCAGTTTGAGCCATAACAATCCCAATATCAATGGGTATTGAGGTGCAGCTATCACATCAAAGACCAGAAGTTCCGTGTGACCGTCTTTCTAGGCGGTTTCTTGGGGCAAGACGCTAATATGTGTTCAGAGGAGCCACCGTACATGCATAAGTTGTTCTTGCGGCGGTTTCCACGTTCAGAATTAGACAGACGGCCGCGTACTGCGCCTATTTGCATGGGTTCAGGTTCGCAAGTAGCGGACTGAGAAGCTACAGAACGACCAGGTGTTGACATGAAGGGTTTCTTTTCTCCTTTCCTGGCGGATCGTCGGGCGTCTATTTGGAGGACCAGATCTAGAAGGTCCGAAAACGCTGACGGAACCACAGGGACCGCTGACAAGGCGTCTTTCAACTCTTCAGATAAGCCTTTATAGAAGACTGCTGACTTCTTGTCCTCAGGCCATTGGGTTTCTGCTGTGAGTTGATTGAAACGAGCAAGGTAGGCCAATAAGGTCTGATTGCCTTGCTGTGAGTTTAATAGTTCAAGATCCGTAGCCTGGGTAGCGTGTCGCATATCGAAAATTTTACCCATGGCCAACAATAGAGCGTCACAGTCATACAACAAAGGACTGTTTGATTCGAGCAAAGGATTAGCCCATGCTGCAGCCGTTCCCCCTAGATACGACAGCACGAACGCTGCTTTAGTGGTCAAATCTGGGAAAGAGCTAGGTCGACATAGGAAGTGAAGCCGACACTGGTTAACAAAGGTGCGAAAGTTCCTAGGTTCCCCCATAAACCTCTCCGGAGGGGCTAAAGGAAACTGGGTTGGCATGAGCACCTGTACGGGGTCCCTTTGAGTGGCCTGGAGACCCGAACCCGAGGCCGCGGGATTCAAGCCTGCCACCCCCTGTGGAGAGGCGTGCATGGCATCTTGCAGCATGTCCATACGGTGGCGCAATGTATCCTGAGCTGATATAATTTCCTGTCTCAGGTCAGCCACCAGCTGAGTGAGTAGAGTTAAGGGATCGGAACCCTCCATTTTTAGGCTTCTGATTCTGTTAGAATTCCTGTTATAAATCCATGAGAAATGGATTTGGTAACTTCAATAAACCAACAATTGTACAGAATACCAGCATAAAAGGATACATGTAGGGTAGATTTTACCAAAAGGATACACGTAGAGTCTTCCAGAGATGACTCGATGTACCTCGTATCTGTTGAATAGCGACCTTCCAACTGACGGCACTCTTTGACTGTTAAAGAAACAGCCCAAGGGAGGAATCAGTGGAAAGGGCGAGTAAGTATATAGGAACCACCAGCCTGTTAGGAGAAGGATAAAGAAGATATTAGGCGCTGATGGAGACAATATAAGACAGTATGTTTCGGTTCAAAAAGCCACTGACCTGTTTTCTTTTAAAGGCGAGAAGTATGTAGGAACGATCAACCTGCTACTGTTGTGTCTTTAGTAATCCCCACAATAGAAGACTCCTAACCAACGACAGGGAAAGGAAGGTTAGTAGGGAAAAACTAACCCGCACGAAACGAGGGCCACACTAGATTCGGGATGGTGCACGCAGGATATCGTCCATAAAGTCTCAGTGTACTTGATGTATGAAGGTGAAGAACAGAGACAAAGATTGGAGTAACAATGGAAGTTCCTGGGATGAGAAGAACCGAAATACAAGCTGGTAAGTCCTTTGCAGGAATTTCCCTCAGAGGTTGTACAACAGAAAAGAGTAGAGGAAACCGCTCTCACCTTTGAAGGAGTAAGAATGTTTGCTCCGTGAATATAGCTGGTTGGAGACAATGGAGAGGAATGGTGAGTCCAGAGCGCAGCCCCTCGGAAAGAGCTGCAGGTACAACAATAGGAGGCTGCAGAGAGTTCAGAATATTCAGGTGACAGTTGCAGGGTAATGCGGCCAGGACAGCGGGGGCAGCCAATACCGGATAATGGCCCCGCGGGAAAGACTGCAGGTGCCGCTTCGGGAGGTTGCAGAGTTCGGAATATTCAGGTGGCTGTCACAGTGTAATGCAGCCAGGACGGCGACTCAATAGGAGATCGAGTAGCCAAGCGTATTCCGTGGAGGAGCAAGGAAAGAAGCAAGAGCAACGGCTCCGGAACGTAGAACTAACGACGATCAGAAGCGCCGAATACCGGAACTTCCGGGTTTAAGTACGTGTCAGCTGATTAGCGCGTAGCACATGACCAACGCATTGTCAACTAGCTATCGCGTATGCTCTTAAGGACTCTAAGTCCTTAAAGAGGCACTACGCACATGAAGGTGGAATAGAAGGAAGGTATGTTAATGAAGTACAAGTCATAACCAAATGTTGCGAAAAATGTCAACGTATTCTTTTGCCGGGTAGTTTATTAAACAGCCCCCAGCGTGTGTAGAACGGTCTAGCCGTTCGCTGGGCTGAATGACAAGACGTCGAGGAGAAGCCATTGGCAGGCATGACACTGACAACCCCATTCCTAGCGATATTCTCCACCTATCTCCATGACGTTACTGGGCAGCGCAGCCAAATGCGCCCAGTCATCACCTATGTGTTGACGTCAGTTGACGCAGAACCCGGAATATCAACACACATCCTCTCACAAGACAGCGTGTCTTAATTTTGAATACAAAACATTATTCTTAAAGGAAACCGCAATACTCTGCAATTAATAATGTACTTTTATTTCACAATAAACGCTCTGAGAGCATCCGGCGATTGCCATATTCAACCACATTGGTAATTTCTTTCTTTGTTCTTAATCCACAAATGTCCATCGTGAGTCACACAGTGATCCTTTGGGGTATAATAAGCGCATTGGACGCATCTGTGAATTGCAAGGCTTTGGCATCAGCTTGGCGCTAGGCCACCATAAGCAATGTCAGGTTGCTCCTATCGCTGGTACTGCGAAAAGGCATATCGGCCCGGGGGCGATCGTCCCAAAACAGCATCATTGTGATCCAGCCATTTAAGTGTATCTGCAGCTGCCGGCTAAAGAAGCCATCAATTGCTATGTGGAATCGATGACATTCGCAGAAAGGCAGGATGTAGCTGTGCAGAAAACATAACCGAAATATGCCTCAGTGGCCGTTCGTTATTCAAATTGATCAATTTACCCATTAATTCTGCACCATGAGAAAACTAATGATGAACACAAACGTGAAACAATGGAAACACAGAAAACATAGTGAAAAGATTGAGTCTACGATGTGCTTGAGAGGTTAGTGCTATGGAGTATGTTTAGCTCGCAACGGGAAGCGGAAGTGGACGGAAGAATTCAAAGAACATAGACAGCATTTTAACTGAATATTAGCGTAGAATTTGGCGTTGGTGGAGCCTGTGGGAACCCAGATGTGGACTACGTGCATTTCGGTTCTGGACTGCCCATTTGCCCCGGACAAAGACAAGTACACACACAGGTTGTTTTTGCGTGTTGTTGCAATATGCCACAAACAACAACCCATTACAATGTAAGCAAGCAATAACGGTCAGATAATGAAACCTTGACTCGTTCGTCTATAAAATAGTCTACAGTAAAACGTACATAATATTCAGCATTTCCATTCTCTGGGCGTAACGCAGAGACTCCGTTCAGATCAACACATTTTCATAAAATGAAATTACATGTTCCTTTGTCCAGTTTTGGAATGGTGAACCTTTTCATATTTCACGGTATTACACACCTCCCTTTACTCATTCCATTCGGAATCCTACCTATCTTCAAAGGACGAAAAACAATCGAACTGTTACGCTCACCTGGTATCCACGGGACGCCACCCAGCCCTGGTTGGATGATTTGCACTCTCAAACCCTCTCCCGGTCCCTTCGTAATGCCTCTGGTTAAAGATGGATCTGCAATATAGGAGAGCTGGATTCAATACCAGATTGTCTTTATGTTTTCCCACCTCCCTTGGCCTCAACTCCTTCCTCCCCCTTGGGCCTTCTCCTCACCTTAATATTGTAAAAGGTGGATTCTCCGTCCTGCTCATTGTGGCAGGGGCGCATAGATGTGGGGGCGAGCAGCGACCAAGTTACTTCACTGGTGCAAGCCCCCCTGTGGGAATCCAGGCTTGCTGCGACTCCGTAGGTTTGCTGCTTTACAGTCTTTATATGCAGTTCTTATGTTCCGTTTAGTTCGAATAATAATGTCTTGCTTCTTTCCTTTTAGGTATGGAAAGGTATTTTGGTGTTGTCATGCAGTTTGAAGATGAGCATGGGCCGGTAGGCGAAAGCGCGGTGTGCGCGATGCTGTCCGGTGAGTAATGCGCGATGCGCGGCACTGTTTCACCTTTTATATTGCTAACCTGTGTCTTTTCTCTCCTTGCAGGTTGCAATGTTCCTCGCCGAGCGCCGTAATGTTCCAGCAATGATACTGACCAGGAGATGACTACCAAGGTAAGAATTGTGTGGCTTTCTTCATTCGGGAGGAAACAGGAGTAAACGCTTACTAATGCTGTCTTTCTTTCTCCTCTTTCCAGGTTATGGTATTCGTACCTTCAGGTGAGTGGAAGTGAAGTCAGCAATGGATTGAAGACAGGATACTGTTCCAGGTAAGTTTCATAGTGTTCTCTCTCTCTCTCTGCAGGTCCTTGGTTTCAGGTAAACTGGCATCAAAGAACTGGACATGGTGAGCGTTACGTTGCCCACAGCAGAATAACGCAAAGCATGTTCTGCTTTCTGGTGTGGTTTAAATAGTCTCATGTAAAGTAGTCCAGGTAAAATAGTCCCAGGCCTGCCACACGCAAAGTAGTCCAGGTAAATTAGTCCCAGGCCTGCCACACGCAAAGTAGTCCAGGTAAATTAGCCCCAGGCCTGCCACACCCAAAAGACTAGACCGCATAGCTCAGTTCTTTGTAACTGAGCTATGTGTGTGCCTCCATGTTGGCTGAACCCCACCACCACCCAAGTTAAATAGTCCCAAGTAAATAGTCCCATTCTAATGTTGGTCTTCATGATGGTTATGA
The DNA here is from genome assembly GCF_040938575.1 of Ambystoma mexicanum. NCBI lineage: Eukaryota > Metazoa > Chordata > Amphibia > Caudata > Ambystomatidae > Ambystoma > Ambystoma mexicanum. The sequence continues at coordinate 1,347,618,422 of NC_090930.1, forward strand.
GCCTGGTGCCAAAGGCGCCAGGACTGACTCCAAGAGAGTCTTGGATGAGGTTTTAAGGCCTTTGACCTGGCCCTAACTGGAAGGCTGACTTGCAAGTGAGGGCCAAGGGGCAAGGGTCATGACACGAACCTTATACTGTGTAGGATGTGTGGGTGTGTACAGCTCACAATCAAAATTCAAACGCTGTGACCTTCACTTCCAACGTGAGCGAATAGCCTTGCAGACCACAGTGGAATCTGAAACATTTTTGAAAAACAGACAAATTGTTTGCTGCCATCCACCAATGCACCTCGAGATTTCTAGTGATTTACTTTTTTTAAATTAAAACAGTTTGTTTACTTCCAAATGCCTTAATTTTAGTGTCCCTCTGGTTAACTGCTCACTCTCCCAGCGCCTCGCACAGCAAGCACCTAACACCTGTCAGCTCAGCCCGTCTCCTGTTCTCAAAGCAAATCAGCTAATCAATCATTTTTGCAAGTAGCGAGTCTCGAGCCCTGACAAAATGTGCTTGTACGAGAATGTCAGAGCAGGCCCTGCTCCAACAGTAGTGCACAATCTGTCTCTGCTCACTGACTCATGCCATCTCCAACCCCCTTGTTACGCTCACCTGGTATCCACAGGGACGCCACCCAGCTGGGTTACTCGCTGGTATGCTTCTCAGCTTTTCCCTGATGTGGTCTGCGGGGAAGGTTCTGCCTGAAAATACAGGAGGACTGTGTTCAAGACTGACCGACTGGGGTAAGTATCCTCCCTCCACCCCCGTATGCTTTCAGTCCCTCTGGCGCCCTCTCCTCACCTTGTGGTAGAATTAGGCGTGCTCTCCGTCCTGCCTTCTTTGCAGGGGCGCGTTGTCTTTCATGGGCGAGTGCGGTCCAGTTACTTCACTGATGCTGGCCCGTTTGATATTGTTCAGGTAGGTCTTATTGCTGTTCTTTAGTTTTGTTGCAATCCTGCATCCCTTTCTTTGTTTAAAATGTCTCTTTTTTCTCCTTTAGGTATGCAGAGCTTCAGCTTGGTTGGTTGAGCCCCGCTGGTAAATAATGGTGCATTAAGAGCGCTATGATGCGGTAAGTAAGCGCTATGCGCAGCGCTGCAAAGTCTTGCCTTTGCCAACCTGTGTTTTCCTTCCTTGTAGATCGCGGAGTTCTTCAGCGCGAGTGGAATGTCCGGAGTGGTGCCAGCCGAGAGGCGACCAGCCAGGTAAGGCTTTTGAGCACTTCATAATTTGTAAATGTCTCTACAGCCTTCTTTAATGTTGCCTCTATCTTCCTCTTTTAGGTCGTTCTGTCTGGGAGGCGTGCAGATTCGAGGAAGCTGTTCTCAGTAGCTGCGAGTGTTTAAAGATGAAGACTGCAGGTAAGATGCTGCTGCTAATGATGTTCCTTTTGTCTCCTTGCAGGTTCTGCTTCTCTGAGGTTCGAGAGACTAAATGGACACGGTGAGCGTCACGTTGCAAGCTGCAAAGTAACACGAAGCATGTTCTGCAGTCAGGGTGTGGTTTATATAGCCCAGGTAAAGTAGTACCAGGGAAAGTAGTTCCAGGCCTGCCACACCCAAAACACTAGACCGCATAGCTTGGTTCTTAGGAACCAAGCTATGTGGATACCTCCATGTTGGCTGACAATACAATAAAGTAGTTCCCAATCACATTGTTGTTCATGGTGTATGAGCCTGGCGCCATAGGCGCCAGGACTGGCCCCATGAGGGCTTTTGAAGAGGATGCCAGGCTCTAGAGGCCCGAGTCTTGACTCCACCTGGCCAATGGGTTTGCCAGAGGGGGTTTTGGGCGAGGGTCGTGACACCCTCCTGCCAGGCCGAGGTCCCCTGAACCCATGACCCCCTGTTCCCTTTGAACGCATCTGGTCCCCAGACCTTCCCCCGGCACACCTCAACTTCACCTCTCATATACCTAATCAGGAATGGTCATATATTGGTAACACCGACACCTATGTTATGTTATGTTTATTATTTAGAATGTGCGCCGGACCCAGAGGTATCAGGGCGCAAAAGTTACAAGATAATGCAAAGCTTAGTTACAGGGAGTCAAAGTGTGAAGCATAAGTTACAGAGCAGGATAAATTGCAATATACAGAAATTACAGGCATTATGTACAAAGTTGTAGTGATTTCCAAGGGGTAACATATGTTAAGTCTTGAAGTGAAATATATTTCTTGCAATGGCAAAATGTACAAATATTTACATCTGTTATGCGATATGATCACCAAATAGGCCTGCAGCTAGGGATGAGCATTGTTAATTATAGTGCAGTTGACATCATGTGATTTAATAGTCATTAGCTTTCAGCCACAGGATGGTATTTGTTCTAAAGTTGAGATAGGGTTGCGTTTGAAATCGTAAGACTTCGAGGGCCGCAAATCATAGATGGGCCCCTCTGATAAGACATCCGATAGCAACGACCCCTAACACATACCCCCATAAAAATATACATCAGAATGCACCTATTTCTCACCAACAACCCCCTTTGATGCGTTGTTTTGCTTACAGTCAGTAGTTCTTGCGTGCCAAGTTTCTTATGTATCCTAGGTCACATTCCTTTGTGGGACGCATATTTATTCAGCTATTTGGACACGCGCTGGTAAGGCAACTGCAGAACCCCAAAGTTGCTTTCATGATGATATCCATCTGACCCTCCCTGATCAGTGAAGGACACACAAGAGCTCGACGGAAACGGGAAGTGTGAAAGCACAGTGTTACACTGTATGGCATCCACCAAAAGGCACTTCTTGCAAAAAGAATTGACAAAGAGGATACATTTCAAAAGACAATTTGGATGCTTTATTTGGACACTTTATATAAACATTGTTGAACAAATATATAGTTGCTAATCACTTGAACCATGAAGTGTCCTGTTCCACGAGGTCTGCTTTCGGTGGAGAGGGCACGTTTGCAATGTTTTGTGACAATGTATGTGTCCTAGGAACAAAATCATGAGCGATTCCATGAGTATGTATGTCCAACACAGTCAAAGTGAGATCTTTCACAAAATCGAATTTCATTTCCTGGTATATTGGCTTGACCACCCATTTTTTGCTTCTTTTCATAAAGGTCATTGCGTAACGAAGCATCCCAAAGTTTCCTGCAGTCCTTGATTGTTCTCTCCCAACGTTCGCGTTATGCGCCAAGACCGCTAGTAATGTCCGATATTGCATCCTGTCTATGCCGAAATGGAATCTCTTTGGCCTGTACTTTAGGCACCTATTGTGGAACACCTCCAAATCTCCCATGTGACAGAATTCTGTGAGTCCCTTCAGATCTCTTGATAGAGTTTTATCAATCACGATCTTCCCAAGAGCTTTGTGTGGACGTGAAGATGGAACAAACCACTTCTTGCATTCCTGCTCGTCCGATAAAGGTCCATGTGCACACTGGTGAAAATGTTGGTTCTCTGTCCATGAGTGAACGTTGGAACAGTGATCCATCAATGAGCGCCATTTTTCAAGTAGAATTTCCACAGACCCACCACAAGTTTTGGAGATCCACAAAAGATGGTTGCTCAAAGACTGGGACCACTGTAAAAAAATGTCAGAAGCTTTTTTTTTTTTTACCAGCAGCTGTGATTTCTTTATTGATTGATTTGGCAACATGCCATACATCAAATTGATGGCGAATGTTTGGAAACTGCTCTTGCATGGCCTTGGCTATTGAAACATGTCTGTCGGTGGCTATGATGTCTATCTGCATTCCCCTCGATTGGAGATCTTCCAGGGATTTTATAAAACCATGTTTCTCCATGGCCACTGAGGATGTACATTCAGACACCTTCACAACCACCGAACTCACATTTGTTTTAGTTTCCACGTCCTGAAAGTGGTATGTGCAGTACTTTGCTGAAAAACCGGGGATGTCCCACTGTCCATCGACAGCTAGCCTGAACCGTTTGTCATAGAATGTCCTTTCAATTGACATTTATTCAATTTTCCAAGCTTCACTAATAGCAGGGAATAAATATTCTCGTTGATATTTGTAGTACTGCGTTTTAGAAAGGAACTTGAGTCCCACAAATTGACAGAAACTGGACAACTTACTAAAAGTAGAGCCACTGAAAAGTAAAGCTGCTGCACACAGTAGATTTCCAGCTGGCACTTTGCCCGCCATCGGTTGAGCAGACCATGAAAATGTGGCATGGAGTTGGCCACAGGTGGCTTGGATTTTCAGGTTTGTGCCTTGTGATACACAAGTCACATTCACCAATGGCTCCCTACATACTTTCCCCCCTCACTGGATGGACACATTTCAGCATCAGTGTAATCTGTACCAGGCAGCTGTCGAATACAATGTATTTGTGCTCCTTTATTAGACTATCGTCCTGCATGAATGTGGTTTGTGACTGAACTGTGGGGGACATATCTGCCAAACAGGACACACTGAAGTTGGGATCTTTGGCTATTTATTGGGTGGCCCTTTTTTTTGCGGGTGTAGATTGTGTGAAGCGGTCACTGAGTAATTCAAAAGCATCTTCCTTATATTCAGTTTCTTCTTCATCTTGTCAAGTTCTCACATTGTAGCAATGGTCCAAAAACACTTTGCTTGCTTCGCCGGATACATTCAATTAATTTTCTGGCCATTGGGCAAAAGAATCTTGAGTCTGCTTATTGACTACGCCGCACCTCAAATAGTAGTTGCTCCATGGTGGAATCTGTTTGGCAAGCAGCATCTTTGCTTTCATTTGTTGTCTGTGTCTTCATACTTGGTTTTCTTCTGGGCCTCTAGGAGATGGGTTGTAAAAACATTCAATGTAAATCCAACATACAGTATATAGCACTTTAGATTTAAAAAAAACATGTTATGAAGACAACACCAGCCCAAACCACTTTTTGTAAACAAAATTATTAGTTACCCTTGTTTTCTTGATTTTCTGTGAAACCGTGTTCTTCACTGTAACGACCGCACCAGCAAGCTGGTCCGCCACCTCCGATTCATGTGCCTCATCTTCTAATTCCTGACCTTGTATACATCCCTTGAATAGAATAATCATTAAAAAAGTCAGTTTTTTAAATCAAAAATCTTTCCTCGCACACATCACTTACATATATACCCTCGTAAAATGTGTATGTCATTTAGTCAAAATATAGATTTTGAATTTCACCCGATTGATGGCTATTGTACTCGATTAGAGTTCACTGTGTGAAACCCACTGTTTGTAATGTTGCACTCAAGCAATTTACATTGTATTTGGCATTAGGGTAGGACGTTACAACTAAATTGGTAAAAGTTTGAAAAGATGCTGGTTTATAATAATGTCACTGTCTAATAGTATCAAATGTAGGGTATACTTTCTTTCATTCAACAGAACTGTCAGTATGCATACCTCATGCTCTGGACCAGCTCCAAAAGATGATGTAATTGTAGTCGAAGTCCGTGCATCTCCCTGTAACACAGTACTAGTTTTAGTATGAATAAAAACAGTGAAATTGAACAGACACAATCAGATGTAGTCAATGGTACATATCAATAGAAACCCATAAATTAAACATTAAACATTATTATACAAACAACAGGCTATGGAAACTATTTCATATTATCTAAAAATCCATGCATATTAAATGTCCCTAATCGAATAGTGAAATAAAACTACCTGATAGGCACTTGAAGTTGTTGTTGACTCTGGGAAAGAAATGAATGCTGAATCTTGCTCCTTCATTTTCAGTGCATTGTCACGAATATGTAAAGGGAAAATTAGATTTGCATTAGATATGTGGGAAGATCCAACTCTCAAGAATATGAACTTCAACAAGTCTGTATGGCTCACCATTGTTATACTGGACGTGTCAGTGATGTCGTCACTACAGACAGTCTGTGCTTCAGTGAATATGCTGACCTACAAAAAAATTGACATGTGATGCAACCGATTACGAAAAGATTGTGCGTATTTCGAAGGGCACTATAGCATAGTTTTCTGTGTTCATAAATAATTTTCTATGATGCTCCTAAAACCAGGGACAGATGTCTAGCAAAATGGGGTATAGTTATAGAGCAATACAATCTGGTAAATATGCAAAGTTTAGTAAGCAACATTTACACCTAAAGCACCAATCTGTCAATTTAGCTACCTGTTCAGTACCCCAAGGCCTACAGCTAAATCATGAACTGTGACTCACGTGAGGCAGCGTGTGCATGAATAGAGTTGGAATTGCATTTGGAAGCAATTTATGAGACGTTCTGAGTCGATGCTTCTTTGTGTACTGCGATTGGTCGTACATATTTGTGGCAAAGTGCAGGCTGCAGATGCGGAATCGTTCACCCCTCAAGTCCCCCAAGAAGTTCTGGGCTCTACTTTCAAGCTCTTCCGGCGCAAATTTGCAATATCTGACCCAATCTATTATTAGATCTTTATTCCTCAGAAATATATGCATTATTGTGGCTTTAGGTTTGATATGGCTCTTAGAACGGCAACCGTAAACCAAACAAGCAGGCATTGTTGAAAAATCTGTGAATAAAAAGCACATCGTTAAAACAATATTTTGCATGAATGCGTGAGAAAGATGGAATTATATCATACATTTTTCTATGCGATGCTTGTTTTGGTCACAGAAGCAAAACCTGTGTAGCATAGCCGACTGTATTCTAGGTTAACTATCATACACAATTGATTGATGTGACGCAAATCGAAACGTGTTACTCGTCCCTTGAATGTACTATCATGCATCAAAAGGAAAAATGCTTATAGACACTTACTGCGAAAGATGCAATCCTATCCCAATTGACATTGATAACAATTGCTATATATTGAGAACAGAACACATCAAACAGAAGTCAATGGTAATGGCAATGAGATGAATAAACATTACACCACTGGGTACATTCGTTCAAAATAGTTGGACATTTAGAGATCAAGGAGAGATGATTAGGTGACCTGCCCTTACCTTGACCAACAAACAGTTAGATTCAGCAAGCAGGGTAGTTAGTAGCAGGAGAACAGGTAGCGCGATCACAAGTTGACTTCCAGTGCTGAGAGATGTTCACAGGTAGCACGATGACGAGCTGACTTTCAGTGGTCACAGATGTTCTCAGGTAGCACGATCACAAGTTGACTTGCAGTGCTCACAGATGTTCTCACGATAAATATCAAGGGGTTTATAAATAATTAGAAAAGTGGGTGTGTATGTGAATGAGTGACGTGTATATGGCGTGGTTTGATGTGGATAGCAGGGGCACGGCCTGCTTCAGGGGAGCCTGCATGGAGATACAGGGTCTAGGGAGGCCATGTGTACAATGGCCCCTGCGCGGAAGATACCATTGAAGTGTACATGGTGTTTGGCACCTCAGCCATTCCCACCCTGAGAGCCCCCTTGGGAGGGCACGGGCACAGGTGCAAACAGCCATTGATAGGGTAGGGGGGATGGATGGGCATGAGGTGTGCAGACAAGGCCCGGAACCCTGCTCAATAGAGAGACACATTTATGTGGATTGCAGGGGCACAGCCTGCTTCAGAGGAGCCTGCATGGAGAGACTGGGTCTGGCTAGGCCATGTGTACAATGGCCCCTGCGCGGAGGATACCTTTGGCGTGTATATGGTGTTTACCACGTCGGCCATTCCCACCCTAAGAGCCATCTTGGGAGGGCACGGACACAGGTGCGAACTGCCATTGATAGGGTAGGGGGGATGGATGGGAATGAGGCGTGCAGACAAGGCCCGGAACACCGCTGAAGGTAGAGACACACTTATGTGGATTGCAGGGGCACGGCTTGCTTCAGGGGAGCCTGCATGCATACACTGTCTGGCTAGACCATGTGTACAATGGCCCCTGCGTGGAAGATACCTTTGAAGTGTACATGGCGTTTGGCACCTCGGCCGTTCCCACCCAGTCAGCCTGGCCAGGATAAGTGAGCGTGTCCTTGATTCACTGAAAAATTAAAACAACCATTCATAAAAGTTCAGTTGTATTTTATTTTGTTGCAGATGTTGATGGCACAAATGTACTACACATTGTATATTTCGGGTTGCAGCACAGTGTGGGAAAATCCCCTGTACTGACCGCTGTCACTGTGGAATGTGTCTCTAATGGCACCAACGACACAGGTGGGTATTACTCATCGAACGCAGTGTCCAAGCCTCCCATCAAGCTACCATGTAAACTCACGATAGGCCACCAGCCTGTACCACCTGTGGAAGAGAAAGAGACAAACTGTATTTAAATGAACAAGATAAGTGTATCAAACCTTAGTTGAAAGTGCAATCTTGTATCCTATGGCATTGGTGCCAGTACAAATGTTACTTCACAGATGAATCAACTTGGGCTTTAAAGTGTAGACCCATTACAAAAGTGAACAACTATGCCTTCCATTACATTTGGGACACAGAAGTATTGTTTCTTGGTTGTACGCGAAAGACATATAAGATGACCAATATGATTTCCACAAATTGCGAGTGATGTATAGAATTGCAAGACTACATTCATTTGGCAGTGATAGATCAAAGTTACGACAATATAGGAGACAAACATGAAATGTTAGTGGCCTAAGTGACATCACATCTAGAGTACACTTACTCATTCCTTGGATCGTGAGGGCGAACTGTTGCGCAAAGCTCGTGCATAAGCACCATCATAATCCTCAACACAGACCTTGTGAGGCAGGCTGCCCTGAAGTCATGCAGCTCGGTAACGCATTGCGGCCGTGTCTCGTTTTCTGATATGTAGGACAAGCATCCAGAGTTTTCTCGGCAGCAGCAGTTCTCCTCCTCAGTTGGCATTACCTTGCACCGATTGCAGGTACACCAGGTGGAGAGGTTGTCCATGCGACTAGGCTCAGGCTCTTGATCTGGTGATTCGTCGTCCCAACTGTTGTCCGAAGCCCCATAGTTTCTGCATCTTTCTCCTTCGAGTAATTCCGCCTCGGAATACTCCGGCTCGTACTGGTAGGGCTGTATTGTTGACATTATGTGACAAAATTAAAAAGATAGTAATGATAATACTAGTATCTGTTCGCAAGGGCTACGAGCAACAAAGATAGCTGAACAGAGCAGAAACGAGCCACAGGATAAACAAAAAAAGACGTTAAAATAATTGGAAAAGCAAATCTAATGATGTCTGATGATAACCAGTTTGTTTATACTTCTTGAGGAAAGAGGCATCCTGCCATTTCCATGGAGACACGTCATTAGCTGGAGCACAGAGAACGTTGACACGAGACGTGCATTGGTGTTGTGAAATGGGCCATACGCGTCTAGTGATGTCAGCTTTAGGGGCGGGGGACATGATGTAGTGCCGCCAGAGCAGTTCACCTTAGGGCGATGCAGCAACGGATAAGATTAGCACAAGATTGGCGCGCCCTGCTGCCTGATTTTGCATGTGTAAAAGTAAGGAAAACTATGCTAAGGTACATTGGAAATGTTTGTATGATTGATCTACGTATGCTTAAGAACACATACCCGAACACTAGGGACAATAATATTTTTGAGTGCACTATTCCTTTAAGTGAAAGGTGAAAGACAGGCTCGAGACTGGCAGAGGGAAGTCTGTGCAGAACTTTATGCTAAAAGGATCTGAGCCCGGTTGAGGGGGATCCGGGGTGGATAGTGACTTACTCAATGTCAATACTTTTGAAAATCTAGAGGAGAAAATAATTTGTTGTTTATTTGGTTGCATCATGCCCTTTGAGTTAACAGACTTTGAGAAGCAAAGAGACTTACACTCCGAAGACCCTGATGCTGATTAGTGAACTGTAGCCTTGTGCTAGAGAAGCCAGAGACTGTGCTACGCTAGAGAGTGAACCGCCTTATCCCGTGCTGAAAATGTGGGGCAGGGAGGCCAACGGCCTGAAAACTGACATTTTGAACACCACTTTTTCATAACATTATTCCCCACACTATTTGTATTTAGAGGTAAGGATTGGCAATAGGTTTTCTTAGTATAGGACTGTTTATTTTGAAAACACACCAGTAGGACTGCGTTATTATTTGATGGTAGTAGCTTGCTCCCATCTGTAGATTTAGGTTTAGATAGGCGTTTATCATACCCTTTTTTCAAGTTTAATAAACACCCTTGAACTGTAGTCACTTGTGTCAGTCTTACTGTTGATTACATGCCTTCCTTACAGATAGTAGGTGTTACCGATCACTAGTGGGCAAACCAGGGATTTAGGAACACCTAGGCTATCGAGATAAAGCGCACGGGAGATGACAGAAGAACAAGTTACTTACCCCTGGTAAAGTTGTTTCGATTGGATGTTCCTCGCACATTTTTTTCATCTTTTGATATCTTCCCTTCCAGGTTTAGCTACTTTGGAAAAACATTTTCGGCAGAGGGCGATGTATGTCGATGCGGTCAACTCAATGTCCTTCGAGGGACTCCATCTCAAGGTCGACGTCATCACTGGTATATCTAACAAGCACAGCGCCCAATAACTTCAGTTCAGTTCTGTTTTTTTGCTTTCTTCCCACTCGATTATCAGCATTAATGTGTCCAAGCCGCTATCAGACAATGAAGGAGTGTAAGGTGTAATGCACAGAAATTCTACTGCGACGTAGGCTGACAGGGGAGATGAGGAATACGTGTGAGGGAACATCCAATCGAAAGAACGTTACTAGGGGTAAGTAACTTGTTCTTTGAATGGATTGTGTCCTACCACGTATTCCTCATCTTTTGAAATCATGAATTTTAACAAGTTATGTCATGCACAGAATGCAAAACCGCCTTTCCAAATCCTCCTTCCTGGCCTGAAAAGGAATACAGGCAGTAGTGTTTTGTGAATGTATGAAGGGTAGACCAGGTGGCTGCCGCACAAATGTCATTTATCGGCACCCCTCTTTGCAAGACAGAAGACGTAGCCAGGCCCCTTGTGGAGTGAGCCCTCAGGCCTTTGAGGGGATCCTCTGCTGCAAGGCTATATAATTCTGTAATGCCCAGGATTATCCATCTGGAAAATGTTTGCTTTGTGACCACCACACCTAATTTGTGTCCGGTGTACCCCACAAAGATTTGGTCATCTTGTCCTATTTTTACCATACGTAATATGTAAAAATGAAGTGCCCTTTTTGGATCTAGCCTGTGAAGCCTTTCCTCCTCCTTGCTAGGATGTGTAGGTGGATAGATTGTTAGCAACACAAACTTTTAGGAGATGTGAAAATCCAATACCATCTACGGAAGAAAAGTAGGCTTAATCCTTAGAACAACTCTGTCCTTATAAAAGGTTGTAAATGGTGCTTTACTGGATAAGGCCCGTAACTCGCTCACCCTGCAGGCTGATGTTAAAGCGACTAATAAGATGGACTTAAAAGTCAGCAGTCGCAAAGGACATGAGTGGAGAGGCTCAAATGGAGCACACAACACATTTTAGCACAAAATTAAAATCCCAAACTGGAACCTGAAATGGTGTAGGAGGGAATACATTTGCAAGTCCCTTTAGAAATGTTATAATCAGTGGCATTTTGAAAAATGAAACTTCTTCCGATGTGTGCTTAAAGATCGAAAGCACCGCCAAGTACACCTTTATGGTTCCAATCTGGAGCCCCAGATTAGCCAGATGTAATAAGAAAGACAACACCATAGGTGCATCGCACCGAAAAGGGTCCACATTCTTTTCCCTGCACCAGCTGCAGAATTTGCTCCAACAGCAGCAGTACAAGGATTTTGTTGCTGGTCTTCTGGCCGAAAGCAAAATCTCCATTACATCATCTGGGAGGTCCCAATCCTTCTATCTCAACCTCTCAGAAACCATGCGTGAAGGTTGAGTGTCTTGACCTCTGGATGGAGAACCCGGCTCTCTCACGAGAGAAGGTCCTCTCTTTGTGGAAGACGCATTGGAGGGCAGATGGACATGTCCAGAAGGTCCGGGTGCCACGTCCTTCTGGCCCAATCTGGAGCAATAAGGATCATGGATTTCCCAAGCTTTCTCAATATCCTGACGACCTGAGAAATGACAGGGACTGGAGGAAAAGCATACAGGAGTGGAAACTCCCAGTCCACTATGAATGCAACCCAGAGAGCTCCTCTTGGGGGAAATTCCGTGTAGCAGAATAGTTTGCACTCCCGGTTGACACTGGTAATGAAAAGGTCCACTTGAAGGGTTCCCCAAGGGCAAAGATCTCTTGAAGGACTTCCCTGAGCTGGTTCCCACTCGGGAAGACAGTGCTCTGCCTGCTCAGAGCGTCTGCCGTCGCGTTCTCCTCTCAGGCCAGGTGCACTGTCTCTATGATATAATATATGATATGGCATTTATAATGCGCCTATACACAAGTGTTTCAAGGCATGACAAGGCAAGGGAGGGGGAACAAAGGGAAGCAGAGACAACAATCTAACAAGGCCAGGTGACAATGAGTTTGCGCAAGTGCCGTGTAGAGGGGTGGGGAAAAGTGCAAGGGGAAAGGGGAGGGAGCAGCGTGGTACATGGGATCAAACAATAAAAGAAGTATGGCCAGCTGGTGGCAAGTGCAAGGGAAAGTGCAGACAACAGGTGTCCAAAGTGCAGGCAGGGATTTGTAGGGTTACAGATACAGACCCAAGTGCAAGGGTTGCCTGGGGGGCAGTGCAGGTGTGCAACTGGCAGGGAGGGGACCTTTACCCGAGATCAGAGGGTAGCCAGGTGACCAGTGCAGTTTACATTTCAGAAAGGAATTCAGCAGGGTAGAGGAAGGCAGAAGCAAAGAGGAAAGTCTTGAGGTGCTTCCGGAACCAGAGATGGTTCTCCTGATGTTTCAGAGAGGCAGGGTGGCTGTTCCAGAGGGAAGCCCCAGCCGAAGAAAGATCTACTACCAACTCATTGCTTGGTGAAGCGACTGACGCCTGAGGGAGTTGGAGGTGGACGAGCGAAGAGCCCGAGTAGGAAGATATTTATGAAGAGAGAGTTGGAGGTATTGAGGCTCCAGGCCCCAGAAGGCCTTGTGGACAATGCAGAGGGTCTTGAATTTACTCCTCGCAGCCACTGGTGGCCAGTGCAGAGATTTCAGTGCTGGAGAGATATGATCCCTGGGATTGAGGCCAAGGACAAGTCTTGCAGTCCTGTTCTGGATGAGTTGCCGAGGGCAGAGAGAAGCAGGCAGATTTAGAAAGAGGCTGTGGCAGTGGTCCAGCCTAGCGAAAACCAGAGCTCTGGACATTCTGGGGGAAGGAGAGGAAAGGAAGAATACCTCTGAGGAGGTGGAGTTGGTAGTGTCACTTCTTAGATACGTCAGAGATGTGAGGAGAAAAGGAGAGTGTGGAGTAGAAGATGACCCCAAGGTTCTTAGCCTCAAAGGTGGGAGCAGGAAGGGCCAAGGGAGGCCGGCCAGAGAGTGACAGGAAAGGAGGGAGCAGGTGCGCTGATGAGAATCTCCATCCTATTGGCATTAAGGCATAGGATAGCAGACAAACAGTCAGATGAGAGAAGGAGAAGAGGTGGCAGAAGGGAGCATAGCACTGAAAGTTGGGGCGGAGAGCGACAATGCAGTGGGCAAGAGGTGCCAAGTATTGGTTGAACAGCCAGGGAGAGAGGTTAGACCCCTGGGGAACACCACAGATAGAGAGAGATCGAGGGGAGGAAGGACCCTAGTTGGACCTGGGAGGGTCAATCTGAGAGGAAAGAGGTCAGTCAGGCCAGGCCTGATCAGTGATACTCAGGTTATCACGGAGCTGGTTGAGATCGAGTAAAATGAGGACAGAGGGGGTATTAGAATCGAGGTTGGAGAGCAGGTCTTCACAGATGTTCAGGTGAGCAGTTTCCATGCTTCTGGCTGCTCTGAAGCCAGACTGATGGTCATGGAGACAACCAACAGATTCAGTATGAATATTAAGATGGGAGATGCCCAGCTTTTCTTGAGGTTTCTTGAAAAGAGGGTGCACAAGAGAGTGCCTCAGGGGGGAAGGGAAGGCTCCAGTGGCGCAGAAGTCTGCCAGGGTGTCGATGTGGTACTTGATTGTTTTGGAAGAACAGGGGAGAACCTGTTTTGACAAGACTTTCATAAATCAGACTTATCTAGAAACCTCATCAAGGGAGAACAGAGGAAAGGCAGAGAAGGAGGGAGGAGAGGTGGCCCCAGGGGGGCCAGAGGAAGAGCAGAGAGGAGAGGGAGGAAGGGGAGAGGATGAGGGAGAGGACGGGATATCCTGAGTTTTAGAGAAGAAATGAAAAACTAGGGCCAGGCCGTGCAGAGGACCTGGGAGGGGACAGGAGGTAGAGACTGCAGCTGGATTGGCCAGCTCCTTACAGATTTGGCTGAGTTGTTGGATGCCGCAGAGACACAGGCTTGGATGTGGGGTCTCTTCTTGGTGCGGACAGAGAGCCGGTATTACCTTTGGAGCAGGCGGCAGGCCATTTTGTCAGAGGATGCACAGGAAGCATGCCATTTCATCTCAGCCTCCCTGCACGTTTGTTTAAGGGTGATGAGGTCTGAGTCGTACCAGGAGTTGCACTTGGCTTTGGGCTTCAAGCCAATCCTCATGATAGGGGCAAGAACATTGAGAGTATCAGAGATAGAGTGGAGCATGGAAAGGGCTGTGTCAGGATGTGAGTCAGCCAGAGGAGGAGGAGGAAGAGGAGGAGGAGGGGGTGATAGTGAAAGCCTCAACTGACTCACGCTTCATAGGTCGGATAACCGAGAAGGTAGGTGGCAGTGCTGGAGTTGGCTTGGAGATTGGAGATTCCTCTAGATTCCTTCTTGAATTGCCAAGAACCAGAGATGCATTGCCTCTCTGCACAGTGGTACTGACCCTACACCTCCTCTCTTGTTGAGGTAGTACAAGCCTACTATGTTGTCCCTCATTATCAGGACATTCTTTCCCTGTACAGAGGGTAGAAAGGCCTTCAGCGCTAGACTGATCGCCTTCGGCTCCAAATGATTGATGTGTAGTTTGGACTCCGATGGAGACCGCTGACTGTCAGATCATTGGCGTCGGCGCCCCACACTGAGTGAGGCGTCCACAACTATAGTCATTTCCGGCCAATGTTGCCAAAAAGGTTCTCCCTTCAGAATGTTGTCCTCGCAGACCCACCACAGGAGATCCTGTGCGACCCTGCTCAGACCCAGACATCTTGCCTGAGAACTGAGAAGACTGGGTTATGAGGTGCCATTCGAGGGATCGCTTTCTCAGGCAAGCCTCTGGCACCAGAAAAATGCAGGATGCCATTGAAGCCGAGAAAGCTTAAAAAAATCAAAGGCCAGAAGACGATGGGCAGTCCGGAATTGGTGACCACCTGCTGAATGTGTTGAACCCTCACCTCGGGTAGCAAGGCTTTTCCCAAGGATTCATCCAGAACTGCTCCGATGAACTGGAGCCTTTGAGAAGCGATCATGTGGGTGTTCTTGAAATTGAGGGAGAAGCCCAAGTCTGTGGAGAGTATGATAGGTTATGCTGAGATGTTTCAGGACCTGTTCAGGGGAATGGGCCCTGATCAGCCAATCAACCAGGTAGGGGTAAACGTGAATCCCCCCCCTCTCCTGAGACTTACCACCATCAACTTGGTGAAAACCCTCAGGGCGGATGTCAGCCCGAATGGCAGAACTCAAAAACTGTTAATGAGAACTGCCAACAGCGAACCTCGGGTAGTTTCTGTGCTTGCGATGGATAGCCATATGAAAGTAAACATCCTGAGGGGCCAATGGCACCATCCAATCCTGAAGCTGGAGGGCCTGAAGGATCTGAGAAAGGGTGACCATCTTGAACTTGTTCAAGTATCTCAAAATCAAGATGGGTCTCAATCCTCCGTTCTTCTTGGGGATTAGGAAATAAGGAAAGTACCACCCTTTGTTCCACTCCTTCACAGGTACTGGTTCTATAGCACCTTTACCCAGCAGGCTCAGAATTTCCTACAAAAGGAACAGATCCAGAACTTTGAACGTGTGGCACGCCGGTGGATGATCTTGGGGCCTTCTTAAAAAGGGGAGGCAGTAACCCTGGGCTACCATTTTCAACGTCCATGCATCTGTAATTCCCCACCATTCTCACAGATGTTGTGAAAGTCTGCCTCCCACCAGGGTTCTGTGGGTTATGGTCTCAGAGGTTTTGAGGCTTCTGAAGCAGTGGCTAGCCGTTGCTTAGGCGGACTTGCCCCCTATTCCCCCGTCCACAAGGGAATTTTCTTTGGCCCCTTTGATTGGCCAGTTCTCCCGCTCTACCAAAAGAGGAGTACTAATAAAAAGGACCTACCCCTCCAGGCTGGTACACTGAGGTGTGACAGTTGTGGCTGCCTGTTGGTGGCACCAAGTGATTTGGCTGCCGCTTTCGAGGTCTGCAACATCTCCAGGCTCTTGTCAGCCTCGCTGCCAAAAAGGAGAGTGCCGTCAAAGGGAATGTTGGGCAGTCTGGACTGCACGTCCGGTGCAAATCCAGACTTCAACAACAAACCTGCGTATAACTGACTTCACCGCCATGGCTCTGCTGATAATGTCTGCAGAGTCCAAACTGAACTGGAGAGACTCACAAATTGCTTCCTTTCGGTGTCACGTGATGTTCAAGAAGCCGTTTCACTCTTCCCCTTCGTGAATGTGTTCAGCAGCCATGAAGATACAGTCCCACAAGGTGAACGAGAACTTTGCAATACAAGTGCCCAAGTGGCATTAGCTGATTTTAGCGCCATGCTTCTGGCAGAATTTTTTTTTTTTAGCCATTCGGTTGAAATGCTTATCCCTATCTGGCGGTATAGTGGGGTATGCCACTTGCTTGGACATGAAGGTTGCTGCCTGAACTACCAGACTTTCCTGTGTTGGGTGTCTAGATAAGCAATTCGGATCACTACTGGATGGGCTCTATTTTTTTTTGTTTTTTTTATGAGGTTCTTGTTGACAGCCAGACTTGTATCCGGTGCCTCCCAATTTGCTTTATTTCATTTCATTTCATTTATTTTTATTTGATATACATATAGCAACAAGGCTTTGTATAACACAACATACAGTTCATATACAAAAAATTTCATGATTCACAGAAAAGCCACGGAATGGGATCAAGACTTATTCAAGACATTTAAAAATTTCGATTAAACGCATGTAAAATCGAACAATAAAATATATTACATTTATATTGTTTCCCTGGATAAAAGCCAACCATAAGGAGGGTATTTCATTAATAGTGGTTGCATTATCATATGCTTTGAAAAACTTCATGCATAGTGAATCTAAGCTTTCACATTCTGTTATCAAGTGAGACACTGTTTCACATACCAGGTTTTGACATAAACGACAAAATGTGTGTGAGTGGTGAGAGTAATTGTACCTTCCTTTAGACGAAAGGACCACAGACGCATAAAATTTGATTAGAAGGTAAGTACGAAAAATGTACAGACTAGGATAAGCAATGATGTACCTCGGAGGGGAAGTACGTACCATTCTTTCATTACAAAAATCGCTAGTAGATGTCATACTCCCAACATGCAGCATGTTTTGCATAAAAGCAGCCTCGCGTCATTTGGTCTTCAGCCAGTGTTTTACATTGCCGGATAGAAATGGAATGCTACCCTCGTATAACCATTTATTATGGATACACTTTAAAGCACCAATGGTTCCAATTGAGATATTGTCTTTGAGACTTAAAAAGGCCTTCACATAGGGGACGATAATTGTATCAGATTGTACTGTAAGTAAACGTTCAAGGAGCAATACACATTGAGCAATATATACATTCCATATACCCTTTAGATTAAATTCAAGGTATAGCTACTCCACGCTCATGCATTGGGGGAGGCGAAATAGCCTCCTCAGTATTTTTGCTTCAAAAACAATCATACGTTTTTTGTATTGTTGGCCCCAAATTGCAACAGCATAGGACAGCAGACAAAATCTTCGCATTGTAAATGGACAAAACAGCAGATGCACAGTAACCATTACTATGTCCAATGAATGCACTAAGTGCATTAACTGATAACACACATTTTCTTTTCACTTCAGCCCAGTGCAAGTCCCATTTAAATTTCTCATCAACAAGAAGGCCTAGGTATTTATAGGATGGTACTTGCTCAAGTGGTTCAGTAAATAGGGTCCATCGGAATCTTTTGGGTCAATGTTTCTTAGTAAAAACCATCATTTTGCTTTTGGTGATGATAATATTAAAACCATTACTTTTCGAGTATGTAGCTAGGGCGTTCAACATCAGTTGTAGGCCTGCTGGCGTATAGTCTAGAAGTATAAGGTTGTCTGCATATGCAAGCCAGCCTATGGTGACGTTCTTAATTTTTACAGTGTTTTCAGCATGGATATGAAATGCAGCAGACTATTCAGCTAAGTATAAGTTAAATAGGATGGCCGCAATCATGCATCCCTGTTTGACTCCACAGTGGGTAGCCATGGATTTTGATAGTCTGCCCACTGCATTTAGGCGCACGCAAACAGTGGTGTCTGCATGCAGGATCATCAGCATACGAATCAAGCCAGGAGGAATCCCCCAGGCATCTAATTTCCGCCACAACCGATTCCTGTAGAGAGTATCGAAAGCGGTGGAAAAATTAATAAATGCACAGTGTACATCTAGATTACGCCGCAGCCAAGAGTGTTCGATGGCAGAGGTCAATATAAGCAGGGTATGTGATGTACTTGACTTATCTCTGAAACCTATTTGCTTTACTGGCAGAATCTTATTGTCAGCAATCCAAGTATTCAACTCAGATAAGAGGACTTTTGTGAAGATTTTGGAGGTGGAATCAAGCATGGCTAACATACGGAAATTGGATGGATCATCCCAAGCCCCTTTCTTGTGTACAGTCAAGATATTACTGGATTTCCAAGATGGGGGAAGTATACCATGCTGGCCAATTTGAGAGAATAGTAAGTGTAAGGCAGCACCCCATAATGGGGGGGTCTCTTAATTACAAGGTTGCAAATGCCGTCAGAACCGGCAGCACGTGAAGATTTTAATCTATCAATGATAGTTATAATATCGAATACCAAGGCTTTGCATTCCCATGGTACTGGAGGGATCGGTAAAATCAAGTTAGTGGATTCGATGTGTTTGGCCCATATATCTTCATTGATACAATTTAAAGTAAGTTCACGTTTTCTATTC
This sequence comes from Ambystoma mexicanum, assembly GCF_040938575.1. Lineage (NCBI taxonomy): Eukaryota > Metazoa > Chordata > Amphibia > Caudata > Ambystomatidae > Ambystoma > Ambystoma mexicanum. Next base: position 1,347,637,348 of record NC_090930.1, read on the forward strand.
TTCGCAATCAGTTTCCATATCCCATTGCCATCGACTGTTAGGGCTAATCTGGCAATTTTCTGCCATAGATGCAACTCCACTTCCTTTTTATGGTTTTTAAGCCAGCTTCGGCAGGAGCATTTAAGAGCTCGGACTTGGGCTATGATTGAAGACTCAGGAAACCGGTCATTATGATTGTGCACAATGCGCTTAATTTCATGACGCAGATCTCTTTTTGCAGATTGGATCAATTTATCATTGCCGATCAAGATGGCAGGGAGAGATTAGCTCTTTCAAAGACTGAATTGTAAGATCTTCGTTCAATGGCTTTACTTTGAATTTCAACCATGATTTTCAAGAAATTTGAAATTATGACCTCATCAATATTTGGATCAGATTCACTAGATTGTATAAAGTCGGGAAGTAATGCCTGGGCCGTGATGTGTGCGTCGTGCATGTTATTATTTTTTCTCCGAATGCGGTTAAGGCCTTCATTGAGAGATATATGCCCATTCCTATCATGTTTCGGTGTTGACTTATTTACATTCTTGGTACCAATAAGAAGACATAATGGAAGATGGTCACTCTCATCGCAACCAACTACACCCATATCTACTATATATTGCATATCCAAATCGTTAGAAAAGATATAGTCAATGGTCACAGCAGAGTGACCCTCAATTCTCGTAGGTGCTGTGTGAGGATCACTCAGCAACAAACCTTTTAATCGCACTAAATTATAAGGTTGAAATGTCTTATGCCATTTGTTATCTTGTGTGTTGAAAGCCGACTTAATAACCTCAGATTTATGAGAGTGAGCGGTCAATTGCTCAATTGTGGTCATCTCACCGATCTTGGCATTAAAGTCACCAAGTAGCCAAATAGGAACACGTTGCGAGTAGAGTTTTAGAATCGTTTCAACTGTTTTCGAATTCTCTAGGATCAGAGACATATTTGGTGGATCAAGCACATTAATTATGATTATGTTCATCGCAAACTGCAATATTTTTGCAATTAGTATGTTTGGTGTAGATTGCGGCAATTTCACAATTGACCAAGGGGCCTGAACAGATATCAGTAATCCACCCTTCGGACGTCCCAGATGGCCTTTTATGGCAACTTCATGAACAATATGTCTATCATCAATCTGTAACTCAGCTGTGACCCAAGTTTCTTGGAGGGCCACAATTGAGAACATGTCAATGTTGCCCAACAGTCCATCTGCTTCCAAGATGTGCGAATGGCCACGAGTGTTCCAAAAGTAAAGAAATTCTGGGTTCACGGGTCATTGGCGTGTGTCAGAGAAGTGTTCTTTGAACGTTAAGGGTAACCATTGCCAATAGCCTTCGGGGGCATCCTTGGATGAATTTTTGACAGGATTGTTTGGGTGAAAATCGTCTACTTTCATTTTACGAGGCACTGCAGTTCCATTATGGCATGATGTGATTGGTAGCCTAGATTTATGTGGGATACACTGCTTGAAATCTATTGCCAAGTTAGCCTTGTTGGTCAGTGATGTCACAGCAGTACCTAGAATTGCATAGCTCCTTTTTATGACCGGAATATTGACTCTTTGGGCGATATAGCCAAGTTGAAGATGTTCTTCAAAGCCCATAATGTAGTTAAGGGTAGCATCGGTTTTAAAACATATATTGAATGTATAGTGGTTGCTAAGCTCAATTTGGTCAACTAACCGGATGTCGTTTGAGGTTATAGCTCTCAATGGTATGATTGCATTGAATATTTTCAATATTGCTGATCTATTGAGCGGACATTGAGGCTGATCTACAGGAACTTGTGTTAATTGTAGCGCCGCCATTGTATCAACCTTAGTTGGGATCTATGTACCGGAGCAATGGGGGAGGTTATCTTCCACAGCACTATTACCTGTAATCCATTCCTTGGGGAGAGTCATCTGACTATTGTCAGCATGACTGGAAGCAATCATTTTATTTTTGTTTGGGATTTTGAGTATTTCTTATTTTGGCAGTTTTCCTAGCAACCATGCTGATTTCGATAATGCTGCATGATGGTATTCCAAGATGAGTCAGGATTGGATACAATTACAATAGGCTCAATGTGCATGGAGACATTTTTCGTGGTCAGAGGCACATTACCGGGAAGAGAATGATCATACAAAAGATTACGTTTGCTTTTAGGTCTGCGTCGCTTACCACACATAAATGCATGATGGACACGATTCAATAGTCGCGATTTACACATGAGTGGTTTATCGCAAGGAACATTCTGAGTTTCCTTTGTCGAGGTCAGTTTACTCTGAGGAAGAGGTAAGGACGAGACAGGAATATTCTTCGCTAAGCACTGCCCGCCACATTTCCTCCTTAAACTAGTATGAATCAAAAGTGATTGGATGTCAATTTTAGTTTCTATGAGGGTACATTTGGCCAATAAGTTTGATAGCAAATTTTCAAGAGCTTCAAATTTATCATCAGACGTCATGCTCTGATAATTTTCGCCATCATCCTTCACAGTACCAGGATCAGTAGTAACCTCATGTGTAGGTATCATGTGTGGGGGATGGCATGTTTTAGAAGATGACTTGAGCATAAAAATGGGAAGAGCACTAGAATTTGGGCCAGGGGATTAATAACAGTTGCAGTCACAGGGTCAGAGATCACCAGAGAAGGAACCTTTGAGTTGGTAAGGTTAACTAACTTTGATGATGGAGCAAAGTATAGAGGAGTGGCAGTGGGTTCACCAATTGAACAGTCAAGATCTTGACCTAAATATTCAAGTTCCATTTCCTCTAACTGAGAGTTAGATAGATCAATTGCTTGCTTTATGCAAGGATTCTGAGACACACAAGAGGATGGAAAAGCAGACAATACAGGAGCTGCTAGAGTCAAGTTGTAATCGCTATCAAAATGGACAGTTGATCCAGACAGCGATTGGTCATTGTCATCTACTTTTAGCACCACAACAGGAATTGCAGTGGGGTGGACAGGGGCCACACCCTCACCCTGAGCATGCTCCGGCTGCGAGGGCAAGGACCCACCCAATACATCGTTTAAGAGTTTTGAGCTCACACAACCCAAATCACTAGATAGTTCTAGTATCAGATCGTCAGTAGTTTCTGCCGACAAGAGCGCATCGCTCGCACTGCTGGCACATTCAGGTGCTTGAGATGAGACATTTGGGGAAATATGCAGTAATGGGGTTACCATTGAAGGGTGGTATATTGGGACGTGTGATGACCTTAGGTATGCATATGCGCCTATTTCTAAGGGTTTTATGCATTTCCAGCTCTCCCAGATGGTTGGTCATTACACTATTTCACTGTTAATATAGTCCCATATGTACTAAAGCAATCTATTATACGAGAAAGACAAGTGACGTTACTGTGCAAAGCAAAGCACCAGTTCTACTTGAAACAGCAGGCACAGTAGTGAACTCACAAATGTACTTGGTGGAACACAAACTCACAAACTGCCATGCAGCAGTATCTTAGAAAACTGTACGAGGCGATTCAAACACCATAATGTGAAGCATATAAAAGTTGCTGTTTATATACAACGATATCCTAGGAAACAATAAAAAGCATTTCAAATAACACTTTTGTGAAACATAGAAAACATTTAAAACTTGCTATTAAAGCGAATGAAGCGGCAGACGTGATGTCAAACTTCACTTTATAAGGTACGTGTGTGAGGAGGCAATTGCAAGCAGTCGATGAGCACTGCTCACTTGCGTACAATACACCTAAACCACGCCTCTGCCAAGCACAATCTATTTCTTAGAACAACAGATACCAGGGAGCAACTCTCACCTCGACAATATGTACGGAGCAGTAAGCCTGTCACGGGCTGTCCCAGGCTACCACACAGAAAGGCTAGGAATGGCACAGAATGATATTACATTTAAATGAAGCATTGAGTGCCGGCACAACAAGATGGATATAATCTTTGGAGGGGAGTACTTGTTACTCACATGGAACACACAAGCACACGTACCAAGGACATGTGTAGGGATCACTCAGATGGAATCAAACTAGGATCGTGGTGTCACGGTTGCCACGCTGAACAGCTGAACAGCCACTTACTCTGAGGGCGCATGAGCGCGCAACCACCACTTTTTGAGGGCTTCTGGGAAAGTGGGCGGGGCCACACTAAAAATTAGGTAAAAAAGATGTAATTAGACACTACATTTAGTGTATAGTCCATATAAATATATTAGAGAGTCCAAAAGTATGTGGAAGGAGCAGGCAGGGCTCATAAGGCATACCAATACACGTTCTTCACGGGACTTCACAGGACTCAAACAGCACTCCCAGCAGAACAGCCACTTACAGAGCCACTTGCTTTAACTCCGTTTTGCAGGGCAATGTGATACTCTAATACAGGATCCTTCTGTGGTCTGTTATCCAAAATATCTGTAAGATAGTCCTGTTCAAATCGAGGAGCAGGCCTGCCTGGCCTATCCCAAAAATGCAATTACCCTAGACATTAACTGTCTATAGGAAGCATCTGCATGCTCTGCTGGGTCTGGCTTGCCCAATTCCAGCTCTGCCGATGTATTTATACCACTTTGCTGACTATACATTTTCAAAGAGGTCCTTCATTCTGGAGTCCTACGAAATGACGGCCTCACAAACATTAGGTGTTCCAAACTCTAATCCAAAGGGTGGTGTATCCTGGTCGGATGGCAAAATCCTTCCTAGGTACAGGTTTAAAGGTCTTCTCTATTTCCTTTGATGAAATCGAAGGTTTTGACGCCAATGGCATCGATGACTTGGACACAGATGGTGCTGATGACTTCGATGCTTTTGGCGTTACAGGCTTCGATGCTATCGGCGTTGATGAGTCCTCGGAGAACTCTACTCCTGACTTGGAGTCTTCGACAGACAAGGACGCGTCGCGTCGGCAAACCAAGACCTCAACAGTTCTCAAGGTATCAATGGCTTGTCTCCCTAGCAGACAGTATTTGCCCTTAGACTTCTCCTTGTTGGCTTCTGACGGCGCGACAGGGACATTACCTTTTGTCTTCTCCTTCGAGGGGGGCCAAGCCACCGTCTCTAACATTTCAAACTTTTTCTGCCTGAATACCTCCCATTCGGCTGGAGTTGCCAGCTTACTTGGGCAGGCTATTTCCGCTCAGGCAAGGAATTTGAGGATGTGGATGTAGACCTATGGTGCCTTTTCTTCATCTTTCTAGAAGAAGAGGACGATGGTGTGAACTGCTTCTGGAGCAAGAGCCTTTCTTGGACCTCTTCCTCCGTGGTGAGTCGCCTCTCAACTCTTCTGATGAGCACCTTTTCGACAGTGTCTTGGAGGGGGATTTCATAGGGGACCTATCTGCTAACTTCCCCTTATGCTTTTTTAATGCTTTGCCTGTCATGGACTGGCAATACCCACAGTCTGCCGTCCTGTGCTCGACACCCATGCACCACAGACAGACCCATGGGAATCTGTAATGGACATCTTGGTGCTGCAGTCATGACACTTCTTAAACCCAGTCTTCGGGGTAGATGAACCCGAACACAAGGCCATTTTCTCAATGTCGCAGTTTTGAGGAAACTGAAAGCGTGCCATAATCTTCGAAACATAAGCTATTAGAGAAAAACAGATACTGAAGCTAATGGGCGGTGTGTGTGTTATGTATACCCGTGATGATATCGACCTCGAGACAGAGGCCCCCGAGGGACATCTCGTCAACCACATCGACGCACATCGCCCTCTGCCGAAATATCTTTTAGGAAGCAGCTAAAGCTGGAAGAGAAGATATCTAAAAATGAGTAATACGCGGGTTGACACACTCCATTCGAAAGAGGCCCATTAGTATTACCCTCCCCATCCCCTTTCAAGCCAAGTGCAATATAGTTATACGTCGAAAACTGTGCTCATACAATCAGCATTGCTCAACTGGTTTAAGAAAAAAAAAACCCTTGTGCTGTCTCCGAATTCAGTCAATTATTAAGGCCATCTGTGATATAGGGCATAGACAAAAAAAGTAAAAGTACTCTCCCACAAATCACAGTTTAGGATTTTCAAGGTACATCAACCAAGTAGAATCTTCAGTATTTTTTCTCTTCAGCCTAACAGAAAAAATAGAAGTGTTCCCATATTGCACAACAGTTGGACAACTGCAAATACTGCATTCATTTTTTTGCGATTTCTAATGACCCCTTGGTTCAATTTCGGATCAGTCAATATTTGTTTCAAGCTTGGAATCTGCAAAATAATAACCATAAGTAGTATTTACAGTATTGTGGTATAGTCACACAATTTGGCTTACCACCCCCATTTATCGTGAGGCTTCATTGATATGTGTAAAAGGGATTTCCTGTTATAGCTTTATCCTACTTAATGGCCTAACAAAGATAGGAAGTACTCCAGGTATAGCCATTAGGAATTGGAAAATAATGAAGAATTTCAAATGCAAATACATAATGGCCCCCTTTCTGGCTCAGCTGTGTCTGTTAAAGACTATACATTTGTCTACTGATCCCCATAGCACGAACACTACCCATGCAATTCTAATAAGGATGATTCATTACCTATATGTGGGTTGGGCAGACGACAATTTCTCGGGCAACACGTTTTAAGGAAGTGCTGCCATGATACCGTACTTAAAAGGGATGGACACAACTAAAGAACACTGTGATGGACACTTATGCACAAGACTTAACGAAGGTAGGATGCAAGAACTATATTAGAGGTTTGGGACCTTTCACAAGTGTTTGGATGCTGTAAAGGAGGCAGAGGGAAGTATGGTCACAGTTTATTACATCCCACTCACCTTTGGTACCACGATTGCGGATTTCAGATCCTTCCGAGACAGACCACTCTCTGCAATGTATCTCCTTCTCTTCCTGATTTGGAAACACAATGTCTGGGTAGAAGCCATGATGATAGTCTGTACAGAGAATATGCAGGTTACTCATTTTTACTGCTACTTCTACACTGTGAATATTCGGATAAAAAGCTAGTTGATTGCACATGGTTAGCCCAAAACTCATTCCGATATCACCTCGGGTAGAATAGAATATTTAGAACTGCTTCTACTTAAGAGGTGGAAACAGTCATGTGTTTACTAGATGCAGGTCACAAACACCTTTTACCTTCATCAATTTTATATGACTTGTCAGGACTGAGAGTTTGTTCTACTATTCGTAGGAGATAAATGTAAAATCCATTGAATGAGCATATTGAAGAAAAGGTGGCCATATAATTAATGTGGGTTTACATGGACCAAACCTAGCTAGGAAGTAACTGAGCGCTATCCAAGTTATTTGGGGTCAATACAGCATGGATTGACATTAGGATTGGATAAGTAGGAGCTAAAAGCCACTCCTGGTTACCCAGGAGTACCAAGTGACCAGGAGCAACCACTGGGAATATGGAGATAGTAGAACAAGTTACTTACCAACTGGTAACGTTCTTTCGAATGGATGTTCCTCCAACCTATTCCACATCTTTGACATGTAATGTCCACAGCTGTGCACTTCAGAAACTTTTTTGGCAGAGGGCATCCTGCGTCAATGACGTCGGGTCGATGTCCCTCAAAGGCCTCCGTCGAGGGCGGCTTCACCGGATGTTATAAATAGGATGCACAGCGCCCGTAGCCTCAGTTTATGTTTTTTCCCCCAGAACGTGTGGCACCAATCCAATGCCTACTTGACTGCACATAGCCTTGCGGAAACATAACCTCCAATCGCATAGGAAATTCTCCAGAGGGGCAGGCTGGGAGGGCGATGTGGAATACGTTGGAGGAACATCCAGTCGAAAGAACGTTACCAGTTGGTAAGTAACTTGTTCTTCAAATGGATTGCGTCCTCCAACGTATTCCACATCTTTGACAGACTCCCAAAGCAGTACCACAAAATGGAGGAGGGAAAAGAATTTAGAGTACTCAATCAGATGGCAGAATAAAGAACCGCCTTATCAAAGGCCATATCATGACCATGGAGTGTATCCAGGGAGTAATGTTTAACAAAGGTGTGGATAGAAGCCCATGTGGCTGCATCACAAATATTCCTAATAGGAACTCCCCATTGGAGGGCTGTGGAAGTAGCCACGCCCCTAGTAGAATGAGCTCTCAACCCTTCAGGAGGGTCCGTACCCGCCAATCGGTAACACTTCGTAATGGTGAGGATAATCCACCTGGACAGGGTCCGTTTGGCAACAGCCTGACCCAATCGGTGTCCAGCATATCCCACAAAGAGTTGATCGTCCACTCTGACCCTGGACATCCTAGAAATATAAAATCTCAGAGCTCTCCTAGGATCCAACCTATGGAGTCGCTCCTCTTCCTTACCAGGATGAGGAGGAGGATAGAAAGAAGGATGAACCACGTTCTGGCTCAAATGAAATTCAGATACTACCTTAGGTAGAAAGGAAGGACGTACCCTTAGTACAACCCGGTCCTTGTGGAACACAGTAAGGGACGACTTAGAGGAAAGTGCCTGCAATTCACTCACTCTTCGAGCGGAAGTAACCGCAACCAAGAACACTGTCTTGAAGGACAATAATCCCAAGGGACAAGAGTGCAAATGTTCAAACGGAGCACCCATTAGAAATTTCAAAACCAAATTCAAATCCCAAACCGGCACCTGGAAAGGGGACGGCGGGAACACATTAGTCAGTCCTTTAAGAAATTGAGAAATCAAAAGAATCTTAAAGTAAGAGCATTCTTCAGATGAGCGTTTAAAGATAGACAGCGCCGCCAGGTAACCTTTAATGGCACCTACTTGAAGGCCCCTCTGGGCCAAAGAAAGTAAGAAAGACAAAACCATAGGAATTGAACACTGAAAAGGATCAACATTTTGTCCTCTGCACCAGTCGCAAAACATACGCCAATGGTACAGGGATTTTGTTGCTGGCCTTCTGGCCGAAAGCAACACCTCCATCACATCATCTGGGAGGTCCCAATCCTTATATCTCAACCTTTCAGATACCAAGCGTGAAGTTTGAGAGCTCTGACCTCTGGATGGTGAACCTGACCCCCCTCTCGCGAGAGCAGATCCTCTTGGTAGGTTTACTAAGTGAGGTTGAGGGTGCACTGTTAGTCCCCCGTGCTGAGTGAGCAGATTGTACAGGCACGGGAGTTTGATGTGATCGCACATTGTCAGTTTGCGCAGATGTGGATGGTGTGCAGTCATAATGTCGACATCAATAATGTCGACAGTCAAAATGTCGACAAATTAATGTCGAAAATCAATAATGTCGACATACAAAAATGTCGACATTTTTCATTAATGTCGACATTTTTTCGAAATGTTGTATAAATAAATAAATATATATTTATTGTTGTGTTGTATGTGTTGAGTATGAGGGGTGGGGGGTGGCAGGGGGTATTGGGTGAGAGGGGTTGGGGGGGACATCCCCATAGTAAATGATATTCTTTTTATTTATTTATTTATTTATTGAATAATAAATAAATAAATAAATATATAATTACTATGTGTTGGGAATGAGGGTGAGAGGGTGGTTGGGGGGGGGTGTGGGGGGGTGTCAGGGGGGTGTTGGGTGAGGGGGGGTTGGGGGGGGACCCCCCCCATAGTAAATTAGACTCTTTTTGCGTATTTATTTATTGAAAAAATAAATAAATAAATAATTAGATTGTGTTGAGTATGAGGGGTGAGAGGGTGGTTAGGGGGTGTGGTGGGGTGGCAGGGGGGTGTTGGGTGAGGGGGGGTTGGGGGGGGGACCCCCCCATAGTAAATGATACTTTTTGTTGGTTATTTATTTATTGAAAAAATAAATAAATAAATATATAAATAATTAGAATGTGTTGCATATGAGGGGTGGGAGGGTGGTGGTGTGGGGTGTGGGGGGGTTGCAGGAGGGTGTTGGGTGAGGTGTTGATAGTGTTAAGGGTTTATAGTCATATTGTCGAAAAAAAAATGTCGACATTTTTTTTTCGACATTATGACTTTTTACATTAAAAGTATAGAATGTCGACATTATTATTTTCGACATTATTTTTTCGACATTTTTGTCTGTCGACATTTTTTTGTCGACATTATGACTATAAACCGATGTGGATACCTGGGTTGTCTTGCCCACATAGTAGCAACTAGGATGAGCGTCACCTGTTCCTTTTGGATCTTTTTCACCACCTTCCTCATTAAAGGTGTTGGGGGGGGGAAGCGTAAGCAAATTTCCCTGACCAGTTCATCCATAGGGCGTTCCCCTTGGAGCCTGGCTGGGGGAACCTGGACGCGAAGTCTGGGCATTGTTTGTTTTCACTTGTAGCGAACAAGTCTATTGTGGGGAAACCCCATTGAGAGAAGAGGTGTTCTACTACCCCTGCGTGTAGTTGCTACTCGTGTTCTTCTGGTAGGGGATCTCTGCTCAATGAGTCTATGAGAGAGTTGAGTTCCCCTGGAACATGCTGCGACTTTAGGAATATTTTCCGTTTGAGTGCCCATTTCCAAATTTGTTGCGCAAGCCTGGACAGATTTGGAGACCGTGTGCCCCCCATGTTTGCTGATGTAAAACATTGCTGTAGTGAGGTCTGTCAGGATCTGCACAGATTGGTTCGCTAGGTGAGGTTCGAACGCCTGAAGGGCCTTGAATACTGCCAGTAGTTCTAGCAGATTGATGTGGTTCTATGCTGCCGTGTGAGAGCACAGACCCTGAGCTGTGTGGTGAAGGTAGTGAACCCCCAACCCAGCGAGTGATGCGTCCGTCGTGACAATCGCTTGTACTTCCGGATCGTAGAAGGGTTTCCTCAGCAGATTGTCTCTTGTCCACCAGCGAAGATTCGGTACTAGTGTTGGTGAAACGACCACTAGATTGTCTCACTGACCACTTGCTTGAGACCACTGTTTCGCCAACCACTCCTGCATGGGTCGCATGCGCAGTCGCACGTGAGGAAGCTGGTAAATGCAAGATGCCATCATGCCTAGCAAACGCATTGCTTTGCGCACCCTTATCTGGCGGCCGGCCTGATAACGTGGTATTTGCAGTAACATATTGTTGACTCTTTCCTCTGATGGAAAGACCAACTCCTCTTGTGCATTTAAGACAGCTCCAGGGAGCCGTTTGGTTGTGCTTGGCACAGGGCTTGATTTTTTCTTGTTGATGGAAAAGCCCAATTGGAAGAGTAGGTTGATAGTTCTCTGAATGTTTTAACTGCAAATTAGGGGGGACTCCCCTGTAATCAGCCAGCCGTCCAGGTAAGGGTACACTGGGATTGCCTCCCTGCGCAGGTGTGCTGCCACCACCGGCATTACCTTTGTGAATACCCTTGGGGCAGATGCTATTCCGAAGGGTAGCACTTTGAATTGGTAGTACTGGTTCGCTATCTTGAAACGCAAGAATAGGCATCTTTCATATCCAATGTTGGCATCTAATCCCCCTTTTTTAGTAGAGGCATTACCTCTTGTAGCATAGTCATTCGGAACGTTTGAGGCTTGACATATTTGTTTGCAGGGCGCAAATCTAATACTGGGCAAACTGTTAGATCTTTCTTTGGCACAAGGAAGTAAGTTGAATAAATACACTTGTTTACCTGATTGGCCGGAACGGCTTCGATGGTGTCCTTTAGTAGAAGTGTGGCGTCTTCCTTGAGGAGGATACTCTGGTGTTGCTTGGAATGGGTTTTTTGTCGTGGGGGGTGGTTCCGGGGTGGCTCGAGGAGCTCTATGCAATATCCACCTGTTACAGTGGACAGCACCCAACTGTGTGTGGTTATTGCCTCCCATGCGTGGGTGAAGGTGAATATGCACCTTCCTACTAGAGAGGCATGGGAGGGCACCTGGAGCGGATAGTCACTGCTTTTAAGGTGGCGTGCCACCTCGGGAGGAGTTGCCTCTACCGCATCCGCAGATCTGAATGCTCCTCTTGGTTAATTCTGGGAGGACTGTAGTACCTTGGCTCTGGGTTTAAGTGGAACCCCTCTGTGAATTTTGGCCATGTGAGCAACAAAAATTCCTGTCTCCCCTCTGGGGCCGGTAGGTCTATTGGTAAATTGGCCCAATGACTTGAGAGTATCGTATTCTTCTTTGGCCATCTTTAAGGCTTCCTCAACAGCCTTGCCAAAGAGCACATTGGGCTCAACGGGCATGTTGATAAGGGTAGCTTGCGTCTCTGGTTTAAAACCCGAATGGCGCAACCAAGCGTGTCGCTTGATAACAGTCCCCTCTGCTATTATCCTGCCTGTGTTGTCCGTGGCGTCAAGATCGGTTTTTATTAAGCAGTTTGACACTGCTCTGCCTTCTGCGGCTACTTGGGCAAGCTGAGACCTAAGTGGTTAAGGGGCCGGAGATAGTAAGGCCGAGACCTCATCTCATTTGTGGCAGTTGTAACTGGCCAACCGTGTCGAATTGTTGGCAATTCTAGTCTGGAATGCCGCAGAGGATGCCACTTTTCTGCACATCGTGTAAAGTCTCTTGCTTTCCTTGTCAGGCGGGGCCTCAGAGGAATGTAGGGGAGTACCAGCCCTCTTCCTTGTTGTAGTGACAACTAGTGAATTGGGCTTCAGTTGCCCTCTGATATACAGCGGGTCAGGTCTAAACAGTTTCTCTATGCAGGGGTTCACTGCCCACGTGAGATTAGGGGTTTCCAACGATGGCTTTATATTTCGCTGAATGGACTTGAGGAGAGGGATAAACTGCGTGACAGCCTTCTTGTCTCCTAGGATTTCTTCTACAAAATCCCTATCTTGCTGTACTTCCTGAGTTTCTATTTGAAAATGCTCTGCCGCCTTGACGAGCACTTCATTTAGAAGGGGTTGGTTGTCAATGGGAGAGTCCATGACCGGGGGATCCTGATTAACAGGAGAGTCCATGGGATACATATTTGCCTCGGGGTCAACCTCAGGGTCTTCATCATCCCCGTAATAAGGGTCTGCTGTGTCATCCCCATAGTAAGGGTCTGCTGCCTCTTGAATAGAGAGGTCTTCATGGTCGGAGTCCGGGTCATGGAGATCAATGACTGCGCCTTGCACTGGATTCTCCGGGCGAGACCTTTTAGCAGGGGGTTGAGAAGGGATCTGTGACCCAGAGGGTGCTGTAGTGGGGGAAGTGGAGTGGAAACTTTGAAAATAGGCAGGGTCTTTTTCATAGAAGTTGGCAATGAAGGAAATCCTCCTCTTGACCCGGTCTATATCCTCAGCCGACCATTGTGCTGAACTGGGGATGACCAATGTTTGGGAAGGGAGCCCTAAGTCTTCATCTGTTGGAGGAAATAATACAGGTTCTTTGGGCCTAGCCTCCTGAGATTTCTCCTTATAAGGGGTTTTCTCTCTACAAGGGGTTTTATAGGGCTTCTTTTTGGACTCTTTCTCCCTACCCTGGCCCCCTGAAGTGTGTTTGCCGACTGTTTGGGGCCAAGTGCCTGATTTGATGCAGAGCGTCGAATTTCGGGTGCAGACTGAACCGGAGACTCATCTGTGGATGATCTGGCTTCGGTGGGAGTTATTCGCGCGATGTTCGTACCGTCCTTCGGCGGCCGTGACCTGCCATGCAGTGATCTCGAACGAGCGTGCCCAGAGGACAGAGATTGCATGGACCTTTCCCTGAACATTGTGCGTTGCCTTCCGCTCGACACGTGTGTTGAGTCTCAGCCTTGGGTTTTGTGCTTAGTGGTGGATAGCGCTTCCACCGCTGGATGTTGTCCCCATAACAAGGCCGCCGGCCTGTCTTCCGGGGTCGGGGCCTGCTCTTGGGTAACCGAAGTCACCCCGTCGCCTTCGCCGTCAGAAACCACAGCGTTGTTGCTGTCGCTGAAAGTGCCTTCTATTTCCATGGCCTCGAGCCGCCTGGCGTGGGCCCAGCGTTTGGTAGATTAGTCCTTCAAAGTCTTGGGCTTGAAGAGCCTACACGCCCGACAAGAACCCTCAACGTGGTCTCTCGGGAGACACAGGTTACAGACTAGGTGTTTATTAACCACCGGAAATTTCCTATTGCACTTGGGGCAGAATTTAAAGGGGGTCCTATCCATAACGAAAGGATACAGCAGCAAGGCAATTATAATGTAAGAAAGGGGGCATATACATTCTAAAATGACCTCTCTCCCTACTGGGTGGACCGAAGCCCGGGGCGGCCTTCCAAGGCCGAAACGGATCTGTCGGTGGAGTCTTCTGATGGTCGTTATTCTTGTCTTCACCGGCGTGATGTTTCGATAGTCGGTGGTATAAAGGATAGAAAGAATAAACTATCGGCAATTGTGAATTAGTAAATGGCTATAAGCCGAAAGAGGAACTTAGCTATAAGCGTCCATTTAGAATAGCGGAAAAAAACTATCTGAGGGACCTCGACGCATGAGGGATAATGGGTACAGTGGACGTCACACTAGGGATAGTATTATTGCCATGCCCAGTCGACGTCCCTTTTGGAATTTCAAAAACAACAACTGCAATACTCTGCAGCTTCCACTAGATGTCAGCCTATGCAGAGCATGTGATCTAAGCAGATTCCACAAGCCTCAGAAATATATATATATATATATATATCTTGATGAAGCTTTTTTTTTTTTAAAACAATTCTTTACAACAACCACTCAACACATAAACCAAACTTAGCGGTGTATGTTATACATTTTAAGTATCTCGTATCATATTAAACCATAGCCGCTGCTCACCCTTTACCCACACCCCTTAACTTTAGCCTACTCCATTCCGCCTTCTGCCGTTATATCTTCTAGGGGTGTTCCCTCTTACGTTTTTTGGGAGGTATCATCCCTGCTAGGGCATACCTGGGTGGACCCAGACAATGTGGCCACTAAGTGCCTCCAGGCCGTCAATGTATCTGCTTCTTCTCCCCCCGCCCCCTCTATTGGCTGCTTCAGTCCATACCGCCTTTTTTCCTTTTCAGCCCACTTCTTGAGATCATTCCAACAAACCTCTACCTTTGGTCTGTTGCATGCTTTCCAACCCATGGCAATTCTGCGCTTGGCCAGTATGCAAACCAGATCTTTAAGTTTACCCACATGCTCTAGCTTACGTGGTCTAGGGAACCCCCACCATACATTCCCACACTGATTCCACATTTAGCGGGATCCCATTCTCTGACATGCGATGGGCCACTTCTTTCCAGAATTTACCAATTTCCGGGCATGCCCAGAATATATGGGTCATCCCAGCATTCACCTCTCCATATTTGGGACATGTTTGTATTTCTGCGTTTTTAAATCTGGCTATCCTCTGGGGGGTCATGTAAGCTCTGAGTTACATATAGCTGAATTTGTTGCAACCTTGCATTCCTGGATACCTTTTTAATGGTACCGCTGAGCCCTCTCCCAATGCCCATCATTCATGATTTCTCCCACTTCCTCTTCCCAATTCCGTTTTAGCTGGGTCACTTCCATCCCCACCCTGGTCATCAACAGTTCGTAGATTCGGGAAACCTTGTGCCCTCCCTGTGCAATGTTGTAGATTGTTTCTATGGCTGTATCTGGTTGGTCTTCCAGCACTATTTCAGACCATGTTTCTTTCACCCGTTGCACCAGTCTGGTGTATGCAATATATTGCCCTAGATGTAGGCCCATTTCCTCTACCAGTGCGTTGAATTCTAGTATCTTCCCATCTTGCCATATGTCTCCTATTGTCGTAATACCCACCGGTTCCTAGTGCTTGCGTATCGTTTTCCTCAATTGCGCATCCCCCTTGATCAGTGCTACGAGCGGTACCTGCGGGGAGCACGGAGTCAGGTTTTCCATGGCCCGGCAAGCTTTCCGCCACATTTGCCATCCCAATTCCAGCATTCTCTGACACCCTTTTAGCTCTGATTTAGGCAGCCATATCCATTATTTCAAGAAAAACGGAGTACATTCTGACCTCAGCAGTGTGGACTCTGCAGTTGAGTCTTCCGATAGCCATCTGGCCACATATTGTAGCTGGCTGGCCTAATAATAGATCTCAAAATTGGGAAGTTTTATGCCTCCTTCGTCATATGTATTCTGTAGTTTCCAAGGGGCTACTCTATTTCTGGTGTTGTGCCAGATGAAGCCTCTACATATGCTCTGGAGTTTGGTAAAGAATCGTTTGTGTATCATGTATGGTATATTTCTGAATAAATGTATCAGCCTCGGTAATACAACCATTTTCAACAAAGCCGCTCTCCCTACCATGGCCAAAGGGAGCTTAGCCCAGAATCTCATGCTGTTCTCAATGTTTACTATTGCCTTCTCTGTGTTATGTTTGTGTTCATCCTCCACCGCGTGGTAGATATCTATCCCCAGGTATCTAAAGGTTTTGGTCTCCCAGGGTATTTGTAGGATGGGTAGCTGCTCCCGCGGGATCCCTTTATATCTTCCCAAGAGGAATATGCACGACTTCTTGGGGTTGACTGCGATGCCCGAGAGCGACGCAAATCGCTCCATTAGTTCTAGGATGTATTGCAGTTTCTCCTCCGGGTATCTTAAGTATAACAACATATCATCTGCATATAATGATATTAAGTGTGGCCCTCCTTTTGTGAAAATACCCACCTCTCCGTACTGTTGTCTTAGGTATATCGCTAGGGGTTCCAATGCAAGGATATATAACATCGGGGACCAAGGGCACCCCTGTCTGGTACCTCTGCTAAATTGCCATCTTTCTGAAATAACCCCTCTGGCTAGTGGTGAGCTATACAACAGTCTAACCCACTTCAGGTACTCGGGCCCTATGCCATATTCCCTTAAGGCTGCTATGAGCCACGGCCATTTAACCAAGTCGAAGGCCTTCACCGCATCCAATGAAACAATTGCAACTTCCTGCGCCTGCCCTTCTGTCTGCTCCATGACCCGTTGAAGCCTCCTAAGGTTGTTGGATATGCTTCTGTGCGGGATGTATATAGTCTGATCAGGATGTATATGTTGCTTATGACCTGTCCTGGTTCAGCATGGATAGCGGTCTATCCGATCCGCAATCCATGATCGGCTTATTAGGTTTAAGAATCAGGATGATTATCGCCTCCCTCAGGGATTCTGGCAATGTTCCTGTTTCGAGAGCTTTGTTTAGCATAGCCAGTAGCCAGGGGAGCACTTCCGTCTTATATGTTTTATACAACTTGTTAGGGAGACGGCCGCTTCCCTGGGGCCTTGCAAGTGGCCAATTCCTCGATCACTGCTTCTAGTTCCTCCAGTGTGATAGGGGCATCTAAGTTCTCTCTCTCTCTTCAGCACTCAATTTGGGTAAGCCAATGTCCTCTAGTGTTTCCACTATCTTGCTCCCTTCACTTCCATCTGTATCTTCATACAATAATTTGCAAAACTCGAGGAACCCTTCGTTCACTCCCCCCTGCGTATAAAGTATCTGTCCTCCTTCATCTTCTATTGCTCTAATCGTCGGTCTTGGCGTTTCGCTTTTGTACAACAATGCTAACAACCTCCCCGGTTTGTCCCTGCCAGCATGCTGCCTCTCTATGCATTTCTTGTGATTTAAGTTACATAGCCTCTCCCAGTGCCCTTCGCATACTTGCCGTAAATGGTTTATAGTGTCAGCCTCTTCCAGGGAGTCAACTCCTCTGCGCATGACTGCCTTTAGTTCCTCCTCTGCCTTCTGCAGCTCTTGCAATATGCCTCCTTGCAGCCCTTTGGATTTTGCTATCGCTGATCCCCCTCACCACCACTTTAAATGCATCCCATAAGGTGCCGGCCAATTTTACGCTTCCAGTATTGTTCACGAAGTATTCTACAATTTCCCTCCTCAGGTCCCCTCTAAACACTGTGGGCCTCATCACGAGTTGGGCGGTAACACTGGCGCTAATAGCGCTGGCGTTATCTGCCCTACCGCCAAATCCACCGGCGCTATTAGCGCCGGATCACAGGTTTGGCGGAACAGGAAATCCTCATTCCCCATTGAGCCCATTCGGGAATGCACCATTCCCCATTGGACTCAATGGGGAAATTTCACGCTCGTACCGCTGAGCGCGAAATTCCGGCGGATTTCCCCCCAGCTCCTAGCCGAAGCCGTGATTTGGCGGACCCTTAAATGCGGCGGTAATAGTGCTACCGCCGCATTTAAGGGTTACCGCCAAACTCGTGATGAGGCCCTTTGTCTTTCAATGCTTCGGCTCTCAGCCGCCGCGTTGGAATTCTAGCTCTAGGGGCTTGATACTGCCATGCTAAGATCAGTGGTGAGTGGTCTGAAAAGATGCTCGCTTTGTATTCGGTCTGGACTATCTCTCCTGTCATCTCCGGGGAGGCAAACATATAATCTAGCCGTTTGTACAAATTATGTGGGGCCGAGTAATGTCTATCATAAGGGTGGTATAGGCTGCACATGTCCTAAAGTCTCTCAACAGGGTATTCAATGTTTTGGCTGCAGGGGTGGGTTTGTCTAATTTCCCATCCGACCTGTCCACCCTGGGGTCTAGCGTACAGTTGAAGTCGCCTCCCCATATGATAGCCCCCCACCCCTCCCAACCCCCCCAGGTATGGGCTTATCTTACTATACAGAGTTTTAAAGTAGGCCACAGTATCTTGGTTCGGGGCATATGTATTAATAATACACACTTCTCTGTTTTCTATTAGTCCCCGTAGCGCAATCATCCTCCCATCCGGCTCTACCGCAGATTGTATTAGCTGAAAAGGGACATGCGGTGCTACCTAGGTGATTACCCCTCTGGCGTATGCCGAATATGTTGCCCCCACGGTGGTTCCCTTCCATTTCTTCCTTATCACCTCTGGTTTTTCTTTTGTGGGATGGGTTTCTTGTAGTAGAGCAATATCTATTTTATGCCTCTTCAGGTACATCATGATTTTATTTCTCTTCAGGTAGCTGTTTAGCCCCCGGACGTTCCAGTTAAGATAGGTCTCCCATCATTCATCCATACCCAGTCCCGTCACCGTCCCCTTTTGTCTTCTGTATCTTGCGCCGCGGCGCGTGGACGTAAGCTTGTTGCCTAATTAAAATCACTGCAAACCCTTCAATTCCCCTCCCTCCCCCTCACTTCCCAACTCCCCACCCAACCCCCACTGTTGTCTCTCCCCCCCTCCCTCTAACTCCCTCAACTTGTTGCCCAGCTCCAACCTTGGATCTCAGGCTCCCCCCGCATCTAGCCCTTTTCTCAGTATATCCGATACTCTGTTCACAGCAGGGGGATACTGTCCTAGCAGTATCCCAATTAAACTACCCGGGGGTGTTGGTAGCGAAACTCCTGGTATAATACCTCCTACTACGCATTGACTACATGCATAATTCAGAAACGTATATGCTGACCTACTGGTGTAATATGCAATCTACTATAATCCAGTCCCAATGTCACTGTATGTGCCGTACTTATCTCTCAAAAAGGCTTCTCGGGCAACGGTTCGGCACTTGCATGTTTCCGGTTCATTTCCCGGTCGCTCTCTCGTCGGGTAGTTCTTGGAATCCAGCCATGCGGTCACATCCTCTGGGGATTCGAAAAAACAAAGCCTTATTCTTCAGGAGCACCTTCATTTTTGACGGATACAGCAGCATGCATCTGTAGCCTGCTTCACGCATTCTCCTTTTCACTGCAACATAGTTCAGGCGTTGTCTCTGCACCATGAGTGTGTAGTCTGGGTACGCTGTGATGGTTGCTGACGCTTTGCTTATCGTTCCGCCTATGCAGAAGTGTTCTAGGACCTTGTCCCCGTCTTTGCTGTTTAATATCTTAGCAATGATGGGCCGAGGCGGGGCTCCCGGTGGAGGTCTCCTCGACAGGGCCCTGTACACTCTCTCCACTGCGAACCCTTGGCTAAGTACTCCACCCGATATCTCCTGTAGCAGCATGTTTTCAACATAGTTCGTCGGGTGGGCTCCCTCTTCTCCCTCTGGAAGCCCTATTTGCACGTTGTTTCTTCGAGCCCGACCTTCCGCCTCTTCTGCTCTGTTCTCCAGGTTGCGCATCTGTTGTTGCACAACGTGAATTTACTTTGTGTTAGTTGTGCACGTGCTCGTGTTGCCTTTCACCTCTTTCTCCAGTGTTCCTGTGCGCTCTGCTAGTGACCTTGCATCTTGTCGCAGTAAGTTTACATCTATACTCACTGCGTCAATTTTGGATTTCAGCGCTGTCCTCAGGTCCGATATTGCTGCACCCATCTTGCTTTCCCATGATATTTTTAGTTCAACAATAGCGTCCAGTATCTGTTGGTTGTGGAGTTCTGACTTCTCAGATTCGCAAGTGCCTTGTCCTTTTTCCCACTGATCACCTCGGTCACTTGTGGTGATTTGGCATACTCCTCTATGGTAGGTTGTTTCCCTTTGACTCTGGGTAACTTTGATGCCATTTCCTCTTATACAAGGCAAGACAGTTCCTGCTCGAGAACTTTTGGGCGTACCTCTCTAGTTTAGGGGATGTCCGTCCCACCTTAATTGTGTTTGTGCGCTCGTGGTCCACTGTGCCCCCGGGCTCCCTCTCCTCTAGGGGGACCCCTGCAGTCCCATGTATCTACCCAGTCAAGTTCATCGCTTCAGGGCGAGTATTCCGTTGTGACCTGCACTCCAATGTTAGTTGTCTGCGCCGCTTCTGTGCAGAATTTAGGGTCTTCCTCAGCATGTTAAATTACCCAATTGTCTTATGTTCATGTCTTCCTCTGCTATCAGCACTCCACTGTTACCATACTCCCTCAGGCTCAGATCCCTTCAACACAGTACCAGTGACACTGCCTGCATCCTCTCTCGTACAGGGCTTTTTATTGATTTCAGTATAGCTCCAATGTAGCCTCTCTCTGGGCACCGCTCCGTTCCATCTGTCTCTTGCGCTGCGCTCACCCCTTTGTAACAATGTACCCGTAATGCGTCAGTTTCTCTTCCCAATGTAGATTTCAACAGTGCCCCTCACATCCAAGGAGCACTGTCTGTTCCTTTGTGCCTCGCGCTCCAACTTAATGATTATTCTCTCGCCGTTTGGCCCTGAGGCATGCCACAGATGTGTCTATAAATCACTGCAGCATACCACTGTGAACGGGTGTCACCGGCACGGGCCCCTCACTCATCGTGCGTCTCTCTTCAGTGCGCTCACCCGATCCTGCATCCACCGCTTGACCGTGACTCTTCCCGTCCGGGTGATTAGTTCGTTCGGGCCTTCCTCTGCTGCCTTCCGACCCGCCTTCCTCCTCATGGGGGTGCCGCCACTTTGGTCCGCAGCCTTAGTCCGCTGCTCCGTGCACGGCAAGACGGTTGAAAGAGCCGTGCTCGCTGTGTGTCCCCAAAGGGCAGATCTTAGTTGCGCGGAACCAGGCTGAAGTCTTTAACTTTCCACTGTGTATCAGTCAGACCTTTTGAAGTCTGGGTCCGCAATTTTATTTCCTTTGTTCATTCTATTCCGCGACTCCAAAGGTTCTGCAACTCTTAATCCACCGTCACTGAGCACCTGAGAGTTTCAGCTTATATGCAACACGTCTTCCAACGTCCCATCCACCAATTCCAGGGCCATAAGCTTCAGTCAGCATATATTTTCAAGGATCAATCTGGGATCGGCAGAAGCTTCCCAGGAAAGACATCCTACTCCATGGCTAGTTAGCCACGCCCCCAACTCTGATGAAGCCTTCTTGGTGAAATGTGTCAATTTTTTACAGCTTTTCTCTGTACATTGTAGCTTTGTTCAAATGGTGAAATAATTATTTGTTCTGACATTGAGACAATGCGTGTGTTTTCCAGCTGGATACATGTTACTCTGGGAGTGTGGAGCAAATGACTGAGGTAATTTACTGTGGCTATTATGTATATATATATATAATCAATGAAAACACTTTGTTAAAGGGACGTTATGGTTAAGCTGCACTAATAAAAACCTATGAAATTCAATGGAAAAACATTGTTACAGAGACAGTTAAAACCGAAAAATCTCAGAAATTTGCCAGTTATAGTAAGCTAAGCAACCATAACTCGCGCCACCACCGTGCACTGCTAAGACTAACATCCAAGACATCAAAGATGACATCACAAATGTCATTGATGACAATGTTTGTCCATTGAATTTCATAGGTTTTTATTAGTGCAACTTAACCATAAGGTCCCCTTAACTAAGTTTTTTCATTGAATATATGGGATACATTACTCACCATAATCGGATTTCTGATGCTTGTATCTGCTTAGATTCACATGCTGTGCATAGGCCGACATCTAGTGGAAGTTGCAGAGTATTAGTTTGTTTTTCGAAACCCAAAAAGGGGCGAACTTGGGCGTGCCAGTAATACTATCCCTAGTGTGATGTCCACACTACCCATGATCCTTCACGCATGTAGGACCATCAGATTGTATTTTTTAGATTGTATTTTTTCTGACATGAGGTAGCATGAGGAGTAGCGTGAGTACAGAGTATCCAAGCAGATAAGATAGATAAGACTACAAGCATCCATGCGCCTCCTCTCAGAGGGGAGGAAGGGTGGGCGCATGTGAATCTAAGCAGATACAATCATCAGAAATACGATTAGGTGAGTAATGTATCCCTTCTGAGGCTTGTGGAATCTGCTTAGATCACATGCTGTGCATAGATTAGCGAGCAGTGTTAGAAGAAGGAGGTGGGATGTGAGAAGGGTCATGAGCGAACAAATGTCTTAGAACTGCTTGTCCTACTTGAGTATCTGTCTTGGAATGAGTGTCAATGCAGTTGTGTTGAGTAAAGGTGTGAATAGAGCTCCATGTAGCTGCTTTGCAAATGGTGTCAAGGGGTACATTTGCAATGAAAGCCAGAGTGGCCCCAGTACCTCTTGTAGAGTGGGCCCTTGGCGTAAAAGGCAGTGTTTTATCTGAAAGGGAGTAGCACAGTTGGATACATCTGACTATCCATTTAGAGATGGCACCTTTACGCGATCTCCTTCTCTGCCTATAGCTACGGAGATGAACAGTTGATCTGTCTTTCTTAGCGGTCTGGTCACATCTAGTGTGTGGTGTTTCACCTCAACAGAGCTCTTGGGTTCTTGGAAGAAAGCCGGTAGCTCAATGGACTGGTTAACATGGAATTTTGAAATGACCTTAGGTGAAAACCTAGGGTGAGTGTGTAAAACCAGTTTAGACTTATGAATAGTAAAGAAAGGATCCTGCAATGACACAGCCTGAATTTCACTGACCCTTCTTATGGATGTAATATCTAAGAAGGCTGTTTTATAAGTCAGGTGTTTGAGACTAGCTTTATGCATGAGTTCGAAGGGAGGTCCCATGTTATGAATCACCTCCGCGTTCCCCGTCTCCAAGCATCTCCAATTTGGCAACGCTGGAGGTTACCATGGAGACGTGGCTTTTCCGCTGCCCGTGTTTCTGGTAGTCACATGACACAGCGATTATGTGCACTACGCGTAAGGTAACGCTTCCTCTTTTAAATACGATTGCCAAAGGTTTAACACTGCTGTTACGCTCACCTGGACCCCACAGGGGTGTCGATCGGACCCGGACAGCTGCGGTCTGCGTCAACGTGATGCGTAGTGCAGAGATGACTGTCTGGACTGGCCCGGCTAGTCTTGTCTGCTGGACCCGAAGAAGTATTTTCCTTATGTTTGTAAAAGATGAGCTCTCCATCCTGCGTGTCTTGCAGCGGTGCGTAGATACCAGTTACTTCACTGGTTTGAAGGCGTTGGGAGAGTTCCGGTAAGCATTGACTCTGAAGTCCCCGACGGGACTGGTAAGTATCAAGTTCAAAGAGTTCAATGTGCCCGATGTTCACTCTTGTCCCCTTCCTTCCTTAAGTTTCAACTGAGTTTGTGAGAAGAAGGTCTCGTAGCTGCTGCTGGCGTTCAGGTAAGAGTCTGTGTTACCCAACACTGTCCGGTAACTATTGCATGCGTTAACGTGTTGTTTTTATCCCACTTTACAGATGCGGCATATGAAGATATGGAGAATAATACCACCGGTGGTAAATCAGGTAAGTCTATGGTGGTAAGAGGTATTTGTTGATTCCCTTGGCTCACCTTGTTATTCTTGTGCCCCTAGGTGCCGGAGTACGGCGAAGAAATGATGGAGACAGTGCCGGATCGAAAGATGCTGTGAGAACTGGCGAGTATGGCGCCGTGCTGGAGCTGGCGAAGCGACGCGTGCAGGACTGATGTACTTTCCAGGTCGGGAGATGAAATGGATCCGGAATCAGGTGAGGAATTTGAAATAAGTTAGTTTTCTAACCTTGTCCTTTTCTTCCTCTTTATTCTAGGAGCTCCGGAATCGAGGCGGGCGTGGCAGAAGACTGGATGCTGGTTGCAGGCACGGTGAGAGTCACGCTGCTGGATGCAGAATAACACGAAGCATGTGCTGCTGTTCGGGCATGGTTTAAATAGCCTCCAAAGTAGTCCCAGGAAAGAAGTTCCCCAGGACCACACCCGAGTAAAAAATAGTCCCTGTAGTAAAATAGTCCCATCCAGGCCTCACGTTGGCTTGGATTTATTTGCAGCATGGTCTGCATGAGGTAAGTAAAGTCTATGAGCCTGGTGCCTATGGCGCCAGGACTGATTTTTATTATGAGCCTGGTGCCTACGGCGCCAGGACTGAACCCAGACAGCCCCTAGCTGGGGCTGCTGGGGTTTTTGTAAATGTCTGGATGCCTGCTCCCGGGGCTGATGGGCTTGATCCGGATGCCCGGGGGTAGGCATCATGACAGCTGCTTCTAATTAGCGTTTGTCATACCGTTACTTTGATCCAGATTTCTTCCACTTTTGAACTCAGAACGTTTCTTGACCTGTCTATCGGATTACCCTTGGATATCAAGATGGACCGTGGCTAGCCGTTCCGTCGGCTTGCCGCACTTGCAGCGCCTCCTCGGCAGTAGTCCTGCCTGCTTGCCGAGCCCCCACGCTGCCTTCGTTCTTTCAAGCCAGCCATCCTGCCAGCGTGCAGCACCTTGCAGCGGCTTCCTCAGCAGCGGTTCCGCCTACCTGCTGAGCCCCCATGCTGCCTTTGTTCCTTAAGGTAAGCCTGCCTGCCTACCCGCCTCTCCGGTTGTCAAGTCTCTGTGCTGCTCAACAAACTTATACCGAAGCCCGTTCTAGACGGATTCGACCACTCCTGTGTTTGGAAGTACAGAGGACATAAAGCTTTGATTTTACTTCGCTCAGCTGCGCACTACGCAGCCCGCAACATCAACCTTTTTTGTAAGCCCCTGCTTATGGGGAGATGTTATGAACTCATGAACTACCTACCTTGACCAATACCAAAACTACCAGGGGAACTATCGTGTGAACTACTGTGTTTGGGATACTTTTCACCAGCAACTGTGCACTTTCTGAATTCTCTCCTGTAGTGCACCATCCTGGATCTAGGTTGCAACTCTCGTGCCGTTCGGGGTAGTCTTCCTATACTAACCTTCCTGGTTGTTATTTTTTTCTACCGTTGATTAGTACATTCCTTCCGGAAAACACCTATTGGGTAAGCCTGGGGTCATTGGTGTTTGTTTTCCTGGGAATCAATAGGTTATCATTCTTACCTATCCTTTCTTTGTTTCCAGTATTCTTGGTCCCAGTCTAACCACCCGTAGTTGCCATAGAGCCCTATCAAACCCTTCCTTCAGGTACTGTTTGGTCTGATCTTGAATTAATGCAGTGATGTCCAAAGTCAGTGACGTATAATTGTGCTTTTGTTTATTTCTTACAGCCTGGGTTTGGCGGTGTGGATTTCCCAGCTCTTTTGGGTAATTGATTCCTCTGACTGTTTTTGTTATACAGCAAAGGGGTGTGTTGCCTTAAAGAGGTCCTCGAGTTTAGGTCGTCTGGTTCTGGATCGTACCATTGTACACTCCAGCTTAGACTGAATACTTACCGGAGCTGCTCCCTCTTCGGTTATATCCCCAGGTTGAGCAACGCCCCGACCAGTCCAACAACTGGTGAGTAACATCCCATGACTTTAGCAAGCACCACATTAAGGTCCCAACCTGGTGGTGGGTTAGAAATTGGAGGGTGGAGTCTCTTTACCCCTTCTATAAAGGCTTTGACCACTGCTACTTTCCACCATGACACCTTGTTATGGGAGGTGGTGTAGGCTGACAGCGCCGCCAGGTGTAGCTTGAGTGAATTAAATACTAACCCTGCATCCAGTAGGTGGAGCATATAGGTGACAATATTGGAAGGAGTACATCAATTGGGTGGATTTGTTTATTTTCCACTTATCAAAGCAACAGTGCCTTGTGTTAGTTTTTCTAGACTCTTTTAAGATGTCCATGCATCTCTGGGGTAAATTGAGATGGCCAAACTCTATGGCTTCAGGAGCCATGCTGCCAAGTTCATCGAGTTGGGTTGAGGATGCACCGTTTGTCCTTCGTGCTGTGAGAGTAGATTGTACCAGCACGGGAGCTTGATGGGGTCGCACATCGCCAGTTTGCGTAGGTGTGGAAACCATGGTTGTCTCGCCCACATAGGAGCAACTAGGATGAGCGTCATTGATTCCCTGTGTATCTTGTTGACCACCTTCCTCATTAGAGGAGTTGGAAAAGCGTGTGCAAACATCCCTGACCAATTCATCCATATAGTGTTCCCCTTGGAGCATGTCTGGGGTAACCTGGATGCGAAGGCTGCGCACTGTCTGTTTCCGCCTATGGCGAATAGGTCTATAGTGGGGAAACCCCACTGAGAGAAGAGGTCTTCTACGACTTCTTCGTCTAATCGCCATTCGTGTTCCTTTGGTCCGACAGCCATACTTCCAAGACTCTAGGCCCTGGCCACAACCACCACAGCATGTCACACCCATGGCTACACCTGTAGTATTAATTATCGATTAGCTCGTTGTGGGGAGTGTGTACAGTCTAGGGTGCATGGCCAAAGGCCATGCACAAAGTTATAAGCACTGGAGATGTAAGCCACTGCACACACATAACTTCTAATATTTATGCACATACAGCTAGGAGTCCAGCCTCTGGCCAGAAGCACTGAAGCATACCACGCCTATAGATACACCCGTACTACGGCACATCACTGAGGTGGTTGTGGGGAGGACATGCAGTCTTCGGCCGAAGGCCATGCACCCAAGAACAAACTTATAAACTCTAAATTTATAAGCCAACATGGATTTCATATAGTGCAGTGGTTGTGCGCAGGACGTACCCTTTTGGGTGCATGGCTGAAGGCTATAGGCCACACAGCGAAGAGTGTAGACCCTGCATGTCACAGGAATGGATACTGGAGAGTGTAAACCCTGCCCACAAGCACTGCAGGACATCACATTCATCCATCACAGCCATACATTCCATTATGTATCTGGTAGGTGTGGCCAGGGCCTAGAGTCCCGAGTACGAATGGAGTACATGGTCCAGTTACAATGTTTCATTGTATGGGTGTGTTAATGATGTATAAGCGACCCTGGGTGTAATATGCTATGCTGGTTGTGGCCAGGGCCTAGAGTCTTGGGTGCATAGCCGTAGGCCGTAGGCCGTAGGCCGACGGCCATACTTCCAAGACTGTAGGCCCTGGCCACAACCACTGCTGCATGTCACAGGAATGGATACCAAAGAGTGTAGACCCTACCCACAAGCACTGCACGACATCACATTCATCCATCACAGCCATACATTCCATTATGTATCTGGTAGGTGTGGCCAGGGCCTAGAGTCCCGAGTACGAATTGAGTACATGGTCCAGTTACAATGTTTCATTGTATGGGTGTGTTAATGATGTATAAGCGACTCTGGGTGTAATATGCTGTGCTTTTTGTGGCCAGGGACTAGAGTCTTGCGTGCATGGCTGTAGGTCTTCGGCCATGCACCCAACAGCACATTTGTACGTAGCGCAGTTATACGCCCCAACGGGTGTGATATGGTGTGGTAGTGTTAGGCAGAATCCCGTGCAGGTCCCTTAGGGAGCACTACACAAGATTAGGACTAGGTGAGAGCAATAAATCCCCTTTGGTATCAGTCTGTACAACAAAGATTTAGTTGGTAGCTGTGGCTGAGCAGTCAGACTTATCTCAAGAGGGAGATGAGCAGTATTCAGGGTTTACACATTAGGCACACTAGACTATGGGACAAGGAAACACTGACCAAAGCTTTGTAGTTAAAAAGTAAATATATATTTATTTTATACACCTCTAATCAAACACATATCGCAAGTATCGAGCAAGTTAAAGTAAGTCAAGGAAAAATATACACACTCTCTATTTGAATTGTAGACCAAGTGAACCAGAGTGAAAACTGAGCAAAACGGCACAGTAAAAACTACACACAAGGGATCCTCTAACAATTCCTCACAAGGGAGGGAAAGCACAAGTTGTTCAGAAATAGGCTCTTATATACCCTAGCAACACTTCCCATCAGTTGTGAACCAGATCAACAAGACAGTGCATCAATATAAAGTAATACTTAGAATGAAAACTGAGCAAAATGGCACCTCACAATGATTAAGCAGTGGGAAGAAAGGGTTGTTATAAGAAAGGGGTGCACCACACAGTTCGAATGGAGAATCAATCTCGAGAAGGCAGATCTAACAAATGGAACCAGAGTCAATAGGCCTGTGCCAAAGTTAGTGGTACAGGGCAAGGGCCCAGGAGCAAAATGTTCTCGTAGCTGCAGTCCAGTCTTTGGTTAACGATATTTGAAATGGTGGCTGCAAAAGTTTTGAACAGACAATGTTAAGAGAGGGGGCGGCCATCCCAACAGGTAGGTAAAGGATTTA
Organism: Ambystoma mexicanum; assembly: GCF_040938575.1. Taxonomy (NCBI): domain Eukaryota; kingdom Metazoa; phylum Chordata; class Amphibia; order Caudata; family Ambystomatidae; genus Ambystoma; species Ambystoma mexicanum. The sequence goes on from NC_090930.1 coordinate 1,347,665,763, forward strand.
AAAAACCTTTAGAGCTACCGCAGCGAAAGGGCGGCCTGGCGGAACAATGTACCTTTAAAGTGAAGAAGTGGCTCCTGCGGTGGCGGTTGTTCCTGGTAGTTCCTGCAGTTCAAGGGGTCCAGCAGAGGAAGAGGGGCTCTCGTCGTGGAGGAAAGTTCGAGGTACTGCACTACCCAGGCATGAAATCAGCTGCGGTGATGCCAAACGGCGGTCCGGGTCGATAGCTGCCTGGCTATCTGGTCTCCAAGTGCAGGGCACTGGCGATTCGACCACAGCAGGTTCGGGAAGGCGATTGGCAAACTGGTTGGCCCCACCAGATCAAGGGAAGGAGGCTCTTTCGTATGAAGATCTCCTCTCGTCGTGTGGAGAAAAGTGGCGAGACGCTGCAGTAGGGCTTCACCGGTGGTTCAGTCGTTGCAGATGTCTTTGGCTTCTCTCTCTTCGGCTTCTCAGTTCCAGTGGCGACGTCTTGCTCTTCCAGTCCTCAGGGCCCCGCTTTTATGCAAAAAGATCCCCATTCATACAGCCTAGCTGTCCCTCACACAGTGGAGTGGTCATCTTGGCGGGAGACCCTCCAGCCTATCAGGATAGAGTGCGACATGGGTTGCGGAGGCAACCCTGTCCAGGGGTCCTACTCCCCCTCCCACAAAATGGACCCACCCCAGACTCAGTGGCGCCGAAGGAGAGCTTCTGGGCAGAAGCCCGCCAAACGGACGAACAAAGGATCCCCGACCTGGGTTAGGATTGTAGAGAAAGACATGAGAAGAACAAGTTACTTACCAACTGGTAACGTTCTTTCGATTGGATGTTCCTCCAACGTATTCCTCATTTTAGATGTATTCCATCCAGCTTTGCTGCTGTTTGGAAATTTTTTCGGCAGAGGGCGCGATGCGTCGTTGTGTCGATGGTCCCTCGAAGGCCTCCGTCGAGGGTGATGTCATCGGGTGTATAAGTAGCACGCACGGCACCCGTTGGCCTCAATTCTTTTTTTCCCCTCTTTTGTATCTGTGATCTTGTACTGTGTAGATTGTGCCGGCGGACAGGTATCAGCCTTGCGAGATTTGAGATGGCAATAACCCGGAAAAAATCTACAGAGGGGTAGGTTGGGAGGACGATGAGGACTACGTTGGTGGAACATCCAATCGAAAGAAAGTTACCAGTTGATAAGTAACTTGTTCTTCGAGTGGATTGTGGCCTCCAACGTATTCCTCATCTTAGATAGGCTCCCAAAGCAGTATTTTGCATAGTTCCTCTGGAGGAGGGGTCAGATTTTTTTTTTCCCACCAATGCCTTTAGATGGCAGAATAAAGCACTGCTTTTCCAAAAGTCAGCTCTCTAGACTGGGAAGCATCCAGGCTATAGAATTTTGAGAAGGTGTGAAGTGAAGACCAAGTTGCTGCTTCGCAAATGGACCTTATTGGGACAGCTCTTTGAAGGGCTGTGGAAGAGGCGATGCCTCTGGTGGAATGAGCCCTTAATCCTTCTGGTGGGTCTTTTTGTGCTAGTCTGTAGCATTCTGAAATGCAAAGCACAATACAGCATGAAATTGTCTGTTTTGTTACTGATTGGCCCGGTTTTCTTCCTGTGTAGCCTATAAACAACTGGTTGTCCACTCTAAGACTAGAAAGTCTAGAGATGTAAAAGCTTAAAGCTCTTTTTGGGTCCAGTCTGTGTAATCTTTCTTCCTCCTTAGAAGGATGAGGTGGAGGATAGAGTGAGGGTAAAACAATTTTCTGACTTAAATGAAAATCAGATATTACCTTTGGTAAAAATGATGGTTTAACCCTCAATACAACTCTGTCCCTATGCAACACAGTATAGGGTGGCCCAGAGGATAGTGCCTGCAATTCGCTCACTCTTCTTGCTGATGTTAGAGCAACTAAAAAGGCTGTATTCCATGTTAATAATCTTAATGCACACGTGTGCATTGGCTCAAAAGAGGCACAAATTAAGAATTTTAAGACTAAATTTAGATCCCAAATCAGTACTTGAAATGGGTGAGGATGAAACACATTAGTGAGACCTTTTAAGAATTGAGCATTCTTCCGATGAGCGCTTGAAAATGGAAAGTGCTGCAAGGTAAACTTTTATTGTTCCGATATTCAGACCTCTATGTGCTAGGGTCAGAAGGAAAGATAGTACTTCCGGAATAGAACATAGAAAAGGATAGACATTCTTTTCCCTGCACCAGTTGCAAAACTTTTTCCAACGGCAACGGTAAAGAGACTTTGTTGCTGGCCTTCTTGCCGAAAGCAACACCTCCATATCATCATCTGGAAGGTTCCAATCCCTGTATCTCAGCCTTTCAGATACCAAGCATGAAGGTTGAGGGTTCTGACCTCTGGGTGGCGAACCTGACCTTCCATTTGAGAGAGAAGGTTCTCTCTCTGAGGAAGACGTACTGGAGGACAGATGGACATATCTAGAAGGTCCGGATACCACGTTCTCCTGGCCCAATCCGCAGCAATTAGGATCATGCGGTTCCCGAAGCGTCTCAGCCTCCTGATGACCTGAGGAATGACGGGAATCGGAGGGAATGCGTACAATAGTGGGAAATTCAAATCCACCACAAACGCGTCCCCCAGGGCTCCTCTCGGGGGAAATTCCCTTTAGCAATACCTTTTGCATTTCTGGTTGGTACTGGTTGCGAATAGGTCTACCTGAGGGGTTCCCCAAAGGGCGAAGATCTCTTGAATGACTTCCTGAGCCAATTCCCATTCGTGGGATACCGTGCTCTGCCTGCTCAGAGCATCTGCCGTCATATTCTCTTCCCCGGCTAGATGAATTGCCGTTAAAGAGATTCCTTCCTGAATCGCCCAATACCAGAGCTGCATTGCCTCTCTGCACAGGGGTAGTGACCCCACACCTCCTCCTTTGTTTAGGTAGTGCATGGCCACTGTGTTGTCAGTCATTATCAGGACATTCTTTCCCCTGACAGATGGCAGGAAGGCCTTCAGCGCTAGTCTGATTGCCCTCAGCTCCAAAAGGTTGATATGTAGTTTGGACTCCGATGGAGACCAACAACAGTTTATTGTCAAATCATTGGCATGTGCTCCCCACCCTAGGCGTGAGGCATCCGTCACTACTGTGATCTCCGGCCATGGTTGACAAAAAGGTTCTCCCTTTAGGATGTTCTCTGCACAGGTCCACCAAAGAAGGTCTTGTCTGACCTTGTTCGGAATCTGAAGAAGATCTGTCATTTGACCCGAGAACTGGGACCACTGAGTCTTTAGGGCCCATTGAAGGGATCTCATCCTCAAGCGTGCCTCTGGCACCAGAAAGATGCAGGATGCCATGAGGCCGAGCAACCTTAAAAAGTCGTAAGCCTGGAGATTTTGGGCATTTTAGAATTTGGAAACTATCTGAAGAATGTCTTGAGCCCTTGTCTTGGGAGGCGAGCTCTTTCCCAAGGATGTGTCTAATACAGCTCCTATGTACTGAAGCTGTTGGGGAGGTGTCATTTGAGACTTCTTTAAATTGAGGGAGAAGCCCAGTTTGTGGAGGAAGTGGCAGGTGATTTTCAGATGATCCAGTGCTTGCTCGGCAGAGCGCGCTCTGATCAACCAATCGTCCAGGTAGGGGTAGACATGAATCCCCCCCTCTCCTGAGGTGCGCTGCCACCACTACCATTATCTTAGTGAAGACTCTCGGGGCAGAGGTCAACCCGAATGGCAGGACTCGAAACTTATAGTGTGAGTCGCCAACTACGAACCTCAGGTATTTTCTGTGTTTGCGATGAATCGGCACATGAAAATAAGCATCCTTGAGGTCCAATGACACTAACTAGTCCTGCAGTTGAAGGGCCTGAAGGATCTGAGAAAGGGTAACCATCTTGAACTTGTCCTTCCTGAGGAACTTGTTCAAGTTTCTTGAGTCCAAGATAGGTCTCAGTCCTCTGTCCTTTTTGGGGATCAAAAGATACGGGGAGTACCAACCCTTGTTCCTCTCCGCTGCAGGTAATGGTTCTATAGCAACTTTCTCCAGCAGGGTTAGAACTTCCTGCTGTAGGAGCGGGTTTGAAAGTTTGAACGGGTGTCTCCCTGGTGGATTGCTTTGAGGTTGCTTTAGAAAAGGAAGGCAATAGCCTTGGGCTATTATTTCTAGAGCCCAAACATCTGAAGTAATGGCTCGCCATTCTTGTAGATGCTGCGACAGCCTCCCTCCTACAGGTGTTTTGTGGTGCAAGTCCTCAAAGTGGTTTTGTGGCGGATGTTGCAGCTGCTGATGGCAAAGAGGCTGCAGCTGGAGCTGGTTTAGCACGTTTTCCTCATCCACCACGAGTGGCCTTTCTTTGGCCCCTTTGACTGGCCATTCCTCTAGTCTTCCTGTATGAGGTGTAATAACGATAGGATCATCCCCTCCATGATTGCCCTTGTGCACGAAAAGGCCGAGGTTGCCTAATAGCAGCTCCTAAAGATTTTGCCGCTGCTTTTGAGGTCTTTAACCTCTAAAGGCTCTCGTCAGCCTTGTTGCCAAAAAGGTGAGACCCGTCAAAAAGCATGTTCAGGAGGCGGTTATGTACGTCTGGTGCAAAACCTGACTTCCGTAACCACGCAAACCTGCTCATTACCGTGCTAGTGCCCATGGACCTGCTTACACTATCCGCAGTGTCCAATCCAGATTGAAGGGATTCCTGCATGGCCTCCTTTCCATCTCTAACGATGGCTAGAAAACCTTCCCTTTCTTCCACTTCTGGTATGTGCTCCGCCGCCATTGCGATGCAATCCCACAGAGTGTACGAACATTTTTCCAGGGTACATGTGGAGTTGGCAGATTTTAATGCCATGCTCCCGGCTGAAAATACCTTCCATACCAACCATCCACACGCTTATCGTCCCTGTCTGGAGGGATAGACGGGTACGCAAGTTTGTTGGAAGCTGTGGCTGCCTGTATGACCATACTCTCGGGAGTTGGATGTTTTGACAGATAGCTGGGGTCGCTACTGGTATTTTGATGCGAGGGATTTATTTACCGGAGGAATAGAATCCGGAGTTTCCCAATTCTTGGCCACCCTGTTTTGTAAGGCTACATGAAAAGGTAGTACTGGGTCTTCAGTGGGACCATGGTCCAATATGTCTGTTAAATCGTCCTGGACGAATTGGGCTGGTGGTCTAGCCCATACAAAGTAATCTACCACCTTGGTCATTAACTGACGGTAAGATGGACTGGCATGCTCTCCTGGATCTGGTCTACCAATGTCATTCTCAGGAGAGGTGTTAATGCCACTTGCATTGTGTAAAGACTCCACCAAATCCCTCATTCTGCTTTCGTCTGAGATCAAGAATTCTGAGACATTTGGGGTGCCATATTCCAATCCAAAAGGTACATTTTCCTCCTCGGATCTCTCCTGTTCCTCAAAAATTGAGGTCAAGGATTTGAAAAACTCCTTCCTAGGCAGAGGCTTGAAAACCTTCTCTGGGAGAGGAGGAGGAAGAGGTGTAGTACCAGGCTCTGAAGAAATTACATGTTTTGTAACTTTCTCCTTCTCTTTTTCTGGCTGCCCTGGCTTGGTTGGAATCTTTGGCGCCGAGGGTTTCGGCGTCGATAAAGGCGTCGATGACAGTGGTCGTCGACAGGGTCTGCTTCGAGGGCGTCGAGGCGGCCTTCGACGGTTTCCCCTTCGAGGTGTGATAGGTCTCGGACGGCGTCGGTGACCTCGAGCGGTCGACCCGACTCGAGCGTTTTTCGCTCGGCGTCCTGGAAGGTTCCCTATCCTTCCTTTTACGATCACCCGGGCTCGAAGGCGCGCGAGTGTTGGAGCGATGACGCTCCCGGCCGGCTTCCGAAGAAGGCGCGGACCGAGGCTTCGCCTTCTCAAACACCTCCATCATTTTCACCCTGAATGCTTCCCACTCTTGGGTAGACGAATATTTTGTGGGGCATTTCATTTTCGGAGACTCGTCTGACGACGAGGTGGAGGGAGACCTATGGCGTTGTTTCTTCGACTTTTTCGACGAAGACAAGCGATGAGAATAGCTTCGGGATCTAGATCGATGCCTTTCGCGTCAAGGAGATTTTTACCCATGGGGTCTCGACTCAACGCTAGAGGCTTTTCGATCCTTCCAACCTACCTGTAGCTTTCCTCTCCTTTCTCGCAAGGCCTTCCCCATCATCGGCTGGCACTACGAACAGGCTTCCATGTCGTGGCCTTCCCTCAGACACCACAAACACTCGTGGTGCGGGTCCCTGATCGACATTTTTGAGCTGCACGACTTGCATTTCTTAAAACCCGATCTCGGGGTCATGGTCGGCGTCGATGACGAGGACATAATTACTTCTTGTTATATTATATTTCTTGACAGAACTCGAGGCGCGTCGAATGTCCGAAGCAACGTAACGGCGGAAAAACGGAACTGAAGCCAACGGGCGCCGCGCGTGCTACTTATACACCCGATGACGTCACCCTTGACGGAGGCCTTCGAGGGACCATCGACTCGACGACATCGACGCACGGCGCCCTCTGCGGAAAACATTTCCGAAGAGCAGCAAAGCTGGATGGAATACATCTAAGATGAGGAATACATTGGAGGACCCAATCCACTCGAAAGAAGTTATATGAAAGTTCTGGCAAATAAAAACCACAAGAGCAAAGTTAATATTGAAATGCACCGGCGGTATGTAAGAGGCTGTCAGAAAAAGTGGTAGCCTTGAACAATGGGAAAATCCCATAGAGAAATATTTGCGGTCGAATATTTATGGTAGTAACCACTGCCACCAGCCAGAAACTTTTGAGAGAGGTACTGTACGGTACCCTCTCGAAAATGAACATAGGGGAAAAACTATTTACCCCTTCCAGTACTGCCATAGTAAGATGGGCTGTACTGGTTTAGTTCATAGCAACTGACTAGTAAAGTCAATGGGGACTTTACATGCCCTGGGAGACCGTAGTCAGTCCCAGGGTATGGAGTCTAAGTTTGGGGGTCGCTGTGACACCCCTGTATCACTGCACTGAGGGTGCTGCGTAACACAAGTGAATAAAGATGGTTCCTATGGGGGAGAGAAAATCCCATAGGCATTAAACACAAAAATAGCCTAGAACACAAATAGCAAAAATGCCTTAGAGTAGGAAAAAGAGTCTCACTCTTAGCAGGTAAAAAGAAACAAACCCTTCAAATTCAGCAAAGCTGCTGGGGGACTCTATAGGTAAGTGAAATTAGCCATAACGTGAGAATTTTCCCTAACAGGTGGTACATCACTCAGATGGCTGTGGGGAGGGGAAGCAGTCATGGGTGCATGACTGAAGGCCATGCACCCAACAGCACATTTGTACGTAGTGTTATTACACGCCCCAATGGGTGCCATATGGTGTGGTAGTTGTGGCCATGCACCAGAGAACAAAGTTATAGGCACTGCAGTTGTACGCCACTATGGATTCTATATAATGCATACCCATACATTGAAAAATCTATGGCCTCACACCCAAGTCTGTAGCCTGTGGCCACAACTACTGCAGCATATCACAGGTATAGGTACACTCGTACTATGAAACATCAGTCAGGTGGTTGTGGGGAGGGGCCTAGTGTTTTGGGTGCATGGCCGAAGGCCATGCTCCCAAACCCAACTTTATACGTAGTGAAGTTAGAAGCCACAATTGGTGCTATATGCTATGGTGGTTCTGCCCAGGACCCAGATTCTTGGGTGCATGGCCAAAGGCCATGCCCCCCTTGACTGAAGTCATAGGCAGTGAGGTTATAAGTGAACATGGGTGTGGTGTGGTGTAGTGCGGTGCGGTGCGGTACTTGTGTGCACGTCCTCGAGTCTTAGGTGCAAGGGTGCAGACTATGCACCCAAGAGTAAACTTATAAGTAGTCAAATTACAAGCACCATGGTTTTGATATGCAGCGATGGTTGTGGGTAGGACCTATCATCTTGGTTGCTTGGCCGTAGGGTGTAGGTAGTAGGTTATACAACGCAGATGCTAGGGCCAGCCTACAGCCAGTGCAGCATATTAGTGTCATAGATTACACGTGTAGATTTGCATATGTATGAGATGACTGTAATTATACTTACTGTTTACTTTGTTCAGAATCCATATATGTTTTACATGACTTTAGTACTTGGCGGAACGATCCTTTTTTAATTTCTGTGATAAAAGAAAAAAGCATGTTAGTGTTTGCATTTTATGAAGACTTATTACATTGTCTAATAGAGAGTTTAGCTTTTTTTTTACCCTCATATTTAGTTTATAAACCAGTGTACTGTACATTTTGCTCAGTTTCTGTGTTTATTTTTCAAATCCTTGGGTCTGGGGGAAAAAAATCCTTGTTGGATTAAAAAAAAACCTTTATTTGCTATGCTACACACTATTTTTTTGTTTTCTTTGACTGTTTCCTTCTTCTTTCTGATTAATGTTCTCTTTGTTGCCTTGCTGCCGATTTTTAACAACAGTTAGATACCTGTTGGCGTATTCTAACTGTGCATTTGTGGTTACGGATTTGTGATATTCATTTAGCAGTGTCGTTGAAATACACTCTTGGGCAGCTAGATACCTGTTGGCGTATTCTGTTTGTAGTCTTTCACTTAAACATTTTTGGTAATGTTGAAGTACACATTAGTTATTACATTTTGGCTTTAAGAAGATTAAATACGCATTTTTAAGATTAGCTGGCAATCTCTGCTTTAGAGTAATGGTGCCATCATTACATTCCAACCATCCACATTTCTTTTTAATGTATGCAGTGTAGTGACCTGCATTGGTTGTAGCTCCTGCATGGTAGATTATACCTTTTGTTGTAAAGGTTTTCTTTCCAAGTGACACCTGACTGTGTGTGAATCCACTCAGCTTTCAGTTGTTTTTGGTACCATCTACATTATAACGTAGAAGCATAAGTATTATGTAGTTACTATGTGTTTGTATCAGTAAGGTGGAGCGATTGTCTGAATTGCACCTAGTACATAATCTGCCATGGTTTGCATTCTGTACAAGTTGCTGAAATGGAATGGATTCACAATTAGGTATGGATACGTACACAAATCGCTAATTTGGGATTTGTTCCTGTATCACATTGCTACAGAGTGCATGTATGTTTCCACATGTATGAAATCTGGAAGATTTCATTTATAGGTATGCTTTTGTTTTCCAGTACTTGTAGTAAGTACATTAGAAATTCTTGTGGATCTTCTTGTGCGTTTATAGTGAATCTCACCATTCCAGCACAGTAGTCCAATTCTTGTCTTATTCCGTGAACACTGTAAGTGTTGTCAGGATTGTTTGTTGCGTTTCTATGTAGGACTAACATTTGCAAACACAATTGGTCTGTACTGTGTAAGTAAATATTGTTAACAATTGGTGGCAATTGAAATAGAATATTCATTGCTACATTTGCATAGCAACTTACACCAGTTTCATTTGAAAATTTTAATGGACCAGCTAGTTCTGTATCGGAGTGCATTTGTCAGCCTTTCTGTTCCTTCTTTGAAGAAGTACCTGGTTTACTTTCCCTAATAGGTTTTTCTTTGCTTGTGGTAATTGATGAAGCTTTAGCTTCTTTTGTTTTCTTTAAAGGATTTGCTGTCAGATTCTGTTGCATTTCTGTTTGAATTAGTTTTCTTTTACCACGTTTTACTTTTTCTGGAACAGGATATTGTTTCAGATGTGGGGTGTACAGTGAACGCAGTCTATTGTATTCTAAAATGCAAGGAATATCAGCGTTCACTTTACTTGCATCAAAGTTCATTAGAAATAGACTGTCAAGTGTACGTAAGTGTGATAGTGCTACGTAGCTCATGCCTTCTTTAAAGACTGTTTCCTATATCTATCAATGCTTTGTCTAGGGTAAGACCTTGGGATTGATGAATGGTGACTGCATATGCAAGAGTTAGAGAAAATTGTTCTCTACGTACATACATGTCTTTGAAGAGAAGGAATCTAGCAGTTGAGCGTCCTATCCTTTTCACTTCTGAAAGTTTTTCAAAGCGAATATTGACAAACTAAATGTTGTTGTCACGTGGGTATGATTGAAAGCCAACAACTGTACTCAGTGCCACATTAACTAGCCCGTTCTCCACGTCAAGGTTACGTTTAAGCATTACTCTACAATTTAAGGATAATTTTAATATTTTTTCTAAGCCAGCTGTGTTAGAGATTGAATTTTCTAAGCTATTTAGTCTTGTTGTGGCTTGCTCACACATGGGTAGTGTCATACCATGTACGTCTAGTTTGTCTGTGGCGCTAATATTTATTATTGGTTGCATTTCTTTATTTAACATTGTTTCATTGAATTTGAAACAGCTTGCAAGAGTTGGCATTAAGGCCATACAATTGACATTTTTGTGCGCTAATTGTTCCATAACATCAGTAGCACATGCATTATCACCATAAAGTGCATGAATGTGCCGGTTTTTCAATATTGCCTGTGCTTCTTGCGATAGTACACCAACTCTAATACTTTTTAAGATGATGGCATATGTGAGATCTGCAGATTGCTGCATGTTTTCTGTTAATTCTCTGTATTGGAAATGTTGCCAAAGTTTGACATTTCCTATGCTGCCAACAGTTTTATGGCAAAGTTTGTGTCCTAGGGTTTTAAAAATAGGTTCACCTTTCACTGGTGTAAATTGTAGAAGATCTCCGAAAACGATAATGTGTTTTCCTGCAAAGAGTCCTTCGTAGTTTGTTTTAAGTACTTCTTGCAATCTGAGCAGAATCAAGGCCAACATTGGGTTGGAGACCATGCTCACTTCATCTATTAGCATTTTCATTTGTTTTAATACTCTGCTTAGTTCCATTGCAGCTTCTGCAGAAAGTTTGTAATAGTCTAATTTGTTTTGGTGCTCTACTGGAAGGAGTAGTAATCGGAGTAAAGTGACACCGCCTATGCTAAACCTGTGGGGGCAGTTACAACAGCTGACAGTTTGTTATTTGTCAATTGTTGAAGGAACTTGCTGATGATTTTGATTATGAATGTTTTTCCTGGCCCTGCTTCACCACTGATGTACAGCAGTGTAGGATTGTAACTTTGGCAGGTACATTCTTTATTTTCGTGTTCTACACCATGTACAATTTGTTTTGTTACGTCTTCCAAAATGGTGCACTGATCTTTGTTAAGTTTTGCTTGGTGTACAGTTAAGTCTTCTATATCTTCTTGATAGTGACACATAGTGTTTTCCACTTCTGTCATAGCTAATTCTGCCACATTTGCTATTAGTGGCTGTCCTAGTGGTTCTTGGCTTCCTGTTACAGAAGGTCGACTATTGTCGGAAGAGTCCTTATCTAGTTGTGCCTGAAGTTCTTCTTCGTGTTGCTGCTCAATGTGTAACATTGTTTTGTACTGCGTAAAGTTCACATCGGTGATAGCGTTTTCATTTGCTTTGAAAGCATCTTCATAGCAGTCATAGTCATCTATTATCTCTTCCTCTTTTCTCCATGGTTTAAAAAGTTGTAGCAGAGACATGTAATATTGTTCTTTTTTGTTGAAGAGTTTTTAATGACAATTTAACATGATTAATTAAGCTTCGTTTGGTAAGTTTCACTAAGCTGCCTTCACAATCGGTCACTCCATATCTACCTTTGCTTTCATTGCGTTTTATACTATTTTTGTATGCACAGTTTTGAGCTATGCGGCATAGACACATGCTTTCCAAAGTGCTACTCCTGTTCGGATGGTATGTGTCCAGTAAATTTTTTTTTAAAATGTCTTGGCTGTTGGGATCATTTCTGGCAATTGTTTCTATGTCCTCATATGATTTCAGAACCCTTTTTGTAGATTTAGCAGGACCAAAACTTAGCCATACTATGTTGTCTGATTTTCCATACAAAGCAGTACCGGTTAAACAATCTGCTGTTTCATAGGCGCCACATTCTCTATGAGAGAGCATTTTTATGCCTAGGCTGTACAATTTCTGCGATAGTGTGTTGTCTGATGCTAGGTCATCCCAGAGGTCTTGCAGCTCTGTTTTTTCTGCTTTTGTTAAGTAGGCTGTAACATATCGTGCAACAGCAGTAGAATTGTCTGCAATGTACTGCACATCTATGTCTGCATTCCATAAGAGGGCAATGATTGCATTGTAATCATTGATATATTTTGATTCTTCTGTTCTTTTTATGTAATATGTGTTCTTAGGTGATTTACCTTTAACACTATGTCGAACTGAAGACATGAAGTTGTTCACTTCACCTGTTTCTGTAACTGGTCTAGGGAAACCAAAGCTGCATTTGGTGTAGTGTTTACCATTGTTTTTGTATTTGTGACAACAATTTTTGCCACATTTGTGCCTTTGAAATTGTAAAATCTGCCCATGCAGGTCACTATGTGTCCGTTGTGACGGGATTTCACAAGTGACATATTTTTGGATGAACTGCAAAACAGTGGCATCACTGTCGTGACCAAGTTTCGGTGCACCTTTGATCCATAAAAGCATGTGAATATGTGGTGCTCCTCTCGCTTGATATTCTTTTCTCCAAAAGAAGTGTTTCACTTCTCCAAGCGGAGGAACAGTTTTATTGCAAATAAAGTGTAGCATAGCAATGAAACGATGATGGAAATATCTTGATACATTAACTGGATCTAGAGAGCAAAGTTCTCGAGGTGTTAAAATATCTATGTTGGTTTTGTTGTTGTTTGCTATGCGTAGGCACTCATGTAAATCTTCCCATGCATATTCTGCACAACTTAGTGTCACAAACCAAGTCGGTGGTCCAAGGTTTCTGATCATACAACGTACGTCTCCGTGCCGTCAGAACCAGTATTCTTTTGTACCATGCATGTTTGCAAACAACTTTCTTATACTTTATTGTAAAACCTCATCTGTTTCCTGTACTTTTTGTATTAATTGCGTAGCTGACATATTTTGAAAGTGGGTTCCAGACTTCAAAATGTGTGCAACTCTGTAACATAGCGTTGCTAATTTACTTTCAAAGAGTAGGTGGAATATGTACTCCACATTTTGTCTAAATCTGGGATCTTGCGAATACATTCGTAATGAGCGGTATTCTGATGCCGTAATCTGAGGAGTGGGTCTATCATCATATCTTCCACCTTTGCCAATAGCAAATAGTAGTGGAAAAGCACGTGCTTCTATACTTTTTTCCCATATACTCATTGGTGAACCTTTGGTTTGTCTCATTTGGTAAGTATCTAGTGAATCATCTATGCTTTCATCGGAATGCAATGGATGAATTGTGTACTGGTCCAAAAGAGTGCATACTGCAGCAGGATCCAGAAGTTCTAATTGTCCAGTTTCTGATGGCTCTTGAATTATTTCAGTTGTTTCCCTTAAGCTTTCTTCAACATGTATTTCCTTGTAGTACTTGTTATTGTCTTTCAGATATTGCAAGGCTTTATGCAAGTCCACCAGTTGTTGCCAGATTTTTTTGTCCTTTGTTGGTACAGCATTTACCAAGACAATTAAAGAATGCTCTATTGAACGTTGCACTCCTAGAGTGTGTACATTTTCAGTTAGATCTAATGGCAAATAAACGACTTTGCCACAAATGCCTTTCACCAATTTAGAGGGAGGTAATTTAGCTGTTTTTTGGGTGAAGGCGTATAATTGCTTGAAAGGGGTGAACTGTTTGAATTATGATGCTCTCATACACTTTGAGTTGTTGCAGGGTTTTTTGATAGTGGGGGCAATTCCAAATTATTTGCGATAGCACGTGAAGCAGTTTGGTTGTTGTCTAGTTTTGTTGTGCAGTAACCAACATATTAGGGGTTCGCTTATTTGATATTTGTTTTCTGCTAAAAGGTAGAGAGCTAATTCAAACCATTTGGAATCTTCATTGTCTTCCATTTTGTATGCTATGTCGACATTTGTTGTGTTCCTTTTGTAAAACGTTCTGCGGCAACACACACACACACACACATGGTTTGGTTGTTCAGCCGATTCACTTTTAAAATGTTAGTATTTCTTTTTTGTATGTGTGTAATAGAAGATTGCTATGTGCAGAATTGTTGCTACTCTGTTCTAAAACTATTCCATTGTGTAAGGGGCTTTCACTTCCAAAATATATTCTCTGGATACGGTCAATTTCTTCTTGTAGGTATTTGGGTGTACCATGCAGAAGAGTGTTATTTAAATTGGTTAATTCTGAAGCTGGACTTTTAGCATAGTATATTTTATACACTAGATTTCTTGCATTTGAATGATGTATTGATATCATTTTGATATCATGGAAGGTGCTTTTGCAAATAGGTCCAGACATGCAGGCTAATACAGGCTAATGAATGTCCTTGTATTCCTGTGTATTTGCGCACTGGACAGATATCCATATTTTACAGCACTTTCATTTTAATTTTGTCTTTACCTTTTACATACTGATTGAGGAAGTGACGTAAAGATTTGAAAGATTTGTTAGGAATGGCACACATTGATGTGCACGGCCATTTGTATACTGGACGGTCTGGTTCAGTCGAATCGAGAGGTCATTCTGAGTTTTGCGGGGATACTTTGCTAAGCAGTGTTTCTTGTTCCATGATAGTATTATTGATTTTTTCATACCCTCTTCCACTGCTGTGGATGTTTGTTTGATTTTGTTTGTATGCTTCATTAAAATATGGTTCTGTGGTTGTCGTGTGACTCCATTCACCTCCACAAATATGTAAGAAGTTATTTTTGTTCACATTCCGTTTATTGATAAGTTTCGTTTGTAGTTTGGTACTTAGTTTTGTTAGTGGTTTCATCCCATTTAACACTAATATAAACAACTTCCTTTTGAGAAGGATTGCACTGTCCACGAGAGCTTGTAGGATTCATTTTCTACGGTAGGTTTTAAGGGTTAAAGATGATTTCGGTCCTCTTCTTATTAGATTCTGAAGGACTCTTGGGTGAAACATTTTTGCTAAAATACTTTTTTTTACTATGGGTTCTTGTTACTATATCAGAATTAATAGGAGCATTGTTAGCAGTACTGGTAGTTGATTTTTTTTGAAGAGTTTTGTGTTTCATGCTACGTTTTGATGGAGGAGGTAAAGTTTCGGTAGTTGAAGCTTCCTTTTTTTTTCCCCAAACGATATTAGCTGTTTTGTTCCAACGTTCTCTACAAACTCTGCTACAGATGGATGCTTACGTTGGACACTTTTATTTTTGTTTGCTCTACTTCTGCGTTCCTTTCTACGGACTTGCTTTTTGGTAGGCATTCTTTGGGGTCTGTTGAAAAAAAGAAGGCATGGTTTGGTCTGTTGTATGTGTGCTGTGTGCATGCGTTTGATGGGAAAACGCTTTGTGGTGGTGTGTCAATGTGCATTGGCCTCTTTCAATGATTTGGGAAGGCTATTTTTCTGTTTGTATACTACTACAATGTGCTTCAGATGAGAGTACAAAGTAGGCTAGTGGTGAGGAGAAGCATTAACAGTAAACATAATGGCATAAAATTGAAACAGCCATTTGTTTTCTAGTACTAACATTCTAAGGATTATGTATGTTATTTGCGCTCCAAACACACAGGGATTTGTGAGCCATTCTGCCTGTTTTTCTTTATTTAATAAATGGGGATGTGTGGGTAGAATGGTTCAGAAATCAATGTTTGCTTTGAGTAAGAGTTTGAATATAAAAGGTAGTACTGTACATATTTTTTTTTTTTGCGGAATGACCAGGTTTCTTCTGATATGTCGTTTGCAGTGTAGATGCTGTTGATTTTCAGGAGAGTAGTTTTCACTGCGATTGTAAAAAAATAAAAATGTGTAACTTTGTGTGCTTGAACCAGTGATGTTACTATACATGTTACTTTTGCATCTTTCATTGGAGCATTCTCCTTTCATATTTGAACACAGTGCATGTGTGCATTTCACTTCACTATGTGCTACCTCTGTATGTTATTTGCAGTATCTTAGTTGCACGTGCTTCAGAAATTAGTACAATTAGGTTATGAAAATGTCTTGTTTTTTTAAAGCTGTATTATCTGTAGGAGAGAGGTTTGTAAGCGATAGGTCATTATAGGAGATGGGAAAAATTCCTGCGACTTCCCTTCAGAGTCATCGATAGTACATTTGAAGTGCGAAATGTTGATGACGGAGTTAGATTTAGCGATGGCGATGTTGATTGTGATTGGTGGATGCCTGTGTGACTGCTTACATCTGTCCAATGAGGGAATGGATTCGCGACTGATGTGGAAAGGGTAGAAGGACTGGGTAAGAGTTACGTGCGGCACGTAGACAACGCTTGTCCGCGGGTAGGGCGTGTCCCATACGGCTTCCTACAGCAAATCCAGCATGGAAAGTGGACTGTAGGCATCAGCCAATCAGATGTTCACATTGCTCTGTTGTGTCGAAAGACGGTGCGTATACTGATGATGGCAGAGGTGGAGAGGGTCAGGGTTTTGGTGCTTGGAGATATTTTTGTCCATGGTTTACAGCCCTATGCCGAGAGTAGGCATGTGGCACACCATTTCGATGTGAGAGGAGCGGAGGTGGTGTGGAGCGCTAAGAGTGATCGCAATGTTGAGGCAATTCTGCAAGTTTGCCGAGACATGCGTACGATGACCACTCCTCATGTGGTACTTTTGCACTACAGCGCTTGCCATTTGGGCTACGTGACTTCACATACTTTGTTGGAAGATTTGGAACAGTTGTTTCAAGCGGTCATGAACATCTTTCCAACTGCTAAAGTAATTTTTTCTGGTTTACTCCCTAGAGGAAAATGGGACAACAGTTCTGTTTTCTGTCCTGATCAAAATATTGGGAGGTGTAACATCAATCGCGACATGCGTGCTTTCATGTTACGAGCTGGTATGTTTTTCTGCAGCCAAGATAACATTGTTCCCAGTAATGCAGATTATTTTGAAGTAGATGATGTTGTGTTATCTTCTTTGGGAAATGCCATGTTCTTTTGGAATGTAAGGCTTGCTTTAGAGAAGGTTCTATAATGGTTGTAGGAGTAAAGCAAGAACAAAAAATATTTTTAAAAAACACAAAATAACAGGTGTCGGTAAGGCATCTGCCCAAAAACCAAAAAAAACAGCTCTTTTCAGAGCCCACCTTAAAAGGGAAAAGGGGAATAATACTTAAATGTACAGTCGTCACGCTCTGATCCTGTACGTGTCTGCGGACATGGCGGTGGTTTGCAGGCAGCGCATGTTAACAAGGGGGTTTTTGGGGTGGAGACGCATGCAAATGAGAATGAGCAGAGCTAGGGATTGGTCAGTAAAGTTCAGTGGGTGTGTTCTGAACGGAGAGATTTAGTGAGACCGTCTTCTCCCTGACAGGAGACCAGAGAGCCATGGCTCTGTGTGCGGTCAAACAGATTATCTGGATTTTGGGAGACTCCTGGATACATTGGTTGAAGGTGCATGCAGAAAATTGCGGTCTATCTGCAGATCTTGGATTTCCTCATGTGGAAGTGCACTGGCAAGGGGTGCGTGGAATGAGGTGGCTCGACTTGGTACCTCTCTATGCTACTTTACAGACAGAGCGTCATCCTGATATAATTATCATTCACTGTGGAGGAGACAGTTTAGGGCATGTCTCTTGAATTTCTTTGTAATTTGCAATGAAGGAAGGACTTGCGAAGGTCAAGGACATGTTTCCAAATTGACAAATAGTTTTTTCCCATATTGCACAAAGACAAATATGGCTGCGTTCTTCCGCATTTGGTCCACAAATGGAGAAAGTGAGGCGCAATGTGAATAAGGCCGTTTGTGTCTTTCTAAGAGATGTTGGCATGTCCTCATTCCACAATGAAAACATTTTGTTTCACAGCTCTTTCATTTTTCACAGAGATGGAGTCCATCTCACATATTCTGGCAATCTGATTTTTCTTCGCAATGTACAAACCGCATTGCAACCTTTTTTGGAATCACTGTAACCTATTTGCCAATCCGTTTTTTCAAATGTACATTTTATGACGCACACAAAACACCACCAAAAGGCTCTTTTCAGAGCCACCACTTCCTCCCAGCGTACAGTCCATTGGTTTTGCTCCGCTTGCACCCTCCATTTTTGTGTGTCTTGACTTTTTCAAAAATGCGCAGAGGCCTACAACAGTTACTTGATAGTTCTATTGTTAGACTGAGAAAGGCGGCTCTGAAAAGAGCCATTTTTTTAAATGTTTTGTAGTTTTCCACCTCACTGCTTTTGGGTACGCAACACACTAGGAGAGGAGGGCAAAGAAGGGTAAGGGACACCAACCACGGGAATAAGAAGGGGCAGGTGGATAGAGAAAGATATAGGATGAGCTTTACTTGGGTAGGAGGCAGTTCTTCTGGTGCTCTGTGACCGTAGCATCAAAAGCACTTCAAAAACTCTACCCCCTGCAGAGTACTGCGTCGCGATATACACACAATATTGTCACCGTCGAAAGGTAAGGGTCAACAGCAACGCGAATGGCTTGTTAGGCAGATGGAGGGATGCGCTCCCCCACAGGAGTGTTTCTTGTGGTGAGAGGATCGGACATGGAGGATGATGTGGAGGAACTCAATCTACTACGTTCTGCACATGGCACCACCTTGGGAATGTCTGCACTGTGGAACGAAGTTAGATGTCGCTTCATGGTTGTCGTGCCAAAGCTGTACGCACCAGGTCTCCCGCGACTCAGCACCAACTGGCACTGGTTACACCCGACCAGGTTCGCACGTGCTTTTGGTACGTTTCCACAAACGGAAAACAACCGCCACACCCAAGTCTCCCGGCGAGTGCTTGTAGTGCGAAGCTCCTCCACCTCATTCTCTTCTTCCTCTTCCTCCTCGATCTCTATATCCTCACCCGTATATCCCTCTGCAGGCCCTTGGGGAGGTGGTGGCAGGTTTGGGGGTGGTGCTGAGGCTAATGAAGCAACAGTACCCATGGATGCCATAATGATTAATTTCCTATTGGTTGCTACAGCAGTAAAGGCAACACAACTGAATCTGCTATAGCCAGAAACACAATGAAGATGCTCTCTGTGGTGTGGCCATTTATAGAGGTGGAGGGGTGTGGCTCACAACCATCTTCATCACTCAAAAGCGTTCCAAAAACTTTAAACAATACGTGCACAGGTACAGCTATTGTATAGGAAATGTGAAATTATGATTTTATACTGTGAAATAATTTCCCTTTATGTATATAAGTTCTTTTGTAATGTTGCGGAAGCACACAAACTGCGCAAATTATTCCACACGCTCAGCGTGGGTGCAGTCACATGATGACGTCCTGAACACATCCGCGATGGAAATGAGTGCCCGCTGGACAGCAAATGCAGACTAACAAACGTACGCATGAGCGCAAGTGTCCTACGGACAGTGTTCGGGTCCTGCAACTAATTAAAAGTGCGACATAAGTGAGACGGACAGTTAGGGACAGGCGCAATGTTCGCTGTAATTATGGGTGTACTGCGCATGTGCAAGCATTAACTCATGACTTTACAGACAGGTCCAGTGTCCTTAGGACACCTCCATTTTGTTTGACTACGTTCATGCCGGCAGCCGGCCCTATTCTACGGACGGTTCCATCTTGGATGCGGACGATACCGACAGGTATAGTGTCCTTAACACACTCCCATTTTGCTCATTTACAGACATTCCCGGACACCTGGTGTGTTCTAAGAACATGTTTTATCTCATTTATGAGCGGTACAGAGAGGTTTAATGTCCTTAAGACGCCCCATTCTATTTATTTACGCACAACTTGCACAGATGGTGCGTTCTAAGATCAATTCCATCTTGGTTGCCTTTGGTACGGGTAGGTGTATTGCCCTTAAAACATCCATACTCTATTGCTTTCGGATAGCTCGAACAGGCGCGATGTTTTACGTCGTTTAAAAAAAAGAAAATTCCTCCAACTCTTCAACTACAACTAATATACAAAAACTTTCCAAATACACACACACACACACACACACACACACACACACACACTTCAATCAACAGAAACACAGGGGGAAGCAGATACTGACACAAATACAGGGGAATTAGGATTCAATACGGGCTGGTTGTGAGGGGAAGAAGGGATGGATGTTTCATCAAAACGTCTATTTTCCTCTTGAAGGTTTGGGGACGGTTCACTAGGGAATCGAGAAGGGGGGCGGGTACAGGTGGGACAGTGATAACATTTTTCCTCTCACAAACTCCTCCACAAATTCCCTTAAACTTTTAAAATTATTATTTAGTGTGTCCATTTTCAGTTCTACCCTTTTCAGCCTGTCTTCCTCTGTGTCGTTTGTTGGCCTTTCTTCTTTTTTTTCCTGGTCTGTTAAAAATAAATATATACATGTTAAATGCCCATAAAATACTGACCATTCTTTTGCTTATACAGAGCACTGTGTACCATTATTATCGCTATCTTCGGACATTTCCCCATGCAGAAAATTCTCCTCCAGCCACTCCAAAGTACTGCACATTTCTGTGTCAAAACAACAGAAAGAAATTATTTTTTCTGCCCCACATACCAAAAAAAGTACACACACACACACAAGAAAAATGAAGTTCACTTACTATTTTGTTGAAATTTGCCTTCGTTGTACTGCGTGCGTCTACTGTCAGTACTGGCTGCAGAGTTTCTGTGAGGTAATTACATTGGAGCCATATCTTTTTTTATGGTATAATCCATTTCATTCTACATGGTCATTAAATGCATGGTTTTTATTTCACACATTTAGATTTCACCTATTTATTTATCAGTAATTCTAATGTCCTTATGTCTCCTTTTTCCAAGTTGAGCATTTTTTGTGTAAGACAATAGTACAATTTCAGATACCCCATGACTGTTTGGATACTGTTGACCTCGTCCGCAAACAGGCGCTCATTCCGTGCCTTTCAAATATCAATAGCGAGGGGGTTCTGTATGTTCTATGTTACATGTATATAAAGTAAGTAAATTATAGTACATATGTCCGAAGATCACATGATGATAGTGTATACTGAGCAAAAAAACTTTATTAACGCGATGTTATGATTAAGTTCCCATTCCAAAAACCTGTGAAATTCAGTAACAAAAACACTTTGTTAAAAGGGACGTTATTGTTAAGTTGCCCTACTAAAAACCCGTACAATTCACTACAAAAAAAAACTTTGTTAAGGGGACGTTATGGTTAAGTTGCCCTACCAAAAACCTGTACTCTTCACTAAAAAAAACTTTTCGAACGCCTCATTATGGTTCAAAGTAAAACCGAAAAATACCTGAAATTCGCCAGTTATAGTAGGCTAAGCACCCATACCTGCCATCACCACTGTGCTCTGCTAACACTTAAACCCAGGACATGAAAGTTGGCATTGCAAATGACATTGATGACATCACTGCCGACATCACATGTTTAACCCCTTTGTTTTTGTACACTGCCATAAGTATATATGTACATTTAGTAAAAAAAACTTTGTTAAAGGGACGTTACACTTCACAATAAAACCAAAAAACACATGACATCCCCTAATTACGGTAAGCTAAGCAACCATAAATCACGCCACCTACGTGCATTGCTAAGACTAACATCCAGGACATCAAAGATGACATCACAAATGTCATTGATGACATCACTGATGACATAACATTTGCACTTAATTTTCATGCAGAGCCTGCGCAAGGAATTGTCATTATAATATTGGACGAAAAGTGTTAGAGATCATTGCAGTACTATCATATGCCAAATAGTTCTTTAAGCAATGCATTGCTGAAAAATTCCATTGAAATACTGAGTTCTTTCAATACATGAACAACCTCATGAAGAAAAGTTGCCATTGTCTGCAGCATGCGCTATAGAGGTGCAATATTATAAATCTTCCCATGTTAGCTACTAAATTTATATATGCTTCCATTACAGATGTTTGCTTACTGTCAAACATAAGCATCTACAAATGCTTCCCTTACTGCATATTTGAACAATTAAACACAAAACACAAAGAGACCACAATGCATTCAAATAGAAGCATATACAGGGAACGTAAAGTACGTAAAAAAACCTGCAGTATTAACAGAAAGTGTTCATAACCGTCCTAATTACCTTAATGCACAGAAAAAATTCTTGTGTTTCAGGATTCCTTCTTCTCCTATGTATATGTTTGATATGATGTAATTGTACCCTAAGGAAAGTATTGTACGAACATATGAGAAGGGTTAGAACTACAAATATAGCTCTTTTCACCTTTTCACTTCCTGACTGACAGTCTTTTCACTTCCTGACTGACAGTGAAGAAAGGCACCTGGCTTAGATATGTCAGTGAACAAAAAAAAGAGAAAGCTAGACATGTGATGTCATCAGTGATGTCATCAATGACATTTATGATGCCATCTTTGATGTCCTGGGTGTTACTCTTAGCAATGCACGTAGGTGGAGCGAGTTATGGTTGCTTAGCTTACCATAATTAGGGAATGTCAAGTGTTTTTTGGTTTTACTGTGAAGTTTAACGTCCCTTTAACAAAGTTTTTTACTAAATATGCATATGGCAGTGTACAAAAAGCAAAGGGGTTAAACATGTGATGTCGGCAGTGATGTCATCAATGACATTTGCGATGCCATCTTTCATGTCCTGGGTGTAAGTGATAGCAGTGCACAGAGATGGCAGGTATGGGTGCTTAGCCTATCATAACTGGCGAATTTCAGGGGTTTTTCGGTTTTACTTTGAACCATAATGGGGCGTTTGCAAAGTTTTTTTAGTGAAGAGCACAGGTTTTTGGTAGGGCAACTTAACCATAACGTCCCCTTAAAGTTTTTTTTGTAGTGAATATATATATATATATATATATATATATATATATATATATATATATATATATATATATATGATACATTACTCACCGTAATCGTATTTCTGATGCTTGTATCTGCTTAGATTCACATGCTGTGCATAGGCCGACATCTAGTGGAAGCTGCGGAGTATTACAGTTTGTTTTTCGAAACTCGAAGATGGGCGTCGACACAGGGCGTGCCAGTAATACTATCCCTAGTGTGACGTCCACTGTACCCAAGATGCCTCACGCGTCTAGGATCCTCAGATTGTATTTTTTCTGACATGAGGTAGCAAGAGGAGTAGCGTGAGTACAGATAATCCAAGCAGATAGATAGAAAGGTAAGACTACAAGCAACCATGCGCCTTCTCTCAGAGGGGAGGAAGGGTGGGTCGCATGTGAATGTAAGCAGATACAAGCATCAGAAATACGATTACGGTGAGTAATGTATCCCTTCTGAGGCTTGTCGAACCTGCTTAGATCACATGCTGTGCATAGATTAGCGAGCAGTACCTGAAGAAGGAGGTGGGATGTGAGAAGGGTCATGAGCAAATAAGTGTCTTAGAACCGCTTGTCCCACTTGTGTATCTGCCTTGGAATGGGTGTCGATGCAGTAATGCTGAGTAAAAGTGTCAATAGAGCTCCAAGTAGCTGCTTTGCAAATGGTGTCAAGGGGTACATTTGCAATGAAAGCCAGAGTGGCCCCAATGCCTCTTGTAGAGTGGGCTCTTGGCATGACAGGCAGAGTCTTTTCAGAGAGTGTGTAACACAGCTGGATACAGTTAATAATCCACTTCGAGATGGCACCTTTAGAGACGCGATCCCCCTCTCTGCCTGTAGCTACGGAGACAAACAGCTGATCTGTTTTCCTTAGCGGTCTGGTTTTATTTACATAGTAGAGGACCGCCCTACGCACATCTAGGGTGTTGTCATGATGCATGCTCCCGAGGAGCCAGGTCAGGCCCAGCGTCCCCGGAAGCAGACTCCATACTCACCAAGCAGGACCCAGCAAACCCCTATAGGGGCTCTTTGGACCTTTGGCGCCAGGCTCATAAAAGGCATCTGTCCTGGCGCCATAGGCGCCAGGCTCATCATGGCAGAACATATGGTAATGCTTGGGTGAACTCACCTGAGGCAGACCATGCTGACTGAAGCTCCAAGCCAACTAAGGCTGGGGAGGAACTATTTTCTTTCAGGAACTCTTTTCTTACTCGGGTGGGGCCAGTGGAAGAACACTCACCTGAAGCTCTTCCAAGGCTATTTAAACCACGCCCGGATGGCCACACGTGCTTCGCGTTATTCTGCATCTGCAGCAGGACGCTCACCGAGTCGGCTCCTGCATCCTGGCTCCTGCCACGCCTGCCAGCACCTGGAACACTTGCAAGGAGAGAAAGGCAAGCATTAGGACATTACCTACCTTCATCCAGCATCCGGATTCTTCACTCCGTCGATCCTGCAAAAGAAAGTCAAGGGTTAGAAACGCATCTCATCGCTGGCTGCAGCGCCGCTTCCACTTACCTTCACGTGGCGCTGTCTAGCTCTTCAGCGGTCATAGGCGACATCGGCCGCATCCCAGCACCTGCGGAAAAGAAAGACAATAGTTAGAAGCGCTCCGCTTCTCACGCTGCCGCGCCGCTTCCACTTACCTTCACATGGCGCCGGCAACCTTTTCAGCACCCCTAGGCGACATTGGTCGCATTCAAGACCTACGGAGAAAAAGGACAAAACAAGGTGAGCAACAAACTATTTGCAAAAGGACAGATTACTCACCTTAAGTCTTACCTGAATTTTGTTGCGACCTCAGTTCCCTTTTCGGGTCGGAGCGGCTTTTCTGGCTTTTCCGTACCACGGCCCCTATGGGGAAATAAGACGCACTCATTAAGGTGTCGGAGCAAACCACTACGGCACACCTTCATTAAAAGTACTCACCTGAGTTTACCTCGGCGAATCCATTCCTCCACACAGATTCCTCACCTAGTCCCTGAAAATTAAACAAAGGCCAAGGGACAAATAAGACTTGATCTTTTGAACTATATGCTTACGGCAGCATTTTGGTAAAAGCAAGCAGACATCGAACCCTCGCCAAATCCGAGATCCAGTGAAGTAACTGGAAATCTACGCGCCCCTGCGTCAGAAGCAGGATGGAGAGCTCGTCCATACAGAAATTAAGGTGAGAGTCTGCGGAAGGCACAGCTAGGGTTCGAGGAGGGTGAGAAGGGGAAAAAGGGGGGAATCTCAAACACAATCTAGCAGACAGTTAACTCCCTTTTCCCATCTACAAAAGGATTATTCTACGGGCCAGACAGACGAGGTTTGGGGGTCCAGTCCAGTCCATCTTCCAAGCACTACGCTTTACTGTGGAAGAAGTTGTAGCAGTCCAGAACGGGTCGGCACCTCCGTGGGAATCAGGTGAGCGTTACAGGTGTGTAGTTTCACCTCAGCCGAGCTTTAAGGGTCCTGGAAGAAATCCGGAAGCTCGATGGACTGGTTTACGTGGAATTTAGATATAAACTTAGGTGAGAACCTAGGGAGTGTGCGTAAAACCAGTTTGTCTTTATGGACAGTAAAGAAGGGATCCTGCACTGACAGAGCCTGAATTTCACTGACCCTTCTTATAGAAGTAATAGCGACTAAGAAGGTCGTTTTATAAGTCAGGTGTTTGAAACTGCTTTTATGCATGGGCTCGAAAGGGAGGCCCATGAGCTTAGATAGCACCACATTAAGGTCCCACCCTGGTGGTGGGTTTGAAATAGGAGGGTGAAGTCTCTTTAGTCCTTGCATGAAGGCTTTAACTACTGGTACTTTCCAGCACAAGACCTTGTTATGGGAAGTGGTGTATGCCGACAGGGCTGCCAGGTGTACTTTCAGTGAGTTAAAAACCAGTCCTGCATCCAGCAGGTGGAGCATGTATGTAACAATAGTGGAAGAAGTGCAATCAACTGGGTTGATTTGTTTACTCTGGCACCAGATAACGAATCTCTTCCACTTGTCAAAGTAGCAGTGCCTTGTGTTTGGTTTCCTAGATTCCTTTAGTATGTCCATACACCTCTGTGGTAAATTGAGATGTCCAAACTCTATGACCTCAGGAGCCATGCTGCCAGGTTCATTGAGTTGGGTTGCTGATGCACTGTTTGACCTTGGTGCTGGGACAGTAGGTTGTACCAGGCCAGAAGTTTGATGGGCTCGCACACCGACATCCTGCGTAAGTGTGGGAACCACGGTTGTCTTGCCCACATGGGAGCAACTAGGACGAGCGTCATCGACTCTCTGTTCATCTTGTTGACCACCTTCCTGATGAGAGGAGTTGGTGGAAAAGCGTACGCAAACATCCCTGACCAGTTCATCCACAGGGCGTTCCCCTGGGAGTCTGGTTGGGGGAACCTGGATGCAAATCCTGGGCATTGTCTGTTTTCACTTGTGGCGAATAAGTCTATAGTGGGGAAACCCCACCGAGAGAAGATATCTTCTACGACCTCTCTGTGTAGAACCCATTCGTGTTCCTCTGGGAGGGAGTCTCTGCTCAGAGCATCCGCTAGGGAATTGAGCTCCCCTGGAACATGTTGTGATGACAGGAAGATGTTCCGTCTGAGTGCCCATATCCAGATTTTCTGGGCAAGCTTGGACAGATTTGGCGAACGAGTCCCTCCTTGCTTGTTCAGGTAGAACATGGCTGTCGTGCTGTCCGTCCGGATTTGCACTGACAGGTTTAGTAGGTAGGGCTTGAACGCTTGAAGCGCTCTGAATACTGCCAGAAGCTCTAGCAGGTTGATGTGGTTCTTGGCCACTGAGGGAGACCAGAGACCCTGAGCTGTGTGGTGGAGATGGTGAGCTCCCCACCCCGTCAGGCATGCATCGATAGTGACTACTGCCTGTACTTCGGGATCGTAAAAGGGTTTCCCCTGTGCAAGATTCTCTCTTGTCCACCAGTGAAAGCTTTGTACCACTGTTAGCGAAACGACCACTAGATCGTCCCACTGACCACTTGCCGGAGACCACTGTTTCGCCAACCATTCCTGCATGGGACGCATGCGCAGGCGCGCGTGGGGGACCAGGTAAATACATGACGCCATCATGCCCAGCAAACGCATTGCTTTGCGTACCGTTATTTGGTGACCGGACTGATATTGCGGAATTTGCAGTAGTATATTCCGAATTCTTTCCTCTGAAGGAAATGTCAACCCCTCTTGAGTATCTAGGATTGCTCCTAGGAACTGTTTGGAGGTGCTTGGCACCAAGCTTGACTTTTTCTCGTTGATTGAGAAGCCTAATTCGTGGAGGAGGTCGATAGTCCTTTGAATGTTTGTCCTGCAAATTACTGGGGTTTCCCCCATTATGAGCCAGTCGTCCAGATAAGGGTACACCGGGATTGCCTCCCTGCGTAGGTGTGCAGCCGCCACCGCCAGTACCTTGGTGAATACCCTTGGTGCCGAAGCAATCCCTAAGGGCAGTACCTTGAACTGGTAGTGCCGACTGTCCACCTTGAAGCGCAAGTACCTTCTGTGCGCTGGGAACATGGAAACATGAAAATAGGCATCTTTCACATCCAAGGTTGCCATGTAATCCCCCTTTTTTAGGAGGGGGATTACCTCTTGTAGCGTAGTCATTCAAAACTTTTGGGGTTTGACATACTTGTTTGCAGGCCGCAAGTCCAATACTGGGTGCATTGTCAAATCTTTTTTTGGCACAAGGAAGTAAGTTGAATAAATACCCTTGTTTACCTGGTGTCCCGGGACGAGTTCTATCGCGTCCATTGCTAGCAGATTGGCGATCTCCTCGAGGAGAATCTTCTGATGTTCTAAAGAGTGTACTCTTTGTCGTGGAGGATGGTTCCGGGGATGCTGCAGTAGTTCTATACAGTACCCTGCGGATACTGTTGACAGCACCCATCTGTCTGATGTGATCCCTTCCCAAGCCTGGGTGAAGTTGGAAATGCGTCCCCCTACTGGGGTTGCGCGAGAAGGGACCCTGAACTGAGCGTCACTGCTTTGGTGGAGGCGTGCCGCCTCCTCTACTGGGGCTGCCTCTGCCTTTACCACATCCTCTCCTATTACCCCTGCCGTAACCCTGGGTAGACTGTTGGCTGTTGTTGTTCCACTGTGTACCGTGCCCCTGGGAATAGTTTGATCCTCTCTGGGAATTTTGGCCTCGTGGGCGACGAAAATTTCCATTCCCTCTCTGGTTAGGGGGTTTATTGGTTACTTGGCCAAGGGACTGGAGTGTCTCATATTCGTCCTTGGCATTCTTCAGTGCGT
Source organism: Ambystoma mexicanum (assembly GCF_040938575.1). Classification (NCBI taxonomy): domain Eukaryota; kingdom Metazoa; phylum Chordata; class Amphibia; order Caudata; family Ambystomatidae; genus Ambystoma; species Ambystoma mexicanum. The sequence continues at coordinate 1,347,693,583 of NC_090930.1, forward strand.
CCTCGACCGCTTTACTAAACAACAGATCGGCTTCCACCGGTTTGTCCAACAATGATGCCTGGGTTTCTGCCTTAAAACCAGACTGCCGTAACCACACATGTCTCTTGATAACAGTACCTTCTGCTATCAATCTGCCTGCGTTGTCCGCGGCGTCAAATGTTGCTTTTAAAATGCAACCAGACACGGCTCTACCCTCTGCTGAAATTCGTGCTAACTGGCCCTTTAAGGGTTCTGGTGCAGAGGCTATGAGTGCCGCGACTTCTTCCCACTGATGGCAGTTGTAGCTGGCCAACAGGGTGGTGGAGTTTGCAATCCTTGCCTGATAGGCGGACTTGAGGCTACTTTCCTGCCGAAACCATATAGTTTTTTGCTCTCCTTGTCTGGAGGAGCTTCGGACGATGACAAGGGTGTTCCACCCCTCTTACGAGTGTTAGTGACAACCAGGGAGTCTGGCTTCAGATGTCCTCTTATATATAGAGAGGGTCAGACTGGGCTGCCCTGAAAAGTTTTTCAACTCTGGGATTGACTGCTCTGGTGAGGTTCGGGTTCATCAGGGACGGGTCTATTCTTCGCTGAATAGACTTAAGGATAGGGATGGTCTGGGCAACAGGCCTCCTTTCTCCCACTAACTCCTCGGCGAAGTCCCTCTCCTCCTGGACACCGTGGGGGTCAATATGGAAATGTTCTGCTGCTCGTGCGAGAACCTCGTTCAGGAGGGGTTGGTTATCGACAGGGGAGTCGGTAACCGGGGCTTCCTTCTCTACCGGGGAATCTACTCTGTAGGTTTCAGGGTCTTCCTCTTCTTGGTCCTCATCATCCCCATAGTAGCCCGTCCCGGTTTGTTCTTCTACCATGGCAAATTCTTGGTCCTCACCAAAGGAAGTCTCTTTTTGATACTGTGAGTATGGCCGTGAGTATTATCTCAAACTGGGGCTTTTTACTCGGGGGGGATAGGATCATTAGAGCCTGAGGGTGTGGACCCTTGTGGATTATATGAAAGGAAATGGTCTGGATTTTTATCATAAAAGTCTGCCAAAGAAGACATCCTTGACATGACCCTATCTATGTCATCACTCGACCATTCTTTGGAACTGGGAATGACTCTCTCAGAAAGTCTAGGAGACTTATCCTGAGTAGACTTGCTGGTTTTAGAAATAGCAGCAGACTTGGGCTTGTCTGTCTGTCTAAGAGGAGTGGAGTGTTTTACAGGTGTGGAAGAGTGCAGTGGCTGCTTCTTCTGCTGTTTTCCCCCCTCCCCGTGAGTGGAAGAGTGTTTTCCCTGTCCCTTAGTGGTTCCGGAGGTTTTCGACGCCTGGCGTCGAGGATCGGGGGTAGAGTCCTTGTCCTTCGAACGTGGGGCTGCGCTGATCCTGTCTGTGGGCTCCGACTCCTGGAGAGCGGCCTGGGGGTGGAAGTCGTCTTCGTCCTCCGACGATCGAACTTCTGTTAGCTTAGGGAGCGAGGCACTCTTGGCAAGAGTGGATGATTGCCTGGAGTCATGCGGCGATCTCGATCGAGAACGCCCAGAGGACACCGATTCGGACCGTTCTCTATGTGCCTCTTTCCGAGAACTCGACGTCGTCGAGTCTCGGTTGGACTTCGTGTGTTTTGTGTGAGTGGTGTGTGAAGCGCTTGTGTCGTCAGGGGTCTTCACCATAGCCGCCCTGTCGGACGACCTTCCGAGGTCGAGGACTTGCGCTCGGCTGTCTTTAGACGCCGTAATGCCCTCGCCATCCGAAAGCACGGCGTCGCTGCCATCGCTGAAGGCGCCCTCTGCCGCCATGGCCGCCTGCCTGGCATGGTGGGCCCAACGCTTCGTTGAACAGTCCTTAAGTGTCTTAGGTTTAAACCTACTACACGCTCTGCAGTTCGCCTCGGGGTGGTCCCTCGGCAAGCAGAGATTGCACGTGGCGTGCCTGTCGACCCAAGGGTATTTGCGATTGCACTTGGGGCAGAATTGAAAAGGGGTACCCTCCATACGCACCTTGAGGCAGCGGGCTGGTAAGTGTAGGAAATGTATAAGATGTACCTATATACAAAGAGTGTAGAGTATGTCCAACCCCCCACTCTCCATACTTGCAGGGCCGAGGCCAGAGGCCTTCCAAGGCCCAGGCCGAGGCCAGAGGCCTTCCGAGGCCCAAATCCATCGTGCAGCAGCCAACGGTCGAATTCTTCTCCAAGCCGGCGTCGAGTGTCGAAGTTCAACGTTGGGGTGGGGAAAGGATGTAAATTTATCGATATTTTAGCAAAAGTATGGCTAAGGCCAGGGGACTCCGCAAAATGCTTCCGACCAGTATGGCGGAAAAAAACAATCTGAGGATCCTAGACGCGTGAGGGATCTTGGGTACAGTGGACGTCACACTAGGGATAGCATTACTGGCACGCCCTTTGTCGACGCTCATTTTTGAGTTTCGAAAAACAAACTGTAATACTCTGCAGCTTCCACTAGATGTCGGCCTATGCACAGCATGTGATCTAAGCAGATTCCACAAGCCTCAGAAATATATATATGATACATTACTCACCGTAATCGTATTTCTGATGCTTGTATCTGCTTAGATTCACAAGCTGTGCATAGGCCGACATCTAGTGAAAGCTGCAGAGTATTACAGTTTGTTTTTCAAAACTCGAAAATGGGCGTCGACACAGGGAGTGCCAGTAATACTATCCCTAGTGTGACATCCACTGTACCCATGATCCCTCACGCGTCTAGGACCCTCAGATTGTATTTTTTCTGACATGAGGTAGCATGAGGAGTAGCATGAGTACAGATGATCCAAGCAGATATAAGATAGATAAGATAAGACTACAAGCCTCCATGCGCCTTCTCTCAGAGGGGACGAAGGCTGGGTCGCATGTGAATCTAAGCAGATACAAGCATCAGAAATACGATTACGGTGAGTAATGTATCCCTTCTGAGGCTTGTGGAATCTGCTTAGATCACATGATGTGCATAGATTAGCGAGCAGTGTTAGGAGGTCGGATTTGAGAAGGGTCATGAGCAAATAAATGTCTTAGAACCACTTGTCCCACTTGAGTATCTGTCTTGGAATGGGTGTCAATGCAGTAGTGCTGAGTTAAAGTGTGAATAGAGCTCGAAGTAGCTGCTTTGCAAATGGTGTCAAGGGGAACATTTGCAATGAAAGCCAGAGTGGTCCCAATGCCTTTTGTAGAGTGGGCTCTTGGCGTGAAAGGCAGAGTCTTTTCAGAGAGTGAGTAACACAGCTGGATACAGTTAATAATCCACTTCGAGATGGCACCTTTAGAGATGCGATCCCCCTCTCTGCCTGTAGCTACGGAGACAAACAGCTGATCTGTTTTCCTTAGCGGTCTGGTTTTATTTACATAGTAGAGGACCGCCCTACGCACATCTAGAGTGTGTAGTTTCACCTCAGCCGGGCTTTGAGGGTCCTGGAAGAAAGCCAGAAGCTTGATGGACTGGTTTACATGGAATTTTTAAATAAACTTAGGTGAGAACCTAGGGCGTGTCTGTAAAACCAGCTTATCCTTATGAATAGTAAAGAAAGGATCCTGCACTGACAGAGCCTGAATTTCACTGACCCTTCTTATGGATGTAATGGCTACTAAGAAGGCAGTCTTATAGGTCAGGTGTTTGAGACTTGTCTTATGCATGGGCTCGAATGGGGGGCCCATGAGTTTAGATAGCACCACCTTAAGGTCCCATCCTGGTGGTGGGTTAGATATAGGAGGATGAAGTCTCTTTACTCCCTCCTTGAAGGCTTTAACCATGGGTACCTTCCACCACGACACCTTGCTATGTGAGGTGGTGTACGCTGACAGTGCTGCCAGGTGTACCTTTAGTGAGTTGAAAACCAACCCTGCGTCCAGCAGGTGGAACATGTATGTCACGATTGTGGATGGAGTGCAATCAACTGGTTGATTTGTTTAATCTGGCACCAGATAACGAATCTCTTCCATTTGTGGAAGTAGCAATGCCTCGTGTTAGGTTTCCTAGACTCTTTTAGGATGTCCATACACCTCTGTGGTAAATTGAGATGTCCAAACTCTATGACCTCAGGAGCCATGCTGCTAGGTTCATGGAGTTGGGTTGATGATGCACCTTCTGACCTTGGTGCTGGGACAAAAGATTGTACCAGCCTGGGAGTTTGATGGGATTGCACACCGAGTCTGCGTAGGTGTGGAAACCACGGTTGTCTCGCCCACATGGGAGCAACTAGGACGAGCGTCATCGACTCTTTGTTCATCTTGTTCACCACCTTCCTGGAGAGGAGTTGGTGGAAAAGCGTACGCAAACATCCCTGACCAGTTCCTCCACATGGCGTTCCCCAGGGAGTCTGGTTGGGGAAACCTGGATGCGAATCTGGGCACTGTCTGTTTTCGCTTGTGGCGAATAGGTCTATAGTGGGGAAACCCCACTGAGAGAAGAGATCTTCTACGATTTCTCTGTGTAGACACCATTCGTGTTCCTCTGGAAGGGGATCTCTGCTCAAAGCGTCCGCTGGAGAATTGAGATCCCCTGGAACATGTTGAGATGACAGAAAGATATTCCGTCTGAGTGCCCATATCCAAATTTTCTAGGCAAGTCTGGACAAATTTGGCGAACGAGTCCCTCCTTGCTTGTTCAGGTAGAACATGGCTGTCGTGCTGTCCGTCCGGATCTGTACCGACAGATTCAGCAGGTGGGGCTTGAACGCTTGAAGTGCTCTGAAAACTGCCAGAAGCTCTAGCAGGTTGATGTGATTCTTGGCCACTGTGTGAGACCAGAGACCCTGAGCTGTGTGGTGGAGATGGTGAGCTCCCCATCCTGTCAGGCATGCGTCTGTCGTGACTACCGCCTGTATCTCGGGATCGTAAAAGGGTTTCCCCTTGGATAGATTGTCTCTTGTCCACCAGTGGAGGCTTTGTACAAGTGTTGGCGAAACGACCACTAGATCGTCCCACTGACCACTTGCCTGAGACCACAGTTGCGCCAACCATTCTTGCATGTGACGCATGCGCAGGCGCGCGTGGGAGACCAGGTAAATACATGACGCCATCATGCCTAGCAAATGCATTGCTTTGCGTACTGTTATCTGGCGACCGGTTTGATATTGCGGAATTTGCAGTAGTATATTCCGAATTCTTTCCTCTGAAGGAAAAGCCAACCCCTCTTGAGTATTTAGAACAGCTCCTAGGAACTGCTTGGAGGTGCTGGGCACCAGACTTGATTTTTTCTCGTTTATGAAGAAGCCCAATTCGAAGAGGAGGTTGATAGTTCTTTGAATGTTTGTCCTGCAAATTATTGGGGTCTCCCCGGTGATGAGCCAGTCGTCCAGATAAGGGTACACTGGGATTTCCTCCCTGCGTAGGTGTGCCGCCGCCACCACCAGTACCTTGGTGAATACCCTTGGAGCCGAGGCTATCCCGAAGGGAAGTACCTTGAACTGGTAGTGCTGACTGTCCACCTTGAAGCGTAGATATTTTCTGTGCGCTGGGAACATGGAAATATGAAAATAGGCATCTTTCATATCCAATGTTGCCATGTAATCCCGCTTTTTTAGGAGGGGAATTACCTCTTGGAGAGTAGTCATGCGAAATTTTTGGGGCTTGACATACTTGTTTGCAGGCCGTAAGTCCAATACTGGGCGCATTGTGAAATCTTTTTTTGGCACAAGGAAGTAAGTTGAATAAATACCCTTGTTTACCTGGTGTCCCGGGACGAGTTCTATCGTCTCCTTTGCGAGAAGATTTTCCATCTCTTCGAGTAGGATCTTCGGTCTAAGGAGTGTATTCTTTGTCGTGGAGGGTGGTTTCGGGGACGCTCTAGGAGTTCTATGCAGTATCCTGCGGACACTGTGGACAGCACCCATCTGTCTGATGTGATCCCTTCCCAAACTTGGGTGAAGATGGAAATGCGTCCCCCTACTGGGGATGCGTGAGAAGGGTTTCTGAACGGAGCGTCACTGTTTTGGTGGAGGTGTGCCCCCTCCTTTATTGGGACTGCCTCTACCCCTACCACGACCTCTTTTGTTACCCCTGCCATAACTCTGGGTAGACTGCTGGTTAGTGTTCCATGTAGTACCCTGGCCTTGGGAATAGTTTGAGCCTCTTTGGGAGTTTTGTCCGCAAGGCCGACGAAAATTGCCATTCCCTCTCTGGTTAGGGGGTTTGATGGTTAGTTGCCCTAGGGACTTGAGTGTCTCGTACTCGTCCTTGGCATTCTTCAGAGCGTCCTCGACCGCCTTTCCAAACAATAGATCCGGCTCCACCGGCTTATCTATCAAATATGCTTGGGTCTCGGCCTTGAAACCAGACTGCCGTAGCCAAGCATGCCTCTTGATGACCGTGCTTTCAGCAATTAATCTGCCGGCGTCATCGGCGGCATCAAAGGTTGATTTTAAAATGCAACCTGACACGGCTCTCCCCTCTGCCGAAACTCGTGCCAATTGGCTTTTAAGGGTTCTGGGGCGGAGTCTATGAGAGCCGCAACTTCTTCCCACTGGTGGCAGTTGTAACTAGCCAGCAGGGTGGTGGAGTTGGCAATCCTTTCCTGGTAGGCAGAAGTGGAGGCTACTTTCCTGCCCAAGCCATAAATCTTCTTGCTCTCCTTGTCGGGGGAGCTTCGGACGATGACAAGGGCGTTCCCGCCCTCTTACGGGTGTTTGTAACAACCAGGGAGTCCGGTTTGAGATGTCCCCTTATGAACAGTGGGTCCGATTGGGCTGCCCTGAAAAGCTTTTCAATTCTGGGGTTTACTGCCCTAGTGAGATTGGGGTTAACAAGGGAAGGGTCTATCCTCCTTTGTATTGACTTAAGGATAGGGATGGCCTGAGCAACATGTCTCTTTTCTCCCACCAACTCCTCTGCAAAATCCCTCTCTTCCTGAGCACCTTGGGTGTCAATGTGGAAGTGCTGTGCCGCTCTGGACAGGACCTCATTCAGGAGAGGCTGGTTATCGACAGGGGAGTCGGTAACCGCGGGCTCTTTCTCTACCGGGGAATCTACCCTGTATGTATCTGGGTCATCCTCCTCCTCCTCCTCCTCTTGGTCCTCAACATCCCCATAATAGCCTGTCCCAGTTTGTTCTTCGAACATGCCCACGTCTGGATCCTCACCAAAGGATGGATCTTCCTGATATTGAGAATAGGGCTGTATATAGAAGGGGTCTGAAGACTGAGTTGGTGCTTCACCCCGGGACTTTTTACTTGGGGGTATTGGATCCTTAGAGCCTGAGGGAGTTGACCCTTCTGGGGTATAAGAGAGAAAGTGTTCCGGGTTTTTGGCGTAGAAATCTGCCAATGATGACATCCTTGACATATCTCTGTCTATGTCATTACTGAACCATTCCCTTGAACTGGGAATAACTCTTTCCTGGAGTGTTTTCCCTGTTTTATCCTGACTAGACCTACTGGTTTGAACAGGGGTCTTAGGGACAACAGACTGAGATTTGTCCTGACTAAACCTACTGGCCTGAACAGGGGCCTTAGGGACAAGAGACTGAGACTTGTCCGTCTGTTTAGGTGGAGTAGAATGTAGTTTAGGAGTGGAAGTAGGCTGGGACTGCTTACTTCATTGTTTTCCCCCCTCCCCGTAGGTGGAAGAGTGTTTCCCCGATTTTTGGGCCCTATCAGAGCTTTTCGATGCCTGGCGCCGAAATTCGGGGTAGAGTCCCTGTCTTTGGAGAGTGTAAGGGATTCAAGTAGCAGCCTTCGTGCTGCCTGCAGACGCCGACTCCTGGAGTGCGGCCTGGGGGTAGAGGTCGGCGTCGTCCTCCGATGACCGAACCTCAGTCACTAAGGGGAGCGAGGCACTCTTAGCAACAGTGGAGGGTTGCCTGGTGTCATGAGGCGAACGCGAACGCCCAGAGGACACTGACTCGGTGGACCGTTCTCTACGTGCCTCTTTCCGAGAAGTCGACGTGCGCGTCGAGTCTCGCTTGGACATTTGTTTGCTGGCAAGTGGTGTGGGTAGCGCTCGTGTCGCCGGGGGTCTTCCCCATAGCTGCCCTGCCGGACAACCTTCCGAGGTCGGGGACTTGCGCTTGGCTGTCCATCGACGCCACATTGCCCTCGCCGTCCGAAAGTATGGCGTTGCTGCCATCGCTGAAGGCACCCTCCGCGGCCATGGCCTCTTGTCGCCTGGCGTGGTGGGCCCAACGCTTTGTCGAACGGTCCTTAAGGGTCTTCAGTTTAAACCGACTGCACGCTCTGCAATTCGCCTCGGGGTGGTCCCTCAGCAAGCAGAGGTTACACGTGGCGTGTCTGTCAACCCAAGGATACTTGCGGTTGCACTTGGGGCAAAATTGGAAAGGGGTACCCTCCATACGCACCCTGTGGCAGCGGGCTGGGAGTGTAGGAATATAAGTAATGTACCTATATTAATCAGAGTGTAGGATATGTGCCACCCCCCACTCTCCCTACTTGCAGGGCCGAGTCCAGAGGCCTTCCGAGGCCCAAATCCGTCGCTGTAGTCCGACAGTTGAATTTTCTCTGATCCGGCGTCGAGTGTCTATGTTCGGAGACTCGACGTATAAGTGGAATAAACTGGGAAATATATAACAATATTTGCAAAATCTGACTAAGTCAGGGGACTCCGCTCAGTGCTTCCAACCAGTATGGCGGAAAAAAACAATCTGAGGGTCCTAGACGCGTGAGGGATCATGGGTACAGTGGACGTTACACTAGGGATAGTATTACTGGCACGCCCTGTGTAGACGCCCATTTTTGAGTTTCGAAAAATAAACTGTAATACTCCGCAGCTTCCACTAGATGTCGGCCTATGCACAGCATGTGATCTAAGCAGATTCCAAAAGCCTCATAAATATATATATATATGCAGGAAGCATTGGTAGACAAAGTCGTTCCCCCTGACTTTAGGGGGTTCGGCTGTTTTGTGGTTGGTATGTGCTGATTTGATTTTGTTAGGCTACACATCCATTGGGCTCCGCGCCATTTATCCGATTTAGAATCTTACATTGTTAAAGAGCTGGCAATTCATTCAGCTAAGCTAAACCTAAAAAAATTATGTTTCCTAACATTAAGAAAAAACTTAAATTCTCTTGTTTCCTGAAAGGGGGAAAACTAGAGGTTGCCAACCAGATTACCTATCTGGGTTTTGTTTCTAAATAAAGACCTACCAATAAAAAGATCAATGATGGAATTAACGCAAAAATTCTAAAACTTGTCATCCAAGTAAACAAATTGCATATAAAATGTGGACACTTCTATTCTAAAACAAAGCATCGACAAACCATACCATTGGAAAAAAAGCATCTAAAAAAACCATTGAATGCATTTCTTTCAATGGTAAAGGGTTTAGTTTAGTAAAAATGTGTTTTAAACTATTAAAAAGGGTACTTGGGGGGAACCCCCCCTCCCCATAATCAAAAATGCATTCGATGTTTGTTTTTTTTTTAGATGCTTTGGTGTCAATGGTATGGTTTGTCGATGCTTTGACTGTCAATGCAATCACTAGGAACCATTCTATGCTACCACTACCTTTCTTTAAATGAATGTGGTTCCAATAGTGACATATAGAGAAGAGATTGCCGGCAAGCTGCAACATGCATTACCGCTGAAGGTCAAGGGAACATTTTGGAGAGATCTACATAACCTCTCTAACGGAGTACCATCCTTAATTATTTGGTTTGCATTTGGTCTCCTCTCCATTGAGGCAACTGTTACCTGGAAAATTATATCATTGTATACAAAGGTTCTAGAACCCCAATATGGACCAATGTTTGACAACTTAAAGCAAGAAAATTTAGATCACAAACTAATGGACTGGAAAGACTTGTGTGTTGCTCAGTTGTGTCTATTAAACGGAACAGATCAGATCCTAATAACCAACCTAACATGCTAAAGAAAAATCTTTGGCTTAAGGATTCATGTGTAACGAAAGAAGAATGCTCGAAATACACACTCTGTAGGTGCATTGCATGCACAGAGAAACGTCTTGGTGTGATTAAAATGATTAAAAAATATCTAATTAGATTCCCCGTCCCTAGAAGGAGACATTTATTTTAGAGATTCAGATTTAATATTCTCCCTACGAATGAAATTCTAGGAATCAGAATGCATCTATCAAGATTAGATCGACACTGTAGATTCTGCAAATACAAGACAAAGATGGAATCCTTAAGGCATCTTTTGACAGACTATTTTTCTCGTGCGTCATTACGAGAAACTTGTTTTTCACATTTCACAAAAGGGTTTTATTGTTTAACAGAAGATGTATTTTGGACTAGGATTTTACAAGGAAATAATTTCTCTTTGGTGTTAACTGTATCAAGGTTTTTCTTATTGTTATTTCCGACAACATAGCAGTTCATAAATGATTGTTTCATTTGTAATAATTGTTATTAGCATGTTACATATGAACTGATGAATAGGGTATATATTATGTTTTGTCTATATTTGCACAATTGATGTATAATCTTTGCACAACTTTGATTAATTTGCACAACTTCCATTCAACCTGTATTGTTTAACTTAATATTATTTCTATGTGACAGGTTTGTTTCAAGTGAAACACATTAAATATGCATAAAATAAAACATTTTCTTTGTGCCATGCTTGTGCTCATTGGCATTGTTTCACTGTGCAACAGTCTGGACTGAACAATAAGAATTCAAATAGAATTTATAGCTCTAGAAAATCTATCTGCTCTGGGTTCTCTAGAATATTGTTTCACGCTCTTTGTCCAGTCCTTTTGTGTTTATCTGGCATAAGCTGAAACTGAGCTGTATAGTTTATTATCTTTCTTATTACACACCTACTGAAGACTACCCAAAATGTACAGTGTTCCTTGTGCCTGTGCCTAAATCCACAAGCCAGGCAAAAGGTTTAGTGCAACCCTTTGATGAAACTGTGGCACAACTGAGGCAAACTGCAGACAAATTTGTAATTTAGAGTATTTTTTGAATTTCCCTGAAGATGACTAGTGAAAAACTGACCTGTGTCTAAAAATGGTTTGTTAAAATATTATTGACAAAACACTAATGAAAGATTAATTACCCAATCATATGCCACGGTGTGGGTGGTCAATTTAAGGAAATAGATACAATCATAGAGGCTAAGAAGGACAATATTCACATTTCTGTTTGGGTATCAAGGAATCAGAAAAGTTAGTGTGCATGATTCCTGAAACTGAGAATTTAAAGGAGTGTTTTTTAGTGAACAGAAAAGGTACTTTTCTCTAGATCTTATTGCTGTGTTCCTAAATAAGGGTTAGACAGAATGGTGTAAATAGTCAAATGTTATTACTAATATTTTAACATCCTTTCCATCCAGGTACTTACATTTTGAACCAATTGCGGAAAAATTGACTCTTGCTCTAAAAATGTTCTTGATGTGTATGAATTATAACGTAAATGATACGAAGGATTTTATGTATATTTTATGGTGTTATGGGTACTCTATTTGTGTTAACGTTTTTACAAACTAATGATAATAAAAAAATTAAAAAAATAAAATATGATATTTTGTGATGAACGCAACAAAACATGTTGTTGACCAACCTCATTTGTATAAGTATTGTCAGATAATAATTAGACTAGAAACCCCCCAAAATCATCAATTGCTCAAAGGAATGTGAAGAAGGCATACATTAGACTTTAAAAGATTTGTTATCCACTGAATGACTTATGCTTAGCCAGGTTTTCTTTGTCCTATATTCAGGGGGTGAGAGTACCACCAAACAAACTTTCTAAACAGGTTCATTAAATGTTCCTTCATAGCACTAGGTGAGCCATTAAGAGGAACTCTTAGGGCTGCAGTGAAACAGACAAAACAACAGGGTCCAAGTGTCATTTTAAAGAAAGCGATTGACACATAACTGTTCTAATGAAAATCAACCTTATATCATATAAATGGTAAGAATATTACTCAACAAAATGTAACATGTAAGTAATGCACTTCCAAAATAATAGAAGAGTGTCTTTCAGGGCTTAACACTTCTGTTAGCAAAATGTGTAAAGGCCAAATGTGACCTTTGGGGCTAAAGTTTCTAGCATTTTCCCCTATGCTCCTTGTACAGGATCAGCAGGGATGTACTCTCTCATAGGAAGCAACTAAAGAGACAGACATTATTTGTGGTACCCATTGGGAAATGTACACAACCTAATGCAAAACATAGGGGCAAAAGTTACAGAAGGGCCTTCAATTTTGGATACCTTGTGTGCCAGTGAAGAGGATGGTGCCCAGAAGAGGCAGACAGGTCAAAGATGGAACCCTATGTCCCAGTGTTTCTTTCCATGTATTTGTTGCAACTTTTCATGTTCTTTGTCTTGTGTAACAACCAATAGGCATTGGCTCTGCTGGCTACTAGGCCCTTGTTCTCTGATGCTTCTGGTTCTTTGAGTTGAGTCCATGCAGGAATCGAAAGAAAGGTTTTTGTGGGCAGGCTAGTCTTAAGAACGTGAAACTCGGCTCTGGTCCTAGTTAGGAAAGATTGTCTGGTTGCTGCTTTCCTCCCATAGAGTGCTATAGGACACCCTTTCTTTATGCTTGTTTTGAACCATATACTGATTTTCCAAGTAAGTAAAGCCTTCTGCTTTACTTCCCTTGCCTGTTTTGCTCCTTCTTATGGGGAAACTGGCTAGTCCTTAAGACTATCAGTACTGCAGGACTGTCTCTCTTTGTGAATGTTTGTATTGTAACAATTGCACACATCAATTTACAGTGAAGTGCAGTAAGGATGCTTTGTGCACTTGTAACATTTAATATATTGGATTTTTGATTACTTTTACAGTGTGCTTAAGACAAGCTGGTGGCAGCACTGATATTTTTACACTTTTTGTTACATTTTACTCATGTACTGTACATTTCTACTAAAGGTGCTAACACCCTAAAATGACTGTGCCACAATGTTTTTGGCTTGTTCTTTGGCCATTTTGTTCTTTGGCTTTCTTCTTGCCTTCTCAGGTTAGGAAATGCCTTGTATGGAAATCCTTTCACTGGGAAAGCTGTGGCTTTCACGGAATAAGGGGTGGTTACTGTGCATGGCCAGAAGAAGGGCTGTGATAGTCTAACTCCAATACACATCACAGGTGCTTGAATGTCTGTTGCTGGGTAGGTGTTGTCGCTATCCATGCTTGGGTAGCCACTGCCTGATGAATGGTGGAGATCCTTACCATTGGTGGACTTGGGCATGCTCCCAGCCCAAATCTTGGGTAAAAAGAGTGCTCCTGCAGTTATTCATCAGATCATCGTAGAAATGTTCTTTCTTTTTCTAAAGCATATGCCAGGAATCGGCCCGGGAGCCGCAGGGGTCTAAATAGGCTAGCGCCGCCCCCGCCGTCTAACAGAAAACGGGATCAGGCTACATTGCATCAGCGGTCGCGATCCATTCGGTTACCTCGTATTAAAGGCTTAATCCACGGCCACAAGAATTTGGTACAACCTCGTCCTTCAGGGTTTTTGCATTGGCGGTTACCATGGAGATTAGGGCAGTGACGTCGACCCGCACCACGGCTGCCGCACGTACAGGTCATGTGATCACGACTTGATAAAACTCTAGCCTGCAGTAAACTCGTTGCTTCTGATTTTGAAATTGGAGTCTGCTACGTGCCTTGCGAAAATTCTTGTCTCCCTGTTCTTTGTACCCTTGTTTTCCTGTCTGGCCCTGCTACCTTGCACTCTGAGTACCTCTTGTCGGGGCAATTCCCCCTCGCTTTCTGCTTACCCGCTCCTGTCTTCTTTCCAGCACTCCTGCGGAACTAACCCCGTTCTGCCTCACTGCTAATTGTTGCCGGACCGGACCTCGCCCAGGATTTGCCTTTGTCTCATGTTTTTGCCTTCGGAACTTTTCTCAACTACCGACCTGGATTGTCTTATGGATTGCCACTGCCTCTCAACTTGATCAACCTGGTTTATCCTCGCGCGTGGACATTAGGAATACCTCCCGCTTTGGATCCACCTGACCAGTGCTCCTCATCAAGACTGCCGGTACACTACTCCTCTCCGTTCCCCGGTACGGACTGGAGACTGCCGTGGTACCATCAGGGATGGAGGTAGGAGCGTCCTCGTTTCATCGGGGATTGTACTGCCGACCCTTAGGCGTACGCGTGCCGGTGGGAATAGTCCTACATCCCTGTACATTGGCGGTCTTACTGGAGCATTGGTTGCCCATGGAATTCTTGTCAACAATCCCATGGTAAGAGTGTCTGTCCTATTTTCATGTTTCTGTTCTTGATGTCCCTGGAATAAGTATTAAGGATTGTTTTTCTTGTATGTTGTAACAGCTATTTCTGCTCCTTGTGACGTCGACACAAAAAGGCTTTTCTGTTTTCAACTGGCATACTGTCGCACACGAGGAAGTCTGCTGCCACGCACCGTTTGGGTCCATTCTTCCAAACAATAGATCCCTGGTGCTGGTTTATTTTATATCCAGACACAGGGTTACATTGTAGGGTAGAATTCTTCGTCTACACTACGAGGGCAACCTAAGAAGGCGATCCTGACATAATCAGAAGCCTCATAAACACCCTCATGGACCCAAACAATGCTCTGACCCAGATTATGCAAATGGTTACTGATTTACGGGCGGATATGACTGCAGCTCATACCGCTACCCAACAGCGCATCAATGAGATACAGGCAGGAATGGTTTCTACCGCCCCTCCTGTAGTCGACCCCATGGTCCCCTCAGGTTCAGGAATGGCTGGGTCTGGACAGGAATCAAGTCCTGTGTTTATGACAGCTCATTTCCCTCTAGCTCAACCAGAAAGGTTCACTGGAGACCCTCGTACTTATCGTACCTTCCTGAATCAGTGTCGTCTGCATTTTTTATGTAGACCTGCCTCGTTTCCTGATTCCAAAACCAAGGCGGCTTTTCTCTGGTCTCATCTTGGAGGGACTGCAGCATCATGGGCTAACCCTTTACTTGAACAGGGTAGTCCATTGTTGTTCGACTGTGATGCTTTGATTGCGGCAATGAGTCGGGTATTTGATACCCGGTACAAGACCCAAGCAACGGATATTTAACTTTTGAAGCTACATCAGGGCGATTCCCCATTGATGGCATATTTGGCCCGGTTTAATCAACTTGTGGCTGAAACCGGGTGGCCTGAGGACAAGAAGGCCTCTATGTTCTATCATGGATTATCCGACTCCCTGAAAGATACCTTGTCTACGGTACCTATTGTACCGACAACCTTTCCGGAACTCTTAGATATGGTTCTTCAGATTGACTCAAGGAGAGCCGAAAGGAAAGGAGAGAAAAGGGCTTCTACACCCTTGGCTATGTTACCTCCAGTTCTCGTTCAGGGGGGACTGGAACCAATGCAGATTGGGGCTATCTGGGGTCCTTTAACTCCTGAAGAAAGGGAGATCCGAAAGAAGAACAATCTTTGCTTCTATTGTGGCTCATCAGAACATCTGTTAAAAAACTGCACTAAGAAGCCCAAGCGTCAGGGAAACGCCAAAGCCTGGCAGTAGAGGGAGTACTCTGCCGAGCTCACCGTTCCTTGACTCCATGACTAAGAGACCTTTCTTTGTTCCTACCCGTTGCGCCCTTGACTCGGACCAGGAATGGTTCATTGATGCGGTTTTGGATTCTGGAGCCACCGGTAATTATGCTGATGAGGCCTTTGCTAAGAAACTAGGCATTCCAGTAGTTACCAAGTCCCAACCAGAAATGGTTAATACTGTAGATGGTTCGATACTGCTTTCTGGCTTAGTTACGGAACAAACGGTGGATTTGGTGCTAACCACCTGCCAAGGTCATGAAGAGACTATTAGTTTCGATTTGATCGCTGCACCACAATATCGACTAATCTTGGGTCTACCTTGGCTGAGACGTCACAATCCGGTGGTAGATTGGAACTCCCGGGAACTGGAATTTGTGTCCGACTATTGTGAGTCCTCATGTTTTTCCTCGAATTCCGAGTCAAAAAATCTGTGTCGACCATTGTTGCATGGCATTTCCACTATCGGAGCCATTGTTACTACACCATTACCTGAAGAATATGCTGCCTTTGGGGATGTATTTGATGCGAAAGGAGCAGAAATCCTCCCTCCTCATAGGCCATATGATTGCCCTATCGATCTGATTCCTGGGGCCAAAATACCTGTAGGTCGTATTTACTCATTGACGAAAAAAAGGAGGAGGGCATTCTAAAGGAATATATCGATAAATCCCTGAAAAATGGATTTATCCATCACTCACGTTCACCGGCTGCTTCTCCGATGTTTTTTGTACCCAAAAA
Source organism: Ambystoma mexicanum (assembly GCF_040938575.1). Taxonomy (NCBI): domain Eukaryota; kingdom Metazoa; phylum Chordata; class Amphibia; order Caudata; family Ambystomatidae; genus Ambystoma; species Ambystoma mexicanum. The sequence goes on from NC_090930.1 coordinate 1,347,709,751, forward strand.
GGAAGGGGATCTCAGGCCATGTATAGACTATCGTGGTCTTAACGCCATTACCATCAGAAATCAATATCCGATTCCCCTAATATCTGTCCTTCTTGACCAACTCGGGTCTTCTAAGATCTTCACCAAACTAGACCTATGAGGGGCTTACAATTTAGTCAGAATAAGGGATGGGGACGAATGGAAAACAGCTTTTAAGACCAAGTATGGTCTTTTTGAATATTGCGTAATGCCTTTTGGGTTGTGTAACGCCCTGGCTACATTTCAGCATTTCGTTAACGACATATTCAGAGATATGAGTGATCGATTTCTTGTTCTGTATCTTGATGATATTCTCATATATTCAGACTCCTATGAAAACCATGTACAACATGTTCGGCAAGTTTTACAACGGTTAAGGGAGCATTCCCTGTATGCTAAACGAGAAAAATGCATCTTTCACGTGAAATCTGTGGAATTCCTTGGGTATGACATAACAGACCAGGGAATACAGATGAGTAGAAACAAAGTAAAAGCAGTTTTGGATTGGCCGGTTCCAAAAGATCTAAAAACGTTACAATCGTTCTTGGGTTTTGCCAATTTTTACCGGCGCTTTGTCCGATCATTCTCTGAAATCGTCGCTCCGTTGACGTCCTTGACTAGCAACAAAAAGGTTTTTGCTTGGGATCAAAAGGCTCAAGACGCTTTTGAATCCCTCAAGTTAGCTTTCACTATGGCCCCAGTACTCCAACATCCTAACCCACTTCAGCAGTTTGTGGTCGAGACGGATGCCTCCGATACGGCAGTAGGAGCCGTTCTATCACAAGCTTGTCGTGACTCTACGGCCTTACATCCTGTTGCCTACCACTCCAGGAAACTCTCCGTTCATGAACGGAATTATACTATCACTGAGCGAGAACTCTTGGCCGTTAAAGCCGCGTTCAACGTCTGGAGGCATCATTTGCTTGGTACCCAGCTCCCTGTCCAGGTATACACTGATCATCGCAATCTAGTTGCCATTCGCTCTGTGAAATGTACCACGGCCAGACTAGCCGGCTGGCATGAGTTATTTTCTGCTTTCAATTTCACGATCACTTATCGGCCGGGTTCTTGTAACACCAAGGCAGACGCTCTATCACGTATTCCGGGAACCGACGTATCAAAACCGGTTCCTACTACAGTATTACCCTCTAGTCAGGTAATTTGTGGTTGTACGGTCGATCCTACGTTAAGGGCTCTCCTGGAGAACTGGGTTAAGCAACACCCACAGGTCATTAAGGATGAGAAAATCAGGGTCATGAATATGCTACCCTATCTTCATGAAAAACTGTATCTTCCCACCGACACAACTCGTTCCATGGCATTGAATTGGTGCCATGATTCTAAGTTTTCTGCTCACCCGGGGATTAGAAAAACCATGGAATTACTAGAGAGATGGGCATGGTGGCCTTCCATGAGGTCCGACACTGCCCAGTACATCAAGACCTGCGCTGTCTGTGCTCAGGGCAAATCATCTCACGCAAAACCCATGGGGTTATTGCATCCCTTGCCCATTCCCAGGTTACCATGGACTATGATATCTATGGATTTCATTGTAGAGTTACCTCCAATCGATGGCCAAAATACCATCTGGGTTGTTATCGATTATTTGACGAAGTCTGCCTTGTTTATACCCTGTTCGGGATTGCCTTCTGCCCCAGCCTTAGCTGAGTTGTTCATTTCCCATGTGTTTCTGCGTTTTGGTCTTCCTAGCATCATTGTCACGGATCGGGGGTCGCAATTCACTTCACGTTTTTGGAGGGCTATCACTACGTCTTTGGGCATAGAAGGCAGGTATTCCAGCGCCTATCACCCTCAGACTGACGGGCAAACGGAGAGAATCAATGCATCTTTAGAACAATACCTCTGTTGTCTTCTGCTCCATTATCAGGGTTCTTGGACATCTTGTTTGGCCATGGCTGAATTCGCGTATAATAATTCCTTGCATACTGCCACAGGGGTCACCCCGTTTTTTGCTCTTTATGGACATCATCCACGTACCTTGCCATTGCCTTTGTCTGCTGGATCCAGTAACCCGGCTGCTAATTCCTGTGTCCGGTCGCTTACGGTTCTGCATACCCAAGTGAGACAACATCTGTTGGAGGCTCGAAGGCTTAGTAAACAGCGTGCGGATGTTCATCGTTCGGCATCTCCAGCTTACTCCCCAGGTATGTAGGTATGGTTATCCACACGGAATTTGCGCTTACCTGGTCGCAGTTCCCTCATGCCTCGGTTCTCAGGCCCTTTCATGGTCTCTGGAGTAATTAACCCAGTGGCTGTCCCTTTACAGCTTCCCCCCACTTGGAAGATCCATCCTGTCTTCCACGTTTCGCTCCTGAAACCTGTTCAAGGGGGTTCACGGTTACTAGCCCCGAAACGTCCCCTGCCTGCTATTGGCTCAGACGAGTACGAGGTTCAGCAGATTATGGACACCAGGGTCCGTCGGGGTTTCCGCCTCTTCCTTATTGATTGGAAGGGTTATGGGCCGGAAGACCGGACTTGGGAGCCTTTGGAGAATATACACGCTCCGGCCTGTTTGCAGGATTTTTGGGGTTCCCGTAGGGGGAGGCATTCTTTGAGGTGGGGTACTGTCAGGAATCGGCCTGGGAGCCGCAGGGGTCTAAATAGGCTAGCGCCGCCCCCGCCGTCTCACAGAAAATGGGATCAGGCTACATTGCATCAGCGGTCGCGATCCATTCGGTTACCTCGTATTAAAGGCTTAATCCACGGCCACAAGAATTTGTTACAACCTCGTCCTTCAGGGTTTTTGCATTGGCGGTTACCATGGTGATTAGGGCAGCGACGTCGACCCGCACCACGGCTGCCGCACATACAGGTCATGTGATCACGACTTGATAAAACTCTAGCCTGCAGTAAACTCGTTGCTTCCGATTTTGAAATTGGAGTCTGCTACGTGCCTTGCGAAAATTCTTGTCTCCCTGTTCTTTGTACCCTTGTTTTCCTGTCTGGCCCTGCTACCTTGCACTCTGAGTACCTCTTGTCGGGGCAATTCCCCCTCGCTTTCTGCTTACCCGCTCCTGTCTTCTTTCCAGCCCTCCTGCGGAACTAACCCCGTTCTGCCTCACTGCTAATTGTTGCCGGACCGGACCTCGCCCAGGATTTGCCTTTGTCTCATGTTTTTGCCTTCGGAACTTTTCTCAACTACCGACCTGGATTGTCTTATGGATTGCCACTGCCTCTCAACTTGATCAACCTGGTTTATCCTTGCGTGTGGACATTAGGAATACCTCCCGCTTTGGATCCACCTGACCACTGCTCCTCATCAAGACTGCCGGTACACTACTCCTCTCTGTTCCCCGGTACGGACTAGAGACTGCCGTGGTACCATCAGGGGCGGAGGTAGGAGCGTCCTCGTTTCGTCGGGGATTGTACTGCTGACCCTTAGGCGTACGCGTGCCAGCGGGAATAGTCCTACATCCCTGTACATTGGCGGTCTTACTGGAGCATTGGTTGTCCATGGAATTCTTGTCAACAATCCCATGGTAAGAGTGTCTGTCCTATTTTCATGTTTCTGTTCTTGATGTCCCTGGTATAAGTATTAAGGATTGTTTTTCTTGTATGTTGTAACAGCTATTTCTGCTCCTTGTGACGTCGACACAAAAAGGCTTTTCTGTTTTCAACTGGCATACTGTCGCACACGAGGGAGTCTGCTGCCACGCGCCGTTTGGGTCCATTCTTCCAAACAATAGATCCCTGGTGCTGGTTTATTTTATATCCAGACACAGGGTTACATTGTAGGGTACAATTCTTCGTTTGACTTAATATTTTACTTGCTAAGTGTTTAATCTAATAATCTATTGTATTTTCATAGTTACCTGTCTACCTGTCTAAATAAAATGTCTTGTGTTGCCCTATGTGGACGCATTGTAGTCCTAATCCTAGACTACTCTCACACCCTCCCTGAGACTAAGCCTTGCCACTCAGCTAACGTACCTTGTTTGGGTCACCTCTCAGTGTCTTCATTGTTGATCACAACAGGGTTGCCTCCCAAAATCCTCCCCCATGAGTTCATTTTGGAAATCCATCTTATCAAAATGATTGCCAGGTCCTCACACCCATCTGGTTGTTTGAAGAAGTCTGTGTTTTCGTATGTTACAAAAATAGCTTTGCCACCAGAACTGCTCTTGAAATAGTGCAGGTACAAACAAAGCCTTGTCATTATTCCTCTTCTGAAGGGCATCTTCCTCTGTTGTTCAGGGCTCATGCCAAGATTCATCAAAGGTAGCAATGCAGACCCTAAAGTTAAACACAAAATTGGGGTCTGAGAGGGTACTTTATGTCACAAGCAAAGGGTTGTATCCATTCAAACTTTTATCAGCTACCAAATCACTGGGGCTACCACATGCATTTCTCATGAGTGTTTTTCTGTGCTTTCTCTAAAAGTGTGGATTCAAGTTTGAATCCAGACACCAACTGTAGTCCTGGTTTTCTGCGGCAGCCATTAACCTAACCATATTCAGCAACACCCAAATCTCATTCCCTCTCTTATAGGAAACAATGCCTAGCTGTTGGACGCTGTACTGGAGGTACATACTAGGGCCTGCTAGATATATGCATGAGCACTGCAGGCTTTTCCCCTCTTTAATCCTTTCACAAGCTGTCACCGGTCATTGGGGTGCACTCAGCAGATGGAGATTGAAACTGGAAACAGGTTGCACTTGGGGCACCCTACTCCTAAATTGTTTAGTACCATATTGGGCAACATTCAGGATTGACACTCAGAGTCACACTATCATCTTTTAATGTGTTCGCATTTAGAGACAGGTTGCACAAGTCTCATTACGAATTTTAGGTTATGCTTTGCTTTAAAAAAAAAAGAAGAGAGCCACTGACAAATTCTTCTATCACAAATGATATATTCATCAGTCGGGGTCAGTAATTCTTTATGATTAAGGCGTTTCCAAAGGTGCAGATAACAAAACGTGCCTAACAGCTATTGTCGCACTCTCAATATGCATGCATGCGTTCAAGAATTAGACAATATACATAAATAAAAATTATGATTCAGTCTTGTCCTAAGTGACAACTGTTTGAGAATAATTTACAGGTCACAAAACATATATTTTAGCACTCACTTTTGCAAAATGGCAGCAAATAAGCAATCCAATAAGTGTCAGGGCAAATATACGTGCACTCTTTTTGCAGTGCCTCCTATGTGATTGTGCATGCACACATATTACAGAATTCCACTCTTGGTCATACCACAGTCTACAAAATTACCCATTTTTGGTTTTGCCGGCTTTTTGGTGGCATACGCCACCAAGAAATCGCCAACACCATTGCTATAGTAAAGAAAGGGGTTTTAAGAAGCAGTCTTCATGATTGGCATGACAACTGGAAACGCTTTGCCATACAATTGTCAATGCACTAAGTGTTTAATGTCTTTTCTCCGAATCAGAACTGTCACATGTCACGTGACTTTCCATGCTTGAGCCATAGAGTGATCTGTTTGCTAGACAAAGGCCTCCCTTCTCGCGACTGGGCGAGGGCATCCATATTGTTCTAATGTGAAGGAGGATGAACCTAGGGCCAGAGTAAAATAGACCAGCCATGAAAGCCCAGCGGGAACGGCAGCGCATTCCAGTCCAGAGCTGACCTTGGAGTGTTTACTTTCTTAAATATTTTAATAGCTTCTGCACGGCTACAGCGTTTGTGCATCCTCTGCTGCTGTATGTGTAAGGTGATAGGTGCACAGCATTGCGGCTCGCGTGCACACACATGACCTTGGGAAGAGGCTGCAGGTACCGCCAGCTGCAGTGAGAGGCTGCAGCCTGAAAACCTATGTGCGATTGTATTAGCATGATGGTGGCTGCTTGAAGGTATCTCCATAGGCCGTGGTTGTGTTGATACATCGGTCTGCCTCCTGCACCCTCAGCCTTTCTGCTGGGCCCAATAATGCCTTTCAGAAGACCTACTTACATTTAAACAACATTAATACATCAGCAGCATGCCTCGAGTATGTGATACAATCACATCTCTGCAGCGAAAACTCAACCCAGTGAGCTGTGGTACTATTATGATAGCCCTTGGTCTGCTGATGGGGTTATTAGGAGAGTTTGAACTATCCCAGTGTGTTTGTAGATATCCAACTCTTAGTATCAGTCAGTACTAACTCAGGATATTGGTAGAGTGGCAGAGTAGAGTGGCAGAGCAGTCAGGCTTATCTTAAGAGAAAGATGTGTGCTGTAGGTAAGTACACTGAACCTTAGTTAGACATGCACATCAAAGAAACTCTTACACACTTATAATTTATATACAATTATATGTTTATTAAATATACACACCAGAATCACTTTAAATACTTTAGACATTTATGCTAGAACACTTCGGATTACGTTAAAATACACTTCAAAGGACACTTTCACTTTTGTGTTTGTTTGCAGTTACATTTGTAGCAACGTTTGAAAAGGAAAAGACAATGTTATTGTATTATCGGTTACTACGCGCACCTGCGGTTTCTAAAAGTCTATACGGTAATACATTTACTCTGCAAACACATATAGTAAAGTAACTCTAAGGGAGGAAAAGGGTTTGTTAGTGTAGCTTGGTTCAAGGTTCTAGAAAGGGTTTCTTTTCACAGCAAGTCTTTTAAGTCCAAAAATGCAACCCTAGCTACAGGCAGTTCGGAGAGGGCCCAAAGTCTTGGCAAGAAGCAGAATACAAAGAGTTCCAGAGGATTTTTTCCAGTCTCTAGTGTTATATAAGCAGCAAGCTAACAACTAACAAGGGAGACCTGTAAAAGGACTTGATGAAGGGACACAAGCAGCAGATTGAGTCAGAGGTAATATGGAGTGACCCTGGACACCTCTAGGTGCACTCCAACGCTCTGAATCGACTTCTTGGAATCAGGTAGGCAATCCCTTTTTCCCCACAGTACCTTAGGTTAGAAGAAAATGTTTGCGCTGGATGTTCCACAATGTTTTAGCTCTGGACCCGACCTCCGGATTCCTTGGTCTGATGACAGAAGGCAGGACAATGGACAGAATCTCTCAGCAGCAGTGGACCTGTGGCATGACTTTCAGCAACTTCATTGTTCACTCTGCGGTTTTGCCACCTTTTCTGCAGCACCGACAAAGGACATGGATCTTTCGGTCAATCTTCTCGCTTCCTGCAGTCCGGCACTTTGGTGAAGGGGTCTGGGTGAGCTGGAAAGGATCTCTGGAGATTCCTTACGGGTTCAGCAAAGATTTGGATGAATTCAGCCTTTCCAGAATGATGCAATCGAAATGGGCAGCAGGTCTCCTGGTATTGGGGTTCCGCATCTCAAGAAACTTCTAGGACCTCAGGAGACGGCTCAATTCAAAGTTTGTGTTGGGGCTAGTTGCTCCTACCAGCCAAAGGGAAGGAGTCATCTTCTTTGGAGATCCTATGTTGCATAGAAAAGGTCAGGGCATCGGTGGTCACTTCACAGTCTTGCAAAGGGTCTGCAGGCATCTCTGGTCATCTTCAGTTACTTCAGCTTCCAGTGGTCAACTTGATTTTCACTCCAGAAGCCGCAGCATTTATACAGTTCCAGCACACTCTCCTCTGCAATCTCTCTCAGCATTTTATAGAAAGGGGCGTTTGGCTGTCCAATCAGGACAGACTGACCCCCTCTGGGAGCTGATCCTATTCAAGCACCCTGGCAGACAAAATACATGGGCATGGAAGACTCCTCATCCACTTTCTGACTGCCCAGGGATTCTCCCCAAAGGCAAAACACACACACGGACCTCCCCTTCCCAGAATGGTAGAAGAAGGGCTAATAAAGAACAACCACACTAGTAATGGTGAAAAAAGAAGGGAGGCCCCAAGTTGGTACTTGGGTGCTCCTATTGTGTATTACCGAGGCTATGGACATAGCCTGCGGTACAAAAAAGACACAATAGTTGGTAGAACACATCCACTGCCACCAGCCAAAACTAGGAGATTGTCTATGTAACTAAAAAGTCACAGGAGCAGAGAGAAGAGGTATACTAGGTATCCCTTTGGGACTCCAATGAAGGTGGTGCGTGCCAATCGAATAACGGTAGTTACTTGGGATATATAAGGAGGAATCTTAAAGGAGGACCCTAAGGGTCCCCAGCAACACTGCCCATAAGGAGCTGTGTGCTGCAATAGAAAAATGCAGATACCTTTAAGAGCTACGGAGCAGACTGACACCATATTACAGGTAGAATGCAAAGAATATAGTTCCAAAAGACAGAGGCCAAAATGAATGAGTGGAAAAAGGCACCACTTATTCAGGACTGAAAGAAAAAGGTCCAGAAGTCCAGCAAAAAGAGCTGGGGTCTCACTAGGAGAGGGGATGAAACATACAAATGATCAATCTCCCTAACAGAGGTGAGCATGACGATCTGAGTTTGCCAGATATAAGTTCACACTGTACCCCACCTGTGTTTAGAAGTGTGGGTTGTTTTAAGAGCAAAGAAGTCCGAAATTCTTCTACTCAGCAGGGTTTTCTCGCCCCTCCCCTGTTGCACGTCAATTTTCTTTTAAGTGCTGGCGGGTCCTTTTTGTCAGACTTCACTCGTCCTTCTCACCTTTTCTTAAATTAAATTGTTGCGATAGTCACAAAGGCGTGTGTGTGTGTAATGGTTGACTTTCTTTAATGGTCGCTGGTGGCCATATCGATTGTGAGAGAACTTTGCACACGCAATGTCCATACCCTCCATGACGCTTAGCAGCACAGTGATCTGCTTCTAGCCGCTCTTTATGTGTTTTATAAGCAAAGGAAAGGTGAAACCCATCAATATAGTGTTGAGGCTGAGATCTTAACGTATGTCCAGTGGATACAATGAAACGTATGCGTGCTAATAATGCACTAATTTCCGTGATGTGCGCATTCTTTATGTAGCTTCTGCTAATGAAAAGAAATACCCAACCAAAAGGTATGCATGTGATCTTACTTCAATGAAGTTAGGAACTGAAATATAGAAAACAGCAGAGATGAAATAATAATAGAATAATAATAAAACGTGCCATTATTATTTTTATAATTATTATTATATTTGTATTAGTATTGTTACTATAATTGTTTCTAATATCATTTTTTTATGAAACCTCGCATGTAGAATAAACACTGCTTTCATGAAAAGTAATAATAGTAGGTTCTATTGCCCAACTCCAGTATCGCCTTGGAAGGATGGCAGACTAACACCTGAAGAGATGTTACTGCGTGCATAATGCACTCATATCTCTGTAGCGAACACTCAACTCAGTGAGCTGTCGTCCGACAGTGCTACTATACAAATCAATTTCAGTGCAAAATGTCTGTGCCATCTGTTTGGAGCGGCTACAGGTTGATGGCGAGTATCCGAACGGTGATGGAAGGTCTGACAAACACTTATTCAGACAAACTTATTTACAGCTGAATGTATTATTTCGATATGCATCTATTTTAAAAACTCTGTTAAAGTGCTGGCATTGGCCCAATAGAGAGATGCGTTCTTGCTACTTTCTGTCAGCGTTCAAATAAAAGCTAATATCATGCCGTCTTCCACAAAGCAATTAGTAGAGTTTTCGAAACCTGAAAGTGCGGGCTCTTAAAATGTGCAATCAAGTACCTAGAAATTCTCATGCTCGAGATAGTTCGTAGGTAATCATTTTGTTACATGTTTCTTGTCAAGAATTGCATTGAAGAAGATACGCAATCCCATATTTGGCTTTCCTCTTGCTTTTATTGTTTTTTTTCTTTCTTGCTTACCTACTTTTGGCCACACTCCCTTTCCTTTTTTTTCGTTTAGTCCTTCCTTGTTTTGTTTTTAATTATTTAAGTGCATATGGATTGGATGTGCGGTGCTTCACGGTCACACACGATAGAAAGCGTAGTTATTCGGTGGTGCTTACCAATACGCACATTAAAGAGCACACTAGCAATATTCGAGAGACTGATTGTAGGTCTAAAGCACAGTGTGAGGCGTTGTTTGTTCACCTTCCACCAAAGAGTTGCCAGCTGCTCATTCTATGACAAGACTGGAGGCGAGCATGCTTCAACTTCTTTTATTACTACTCCTCAGCAGTTTCTACAAACCATAACAAATCTTGAAAAAATGTTCAAATGTGACTTTATTTCTTTAAACTACAACTTCCATAGTCTCTGTAGTCCATCTCCATGCTTGCTCAGCTATGACCACATCCTGTCCCTGAGCTCCTCCTCTTCTTTTACTGCTCTTCAAGCAGATCAGTAGCATATTGTTATCACTCCATAATATAATAAGCTAATGGTCGTCTTAGAAGGATATTTATGTAGGAAATGTTATCTGGAGGCATAATTAGTATCTATTGGCGCGTAGGTCAGCTAGTGAGCATGTATATTTATGTTAATACATTCGACGCGTTAGCGTAATTTAGACGGCGACCGCCGTTAGCACAGAGGACAGCGACTGCGCTGCGACCGGAGCCGCAAGTAAGTCATTTTATTGTTTTCCCAGGTCTCCTCAGCGGGCGGCCCCGTGCCGTATTACCGGCACTCCAGGGGTTCAGCGGCAACATAGAGACCAAGCTCAACCTATGGCTGCAAATCGCAGAGTGCTCCGGCCCCCTCCCTCTGGGAGGCGGGACCGGACCCTCTGCAGGCCCATACGAGGCAGCAAGCGCTCCGACCCTCACCCTTGGGAAGGCGGAGCCGGAGGCTCTCCAGCCCTCTGTGATCGCATTGTTCTGCGACACAGAGAAAGAGCATTCTTGTCCATAAAAAAGGGATAAAACCAGCATATTTCGACGCCGTGACACAGTGAACCAGCCTTTTGATCAGCTGGGAAGCGGAGCATTCCGCCAGGAGAACGAATCTCCACGTTGCAGACCACAGCGATTTTCAGCCTCTGCAATCTTGCAACGCCTCGCCTGAGAGGCTGTCTATGAACATTCAGCCCATCTCAGGCAGTGCTGTGATAAGATTCCAGGTGCAGCCACTATAAAAAGAAAACAAAAATAAAAATACATATACAAGCATCAGGCCAAGCAGGTGGGCGTGCCAAGACACCATCACAGGGACAAGGCACACAGCACACTCCAGAAGATGTCAAAATTCGAGTGGAGCGAGGAAGAGCAGTCCCAGGACCTTGCTGCCAGCTTCACGGAGGTGCTGGGAAATTCACTGGTCGATGCAGTGGACCAAGGGGCGAGACCCCTGCAAGAAAGGCTGGAGACCTTGGAAGCAATGCTGAACCAGCCCAAGAGTAGCACCAAAGAGACTATACGCACGCCCACAGAACCCTCAGAAACAGGGTTTAAGTGGAGTAATCGGGCCCAAAAGAGGAAATCCTCTTGCGACCCCCAGGGCCCTTCTGAAGGGGCCAAAGAAAAAGCCCCGGAGGTTGCCGAAGCCTTCACAAAGCTCAGAGAAGCTTATTTGCAGCGTCAGGCAGTGCCTCAAGACCCCAGCTCCAGAGAACGAAATTGGTGGAGAAGATGACCCAGGCTCGGAAGAAGAGCCAGCGGAGGGTGAGGATATAGGCGAGAATGATTGGGCCAAGCCCAGCGGGGGGAAGAAAGCCTGCAAAGAAAAGCACCATGAGGAGGAGCAGGATGATATGTTCGACCTGGACAGTATCCTGAACCCGAGGTCCTCAGACTGGCAGCCGTCTCCCAGAGTGGCGCAGGTTGAGGAAAGCCTTACATAAGGAGGTTAGACAGCGCCTGCGAGCGGAATGTCCAAAGCCAGACCTCCCGGGGAAAGTGGCAGAAACCCCAGAGCTGGATCCTAAAATGTTGACATTTGTGTCCAAAACCAATAAGGATCCTCGAAAGGGCATCGCTAAATCATGGAAAAGCTGCCAGGAGAAAATGTTAGACTTGGCGGGACCACTCGTGAAGATCATGGATCTGGCAGAGAGAGCGTGGGACAGGGGGAGGAAGTGGACAAAAGACACCTTAGCAAGCTGGGCACAAAGAGCCGTTTGCCTGCTAGGAAATGCCAATTGAGCTTAGAAGGGGCTTGCTGCTCAAGATCGACCGCATGCTCAGCGACCTTGCTTCTTACGAAGCAGGAGAAGCAGCGCAGGGTCTCCTCTTCGGAGAAACCTTCGGAAAAGAGATGGGCCGGTTTGTCGGCACTTACACTTCCCTTGAAAAGGCACAAGCCTCCATCCGAAAGATATTACCGAACAGAGTTTTTGCAGGGACTGGCCGCTTGAGGGGTGGTGCGGCTGGTCGGAACCAAGGAGGGAAGAGACTCCCAAATGCCAGAGCCCTATACTGGGAGAACAGAGAGCAGGATACCTTCTTCCCGGCCAGGGGACGTTTCCCTAGAGGACGCAGAGGAAGAGGATCCGGCCGAGGTCAAGGATTCTTACCAGGTGAAAGTGATACACTATCTTCCGGTGGGAGGGAGGACTGGTATGTTTTGGGAAAATTGGCGTGCGCTTTCCAGCAATGCCTGGATATTGCAAACCCTAAGGGGTCTGCGTCTAGAGTTTATAGAACCACTGACACAAGCATGCCGGCCCCACCAGCAGCGCCTAGCACAGGCAGAGCAGAATTGCTTCGATCGCGAGCTTTCACAGCGAGCCCAAAAGGACGCCATAGAGAAGTGTCCAGCATCACCCAGCTTCGTAAGCAACATGTTCCTGGTTCACAGGAAGGAAAACGTCCGGCCGGTGATAAATCTGAAAGAGTTAAACGGATGGATAGTCTACCGTCATTTCAAGATGGAGGGCATTCATCAGCTCAGAGACTACTTGAGAGAGGGAGACTGGCTAACGAGGCTGGACCTGAAGGATGCATATCCGACAGTCCCAGTTCAAGAAGATTTCAGGTGGTTTCTAGCTTTTCACTGGAAAAGACAGTTTTGGCAATTCAAGACGATGCCCTTTGGTCTTGTGTCAGCGCCTTGGGCTTTTACCAAATTGATGAAGCCAGTAGCGGTGGCGGCGATCCAGGAGAAAGGGGTGAGGTTAATCATATACCTAGATGACCTGTTGCTCTTAGCGACGGATCGAGAGACTCTGGTGTACCAGACGAGATGAGGTCAACACCTGCTCTTGTCCTTTGGATTTCTGCTGAACGTAGAAAAGTCAGATACCACCCCAGCGCAGAGGCTAGACTTTCTAGGATTCCTTCTAGACACCAGGAAGGCCACTCTGGAGCTTCCAGCCTGGAAAATACGAGATATCAAGAGGGAGATCAGGGGATGTCTGAGCAAGCAGATGATTTCCCTCAGAGTGCTAGCGAGGATCGTAGGGCTGTTAGCAGCATCCATCCAAGCCATATTTCCAGGCCCATTGCATTACCGAGGACTTCATAGGTTGAAAATAAGACACTTGCAGCAAGGTTTGAGATACCATCAGCAAGAGCTGTTGGATCCAGAGTCCATCACGGAACTGGAATGGTGGTTGAAGAATATGGACGCCTGGAATGGGCGTGCCATCTTCGGAGATCGTCCAGACAGGATCATACAATCGGGCGCCAGTCGATTAGGCTGGGGAGCACGATGTGGAGATCTGCAGACTGGAGGAAAGTGGAGCGAAGAGGAGCTTTGTCTCCATATAAACTGTCTAGAGCTCCTAGCAGGCTCCTTCGCGATCAAAGCATTCACGAGAGGGAAGGTGAAGTCGTGCGTGCTGCTAAAGATGGACAACATCTCGGCAGTTTGATATATAAATCATCTAGGAGGAACAAGGTCCAAGATGCTAGCCGAGCTAGCGGAGGATTTCTGTTATTTTTGCCTCCATTCAGGGACATCAGTGACAACAGAGTACCTGCCTGGAACACTGAACGTGGTGGCCGACTGGAACTCACAGTACCTTACAGACTCCAGCGATTGGAGTCTGGATCAGAGGCGGGGTCCAGTGTATATGAACCTCTTTGCGTCTCGTCTCAATGCGCAGATAGCTGACTACTTCAGCTGGAGGCTAGACCCGTGAGATCGAGGAACCGAGGCATTCCTGCAAGAATGGTCAGGCGGCCCGCACTACGTGTTTCCCCCTTTGTGATGCTGAGCAGAGTTCTAGCGAAGAGTCGGAGGGAGAGAGCAGAGTTAATTTTAGTAGCGCCACTGTGGAAGACACAAGTGTGGTTCCCGACTCTGATGGAGCTGGCAGTGGACCTGCCGAGAGTGCTCCGCGAAGGAGAACACCTGCTCACGGACCCAGCTGGGCCATGTCATCCTCAGAGTGAGAGGGACACTCCCGCTCATTGTGTGCAGGATATCAGGAGACGCTGGGCGCTGCCAGGCATTTCGGTGCAAGCTGCTGAACTTATCGCGGAATCCTGGGCTCCTTTCACTAGAAGGAGCAACAACGCGGCTTGGCCGAAGTGGCCCAATTGGTGTAAAGGGAGAAGTTTTCATCCCATTTCAGCCCCTGTAGTAGCCATACTGAATTTCCTAGCGCAGTTATTGCAGGACGGTAGAGCTTTTCACACCATACGGGTGTACAGATCCGCGATCTCGGCAGGGCATCTACCAATTGAAGGAGTGCCAGCGGGAGAGCACCCGGTGGTGGTGAGACTCATCAGAGGGGGCAGGTTTAAAGTGCCGCCAGAGCCTAGATATAATACATCATGGGACATGACAACAGTGTTACGTCTGTTGGAAGACTGGCCAGCGGACAGATACTTGTCTCTTAAGCAATTGTCTGGCAAGCTGGCAATGTTGTTATGTCTAATTTCCTGTAAGTGCCTATCAGATGTCAAGGAGCTGGAGATTAATAGAAGATCCTTCGGGCCAGTCTGTTAGGGAGAATTCTCTGAAAAGGCTAATTTCCCAAACCTAGCGAGTCCCCCAGCAGCTTTGCTGGATTTTTGGGGTTTAATTTTTTTCTCCTGCTAAGAGTGAGACTCTTTTCCTCCCACTCTTAGACATGATTTGAGGTGTTCCTTTGACTTTGTATGTGTTTTATGGGCTATGGGGTCCTTTACCCCATAGGGCTTCATGTGTTTTTGGTATATGGGTTACACAGCACCCTCCGTGCCGTAACCCAGGGGTGTCGTAGCGACCCCCAAACATAGACTCCATACCCTGGGACTGATTACTGTCTCCCAGGGCATGTAAAGTCACCATTGGCTTTACTAGTCTCAAATTGTGAACAGAACCAGTACAAAACATCCTATTGTGGGCGTACTGGTTGGGGCAATTCGATTGCCCCGGGGTCTGTTGTCCGAGGGGGCACTGTCCAGTCCCCCTGACCGAGTTTTGGTTGATGGCAGTGGATACTACTTTTTATATTCGACCGCAAATATATTTCTATGGGATTTTCCCATTGTTCGAGGCTATCACTTTTTAAAATAGCCTCTAACATACTGCCGGTTTATTATGATATAAATTCACCGGTTGGTATTTTTTGCCGAAACTTGGTTCCAAAATGGCGTTTGTGTTCGCTTCTGTGACTCCAACCCAAGTCGAGCGCTTTGTTCCACTTTTTGGCGGGCTTCTCCACAGAAGCCTCCAAAAGTGGTGCCACTCTGTCTGGGTACCACAGGGGGTGAGGGAGGGGGTTTAGGCACCCTGGATTGAGTTGCCTCGGCAACTCAAGACACACTCTTGTGTGACTGGCCCAAGCTAAGTGGTAAGCCGCCCGGCTCACCACTTAGCATGTTTGAGTGACAGCTAGGCTGAATGAATGGGGGTTTTCTGCATAAAAGCAGGGCTTTGGGGACTGGCACTTCAGAAGTCACCACAGGACCTAAAGAATCCGAGGAGGGAGAAGCCAAGCCGACCTGCAACGACACCGCCGGTGGAGCCCTGCTGAACCGTCTCACCACTTTTCCCGACGACAGAGGAGTCCGGAGAGTCTTCTTCCTTTGACTGGTGGGGATAACCAGTTTGCCCGTCTTTTCGCCTTCCTGGACCATCTCGTGGCCTCCTTGCCCGTGCCAAGCACCCCGGCAACCAGAATACCACGGTTTACCACTACCGCAAAGAAAAGGGTGGTACCTTGTAACCAGGAAACTCCGCGGCTGGGTTCTTCCCTGGCAACACAACGACCACCAGCTTTCCTCCACGTCGAGACCTCCTCTTCCTCTGGACGAAACACCGACTTGCACCCGCTGCCAGGAACAACTGCCCCCGCTGGAGCGTTCTTCCCATTTCCAGGTACTGTGTCCCGCCTGGCTTCCCTTGCGACAGATCATTCGGGGTGACAGTAAATCCTCGACTTTCTAACCTAGGTTAGCCTGGGACCTGTTAACTAACTTTTCCTGACTTGATCTCAATCTTTTGTGAACTTTCTACAAAGACTTTGGGCATAACCCCACTGTGTGATCCTGGACACATTTCGCTTGCTCTCTCTGAGTGTGCTTGGCATTTGAACTACCTTGCTCTCCAGTAGACTTTGCTTAACCTGCCTCACTGTGGTTCTTTGAAAAGTATTGAAATTTGTGTGCATTCAGAACTCTGCCTTTTTAATAACTTATTAGAGTGCCATCTTATGTTAAGCGCTCACCTCTGTCTGAAAATAAGTGGTGTTTCTCATTAAGACTTGTCTAATAAGTAATTAGGGTTGTATATATACATAATAGTGACTTGTGTTGAATTTATTTACCTCTCTTTGTGCTAGTGTAATTTACAAGTGTGTCTTTAAATAAATAATTATATACTTTTACACCAAAGTGCTGGTCAGTGTTTGCTTGTGCTACTGTATCTCTGTACCTATTGTGTATACTCTATATACTGCCTAACTCATCTTGAGAGAAGTCTGACTGCCCAGCCACAGCTACCAGGTAAATCTGGGTGGTACAGACTGCTACCAATTGGGTTTACTGCCAACCACCTGTAGTCCTAAATCTTTTGCAGTGGTCCTTAAGGGAACTGCACAGGTTTCTGCCTAACACAGTCGTCAAAAGGACTAAGGCAGGGACTTCATCGGTTCATTATCCTTATTTCCCAAACACGACCAAGTGGTGCGTAGCAAGCTGCATTAAGGAATACGTGTGTAGGACTGCAGAAAGCAGGGCAGAGAGTGTTACCCAATTACTCATAGCGCGTAGGAAGCCTTTTCACGCTGTGGCAACGGCCACCATTGCTAGATGGGTCAAGGTGGTTATGCAAGCAGCAGACAGTGACTTGAGAAGGTACGGAGCGCACTCAGTAAGGGGTGCTATGACCTCCAGAGCCTTTACAGCAGGAGTGTCATTGCGAGAAATTATGCTAGCAGCAGATTGGGCTAGTGATCGTACATTTAAGGAATTTTACTTTAAGCCAACAGAGACTCTGGCTGTTACTGTGTTGGGGAAGCTTTGAACAAGCATAATGCTCGCCTCCAGTCTTGTCATAGAATGAAGATTACCCCTGATATCTGCGCAGGGAGTATTAATTCTATTAAAGACTAGGCGGCGAGCATTAAATTCCCACCCAATCATGTATTGTATGATGATCTCAATACATGGGCGCCACCCTGATGTTCTGCTTTGTTTTTCCTTAGGGGAGGAGCAGAAGAATAATTGAGCAAGGAGACTAGTCGCCAGGGTTCGTACAGGCGGCCGAGGCGGTATCAGCACCTCTGTGTGGAGTGGATAAAGTCTTCGCTCTGTTGGCAGGACATTGTTTGGAATTCAAGTGACAATTCAGAGCACGTAAAAGTGAGGAGGAGCTCAGGGACAGGATGCGGTCATAGCTGAGCAAGCATGGAGATGGACTACAGAGACTATGGGAGTTGTAGTTTAAAGAAAGAAAAAAAAAATCACATTTAAATTTTTTTTCAAGATTTGTTATGGTTTGTTGAAATTGCTGAGGAGTTAATAAAAAGTTGAAGCATAATGCTCGCCTCCTAGTCTTTAATACAATTAATACTCCCTACGCAGATAGCAGGGGTAATCTTCATTGGCCTCCCGCAATTACATTGGTATTGCTTTTTTTGATTGGTCAGACCCTTCTACCAGAAGTGTAATACATAGGGCAATAATGAGAGAGGGCGTAGTGCCCTTGCAGGGTGCTTTCGTGTTTTCATTGTCTGGTGAGCAGGAGTTTGCAACGGTAATGCGCTGGTACACAAAAAGGGGACATTCTGTGACATCGACATATGCATACATAATGTTCACATCGAGGCAAAGCACCAGTATTCTGCATCTATTTTTCTTGTGCTCTCTACGCACGTTGTAGTGCGCTCTCTCTCTCCCTCCATGTGCTGTCGCCGTCTCTCTGGCGATCCTGAAGATATCATTTATTCCGTCTTCTCCAACTCTCATTTTTCCTCGCAGCCCTTACTTTTTCTGTTATCCTTCCTCTCACATTTACTTTTTCTCTTATTCTCTCACCGTTTCTCGCTCATATTTACTCTTGCTCATCATCGGCACCCTCTACTAAATTACTTCCTCTATTGCTCTATTCCTCTAAGCATTCCATTGCACACCTGCACCCCTTATCACACTCTCCTCTAAAACTTTGCACCCTCCTCTTTGCTCCCCTGTGCCTATAAATGCAAAATGCAAAGAACAGTAAACGCCAAAACTATTGGCATTGTTAATGCTTTTTCATGTAGCTGATAGCTTCGGTTTTCTCATCACTTTATTTTTTAAGGTCTTTGAGCACTAGGTATAGGTGAGGTAGCATAATATGGTGTACTACTTGTTTTTACATAATGCAACTTAAGGTTATGCAATCAATCATAATAACATGATTATAGTTAGTCAGTCAAAAATATGTTTATTGAGACATTTATTTTTTTTAAAAGCAGATGCAGGTTAACACAATAATAAATAAGTACAAACATAATACATTCATCAACTAGACTACATAAATACCAGCATGTGTATCTAAGGCAAGCACTCATTACGACCCAGGCGCTAAGTTACCGCCTGGGCCGTGACTTTACCACCATGGCGTAAACTACGTTTACGCCATGGTGGTTGGCGGACTTACCGCCCCATTCCGACCTTGGCGGGGCGGTAAGTCCCCAATCCCCATTTACCCTTCCCCATTCCCATTTCTGCCCCATAGGGCATAATGGGAGTGGGGAAGGCGTTAATTACGCCACCGTAAATTACGGTGGCGTAATTAACTCCATGGTCCCTTAGCGCCATGGATTTTAACACCCGTTAAAAGCGGGTGTTAAAACCTCCATGGCGCTAAGGGACCTCGTAATTGGCGGTAAGGGGTCGGCGCAGCTAACGCTGGCGTAAACCCCTTACCGCCAGGGTCGTAATGAGGCCCACTGAAATTGGAGCTCACAATCTTGAATGGGGATACTAACAGATGCCACAGAAAGGGACCTCACAACCGTAAATAAAAACATTGGACAAAGCATAGATAATGTAACTGGATCTAAACTTCACGTTTGTTCCAATGCGAACATGCTGTATTATTTGTTCTGTACTGCAAAGCAACATTTTGGCAGGTTTGAAAATTCCGTGCGCTGCGAATCCCTGCTTCCCTGGAGTTCAGTGCTTAGAAGACTGATATTTAGGAGATCATTACACATGTGTAGAGGGTATACAGTTCTTTTGCCGCAGGATTTTTCGTCGCAGGACTTTTCATTGCCGTTTTATCGAAAAAAAATCATTGTTTTTGGGGTGGGGGGTAAAAATTAAATAAATATTTGTGGGTGAAAGGGAATAATAAAAAAAAACGGGGGGGTTGCGGGGCTAACTCTCCCACCCCCCCAAAAAAAAACGGCGATGAAAAGTCCCGCGACGAAAAATCCTGCTGCAAAATAACGTAGAACCGTGTAGAGTGCCCTCCAGGCTTTTCTGGAGATAGGCATATATGCACAGCTCATGTGGCATCACCTGGTAAGTAAGCAGTGAACATTATTTTTAAACATGTGCTTACTCTAGTTCTTCTGTTGGGAATTGAAAATGTTTCTACTTTGTTGCCTTAACCCTAACTGAAGGCATTTGAGCACTGATAGATGGGAGAAACCTGGCGTTAACCTCAGTCGAGTGTATGACACACTTTGGCACAAAAAAGGAGATGAAAACACTTTAAAAATGAGTGATTTGTGCTATTACTGTAATTGGGAGTAAGACACTATTTGGTACACAAAAGGAGACAAAAACAATCTTTGAAAAGGCGTGACTTGTGTCATTACGGAGATTGGGAATAAGATACCTCTAACACAGTGACAAACAACTACATCCAATGATATGACACCACAGTGGAAGCAAATTGTACTCACGTCATTTATCAAATGCAAGACGCGAGACACAGAAAAGATTTAGAATGTGACAATAAATGCTGTATTGGCACAGTTGCCTCATGTAGAGCCCGCGCTTAATGTTGAGGGGTACAAACCACTATATAACATCTAGTGGGTGGAGTAATGCACTCATGACTGGGGCACTTACCTTAGGTGAGTGCCAGTCACAATTTGATAAACTCTTACAATGCATGACCTGTGCCATGATTGCGATTGGGAGTAAAAGACTCTGAATACAGCAATTAGTAATTAGATTTAACTCAGACTAAGAGAGACCCCAAATGCTATACCTGATGATGTTGCGTTATTTATAGGCAGATCTCGACTTCTGTACGAAGCGGCAACACAAAGAAAGAGAGAACACCCACTACATATAAAAGATGAACTACCTCTGATTGATCAGGGTAAGTGCTACCTTGATGACTGTATCTTAACGGGTACTTAACCTAGTCAAAAAATGTATAGACATGACAACTTATCGATGGGTACTTATATTATAGGGTCCCATCGAACTCTTTGAAGAGAGACCGGAGTCAAGCCCATACCATACAGGTTACAAGTTTCCGGTAAGAACAAACACGGACAATAGAATGTACAGTAGTCATGTTAAATCCAGTCCCCTGATATGAATGTATTTTGCCTTGCAGGCAACAGGGCACAATGAGAAAATGTCCCGACTTGGTGGAAGATGCCCAAACCAGCAAAAGCAATTAGAAGACAGAAACTAAGTGAACTGTCCTTTTTATAACGGTATAAATGTCCATATGTGATACTATAGAAAGTCCTGAAAAAAGCGGCAAATAGAGAATCCCACTGAAACCGGTCGACACTGGTTGGACTAGGTTATGATTCCAACCTAACAGATTCATAAATAACCTGGTAGAAATCTGGTATATAGGACATATAGATTTTTTTAATACCCAGTGGAAAATTTCAACTATACGGTGGTTGCTCCATCGTATTTTATGATAAAACACACGCAGGCCCAGCAACATTATTAAAAATGAATGGTTGACTGACCTTAGTGTGCAGCATTTTAGTACAGGAAAGTAGTGAGCCAGGTTAGGGACAGCATTACCCATCCTCCCCTTTTTCCCGTTTTTTCCCGGCTAGCCGATACATCAGCGCCTGACTAGGGATATTACACCATAAGGGACAGTGAGCTTGTCTTCTGGACAGGGACAGCTAACAGCAGGGACTCAAGCATAAGGTTTAATAACTTTTTTAAACAAATAATATAATTAGTTCTGCTTGTGATGTGACGACATGAATGGGGAAGTAGACAGAACTCGAATATCCTGGTGACTTCAATTGTATTGACTGTCAGATGGGAGCAATCGCCATGTATTTAGGCGACAGAGGGTGCCTTCACCAAACGTAAACAAGCAATATTGTTTAGGGGTCCGTAAACATTGTTTGCACTGTGATTAAGCTCTTGTTGTAAAATACTCCACAATGAGCTGAGAACAGGTTACGTGGGTCTGGAATGAAACAGTGCAACTCTTTGATTGCAAACACATTATTTAGCGAAGAAAATCAATTGGACCAATCGGGATGCATCCAAACATTTATACTGCAGAACGTACTGAGCCATTCTCTTAGGCAGAGACTAAAAACGAATGCATTTACATGAATGAGCCTGGATGCTATAATGCAGTCATTGAGTAGATAAGTGCATTGCATTTTTAGATTTCGTATCTGCCAAAAAGACTTATTTTAAAGCAAATATGTTTTAATAAGGCTGCCATAAATAATCATGTTTTATTAATTCGGATCATATCATTTGAGAGTAAAAATTTAAATGTGTTGTATATAACATTGGAAAATGGTAGTTGATGTATTTACTCGCACGAATGTGCTTTATTGCACTTTTATTAGTAATACCTTCTCTTGCTTTACTTATTTTCATTCTCGTCATGTATGGATGAGGGTGGGTAGGTTGTACAGAAGACAAATCCAATGGTCTCAAGACAATGTGTCTATCAAGTTAGTCTAACATTTCTAACTTTATAGTGTCAGTGGAGCAAGGCTTCACTCTCAGGAGAATGGGCAAGCATATGTACATATAATTACACGTAGTGGCCGTGTTGTTATGGTTAAGTTGCTCAACTCAAAGAAAGAGCACTTTTTGGGCAGCTTATAACTTTGGTGCTGTTCAACAAATCCTCACCAAACCAAAGGTATGTGGGCAAAGCCGAATGATTTTGCTAAGTTTGGTGCCGTTTCATTCGGGGGGGGCAAAGTTATAGGGGGTCCCAACACTTTTGAAATCCTCATAGAAATAATGGAAATATATTTTTGCTTGCGCCTACATGCCAAACCGCTGCACGGATTTGCACCAAACTTGCGTGAGGAGTGGCGGATTGGTTCCAAGTGCGTGCCTTTGCAAATTTGTTGTAAATCCATCCAGTTATTTTTTTTTAAATGGCCAAAATGTAGGTTATACAATTTCCCAATTTGGAGTCTGCGGACACCAAAGCACCCATCAAACGGTGGCTTGGTTTCTGCAGATGTCAAAGACGTACAGTGATTGGATGTTCAAAAACGTGAGATGCGTCGTCATTTTTTAAACAGTTGCCATATTGGATCAGAGTACCGCCGCCATTGTCCGCGGACAGCAAAGTGAGAAAAATTACATTTGGTGTTATTTTGTGGCCGAAGTCTTAGTTACTTACCTGTAACTGTATTTCTCCAAATAAAACTTTAATACTCTTGCTATGTCCAGAGAATGCAATGTTCATTCTGCTTCCAAAGAGTGATTCTGGAAGAAAGTTGGCAGGACAATGCGTTCTGTGAGCTTCATTTCCGGTACTACCTTCGGAAGGAACTTAGGGTGTGGTCTTAAAATGACCCGGTCCTTATAGAAAAAAGTGAAAGGGGGTTCAGAAGATAAGGCTTGTAACTCACTGATCCTCCTGGCCGAAGTAATGGCTATCAAGAAAGCAACCCGTTTTCCATGACATGAACTTTATGTCGCACCTGTGGATGGGCTCGTAAGGCGGCTCCATGAGGGCTGTTAGCACAGTGTTCAAGCTCCAGGTTGGAACGTAGTTGGGTATGTACGCAAAAGTCCTTTGAGGAAGACCTTGACGGCCAGAAGGGAGAGTAAGGACTGCGTCTCCGGGGCCGTCGTGTATGCCGTAATGGCCGATAGGTGGACCTTGATTGAAGACAGTGAAAGACCTGCTTTGGCTAAGTGTAAGTAAGTACTTGCTCAACCGAAGTGATGAGAGGATCAACAGCATACGTCTCACACCAGTTGGAAAAACGAGTCCATTTCCTAGTGTAGGTGATGCGTGTAGAAGGAGCCCTTGAGGCCCTGATTATATCCCAGCATTCCGCAGGCAGAATGAGATTCATCAGCTTACGCTGCTCAGGAACCAGGCCTTGATAGAGGCTCGCAGGATCGTGATGGAGGACCTTGCGGTTCTGCTGCGTCAATAGATACTGATGCGCTTTGAGGCGAATCGGGGGCCATCGGGACAGGTGCTGTAGGGTCGAGTACCAGACCTGCCGTGCCCAGTCCGGTGCAATTAGGATCATAGAACACTTCTGCTCTTTCAGTCTGCGTAGTATCCTGGAAATGAGAGGAAAGTGGGGGGCATATAGGAATTTCCCCGTCCAATCCACGGAGAAAGCGTCTCCTACTGACTGACTCTCTGGGTACCTGGAGGCGAACATTCTGCATTTCTTGTTGGCCCTGTTGGCGAAAAGATCAAGATGTGGATGGCCCCATTGGGCTTCCTTCTTGTCCAGCTCCCACTCGTGAGTCCCTGCTCAGTTTGTCCGCTAGGACATTGTCCACTCCCGGAAGGTGTTCCGCCTTGATTTGGAATGCGTGATGCAAGGCCCATGCTCATAGTAGTTGAGCTTCTTGAGATAAGATCTGACCTCGTGCCTCCTTGCTTGTTTGTGTAGTGCATGGAGGTCGTGTTGTCTGTCTGGACCGTGAGTACCTGCCCGCTACTACCGGAAGGAAAGCTTTCAGTGCCCACCGCTTGGCCCTGAGTTCCAACACATTGATGTGGAGTTGGGACTCCTGGGCTGACCAGGAGCCCTTGGCTTGTAGATCCGCAAGAAGAGTGCCCCAGCCCGAAAGAGACGCGTCCATCCTCAAGAGAAGGGTCAACGTTGGTGCTTCACACGGCATCCCTTGTAAAAGGTTCTGTGGAGTGTTCCACCATCAAAGAGCCTTGTGCAGCGTCGTCGGAATCTGGACGATGTCCTCCCAAGAGCCGAGAGCTTGTTTCCATTGGTGGTCAAGTGCCTCCTGGACAGGCCTCATGCGAAGCCTGCAATTTGGTATGAGGAGTATACATGAGGACATCATGCCCAGGAGGGATTTGTAAGAGCGCACCAATGCAGTTTCTCTCCCTAAGAACCACGAGGTCAAGCAGAGAATTGCTGTTGCTCTTTCTGCCGACGGTCTCACCCTGGGAATGTTGGTATCGAGTTCAGGTCCCAGGAAAGAAACTGTCTTGCTGGGAACTGGACAGGACTTTGCGTTGTTTATGGAGAAACCTAACCTTCTTAGGAGATTTATCGCCTTTGAACCAAGCGTGCGCTTGAGGCGGAACTTGCTCTTATCAACCAGTCCAAATATGGAAAGACTTCTGTTCCTGTCCTCCTGAGTTTTGCAGCTACTGGTGCCAGGCATTTTGTAAACACTCTCGGTGCTGATCTCAGACCGAACGGGAGCACTCGAAATTGAAAATGAAGATCGCCCACAGTGAACCTGAGGAATTTTTTGTATGCTGGGTGGATTCGTACGTGGAAGTATGCGTCTTCCAAGTCTAGAGTGGCTAAGAAATCGTGCATGTTTAGCCAAGGGAGCACTCCTTGCAAAGTTATCTTGAATTTGATGCGCTCAATGTATTTGTTCAGCGCTCTCAGGTCCAAGATGGGTCGCCATTGACCATTCTTTTTTGATGTGGAAGAAACGGGAGTATAAACCCTTCCTCCTTAGAGAGTAAGGTACTGGCTCTATTGCTGGTTTGTGTAGCAGTTTCTGGATTTCGGACATGACTTGCTTTAACATATGCACCTTGCGTGGAGTCGGGGGCAAGGAAGGGGGCTGGTCTAGAAATTCTAAAGTGTGTCCCTCACGGACCACCTGTAACACCCATTTGTCTGATGTTATTGACTGCCAGCATTGAAAGAACTGGCTCACCCTACCCCCCAACCGGGGTGCGACGTTGAGGGGGAGGAGCTGGACTGTCAGTTTTGTTTGCTCTGTGACTTCGCTTGAGCGGAGCCTCGCCTCCCTCTCTGGCCGTACTTGTTGGAAGACTTACTTGGTGTCCTGGTGTGAATTACCTTGCGACTTCTGACCATAGGAAGGCCGGTTAAAACCTCTGTACTTCGAGGATGAACCTCGAAAAGGATGAAAAGACCGGTGATCCTTGTCTTTATCTTTCAAAGAGCTGATGGCACGTGTCATGTCCGTTTTGAGTCCTTTGAGGTGGTCATCAATCTTTTTCCCAAAGAGTTCTTGACCATCGAAGGGCATGTCCAATATCGGAGCTTGGATCACAGGCCTGAAATTGGTAGCCTTCATCCAGGACTATCTTCTAAGCACTGTGCCGTGGGCCATCTGCCTGAAACCTGACTCCACCACATTGACTGCTGCGTCAATCATGTGATCCGAAGCTGCTTCCCCATCGGCGATAATCGACCTGGCTTCTTCCTGGAGTTCTACAGGTAGCTGTGTGGCCAGCTTGGACATGCAGAGCCAAAGCTTGTGGTCAAATCTCGCTGTCATGGCCAGCGCGTTGCCCGCTCTTATGGTAACTGAAGCTGATGCGGACACTTTCCTGCCCTTAGCCTCTAGTTTGCGACTGTCCTTGTCCGGTGGGGCTGTTAGAAGTGATGCTGGATTGGTCAACCTTTGCTAGCTGCTACTGTGATGACCGAGTCCGGTTTTGTATGACCTCATAGACAAAGAGGTGCAGACTCAGGAGCCTTGTATTTTTTCTCAGGCCTCGAAACTAGAGCCGGAGTGGATAAGGGTGTGGCCAATATCTTGGATCTGGACTCCCAAATGGTGTTGAGGAATGGTAGTAACAGTTCTCCTACGTTTGTCCCTGTGCTCATAAAGCACCGACTTCTTCTCCTCTGATGTGATCTGTAACTGGAACAATTCTGCGGCTTTGCCGATGATCGTATGAAAAGAGACTAGATCATCCGGCGGTGAAGAGCCACCCGGAGAATCTTTCTTTCTGGGCTTTTCAACAATGTAATTGTCCCATTCGCTAGGATCAGGCTCTTGCGTGATCTCGCCTTCTTCTGGTTCAGAAAATTCTCTGAAAGGATCCTCCTGCCAGTCTCACACCGAACAGAGGATAGTACAATTGTTGGATCTCTAGCTGGAGATCTTGTCCTGTGTGACAATGCTGGAGAAGGGACCCTTGTCAGTGAAGCACCGAGTGTCCTGCTCCTAGACCTGCGCAGTGGCTCAGGTGAACGCACTCTTTTCTGTGGCCTACTCCTGGAAGGTGAATGTCTTGGCATGCTTTGTCGAGGAGAAAAATCCCTCTGCGGGAGGTTTGGTTCCCTCGGTACAGCTGATTCGCTTTTTTCATTTTGACGTCTGTTGAACTCCTCAATGATCCTTTGCATTGATAACATGAGCACAGGATCATAAGGATCAGCAGGCACCTCTGTAGTAGGTTGCCAAGGAGGGCTGTGTTCCTTAGGTGTAAGACAATGCTGTTCTTCAACAAACTCAGTGTCTGAAAACTCCTCCTGCAGGATGACGTCAGGTAGCTCTGGCATTTCTCCTAAGGGAGATAATTGTGTTCCCTGTGGTTCAAGAGCATCTACAAACTGAGGCAGCGCTTCTATAGACTCAGGAAGACTGTCTTCATTGGATGGCGTAACAATGGCGTCAGCGCGGAGCGTTTTGGGCCCTAATTCTTCTGTCGGTAAAGAAGCTTGCTGTGCCGTTGACGGAGCCGTGGTCGAAGATTGCGTCGGCGACGGCCTCGTCGACGGCGGGTCCGTGGCCAAAGATTTTGTGGATGGTAGCTTGCCTTTATCCGTCGACAAGTGCTTCGTGGACGAATGTCTCGTGGACGAGTGCTTTGTGGACGAATGATGAGCTTCCTTGGTCGACGATTGTTTCCTGGATGATAAACCCACCGACGAGGACTTAGTCTTGGACGATGCGGTCTGTGGCGTGGTGGTCGTCGATGAGGGTTTCGTCGATGACTTGGTGGACGACGGGCCTCTATCTTTACTGCCGCTCGTAGATGGATTCTCTGTGGACGACTGCCCCCCTTCTGGTTTTTTTGCAAACTCCTCCTTACTTTTGGAGGTAGTTTTTGCCATAGAATTTTATGGCTTGTAGAGTCCAGGGGAGGTCGGAAGGGTATAATTTCCAGCTTCCTCTTACTCCTGGGAGTGGGAGAGGAACTCCTTTCCACTGAAGAGGCCTTTCTTTTAGAAGTTTGCCTCTCAGATGATTTGCTGGAGTGAACAGGGGCTGTCTTTGCAGATTCCTCGTCAGAAGAAAGTCCCTTGGCTTCCAAATGCAGAAGAAGTCTTCTATGTCTGTCTTGTAGGGTCTTAGTTGAAAAAGACGTGCAAATGTGACATTTGAATAGGGAAGGCTTCTTGGTAGCCTGAAGTTCAGCCATCTGAAGAGAAAGTTCACTCGACGAATTCTGGGTCAAAATAAAGTTTTTTGAAACCCCAAAAACCAGTGTAGATAGCCCCTAGCCAGGGGAATGTGGTAGAGTATATTAAAAATATAAACTACTGTGAAAATAGAAGAAAAATCGAAAAAGCTCAGAGAGCTTGAGGATTCCCTGTGTCAATTAGACTGCGGTGAAAAATCTGAAGATTTGGTTGGCAGGGCATAAAGGACCAAAGTGAGGTGGAGGGACTACACAATAGAATGGCTCATAGGCCATAATGGACTATGTACATGCATTTCTATGTAGCAATGTGTGTATATTAAAAAATGTTTTAATAATTTTATCACAGAGGATTCTCAGTCTGACGAAGGGGAATATTCAAGCATCTGAATCTATGAAAGATCCAATGCTGGAAAAAGAGTGTCTGCAAATGCTGAGGACGTGGAAATAAGTTGATAAGGAGGGGTTTTTATAGGTGAAAACAGTGGTCCAGGTGTCACACAGTCTGCGGTCAATTTTACTGTCTGCAGAAGTCATTGAGAGTGTGGAGGTTCAGGGTGAGTCTTGCTATTTCAAAGTGTATTTTATGTACTTGTTATATGGTTTAATTCTATTGTGGTGGTTGTGGTCAGTGCCAGATTCTTGTGGGCATGGGCGTAGGCTGGCCGTGGATGTCATTGGGAGTGGGGAGGTTCAGGGGGAGTCTTGTTATTTGAAGGTGTATTGTACGTACTTGTTATATGGTTTAATCCTATTGTGGTGGCTGTGGCCAGTGGACAGATTCTTGGGG
This sequence comes from Ambystoma mexicanum, assembly GCF_040938575.1. Classification (NCBI taxonomy): domain Eukaryota; kingdom Metazoa; phylum Chordata; class Amphibia; order Caudata; family Ambystomatidae; genus Ambystoma; species Ambystoma mexicanum. The sequence continues at coordinate 1,347,738,265 of NC_090930.1, forward strand.
GTATAGACTTAGGCCATGCCTCCAAGAATCTAGACACTGGCCATGGCCATAGCAAGATGTGTGGGGTAATTATAGGTATTGAAGGGGGAGCATACAGTGTTTGCAATATGGTGTAGTGATATAATTGAAGTGTATATGGTATTTATGATTGTAGTAGAATTGAGGCTAGTGCTTATGGAATCTTTATGTGTTTATTTGTGAAGGGAAAAAATAGGATAATGCTAGTATGGTTAATTAGTTGCATATGGTAGTTAAGCTGGAATCTCTGGTTCTTTAACTGTTTAAAAGAAAACAGTTTAATTTGTTAAACAAGATAGTTTAAAACCTTTAATTACATACAATTGTACATATAGATTTACTTTGTTGACCCTCATAAATATTACATTGTATGTGTTATGTTTGCTACAACATTAGTGTGTGGTACACTGTTGTTGTATTGACATCAAATCATTGCGTCATTGGGAAATAAATCCATAGTGGATTAAAAAAATCCAACTGTAATTACACACAGTTTTTGGCATTTACATAGTTTAAAATAATGTACATGTTACATATTGTGTGCGGTAGCATGGATATATTTTCTGACTGTAAGTATGATAGGATGGTAGTTTGAAGTGTGTTCTAATTAAGGGTATTCTGAAGTGGTTGTAGCACCAGTGTAGTAGATTATGCATACAGTTGTGGAGGTTTTCTTGCCAAGAGATACTTGGTTGTGTGTGAAGCTAGTACACTTAGTTATTTTTGGTACCAACTGCATTGTACTTTATAAGCATTAGTGTGAGATTTTGTCCATGTGAGTTTATTTGTATGCTGTAACGACTGTATGAATTGCGAAAAAAAGGGCATCATATGCCATGATTTGCATTCTGGAGAAGCTGGTGAAATGGAATGGATTCATAATTTGGTATGGATACATACAACAATTGGTAATTAGAAATGTGTTCTTGTGAAACATGGTTGCAGAGAGTGCATGTATGTTTCCAGGTGTATGAAATCTGGAAACATTCCTGTACAGTAGTCCAATTCTTGCCTTATAACTGAGACACGTAAGTGCTGTCAGGATTATTTGAGGCATTTCTATGAAGGATGAGCATTTGAAAACACAACTGATTTGAGCTGTTCAAGTAAATGTTGTGAACAATTGGTGGCATTTGGAAGACCAGATTGATTGCTACATTTGCATAGCAATTTACTCCAAATGTGTTTCTGAATTTAAATGGACATAGAGAGCTGTGCGTTTGTGTCCTTTGATGGGCATGCAGTTGTATTTTTAGGAGAGATTTTTGACTCTGTCTTCTGATGCATGTGCATTTGTTTTTGGACTAGAGGGTCTTGTGGTTGTATTATTTGTCAGCGTTGACTTTGTTTGCATCAAAGTTAACTAGGAATAGACCATTGAGTGTACGGAGATGTGAAAGTGCTATGTAACTCAAACCTTCTTTAAAGACTGTGCTGCCAATGTCAATCAGTGCGTGATCTAGTGTTTGACCTTGTGATTTGTGAACAGTGACAGCATATGCAAGAGATAGAGCACCTGGGTGGTTTGAGCGGGTGTGGTGGCACATGGAGGTGTTGAATCTGCAAATAGATTTCTTGGAGGGTTTCACGGTAGTTTTTCATGGAGGTGGCTGTGAATAACAGGAGACAAGTAGTTTAATAGTTCAAGAGTACATGTGAAGTGTTGAACTGAAATGAAAGTGTTACATTTAGAGTTTTTTGATGTGATTGATGGATGGATGTTTGACTGTTTGAAAGGAGAAGAATGAGGGAGTGTTAGAAACATAAAAGTAAAAAAAGGGTAGAAGGGCTGCCCTGTGCGATGGTGTCCACATGCCATCCAGGTCTTTTAAGGATGCCTGGCTTTCAAAGGGGATTGTGGAGACTGCAAACAGTAGCAAAGGTCTGCAGATTACAGTTCTTATTGTATGCTTTAGAAAAGTATTTGGGACAGAACATTGTTTTTTTCTTTTTCTTTTTCTCTAGTTTACAATTATCCATTATTCCATTAGCACAAAATGCTAATGGAAATGTTGGGAGAATTTTACTGAGTCTAACTACTTTACTGAAAAATGTAAAGCAGGCAGAGTCTATAAGATTATTTTTTTTAGTTCTATTTTTTAACTTTGAAAGGTGGTTCCAAAAGGAACCCTTTTTTTGTATTATGTATCTCTGTCCCACAGGAGTAGCCTGTGTGGTGGCAAGAGCGGTTGAGGAAGATGAGGTAGAGGAAGGCAGCCTTTCTCAGAGCACCTGGGTGGTTTGAGTGGGTGTGGTGGAGCATGGAGGTGGTACCAAAAGAGCCCTGCCTGTGTTGCCCGCGACTGAGTATGATTCCACACTCAATGCATTCAAAGTGGGCAGCCTGAGTCTTTGGTACCCCTCGTACGGTTTTAAAGAACTGCCACACGCAGGATTCTCTTTAGGTCCTGTTGATCTTATTCTGCATTATTATAATTATACTTGTTTTTTTATAACACACTTAATACTGAAGAGGTTTCTAAGCGCAGACCAAGGATTCGAACTTGCGTTGTTCTGCAGCATCTTGCGTCAAAGACGAGCACGTTGCCACTGAGATATTCTACCTCTGCCTTTTCACGCCTTTTCCCCTGTTCAGGCACTCCAGCTTGTAGTGGTGTTGGCGGTGGTGGTGGTCGCTCCTGGGGAGGAGGGATGGTCATGACTGATGCCATTTTTGAAGTTAAATAGCAGGTATGCCAATAGTCTTCCAAGCTGTAGAAGGGTAAACTTTCAACTTGAAACTTCCTAGATCAGCCAACGATGCAGTTTCAAAATTTCTGTGAAGCACGAACCCATTCACGGACAAGTTATTGCGCTGCACACGTTCCCATGACGCTGTCAGTGGTAATCTGCGATGTCGTCAGATGTTCACGAATGTCGGCAAACAAAAAAAGAGCTTCAAGTGTTATAGAAAGTTGATAGTGTTAAGAAAGTTGGTAGAAGGTGGGGAATGGCACAGTTTTCACTTGAAACTTCCTAGACAGGCCAGAAAAGCAGTTTCAAAATGTCCACGGAGCAGAGATTACAATCAGGAACACATCATCACGCTGGACGGGTGCCGGCACATGATGATGTCCGCAATGGCGTGATGACGTCCGCGGACCTCGGAGGCGGGAGACTCAGGGCGCACGCGTACTATTGAAAAGTGTGTCATACAAGACTGGACACAGCGCAACGTTCCCGAATGTCATGCATTGCAGGACCAGACTCCGAACATTCCTGTAGTGCGCGAACTACTAATTAGGGTCTTAAAAAAAAATATGAAAGAATGATATACAAGATATGTATAGTATAAAACATTATTTTATTCATGAAAGGGATAGGGTATCGGAATAGGCATAAGGAACTTGTAGGAAATTAGGGTGCACATGTAAAAACCCATGAATTTAAGTGAAAAAATGTTGTTAAAAGGGACGTTATGGTTACAAGTAAATTCGAAAAAAACCAGAAAATCAACAGTTAATGTAAGCTAAGCAACCACCGTTCACTGTTAAGACTAACACCCAGGACATCAAAGATGACATCACAAATGGTATTGATGACATCACATATCTGGGCCATTTGTTTTTGTTCAATGAGATATCTAGGCCAGTTTTGGTGTTCCCCGACAGTCAGTATATGAAAATTCAAAAGGTGCTACATATCGAGACGTTACCCTTGTTGTATGTTCTTAAAGTACTTTCCTTAGGGTTTTGTCTCAGCGCATGGTGCACATACATGGGACAATAAGCAGGCCTCAAACACACAATTCATTTAATGTTATTGTCATTTTCTGGTGATACAGTTTCTTTTTTCCTTACTTTAGTTTCCCAGTATGTGCCTCTGATTTGTATGCATTGTGGGTCTTCATATGTATGCATACATTATTCTGTGATAAAATTCCCTTTTTTTTTTAAAACCCCAATTAATAGTCCGCAGACTATATGACTGTTTGGGGTCTCAATGTATGCAATAGGGTTGTCTGCATCAATAGTACCGTGTCTGGACAGGAGTGGTCTGGCATGACGTATTTTAGTTCCACAGACAGCGCACCAGATTGCTGACATCCTTGCACATGTGCCAAGTGTCTCCTGCTCGACGGGGGTCTGCGGACACCTGCCTCAGTCACGGACGTACCAGACGTTGTCATGTGACCACACCCATGCAGCGTGGTAGCAGTGTCCGTCACCGCAACAGTTTTAAACTACATTTCTGGCCAATCTAGTGTTTTTCAAGATTAAAGTTTATCCTTCCAGAGCTCCTAGTTAATCTGGCAACTTTTTACAACTTTTCAAGGCCTATTTTAGTCTCGGTAGTCTGCGAACAGTTGCATCTGTTAGTGCCAACCCTTCTTCTGAGGGGCCACCACAACCACCAACTAGAGGGCCTGAACAGGCACAGGGATGCAGAGGAGGATGACAAGGAACAGGAAGAGAAGGAAGAGGAAGTGCCTACCTCCTGCGCCCAGAGAGAGTTATGGTGTGTCTGTTTTTTACCACCATTGGGGGTGTACCAAATGCACTGCCACCAAGATGAAATGCATTGAGGGTGGGGTCATACTCTGTCCCAGTAAACCAGGGCAGTACTCTTTTGGGACCACCGTCATGCTCCGCCACACTCGATCCAACTATCCAGGTGCTCTGAGAAAGGCTGTTCCTATCTCAGGCAGAAGCTGGTTAATGTCCTCTACCCCATCTTCCTCAACCACTCCTACCATCACACAGGGTACTCCTCTGGGGAAGAGGATCCCGCCAGCTGCCTCACAGGCCATACAGGGCACTATCGATCCTTACCTTTCGACGGTCAGTCTTTTGTTTGTACTGGGACACACTGCTCTGCAGGGGGGAGCAGTTTCAGAGTGCTTTTGAGTCTTCGGTCAAGGAGAATGAGAAACACTGCCCCCTACCTTAGATTTAAGCCCCGCCCCACATCTTCCCCTGTCCACCTGCCCCTCTGTATGTGTGGTTGGTGCCCCTTCCGTCAATTCTACAAAAAAACAAAATCCCCAAAAAATGTAAAAGCCAGAAAGACAAAAAAAAAAGCTTCCTTCAGGAGCCACCTTTCACAGTTAAAAATAGAAAAAAAAAATCACAGGGCCCTGGGGCCCTTTGCAGCCTGCCTAGTCCGCGGCAGTACAATATTCCGCGGATAACTGAAAAATTCCAGTCGCGGGGTGGGGAGTTAAAATTAATTAACTTGTTTTTCATTTTAAAAAATGGTGGTTCTTAGAATAACATTTTTGGACAATTTGATGGGGTTTTTATATACTGAACTAACAAATGTTATACTGAACTTAATTATCATTTCTAACTCCAAAAAACTGCTCGTAATTTTTTTCTGTTTTTCATTTTTATTTACTGCAACTACTAACACCGCCATCTAAAAATACTGTGAAACTCTCCAAGATTTCTATTTCCACATTCCACAACATCTGCATGTAACAAGACAGAAATTCTTATATTTTTTTAAAGAATTTCTTTTCAACACTGTTACAAAAATATTTACAGGGTTCTGCCGCTTACCCAGTAATAAGCTTCTCAATAAGCATATTCTCATTTTTAACCACTCTATCAAATGCCATGAAGTGCAGCATTCTGCACCTGGACACATCAACTGACAGTTACTTGGCCATGCCCCCAAGAATCTGGCCACTGGCCACAACCACCACAATAGAGTTATACCAGTATGTACAATACACTTTCAAATAACAAGACTCACCAGAACCTTCCCACTCCCAATGACATCCGCGGACAGTAAAATTGACTGCGGACTCGGTGGCACCTGCACTGCTTTTGTCCACCTATAAAAACTGCTCGCTATCAACTTTTTTCCACTCCCTCACGCTTTCCAGAGCTTCTTTCGGCCACAAAATAACCCCCATGATTGATGGCATCACATGGCTGGCTCACTCTTTTTTTGTTCAGTGACATATGTACAGCAGGTGCTTTTCTTCACCGACAGTCAGTAACAAAAAATTCAAAAGGTACTATATTTGTAGACCTTACCCTTCTAATATGTTCTTACACTACTTTCCTTAGGGTTGAGTCACATCATTACATACATATACATAGAGGAAGAAGCAAGCCTGAAACACAAATCATTTCTGTGCATGAAGATAAGCAGTTAGGGTATGAACACTTTCTGGTATTACTGCTACTTTTTTGCATACTTTATTTTGTCTGTGTATGCTCATATTTGTGTACGTTGCAGTTTCTTTATGTTTTGTGTATAGTAGTACAATTATGTAGTAAGAGACATTCTTAGCTACTTATTACATGTTTCCCAGTACACAAAACTCTGAAACAAAAGCATTAATCATTTTACTATACACATCAGAAGATTTTGATTATTGCACCTGTATGATGCATGCTGTAGACAATGGCCACGTTTCTACATGAAAGGGTTCATGTACTGGAAAGAACTCTGTAATGCAATGGTGTTTATAGCAATGCATTTGTTAGTGAACCATTTACCTCATGATAGTTCTTCCAATGATATCTGATAGTTTTCTGCCAACATTACAATGACAATCCCTTGTGGAGGCTGTTTATGAAAACTATATCCAGATGTGATGTCATCTTTGATGTCATGGGTGTTAGTCCTTGCAGTGCACAGTGGGTGCGCAAGTTATGGTTGCTTAGCTTATCATAACTTGCACATTTCTGTTTTTTTTTGGTTTTACCTGTAACCATAACGTCCCTGTAGCAATGTTTTTCCATTGAAATGCATAGGTTTTTAGTAGCCCAACTTAACCAAAACGTCACTTTAACAACATTTTTTGTTAGTGAATTTCATAGGTTTTTAGTAGGGCACTGTAACCCGGAATGTTGCTTTAGCATAGTGTTTTCTGTAAAGATGATTACTGCACCTGAACCAGAACGTCCCGTTAACGCCGGTTTGTCACTGATTCCTTGGCTGCCCTCATGATGAACTTGTGGAAAGGCCAAATTCTCTGGTGCATGTGTCCATTTGTGCTACCCCCTCCTTTTCCTAATAGTGTTGGTGTATTTTAGCAATTACAGATGTACATGGTAAGTGTTGATGAGTGTTTGAGTGGATTTTCCTTTTGTGTTAACATTGAATGGTGAATCTGTGCCGCACAGTACTGTCTGAGATGACTGCTGGTGAGCAATATGGACGTTTCCTAGGGAGACTGCACCTTACCAGCATATGTGCATTCACACTGCAGGTATCCGTAGAACTCCATTAGTGGCCGCATGGCCGCATCTACGAATGCACTTTTAATTAGTTGTCGGAGCGCACGTGTGTCCGTTGTACAGCTACACCCATGCGTAGGGCATCCGCTGTGTGCTTGTAACACCGCCCTTTTGCCAGCCCTACTGATTCATATGGTAGGCTACCGCATTTCAAGTAGTCCGGCTGACTATGTGGATGGCTGTGCAAACCTACCAATGTATGGCTGCAGCACGCCTGGCTGTATGAGGCCCACTGGTAAACAAGGAACAGCAACCTCCAGTGTAAGGTAGGCGTGTTAAATGTCGCATTCATTTGATTGATGTGCTGCTTGCCTTTCCATGACCCGTGAAACAGACACACCGTCTCTGCATTGAGCACTGTGACGGAAAGTGTTAAGGGGTCGCCTGCAGGTCGTACAGCTGAAGAAAACATGTAACTGCAGGTGTGCCAGTTTGTAGTGAGTCTGCAAAATGGCAAAGCTGGTACAGCTAGGTCACGCACACTAGTGCATGTAAAGGCATGTAAGCAAACAGCAGAATCTTCAGAGCGCAAACAATGTCAGTGGTGGTTAGAAAAGTAGTCTAGCTGCATGGGTCACGCTGAATAATCATCTTCCTGCTCCACGTAGTGAAGCTGTGTTTCACGTTGTTGTAAGCATTCTTGTATTTCAGAATGTATGCATCTCTGTGAATGCTACTCCTACGGCTAATGGCGTAGCATGAAGTGTTTAATGCATGTGACGAAAACTGACATGGAAGCACAAGGGACCAGTGGGCAGGGTTCTAGGGTAATTTCATGTACAGCATTTTACACATCTGCTGCGGCCAACAGGGGCACTCCTGTAGGGCAGCAGAGCTCTAAAACATCCTTGCAGACCATATGCCACGCTAAAGACCCTTACCCAGCCAAGGGCATTGTATTGTGCATGTACTGCAACGTGCTACTCTACAGAGGGAAGGTACTTGGAAGTGCTTGGGAAGGGTCCGTCCGGGAGCATGACAATGACTGGCGCCTATGTAGGTGAGGGCCATCCAATATTTCCCTCGCTCTGCACGTCCCCTATGTTATCCATGCAGGTGCTGCCCCTTCCGTACCGGGCCTTGCCTGCCGTTCCTTCTGTGGTGTTTGTTAGAAGACCAAAATAAATAGAAATGAACTGGGAAAGGAAAAAAGGAAAATAAAGAAAGCTCCTTTCAGAGTTCAACAATGGAATTGTCAATGAACGGATGCAGGGCGCAGCGCACAGTATACACTCCACACAATGTGCGCAAAATAAAGGGAGGCGTGGCACTGTAGAAAACACTGTAGTGGAATCAGGTGGAAAGGGGCACGCTGTAGAAAGGTTTCTTTACGTGTTGCAGAGCGTTTTGAAGAGTTTAAGTGCGTAACACTTACTACAAAAATTCTTCCACTACTTTCAAGAAGGGCAGGAAGGCAATTTGGATAGGGCGTGCAGAAATCGGGATGGCAGGAATAGTAAGATGAACGTTATTGGTGGGGAAAAGTCTTTGTGCTGTGAAATGTCATATTCCCATGTGTGAAGTACGCCATTGGCACATGTCGTAGAAAGGCACAAATAGACTTCTTCACAATGTACCACACTTTCTTCATTTGCGGTCCAAATGAAAAATAACACAGCCACATCGGTGTCTACATAATGCGGTAGAAAGTTATGCAAGAGATCGGAAACAGACGCATGACCTGGGCAAGTGGCTCCTTAATCGCAAACGGCACTGAAACTCATGTAACATGCTGTGCAATTTTCCCTCCACAATGAAGAACAATAATGTCGGCATGATTGCGCGTCACCAAAGTGTCACACAGCCAAACCAAAATCAGTCACTTCATTGTAAGTACTCCATAGCAGTAAACATCCACATGATAGAATCCAAAATGAGCAACCACTGCACAGTGTTTACAATTCACTTTCAATCAGTGTATTTAGAACTCCCCAAAAACCTTACGCTGTGGCTCATGAAACTCACAGCCATAATCGCACCCTCTGCATTTCTGTCGACAAATACACTGTGTGCAAACCACACCCAGAAAGCTTAATGACCAATCCAGTAGCCTCTACAGGCCCATTTCTATGGCAGTCATCTGAAAAAGGGGCAATTGTAACACGTGCAACCCTGAAACTATCGCAATGTCAGCTGACTTTTCGGGCTGTGCGCACGGGAATACATTTCAACCAGGGTAGGGGACGTCGTTCATTGTGGTGGCTCTGAATAGAACCTTTTTATTTTTTAAAAGGTGCTTCCATAGAAACAACTTTTTCTGTGGTTTTTATAAGTATTTTTGTGTTTTGTAGGTCAGCTCACATTAATAAAAAAGGGACTTCAGTGCAGTCAGTAGATTGTGAAACAAAATATCATTGCCACTGGTCGACAAAGACATGCCATTTACTTTGAAAAGGTGTATATCGGGAACCAATGGTCTCATTTTCACAGGAGAACATCCCAGCAGCACTCAAGAAGTCACACATGCTTCTGTTGATGAGACCCTTCCGACCTCTGGCTGGCGACAGGAATCATTGGAATAGTCCCATACCATTCTCGGTGGTATACTTGAGAAAAGCACCTCCTTGACAGTGGGAAAAATGCACTCAACTGCTTTCATCAACTTGTTCAGTTGACTGTACACACAGGAACAAGCCATGGAACCCAAATACAACGCTCCATAGTGCACAACCACACCACATACAGTTGCGAAAGTGGCTACTCGTCGACATTCTGCAAGCAGACGGACAAAACTGCACACATTGCCACAGCACCACAAAGCCTCCACTCCCTCCAAATCGAAATTGCCATAAAAGCCTTTTTCGATGGAATACTGGAACAGATCTTCCACAAAGGCGTCAGTGACTATCAAAACAGTGCGTCTCTCCATCTCTGCCTGCCACCCTCACTACACAGAGTAAGGAAAAAAGCACCTGATTGGACAATTCCCACAATCCCATTTCCAATGGCCAGCATGGTGAGAAGCGCAGAATGTGGCACGTGCGCTTCCCCAAGTATCGCGCGCCGGACCCCAGTACAGCAGGAGCAGTTCTTCTTCACTTTCCACTATTTTGTGTCCATTGCTACCTCATTGGGTACTGTGAAATAGTCACACACGCATCCACCAATGGCATCCAAGACATTAGCATCTAACACTGTCACTTCTGTACAACACTGCATATGTACCATTGCACATTGAGCCTCCAAGTGTTCTGTCATTGGAAAGCACGTCCAGTGGAAAGTTGAGTAAAAGAATGCAAGATTTGTGCATCAACATTCATCCACATGAGCACCCAGAACCACAAAGTGGACGTATGAAAACTGTTTCTGTAGTATGTTTACAGCTCTGTCATAAGTGCCTGTGCGCACGGTATCTGCCAGTGAGCGTCCATTAGGTTCTGAAAAAGGTTACTGTTTTTTTCTCCCATCCACTACCTTCAAGTGGCACTTCAATTGTATATGCTTGCAACATTTCCATTTACCCGTATCACCCATTGAAATATCGAAATAGGAACTCTTTTCTTATGACAAAACTATGATTTTGTTTCCCCACTAACGCATCTCATACATAAATTGTAAAAATATGCCACCAAAATCAGTAGTGAATGTATGTTACCAACCTAAAGCAACGTCCGAAAGGCTCACTTTCTCCACAGTTGTGGATCGCTGTAGGCTACACTATTGCAACAGCCTCATTCTAAATCTGACTGCTTGTACTCTCTGCCCTCTGCAACTCACCCAGATGAAGTCTGCGCGCCTTGTGCTTGGCCTCAAGCCCAGGGATCGTATCTCTCCGGAACTGAAATGTCTGCATTGTCTCCCAGTAGCAGCGAAGCATAAGGTCAAAATCGTCTGCATTATGCATAAGGCCTTCTGGGCCCTCAATACCTGCAACTGTCACTTCCTACATTTCTCTGTGCTCGACCGCTTCCCTCATTCCCTCCAACTCCCTCAGGGTCACTCGCTTCAGCAAGCGATCAGTTTGTGGTAGATCTCTTTCTTCGACTGGGGCTCCCTCTGCAACAGCCTCCCTGCGTCCCTGAAACGTGAGGAGAAGCAGCGCCGGTTTCCAGAAGCACCTCAAAACCTTTGTCTTTGCCTCTGCTTTTCCTACTCCTATACCCGGCTGACTTTGTGGCTGAAACTGCACTGGTTACCTGGCCACCCTCTGATCTCGGGCCCAGGCAACCTCCCTCCACCAGTTGCACCCATGCACTGGCTTTCTGGCAAACCCAGCACTTGGGGACTGTTTTCTGTATCCCTAACAGTACCACCACCACCTGATGCCTGCACGTATCCTTGCACTTGCAACCATCGGGCCGTATTTATACTTATTGTCATTGTTTCTTCTTCCCATGTACTACAGTTTCTCCTCCCCCCCCCATGCACTTCAGCGATCTGAGTGACACCTGGTGTAGTAGGTTCATTGTGTCCGTCTCCCCTCTGTTCCCCCGCCCTTGCCTCGCTGCACCTTCAAAAACTTGTGTTTATGCGCAGTACAAATCGCACGTCATACAATATCACATCGTATGATATTTTACAGAGATTGCTTGCATAACAGGATGCCTGCCGCTTACCGTGTATAGGTTAAGAAAAAATATTCCACAGCACCGCAATTACTGTGAACGTATGACAACTTATTGCAGAAAATAAACGCAAAGTGTATCTTAGCAACTGCAAACAAGTACATACTGTGCAAGCATACAAACAGGATGCCTGCCCCTTAGCTCCACCACAGTCTTCTGCATTTCTCTGTACAGAGACCTTCTGCCACAGTTTTTCCATACACACCACAACCAGAAACCTGATCGAGTAATCACTTTGCCTCCACAGTCCCATTTCCATGGCTACCATCCTGAAAAGGGCGGATGTGGTACATTTAATCCTGAAACTACCGCTGATTCCACAGAGTTATCATGCTAGCAAGCGGGGGGGGGGGGAGGTGTGGAGGGAAGAAGTGTGAAAAAGGTTAGAGGATTGGGTCTTTATTATTCCCTTGGAAAATATATTTTTCTTTTTTTACACATGCTTACAAAAGAACTTTTTTGTTTTTGCTCTTTATTTGACTTTCTCTTTTGGTTGTCTCCTTACAATGTTACAGGATTGTCTTCAACGCTTTTTGCACAGTGTATAACAAAACATCATTGCCAATGTTGGTAAAAAAAATGCCATTTGCATTGAACCTGTGCACATTTCGCTCATTAATGATGTCATAGTCAGAGAACATCCCAGCTGTGGACATAAATTGACACATGCTTCTGTTAATGAAACACCTTCTGACCTTCCGACCTCTGGCTGGGGACAAATTGCTCCGGCATGGTCCCATGCTCCTCTTGGTGGTATGCTTGAGAAAACCTCCTTGGCAGTGGGAAAAATCCACATCACTTCTTCCATCATCTTCTTTAGGCAATGGAGCAAACGTCCCCACGACATGTACCCCAAATGTACAGCTCCATAATGCAGTACAACAACATCAACAATACAGAGAAAGGCCACCCATCTGCAAAGGTCAACCATACCGCCAAAACTGCCCTCGTAGACAGTGCCCCAGAAAGCCTCCACTCCTTCCAAAGCAAAATTAGCAGCCATGCCTCTTTGTGCACCATACATGTACAGATCTTGCACAAAAGGTATCACCCACTATAAGGACACTGCTCCTCTCCATTGCTGCCTGCTACCCTCACTGCACAGACTGATGGGGAAAAATAGTACCGGCCCTTCCTGTGAGCCACACCCTCGACATCTGATTGGCTAATTCCCACAGTTCCACTTCCGTGCCCACCATGCTTAAAAAGGCCGGATGTGGCACGTGCGCTCTCTAAGCTACAGTGAGGGCCACGCCCTAGCAAAGCAGGGACAGTTCTTTCCTTTCCACTCCAGCCATGTATCCAAGGCGCAAGGCCCTCACCACAGACAACACACCATAGTACACCTTATGTTTAAATGCTCATGTCATGTGCAAATCACTCCCCATCTGCAATTGAGCCTGCCAACTTTCACCCTAGCCACATGTTTGCATGCATGGCTGCATAACGTTGCGTCGGGTGTGCTTAACGGTATGTAGGTGCCTGTGTGGACATATTTTACATGTGTGTTGCTGAGCACTTCCTTTCATGCCACAATATCTTACAGCACTTCCGAAAGCAGAGTTTGTATAAGGGCACAAAAACAGCACATAGAAATGGACACATGTGGCTCCCTATTGTGCAACTGGTGCTATGATGTACACCATATGCTAATGTGCGCAGAGCAGCTCACTTCTGCTGTTCTACTAAGTCTACAATGTCCTCCACAACCATTGTGCAAAAGTCACCAACTTTCAAATACATGCATCGTTACAACTGCATGCCTGCATTGTGCTGTGGTGGCTGTGCTGAAGGGCTAGGCTCTTGGGTGCATGGCCTACGTCCTATGGTCTTTGGCCATGCACCCAACAGTCTAAGCCTTGGCCACACCCACCACAACATAACAGAGCCATGCAGGCGAACATGTAGCCAGCTTCCAGAATTCACAAAGGCAACATAGGCACTGGCACTTCTACCCAACCACCGCCCCATAATGCAGCGATGCATGCCAACATGTTCCAGTTACCATAATCCACAAACATACCACATTGGTTGGCACCCCTACCCACTTCCACTCACAAAGCATTCTATTACTGTCAACCAAACAACAACTTCTTGCCAACATTGGTCCTGCTCCCAACACTTTAGTAAGTGCATAGAACCAATACTGCATAGTACACAACAACACTTACTAATCTGCAGAATGCAGACTACCGAAGCACATATAAGTACCACTTCAACCATACCCTCTTCGATATGGACACTAATCCAACACTGCAACCTGTGCACACTGTACACCACTGCGCACTGCTCCATCGTCACCCATGCTGCCACAACTGTAACAAGTAACTGCATACAAGCAATAGTGCAGAGTGCAGTACAACACTTACTAATGTCCTCAATGCAAACTACCCAAGCACATATTGCATCCACTTCAACCATACACTCTTCCATATGAACAGTATTCCAACACTGCACCCACTAGACACGCTGCAGCACTGTCCACTGCAGCATCTGCAGCCATGCACCGACAACTGTAAGATGTTCTAACAATCACCACACCCATGGAACCAACATTTTATGCAATGTAGCCAAACCACACACACAAATCAACAATGCCAAACCTACTTGCAACCAGTCGACATACTTGTCGGTGCAAAGGCTCCAGCCCGGCATGCAACGCAACATTTCAAAGGTCTTATAAAGTGCAAACCCTGACAAACACAAATGGTCAGTTGTACTTTGCTAATGTGCCACACATGAATGACCTACACCATAGGCTAATGTACGCATAGCAGCTCCCTTCTGCTGTTCTAGCAAGTGTACAATGTCCTCCTCAACCATTGTGTAAAGCTTCCCACCTTCGAAGAAATGCAGAGTTAGAACTGCATTGCTGCATTATGTTGTGGTGGGTTTGGTGAAGACCTAGGCCTAGACTGTTGGGTGCATGGCCTATGGCCTTCCGCCATGCACCCAAAAGTCAAGGCCTTGGCCACACCCACCACAACATAATACAGCCATGCAAGTGACCATGTAGCCATGTGCTAGAACTCACAAAGGCAACACATCTGCAGCCATGTACTGACAATTAAGATGTTCCAACAATCACCACACCAATGGAACCAACATTGTATGCAATGTAGGCAAACCAAACGCACACAAAGCAACAATGCTAAACCTACTTGCAACCAATCGACATACTTGTCGGTGCAAGGGCTCCAGCCGTGCATGCAACGCAACATTTGAAGGGTCTTATAAAGTGCAAACCGAGGCAAACGCAAATGGTCACTTGTGACTCCCCAATGTGCAACACATGCAATGACCTACACCAATGTATGCATAGCAACTCCCTTCTAGCAAGTGTACAATATCCTCCACAACCATTGTGTAAAGGTCCCCACCTTCGAAGACATGCAGAGTTAGAACTGCATTGCTGCATTATGTTGTGCTGGGTGTGGTGAAGACCTAGGTCTAGACTGTTGGGTGCATGGCCTATGGCCATACACCCAAAAGCCTAGGCCGTGGCCACACTCACCACAACATAACAGAACCATGCAGATGGCCATGTAGCCATGTGCTAGAATTCACAAAGGCAACATGGGGACTAGCACTTCTACTGCAGTGCCGTACCATAAAGCAGGGATGCACGCACACATGTTACACTTACCATAATGCAGAAACATACCACAGTGTTTGGAACTGCAACCCACTTCATGCACAAAGCAGTGTATTAATGCCAACCAAACAACAAAATCTTCACACCATTTGTTCTGCTCCCAACACTGTACTACGTGCATAGAAGCAATACTGCGTAGTGCACTACAACACTTAGTAATCTGCACAATGCAGATTACCCAAGCACATATAAGAACCAGTTTAACCGTACCTTCTTCTATATGGACAGTATTCCAACCCTGCACCCAGTGGACACACTGCAGGACTCCTCACTGCAGCATCTACACCCATACACTGACAGCTGTAGGACGTTCTAACAATCGCCACACCTGTGCAAATAATGCGTGCAATGCAGCCAAACCACACACACAAACCAACAATGCCCCACCTACTTGCAACCAGTGGACATACCTTTCCAATCACTGGGCATATTTTTCTGTGCAAGGGCTCCAGCCATGCATCGAAGGGGCTACGGACTTACCACACACAACACATCATAGTGCACGCTACGTTTTAATGTTCTTTTCATGTGCAATGCACTCCCCTTCTGCAATTCAGCCTGCCACCACTCACCACAAAAAGAGATTGCTGCTGGAGCTGTCATGCCATAACGAAGGCTGCCTGCAATCACCACAAAAGGCTGTTGCCTGGTGAGGTAACCGCAAATTGGCGTAGTATGCACGGATACCGGTGGCACACCACCGTCTTCTTCTACTGAGATATCAGATGAAGCATGTCTCACTCCCTCACCCTTTCCATCCCTTCTTCCCACCACCAGATGCCGTAAAGTATGTTTTCCAAGCACTTTCGCCACCGCATTGTCCTCGGACACAACATGCCGGCGGTATGGCAAACATATGACTAACATCACGTCACCGCACACTGGAGTGCAATCAAATTTTTGACCGCGCAGCGACCACGGAAATGGGACGCCAGAGCGGAGCCAGATATGACTAGCTTTGGTGGGCACACTGGTACATAGAAGAGCCCCAGCCATGCACACAATGCCATAAGGGCTTGGCACACACACCACAACACTCCTCCGATACACCATGGTGGCGTTTCCCAAAAAACATTGACGCACAGCACGCTTCCCCCTCCAGCCAACCAACGGCCGCGTCCAAAGTTCGCTGACAGCACGGCGTACTGCAAGCCAATGAGACTTCTGTCCACGGAGCGAACAGGGAAATGGCTCCCCGGAACAGAGCCAGAGATGTACATTTCAGTTTGTTGCAACAAAAGTAGTGGTCGGATTTCCACCAAAAGCACGCTTTCTGCCCCAAGCCCCCGCTCCTGCCGCAAATTTGGTGCAAATCCGTCCAGCCATTCGGCCTGTAGCCTTGCGCAAAGTTTTCGCCCATTCAGTCTATGGGGGGGGGGAAAAATGTTGCCCCCTCTATAACTCCTCCCTGCGCCCCCTGCACCAAACATGCCGAAAAAATTCAGAGCGTGCCATATACTTCTTTTGCAAAGTTTGGTGAGGATTCCGCCAGGGGGAGCGAAGGTATAAGCCGCCGAAAAATTGGTCTTCCTATGAGTTTAGCAACTTAACCATAACCATAACTATACGCCTGCTACCGCGGGACGTGTGATATTTTTATATAATATACATTACTCACCATAATTGTATTTCTGATGCTTGTATCTGCTTAGATTCATGTGCTATGCATAGGCCGACATCTAGTGGTAGCCGTATTTTTTTTTTTCAAAACTCGAAAAGCGTCGTTGACAGGGCATGCCAGTAATACTATCTCCTGCACTCATGGTCCTTCGCGCGTCGAGGTCCCTCAGATTGCTTTGTTTCTGACATGAGGTGTAGCGGCAGTACAGATGTAATAAAGCAGATAAGAGGTGGCGTGGCTTGGAGCCGAAGCGCGAGGCATGGCTTCTCACTAGCTCCCGACTCAGACCTGACGACGAAGGAATCAATGCAGCAGAAAGCACTTGGTTTTGCCTGAAATCATTTATCAGGCTGGGAGAAAGTGCTGTGCCCAGTGGACCGGAGCGGATAAGCCCACACACTAGAACCCGGAGTAATCAACCTCGGCAGCAAGTTGCGGCACAGCACGACATAATTGCAAGATGGCGGCCAGGGCTTGCATAAGGAGAGCCCCAGACGACTCAGACCACAGGGGGGCATTAGAAGTACCTGGCAGTACTCCACAGCGGGCATGGGCTGTGTCCCCTCCCCAGGATAGGCCTCACACATGCCACGGTAGCCCCCCTCTCCGTGAGAGAGGAGGAGACGCCACTTCAGGAGCCGATGCAGTGGCCATTTCCCATGCGGGTTTTGTAATGCTTGTAAATCCACCACGGCCTGCTCCACTGTTACCATCAATGAGAGAGTATGGTCTCTCAAGCAACACACCATGTGCAATTCTACGAACGTGATCTATGTCATTATCTGTCCATGCAAAAAATCCTATATAGGAAAAACAGCTCGATCCATTAAAACGAGAATCTCGGAACACCAATCGAGAATTCGTACTAATACCAGCAATGCTCCTTTAGTGTCTCATTTTTTGGAATCAGGTCACAACCGTGACGATTTCATATGGTGGGCGCTGGAACGTGTTACAGGGACGGATCGATTCAACACGGCAGCCTGACTTTCCCAACGGGAACAGTGGTGGATGTACCAAACGGATAGCCTCCATAATGGCTTGAACCACCAAGAAGAATGGCTCCACTGTATTACTTGAAGATCACTTAAACGCTTTTTGTACACTGCCAAGGCTGGCCAAATGTCTGTTTCAAGGTGAGTGGCGTACAAGGTAATTAGTGCTATGATGCTGCACTATGTGATGTACAGCGATCCCTTGGTTTAGTTTAGTTTAATTTATTCATTTGTATTGCGCACCAGACCCGAGGGTATGAGGGCGCAGGAGCAACAAGGTTATTCACAGCTTGGTTACAGGTTACTATGCATTACAGTATTACAATATGACAATGGAGGCAAAAGTTTACAATAAGGCAAATAGTTTACAAATTTACGAATAAGCATAATTTACATGGTGTACAGCAGTGTGGTGGGCTGGTAGTATGGGTCTATGTTATTTCGCTGAATGATTTTACATCGTGGGACTTTTCATCGCCACAAACTCCTTTTTTTTAATTTAAGGGGGGACTTCGCCCCCCCAAACCTCCCCTTACTTAAATAATCATACCCCAAACCGCACCAAACACCCCCCCCCCCATAAAAAACATTTTTTAAAAAAAGTTTTTGCCGATGAAAGGGTTGGCGATGAAAAGTCCCACGTTGTAAAATCATTCAACGAAATGCGTGTATACCGGTAGTATTAGTGGTCCTTGTTCTTTATTCACTGGATATAGTTGCGTCTAAAGTGTGTATAAGTTTGGGGTGTCCTAAGGGTGGGTGGTAGGGCGTTCCAGTGTTGGGCTGCTTTCACCTGGAAGCTGTTGCCCCCCCATTTTGGTGCGTTTGAACCTGGGAACTCTGAGCAGGTTTGCATTGGAGGTTCTGGTAGGTCTGTTGGGGGTGTATTTGCTTATTATATCGATTAGGTAGCGTGGGGCAGCGTTGTTGAGGCATTTGTGTGTTAGTGAGGCTACTTTGAGCAGGATTTTGTCTGTGGTGTTGAGCCAGTTATGGGTTCTCCTAATGTTAGAGATGTGTTCTCTCCTGGGGATGCTGAGCGCTGCTCTGAGAGCGTTGTTTTGTAGCGTCTGTATTTTGTTAGTGACCTGCTTGCTAGCTACTACGTAAAGGGCATTACAGTAGTCCAGTTTTGATAATACCAGGGCTCTGGCTAGCGTAATGCAGCTCTGGGTGGATAAGAAGGGTTTGGCTGCTCTTATAAGCTTACATGTGTAGGCCGTGGAGGATGCCATAGCGCTAACCTGTTTATGGAAGGAAAGGGAGGAGTTGATGTATATTCTTAAGGTTTTCACTTCTTTGGCTACCTTGATCGGGTTCCCTTCTATAATGAAGTTGGTGTAGTTGTGGTCCACTTTGGTTAGGTTTGAAGTGGAACCAAGGATGAGTTCAGTCTCGTCATCATTCAGGCATAGACTGTGCGAAGCCATCCATGTCTAGATGATGAGGTACACCTTGTTCACCAAGGCCAAATCATGGTTGTAATCTCCCGTCAACGCGCTGAGGATCTGTGCATCATAGGTGATACCCAGGCCGTCTAGATCATCAAACAAGGGCTTTGTGAACACGTTTTACAGTGTAGGGGAGATGCAAGAGCCCTGTGGGACTCCACATGTGATGGGGATGGGGTCAGCGGCAGCAGAGATGGAGAAGACACGCATGGATCTGTTGCTGAGGAATGACTCAATCCAGCCGATGGCTTCTTGGGAAAAGTGGGAAGCTGAATCCAAGTGATTACATAAGATTTTGTGATCAACTAGATCGAATGCCGCGGAGAGGTCCAGGAGAAGTAATAGGGCAGTTTTCCCATTGTCTCTAGGGGTGTCAATTTGAGCCTTCAGATCAATGAGGGCCGTTTCTGTCCCGTGTTGGGGTCTGAAGCCTGATTGTCGAATACCTAGGAGGTGGTTTATTTCAAGGTATTTTGGGATTTGTTGGTATGCTGTCTTGTCTAGTATCTTGAGCAGGAATCAGACGGTGGTAATGGGTCTGTAGTTAGTGGGAATGGAGGGGTCAAGAGAGGGCTTTTTGAGGAGGGGGAGGACCCAGGACTCTTTAAGGTTGCTCGGGGACTGTACCTGAAGAGAAGGAGGCATTAATGAGTCTGGTGATGAATGGCGAGAGGTCTCTTGCTGCATCTTTAATAATTTGTGGGGGACAAAGATCGCCCTGACAGTTAGATGGTTTAAGGCTGAGAATGATTTTTTCCACTTCGAGAGTGGAGACTCTGGAGAAGCTGAAGTGAGTGGGGTTGGGTGGGGGGAGTAGGGGTGAGGAGCGCAAGGCGGTATTATTGGGGTTAGTTGGTTTAGCTATGGATTCTTTTTTATTTTTAATTTTAGTTTGTAGGCCTGTAACTTTATTGATTAGGGCATTTTGGACACTAATGCACCATTGTTTATCCTTCACACAGGTGTCTGGAGTTAGCATCGGTGTTTCCAATTCTTTAATGAACGTAAACAACTCTTTGGAGTTGGATTGTGCAATTCTCAAGGTTGTAGGTAGGTAATTTTTCCATGTGATATTTTTCTTACTTCTCGTGGGGATGGCTGAGGCTAGCACATTATTGGTGATGGGGCTCGAAGCTTTGAGGGAAAAGGAGAGGAGGTGGTGGTCAGACCAAGATTGGGGGGAGTTATTAGTGATGGATGCCGCGCAGTTATATTCAGCTACCCAGTCAAGATACTTTTTGTGTGAAGCCTAGTTCAAACAGCGTTATTGAAGAGGGTGGCCTGGTGATCTTTGGGGTCTTTGTAGCCTATGTTGAAGTCCCCTAGGAGGAGGCACTGGGAGGAGTTTTTTTAAGTTGTTGGTGAGGATGGTGCTGAGGTCTTCCTCCAAGGATCATAAGGGTCCAGCTGGTCTGTAGAGTAGGTGCATGGATATCGTTTGGGAATTAGCAGTGGGCAATTTAGCTGTGAGTGATTCACATGATGGGAGGTGGGTAGCAGATTCGAGTCTAATATTAAGGTGAGTTTTGGCAATTACTGACAGGCCTCCGCCTCTAGATTCTGTTCTATCCGCTCGGATGATGGAGTAGTCGTTGGGGATAGCTAGCGAGAGGGCTGGGCCGGCGGCTGCATGGAGCCAGGACTCGGTTATGGCTAAAAAAATCTAAGTCTTCAGCTATAATGAGGTCAGCTATGTCTGTAGCATGGGCAATTATACATTGTGCGTTAATGAGGGCACCTTTCATAGATGGGGCGGTAGTCTTGGTGGGGGTGGGGGTGGTCGCTATGTTGTGCGCTTTGTCTTTGGTCGTAATATTAGGTGGGCTGGGTTTGAGTCTTTTCAACGTAAGGTTGGCGCATGTGCTAATGGTAGTGGAGCGGTTGGTTAGTTTGGATTGGATAGAGTCCCTGGCTCGGGGCTCGTATAGTTTAGGTATTCTGGACCTAGTCTGGTGTTTCTTTCAGAGAGGCATGGAGGGGAGAATTGGGGTAGCATGGCTGTGGCGTGTGGCTCTATAGGGAGGGGTGAAGTGGTGCCTAAGGCCGCCGAGCAGAGGGTGGAGCTAGGCGAGCATGAGGAATTGATAATGTGGAGAATAGTTCTCAGCAGTATTGAATAGATAGCTGGGAGGACCATTTTGTTGGCAGTGGGTGGGCGGCTAGATTTGAATATCATGAAATAGTGCAAAATGCAATGTGCAGGCAGATAACAACTGAGGCAGCCTACCTAGATTCGAAAATCATATTATAAGGCAAAATGCAATGTGCAGGCAGATAATAACAACTGAGGCAGCCTACCTAGATTCGAAAATCATAATATAAGGTAAAATGCAATGTGCAGGCAGATACCAACTGAGGTAGCCTACCTAGATTCGAAAATCATAATATAAGGCAAAATGCAATGTGCAGGCAGATAATAACTGAGGCAGCCTACCTAGATTTGATAATCATAATATAAGGCAAAATGCAATGTGCAGGCTGAGATTGCAGTAGCGTAGAAGCTAGGAGCAGCAGCTATATGTGTGCAAGGTAGTGCTAAGCAGGTAGCAACAGGTGGGTAATACCTAAGGCTCGTAATTAGCGTCGATGAGCAGTGCTGTTGGTAGCAGGCAGGCAGGTTAGATGTTAGGTTTAGCAAACAGATCAGGGTGCAAGAGCGCAACAATATGTGGCATTCAATGGCAATAGTGGCAGATGCTAGAAGTTGCAGCATTCAAAGGCATTCAAATAATCATATACCGGTACAATCAGGTGCATCGAGCAGCATTGAGTCACATTGAGGGCATATAAGGAACAAGTTACTTACCTGTAACTGTTGTTCTCCAGCATGGGTCTGGCATGGATTCACATGCTCATGAATATTCCCCGTCGTCAGGCTGGGAATCCTCGGTAAAGAAAAAACCAGTATCAGTTTCGTTTCTGATCTGTCTTTCGTAGTAATAACCAATCACTGGTCTCTGCGTCATACTGACCACAGCCAATGACTGCCCTCTACCTAAGCACCGCCTCTGGCAGCCATCTTCAGATTTGGAAGCACGTGAAGTGGCAGTATGACCAAGTGAAGAGCCGCAGAGGGGTAGGCGGGAGGGTTCGCATGTGAATCCATGCCAGACCCATGCTGGAGAACAACAGTTACAGGTAAGTAACTTGTTCCTTCTCCAGCATGGGGTCTGGCATGGATTCACATGCTCATGAATAAAGAATACATAGCAGTACACACATGCACAACCACGGGAGGTGGCAAAGGCTCAACATTAAGCATCACATCAACTCAACATTAAGCATCTTACCTCCTCACCAGGCTCACCTCAGGCGAACAGGTTGCGCAGCCCTGCTTGGCCGACCCTGGACTCCTCCCTGGAATCCCGGTCGACGCAGTAGAATTTCGTGAAGGTGTGCGTCGACCTCCACGTAGCAGCCCTGCATATGTCCAGCAGGGGCACACCAGATAGGAACGCCGTGGTAGCTGCGATCGCTCTGGTGGAATGGGCTCTCGGACGGCCAGGCAGCGGTCGGTTTGCCAACCGGTGACAGCACATGATACAGCCGGAGAGCCATCTGGAGATGGAAGCCTTCGAGAGAGCCTTCCCCTGATTGACAGGTCCAAAGTTCACAAAGAGTTGTGACGTCTTCCGAAAACCCTTCGTGCGGTCCACGTAGAACTTCAGCGCTCTAGCTACATCCAGCGAGTGCAAAGTCCTCTCAGCCGGCGACGAAGGCGACGGGAAGAACACAGGTAACACCAAGGGTTCGTTGAGATGGAAGTCCGACGGTACCTTGGGCATGAAGGAAGGGTGCGTCCTGAGCACTACCCTCGTGTCGTGGAAAGTCAAGTACGGGGCCTTGCAGGAAAGGGCCTGGATCTCTCCCACTCGTCGTGCGGAGGTGATGGCCACAAGAAAAGCTGTTTTCCACGATAGAAACTTCAACGGGGCCGAGTGCAGAGGCTCGAACGGAGGTCCCATGAGCTTGGTCAGCACCACGTTGAGCTCCCACGCCGGGGCCGGAGCCTTCACCGGCGGGAACGATCTGAACAGTCCCTTCATGAACTCTTTCACCAGACGACTGGGGAGCCGTAATCCGTAGAGGGTTAATCTTCTGTGCGTGGCACCAGACAGAGAACCTCTTCCATTTGTGTCCGTAGCATTTAAGAGTCGAGGACGCCCTGGCCTTTGCAAGAACCTCTCTGCAATCGGCCGGTATGTCGTATCCTCCAAACTCTAGCGCTGCAGGAGCCAGGCCTGCAAGTTCAGCGACTTCGGGTCGTGGTGGAGGATGGCGCCTCCTTCCCTGGAGAGTAGATCCGCGTCCGCCGGCAGCTTGATCGGCGGGGACGCTGACAAGTCCAGAAGGTCCGGGAACCATATCTGCCTCGGCCACGCAGGTTGCGACGAGGATCATCCTGCACCGTGACCTCTTGAGTTGGTTGACGAGCCGGATTAGCAGAGGCAAGGGAGGGAACGCGTAGAGGAACAGGCCCTCCCAGGGGAACGAGAAAGCATCGCCCATGCTCCTCGTCTGGGGAAACCTGCTGGCGAACCTCCGGCACTTGGTGTTCGTCGCCGTCGCGAACAGGTCGATCTGGGGTGTGCCCCACCGTCGGAAGAGGCGATCCACCAGGTCCTGCCGTAGTTCCCACTCGTGGCACGAGCGCAGCTCCCTGCTGAGTGAGTCGGCGATGGTGTTTTTTATCCCTGCCAGATGAAACGGCACCAGAAGAATCCCTTGGGCGACGGCCCAATGCCACAGGTCCTGCGCCTCCTTGGACAGCGCTGGGGACCTGGTTCCGCCCTGTTTCCTGATGTAAAACATGGTGGTGGTGTTGTCGGTGAAGATCCTCACCACCTTGCCCTTGAGGGACGGAAGGAAGGACCTGAGGGCCCAAAACACTGCACGGAGCTCCAGGACGTTGATATGCAGGGACTTCTCCGTCGGGAGCCAGAGTCCCCTTGCGTGCAGATTTTCGGTGTGCGCTCCCCACCCTTCCAGGGAGGCATCCGTGGTCACAGTCTCCTGGTGGGCTGGGGTCTGGAAGTCCATGCCCGCCGTCAGATGCGCGCGGGTGCCCCACCACCGTATCGCTCGTCGGAAACTCTCGTCGAGCTTGATCCTTTCCTCGAAGCTGCCCGTCGTCTGGATCCAGCGCGCATCCAGGAATTCTTGCAACGGGCGCATCCGGAGCCTGCACATGGGAATGAGGTAGATGCAGGAAGACATCATCCCGAGGAGGGACTTGATGGACCTCACTTTGGCCGCGTCGGCCACCAACATCCGTTGCACCTTGCCCAAGATGGTCCTGGTCCTCTCCTCCAACGGGGAGGCCAGAAGGGACACTGTGTCGAGCCTCGCTCCCAGAAACAGTGCGACTTGCGCGGGCACCAGGTGGGATTTGGCGTAGTTCACGGAGAATCCCAGGTCCGTGAGGAGTTGGACGGCCCTTGCCGTGTGGACCACGGCGAGCTCCCTTGTCTTGGCGCGGATGAGCCAGTCGTCCAGGTAGGGGTAGACGTGAATCCCCTCGCGGCGCAGCTGCGCCGCCACCGGTGCGAGGCACTTGGTGAATACCCTGGGTGCCGACCGTAGTCCGAAGGGAAGGGCTTTGAACTGGTAATGACGCCCTTGGACCACGAATCTGAGGAATTTTCGGTGCCCCTTTAGGATGGGAATGTGGAAGTAGGCATCCTCCAAATCCAACGACGATAGGAAGTCTCCTTCCTCCAGCTGACCCAGGACGTGCTGGAGGGTGACCATCCAGAACTTCTGCGCCTTGATGAACTTGTTCAGACGTCGCAGGTCTAGGATGGGGCGCCATCCTCCCGTCTTCTTCTTCACGAGGAAGTATCGCGAGTAGACTCCGGAGCCCCGAAGCCTCTTTGGGACGAGTTCGATGGCGCCCTTTCTGAGCATCGCCTTTACCTCCAGGAGAAGTTGAGGGACGTGAAGTTCTTTCCTGGCCACGGGGGGGACGCGCGGGCACCTTCTTTGAAACTCGAGCGCGTGGCCCCGGGCCAGGGCGTCCAGCACCCAACGGTCGGTGGAGATGGACTCCCACACGCTGACGAAGCCCGCCAGCCGGCCTCCCACCGGGGTGCTTCGGTGGGGGCCCGACCCCACGGCCGGTTCAATCCTGCTTGGACGCGGCCTTGCCGCCTTGACCTCCTTGGCGACGACGGCGGGGTCCGCTAGACTTGCCTCGTCCTCTGTAGGCCTCTTGCGACGACGAGCGGGCCGCTTGACGGTAGGAAGCGAAACCGCCGCCGGAACCTTTGGAGGCGCCCTTGCCTCCGCCGCTCCGAAAGGGCGTTCGTCGTTGCTGCAGGACTCCAAGGGCCCGGGCCGTCTCAGTATCCGCCTTGATGGCCTGAAGGGAATCGTCCACAGTCTTCCCAAACAGGTTGTTCCCGTCGAAGGGCATGTCCAGGACTCTGGTCTGGACGTCCTGCCGAAAGTCCGTAGCTTTGAGCCATCCACGACGTCGAAGGCAAACGCCGTTGCCCAGCTGGCGGAACCCAGTGTCGGCGATGTCCGTCGCCACGGTGATGGCGTGGTCCGACGCCACCTCACCTTCCTGCAGGATCTCAAGGGCCTCCGCCCTCTTGTCGTCCGGCAGAAAATCCAGCAGGGGAGCTATCTTGTACCAGAGCTCCCTGTCGTAGCGGGCCACGATAGCCAAGGCGTTGGCCGCTTTAATCGTCGTCGCTGCCGACGAGATGACTCTACGTCCCATAGCATCCAATTTCTTTCCCTCGCCGTCCGGCGGGGAAGTCGATGTGGAGGCCGCACCCCCCCCCGCTTTCTTCCTGGCTGCCGCGGAGACGACGGAGTCCGGGGTAGGCTGCGCCCGGAGGCATAGGGGGGCCGTGTCCGGGACCCGGTACTTTTTCTCGTACCGGTCTCTTCTAGCTGGCGTCGTGGAAGGGTTCTTGAGGAGGGAAAGGCCCTCATCCCAAATGTCGTCCAACAGAGGCACTGCGAGGACCGTCTTCCTCTTGGCCTCGCGCCGCTGATAAAGGAAGCCTTCCTTTTTCTTCTCCTCAGGGCAGAGTTGGAAAAGCTCGGAAGCCCTGGAGATCATGGAGTGGAAAGATCCGATCTCGTCGGGCGGAGAAGCCCTGGTGGGAGGCGACGACGGAAAATCCTCGTCGTATGCCTCGTCGTCCGTACCCGTCGCTGCCGTGTCAGGCCCCGTATCATCCCCTCGGGTGGACGGGGAGGAGGGCTGGACGGGGCGCGACGGTTGAAAAGGAGGTGGTGGATGGATCCTTCTTTTCTTGGTAGGGGGAACACCAGAAGGTCCCGGTTCTGGATCCCCCGACGGGAGAGGTTCCTCCGTCGGTAACAGTAGCCTCGTCCTTATCTCGGAGCATAAGGACTGTATGGCTAACAAAATGGCCGCCGAGTTGTCTTGCGGCGCTGGCAGAGGGGAATCCGACGGGCGAGCAGGGGCCCCGTCGGTATCCTCGACGATGTCGTCGTCGTCACCTGCGTCGGGGTCCATTCCGACGGGCTGGCCTTCTTCCACGCCTAGGCCGTGGCTTAAGACCTCGATCAGCTCCTCTTCTGAGGTTGAGGCCGAATCTACGACGACGCCATGCCCCCCCTTCTTCTTCCCCACGGAGGGTTTCACGGGGGTCCTATCGATGGGCACAAATGAAGACTCCCTCCGAGGAGGCAGGGAGATTCTGGGCCCTGAGGTCGCCACCACTGGTGCAGCCACCACAGGCTGAGCCAGGGCCGCCGCGACCGTTTCGATAGAGGGCTTGGTCGGATGGATCAAGGCCTTCACCACCTTAGGTGCGCTCACTGCCTTATCCTTGAGGGAGGGGGCACTGCCACGCTCCTCCTCTGCCTTAGAGCTCGACCGGGGCCTCTCCAGGAGCTTCGCCGGGTGCTCGGCCTTCCTCTTACCCGACCCAGAGCGTTGGCTCGTGGTTGATGGTGCCGGGGAGGGTGCGCCCTGCCTGGCGCCCGTAGAGCCCGACCGTTCGGCGCTCCCGGTGCCAGCGGACTCGCGGTGCTTGGCCTTATGTTGGGCCCCCGTCGTCGGGGCGCCCTCAAAGGTCTTAGAAGACCGCTCGGATTTCTTCTTCTTCTCGCCAGACGGGCTCTTACCCTCCAGCCAGTTGGCGAGACGTTGATGGCGGTCCTTCATGGTCCGTTCCGACATGTTGCCGCAAAACGCACAGTCCTTCTCCACGTGCGTCTTGTCCTCATGAAGGCAGTAAAGGCAGAAAGAGTGTTCGTCCTCCTTGAAGACGTTCTGCAGCTGGCATCCAGGGCAGACCCTGAACAGCTTTCCGGGCGTCGAGCTTCCCTTCTCCTGGGCCATCTCCGAGACCGGGCCTGAGAAGCTTCTGGAGTCCTCCGAAGTGTAGCTCGACGAATCTTCACCCTTGAGGGGCACAGATGAATCCGACACGGGTCCCCGTTGATCGGATGTAGGATCGGTGGAGCTTGAGGCTCTTTTGACCGAAAGAATCGAAGTTTTTTGTGAAAAAGCGCGAAAAATAGCACTAACGCTCGAGAGCAATAGCACGAGGATCCCAACACATGAACGTGCGGTAAAAATCTGAAGATGGCTGCCAGAGGCGGTGCTTAGGTAGAGGGCAGTCATTGGCTGGGTTCAGTATGACGCAGAGACCAGTGATTGGTTATTACTACGAAAGACAGATCAGAAACGAAACTGATACTGGTTTTTTCTTTACCGAGGATTCCCAGCCTGACGACGGGGAATATTCATGAGCATGTGAATCCATGCCAGACCCCATGCTGGAGAAGAGAGGAGTGCAGCAGTGGGTAGCGAGCAGTAGACCGTGGCAAGTTCATAGTACAATTGTCACGTGAAGGTTAGGCAGCTACTGTGAGCTGAGTGGCCATGCCTTCGGAGGGTGATGCACGTGGATGGTAACAAGTTGTGGCAGTGGACAGGGCGCTTATGTATGCATGGGATGCACTGCTAATGCGCTCGTGGGCCAGAGGCAGTAGGTGTGTGTGGGGCGACAACCAGGTGGTAGGGTTTAGCGCATGGGAATGGATGTTGGGGTAGCCAGCGTAGTGATCGGGGGGTGCGGATAGTATGCTGGTGGATAGCTTACCTGTTGACCTCAGGAGCTGGATGGCAATGGTAAACGTTCCTGGGACAGCTCTTCCATGCTAGTGCTCGCCTGAGTGGGCCAGGGGGACTGGCAGATGGCAGATCCGGTAAGTAACAGGCAAGGAACAGGTAGCAGCCTTGCATTCGTGGGCCTTGAGGTGAATGGCCGGCTACGCCTGCCGGCGGCCAATCAGGGGGTATATGGCGCAGGCAGCCAATCGGGATAAGGTAATGCCTGAAGTGGGCCTCGTTAGGCTCTTGTGTCATTAAACAAAGAGCGGGCGGCCATCTTGGAGCGTGGTGGCCTCGTGTGTAGCTGGATGGAGAGGCTAGTAGTGTAGAAGTGAAATCTTCTACCTTTAGGCATGGCAGCCTAATTTCTCCTTCATGTAGCGGCGTTGCTTCTTTTATTGAAGCTTTGCTGCTCTTTGGCCGTGATTTCACTGGCGCGGGCGTTATGCATATAGCGATAGTGGAATTTCCGGCGCGGGTATTTCTCTTCAAATACACCTGGACGGGCATTTCTCTTCAATTTCTACCAATTGCATTGAATTCGGCACCCAATTTGGAATTATGCTGGCTTGCTGTTCCTTATACATCCTGTATCAGTAGTATCATATATATGATCTCCGGTGCGTGGTGCCATAGACACAGGTGATCCAATTTAGACATGGACTATCATATAACTACATTGAGGTGGATTGCATATTTCCACTACATTTGAATTGTGGTTCAAACACAGGGTTGGAGTTCACGTTTGCCCTCCCTTTGATGCTAGTTAAAACAGCATTATTTGGCGCGGCATCCACAAATTTATTGTACAAGCTCTTTTGTCTCTTTAAGAGCCGTTAGACGTACCCGAACACCACGTGACCATTCATTGGAGTCACGTGTGTTTTAGATTCGCTACTTGAAGAGATGGATGCGGAAGCTCATTAGTGTTCTGCTTTCATCGGAGTGAGGTGTGGTATGCGAGGACGGCCGACGGATGCCAGGATATCTACTCGTCGTCTGCCTTTGAATTTGGCAAAAATGGACGAATGATTGGACACTACGTGGCCATTAGTAGCACTTTCGTCGTGAGGCAGGTAAGACCGTGGCTGCCCTCGGAGTCTCCCTTTCACCCGCTTGGCCTTAAACAATTCCGTTTTTAACCGATTCCACTATAGTATGGAAAGATCGGGACACAGGACATTTCATGGGGACTTTAAAGCGTTGGGAGAGCATTATTTTCTGGTTCCTTACCATATAGCATTTTGCCCTTAAGGCAGGGCACTATCATGCTTGATGGACACCAGTTTTGTTAGGTGCCGGTGTCCAGCACATGGCTGGACAATGATTGGGTGTGTCACTCAGCCTAGTTTCTTCCTTTTAGCACCATTTCAACTGGGGTAACTGGCTTTTGAGCAGTTTTTCTCTCTGAATCATTGGTGTGTGCTCTTTAAGTATATGGATAGAAGGCTTGAGCCGGCATGCATAGTATTCTAGGACTCCTTGATGTAGATGTCTTTTTCTTCATTGCTTTGGATTGGTTGTGCTGCTGATTCTGACTTTTTGCTCTTTTTTCTTTTCTTTTCTTCCTCTTTTTTGTCTCTGCAGTGTCAGATACCCTGCAGATGGGACTCACATCGAGTTCCTTCACACATTAATTGTATTCGACCAGGACACCCCTACTTTGGAATAGAGAGGTTTTCTCCTCTTTTTCTCCCTCTCCTGTGGCTCCACCCAGAAGAGTGATCTTCTTCAATCTTGAAGGTGTGGATTTTTATTTATTTTTATGTTGAATGTTGGACTGCTAAAGTGATCTATTCTGCTGGTTTATGTATATGCCACGAGGGATTGCAGTGAGTAGCTTTATTTATTCAGGTTCTCCTCTCCTCGCTACCTGTCCTGTCGGATGCATTTAATTGAATATCCACGGTAGATGAATCGGGACGGAATATTTTTCAACGTCCTTATACTTATCAAGGTTTCCACATCATGACTCTGAATTGAGCTCTTTGTGTATGTGTCTTGGACTATTGTCAAGAATCACATTGTAATTACTTGTATGGAGTAACTGTGGGGTTGCTAGGCTAGGCTAAGGATTTTTAATTATGTGTTTTTAACTATATTACAAGTCTGTTCTTTTTTCTTTCTCCCTTTCTTTTGCTTTTTGATGTATTTTTAGTCGTGAATCAGATAAAGATGGAACGCAACAATTATCCATATGCACAGAGGATGAATCAGGGTATGGAAGGACACATGCAACAACATCAAGATGTCCCCGAATTGTCTGTTTAAATTGTTTGCGCTCCCAATAAACCATAACCATTTCTGTCCTGTCCTGAGGAAGACGACTGTCAAGCCCTCTCTCTCTTTTGTTAAAGAGACAGACGTCTTAGACAACTTTTGGAGGTCGTCGAAACTACCTACCCAGAGATATTAGTGCAGCACGAAAGATTGGTGGTAGCTGCACCTAGTACTGGTGGTTGACTGTTTAGGTCGGAATGGTGACAAGTGTTGTAATCTGATGGTTTCCACCATCTTTTGCACCTCAAGCTTGACAGATCTTTCTTAAAAGTAAATTTCATTGGGATAGGAGGTCTTCTACAGGATTTTACAGGGAGTTCGTGCTGCAGACATTTACCCCTGTTTTGTCCTCCCCCTCCCTACCTTTTCTATTTCTTTTCCTGCACATTTCTGGTTTGATTTTTGCTGTCATCATTTTCTTTGACGTTGGATTTCCTTCAGGTGTACTCTGTTCTAAATTTGCTTCAGCATTGTGCACTTTACATCCTGTATTGCAGGGTGTTTATCAGATAATTATGCACTTTACTTGTATGTATTTAATACTGATTGTGTGTTTTTATGCTGTTCTACCATGGATTCAGCTCTATGTATGATGTAAATTAATATGTGAATAATAAAGTTTAATTGATTTTATATTATCCTTGGCCTGGCCTATCCCCTCATTGGGCTCCTACACAGAGTAATTGATTTTGCTTGATTTTTCCAACGATTCATTACACGTGACCCCATTCTCACTTGTATTGCTTCCTCTGGTGCAAAACGCATGATCACTATGCCGCGTACAGAACGAAACAACCACATGAGGGAAAAAGACCTAAGATACATGTAAGCAGCCGCTGATCCTGAGGCAAAGCAGCCTATTGGAGGAAGTACCACCTATGCCCGCAGAGCCTCCTCAACTCCATTGCCAAGCAGGTTAAGGAAGAGCACCTACCATAAGCCAGATCTACCAGCACAACATATAAGGAGGCTGGGCCCGCCCCTGCACAACAATAAGGTAAATCTTCCCACCTCCACTGCCTCAGAGGGCCTGCCCACTCCCCACAATTACCATATAGGAGCAGGGCCACAGTGGGGACCACCGACTGAGGATCGGGGGACTGGGGCACTAGCTAATACCCACGTAGGCCATGCAGAAGGTAGACTACCAGCACGCCAAAAGCTACCCCCTACCGCAACAGACCTCCATTGAAGTGGCTGACAAATCAGGAACGCGCAAGAAAAAGCAATCTAAAAGAAGCTTAAAGCTACTGCGTACCCCACATGACAGACCTCATCACTCAAAGCGTTGGCGGGAAGATCACACCTAACTGCACAGAACCACGTGAACAAAGCACCCCATTTCCGATTGCCAAGAGAAGAAATGGCAAAGGCCCCCAAAACTACAAAACAAGTTGACATTTCTACACTGCTCTCGGAACCCACAGAAGACAAAGGAAAGAAAGGGGAGCGAACCAAAGCAATGTTACAAGAAAGACTCTGAGGTGCCCCACCTGCCACCGACTCAAGGGGTCACCAAAAAAGATTTGCAAGACCTCCTAGCAGTCATGACTATGGAATACCAAAGAGGTACTAAAGAGCTAGTGAAAAGAATATCGAGCCTAGACAAGCGCATGGACGAGGTGGAAAACAGAACAGCAGAGACAGAGTCAACAATCTGAACAATCCTACGAAAATCAGGGAGGGAGCAGACAGAATAACCCACTGGAAGCCAGATGAGAAGCCCAGGAAACTAAGCAAGAGGACGCCGAAAACCGCTCCCGTTTTAACAACATCCGATTGCGCAGAATAACAACCTCCATCACGGGCGGGGCACTATCCGGGAACGTAAGTATGAATCCCGGGTGAATTTACTCACGTCCTGTTCAACTCTGATAGTTAGTGTGCTTCTTGCATCTCTGGCAACACGTTTGGAGTGGGGATCCATCCCCAGTACTCATAGCGCTCGACTGAAGTATTTTGGTCTGGAAATGTTCCGCATTATGTACGAGTACTTATGATGGCCAAGCTATTGAGCACACTATCAGAGTTGAACAGGACGTTATAGAGCTTGCCCCTACTTATGTTTACACGGCGGGCTCAGTGCATTTATATCCAGATCGAACAACATATGTTTTGCCTTGAAAAAGACCCGTGCTCAGGGTCGAAACACATGTCGGCAGTTCTGTTCTTGCACAAGTTCATAAAATTTGTTCTAAACAGCATACTGGCTGCCTAACTTTTTGTTCGCAACTACCTGTTACACTAGACTTGTTTATCTGTCACAAACACAGTCTCAATGTGTCTTGATTATTTGCACTAGGGCTGCGCAATAACTCAGAGGCGACATTCCCAAGTCTGTGCTTATATTCTACACTAATGGGGCACAACTCTCCTTTGAAGAAAGCAAAACTAAATTTAAAATCCCAGAAACCGAAAGATTCCACTATGCACAACTCCGGCACTGGATGTCAGAACACAACACTAGAATGCATGGGACCAGAGAACTGAACCCACTGGAATTCACAGTAACATCAACGGGCCAAGAAGGAAAAAAAAATAATAATAATAATAAAATCAACCCTATACAAGCTCCTAGAGAAGGATGACCACAATAAGAACTATATGCTCAGATGGTCAGATGGGAGAGGGACCTAGGAAGAGAATTAGAAATGGAAGAATGGGGGCGTATCGTGACCCGCATGCACAAAACCTCAAAATATGTTACGAACAAGGAGGGAGCGATGAAAGTATGCTACAGGTGGAATGTCACCCCAGAAATACTGAACAAATGCAACCCAGGGTACTCCCCAGTTTGCTGGAGGGGATTCGCAGAAACTGGTTCACTATTCCATCTTTATGATCTTGCCCAAAATCAGAGTTATTTTGGAACGAGGTCTTGAACCAGATTAAATCAATCACAGGCCTGACAATTCCATGGGATCCAGGGATTGTGTTAATGGCCAACACAGGGGTTGGGGGGGGGATGGACATTCCCACTCAAGGTTCACCTGGTGGACTTGATTACCCACCTCCTCACCACAGCTAAAATATTTATCGCCCGGCTATGGAAGCACCCTGAAGGTCCGGCAATAACTATGTGGAGGATAAAATGCTGGGATTCAGCATTGGGAGAGAGGGGAAATTTAACAGCACCTGGGCCCCCTTCATGGTCTACGCAGAACAATTCCCGGGGATAGCGCAACAACCACCAGCATCTCAATGGTATACAAAACATTGAACTCTTAATCTCTTTCCCCATCATCCTAACCATGACAATGGAGCTCCCCAGCATTCGAAAACCAGGGAAAGCATTGCCCCATGTTATCTATGATTGTCTCACGTTACTAAAGCTTATCCGCACATGTACCCCTAGTTGACCCGATTGTAGGTTGTAAAAAAAAAAATAATAAAAAAAACATTGTTGAAAATAAATAAAATAAAGCCAGAAAACATCTATGCACCTTCTACTTCACAGGGGAGGAAGGGTGGACACGTGAAACTAAGCAGGTACAAGCATTAGAAATATGATGATGGTGAGTACTGTATCAACTTCTGAGTATTGTGGATCTGCTTAGATCACATGCTATGCATAGACTAGCAAGCAGTGACTGGAGAAGGTGGTGGGTTGTGAGAAGGTACACCGGCAAATAGATGTTTTAGCACTGCTTGTCCCACCTGTGAATCTACTTTACAATGTGTGTCTATGCAATAATGCTGGTTACAAATATGTATGGAACTCCATGCAGCTACTTTGCAAATGGCATCCAGAGGGACATTTGCAATAAAAGGCCAAAGTAGCTCCTGCACCCCTGGTAGAGTAAGCACTTGGTGTAAAAGGCAGAATTTTGTTTGATAGGGAGAAGCAGAGCTTTATGCCTTTCACTAGCCATCTGGAGATGTCGTTTTTTTAAAACATGATCACCTTCCCTGCCAGGTGCTATGGAGACAGCATGTAGTATGTTTTTCTTAGCGGTTTTGTCTTGTTTACATAGTATAGAACCACCCTCTTTACATCTAGTGTATGGAGGTTATTCTCAGCTGAGTTTGAAGGCTTTTGAAAGAAAGCAGGTAGTTCAATCGATTGGTTAACATGGAACTTGGATATGAATTTAGGTGAAAATCTAGGGTGTGTTCTTAGTACCAACTTGTCTTTGTGGATAACAAACAAATGGTTTTGCACTGACAAAGCTTGTAGCCCACTGACTCTTCTTATGGAGGTGATGGCCACTAGAAAAGCTGTTTTGTAAGTTAGGTGTTTAAAGCTAGATTTATGCATATGCTCGAAGGAAGGACCTATGAGCTTTGAGAGTGCCACATTGAGATCCCACCCGGGATTTGGGTTTGGTAATGGGGGGTTAAAGTCTCTATACTACCTCCTTGAAAGCCTTAACAACAGGCACTTTCAACCAGGACACATTGTTTTGTGAAGTAGTGAATGCGGACAGGGCCGCTAGGTGAACCTTGATGGAGTTGAATACTAGGCCAGAGCCTAGTAAGTGGAGAATATAGTGAAGAATGTGTGATGGAGTACATTCAATAGGGTTTACATTTTTTGACTGGCACCATATTAAAAATCTTTTCGATTTGTTAAAGTAACAGTGTCTGGTGATAGCTTCATGTGCCTCCTTGAGGATTTCCATACAAGTTTAAGGTACTTTTAAATGAACAAAATCTATGACTTCAGGAGCCTAGCTGCCAAGTTCATAGATTGAGGGTGTGGGTGTAACGCTGTCACCCTGTGTTGGGTGAGCATGTTGGAGGGGCATGGGAGCTTTATTGGGTTGCACATTGCCAGTTTGAGCAGATACGGAAACCAGGGTTGCCTCACCCACATTGGAGCAACTAGGATTAGAGTTGCTTGTTCCTGGTGCATTTTGTGTACTATTCCATTGAGGAGCGGTGTCAGTGGAAAAGCGTAAGCAAATATCCCTGATCACCTCATCCGTAGAGCATTCCCCTTGGATCTGGGTTGAGGAAACCTGGATGCGAAGTCCGGGCAATGTGCATTTTGGTTTGTGGCGAACAAGTAAGGGAGGATAGCCACAGAGGGAAAATATATTGTCTAAAATTCCTCAGTTGAGTTGCCACTCATGTTCTTCGGGTAGGGGATCTCCGTTCAGAGAGTCTGATAAAGAATTTAGTTCCCCTGGGACGTGTTGAGATACTAGGAACATATTCCACTTGAGTGCCCACTTCCAAATTTTTTGGGTTAGCCTGTACAGATTTGGAGCATGTGTGCCTTCCTTCTTGTTTATGTAAAACATGGCAGGGGTGCGGTCTGTGAGGAATTGCACTGTTTTACCAGTTAGATGCAACTATAATGTTTGTAGGGCCTCGAGTACTGCTAGTGGCACCAGAGGATTGATGTGATTTTGGGCTGTGATCTGTGTACACAGGTCATGCGCCGTGTGGTGAAGGTAATGGGCTCCCCATCCACAGAGTGAGGCGTCTGTTGTAAATATATCGCTTGCACGGGAGGAAAGTGAAAGGGTCTTCCCTTTAACAGATTTTCCTTTGTACACCAGCGTAGTGCTTGAACTAGGTTTAGCAAAACAACCACTAGATCGTCCCACTGGCCGCTTGCCTCAGACCGGTGTTTCGCTAACCACTCTTGCATTGGGCGCATGCTCAACCATGCGCAAGGAACCAGGTAAATGCATGAAGCCATCATCCAGAGCAAGCGCATTGCTTTGCATACAGTTATTTGGTGAGCGACCAGATACTGAGGTATTTGCAGCAGTATGTTTTGTACTCTTTCGTTTGAGGGGAAGACTAGCCCCTCTTCCGTTTTTATGATAGCTCTTAGGAACTGTTTGGTTTTGCTTGGAACGAGACTGGATTTTTTCTCATTGATTGAGAATCCCAATTAGAATATTAGATGGATTGTCCTTTGGGTATTTTGCATGCATATTTTAGGGGATTCCAGATAACAGTACATTGGGATTGATTCTCTGCTTAAGTGGGCCGCCACTACCGCTAATACCTCGGCGAATACCCTTGGAGCAGAGGCTATGCCGAAGGGTAGCACCTTGAATTTGTAGTGTGATTTGCTATTTTGAAGCACAGACATTTTCTGTGCACTGGGAAAATTGAAATATGAAAGTATGCATCTTTCATGTCCAAAGTTGCCATGTAGTTCCCCTGTTTTAGCAGTGGAATCACTTCCTGTAGCGTAGTCATGCAACATTTCTGAGGCCTGACATATGTGTTTGCAGGGCACAGGTCTAGGACAGGCCACATTGTAAGGTCTTTCTTTGGCACAAAGAAGTGCATTGAATAGACACCCTTGTTTACCTGGACGATTTCTATGGCGTCCTTTGGTTGCAGTGCTTTGACTACTTAAAACAGAATGCGCTCTTCCTCCTACGTTGTTTGTCATTGTCTTGGCAGGTGGTTGGGTGGTGTTTGTATGAGTTCTATGCAATAGCCTTGAGCCTCCGTGGAAAGTACCCACTTGTCTGATGTGATCCCCTTGTTGAAAGGGGCCCTTGGGGGTCCCTCACGATATGAAAACAAGGCAATAACCATACACGAAAGGATGCGCCAGACACAAGGTTCAAATTCCCAATGCTAGGGTTTATTGCAAGCAAAATAGTCCCAAATGGCCAATTGTGGTCTCACGCCCCGCGACGTGTATTCTCTAGAACTCGAGGGACGCAAGAGAGCGAATTACGTACATCAGTTACATATATACAAAATGCATATCATACAATCAGCTATGTCATGTTTAACAGCCCCCTTTTATTAAGTTTCTTTGAACTCGGGATGATGATGGACATTTCCGACGAGTATGACAATTATGACACTTTCGATGTCTATTCTAGTAACAATGTGCAATTTAGAAAGTGCGGAGGCATCTTCTAGATGTTGAACAGAACACGGTGCTTCTGTTCTTGGAAGCAAGCTACACACGGGGGAAGAGCCACATTCCAAGCTTTCCTACCTATGAGGTGCTATTCGTGTCCTGGGAGCCGACACGCTCTAAAAGGGTTTGTGAGGGGGGCCGTAAGAAGAGCATAATTCAAGCCTTTAGCTGCTTTATTCTAACATATTCTACCACAGTACGAGACTGCCTGGCAGCTGTGAAATGATTAAATGCCCTGCAGCTCTCCCTCAAGGCTACAGAGAGGGAGCGTGGGCATTCCTTTCTGGGCTACTCATGAGGAGTTTCAACGAATTCCTCAGTCCCGTGACCTTGCCCTTTCATATTCAGACAACAATGTTAACAGTTGAGCAGAGTAAGCAGAATTCGCAAGAATTGCAAGCTGCAAAGCAGTTTTAGAAAGAAAGCAATGAGCAATGGTTAACAAGCAAAATGGAGATTCTTGCTACATTTAAAATGGCCGCTTGTTCGTCAAGCATAGCAGTCTGTATTTCTATAATTCTGTGCATATGACGGTTGGCCTTCGGCCATCAAGATACGTCTATCATTCAAATGAAAGGTATTCACTTTTCCAGATGGACATTCCATGCGTGGGTAAAATGAGAAATGGAACCTCCTACTGGAGAGGCATGGGAGCGGACCTGGAGCGGGTGGTCATTGCTTTGGTGGGGTGGAGCCACTGGAGGAGGATGATCTGCCTCTACTTCTCGACCTTCTGTGGCTCCTTTGAACATTTTGTTGTGAGTATTGCCCCTGTGAGCAACGCTAAGATGAAGTCTGCCTGCCCTGGGTGTAGTTGGAGGACCACTGGGAGTTTTGTCTTCTAAAACGGCATAGTCTGCTTCTCTGCACAAAGGGTTTGTTTGTGACCTGTCACAGGGGTTTGAGGGTGTCACTCTTCCTTAGCACTATTCAGTGCATCCTCAACCACTTTCCCAAATAGGGCGTTGGGCTCAATTGGCATATTTAAAAGGGTGGCTTGGGTTTCCAGCTTGACACTTGATTGATGTAGCCATGCATGGCGTTTAACGAGGGTAGCATCAGATACTATCCAGCCTGCATGATCTGCTGCACCCAGATTATTTTTCAGGATGCAGCTTGACACCCGTTTACCATCAGCTACTGTTTTTAAAATGTGTATTTTTTGGGGCTCTGGTGCAGAGTCCATTTGTTGTGAGACCTCGTCCCACTTGTGGCAATTGTAACCAGGAGCGTAGTGTTGTTGGCTATCCTTACTTGGTAAGCAGCTGAGGAAGCTACTTTCGTCCCCAGTGTGCACATTATTTTGCTCTCCTTGTCAGGAGGGGCTTTGCCAAAGGCTAAATGTGTGCCTGCTCTTTTCCTTGCACAGGTTACCACAAGGAGTCGAGCTTTAGCTGCCCTCATATGTACAATGAGTCTGACGGGGCTGGTCTAAACATCTTCTCAATGCAAGGGTTGGCTGCCCTTGTCATTTTGGGGGTAAGTGAAGAAGACAATGCGCCTTTGGATAGATTGGAGCAGTGGAATGAACTGTACTGCAGATCTCTTATCCCAGAGTATGTCCTCTATAAAGTCTTTGTCGACTTATGCCTCCTGGGTATTGATTTTACAATGTTTTGCAGCTTTTAAAAGAAGATAATTATACTGCAGCTGGTTATGCACAGGGAATCAGCCACAGGTTGGTCAATATGATCTGGAGATTGAATGATCATCATCCTAATCATCATTATATTGGTCTGTATCCTCTATGTCCCCTTGGTCTGCTATCGATCCAGGGTCATGCAAACCTGTAGTATCAAAATAGTATAGGTCGTCAGATATGTTTTGAGAGGTAGCGGTACTAGGCTGCGCCATATTTAGGTGGGGTCTATTGGAGTTGGGCTTCTTATTAGCTGCTTCGCCTTGAGGGGGCCCCTGGAAGTTGGTAAGTTGATCAGGGTGTTCATCAAAAAAAGTTAAAGCTAGACATTCTCCTCATTACTCTATCCAATTGTTCCAGGGTCCATTCAGTGGAGATTGGTAAAACTATGGGAAGAGGGGTAGGGAAAGGCTCTGGTGTAGAGGGCCGATTGTGGGGCATTGCCCCTGAGAGGGTGTCATTAGGGGC
The DNA here is from genome assembly GCF_040938575.1 of Ambystoma mexicanum. NCBI lineage: Eukaryota > Metazoa > Chordata > Amphibia > Caudata > Ambystomatidae > Ambystoma > Ambystoma mexicanum. The sequence goes on from NC_090930.1 coordinate 1,347,778,106, forward strand.
AGAGTGTTCTTTATCCCTTGTAACCAATGTTTTTGAGGATAAGGGAGTCGAAGATTTTGAGTTTTTTTACGTTTTGGATTTGAAGAGTGTGTCTGGGACGTGTTTAACGAGTGCTCTCATTTTTTAATTGTTAGCAAGTGCCGTCGACTCATCTTTCAACAGTTCGCCGGAACTGTCTGATTTGCTTGCGGTGTCGGAAACAGACTTCGGCGTCTGCTTTGGGGGCCTGTCATGTGGCGAAGGCGCAGTGGACAGGGACTTTTCGGACCTTCCCTTCGACACTGCATTTGGCTTATCAGTGACTGTCGGCCATGGGGTGTGTGTGTTCAGTGTGGTGTGCAGTGTGGGTGCTTGAGTCGCTGGGTGTCATCTCTATAGCAGAACCGATGGCCTGCCTGTCGGGAGTTGGGGGCTCACGTGCGGGAAACCATAATTTAGGACGCTGATGCTGCCATCGCTGGAGGCTCCCTCAACGTCCATGGCGGCCTCGGTCTGCATGGCGTGGTGGGCCCAGCGTTTAGTCTTCCGGTCCTTTAGTGTCTTGGGCCGAAACGGTTTGCAGGACTTGCACTGTTTTTCGAAATGGTTCCCAGCAAGGCAGAGATTACACACCCTGTGTGAATCCTTCCAGGGAAACTTCCTGTTACAGGAAGGACAACATTTAAACAGTGTGTTTTCCATAGTATGGAAAGATGGCAGCTTGGCAATGTAAAAGGAAGAATAGGGAAATAGGCATTCTCTAAATGAGATGAATTATGACAACCTCCCACTCTCCCTACTGTGCAGGGCCAAGGCCCGCTGGGGCCTAGGTAGGCCGCAGGCAAAGTTCGTTGAGACGGGTGAATCATTGTCGACGAATGGTCTTATCCTCGAAAGCCATCGCCGGAGATCTTGTGGTGTACGGCTGTCAAAAGGCTAGAAAGTAAGTCTAAATTTAAACTTCGTACAAGTAAAGGCGTTAGCCAGAAGAAGGAACTCTTGCAACTTGCGTCAGACTATGATGGTGGAAAAAACAATCTGAGGGACCGTGACTTGCGAAGGTACAGGAGACGTCACACTAGGGATAGTGTTACTGGCACAACCTGTCAAGGTCCCTTTTCGAGTTTCGAAAACAAAAAATGCAATACTCTTCAGCTACCACTAGACGTCAGCCTATGCATAGCATGTGATCTAAGCAGAAATATATATACATGTGCATACATTACTCGCTGCAATCGTATTTCTGATGCTTGTATCTGCTTAGATTGACATGCTATGCATAGGCCGACATCTAGTGGTAGTCCCGGAGTATTGTATAACTTGTTTTTGAAATTCAAAAAGGGACGTCGACTGGGGGTGTTGGTAATACTATCAATTAAAAATGGGACGTCGACTGGGGGTGTTGGTAATCCTATCCATAGTGCGACATCTACTGTACCCCTGGTCCTTCATGCGCCAATGTCCTTTAGATTGTTTTGTTTCTGACATGTGGGTGCATGAAGTGTATGCGTGAGTACAAGAAAGATGAATTAGATAGGTAAAGATAAAAACATTTATGCACCTGCGCACTATAAATAATAACTCCAGGAGGGGAGGAAGGGTGGGTGAATGTGAATCTAAGCAGATACAAGCATCAGAAATAAGATTACGGTGAGCATTGTATGCCTTCTGAGGCTTTTGAATCTGCTTAGATCACATTCTATGCATAGATTAGCGAGCAATACCTGCTTAAAGGAGGTGGGTTGTGAGAAGGTACAGTGGCAACTAGATGTTTTAGCACCGCTTGTCCGACCTGTGAATCTGCTTTAGAATGTGTGTCAATGCAGTAATGCTGAGTAAAGGTATGTATGGAACTCCAAGTAGCTGCTTTGCAAATAACATCTAGGAGTGAATTTGCAATAGATGCTAAAGTAACTCCTATACTTCTTGTAAAGTGAGCTCTTGGTGTGAAAGGTAGGATATTTTTTGATAGTGAATAGCACAGCTGTATGCATTTGACAATCCATTTGGAGATGGTGTTTTTTGAAATATGATCACTTTCCCGATCAGGTGCTATGAAAACAAAAAAGCTGGTCCATTTACCTTAGAGATTTTGGGCCGGATTCACAGAAGCATTTTATAATGGCGCAATCCCATAGGAAAACGTTCTGTGAATCAGGCCCTTTGTTTTTGTAGTACAAGACCACCCTCCTTAGATCTAATGTATGGAGGCTTCTTTCAGCCGAGTTAGATGGATTTTGGAAGAAAGTAGGTAGTTCAATGGATTGTCGACATGGAACTTTTATATGAATTTTGGTGAAAACCTAAGATGTTTTCCAAGGACCACCTTGTCCTTCTGGCACGATGAAAGGGTCTTATAGGGTCTTCTACAGATAATGCCTGTAGCTCACTGACTTGTCTTATTGAGGAGCATGGAATTCCCCTGGAACGTTTTGAGAGACTAGGAACATGTTCCGCTTGAGTGCTGACTACCACATTTATTGGGATAGCCTGTACAGACTTGGACAGTGTGTGCCACCCTGCTTGTTTAGGTCAAAAATAGCAGTGGTGCCATCTGTGTGAACTTGCGCTGTCTGATCTACTAGATGTTTCTGAAAAGCCTGCAGATCCTTGAGAACTGGCAGATGTTCTAGAAGGTTGATGTGGTTTTGGGCTGTGGTGTGTGTCCATAGGCCGTGAGCTGTGTGGTGAAGGTAACTGGCTCCCCACCCGAAGAGTGAGGCGCCTGTAGTTAATAGAGAAGAAATGGGGCTATCCCTATAATGGTCAAGGTGCGCTTGGTTCTGATTAGCTATTGGATTAGTAATCGTGAAATATATGAAAAATACTGGACAGCCGCTATCACAGAACGGAAAGCCTCTTCCCCCGCCTCCTAGGTAATGTAAATAGTTTTATTTGTACCCAGTTGATTGTGCTTGTCTGATTTTAGCCCTGATTCTCAACTGTGAATATTCTAGATCCCTTGACTGCTTTATTACATGAAGCGGTGTCCTGTCGGAATCACCCACGACTTCGGCGGAATAAAGCAGTCAAGGGATCTATCCCTAGTATAAAGGACAGGATACACAAATTGGATCTGAGGCAACCCATATATTGAACACTAGTGGCCTTGATTTAAAGAATATAAAGGGATCAAGCAGAGAGAATCTGAATTAGCCATTAGAATATTCTCAAGAATAAGGGAGATCTGTATTGCATTGATATCATTTGTGCCATTCGTGAGCCTTGACAAGGACCAGCGGTCAAAACACGTGTTGGCTGTGGCTATGAACTGGCAGTGAAAGATTTTGTTTAATTAAATGTGGTTGTAGCTATGAAGAACAAACTTGCGTATTTATGAGAATCAGAGGTAAAATAGGACAAGCGCAGTTAACTGGGTACAGATAAAACAATTTGTGTCTGTAGTTAGTATTGCTTGAATTGATGGGTTGCAAAAGGGTTTTCCTTTTAGCAGGTTGTCCTTGGACCATTCATCAAAACAACCACTAGATCGTCCCACTGGTCGCTTGCCTGAGACCATTGTTTTGCTAACCACTGCTGCATTGGGCGCATGCTATCATTCCAAGCAGGCGCATTGCCTTGCGTACGGTTATCTGGCGACCGGCTAGATACTCATGTTCTTGCACAGCATGTTTGGTACTTTCTTTTGAGGGGACGACTAGCTCCTCTTTTGTTTTATGGTGCTCCCAGGAGTTGTTTTATTTGACTGAGTACGAGACTTGATTTCTTCTCATTGATCGAGAATCCCAATTGGAACAGATGGGACGATTGTTCTTTGGGTGTTGTATTTGCTAAAGTACCTTTGTGAATACACTTGAAGCTGAGGCTATGCCAAAGAGGAGCACTTTTAACTGGTAGTGTTCTACTGCTATTTGGAAGCGTATTTTATGTGTGCTGGTAACATTGAACTATGAAAGTATGCATCTTGCAGGTCCAATGTTGCCATGTAAACCCCCTGTTTTAAGAGAGGAATTACTTCCCGACGCATTGTCATGCAACATTTTTTAGGCTTGACATACGTGTTTGCAGGGCGCAGGTCTAGTACCAGGCGCATTGTTAAGTCCTTCTTTGGCACGAGGAAGTACGTTGAATAAATACCCTTGTTTGCCTGGTTTGCTGGGACGATCTCTATAGCGTTCTATTGTGAGGGGTGAGCAATGCAAGGTGGACAACTGTTATATATTTGTTCAAAATATGCCCTTTTTTTTAAACAAAATAATATCTAAATACCTTGCTTGTTCTATTCTACTGTGGGTTTCCCTGCCTAACCAAACTAAAGGGAAACATTCTAACACAGGAATTCTGGCCCTCACACTAAACATCAAATACAAAAGAAAATATATGTCGATTCAATTAGCATCAACAATGTCATTCACAATATATTGATAACCTTTTAGCAACCTGGGTGAACACCCTTCCCCAAGATTCAAGGCGTATTCCTCTTCAATGTTAAAGAAAATCAACATGTGTAGTAAAGTCTCAGATCAATTCTTGAAGTCAATATCAAGGTAAAGATTTGTTAATGACAGTTCCAACAACAACAAAAGTAGTTCTGCTGGAAAAAAGGCCTTCCACTTCCTCAGGATAGCATCAATGTTTTTCTCAGCCACAATGTCCTTTTTTCCAGTTATTCAAGACGACTTGACAGTTCAAAAAGAAATACAACTTATAGAATGTTAATGGAACAAACGTCTTGGTTAAGCAATACGTTACTTGCCTGTAACTCCTGTTCTCCAGCATGGTATCTTTCATAGATTCACATGCTGTGAATATTCCCTGTCGTCAAGCTGGGAATCCTCAGTAACAGAGCAGTTTAAACTTCAACTGAAAACTTTCAGTCACTTTTATGCTCTATTGTAGTCATTTTTGGGTGAGACCGCCCACAGCCAATAGGAACACCTCCCTTAGCTCATCCCCTGTCAGCCAACCTCAAATTTGGCAGCTCACTTGAAGTGGCAGTAAAAGCCAAAAGATGAGCCATGCAGGGTAGGTGGGAGAATTGCAGGTGAATCTATGAAAGATACCAATGCTGGAGAACAGGAGTTACAGCTAACTAACGTATTCCTTCTCCAGCATTGTCTCTTTCATAGATTCACATACTATGAATAGATTACAAAGCAGTATTACAACAATACCCATGGGCGGAGGCAATCTCCCAGCATAATTTACCACTGGAAACATACCCACTGCACGCAAAAAGGTTCTGCAGAACCGATTGGCCGACTCTAGATTCTTCTTCAGAATATCTATTGACACAACAGAACCTGGTGAACGTATGCACCGATCTCCAGGTGGATACATGGCAGATGTTAGGCAGCAGAATTCTGGAGAGAAGCCGTGATTGCAGCCACTGCTATGGTAGAACGAGCCCGGGGCGTGCCGGGAAGAGGCCTGCCGGCTTGCTGATGGCAGAATAAGGGTGTCCTGTCAAAGTTTCGAAACAATAGTTTCGAATGTCAATAGTTTCAAAACAAAAGTGCCGAAAAAAAAAAGTTTAAAATGTATTTTTTTTTATATTAAAGGTTTTACTTTAATTTTGTATTGTAAAGTAAGTGTTTAAAAAAAGAAAAACTGGGGTTTGGGGTGGGAGGGACCCCCCATAAAAAATAAATGAACAAATAAATCTAAACTTTTTTTTCCGGCATTTGTGTGTCGGAACCTTTGGCATTCGAAACTGAAAGCCAAAACTATCTATAGGAACCTAGAATAAGATAGAAGTAGCAATCCGTCTTGCAACTGAGGACTTCGAGAAAGCCTTCCCAGGATCAGTCGGTCCAAATGAAACAAACAACGAATACGTTGTGCGGAAAGATTTTGTTTATGCCATGTAGTACTTGAGGGTGCACACCACATCTAGCGGGTGCAGGTTACGTTCCGCTGGAGATGTGGATGTGCCAAAGAATACAAGCAAAACCACCTGCTGGTTTGGGTGGAAAGTAGATGGCACCTTCGGCACAAATGTTGGTTTGGTATGTAGAACCGCCTTGTTCTTATGAAACTTTAGATAGGGCTGTTTCACAGAAAACGCCTGGATTTCACTCACTCGTCTGGCTGAAATTATGGCCACCAAGAATGCAGCTTTCAGGAAAGGTGTTTAATAGATGCTTGGTGCATGGGTTCGAAGGGTGGCTTTATGAGTCTTGAGAATAGCACATAGAGCTTCCACGCTGGTGCCGGGCTCCAGAACGGTGGAAAAGACAATTTGGGGTTTTACTGCGAAAAGTTTGCGACGGAAATGACTGCATGAGAAAATTGTTCGTAGATTTCGCATTCGGTCATCCAAGGTAAAACAATCCCAAATCTATACCCAACCCCCTCCCCCTGCCACACCCCCACACCTCTACTTAACTTTCCATCCGTCACGCTGGTCCCGGCTATGCCTGTTCCCTTTCACTTCTGTGATCGGGTACCAATGCCGCAGGGTCCTTTTTTTTTGTCAGGTCAGCTGCAGGGGTGTCCCCCGCAACCCCCGCTCACTATACTATATAACAAATGGATACTACAAAATGTCCTACGAACATTTAGTCAGTAGGACATTTAGTAGTATCCATTTTAGGTAATTTGGTGGTGTAGGTCATTTGGATTCGGTAATTTTGACCGAATCCGAAAAACCGGAGAAGCCCCCATAAAAATTCCTCCACTAGCCAGTGAGACCACAGGGAAGGCGCACTCTCCGCACGGTTGTACCTAGAAATGGCCGCTAGGTGCCCCTTTATAGAGGAATGCGTTAACCCAGATTGAGCTAGGGACAGTAGATATGGCAAGAGCTCATCAGGTTGGATGGATTGAGGTTGCAGTCGTTGGCATCTGCACCACATTTGAAAACCTCTCCACTTGCTTTTGTAACATTTCAAGGTGGACAGGGCTCTAGCCTTGGCCACAACAGTGCCCTGAACTCTAAGAAGACAGGAGCCAGGCCATCAGATTGAGAGTGGCCGGGTCGTGGTGCAGTATCGCTCCTTGATTCCTGCACATGAGTGCTTGGTGAGGAAGCAGCTTGATCAATGGGGCCGACGCAAAGGCACGCAGGTCTGAGTACCACCACACAGCGGCCACTAATATCAGTTTGCACCGATACAGTCTGAAGGTGTGTGGGGGCAACGTTCCAGAAGAATGGGGGGAAACGCATGAAGAAACGTTCCCTCCCATGGAATCGTAAAGACGTCTCCCACACTCTCTGGGTGGGGAAATCGGCTGGCAAAAGACTTGCAGCGTCTGTTCTTGTGGGTGGCGAAGAGGTCGATCTCCGGAGTGCCCCAGGTCTGAAACAACAGGTGTAGCTGGTCGTAGTGCTGTTCCCACTCGTAGCAGGAGGGTAGCCCCCTGCTGAGAGAGTCCACTAGAGTGTTCTGAATCCCTGGAATGGAGTGGAATGAGAAAAATGCCCTGCTGTAGGGCCAGGTGCCATAGGGCTTGGGCCTCCTTGGAAAGCTTTGGGGACCTTGTTCCTCCTTGCTTGCAGACATAAAATAGACATTGTGTTGTCGGTGTAAATACACACCACCTTCCCCTTCGGGAGGGGGAGAAAAGACTTCAGGGCCCAGAATATTGCTTGTAGCTGCAGAAGATTGATATGCTGGCTCTTTTCCTCCTCCAACCAAAGCCCTCTGGTGTGTTGGCCTTGAAAGTGTGCGCCCTAGCCCTCCAGTGAAGCATCCGTCATGCGGGTTACCTGGTGGTCCATTTGTGGGTTGTGATTAGTGTCTACTCGTTAACGAACCTTGACAGGTGTCCTCCCACTGGGGTGCTGAAGTGGGAGGGCCTGACCCTGGGCTGGTCATGCTTGCTTGCCGGACTGGCCCCTTGACTGGGCTGAGCCACGGCATTGCTGTGAAGCCCTGTAAGACTGGGATCTTTTCCTGTACTGGTCCCCTAATAAAAACAGGGTCTTGTAATAGGATGAAGACTGGTACGTGGTGCGGTTATCCTGCAATTTCCTGCCATAGCGACCTTTTCCTGAATTAAAGTAATGGCACCTTTGCTGAAGCGTGCCAAGGGAGCGAGCGGTTTCTTTGTCCGCTCGCTCCCTTGGCACGCTTCAGCAAAGGTGCCAGTACGTTTTTATGGACTGCAGGGCCTTGTCCATCTTTTTTCCAAAGATGGCAGATCCATCGAAGGGCATATCTACAACACTGGACTGGACGTCTGGTCGAAAATCTGTCGCCTTGAGCCAACGCTGCCGGCGCAGGACCACTCTCTTGCCTAGCTAGCGAAAATCAGTGCCTGCAATGTCTACAGAGACCGTAATGGTATGGTATGGTCGAAAGCCAACTCGCCTTCATGGAAGACGTCTAAGGCTTCTTGTCATCTGTTAGGAGCTCCAGCAAGGGACCCAATTTGTACCACAGCTCGCGACCGTAACGTGCGAGTATGGCCATTGAATTTGCAGCCCTGATAGTTGTGGCTGCGGTGGTGATAACTTTCTTACCAAAGATGTCAAGGCGATTTCCATCCTTGTTTGAGAGGACAGAACAGGATGAGGATGGATTAGCAGATCTTTTCCTAGCTGCAGCTGAGTCTGGTGTGGGTTGAGTACGGAGACAGCGCTCTTTGGGGCTCTGTATTTCTTGTCAAACCTGTCTTTTTTAGCCGGTGCAGTTGCAGGATGCGCCAAGGTGATTAGGCCATTGTCCCAGATATCTTCCAACAGTGGTATAGACATGATGGATTTCCTGCGCTGTTCTTTGCGCTGGTACGGAAAACGTTCCTTTTGCTGTTCCTCCAGCGCAAGGCCAAACATCGTGGCCGCCCTGGACATGAGAGCATGGATGGCTCCTAACTCATCCGGGGGTGAGTCTTTGAGTGGAATGTCACCCAACTCCCCACCGGCTGCGATGAAATCGTCAAATTCATCTGTCTGGGTCATCATCAGGGTCTGGTTCCTTCCTAGTATCCGGCAGTCTATGTGGTACTGATTGGTTCTTAACCCCTTGGTGTATATTCCTCCTCAGGGGGATGATGTCCATCTGCCTGGAAGGGCTAGGGTTATCGGTGTGAGGTTGTCTGACCGGTGTTGTAACCGGGGCAGGCAGTCGTTGCTGCAGGGTTGCCACTAGAGTGGTGAGAGTAGATAAAATGTCTTGAGACATGTCCCTTTGTATAGGAGGAGTGATGGCTTGATCTGAATGTAGAGGGGGTAAAGGTGCTAGCCGAATTTGGCTTGCCTCTGCCTGCCTTCTGGGAGGCGATGACCTCTGCTCTGGAGAGGACTGCAGTGATATGATGGCCCCCTCCTCTTCACCTCCGCCTCTGATTGGGAGAGAGCTGGCTCTGACACAACAATGCCACCCGGCAGCAAGGTTATTCCAAGGTTAGGAAATGATGCTCTCGGACAGGCAGTCAATGCAGACACTGTACTGGTGTCTGAAATGCCAGTGACAATGGCTGTGGTTACAACAGCCTGGTGGTCATTTTGTCTATCGACTGGATCGTCAACTAGGTTGTCGTTGAGTGTGTGACAGCCGTGGACGTAGATGCTGTCGACGGGATCCTCTTGGTCTTCAGGTTAGTAGTGGATGACGAGGTAGTCATAGCTGATGACGAGGTAGTCGTGGTAGTTGATGGCTTCGTTGACAGTTGTGATGATGTAGTTGTGGCCGTAGACGGTTTAGTTGATGGTCGCTGCGGGCCAGTCATGGTCGTGGACGGTGTTGAAGGTCTCAGGGTGGACGACCTGGGGTTAGGCTTGGTCTTCAACAATGACGTTTTCTTCGCAGATTTAGGGGACGGGGAGCTTGTTTTCGACCCTAAAGATGAAGAGTGGCCCCCAGATTTGGACGTGGACCAAGTTATGTCCTTGGGGCGATGGAAGGAGCTTTGACTCTCATCCCCTGTTGACACCCCTTAGGCACTGATCTTGGTCGAAAACTGGTCCTTGTGTGAAGATATGGGCTTGTCGGTTGAGGAATCTTTGTGCCTCTTCTTGGAGGCCTGGACTTCGTGCGACCTAGACCTCTTGCTAGAGGTTGTTCGCTGGGTCGACCTGCCCCGACCTAACAAAGCATGACTCCGTACTGAAGCAGAGTCAGAGGCTCTGCCGGCGTCCTCGAGCCAAGCGACGAGACAGTGTGATGATCGCTCCATGTCTTGTTGGAGAACGACTGCAAATTTTGCAGTCCTGGATGACATGGTGTGGATGAAGTCAGCAGGGGCATTCTTCAGACCACAACGGGCACAGGCCTTGAACGGTAGCTGTTGCTGAAGCCGGGTCGTCGTGAAAAAGATGTTAATTCTATAATTATTTTGTAGAAAAGTTGAAGAGATGATTTTTGAGGACTCCCCACACTAACGTGCGGTAATAAATGTGAGGAAGGCCGACAGGGGAGGAGCTAAGCGAGGTCTTGCGAGGTCTTGCTAGTCGGACCATCCCATTGAAAGAGCGTTACCAGGTAAGAGAGTAACTTGTTCTTTGAGGGGATTGGGTCCTCCGACGTATTCCATATCTATGACAGACTCCCAAAGCAGTACCAATGCAAGGAGGTGGGAAAAGAATTTAGAAAACAGAAATTTAAAATGCCCAATCAAATTGCGGAGTAAAAGACCGCCTTGCCAAAGGCCAGATCCTGCCCCCGAATGATATCGAGGGAGTAGTGACGTACAAATGTATGTACCGAAGCTCAGGTGGCTCCATCACAGATGTTACAAATAGGAACACCCCTCTGCAGTAGAGGCAGCCATACCCCTGGTAGAATGGGCCCGTAAGCCGACCGGTGGTTCCTCACCCGCCAAGCAGTAACACTCAGAGATAGCCAAAACAATCCAGCGAGACAAAGTCTGTTTCGTCACAACTTGTCCCAAACGCTTTCCAGCGTAACCAATGAAGAGTTGATCGTCCACTCTGACCCGGGACATGCGTGAAATATAAAAGCTTAACGCTCTCCTAGGATCAAGCCTATGGAGCTTCTCCTCTTCCTTACCAGGATGTAGAGGAGGATAAAATGCCGGAATAACAACCTTCTGGCCTAAATGAAATTCCGACACCACCTTCGGAAGAAAGGAAGGACGAACTACAAGGACAACCCTGTCCTTACGAAACACAGTGAAGGGTGGCTTAACTGAAAGTGCCTGTAACTCACTCACTCTGCAAGCGGAAGGGACTGCAACCAAAAATACAGTTTTAAGAGTTAACAGTCTCAAAGGGCATGAATGCAAAGGCTCAAATGGAGCACCCATCAGAAACTTGAGAACAAGGTTCAAATCACAACCGGGCACCTGGAAAGGTGACGAAGGGAACACATTAGTGAGCACTTTCAGAAACTGAGAAATGAAAGGAATTTTAAAATAGGAACACTCCTCAGACGAGCGCTTAAATATGCACAGCGTCGCCAGGTAACCTTTAACGGTACCCACTTGCAAGCCCCTACGGGCCAAAGAAAGCAAAAAAGACAGAACCATGGGAATGTCACATGCAAAAGGATCCACATTCTTAACCCTGCACCAGTCGCAGAACTTACACCAACGGCAACGGTACAGGGACTTTGTTGCTGGCCGTCTGGTCGAGAGCAACACCTCCATTAAGTCTTCAGCGAGATCCCAATCCATATACCTCAACCTTTCAGAAACCAAGCGTGAAGGTTGAGGGATCTGACCTCTGGATGGAGAACCTAACCCCCCTCCCGTGAGAGCAGATCGTCTCGGTAGGGAAGACGTGGAGGGCAGATGGACCAGTCGAGAAGGTCCGGGTACCACGTCCTCCGGGCCCACGCCGGAGCAATGAGGATCATCCGGGAACCGAACCGCCGTAACCTCCGCAGTACTTGCGGGATGACGGGGACTGGAGGAAACGCGTACAGCAGTGGGAATGACCACTCCACCACGAACGCGTCTCCTAAGGCTCCGTTTGGAGGAAATTCCCGCAAGCAGAACCTCTCGCATTTCCGGTTGACACTGGAGGTGAAGAGATCCACTTCAGGGGTCCCCCAAATGGCGAAGATCTCCAGGAGAATCTCCTGAGCCAACTCCCACTCGTGAGAGATCGCGCTCTGCCTGCTCAGAGCATCCACCGTCTCGTTTTCGTCTCCGGACAGATGAACTGCTGAGATCGAAACTTCCTGCTGGATTGCCCAGAACCAGAGCTGCATCGCCTCCCTGCACAGAGGAAGTGACCCTGCCACCCCCTTTTTGTTGAGGTAGTGCATGGCCACCGTGTTGTCCGTCAGGATCAGGACATTCTTCCCTCGCACAGTCGGCAGAAAAGCCTTCAGGGCTAGCCTGACAGCCCTCAGCTCCAACAGATTGATATGGAGTCTGGACTTCGATGGAGACCAACGACCGCTGACTGTCAACTCGTTGGCATGAGTTCCCCATCCCGTGAGGGATGCGTCCGTCACGATCGTCACCTCCGGCCAGGGTAGCCAAAATGGAGCCCCCTTTATCAGATTGTCTTCGACGGCCCACCACAGAAGGTCCTGGTTGACCGAGGACGGCACCTGAACAGGGTCCGACATCCTGCCGGAGGACAGACCACTGGAGCTTGAATGTTCATTGCAAAGATCTCATGTGCAACCTGGCCTCTGGCACCAGAAGAATGCAGGATGCCATGAGGCCGAGCAGTCTCAAGAACTGGAACGCTGGGAGACTCTGGGCAAGCTGAAAGTTGTGCACCATCTGCTGAATGTGATGAGCCCTCACCTGGGGAGGAAAACACTGCCCCAGGGACGTGTCGAGCACTTCTCCGATGTACTGGAGCCTCAGAGTTGGTGTCAAATGGGACTTCTTTAAGTTGAGGGAGAAGGCCAGCTTGTGGAGGGAGTGGCAGGTGACGGACAGATGATCCAGGACTTGCTCGGGAGAGCGCGTCCTGATCAACCAATCGTCCAGGTAAGGGTAGAGGTGAATCCCCCCTTTCCTGAGGTGCGCTGCCACCACTACCATGAGCTTGGTGAAGACCCTCGTGGCGGAGGTCAATCCGAACGGCAGGACCCGAAACTGAAAGTGCGAGTCACCAACCGTGAACCTCAGGTACTTCTTGTGCTTTGGATGTATCGGCACATGAAAATAAGCACCCTTGAGGTCGAAGGGCTTGGAGGACTTGAGAGAGAGTAACCATCTTGAACTTGTCCTTCCTGAGGATCTTGTTCAAACCGCGCAAGTCCATGATGGGTCTCAATTCCCCGTCTTTCTTGGAAATCAAAAAATAAGGGGAATGCCATCCCTTGTTCCTCTCCGCTACAGGTACCAGTTCTATGGCACCTTTCTCCAGCAGGGATTGAATTTCCTGCGCAAGGAGCGGATCCGGACTCTTCAAAGAGAGATTCCCCGGTGGATTGTCTTGAGGCCTCTGCCGGAAAAGAAGACAGTAGCCGTGGGTTATGATCTCCAGAACCCACACATCTGAACTAATGGGGCGCCACTCTGCAAGATGCTGCGCCAGCCTTCCCCCAAACGTCGAACCATGGGACATGGCCTCATGACTGAGCTGAAGCGGCTGCAGGGTTGCCTGAGGGCAATGAGGCAACAGCCTGAGCGGCCTTGGCACCTCGAGCAGCTTGTTTTCCACCTCTGGCACTCCTACGGTGGCCCCTTTGACTGGCAGCTCCTCTCGCTTTACCAAAGGATGAGCAATAACGAAAGGAACCTCCCCTCCATTGCTGTCCCCTAGGACGAAACGGCAGAGGTTGGCGAACTGCAGCGCCCAACTACTTTGCTGCAGCTTTGGAGGTCTGCAACCTCTCAAGGCTCTCGTCAGCCTTGCTGCCAAAAAAATGTTCCCCGTCAAAGGGCATGTTGAGGAGCCGGGCATGCACATCAGGAGCAAACCCCGACTTCCGCAACCACGCAAACCTTCGTATCACGGTGCTCGCCGCCATGGACCGGCTGATGCAATCTGCCATGTCCAAACCCGACTGAACGGCCTCACACATGGCATCCTTGCCATCCTGAACCATGGCAAGGAAACCATCCCCTTCATCCCCTTCGGGAATATGTTCAGCCGCTAAGGAAACACAGTTCCACAGAGTGTGTGTGAAACGTGACAAGGCACAAACGGAGTTGGCCGCCTGAAGCGCCATACCCCCTGAAGAAAACACTTTCTTCACCCAGCCGTCAAAATGCTTGTCGTCCCTATCAGGAGGGATGGTAGGATACAACGCCTGCTTTGCCGTACCCGCCTGCACCACCAAACTCTCCGGAGTGGGGTGCTTGGTCAATTAGCAGCAGTCGCTACTGGCTGGGCGGTATTTTCGCGGCAAAGACTTTCCCACTGCAGGGAGACTCTCCGGAGCAGTCCAAGCCGCCACCACCCTCGTCTGTAGAGCCATATGGAACGGCAGTACCGGGTCAGTTGGACCTTGGTCGAGGATATCCGTAAGGTCATCCTGAAGAAAATCCCCTGGGGGAGCAGACCATCCGAAGTACTCGGTGACCCTGGACATAAGGCGCCGGTACGAGGAGTCGGCAGAGTGCCAGGCTCAGGCCTACAAAACTCCACCTCCGGAGAGGTGTCCAGCCCACTGGCATCGTGCAGGGACTGCCGTAGGTCCTCAATTTGGCTATGTACCGAGAGAATCTCGTCCGGCACCGTATCCGGAACCATGCCATCATCAGAGCCCTCATCCACCTCAGAAATAAACTAAAGCTGGCGGTAAGAAGGCACAGAATGTGGAACAAAGCCATGCTTGACCTTTGCCAGAGCCTTTCTAGGTGGTTCCACCGAGCCCCGGGGAACCCTGTTGAACCAGCCTCTAAAGGCATCGAGTGAATCGGCGTTGATGCCGAACGCGGCGCCGACAGCATCAATGGCGTCAACAGTCCTTGAGGCCGGAGCCCCGAGCGTGTCCCTCGACAGCCTGGGCGCCGATTGCGTCGACGACTTCTTCGGAGGCGGGGCCTCAAAAGAGTCAGTCGACGACCTCGGCGCCACCGGCATCTACGTCTTCCTCGAAGACACCGCAGGTGCACGCGGTCTCGAGCGCGTTGAGGACCGGGACCTGGAACGGGCATGACGAGAACGATTCCCCTTGTCCGAGCGGGACCTCTCCCGTGAATCGTGCCGACCACCCGAGCCCAAAGGCATGCTAGCGGTGTCTCTCGACCGATCACGACCGACCCCACTCGGAGGCGCGGACGGACCAGTGCCCTGCGATTCGAGAATCGCCATCATTTTCTTGCCGAAGGAAGCCCATTCCTCTGGTGTCGCATGCTTGATGGGGTAAGCGACCCGCCGACGGGCAGAGTCCTCAGATGAGGACGGGGAAGGCGACCGATGACGGCGCTTCCGGGAGTGCCTCGAAGAGGCAGAGGAGTGGCAGGACCAACTCCGAGACCCACTGGACTTCCGACGACGACGCGGAGATTCACCCCTCGAATCATCCGTCGATAGCCCCGCAGCCCTCGACTTCCGTGGCTTGGACGCCTTACTTACCGATAACAACTTCTTGCGCTCCCGCAAGGCTTTGGACGTGAACGACTGACAGTCGACACAGTCATCCGTGTCATGGGCCTCCCCGAGGCACCAGAGGCAGGCGTCGCTCGAGTCCGTCACCGACATCCTGGACCCACAGTCCCGCACTTCTTAAAGCCCGGACGCGGGGTGGAAGACGAGGTAGACATCTTCACGAAGAATATACTTCACAATACGAACAGGTTCGAAGAACCGAGAAAGAACAGAAAATCCAAAGAGTCGAGGCGCGCCGAGATCTCCGAAGCGAACACGTTCGTGGAAAAAACGGAACTGAGGCTACGGACGTCGTGCCTCCTACTTATAACATCCAGTGACGTCGGCCGTCAGAGGAGGTCCTCGAGGGTGGCGTATCGCCGTCATCGACGCAGGACGCAGATGCCGAAGATTTTCCGAAGCAGCACAGCTGTGGTGATTACATGTCATAGATATGGAATACGTCGGAGGACCCAATCCCCTCGAACGGTGCATTGCGAAATTCAACAACGAATGAAGCCACGGCAGCATTTTTCAGTAGTACACGGACACACAGAGCTATTCAGGTGTTCATATCAAGCTGGTTGTTGGCTGACTACTGGAAAAGGGAATGAAAAACAGCATGTTACAAGAGAATTAACACCTTTGCATTCCATTCCTCGTGGCGAAGGCCTTACATAGTAATACAGGTCATTGCATTATTGGGGCATAAAGCGTGCTGACATAACGCTGATGAATGCAGGTACAAACTGATCATTGGAAAATGGACGTGACAATGGGACTATAAGCAATATATCTCAATTACGGAACCAAATACTTTTACTCCTACGTCCCGTCCCCTTTCCTCCATACTTATGGGACATTCCTCCGTCCTGTGGGACGGGACCGTAGCACTTTGTAAAAAGCATCAACTTTTTCAAAAATGTCTTTTTACGTGGGGAACCACACACGGCCGTAACCCTGCCCTCCTTAGCTCTGCCCAGCACATCGCTCATCCATCCTTTTCTCCGCTCGATCGTGACTGGACGCACTTGCACTTTGGAAGATTTTTTCCTTCCAGTGTCGTCCTCTCCTGCTCCGGCTTAGCGGTCGTGTGGCAGTCCGTCTATGCCGTTTCAGTTAGACTTTCCTGTTCTTCCTGTGAGCGACGCTTTGCTAGGGCGGATCCCCATCCTCTTTGTTTAGAGTGTTTGGGTCCGGACCACCGGTGGGACTCGTGTTTTTACTGCGATTCCATTTTGGTCCGGGCGCTTCAACGTCGTTTAGAGGGGTGGGAGGAGGTGTTTCAGCGCAGTCTCCCTATGTACTTTCAAACTTTCATCGACGAGAAGAAGAAACGCCCAGTGAGTTCTTACTTTTTGGGGCACCCCGACCGGGGGACTCCTTCCCGGGGTCTTCCCAGTCCGGGAGGAGCATCAAAAGCTCTGTTACTGGGGCTTGCCCTGAGGGGCCTTCTAGGCCTAAAAAGTGTACCAGAGTTTTCTCCGAGGGCCTCCGTAAGGGGCCTATTGACACCAGATCACAATTCAAGGCCCTCCTGTGCGGGCTGTTTGTGGGCCCAGTTCTACTGAGGTGGCGGGTACCGGAGCTTGCTTCGAGGTCTCCTTGACTGGAGCTTCCAATAAAGACACCGGGGTACGCCCTGAGGCCTCTGTTGAGGTTTTCAGTACAGAACTAAAGTTCAAGGCCCTTTGTGAAGAGGCTTTTACCGGGCTCGGGTCAGAGATCCCTCGTTTGGAGGCTAAGGTGACCGACAGTTCTGAGAGGCCTGTTAAGGTCTCGTCAGTGAGGTGTACTCCTCATCGTTCCCACTCAAGTGGTGAAGCGAGTTCTGTTGAGGGGTCACGGAGTGAGGTCTCTGACCGGAATTCCTCTGTTACCGGCGTTGCCGAGGTCCTTCCATTGAAAGCTATTCTGGCTGATAGCATGTCTCAAAAACATTCTAGGCCACGCAGTACTGGCTCGGCCGAGGTTCCTTGTGTCAAGGCTAAAATAAAGACCCCTGACCAGTCTGTGGAGACCCTTGTCTCACTTTCACACGTGTCACAAGTTCTCCTCAGGTGCTGACAAAATGGCGGCTACTCCTGCCAATACTACGGTGGTCATTTTGGATACCTCCCTTACATCTACGCCATCGGCGCTGGGTGTGGGCAGTGGCAATTCAGGTGAACATAGTTTTCCTTGTGCGCATCCTTTTCATCCAGTTTTTGAATGGAACGCTCGGATGCCACTATCGCACGATGTCTCGCTCCCTGTGGCATCTGCGCCCTTGATCTATGTTGATAACAGCGGGGAAGGGCCCTCTTGGCAACCTTCTCGCTTACGTCCATGGAGTTACTCCGCTCATGAGAGGCCTCCTCCAGTCGCCCCTAAATAGTCGGCAGAGGATGCTTTGTTTGGCAAATTTCAAAAGCTAATGCGCTCCGACCCCATGAAGGAGTATTTTCGAGGCTTGTTTAGAGAGATATGCCCTCCTGCGCCGTCGGTCCCAGTTGTGGCACCAGTGATTCCGCCAGCGCCGCCTCTACCAGCCAGGCCTCCACCGACCCTCCCTCCCTTGCCTCCATTGTCTCCAGTGGACAAATCTCCAGCAGTGCCAGATGTTGCGCAGCTTGATCCGGATGTGTCGGACGACGCACAGGGGGATCAGGACAGCGAGGACCATCCCCACTCTGTTAGAGCCTTTCACGACCGGGTGCTGGACATGTGTCTTTTGGATGTTCCAGTACATGAGGCACCCGTTCCGCAGGAGGGGGTGCTTTCTGGGGCGTTCACCTTCTCTCCTTTGGAGCGCACCGGCTTCTTCTTGCAAAAGGATGTTTTAGCCGAGGTCCGTAAAGTCTGGGAGAAACCACACTCTGGACTGTTTGTTAACAAAAAGATTGACGCTCGTTATAGGCTCCATTCTTCGGAAGAAGTGGCCTTAGCATCGTGTCCGCCCCCTTCCTCCACGGTGGTGGCTGCGGCTACGTTACAATCCAGACCCGCTTCGTCGTCTTCTACAGCGGCAACGCAGGTTCTGGCCAAAGAGGATAAGCTTCTGGACTCTTGGGGAGGAAGATTTTCGCTAATTCAGCCCTGCAGTTACATGAAGCTAACACAGAACTGGTATTAGCGGGGGCGAATATGAAAATGTGGAAAGGTCTGTCAGAGTTTGAGGAATTCATTCCCGCTATTGAACTAGAGGATTTTAAAGCGGGATTGTCAGATGCCAGGGTCCTGGCGCAGGATATGCTGGAGGCCACGGCGCATCATGTCGACACCTCGGCCCAGGGCCTTATGCTTGGCGTGGACACCTTTCGTCAGGCTTGGCTGCACGCTACCAAGTTCTCTAAAGAGGTACAGGATAAAGTTTTGGACCTGCATTTTGATGGCAAGGAGCTTTTTCACTCAACGACAGATGTTGAACTGACTAAGGAAAGCACCCAGACCACCAAGTCCTTGTCTGTCTTGGTGAAACCACCTTGCAGGGAATCCTGGCTCCACACAGCGGTAGGCCCTGCCCTCACACTAGCTGTCTCAGGTGACTTTACCATCCTCAGAGCGGATAGAACTGAGTCTCGAGGCAGTGGCCTTGAGATTATCGCCAAAACTGATCTCCACCTAAGATTCACCCCGTCCGATAAACAAGACTCCTGTGAATCCCTCACAGCTAAAATGCCCATCGCTAATGTCCAAAACCTCACCATCCATCTACTCTATAGACCTCCCGGTCCCATAGGATCCTTCGAAGAAGACCTCACAACCCTCCTCACCGATAAGCTAAAACATACTACCCAAAGCATCCTCTTAGGTGACCTTAACCTGGGTTTCAAAGACCCTAAAGATCAACATGCCACAATCATAGCTGACACTTTGGCTGAACTAGGGTTCGATCAAAAAATCCCCCTACCAACACATAATAAAGGCAGGACCCTTGACTGGGTGGCAGACCACAACTGCTCTGTCTCCATCACCGACATCTCCCTTCAGACATGGTCAGACCATCATCTCATTACCTTCGTCATGGAAGCCCTTACACCCACTTCCCACAACAACCCACTATCCCCTTCCATTTCCACCAGAAACAAGAAAAACATCACAGCTAAAAAGCTTGTACCACTCATCCTCCCTACCCTCAACTCTCTTGCTGACCCCGATGACCCCTTCACCATAGTCAACGAATACAATAAAATAATGACCTCAGCACTCGACACTATTGCACCTCTGAAACTTAGGAAAAGTAAACCTAAAAAACACCTGAACACATGGTTCTCGCCACACCTTAAATCCCTCCTACTCGAGAAACGCGAGAGTGAACAAATATGGAAACACTTAACGACCGAGTCCAACAAAACCAACCTCACTAAAATATCCTACATTTACAAGAAAGAAATAATACAGGCCAAACAAGACTCTTACTGCCAAAGAATAGCCCAATCTACCGCCAGCATAAAAGAACTGTTCACTATCCTGAAAGAATTGGAAACACCTATCCCTATCACTGATACCTGCGTCAAAGACAAACCCTGGTGCACCAGTGTACAAAATGCCCTTTCTAACAAAGTTGGCTGCCTACAAAACAAGATAGCCAACAAAAAAGAAAACTTACCCACCACTATCAACCCCCCCCCAGCCCCCTGCTATACCCAAGGCCACTCCAAACCTCCTCACCACTTCAGCTTCTCTAAAGTTACCACACTTGAGGTCAAAAAAGTTATTCTCACCCTGAAACCATCCAACTGCCAGGGAGATCCCTGCCCCTCGCAAATTATAAAAGACGCAGCCAGAGATCTCTCACATTCATCACCAAACTCATTAACTCCTCCTTTTCCAAAAGTATCATTCCTAATAACTTCAAAGAGGCCTGGGTTCTCCCACTACTTAAAAAACAAACCCTACGTTAGGGAGAATTCTCTGTAAAGGCTAATTTCCCAAACCTTGTGAGTCCCGAAGCAACTTTGCTGGATTTTTGGGGTTTCGTGTTCGCTCCTGCTAAGAGTGAGACTCTTTTTCTCCCACTCTTAGGCATGATTTGAGAATGTCCTTTGACTTTGTAATGTGTTTTATGGGCTATGGGGTCTTTTACTCCTTAGGGCTTCATGTGTTTTTGGTCAGTGTGTTACACAGCACCCTCAGTGCAGTAACACAGGGGTGTCATAGTGGCCCCCAAACAGACTCCATACCCTGGGACGGACTACTGCCTCCCAGGGCATGTAAAGTCACCATTGACTTTACTAGTCTTAAATTGGGAACAGAACCAGTACAAACCACCATATTGTTTAAGTACTGGTAGGGGTAATTCGATTGCCCCTGGGTCTGATTTTCAAGGGGGCACTGTCCAGTCCCCCCTTGTCGAGTTTCTGGCTGGTGGCAGTGGTTACCACGCGAAATATTCCACCGGAATATTTCCTATGGGATTTTCCCATTCATTTTAAACGCACCACTTTTTTGGTGCAATGTTAAAGATACCGCCGGGTTATTTATTTAATATTTATTCCCCGGTTGGGTCTTTTTGCCAGGACTCGTTTTTTTTTTTTAACTTTGTTTATTTTAAATCAAAGCAGAATGATAAGTACAGACATTATATGCAGTGGTTATATAGGCATGTTGAACCCCAGTCCTTTATCCCCCCCTGCGTCTTCTCCCTCCTCCCTCCCCCTGGTCCATCCGTCGCATAGGCCCTGAAGGCGGGCTCCTCCTTCCCGGGCAGTCCGGATTGAGCCTCAGCGACTATCTGTCTTCCTCCGGGCTCTCCTGGTTTTTTAAGATCCAGTGGGCCCTGGTGGGTTTGTAGGTCAGGGCGGGGAAGCGCTGGTCGAATTCCAGCACTGGGGCCCAGATGTTCTGGAAACAATGTAGAGTTCTCGCTTGTGCTGCCGTCACCTTCTCCGCTATCAGGATGTCCCAAAGTTTGGTCCACCATTGGGCTATGTGGGGGCCTTCCGGGGTTTTCCAGGTTCGGGCCACCACCGTTTTCCCTGCTAGTACGCAGTGAGTTAGTAGTTTCGCTCTGGGTCCGGAGCGCGGGTAGGTCCCGGGGATTGGAGCACCCAGCAAGATCGGTTCTGGTTCCAGGGGAATCGCTGTTCCGGTAATTTGTGAGATGGATCCTAGGCAAGCTTTCCAGAATGGTTGGATCTTCGGGCAGTCCCACCAGATGTGGAAGAAGGAGCCTGGGTGGCCGCATCCTCTCCAGCAAGAGTGGTCCACCTGGGGGTTCATATGGTGAAGTGAGAGGGGCGAATAGTACCACCGCAGCGCCATCTTATACGCACATTCCCTATTGGTGATGCAGGTGGACGAGGTATGTGTTCTGGTCCATATGTCAACCCTGGTTTGATCCTCTATCGGGTAGCCCAGGTCCGCTTCCCATTGGGCCATGCAGCGGGTTCTTGTGGTCAGGAAGTCGCTTAGAAAGAGTCTGTACAGGGTGGATACTCTGCCGCGGGTTGGAAGGTCTCCCAGGGTGAGTTCTAAGGCAGTAGGAGGGTGTGTTGCTGCTTGCAAGGTTTGGGGATGCGAGCACCAGTGGCGTAGTTGGATATATGTTAATCTATCCCGTTCCTGGAGTTGGAACTTCTCCTTGCATTGGGCGAATGTGAGAGGTCTCTCCCCCGTATACAGCTGGTCTATGGTCTCCAGCCCACCTTTGATCCAGTTGCGAAAATTGCGAGGATTCGTACCTGGTGTGAACATTGGGTTATGAAAGACCGGGGAACGTTGGCTCAGTCCTCTTGGCTTAGGGTGAGGCCTGAGACTTCGCCGTAGCTGGTGATTTCGCATATCACGTGTTTGAGGGATGAGTGGGCCTCCGATATCGTGAGCAAAATGTCATCCGCGTATAGGGCGAGTTTATGGTGCGTGGGGCCACTTTGTATGCCCTTGATTTGGTCATTCCGCCTAATTTTTTGTGCGAAGGGCTCCATGGTGAGTGCAAAGAGCAAGGGCGACAGTGGACAGCCTTGCCGGGTTCCGCATGATAAGGTGATTGGGGCCGAGTTGTGGCCGTTGATCCTCAGGCTTGTTTTAGGGCAATCATAGTTGGCTAGAACCATCGTTTGGAAAGCTGGTCCAAAGCCGAAGGCCCCTAGGGTGTGTCTCATAAACGTCCAATCCACCCTATCAAACGCCTTAGCTGCGTCGAGAGCCACCAAGACTAGTTTTTGGGAGTTCCGGGAGGCGAGGTCCACCAGGTTCAGGGTTCGCCGGATGTTGTCACCTGCTGTCCAGTGTAGGATAAAACCTGCCTGGTCGGGGTGGATGATCTTAGGCAAGATGCGATTCAAACGGGTTGCTAGAATTTTTGAGTATATGTTCGCATCGATATTTAAGAGTGCGATTGGTCTGTAGGATGTTATGCTTCTTGGGTCTTTTCCAGGTTTGGGCAGGAGGATGGTGGTTGATTCCTGCATCGATGGGGTCACCGCCCCCGTTTCCCTGAAGGAGTTGAATAGGGTGGCTAGATGGGGGGTCAGTTGTGCTCTGAATAGTTTATAGAACCTGGTTGAGAAGCCATCCGGGCCGGGGGCCCGTGTTTTAAGTGATTTGATGGCCTCCTCAATTTCCTCCCCTGTGATGGGCTCCTCTAGTTCGTCTCTCGTTGCGTCGGAGAGCCGGGGCACTGCTGCCTGCTGCAGGTATTCCTTCTGTTGTGATAAGTTTCGTGGGGTTGCCTTCATGATTTGGGCCAAGTAATCTATTGCGAGGCGTTGCTTCTCGGGCTCTGAGTATAGTGTGACCCCGTTGGCATCACGCAGGCCCATAATTGCGTTGATACGTCTCTGCTTGGCTAGTTTGGCCACCAGAAACTTGTTTGCCTTGTTGCCCTTCGCGTAGTATGACTGTTTGGCCTTCGCCATTAGTTGGGCGGTTTGTTCCACATAGTGGGCTTCCAGTTTTTTCCGTGCCGTACGGATGATCCGTTGTGTTTTGGGGGACCAGCCTTTCTCCTTATGGAGTGCCTCGGCCTCTCTTAGTTTGTTCTCTAGGGCCGTCCGGGTCTGACGTCTATCTCGATGGTAGGCCGCACCTTAGGCTATCAGGGAGCCCCCGATTACTGCCTTTACGGCATCCCAGTTGTTCGCTAATGAGGTGTCTGAGGCTGGGTTTTCGTTAAAGAAGTTTCTTATTCCTGTTGCGATCTTGTCTCTGGTGGCCATGTCGTTGAGGATCGGGTCGTACAGCATCCATTTACGCGGGATGTTGGGGTTAGGGTTATGAACCCGGAGTTCCAGGAGCACTGGGGCATGGTCGGATATCGCTCTTGTGCCGATGGTGACCTCTTTGACTGAGGGGAACGTATGCGGGGAGATCAGGAACAGGTCGATCCTTGAGAAGGTGTGATGGACAAAAGAGTAAAAGGAGAAATCTTTTTCGTCAGGGTGAAACACCCGCCATGAGTCTATTATCTCCAGAGTCCTGAAGAATCGAAGGAGGCTGAGTGCTTGGGCGAAGTCGCCTGGAGTCGGGGGGGTGTGATCGGTCTTTGGTGGGGTCGGGAACCCGATTGAAATCCCCGCCGACAATTGTTTGGCCCTCCACAAAGCTAGCGAGAGATGTGCCCAAGGAGTCATAGAAGTGTGACTGTCCAGTGTTGGGAGCGTATACTGAGATAAGGGTATATAGGTCTCCCATTAGGAGGCATTTAATCGCTGTAAATCGGCCTTCTGGGCATATTTTCGTTTCCAGAATCTGTGGGTTCAGGTCTTTCCTGAAGAGAATCGCCGTACCTCCTTTTTTATTTGTGCCAGAGGCGAAGAATTGGAGCGAGAATAACCGGGATCGAAGGCGGGATACATCTGCCGGCAGCAGGTGGGTCTCTTGAAGCATAGCTATCGCTGCATCTTCGTCGCGAAGTTTCAGTAGAATTGCTTTTCGCTTGTTGGGGGAGTTCAGGCCATTAACATTCAGGGAGAGGATCCGAAGCGACTGAAGGTCCTCTGAAGGCTCACTCTCCTTTCCTTGGGTTGGGGGGGGTCATGGGGTGGTGGTTCAACTGCCATGTCTGTTAGGGGAAACTCTTGGTATCATCCTGCACTTGAGGTTGTAACACGGAACCCCAACGGGGGGGCGCAACTTTAACAGGGAGGTAGACCGACATTGTCAGTAAGGTCGTACCTAAGGCCAACAGGGCCAACTGTCCCATCACGTATCGTGTACTGTGGGTTTCCAAGGAACAAGGGATGGAAAGTATCCTTGGAGTGGGTATGAACCATGGGTGTGGCCCGCCGCCACCGTGTTCAAGGTTGGTGAGCTCGAAATCTAGGTGGCGGGTCCTACTTCAAGCAGGGGCATCTGTGTCCCGGCTTACTTGCTGACGGCGCCTGGGACCGTGGAAGCGTCCCCGTTCATTTCTTTCTGTTGTTCTGCTGGGTCGACGACCAAGGCGTGATTTTAGGTTTTGGAGAGGGATGCGGTCCAGAGTCTTCGGTCCCCTCTGGGATTGGCGTGGAAGGATCTCGGGGTGAGGTCGGGTGTAAGATCTTCTCAGCAACTTCCAAGTGGCTGATTCGGTGTAGGGTGCCATTATATGTGAACTGGAGAGCTGTCGGAAACAGCCATCAGTAACGGATCTGTTGCTCCTGGAGGAACAATGTCAAAGTGCTCTTCTTTTCTGGAGAGTGAGTGGTGAGAAGTCCTGGTAGATTTGAAGTGGAGTGCTTTGAAAAGTGATCTCATCTCCTTGGCGACTGATCGCTGATATTGCCTCTTTCCTCGTAAAGAAGTGGACCCTGGTAATCACATCTGGGGGGGGGGTCCGAATCTGTCCCACGGCGCGGGCGGAGTCTGTGGGTCTGGTCCAGCAGGAGCTGGGATTTGTCCAGATCCGGGAGTAAAGCCTCGAAGAAGCTTCCCACGTAGTCCGCTAGCTTGTTGTCGGGGATAGAGGACGTAACGCCCCGAATGCGGAGGTTATTGCGACGTGCCCTATTTTCAAGGTCTTCCTGTTTGAACTCCAGGATCGTGAATTTGTGATGCAGGGAATCGATAGATTTTTGCATTTCCCCCAGTGTGGTAGCGTGATCCTGGGAATGATCCGCAATCTCTCCGAGCCTCTGTTCGAGTTCTGTGACCCTCTGATCCGTTTGGTCAACTTTAGCGGTGAGTTTCGAGAGGCAGGGGCGGAACTCCGATTCGATGTCCGCCATGAAGGCTATCAGGTCTCCTTTGGTGGCGAGAGCACCCCTATCCCTCTTGTGGCTTCTGTGGGGTCAGTTTAGGAGGATCCTGTTTCTTGGGTTTCTCCGGAGCCGTAAACATGGCGGAGATATCGGTGCCCTTGCTCATCTTCGTCTGCCTCAACATGCTGCTCGTGTCAGGCGGTCTTAATTAAGAGAGTAGCAGCGAGGCCTAGGACGGCGGGAGACTGCACTTGGGGAGTTTCTCACCCTCGACCCCCGCTCTGGACTAGATCTGGGTGAGTGGGCAGGGGCGCCCCAGGAAACGTTGGTATGGGGAGAGGGTCTCCGTCGGGGATGATGCAAGATGGCCACGGGGGTCCCGACTCGTTCTGCGTAGCGGGGGGAGGGGTGGAAGCCTGCTCTCTTGGTCCCTCAGAGTGTATGTAAACCGTAGCCGACGAGGCAGCAACCCGAGGTGTTCCGGGTCGCCTTGGTAAGAATCGGATGGTTCTGTTTTAAATACCACTCCCCCTCTCCAGCTCCTCAGTGTTCTAGGGTCCCGCTACCGCCGGGTGCGGAGTGTGCTGCTGGGTTCCGGCTTGGCGGCCATCTTGGTTTCTTCGGTCGAAGACGGGGGAGAAGTTCAGCCGCTAAATTCTGGTAGAACGCCTCCTCGGTCGAAGGCTATGTTTAGCCAGGTTGTGCCATGTCGGTTCCGGTCGCTTTAGATGGCATTGGCGACGCGGAACCCCGCTTAGAACCGCCGGAATTCGACGGCGGGCATCCCACGGGCGGCCTCAGAGGAGCGACCACATAGATGGCGCTCCAAGCCACGGCCCCGCCAGGACTGGGTTTTAAAATGGCATTTGTGTTCGCCTCTGAAACCCTAACCCAAGTCGAGCCCTTTGTTCCACTTTTGGCAGGTTTCTGCACAGAAGCCTCCAAAAGTGGTGCCACTCTATCTGGGTCTACAGGATGTGTGGGAGTGGGGAATAGGCACCCTGGACTCAGTTGCCTTGGCAACTCAAGTCACACTCTTGTGTGATTGGCCAAGTGGTGAGCCGCCCGGCTCACCACTTAGCATGTTTGATTGACAGCTAGGCTGGTGAATGGGGGTTTTGCTGCATAAAAGCAGGGCTTTGGGGACTGGAACTTCAGAAGTCGCCACAGGACCTAAAGAATCCAAAGAGGAGAGAAGCTGAGCCATCTACAACGGCGACATCACCGTTGGAGCCCTGCTGTACAAAACTCACCAATTTCCCGACGACAGAGAAGATCTTCTTCCACGAGAGTCTTCTTCCCTTTGAGCTGGTGGGACCAACCAGTTCGCCTTTTTCGCCTTCCTGGATCGTCTCGGGGTCGAATCGCCCGTGCCAAGTACCCTGGCGGCCAGATAGCCACACTTCACCACTGCCGCGAATAAAAGGGTAATACCTTTTAACCGGGAAACTCCGCGGCTGGTTTCTTCCCTGGTAGTGCAACAACCTCCAGCTTTCCTCCACGTCGAGACCTTCTCTTCCCCTGGACGGAGCACCGACTTCCACCCGCTGCCAGGAACAACTGCACGCGCTGGAGCTTTCTCACCATTTCAGGTACTGTGTCCCGCCTGGTCTCCCTTGCAACAGACTGTTCAAGGTGTCCCGTAAATCCTTGACTCTCTATCCTGGGGTGACCTCGGACCTGTTAACATTACCTTTCTAACTTGATCCAACCTCTTTTTGACTTTCCTGCAAAGACTTTTAGTGCATTTCCACTGTGTGATCTTGGGCAAATTCTGCTTGGGCCTGGCCTATGAACTTTTTGCTCTACAGTAGACCCTGCCTTTCTTGACTTGCTGTGGTTCTTCAAAAGTGTTGGTAATGTGCGTTTTTCCTGTTTCTGCCTTTTCTCTCCCTTTTTAAATAATTATTGGCGTGCCATCTATGGTTACGCACTCACCTCTGTTTCGCTAAATAAGTGGTGTATTAACCTAGACTTGTCAAATAATTAATTAGGGAGGTGTATATATTTCTAGTGATTGTGTTGGGACCTGTTTGACATATTAGTGCCAGTGTATTTTTACAAGTGTGTTTTTAAATAAATAATTATATACTTTTATACCAAAGCTCTGGTCAGTGTTTGCTTGTACTACTGTATTTGTAGCCCTATTGTGTATACTCTATATACTGCCCAACTCTTCTTGAGAGAAGTCTGGCTGCTCAGACAAAGCTACCAGGTAAATCTGGGTGGTGCAGACTGCTACCAATTGGGGTTACTGCTAACACCTGTACTCTTAAACCTTTTGCAGTGGTCCCTAAGGGAACTGCACAGGTTTCTGCCTAACACCCTAGACCCCTCCATACCCACTAATTACAGACCCATCACCACCGTCCCATTCCTGCTCAAAATCCTAGACAAGGTCGCCTACCTTCAAATACAGCAATACCTGGAACAAAACCAACTCCTTGGAGTCCGTCAGTCCGGCGTCAGACCCCAACATGGAACCGAGACAGCTCTGATTGATCTCAAGGCACAAATTGATACCCTCAGAGACAATAGCAAGACAGCCCTACTCTTACTCCTGGACTTATCAGCTGCGTTTGATTCAGTCGATCATACCATTCTCTGCACCCACCTCAACATTGCAGCCCACTTTTCACAGGAAACTATAGGCTGGATACAATCATTCCTCAGCAACAGGACCATGCGCGTTTTTTCCACATCCGAAGCAGCCGATCCCATCTCAATTACCTGCGGCGTGCCCCAAGGATCTTGTGTCTCCCCCACTCTGTACACTATTTTCACGAAGCCCCTTTTCGATGATCTCAATCTGGGTATCACCTACACTAACTATGCGGATGATACCCAGATCCTCATACCGCTGACAGGAGATTATGACAAGGATTTGGACTTGGTGAACAGGGTGTACCTCATCATTCAGGCATGGATGGCCTCGCATGGCCTATGCCTGAATGATGACAAGACTGAGTTCATCATCCATGGCACAACCCCCAACATCAACAAACTAGGTCACAACTACTCAAGTTTCTCCATTGACGGAAACATTATCAAGGTAGCCAAGGAAGTAAAAACGTTAGGTTTTTACCTAGACTCCACCCTTTCAGCTCCATGGCCTCCTCCACAGCCTACACGTGCAAACTTATCAGAGCAGCCAAACCCTTCCTCTCCCCTAACAGCTGCACAACCCTTGCCAGAGCCCTTATTCTATCAAAGTTAGACTATTGTAACGCCCTCTACTTAGGAGCCAATAAATCCATCACAAACAAAATCCAAATCCTACAAAACAACGCTCTCAGAGCGGCATTGAGCTTGCCCAAACAAGAGCACATCTCCGACCTTAGCAGAGCTCACACTTGGCTTTCGACCAAAGACAAAATTGCGCTGAAAATAGCATCACTCACTCATTGATGCCTCAACGCCGCTGCTCCACAATACCTCACTGACAGATTCACTAGATACTCCTCCAACTGCCCCACCAGAACATCCAACTCCAATACCCTCATAGTGCCTAGATACAAATGCTCCAAAACTGGAGGCACTAGCTTCCAGGTAAAAGCCGCACAACACTGGCACTCCCTCCCTCCGACCCTAAGAGTTACCCAGACTTACCCACACTTCAGGCGCAACTACATCCAGTGGATCAAGGATAATGACCCCCAACACACCTTCTCCACAACATCGATCCCCATAGTACCTTACCTATTTTTGTTATATCCCACCACCGATGACACTTGACGCACCCACACTATTTCTGTATTGGTATCTATGTATATATGACCTGCATCATCTGTAGATATAATTTGCATCCCCTGTATATTTGTCCGTCTTTATTGTATATGGTTATACCCTACCATTGATGACACCTTACTCACCCATGCTATTACTGGTATACATGTATATATGACCTGCATTATTTGTAGATATAATGTGTATCCTCTGTATAGATATCCCTCTATAAGTCCCGTAGGGTCGATACTCCATCAGGAAATTCCCGCCGACGGCAACAACGGGGCAGGTTTTTCTCCCGTTCCTCAGCCTCCTCTTCAGGTTCAAGTGGCGCCGCCACCGATAAACCAACTAAATGAAGTTTCTCTGCGCTCACACGAGACCCCGGTGGGAGGGCGCACTGCGTCTCACTGGGAGGTGTGGCAGGCCATCACCGAGGACCGGTGGGTCTTATCAGACGCTCAGGCGGGCTTCCGCTTGCCCCTACCCCACCCTTCAATCCCTCCTTCCAGCAGTCGGGGTTGCCCTCCCTCAGAGCCGAGATACAGAAGTTGCTGGATCTCAGGGCAGTGGAACCCGTTCCCCTAAGGGAGCGAGGAGAGGGCTTCTACTCCGGGCTGTTTACGGTGCCCGAACCCAACCAGGCTGGCCTGCGCACCATCCTAGACCTTTCCCAGTTCAATCTCTCTCTACCCCAAGAGAAATTCAAGATGATCACGCCCTGTCAGATAAATTCATCTTTATAGAAGGGCGATTGGCTCACAGTGGTGGAATTTCTGGATGCTTGTACGCATATTCTGATTTGGAGTCTGCATCAGAAATACCTATGTTTTTCCGTGGGGGAGGAGCATTTCCAGTTCCGAGTGCTCTCGTTTGGCCTCAGCTCGGCACTGTGTGTCTTTATGAAGATGATGTCGGTTATCGCAGCCCATCTTCGGCTTCAGGGTATCCATGTGTATCCATATTTGGACGATTGCCTGCTGCGCATACCTTGTCCTCAATCAGCCTTGAACAACCTTCAGTCTCTCCTCCAGCTCCTGTTCCATCTTGGGCTGTCGGTCAACTGGCAGAAATCCTCCATGATGGTCACTCAGGACCTGATTTTTCTGGGTTTTTGGTGGAACACGATCGACTGCAGAGTGTATCTGACCGGGGACAGAATGGCCTATCTGTTGGCCACGTGTCAGGTGTTTGTGCAGTCAGAGGGCATGTTGGCCTGGTGGTTCCAGAGGCTTCTAGGCCTCATGGCCTCGTGTGTACTGGCTCTTACTCTTGCTTGTCTCAAGATGAGGCGAACACAGATGGCTCTTCGAAGTTCTTGGCGCCAAGCAGTGGACCGAGACTCCGAATGATTCCTGTTCCATCTTTCATGAGAGCGGACATTGTGTGGTGGTAGTCTCTCAGCAATCTGTCGGTGGGTGCGGCCTTTCAGGACCCTGGGCCGCTATTGACAATCACAGCAGACTCTTTCCTTCTGGGGCGGGGTGCGACGTTGGACCTTCTTCAGGTTTCCGATCTCTGGTCACCGCAGGACAAACTCCTTCATATAAATCACTTGGAGCTCCTGGCCATCTTCCTGGTGCTCAAAGCTTTTCAGCCTGTCATTGGGCCTCATTACGACCCTGCAAGTCCGGAAAGAACAGTGGTGGTAAATCCGCCACCACCGTTCTTTCCGGACCAGCTGATTAAGAGTCCTGCAGGCGGGAGATGTCACTCCCGCCAGGTCTGACCTGGTGGGTTTTAACACCACCCACCTGCAGGCGGACATGGAAACACTGGCACCATTACAGCATGGTGCCGGTGTTTCCACTTCCCCATTCCCATGGAGTCCGATGGGACTCCATGGGAATGGGGATTAACAGAATTCCGCCTCCGGAATTACCGGGTTACCGGGGTTGTAATGCCCCGGTGATTCCGGCAATCACGGAGGCGGAATGGTAATACGAGTCCGGCGGTAAGCTGCCGGAATTTCCGGCACGGTTACTGCCGGACTTGCAATGAGGCCCAGTGTGAACAAAGTAGTTCGGATCCGCACGGACAATGTGGTGTACATGTTTTATAATCAACAAGCAAGGGGGTACCAAGACCCCTCCTCTTGTGGATCTTGCCATTCAGATATGGGAATGGGCGGTTCAGCATGGCATTTGGCTGGTGGCAGTGCACATCCCGGTTCAGCTGAATGTTACTGCGGATGCCCTCAGCCGCCGTACAATGGTCAGCTACGAGTGGGAACTGAACTTGGGAGGTCCTCTTGCAAATCCTCCGGTGTTGGTGCACTCCAGAAGCGGACCTCTCCGCAACAGCGCCAAACAGGAAACGTCTGCTGTATGCCTCCAGGAAGGGGCTGGGAGTCTCCTCTGTGGGTGATGCCCTCGAAATTCCCTGGCTCAACTTGAGAGCCTTTGCTTTCCCGCCTCTGATTCATCGGACGCTGTGCAAGCTGAAGAGCACGGTGAACTGTTCTCGTCTGCTCATAGCACTGTGGTGGCTGGCCAGGTTTGGGTTTTCAGAGCTTCAGCATCTGTCGGTGTGTGCACCGATCAGGCTTCCGTTGGTTCCCGACCTGCTTCACAAGAGAGATCGGCAGCAGTGGCATCCCTCCTCACAATCGTTCAAGCTTGGCGGCATGGTGCCCGAGTTCAGATCTTTAGAACTCCTCAACTTGTCCGCTGATAACATGCGTATTATTCAGGCGGCCAGGAAGCCCTCGACGAGATCTCAATACAGGAGCAAATGGCTTTGGTTCTGCCACTGGTGCTTAGCCAGACAGCTGGACCGCAGGGGGGCTACGATCGACACGGTGCTGTCCTTTGTCTCACCTAGCACAGTCGGACATCCATGTTTTGACATGCAGGACTTGTCTTTCGGCTGTTGCCGCATACCTATCAGTGCTCTTTTTCACTGGCAAACCCAGTGGTTAAAAAGGTACTTTGCGGATCTCCTGCGTCTTTACCCTCCTGTTCGTAAATTGCATCCGACGTGAGATCTGAACGTGGTCCTTACGGCCTTGTGCCATAAGCCCTTTGAGCCGATGGCTACTGTAGACCTTAAGCACCTTTCGTGGAAAGTGTCCTTCTTGGTCGCTGTGTCTTCGGCAAGACGTGTGAGTGAGCTCCAGTCCTTGTCGGTGGAGCATACCTTTCTGGTTTTTCATAAGGATAAGGTTGTCCTGAGTATGCATCCTTCTTTCCTTCCAAAAATGGTCTCTGATTTTCATCTGAACCAGTCAATCTCCTTGCCGGTCTTCTTTCCAAACCCAGCCTCAGAGGCTCAGAGGGTTTTGCATTGCCTGGATGTTAGAAGAGCTCTTAAGTTCTATCTGGACAGAACATCTGAATTTAGGAGCTCAACTCTTGGTGACCTTCGGTAACCCGCAGGGTAAACAGGCCTCCAAAGCGACTATTTCCAGATGGATCACTGCCTGTATTATGGAGTCTTATGCTGTTCAAGGTCTTCAACCTCCAAAAGGGGTTCATGCACATCTGGTACGGGGCAAGGCAGCTGCTGTTGCCTTTCAAAAGTATGTCCCCTGGGAGACCAACGCGAAAGCGGCAACCTGGTCCTCTCCATCAGCCTTTTGTAAACATTACTGTTTGGATCTGAGCTCCAGGTCTGATGCTCAGTTTGGCCAGGCTGTGCTTAAAAACCTTTTTCAGAAAGGAGTTTTCCATCCACCCGTAATTCCTGTGAGGAGTGCTTGGGAATCTCCCATAAGTATGGAGGAAAGGGGACGGGACGTAGGAGTATAATAAGGTTACTCACCGTAGTGACCACCTTAACTCCTAGTCCATAGTCCCCTTGATTCAGAACGGGATTCCTCAACCCAAAAAACATATTTACAATCAGTCAAGCTTCCACTTATCACGCCGCAGGTACGAGATCATTTAGAAAGAGAGACAACACTTGAACTTTCATATGTAATAAGGAATCTCCCTGTGAAGAAGGCTCCAGGCCCGGATGGTTATACAGCTCCATTCTATAAAATCTACCATTCAATTTTGGGCCAAACAATGATAAGATTATATAATTCATTTAAAGACACAGGTCGTATAACATTGTCTATGGAGGAAGCCAATTTGATTATTTTCCCAAAACCCAATAAGAACCCTACGGCATGCAGATCATATCGACCTACTGCCCTGATCAATCTCGATGCAAAAATCTATACAAAGATATTGGCAAATTGGTAGATATTTTGCTAAGCTTGATCCATCCTGATCAGTCTGGGTTTATTAAACACATGCAAACCCATGATAATATTAGAAGGGCCTGTCATTTGATAGAAAAAAACAAGCAAAAAAGGACACAGAAAAAGCGTTCGACAGGGTGAAGTAGTCATTTTCATTTCAAACTTTGGAGGCTATGGGATTCGGCCTATGGTTTATGAGTATGCTACAGGTAAACTATAAAGATCTAAAGATTAGAATAGCTATAAATGTCAGTTATCTAAACCGATAGCGCTGTGTCATGGTACAAAGCAGGGATGCCCACTGTCCCCCCCTTCTATATGCAATACACATAGAACCTCTTAACAAAAATGAGACAATCAGATAAAATACAAGGGATACCATTTGGGACGGGAAAACGTACGATAATGGCGTATGCCGACGACATGTTGATCACAGTAACAAATCCGGTAGAATCCTTGCTACGGGTTACGCGGGAACTGGAAGAATTCAGTAAAGTGGCAGGCCTTAAAATAAACTAAACTAAATCTGAAATATTGAACCTATCCCTTACACCTTCCCCAATAGCCTACGTAACTCAAAATACACAATTTGCATGAGCAGGTGACAAAATTACATTATTAGGCATCTTCCTAATGAACTTGCTACACTCAATGTACCAAGTAAATCCCCCCCCCCAATTCTTTTAGAACTACGACGCTTATTGCAGCGGTGGGGCCCACCAACGATCTCGTGGCTGGGGCAGATGAACGCAGTAAAAGATGACAATAGTCCCTAAGGTGTTATATCTTTTTCAGGTTCTTCTAATACACATACCACACACCTTTTTTCGGGAATTACAAAGTTTGGTTTCAAAATTTATTTTGAACAATAAAACGCCTTGTGTAGCCATGAAGACATTAATAAAGCCAACACTTACAGGGGGTTTAGGATTACGACATTTTGTTAAATACTATCAGGCAGTGCATCTCCGAGTGGTGAACAAATGGGTTTCTTCAAAGACAGAAAAAATGTGGGCCGAGATGGAACAATCGATTTGTGGTTCAAATATAGCAGAACTTTTTTGACTTCCCAAACAGGATCGCCCAGATAATATACAATGGGATATGGTGGTGACTCAATGTCAAGTTACAACATATCCCTTCCCTTCCCTTTTTCAACGATTTTTAACAATCCGCAGTTCAAACATGGCATGGATAAAGGGTTCTTTACTAAATGGAAAGAAGCAAAATGTAACAAAATTAGGGACACCTTTCAGGGTATGGACTTTAAACTGTTTGATCAAGGCAAAAAAGAGCTGTGTCTCATGGAAGCTGAAAGATTTCAATATTTTCAGGTCCGACACTGGCTGGTAGCCCCTCCATATAGGGCTGCAGCCATTTGACAGCTAACAGCATTTGAGAAGTTCTTGTCCTCGAATCCAGGAGAGAAATCCCTCATTTCGAACTCGTATCGCTAACTACAAGAGGAGTGCCTAGAAGGTAGTCTCAGTTTTGTTCAGAGCTGGCAACAAACATTGGGAATAGCAATATCTAATGAAGAATGGCAAACTCTATGGAAAGAAATCCCAAAGTCAACATGCTCTCTACAGATGAGGGAGTCCTGGTGTAAAGCAATGCTGCAATGGCATTACACTCCATACACCGCATATAGATTATTTAAAATGAAATTAACCAGTACGGATGAATATTGGAGAGACTGTAAAGGTACAGGGGATTGGTCGCACACATGGCTGAGCTGGCGAACTATTGGAGAACAATTAACAAACGCATCCAAGCAAAACTTTGCAACCTAAAGCAAAAGACACCTTGCTGGGAATCAGCTCTTGGGAAGAGAACACTGGCCAAAATGTAAACACAAAGCGCAGAACATCCTAAGCGTGGCAGCTCTTGTGGTGATTGCCCAACACTGGAAAGATAACGACTTCCCCCCTCGCCCCGCCCCACCACAACACGTTCACGATTTGTTTTTGAAAATTTGGAATTTTGTGGCGTTGGAATGCCCGACATATGTTAATCTGGACGCTCAAACAGCATTTACAAAAGAATGGGGTACAGTTCTGAAATTCTTACAAGCGGACTACAATGTGGCACTGTGCCCGCATAATCAGAATACTAGGCATTGCATAAACCCTGAATGTCAGTGTATACTACTTGACTGCGGTTGAAAAGAGGGTAATATGTTCTTTGTTTATAAAAATTTAAATGCAATACATTTTTTTTTTAAAAAGAGGTAAAGTTTGCTTTTTTACTTTAAAAATGAAATTAGGCACACGCAACCACATCTTGATGAAGTTTAAAGACTAAGTCTGTAACAATGGTGTTCCACAATGATCTTTCTGCTTAATGAGAGACACACGCACAGTAATGTTCATTCTTCGTTTGGGAAACATAAGTACACGCAACCACTCCTTCATAAGTTTAAGGGCTTTATTTCAATTAAATTTTTTATTTGCATATGGTTTATAAAAAGCTTTTACAAAATAAGTTTATCAACTTGAAATAACAAAACAATAATAATACATTTACATATACACACGCATTTCCATAAAATCAACATGTTAGAATTCATCTCATTCATCATAAAACCAGCATATTGACCCAAATTGCCATGACATCTGCTGCAACACACGCTGGCTTTTGTTTGCGTTCTTATGATTCCTTCTGCAGAGGTTTCACGGACCTTGGTCGGAAAGGGCAGGGTCGCTTCTCTCCTTGTCCCCCTCCTCTTGAACTTCCATGCTGAGTTAGCTCTCACGCTGTGCGGTCTGCCTTGCTCATCCTGTGCTTTCGTGCTCCACCTTTTATCCTTGTGGGGAAGGGAAAGGGTTGTCAGGTGTGTGAGATTCTGGTCAATTGCCTGACTTTGCCTGACCCTCCCATGTATTCGGACATGTCAGGTAAACGGCTCTGGTGTTAGTCTGCTGTCTTTCGTGTTGTGCGAAAGTGTTAGTGTGGGAAAAGGGGGAGCAGTGTTTTGGAATATCCTACGCAGTAGGATGGGGAAAAGGTGGTGAAAGAAGGGGGATACCGCGTCTCACCCAGTCGGTGTCCCACTCCCCAAGGGCCCCCCCATCCAGGTGCTCCTCCCTCACTGGACTACCCCCAGGAAATGGATCTAATAGCGATGGGCGTGCCCTGGCCACCTGGATGACAGATGTCTGGGATTAGCTAGGGAGAACCTTCAGGTTACTCACATTTAGGATTTAACTCCTTAGAATCTTCTAAATCTTGATTAAACTCTGGGGATCAGGAAGCAAAATATGTTCAAGCATAGCAAGATTCATCAGACCGTTATAAAGTGGTTACCCTATGACCTTCAACCCACCCACATAAATTAATGAGTCATTTACATATGTGACACAAGTGATATTGACTTTAGTTTTGTGGGCTCTACCCCTCTTCATCTGTTTGGGAGGAGTCTTTCCAAAATTCTATTTTAATTTGTTAAAATCTTTGATCTCCGCTTTCGGCAATTCCACAATGGCAATTTACCCACTCAGAGCACGCCTGCTGAGCAACCAAGCAATTGCATCAGACTCAACGTCTTATACATCACAAGCAAATTCAAAAGCAGTTAACCATTCTATAATGTCATTATTTTCATCATACAAACCTGGAGTATCCTTAGGGAACCTATGATAGGAGGACCTAGAGCCACTTCTAGGCCATCTTGGGAAGTTTCTACCCCTATTCTGTCTGGCAAGTTCCAGCTGGAAACCCGTGTTGTTCTTATTTCTACTTTATCAGGTATTACTACAAAATATTGCAGACCACCACTGCGAATCCGAAAAATGTTGAATTTGTAAAGCCCCATTTGACTGTATATATATGTGGGGGAATGGGTTAAGTTGATAATAAAAGTAGTGAGTATGGGTGAAGGTTATGTGGGGATCTCCCGCCGTATATCAGGGAAAAGGGGTTAAAAAAAAATGTTAAACAGTATTTTCAGATTCGCTGTGTTTTCTTCTATATTTGCACATTGATTCCTTTGTCAGACTCCATCTTATCCGATTAGTTTTCATTAGTCTCATGAGGATTTTTGATCTTTCTTTGATAAAATAACTTTGCAAACAAATGATCAATACAAGATTTCAAGATTTGACCATTGGTAATTGCATACCAAATGTTAGCTCCTAGGGAATATATATATATATACACACACACACATATACATATATATATACACACACGTATATACATATATATATACACACACATACATATATACACACATACACATATATATGCACACATACACACATATATATATATATATATATATATATATATACACATATATATATATATATAGTCAGTGAAGAAACTTTGTTAAATGGATGTTATGGTTCCAAGTAAAACCGAAAAACCCCTGAAATTCGCCGGTTATGGTAAGCTAAGCAACCATAACTCGCGCCACCACCGTGCACTGCTAAGACTAACACCCAGGACATCAAAGATGACATCACAGTGAACAAAAAAAAAAAAAATCGGGTAAGGCCCATAGGAAATTGTACTATCAGCGGACATAAGGAGGGTTCTTAGAACACTTTCAACCTGACAACGAACAATACGAACAGCGTTCTCAGAACACCCCCATTTTGTTTAATTGCAAACATTTCGGGACACCGCGAGTGTTCTTAGAGCACATTTAACTTGCCAGAGTACAATACGGACGGCGTCCTCAGGACACCCCCATTTTGTTTATGTACGAACATTTAAGGACACTGAGTGTTCTTAGCTCAATTTTAGCTTGCTTGCGAACTAAACGGACACATACTCCGTCCTCAGAACACCCCACCATTTAGTTTATTTACAAAATTTCAGAACAGCCGTGTTGTCCGCAGACAAATCGAACACAACAAAAGCATCTAGCACATAAAAAAACAGAACATTGAACCTATCTCATACTCCCCCACCCTCCTCAAACACTCTTGCACACCAACACACTCCACTAAATACAATGTTTAATCCAAGTTTCACCGCGCTGTCCGCGGTCGACGGCGAATGCAAGATGGCGGGCGCCACAGAAAATCTGACGTGCTCCATGCCCCACGCCGTCCAATCAGCGAACACGTCGCATGTCCGCAGACATCACGCAAGCCGCTCGGCCAATCGGGGCGCTGTCCGCGGAGCGAACCGGGAAGTCCGTCCGCAGAGCGAACGGAGATATCACTAATTTTTTAAAACCAGAATCCCGAGGCCATCACTGGTAATAACCATCAACACCTAAATAAACACCTGAACAGACTGCCTCCCTGATGATTGCAAGAGGCAAGAAAGCGCGCTAGGAGGAGAACACCAACTGGACTGTGGAAAGGTACATCTAGCTGGGACCCAGAGTGCGCCCCTCGCAACCTTCTTTGTCAAATCTTTTAGGAGTCCCGGGCTCCAGAGGCGGCGGCACCGGGGTGACACATGCCCCTATTCAGGAGAGCCACACTGTTGGTTTTCCCCCCTCCCCCCCAACTGGGGTTTTACACTTTGTAATTGGAGGTTGAGTTGTTTCCTGGCTACTTGAATGACTACAGCGACCAGAATCCCCTGAGGCCATCACTGGTAATAACCATCAACACCTGAATAAACACCTGAACAGACTGCCTCCCTGATGATTGCAAGAGGCAAGAAAGCGCGCTAGGAGGAGAACACCAACTGGACTGTGGAAAGGTACATCTAGCTGGGACCCAGAGTGCGCCCCTCGCACCCTTCTTTGTTATATATATATATATATATATACATACACATATATATATATATATATATGTAACACGGCCACGGTAGTGGCCGTGTAGTACCGTGGCCGTGTAGTTATGGTTAAGTTGCTAATCCCATAGGAAGAGCACTTTTTGGGCGGTTTATAACTTCGCTCCCCCTGGACGAATCCTCACCAAACTTTGCAAAAAAAGTATATGGCCCATTGATTTTTTTGCAAAGTTTGGTGAGGTTTGGTCCAGGGGGGCAAAGTTATAGGGGGTGTCCCAAGATTTCTTTTTTTCCCATAGAGTGAATGCGGCAGGAGCAGCAGTTTGGTCCCGAAAGCGTGCTTTTGTAAATTTGATGAAAATCCATCCAGTAGTTTTTTTTTTAAACGATCAGAAAGCAGGTCTAAAAAAATTTGTGATATCTATGTCCGCTCCGCTGACTCACTTCCCTGTTCGCTCCGAGAACTAGATAACGATGGGCTAATCGGTCGCGTCATGTCCGTAGACATGTGACGCGTTCACTCATTGGATGGTGAAGAGCGTGAAGTGCGTCATATTGTTCCGATGCGCTCGCCATCTTTGATCCGTGTTTTGGTGTCCGCGGACATCGTCGCAAAAACATAAAAAAAACACAACATTGCACTTGTTAAACTTATCAAATACTGTCTCGGAAGGTGAGGGTTGATGAGGATGAGATGGGATGTGGCAGCAAGAAGCAAAAAAGTGTTTTTTTTTGTCACAAAAGTCATACGGTACATTTGGAGGTGTTCCTCGATATAATGTGTGTAAAGTACAGGCAAAGGACTAATGTGTCTGTGTTACAATGTATTTAAAATAATATTGGAGTCAGACTGGTGCCCCCTAGAGTTTGGCATCTGAGGTAGCCACCTGCAGTGTTTGATGGAAACAGCGGAACTGCGCGTGTATGAGAGTACGAGTTCTCATGAATGCGTTGAGCCATGTTGTTGCAAAGTGAGAATGTACTTAGATTCTGAGTGAAGGTCACCAGCTTTGATTTTTTGGTTGCGAGCTAAGGAAGCCCACGCATGGGACAGAAATTATAAGGGTCAATTGTTTTTTGACCTTGAGAGAAAGGGAATATTCCGTGAGGAATGCAGTGAGAGGAGGTTTGTAATAATGAACATTTGATAAGGTTATGCATTCCAAAAATGTGTAATAAGGAACATGTAAAATCAGTTCATGAAGATTCTTTGGTGCAAGCGCATTGAGCATTACGGTCTGAGTTACGCGAAGGGAATGGAGACGGGGAATATCATGTAAGTTTGCTTTTGACGACTGTAGACCGGAACAAGCTTTAACTTATTATTCTTTGAAGATTAATTTTGGCAATGTAACTCAAGTACTATCTTTCTGTGTGGTTGTCTTTTTTATGTGGTTATGGGGAGTGTAGAATCTAGGTGTATGTAGACTATCACTAGATTCACCCAGGTATTACGCTAATATTTCTTTAAAATGTCATGTATGACCATATCAAATTGTGTATCAGTTTCCACGTTCTTTTTGTATTTTTTGAGATTGTTTGATGTGTGTGCTAATCGTTAGTTTAAACTCTATGCCGAATTAAGAAATCAATAGATATATTGTAATAAAGGTTGGGTGTTGATACATATTTTCTGTTATGTTTTCCAAATAGCTACATGCTGCCTTACTGCGAATGCCATGGATTCCAGATGCCAACTGATGGCTTCTTCATTCGCCAGGTGCACGCAGTCGTCAACGGCTGGATCACTGTGACTGTTTTGTGGGACTGTTTTATAGGACGATCACCCAGGGCCCATGTGCCCGTACGCTGCACTAGCGATTAGGAGTAACATAACATCTTTTATGGTAGTCTAGGCCCAAGTTGATGCAGACACCCTGGAATTCACTGTGCGACCCAAGCGGTTCCTTTATCGAAAACTAACACTTTGTGTATGGAAAAATAACAACGCGTGCCTCACGATTAACATTTTCGATCACAAACGAAGAAACAATTTTGCAATTTGATTGAATATGGGAATAGGCGGATGTTCTCAGAGTTTATCGTGAAATATAAAATACTGTACAAATTGTACAGTGTTACTGTTTTCTTTAAAAGAACGGTTTAATATTCCAAATTGTGACGTGCTGTGTTGTTAGTCGATGTGTGTTGATTTTCGGGTTCTGCGTCACATCACGTAGGTGATTATGGGCGCATTTGGCTACGCTGAAGAGGAACGTCACCAAGAAAGGGGTTGAATATCAGTAGGGTTGGTTATGTGAGGGTCAGGGGCGGGGCATATGATTTAGTGACGTCAGGGCAGTTTACCTTAGGCAGATGTAGCAATGGATAAGAATAGCACAAGATGGACGCGCCTTGCTGCCAGATTTCGTATGTTTCTAAAAGAGGAAAAATGAGGTAAGGTGAATTGGAAATGTTTGCGATAGATCAACGTATGTACAAAAATACATGGTCGAACCCTCAGGACAATAATATTTTCTGAGCATTGCACTTTTGAAACTTATGAAATAATGTTTGGGGAGATGAGGGGTGATGATGATGGGTGGAATATTTTTGACGTGATTTCAAATGAGTTTACAAAGTTTGTTGGGATTTTGTGCACAGCTTATATGACGAATGATTTGGGCATTCTTTTAACAATTTTGAAAAAATAAAACGTGGTTGGATTTCCAGCACATTTGCGTAAAGCTAATTGGCAAGGATTGAAAAGCATGGTTTTGCAAATGTGGCTGTGTTTTCTAAAGAAAAATAACGGTATAGCTTTAGTGCCTGAGGGGTAGGCTGTAGCCATAGGCAGTGACCAGAATGTCGGGGTCATGGTATAAGGGGATGATCCGGACAATGTGGCTACTGGCCATGAACAGAAGGGACAAAACATAGGATTAAAGTGGTCATGTCCACCTGGGACTGGCTTTGTGGTAAGGTTATTCGCAATTAGGATAGATTTGAAAGGGAAGAAAAATGTGCTCATGTTAATATGGTCATAGGGTGTT
This sequence comes from Ambystoma mexicanum, assembly GCF_040938575.1. Taxonomy (NCBI): domain Eukaryota; kingdom Metazoa; phylum Chordata; class Amphibia; order Caudata; family Ambystomatidae; genus Ambystoma; species Ambystoma mexicanum. Next base: position 1,347,820,169 of record NC_090930.1, read on the forward strand.
CTTTTTGCCTTCTGCAGGCTGAGATGGAAAGCAAAGAGGGGCCCTGTATGGAACCCCCACCTTCCCCTTTCCATGGTGGCCATCTTGGAAAAGGATTTTCCTTCCTACACCGGGATGCCACAGGCGTCCCGGTGTAGGACGAAAAATTCTCTTTCTTAGTACCACGGGTCCCCGCTTTGGGAACTTAGACTGCTAATGGCCTTCATCCCCCATTTCAGGGGCTGGAATGGGGGGGGGGATAATGGTCCAGAGACCTTGTTATTCACCCTTGCTTCACTTGGGCTCATACCTTGGCCTGCTGGGCCGGTATCCACCATTCCAGTCCCTGGAATGGAGGATGAACGCCCCAATATTGCCATTACCATAACACAAAATGGAAATGTTGGAAAATCTTATTGAGTCTATGTACTTTACAGAGAAATATAAAGTAGATGGAGTCTATACGTTTTTTTTTTAGTTCTATTTTTTTTAACTGTGAAAGCTGGTTCCTAAAGGAAATGTCTTTCGTTTTTTTTAGATGTTTATTATTTATTTTTTTTGGCAGGAGAGCTAAGAACGAAAGGTGGGGAGGGAACTGAGGGAAGAGGCACCAAACACTAATATGGAGGGGCAGGTGGACAGGGGAAAATGTTGCGCGTGTGTTATTTCTAAGGTAGAGGGCAGTGTTTGTTATGCTCCTTGATTACAGCAGTGGTGGTGTCTCTTGGGGAGGAGGGATGGCCTTAGCTGATGCTATTTTAAGATAAATAGCGGCTTGCTAAAAGTATGTACTGTGTACTAGATTGTTACTGGATGAATAGGAATAGGTGTTGGAGCTCTGCAAGGGAAATGTTGAAGTTGAAAGTTCCTAGATCTGTAGAAAATGCAGTTCCAAACTGTCCACAAAGCACAGATCTTATTGTGAAGTGCGTACGGGTTCTCGAACACATCATCATGCTGCGCGCCAGCATATGGTCATGTGGCACTCTCCGGAAGGTCTGCAATGAAGTCAGATGTTCGTAGACATTATGGTTAAGTTGCACTTCTAAAAACCTATGAAATTCAGTAAAAAAAACTTTGTTAAAAGGGACGTTATGGTTAAGTTGCACTAATAAAAACCTATGAAATCCAGTAAAAAACTGTTAAAAGGACACTATGGTTACAAGTAAAATGGAAAACTCCCTGAAATTCGCCGGTTATGGTAAGCTAAGCAACCATAACTCACGCCACCACCGTGCACTGCTAAGACTAACACCCAGGACATCAAAGATGACATCACAAATATCATTGATGACATCACTGATGACATCACATGTCTAGCCCCTTCTTTTTCGTTCACTGCCATATCTATTCCAGGTGGGTTTATTTACTGACAGTCAGAAACTTAACTTTCAAAAAGTATTACATTTATAGATATTTATAGATGTGCCATGTACTTACACTATTTCCTTAGAATTTAATCGCATCTTATGATGTACATATATAGGGGAAGAAGCAGGCCTGAAACACAGCAATCATTTTTGTACGTGAATCCAATCATGTAGATTATACACAGTTGCTAATGATACTGCCTCTTGTTTGCTTACTTTACTCTCCATATATAAGTCCCATATGTGTATGCATTGTAGTCTATTTATGTTTTGTGTGTATTAGTAGAAATATGTAGTAAGTGATGCATTATTGGCATGTTTCACAGTACGGAAAAGTCTGATACAGAAGCATTCACTGTTTTATTATACAACTTTGGAAAATTACAAATATAGCACCTCTGTGGTGTATGCTGTAGCCAATACATACATTTCTGTATGAGTAGGTTCCTGTACTAGAAGGAACACTGCAATGGAATGTTCTTTAGAACACTACATTGCGTGATGAAGTATGTAGTTTATTTAACATCTCCCGATAATCCCTGATACTTTTTGCCAACATTACATTCACAACCCCTTGTATGGAAGGTAAATGCACATGTGATGTCATCAGTGATGTTCTGGGTGTTAGTGGTGGCGTGAGCTATGGTTGCTGAGCTTACCATAACTGGCGAATTTCAGGGGGTTTTCGATTTTACTTGTAACCATAACGTCCTTTAACAACGTTTTTTTACTGAATTTCATAGGTTTTTATTAGTGCAACTTAACCATAATGTCTCATATATAACAGAATTAATTTCTGTGTCAAGTGTTATTTGTTCGTTACATTAGAAAAAGTTACTTACCCATGGTAACGTTCTTTCGACTGGCTGTTCCTCCCATGTATTTCTTATCTTTGATATTTCCTAATATCCAACTTGCTGCCTAAGCGTGTTACCTCAGAATTATTTTTTTCAGTAGAGGGCGCTGTGCGTCGGTGCCTGGTCGAGTTGATGTCCCTCGGAGGCCTCGGTCTTGACGTCGACATAATCACAGGTATAAGTAGCTCACGCAACACCTGTTGCTCAGTTCCGTTTTGAAGAACGAAGCACTGTCTTGAGTTAGACGGTTACTCACCTTGAGAGAGCACAGACTGTAACCACAAGGGAAGTTTTACTGCAGGGTAGGATGGAAGGGGCAATCAGGAATGCGTGGGAGGAACATCCAGTCGAAAGAACGTTACCATGGGTAAGTAACTTGTTCTTTGAATGGATTGTGTCCTCCCACGTATTCCTCATCTTTGATACACTCCCAAAGCAATTACATAATTTGGAGGAGGGAGTCAAATTCAAGTGATCAAACATGCACAGAGTGGAGGAATCCAGAGTGTAGTATTTTGTAAAGGTGTGTGCAGACGACCATGTGGCAGCTGCACAAATATCCTTTATTGGAACTGCCCTCTGCAAAGCAGACGAAGTGCAACACCCCTGGTCGAGGGAGCCTCTAGATGTTCTGGGGTGGTCTTTACCGGTCAGTCTAACATTCTGAAATTATTAAAATAATCCATATAGAGATGGTTTGTTTGGTGATGGCTAGACCTAATTTATGACCTGTATAATCATTCTGTCTCAATTTTGCCAATCTACTAATGTAAAAACTCAGTGCACGCCTAGGGCCGAGTCTGTGAAGTCTTTCCTCTTTCCCCGGGTGTGGCTGAGGATAAAAGGATGGCAAAGTTAGGCTTCGTCTTTAATACCAGTCTGTCTTTATGAAAAACAGTACAAGGAGGCTTGCAGGATAAAGCCTGTAGCACACTCACCCTTCGGGCAGCTGTTATATCCAGTAAGAAAACTATTTTCAAGGTAAGAAATCTTAACGGAGAAAAGGTCCTCTCTTTGTGGAAGACGAATTGGAAAGAAGATGGACATGTCCAGAAGGTCCGGGGACCACGTCGTAATCCGGGACAATTAGGATCATGGATTTCCTGAACCTTCTCAACATCCTTATTACGTGAGTAATGACGGGGACTGGAGGAAACGCATACTGGGAGTTTCCACTTCTCTACACCACGAACGCGTCTCCAAGAGCTCCTCTTGGGGTAAATTCCCTTGAGCAGAATATTTCACACTTCCGGTTGGCACCGGTCGCAAACAGATCTACTTGAGGGGTTCCCCAAAGGCTGAAGATCTCTTGAAGGACTGCCTGAGCTTGTTCCCACTCGTGGCAGACTGCGCTGGGCCTGCTTAGAGCGTCTGCCGCTGTGTTCTTCTGTACGGCTATGTGAACTGCCGATAGAGTTTCCTTCTTGTATTGCCCAGAACCAGAGCTGCATTGCATCTCTGCACAGTGGTAGTGACCCTACACCTCCTCTTTTGTTGAGGTAGTACAGGGCCGCTGTGTTGTCCGTCATTATCAAGACATTCTTTCCCCATACAGAGGGCAGAAGGGCCTTCAGCAATAGTCCGATTGCCCTCAGCTCTAAAAGGTTGATGTGCAGTTTGGGCTCTGATGCAGACCAACGACCATTGATGGTCAAATCGTTGGTATGGGCTCCCCTCCCTGTGAGTGAGGCGCCCGTCTCTACTGTTATCTCCGGCCATGGTTGCCAAAACGATTCTCCTTTCAAGATGTTCTCCCGACAGGCCCACCACTGAAGATCCAGTGAGACACTGTTTGGGATTTGTAGGCGATCTGACATCCTTCCTGAGAACTGTGACCACTGGGTCCAGGAGCACTGGAGAGATCTCATTCTCTGGCACCAGAAAAATGCTGGATGCCATGATACCATGAGACCGAGCATCCTTAGAAAGTTGAAGGCCGGAAGATGTTGGGCATTATGGAATTTTGTTACCATCTGCAGAATGTCTTGAGCCCTAACCTTTGGTGGCAAGGATTTTTCCAGGGATGCATCCAGGACTGCTCCGATGAATTGGAGTCTTTATGATGATACCATATGGGACTTCTTTGAGTGTAGGGAGAAGCCCAGCCTGTGGAGGGAGTGGCAAGTATAGCTGAGATGATCTGGGGCTTGTTCTGGGGAACTGGCCATGATCAGCCAATCGTCCAGGTAGGGGTAGATGTGAATCCCCCCCCCTCCTGAGACTTGCTGCAACAACCGCCATTAGCTTGGTGAAAACCGGCGGACGTTAGCCCAAATGGCAGAACCCTAAACTGACAGTGAAAGTTACCAACGGCGAACCTCAGGCACTGTCTGTGCTTGCGATGGATCGGCACATGAAAGTAAGCATCCTGGAGGTCCAATGATACCACTCAATCCTGAAGCTGGAGGGCCTGAAGGATCTGAGAAAGGGTTACCATCTTGAACTTGTCCTTCCTGAGGAACTTGTTCAAGTCTCTTAAGTCCAAGATGGGTCTCAATCCTCCGTCCTTCTTTGGAATTAGAAAATAAGGGGAGTACCAACTCTTGTTCCTCTCCGCTACAGGTACTGGTTCTCTAGCACCTTTCTCCAGCAGGGTTAAAATTTCATGCAGAAGGAGCAGATCCGGAACCTTCAAAGTGTTGTTCCCCGGTGGATGACTGAGGTTTTTGCAGGAAAGGCAGGCAGTAACCCTTGGCAACTGTTTCAAATGCCCAAGCATCTGAAGTAATAGCATGCAATTTTGTCAGATGCTCCGACAACCTGCCTCCTACTGCAGTCTTGTGAATGAAGACCTCAGAGAGGTTTTGGAGCGGCTGACGCAGTGGCTGAAGGTAAGGTAGCCCCTGCTGTTGCGGTCTTAGTACCTCTACCCCCGTCCACCACGGGGGAATCGTCTTTGACCTCTTTGAGCTGGCTGTCCTCTGCCCTTTTCTGAATGCAGAATAATAGCGAAAGAACATAGCCCTCTACGGCACACATGTGGGGCGGTTTGTAGTTTGCTTTATTGCAGCTCGCAGGGATTTGGCTGCCGACTTGGATGTGTGCTATAAAAGGGCATGTTGAGAAGACTGGATTGAATGTCTTGGCAAATCCTGACTTTCTCAACCACGCAAACCTGCGAATCACAGTTGTAACCACCATGCCTCTGCCGATACTGTCAACAGAGTCGAGACCAGGCTGGAGGGATATGCACATAGTGTCCTTGCCATCCTTGACAATGTTCAAGAAACCATCTCGTTCCTCCCCTTCGGGGATGTGGTCAGCCGCCAAAGAAATCCAGTCCCAAAGGGTGTGGGTAAATCTTGGCGGCATGCACATAGCATTAGCAGATTTTAACGCCATACTATCGGCCGAGAAAACCTTCTTGGCCATGGCATCATATCTTTTATCATCCCTATCTTGTGGAATCGTGGGCATTTTGTCTACCAGAAGAAGTAGCTGCCTGTACTACCAGGCTTTCTGGTGTTGGATGTTTTGAAAGGTATAGAGGATCAAAAGTTGAAGCTCTGTCACTGCCGGGACAACCTCAGGTTTTTCCCAGTTGGAAGCTACCCTCCTCTGCAGAGCCCTATGAAATGGGACGATTGAGTCTTCCTGTGGTCCTTTATCCAATGTGTCCGTTAAGCTGTCCTGTTCGAAAACAGGTGCGAGTCTAGACCATCCCATGTATTCCATGATTCTTATCATGAGTGGTATATATGTCCCCTCTGCATGATCTCCTTGATCTGTCTTACCAAAATCAATTTCAGGGGAGTGTCGATACCACTTGCCTCATGAAGGCAGTCCAGCAGGTTTTTCATACGAGACTCTTCTTACAGGAGTTCCTCTGGTACAGAACGTGTACCATATTAGAGACCAAAAGGTCTTTCCTCCTCAGATGACTCTGATGCATCTTCAGACACCTCTGGCTTCAGATTTATCACCGGGTCACTGATGAAGAGGGCCACATTGTCAGTGTATAGTGACAAAATTAATGTGTGGGGTCCTAGGGTGAGTCTTTTATCTATGTGTCTATCTCTAAGGCCCGCGGCAAGCAGTTCCATCGCCAGAGCAAACAGCAGGGCCGACAGAGGACAGCCCTGTCTGGTCCCTCGTTTTAGTTCAAAGCTTGTTGACTGCGTTTTCCCCAATACGATTCTGGCCAAAGGGTTTTTGTAGAGGAGTGAGATTAATTTCAAGAAGTATCCTCCGAGGCCCATCTTCTGGAGTACTGCGAAGAGGTATGGCCACTCAACTGCGTCAAAGGCCTTCTCTGAATCTAACAGGACCGCTACTCCCTGGGTTGCGGGGTCTAAAGCTTCCATGATGCAGAAGAGCCTTCAGATGCCGAATGTTGTATTTCACCCCGGTATGAATCCTGCCTGGTCGGCTAGTATTAGTCCGGGCATCAGTGGCAGCAATCGTTTGGTTAGAATCTTGGCGAAGATTTTATTATCAACATTAATTAGTGAGACTGGTCTATATGGAGGCACACTCCCTCAGGGGGCTTTGCTGGTTTGTGTAGTAGAATCACGTTAGCTTGCGTAGTGTAGGGGGTTAAGCTCCCTCTCTGAAATGCCTACTCGTACACTGATAATAGGATCGGTGCCAGGGTTAGACTCTTCTGCATCTTCATAAATTGAAGAAAGAGTTTTAAAATACTGTGAGCGAGGTTGTGGTGTATAAATCTTCTCAAAAGAAGGCGGCGCTATAGATGTCAGAATGGGAGCTGAAAGTGTCAAAACGGTTGATGCCGACGTCTGCAACAAAGCGGCCGACGGCTTGGAAGATTTGCACGAAATAGTCGATGGCTTTGACGGAAACGTTGAGGTCTTCGACGATGGTGTTGAAGGAATTGGAATATACGGCATCGAGGAGGTCGACGCTCGTGGGGTCGATGGCGATTTTGGCGCTGAGGGCGTTGATGCACTTTTCGGGCTTGCCGTATGGATTCCTTTCGGTGCCTCTTTTTGTCATGCCTCGAAGACGAGGAATGATGCGACCCACTTCGTGAACGGGAATGCAAGCGTTTATGTTTTTTATGACTAGGAGATGAAGGCCTCGACTTGTCAGGAGATTTACGTTTGGAGGGAGTAATAGATTTTGAGGCTTACCTCTCTCCAACTTTCCTCTGCGCTCTCATAAGGCCTTGGCCGTCATCGACATTCACTCCGAACACAAATGTTCTGCCCCTAGACAGCACAGGCAGATCCTGTGCAGGTCAGTCACAGACATTTTAGCACCGCAGTCCCGGGACTTTTTAAATCTAGACCGAGGAATAGACAGAGCCGATGAAGCCATCTCTGCAAGCTACTTATACCTGACCAGGGATCGACGCACAGTGCCCTCCACTGAAAGTTATTTTCTGAGGCAGCAAGCTGGATATTAGGAAATATCAAAGATAAGGAATACGTGGGAGGACACAATCCATTAGAATTGTAAATGGTTAAACAACAGTTTCAATAATCACGTGTACATTTAATCCATCAGGAAAATATTTTTTATGTTTGTTTCTAATGGTCTGAGTTCCCGTTTGTTGTACGGGCTAACCTTATTTTGGGATTAACAGATTCTAAAATTGCCACCCTATTCTGATGAACATGGACAAACACCAACGTCTAGCCAAACTATCTGGGTATCGTGACCGAACAGCAAGGCTTAGGCATAGGCATAGGACGATGTGAGGGTGGTGAAGGGTTCAGTTAAGCGCACACACAGAGTACTATTAATAATACAAGCTAGGCAGAATGTATAAAAAGTACAGTTCTTTATCTAAATTATGACTAAAAGGTAGGGTGTCCCATTGAGTTCTATAGAGGGTAAGCAGCAAAAAGAGAAATCTTCCCTAACAGGGGGTCACAACCCAAAGACATCCATAGCGTAGGGATAGACTTGTTGCTTGGTTACAGAGATGTTAATCTGGTTTGGAGTGGCGAAGGAGGGCAGACAGGGATCCATACAAAGGCACACTGAGTTCTAGGTGGGATGTTTAACAGACACATTTCTCGTTAAGATACTGATTTGGTAGCTGTAGCGCCTATTCACTTTAGAAGGTTGTGGATGGAAATTGGTGAAGTTCCAGTCGCTCAGGTTGGCATCATTGTAGTTCCATAAGCAGGAGATATAGCAGACCAGTCACCATTGAAGAGAGGCTCTTCTTTGTGTAGTGTTGGAATTTCTGTGTGAACGAAGCTGGGTCTTTTCCATGGTATGCACAGTAAGCGATGGAGAGGCAGGAGTGTGCTGGAACAAAGGGATTTGTTTTTGTTTCTAGAAATGTACACCTGAATACAGCTCTTGGAAACTAAGTCTGATTACCACATGAACGTTTACTACATTTTAGCTTATTTCTGTCATGTTATGCATCTTTAGGGAAATGACCCCAAGAGGTGGCAGGCATATATTTTTGCCTAAATTATTCTGTCACTGGGTAGGAATGATCCTACATTTACAGTTTTAAGAAATCATAGTATTTTAAGAGGCTTTAACCCTTTCGAAACACAACTCCATCACCAAGCAATCCAATAAGCAACCTCAGGCAGCAAAGGTAGAGATACGTTTTATTTCCACACAACTGTGCAGAAATGGATGAGGAAAGTGGCATAGTATTCCCGTCCCAAAAATGTAGCCTCTGAAAAAAGAAAGCTCAGGGTTTTTCTAGGCTTTTACCCAATGAGCCTTATACAGAAAAGTCTGTACAATACATTTAGTCCAGTTACAATAACAATTAACTTCCTAACGGAGCATTGTCTGACCTTGGAGGGAATGACTTTATAGCACCATTCAAGACCTGCACAATTCTGCTTTGCCTACCAATGTGATACAGACAACCACCTCTACTGGATCTTTCTATTTCTCGTAGAAAGACCTGATCCAGCTAGTGCCCATATGATCCTTATTAGGCAGCTAAACATGCCTTCATGAGATGACATGAGGCGTGTCATTGGGCATACCCATAACTCAGAAAGAGGTTAATGTCATTCTTGCGCAGCCTTATACCTCTTTCTGTGTGTCCGGTTTTGCTCTATCCGTGCCTCATGTATGTCAGCGGCTTATCTGAAATAAACTTTCAGCTTCGACATGCCATAGACTTCAAATATTCAAATCAGCTGACCTGTGCTGAGATAATCCTGGCAGTCCCTTCTGTCTGTATTCTGAGAATTGTCCAGATATTGGTTCTTCTCTGCTTTTATCCTAATTGACACAGCACAGCTGGGGGTCACAGTGTCTGTAAATCAAAGACAAGATGAATATGTATATTCTTGCAAGAAATAGTCCCCGACTTTCCCCATTAAACAATGACTGATACGAAACAGTTATTATATTGGTAGCTTTTATTAGCACCAACCAAAAAGGTTGTCCAAGTCTTAAACATAACAAGACAACTACACTAAAATCCCCAAAAGGCTGCCAATTATTTACAGATCTGATAAATAAATGCCACTTTGTTATTCTGCAGCTCTATAGACTGGTGGTCTAAGGCATCGATTTTATGGCTAACCACAAAAGGAGTGGGAGTAGTGTTGGTAGGGTTGGAACAGGGCTCAAAGATGTCCTGCAAGCTGCAGATTGATATTTTTGTAATTGATGTGTAGGAAACTATCATTTAGCTTGATCTTATCTCTATTTTGGTCTTTTAAAATCACACCATGTTATTCATCTCCCAGGCTCAGCCAATCATTTTCTTATACATGGGTATAACTTTTTAGCCACACAGGCATTATAATATACCAATGTTTTGCTGTTTTGAGATTTTAATATTTGGCATGAGACAGTTAAATTAGCCAAGACTATTCATAGCAAGAAATAACATTTCAAGCTGCATGCTGCTAGCCAGGCATAAACACTCACTTGCCAGCTCGATTCCACACATACATGCAGGACGCCATTTCTTAATCACCACGAGTCAATAATCACTGGCTAGTGGAGTGTGCAAATGTTGTGCCTTGTAAGAATGGTTTTGTTCACTAACATCTCACATTGGTTAGGCCTCTGTTTGAATCTGGTACTCGTTAGAGAAGCAGGGATTTAATTTATTAATATAATCTCTGTTTCCTGGTCTGACCATTTTGCCTGGCTCTTTGTTCTTACTTCTATGGATATGCTTTCGTCTGGTCTTCATTCTGTTCCTATTATCACACAGCAAAAAGATTTACAATAAAACAAAAACTCAGCTGAAGATCTTTGATCGGTGCTCCCAATGCCCAAGATGAATATAACAAGCAAGTATTACTTTTCTTTATGCGTGAATGGTTTTCACTCAGTTTCTGACCCTATTGCCACATTTACATCCTTCCATGCACAGAAAGTATTCTAAATCTTGCTATACCTCGTCACTTCGATCTTGAAGCAGGAGTACTGGAGAAAGAACATTTGGAGAAAATTAAGAGACTACTCAATGCCACAAAAACAACTCTTCCTGCTTATATATAAAAGGTAGTCTTTTCTCCTAAATCATCTTTCATCCAGAATTGTATTGATACTGCACCTAATAAACTTTTTGGTATTATCAAAAATGTTATAAACCGACCCAGCTTTACTTTCTCCTCTTCACCCCAAAGAATCTGGCAAAAAATGCTATCACTTGTTTTGCAGCTAAAATAAAGATCCAGGATAAAATGTATCGAATGTCTTCCTCCAGAACTTTCTGTGCCTCAGAGTTAAGTTGCGCTCAGCCCAAGTTTATTTTGTCTGTGTCTGACCCAATCCTTCCTCATATACTACCAGTGTGGCTCTGAGTCATACTAACTCTCTAGTCAATACTATCACCACTTTCATAAACTTCTTTCTCAAGGATGCATTCCTTCCAATTTGACAGTATCTACCGTTAACCCTCTTTTGGAAAAAACAGTACTTGACCAAGGTGTTTTGAATAACTACCAGTCTGTTGCTGAACTGCATTGGCTCGTCAAAATAGTGGGCAAAGTGGTAATCTCCCAACTACAGAAACATTTCTCATCTTTGACTACTTACAATCTGGCTTTCACCCCTTGCACAGGACTGAAACAGCACTGGCTACTGTGAAGGCATCATGGAGTAGACACAGACAACTGAATTATGTTTGGGCTATAAACCTTTATTAACTCAAAAAGAGGGTTGGAAAAAAGCCTAACTTGCCATATGATAAGGTGGATTGTTCTACCTAAACACAACTAATGATAGTCTGTCAGAAAGTCCAAAGCAAATGTCTGTCTGTGTCCGAAACCTATACTTGCCCTCGCATCTAATTGTATACAATGCATGGGGATGTCAGCCTCAAAATGAGAAGTGTTCAAATAAAAGTGCAGAGCTACCTCCAGCCCTTGGTTGGAAAAGGGGGGATTCCCTTTGCCAAGATTCAAAATAGTTCACGTTACAAAAAGAGTGGTTCCCTTCCCCAAACTTTCAATTCTCTCAAATTTCCAGAACAACAATTCTTGGGATACCTCCCAGCTCTTCTGGCTTGGTTCCCTTTCATCAATTTCATAAAGATCAGTTCCTTAATTTCAGTTCAGACAAGTTTCCTTTATTCCAATCACAAGCTTGTGGGTGACGCAAGTGGCTTTTCCTTAGGTGGGTCTAGGCGCAGTTGTCCGACCATGCGGTCCACCCATTACAGGTCACGCAACCAACACACCTTACGTGTATCTGCTGCATAGGGACCTTGCCACGGTTTCAGCTTAACAGTGATGCCTGACTTATTCTAATTTCACTTCCCCTTGATGCTGTTTTGAAAAGACAAACATAAGCGTCCCAGTAAACTCATCTGCTAGGAAACGTATTCACTCTTTCAATTCTCTTGACCAAAGCCCTTTTCCAGGTTTCATTGTACTTTATTCTTACATACAAGTTTTCTTTTCACAACCATTCATTTCTTTCAGCAATGCTTAATATCATCTGCTTGACTTTTGAAAATGCATGCTTGACTCTTGGGAATGCATGTTTGACTCTTGGCAATGTTAATTTAGCTCTAGACACCGCATATTCAACTCTTTCTTCACTCAATTTAATGGCTTCTTTATATTTGCCTCTTGACAGTTATTGACCCCCTTTTCTCGGCCCTTTAATGTATTCAAGTTTTCTTGGCTTCCTGTGACACATACTGGGGGGGTCCGCTGCCTTTTGGGCAGACTCACCGGTTTCCAGTCACACATCTGTCGGCTCTGGTACAGCGCTGGAAAAACTCCTTCGGTTCTCATTGCTTTGCGACACCTTTCCACAGCCTCAGGTTCCATCCTGAAGGGCTTTGCTTCGCCCTGCTGCCTTTCTTGAAGCACCAGTAAGCACTGTCCTCGCTGGTCTGCAGCTGCGAACACCTGGCGAACTTCCCTCTGCTCCGGGACCCTCTGCAGCGTTCCACAAGGTGGGTTCTGCTTCAACCGGCTTACTCACGAGTCTCGACCTGGCTTCTCTTTGGTTCCCCTCCTCTACTACTGCAGCTTCTCCGGTTCTTTGCATCTTGTCCCATGTATTGCCATTTTCCAAAGAGGAAGAATTTGTCTTCTTGCCAAAAGGTTTTAGAAAGACTAGACTGCTTCTTGTCAAACAAACAGTCTTTGTTCAGTGTTTGCTGCCTCTTCCTCATCCCAGTTCCAAAGTGATGTCTATGTAAGAGTCAATAGAGAGAGGAGGTATGGCTCTGGTTTGTCTCTTCTTCATCCCAGTTTCGGACTGGTGTTTACTGGGAGATGATTTACTGGAAAGATATGTAAAGGGACTGGTAATAACCTACAAAAGGTCTAGGGAATATTGGACTTGTTGGAAAAGGCAAATGGGGGATACCGTGGCTCACCCAAGGGTGCCTCATTCCCGCTCCCCATGTCTTTTCTTTTCTCCCATGATGAGGTTTCTAGACAAGTTCCGATCTATGAAAGCCTCATCAAAACAGGTTCATCACTGTTAATCTAAAACCATTAAGGACCACATCGATACCCTCGCTCCGGCCCTTGCCGAATTCTGCAACCACTACTTTGCCTCTGGAGCGTTCCCCTCCCCTCTGAAGCACTCCTTGGTGCATCCCCTCCTAAAGAAACCCACAGCTGATCCTTCTGGTCTGGCTAACTATCCCCCAATTTCCATGACTAACTTTTTGAGCATACTCCTGGAAAAGCTGGCTATCTCTCAGCTTAACCTTCATTCTGATTCTGTTGTCTCTCGCCATGACCACCAATCTAGCTTCAGAGCTGCCAGAAGCACGGAAACTGCTCTCCTGAACATCCGTGAAGACTTGCTCTCCAAACTTGACTCCCAACATTCCCTCTGTCCTCATCCTACTTGATATCTCCTCTAATTTCGACACGGTCAACCATACCACCCTGCTCAACCGTCTCTGTGACAACCTGGCTATCACTGATTAGGCTCTCGTCTGGCTGACCTCTTTCCTCTCTGATCGACCCACCCAGGTACCACTTGGGTCCTTCCTATCCTCTATCACCCTCTCTACCTGTGGTGTTGCCCAGGGGTCTAACCTCTCTGTTACGCTCACCTGGTATCCACAGGGACGCCACCCAGCCGGGTTATTCGCTGGTATGCTTCTCAGCTTTGCCCTGATGTGGTCTGCGGGGAAGGTTCTGCCTGAAAATACAGGAGGACTGTGTTCAAGACTGACCGACTGGGGTAAGTATCCTCCCTCCACCCCGTATGATTTCAGTCCCTCTGGCGCCCTCTCCTCACCTTGTGGTAGAAATAGGTGTGCTCTTCGTCCTGCCTTCTTTGCAGGGGCGCGTTGTCTTTCATGAGTGAGTGCGGTCCAGTTACTTCACTGACGCCGGCCTGTTTGATATTGTTCAGGTAGCTCTTACTGCTGTTCTTTAGTTTTGTTGCTATCCTGCATGCCTTTCTTTGTTTAAAATGTCTCTTTTTTTCTTCTTTAGGTATGCGCAGCTTCAGTGCAGAGAACTGGCTTGGTTGAGCCCCGCTGGTAAATGATGGCGCATTAAGAGCGCTACGATGCGGTAAGTAAGCGTTATGCGCAGCGCTACAAAGTCTTGCCTTTTTGTTAACCTGTGTTTTCCTTCCTTGTAGGTCGCGGTGTTCTTCAGCACGAGTGGAATGTCCGGAGTGGTGCCAGCCGAGAGGCCACCAGCCAGGTAAGCCTTTTGAGCAGTTCGTAATTTGTAAATGTCTCTACTGCTTTCTTTAATGTTGCCTCTATCTTCCTCTTTCAGGTCGTTCTGTCCGGGAGGCGAGCAGATTTCGAGGAAGATGTTCTCAGTAGCTGCAAGTGTTTAAAGATGAAGACTGCAGGTAAGATGCTGCTGCTAATGATGTTCCTGTTGTCTCCTTGCAGGTTCTGCTTCTCCGAGATTCGAGGGAATAGCAGGACATGGTGAGCGACACATTGTAAGCTGCAAATTAACGCAAAGCGTGTCGTCTTGCTCAGGTGTGGTTTAAATAGCCCCAACAAAATATTCCAGGTAAAGTAGTCCCTATGCTACCACACCCAAAACACTAGACCGCATAGCTTGGTTCTTGGGAACCAAGCTATGTGGATGCCTCCATGTTGGCTGACAATACAATAAAGTAGTTTGCAAGCACATTGTTTTTCATGGTGTATGAGCCTGGCGCCATAGGTGCTTTTGAAGAGGATGCCAGGCCAATGGGTTTGCCAAAGAGGGTTTTGGGCGAGGGTCGTGACACACTCGCCCTGGCTTTGCAACCAATACCTGGCAACTCTCGCCTATCCATTTTCTGCTCAAATTTCCAGTGCTATGCTGATGACACCCAACTCATGTTCAGGCTTCTCTCAGCCACCTCCTTGCCTGCCCTCATCTCTGATTGCTTAACCGCCATTCAGAATTGGTGTGCCACCAAGGATCTTTGTCTAAATGCCAACAAGACTGAGATCCTCCTCATTGGTACACCTTCACCATCCTTTCCCCTCACTCTCTGGGCGGCCTCCCTTGGCCCCCCTCATACCTCCACCTGCGGGGCTAAGAACCTCAGGGTCATCTTTGATTCTGCACTGTACTTCTCCTCACACATCTCTGGTGTCTCTAAAAAATCAAACTTCTTACTGCACCTCCTCAGAGGTACTCTGCATTTCCTCTCCTTCACTCAGAAGCTCACCGTCTCCCAATCTCTGGTTGTCTCCTGTCTGGACTAGTGTAACAGCCTCTTTCTAAATCTACCTGCCTCTACAGTTCACCCTTTACAACTAATCTAGAACAGGACTGCAAAAGTTGTCCTTGGCCTCAAGCCCTGGGATCGTATCTCTCCAGCTCTGAAATCCCTTTATTGGCTCCCAGTGGATGCAAGGAATACATTTAAAACCCTCTGCATTGTCCAAAAGGCTTTCTGGGGCCTGGGTCCAAAATACCTTCAACTATCCCTCTGTAAATACCTCCCCTCTCGAGCCCTTCACTCCTCTACTTCTAACTCCCTCAAGGTCAGTTGTTTTCAAAGAAACAAGCTGGGGGCAGATCTTTGTCTTCGGCTGGGACCTCCCTTCGGACAGCCTCTGTGCCACCTTGAAACTTGAGGAGAACCATCCGGAAGCACCTCAAGACCTTCCTTTTCGGCTCTGCCTTCTCCCCTGCTGATCTGTTTCTCTCGCTCAGCATCGTGCACCTGGCCACCCTATGTCCTTTGGGCCCAGGTACCTGCTCACCCCCCCTGCACGGCCTCCAGGCCACCACTTCCAATGGGGTCTGTATCTGTACCCATACAGTCCCCCACCCACTTTTCTTCTGCACTTATCAGATATACCCTATCTGACGAACCTAGCACTTGCCACTTGCTGGCTGCACAACCAATGTTTATCGCCTTATTTAGTTATTTATTTTACTTATAAATATTTATTCTATTCTCTCACCTGTCCGCACTTTCCACTTCTCCCCCCTTCCATGCACGTTCCTCCTTTTCCCTTTCCCATGCACTTGCGCGTTCCTAATGTCAATGATCCTAGTAAGATTGTTGTTTCTGTTCTCCCCTGTTCCCCTCCCTTTGCCTGGTCGTGCTCTGAAACACTTGTGTATGAATGCGATATAAATAAAATAGCATTTCATTTCATTTCCTCCAACCAGGTGATCCTCACTTGTATATCCACCCCCAGGGTCAGGATCTGATAGCCAGAGCCTTTCCCTGGCCACCTGGGAGGAGGTTATATTGGGGAAAGAAGCAAGGGCGCGCTCCGATTCCTCCCACTACCCTATGGGACAATATTTTGAGCAATACGGATGAGGGTCACCTTAAATTATTAATTATGCTCCACTTCGACACTATTTGATACAGTGAATTTTAACATCCGTCTGTCTCCATCTATTGTTGGTGTTTCTATCCAAGTCTTAACTTGGTTTAACTCTTTCTTGGAAGGCTAATCTCAAATGATTATGGTGGTCAATTCTGTTTACCTTCACCCAATTTTCTGTTTTGCCCCAGGAATTCACCTAGTCGCTGTTAATTCATATTCAACTTCTTGTCAATTTTTACTAAATATAATCTTACATTTCATCACTGAATGCAGTCAGAGTGGATGATTATGAATGGTCTTCAGCTTTACCCCTCTAAAACGGAGGCAATACTACTTAGACCCAAATATCTACTTGATGATCTATCCGAAGCTTTGCAGCCTCCCTATCTTTATTCCCAAATCGAATCTTACTAATTTTTAAAACATAAATGACAGTACAGTGTATCAGACACACCAGGGAGACTATAGTTGTCCTCTGCACTTTCACCAAAGCTCATAGCATTATAGTCCTAACTCCTGGTAGCATTGCCCTTGCCCAACAACCCTTGTCAATAGAGTAGCAACGCAAGGCAGGTTTCCTTTAAGCAAAATATAAGCCTGCACCCAACGGTCGCTTTGAGTAGAACATCCCCCACCCTCCTCTTTAAGCAGCCTAATCAGCAGTTACCATCTAGGACTCCTTCAGAGATTTCGGCGGTTACACACACCTCTCCCTCATTCCCATTAAACAATAGCCTCTTCCTGGCTCATATTTCACTACAAAAGAAAATTACTCCATTTTGATGTTACGTTGCAACTCCCTGAGTAAGTGAGTCACATTCTCCATTGTAAACAAATCACAGGCAATGTAGGAATAAGTAGTGTGAATTTCAACCATGCAAAAATATTAGCGGTTTCTCAGACTCATATAGAAGGTGTATGCCAGTGTACAAATGATGCTGGTGTTACAGCCTAGGTGTGGTGTGAAATTTAGGTGTGATTTCGGGCTGATGTGAGACACTGATGAAAACCACACAAACCAAAGAAAGGAGTGGGGATTTAGCAAAGCAAAGCATGGTATTGTAGGTTAGGGGCTAACAATTAACCATACTACTAACTATTAACCATTTACCTTAAACAAATCTATTGGTTATTAGAATGGGGTTGCTGATGCATCCACAATGCTGGCCGTGGGTAAAAAGGCACCATACACACAGCCATGTGAGATAGAAATAAATGCAGAAAATTTGAAAGCTGAACTGCAGTGTACGTGACAGACAGTGCAATGTATTTTGTAAAAACTCGTTGTTTGAGCAGGAAGCTGCAGCCAGGCCTGTAGAAAGAGTGCTGTACAGAGGTCACAGTGAAGTAGAAGAACTTTGGAAATGTACTAGGTGTTCGTTAAAGGGGAGGTGTTTGATGGATGTGTGACATCACAGCAGGATGAGAAAGAGGGTGTCAGGTGACCTTCGCTGAACTGCCGTGGCTGACTGGGGCAGAGAGCCGGTGTGCTTCATTGAAGGGAATCGCACTGTCAGCAACTTCGACAGAATACCCCTAAGCTCTTGGTAAGCATAAGTGTCAACTAAAGAGAAATATCTATTTCGAAATAACCTTGCCTTAATTGGTGAAATGCCAAATTAGGCACAAAAAGGATAAAGCCATTCCATCTGTATTCACTGGAGAACAAATGTATTTTGCTGCTAAAGGAGAAGCCTGCTTCGCTGGGCGCGGAGGCGAGGTTTTGCCTGGTGTGGAGGAAGCCAGAGGAATTTGATGCTAAAATCACTACAAATATAAATGCACTGCATTGACAAGTTGTGAGAACAGCATTATCAGCTAAACTGGAATATATTGTTTGCCAATCTTTTACATTGCTCTGTGTGTTTTTTTTATTGTCTGCAGAAAATGTATAAAGTGAATCATGGAATCAAAAAAGCTGCGTACGGTTGGTTCTTGTTTGATCTGTTTATTTTGTGATGCATAGAGTGTGAAGCATGGTGCAACTGATACCGTCAGTGGTAAAATGAGTGTTCCTGATTTAGCACTAGGTATGGCTTTGCCTTAGCCAAAGGGCCCGAAATAAAAACAAAAAAGTACCATCATGAGGTTGCTCCCAATGCTTTATCCAACCATGATCAGGAAGATATATTGCAGCATCTTATTGCAGGCTGCTGCAGAAAGTGGAAGTGACCTAGAGAGACAAACATTCTTACATGTATTGGTGGAAATGCAGGGATCTTTTTGGCTAAGTACAATTGCTAGGTGTGCCCTTTTGTAGCAGGGTCATACTGTGTTGTGCAATTTGAATTCCATTTTTTTGTTCGTTTTCCTCTACTGTTTGAATTACTTCAGTGACATTGTGCCTAGGATAGTGATTGGTGAACTTTAAAATACGTTTTCTTTTCTCTATTTAAATTACTTGTGATTGTGCTGGGGTTGTGTTGTGACTTTGGAATTTTTCCAATTACTGTAGTGCCATTGTGTGAACATTAGTGCGCTGCAAATATGACAATTTGAGATTGCTGACCTTTGCACATATGCAGAAACAAAGCTGGCAACTTGGTCCCCTGACACAATCTCAAACTGGAGAGAAAGGATTGTTTCTGGGATAGATAAGGAATCTCCAGAGGAGCTATTTGCAGAAGGAAGTGTGTTACAAACCTGCCTATTAAGGCTCTACCGGGCCAAGCACCACCAGGGGCAGTCAGACTGTGCAATGAGTTTGGGTGCAATACCTTGGTTTACTTTACATAAGGTAATTAAATTGAGGACAAAAGACTCAGATCATAGCAGAATTACGATGTGACTGTTAAAAGAGAACTCGATTGAGCGTCGGCCACAGTTACAGGCCTAGTATGATGATGTAAATGCACAATTGACACAGAAAGAGACAATTTACTGAAAGTGGGGGCGAAATCGATCATTTCAAAATGATTTTGGAGGGCACTAGAAAGAGACATTGCACTATCAGAAGTGCAGACACTGCAAAAGTGAGGTAGTCAATTCTCTAATGAATTACAGGCGATGGAAGATGACATTTTGGCTGATGGATGAAAATGATAAAAAGATGGAGGCTATTAATCATTTTACAATGCAAATTACAGAAATGAGTGAGTTAATGGCTAAGCTAAGAAATTAAAACTTTACATTGTATAATGAAACACAAGAGCTATATGCACAGTGTAGGTAAATAAGGCAACAACTCTCAGGTGTCAGAAGTACAGCGCTGTTCTTCCCCTGTGAGCAGCAGGGCGTTACCCTCTCTGAGGTTGAATGCAGCCATGGTTTGTGAAATATTCCAGCTGCTGTTCATTCGGCAAGAGCTGGCTGCTCTCCAGTACTCGAGGCTGAGTCTGCTCACCCACAGTAGAGAAAGCGGGGTGATGCATCATACAATGCACTCAAAATAATAAAAAAAGAGTATCAGGAGTTTGATTAGACCATTCAAAAAGAATTCAGGCATATCCAGGTTTATCTATTGAGGAACACCTCGAGAGTGTGACAGGGATTTCAAGCGTCTGAAAAAGCTCAAAGAATCAACACAGTAGATGTTTCCACCACACCTCTGCTAGCTTCATACAGGGCTTAAATGAACAGGGTAATTTATCATGGGAGTACTTTGAAAGAGAAATTAGGAAACAATTCTTAACTTATCGTCTATTCAAGATGCCAAAAAGGCAGCGTACATCATGACGGCTCAATTAGATGAGTCGCCACGCCAGTTCTTGCAAAACCTGAAGAGAGCATTCACACGTTTTGATGTGGCTTCTGACATTCATTCAGCAGAGTTTGAGACCACTTTATTTCTACGGATTGCAATGAGATGTGGTTTCACAACTCGCCATTGAATTCAATAGGGATCAAAGCTTAGAATGGATTCTTGAACAGGCCATTTAAATGTATGAAATAATATCTCATGAGAAAGGGGAAGTTATAAATTAAGAACCCAGACCCCAAAAAGCTAAAAGAAAAGCTACCCCTGCAGTCTCAGAAAATGCCACTGGAGGCAGCGCAAACAAAGAATGACACCATATAACCAGAGGGGTGTGGCCATGCAAGGGAAGGTGACACCACCCCAAACACCTGTGTTCCAATCCATAGATCCCAGTGACAGAAGCCTGTACATTAGTCCTATGTATCTTGGTCATTCACCCAAAGTGGGATTTTGCCATTATATGTCAGGGCTAAATAAAACCCAGAACCAGATGTATAACGAGGCATACCAGGCACTGGGAACCCAGAGTAGGTTTCACCCTGCCACAATGGTAATGGCAATCAGGCAAGATCAAGGTACATAGATAGGTTCATTGAAAATGAAAATCAACAAGAGCAATTGAATGTGACTTATGACCCACGCCATTATGTTCAGTCCTCTCCACAGGTTAACCATGGACAGAGGACTGTCACCCCACGCTCCCCACCCGCTGTCTCCCGGGAATTCAGGGGAAACACAAACAGAAACCAGTCTCCTGAAAGGAGGCAAAACAGGCCTGGTCAATGTGTATTCAACCAGTACCGGCCTAGGGCACAAAGGGATGAATTTAAGGCTATGGACAGATTACAGTGCTTGGAGGCGCAGGTGAAGATGCTGTCTGAGCAGATAGGAAAACTGTGTGCAATGCAGAAGCAGCAGCTGAGTAAGTGTGGAGAATGTCACAAGAGTGACATTGCAGAGGGTGGCAACAAATAACTACTTAGTCAGGATCCCCACAATGAAAGCGCAAATGACAATGATTTATCATTGAATGAACAAACTGAATTGCCTAGCGATTTAAAACCAAGAAAACAAGTGAATGATGACATAGAAAAATGAAAACGCACACAAGAAAGGGGTGTGGTGGAATTAGTTGAACCAAACCATTCACATGTGTGAAAATGAGAGGGAACAAAACAGAAATGCACAGGAAGAACCCAAAAGAACAAAATCAAAAGACAGGTGGCGATGTGAAAAAAATGAGATGATAGGTGAAGCTATAAATCAAATGAAGAGATGTATTTGGTGATATTTGTTGATTGCATTGCCTGACAGTTCTAATAGTGATATCTCCACAGAAATGAAAATGTTGCAAATGTATGGCAGATGCAAATGAATTCCCTGCAGAGTATTTTGAGCCACAGATGTTCCCATAAGGCAGAAATGACATGTACAGCGAAAGAAATGGTTAGTGTCACACACCAGAAACTGATGTCCTGCCACACGATGCTAATGAAAATACTGAACAATTGGGTTCCAGAGTGGAGGCAAATGAAAGGCAAAATGTTGGTATATTTCGTATCCAGGCGGAGGTCAGCTAGGTGGCGCAGTGCAAGATGGCCGTGGACTAAAGGAGCTCCTGCCGATGCGGGGACAGAAACCGCCGAATTATGCCAGAATAAGTAACTAAATCGCCCCAAGAATGAGGGATTACTGAAGCACTGATCGCCAGGATCCAGTGGAGCCAACGCTGAAGAAAACCGCACCCTAGAAACCAAGCGCGGCAGGGCTGCGACCTGGGCCGGCAAAGGCCGCCAAAACGACGGCGCTCAGCCATCCGACACCAGAGCCGGAGGACAAGCGCCACCCTAGACCGGCAGAGAGGCGAATCCCCAGACCGCCTCCAACTCGGACCGGGACTCTGGTAAACCTTGTTAAGAGCCCCTGCGTGCTCACCCGACGGAGCGGGAACCAGCTGCTAGCCACCAGCAATCCGCCGGGGTAAATACATGCACCCAGGCACCAGGTGGGGGGACCGCCCTGACTGGCTGCGCCTGGGCCGGATATCATCGGGCGTAGCCCAAGACACCTCAGGGAGGCCACCGGTGAGACAATCGACCTCCAGCTCCAAGCTCCCACAAGTAAGTTGGGGAGAGAGGGGGGGACCCGGTCCCGCGAGTGCCCATCCAAGGCCCGCCGGTGTCCGATGGAAACACTTCTGCAGCCCCCGCCCCCTGCACGCTGACAGAAGCAGGGCACCCTACAACGGACACCGTCCCCATCCAGACCAGGCAGCACCAAAGCGGGCCACCGCAGGAAATCCATTTAGACTCCACGCAGTGGCCCATCTGCCACCAACTGCCAGAGTCTCACCACTGGACCCCAGTAAACAGCCAAACTCTCGTATCCACCGCACAATGCAGCACCAGGCCAACTTTGCCCCATACCAGAGGGAGTGCCTCTCCTCCACACATGTGGCCCAAGGGGGAAGCCAACCCCCCAACTCACGGGCAGAAGCACGACTCCCAGTGCCCCACCTCATAGCAATAGAGGAATAACTACGCAACCTCACCCCCGGAACGGAGGTCACCTTAAACACTCAGAGGCCCGACCCTCGACAGAACGAGGCCCATACTGTCTGTGGCGCACAGCCCACTGAAAACCTACAAGAGACTAAGGGGCCCCCCGCGCGCCCCCCCCCACCACATCTAACGACAGCCTTGTCACAGGCAGACAGAGCCACTGGAAAAGAGCAAGCCTAAGACCTAACCACCCGCCAACAGGCTCTGCATGCCGACCAACTCAACACCGCAAGACCCCAGCCCCCATGCGGCAAAAAGAAGGGCACGGCGGGCAGAATCGCCTAAAGACAATAAGAATCGTCGATCGCCCCGGCAAACTAACTTCCCCCGGACCTAAACTTCACAGCCAAAAGAGCGGCTGGCCCACACGAGACACTGCCGCTAGGCGCTAAAACCCACCACCCAGCGGGCACCCTGAGGGAAACCAGGAACAGCGCTGTGAATGGGCATGCAAACAGAAGGCCACTGCCTGCCACACCCACCCACCCTAGGAGATCCAACCGAAACAGGGCGGAGATGGATGTTCAGTCGCAACTACAGGCCATCATGGCAGAAATGCGGATCAGCGGACTCAGGAAACTAACAATGCAGTGATGGACATAAAGCGTGACCTACAGGACGTCCAATCGCGCCTGGCGGCCCAAGCGGAGCGCAGTACCAACAATGAACAACGGATCAGCGCTATTGAAGACAACCTGGCAACAACAGAAAATGATCTAGACGGGGTCATCAAAGAAGTTCAGAGACTGGGAAAAAACTTGATGACCAGGAAAATCGCTCCAGACGGAACAACCTGCGGGTGGTGGGCCTCCCCGAAAACGCAGAGGGGGAGAACCTCAAGACCTTCATGTATTAACTCTTCCAAGATGCTCTCAAAATTAAGAACTCGCGCAAACTCACGATAGAGAGGATCCACAGGGTGCCAATCCCGAAACCAACGCCCGAGCAGCACCCCAGGACCATAACCATGTGCCTGCTCAACTTCCAGCATAAGATGGTGATCCTCAAAGCATAGAGAGATGTGGGCCCAATTAGAGTCGGAGCAGCAAATATCAGAATCTTCAATGACTACTCAATGGAGGTCTCCAGGAAACACAAAGAATTCAGCCCGCTCTTCGAGGCATTGAAGACCTCAGACCACCGCCACTACCTGAAATTCCCCGCCACATGGTGTGTTCAAACTGAAAAACAATGGCATACTTTTGAGGACGCTGAAATGGCGTGGCGATTTCTCCAGCAGCGAGACATTATAACCACAGACTTTGAACAACCTCCATCGGGAAACCAACAATCAGATAAACTACCTCCCCCCCAACCCAGCCAGACCACAGACCAACGGCAAATGGCAGAAAGGCAGCCGCAAACCCAGGGACTGGGGACCAAAGCACTAAACAATATTTCCGATCCAAAGCAAAAGAGGAATGGGGAGAACACTGGTGGTCCCGAGATAGAAGGGGGCAGTCAGCGGCAAACCGCCAGATGAATTCTCAGAACAGAAAAATAAACAAAGAAATTGAAAAAAGAAATGGGCAAAAAGGGGGGTAAAATATCATTTCAGATGCTCACTTGCCTAGCAAGAAGTCAGGCAGGCCTAAAGAAAATAAACCCTGAAATCAGTAACAATTCAAACTTCCTGTGCATACTTGAAGAATGTAAGGACAGATATTATGCCCCTATCACTATTGAAGAGAGGTGTAATACATTTGCAATGATTGACACAGACGCGCAGGCAACAGTGATGTCCAGGACATTTTTGGATGGCATAAATGGAGGGAGATCCCCATAATACATGCTCAAGTTGAGACTGATTGAAAGCCCTGTGCAGAAATTCAATGGGGAAGAAATTCCAGTGGTAGGTGTTAGTGAAGTTGACATCTAGGTAGGAAAGCATAGAATGAGACAGGAGGTGGTGGTCGCACCCGTTGAAGACACGCCATTCCTTTAAGGGACAAATTATCTAAAGAGATTGTCACCCCTCATTGATGGGGTAAATGGGGTGTTGTGGTCTTTGGCCAAAAAAAACCTGAAACTTAAAAAAGTAATGAGCTAGAGTAGCAGTACAAAAGAATGCCACGCCATCACTAGAACAGAGAGTGAAGTGGAAGGGAATCTTCAGAATGGTTGTGCATCTACACTGTCATTCCCATGTGCCAGGGTGAAATGTAAGGAGAAAAAGAAAAGCAATCTTTAGAGATTTTTTTGCGCCCCAAGAAAAACTGGCAAACACAGATAGATGAAAACACATTGTGTTTTGTCTAATTGAGGAAAACTGTAAACAAAATAGTGTTACCGAGTAAGATGAGAAAATAAATATTTCAACAATTGCAAAAATGCACATGAAAGAAGGTCAGGCCTGGATTCCTGTGCATGTGAATGGGCATCCAGAAATTATTGAAGCAAACGTTGGCCGTTGACCAGGAAAAGAGTTTCATTCATGAAAATTTGTTTAAACAAATGCTTGACATAGAAGAGATAGCAAATAAAAAAGAATAGGCACATTTTTGGTCTAGATGGCCCTGATTTGGGGCAAAGAATTGTGGGAAGATGCATCTTGCGAATCACAGAAGGGCCCAGAAGCATTCATCACAGTGTATGAATTGTAAGCAGAACCAAAGCTAAATTATATCTAGGAAATTATATCATGCACAGAATGTGTATGTATGGTTTTAGATTTCTTGAATCAAAATGTCTGGTGTAGACTGGTTGGAGCAAACACAGAATTAGAGAACAGAACACAAGCTTATCAGTGTGCTCAAATGATGCCATATGCAATTGAGCTTCAAGTAAAGAATTATGCTATTATTCCTGCTTTCACAAGGCAATTTGCAATAGCATTAATGTACAGAAAGGGACAACAGATGAAAGAGCCTGATGCTTTTGTGTGCCTCAATGGATCCATAAACAAGCAGGGGCTAGAATGTGAATATACACCATTAGTAGAGATTGGGTGTGGCCCCATTCAAATACTGGTGACCAACAAGGAGTGCCAACACATTCATTTGGAAGAAGGTACAGCATTAAGGATGGTGGTGCATGAATCACACTGCACTGCTGATCGAAATAATCCAGTGATTGGAAACATCCCTGAAAGCTATGTCACTTCACAGGATGAAATGCCCGAGTCCTTAGACTCTAAGCCAAAGGGGATGTTCAGGATTCAGTTTGTATACTCTTATGAATCAAAGGATGTGATTTGTTGTTATCAGGGTAATTGCATCCTATTTAAGGTGTGGGAAAATAAAAAATAAAAACAGCAAATTGAAATGGAGGCCGATGTGCCGAGATATTTGAGGGTGGCGTCTCTCCAAAGAGACACGCCACACAACTAGAAGAAAGCACAGAAGTCCCTCCTTTAGAGCATTTTCCAGAATTCTCTAAAATGGTAGAGGAACAAATTCAAGCTGCAGATGCTTGCACAAACGAAGAAGAAAGATCAGTTGAGGAAAACATTCATTGAGTGCCAAAGACGCCTATGATTGCTAGCTTACTGATCTGCATGTTGCGGCACTGCCAGAGGGATATGGTAGGGAGCCTGTATTTGTGCAACAACATGGGCTACCTTGGGCCTGTTTGGAGTCCCTAGCAGAAATATTTAAGAACTGAGACATTTGCCTTAAACCCAGAATACTTCATATGACATGCATTACTTACCGTAATAGCATTTCTGATGATTGTATCTGCTTAGATTCACATGCTGTGCATATAGTCCGACATCTAGTGGTAACCGCAGAGTATTGCATCTTGTCTTTCGAGGATCGAAAGGGGACGTCAGCATAGGCGTTGCTGTAACACTATCCCTAATGTGACGTGCAGTGTGCCCAAAAATCCTCACGCGTTGAGGTCCCTCCGATTGTATTTTTTGTGCCATGAGGCAGCCTTAGGACTATCATGAGCGAGTACAGAAAGAAAGAAGTAGTAAGATGTCTATGTACCTTCCATCCGAGCGGGGAGGAAGGGTGGGCGCATGTGAATTTAAGCAGATAAAATCATCAGAAATGCTATTACGTTAAGGGGTCCATGTCTTCTGATGCTTGTTAATCTGCTTAGAATCACATGCTGTACATAGACTAGCGAGCAGTACCCAGAGTTGGAGGTGTGATGTGAGAAGGAACAGTAATGAAAAGATGTCTTAGTACTGCTTGTCAAACCTGAGAATCAGACCTAGAGTGAGTGTCTAGGTAATAGTGTTTGGTAAAGGTGTGTACAGAACTCCAGGTTGCCGCTTTGCAAATGGACACGAGAGGAACATTTGCAATGAATGCTATGGAAGCCCCCGTGCCCGAGTAGAGTGTGCTCTTGGCTTGAAGGGCAGTTCTCTCTTGGCAAGAGTGTAGCAGAGTGTGATGCAGTTGACAATCCACTTAGAGATGGCTGATTTAGAGACAGGGTCCACTTCTTTACCAGCTGCCACTGAAACGAAAAACTGATTTGTTTTCCTTAGTGGTTTAGTTCTTTCCAGATAGTACACGACTGCCCTGCGCACATCAAGTGTGTGTAGGCTTCTTTCTGCCACGTTGGTAGGGTTTTGGAAGAATGCAGGAAGTTCTATGGACTGGTTCACATGGAACTTTGAAATAAACGTAGGCACAAACCTTGGGTGAGTGCGCAGAACTACCTTAGCTCTGTGAATTGTGACATAAGGGTCCAGAATAGAAAGGGCCTGTAGTTCACTTACTCTTCGTATGGAAGAGACTGCCATTAGGAAGGCTGTCTCGTAAGTGAGTGTCATGATGCCTACCCTCGGAGCACCAGGCCAGGCCCAGCACCCCCTGGAGCAGGCATCATGCCCCCGGGTAAAAGCCCAGCGGCCCTTTATAGGGGCTCTTTGGACTCTGTCCTGGCGCCGTTGGTGCCAGGCTCATGTTGGACATCAGTCCTGGCGCCATAGGCGCCAGGCTCATAAAGGGAAGAGTTTGGTGCACTTACCTGAAGCAGACCATGCTGCACACTCACCTGATGCAGACCATGCTGCATGAAGAACCAAGCCAAATGAGGCTTAGGAGGGACTATTTTTCTGAAGGAACTATTTGTTACTTGGGTGGGGCTGTCGAAGAATACTCACCTGGAACTTCTTCCAAGGCTATTTAAGCCACACCCGGACAGCCACACGTGCTTCGCGTTGTTCTGCATCCCAGCAGCTGAACGCTCACCATGTCTGCTCCTGCACCTGGCCTCCAGCCACGTCCGCCTCGAACCTGGAACACCTGTAAGGGAATAAGAGAAGAGAAAGGTGAAAACCAAGAACTATTTCAACCTTCTTACCTGCATCCGGAATCTTCACGCCAGCATTCCTGAAGGAAGACTTCCATTTAAAAGCACTGCGTTGCTCGCTGCAGCGCAGCGCTTCACTCACCTGTTCCCGAGACGCTGCCCGGCTCCATCGCGGCTCTCAGTGCCGGTCGCCACATCTCTGCACCGCACCTAAGGGAGAGAAGAAGAGACAAAAGGTGAGCAAGGGAACACAAGAGGAAAGCCGGGTTTTCAGCCATATTACTTACCGGCTATTCTTGGTGAGCCATTCCACATCTCGGGTCGGCGCCACATCTCTGGCAGGTACCGCACCCCGGCCCCTATGGGGAAAGGACAAAAGACATTACTGGGGAATTATAAAGACATTTAGAGGGGTCGCCCTCATCACTAACTCACCTGATTTTACCCCAGCAATTTAACCCCTCAACCCATCGCCTTTGTTCTGCACCTGAAATAAAGGACAGAAAAAGACAACATAAAAGGAGGCTCACACTTGAACTTTTGCATCTTCATACTTACGGCGTATCGCTCAGTAAAGTCAAGTGGATTTGCCAGCGCCATTCTGTAAACCAGTGAAGAAACTGGACGAACGCGCGCCCCTGCACCAGAAGCAGGATGGAGAGTTCATCCTTCCAAACCATAAGGTGAGCTTAAACCGGGGGTTTTGGAGGAAGTCAGAGGTGAACGAAGGGCGGAAGGGGGGAGCAAGCACATTATTCAGCAGACAGTTAATCCCCTTTCTCATCTGCAGAAGGATATTCCTACGGGCCAGACAAGCGAGATTTGGGGGTCCTGTTCAATCGATGGTCCGAATTCTGCGCATCACGCTTGAAGAGGCCACAGCAACCCAGACCAGACCAGCGCCTCTGTGGGAGCCAGGTGAGGGTTACAGAACGCGAAGCCTTCCTACAAATTCCCACCAGGCGCTATGGAAACTTCCGAGACTGACCAGTTGGCCCAACTACTGCGGGAATTACGGGCCGACGTACATGCCGCTCGTCAAGAGACTAATGCTCTCAGGAGGGAAGTGATTGTAACAAAGGAAAGAGCTGATAACCTGGTTAGACAGCTTTTGCAAGGTCAAGCTGGACAAACTCCTTTACCCGGTTCTGGAGGGAACCCCGCTCCTGTGCTTTCCAGTAACCCGGTGCAGATTAGTCTACCTGGAAACATGCCCCTGGCCCCACCCGAACGCTTTGCTGGGGACCCCAAACGATTCGCCGTATTCATGAATCAGTGTCGTTTGCATTTCCTGTGCAGACCTGGGGCCTTCCGTAATGACCAGACCAAGGTAGCCTTTGTATTGTTATATCTCAGCGGAAGTGCTGCCGATTGGTCAGTTCCACTGGTAACTCAAGATGACCCGATTCTTCGTGATTTTCAAAGATTTCAAGCAAGCATGGAAAGGTTATTTGCTCGTCACTCCCAGGGGCAGGCTCTAGATGACGAACTTCTATCTCTGCGACAGGGCAATCAAGACCTCCTTTCCTACATTGCAACCTTTAATAGACTAATTGTGGAAACTGGGTGGCCAGAGGATAAAAGAATCACGTTATTTTATCGAGGTCTACGCAGAGAACTTAAAGATGTCCTGGCCCAAGTTGTAAATCCGCCCCAAGAGTGCTCTGAATATATAGACTTAGTGGTCCAATTGGATCACAGACTGCAAAACAGAAAAGCAGATCGGGCCAAGTTTGAGACCCGGGTGTTAGTCAAGACCCACGCTAACCTCAAGGGGGCTGAAGCCTCGGAGCCAATGCAAATCGGAGGAGTTAAAGGACCTTTAACGCAACAAACGCAGGAACGTGAAAGAAGACGGCAGATGCACTTATGTCTTTATTGTGGATCCTCTGGACACTTTCTACGAGATTGCCCGGCAAGGCCGCCCAGGAAGGTGGTAGGAGCCACTGAAAAAATCCATGAAACCTCTGTATCGGGAAACGACCCCGCCCGACAAGCGTAGGGGTCCGCTTGCCGAGCTTGAAAACGAATTCTCAGACCTCGCATATCACCGTGCCAATGGTCCTCGTAGATCCGGAACAGCCTAAGCAGTTGCATGCAATAAAGGCATACATCGATAGTGGGGCTATAGGAAACTACGTGGATCGTGAATTGGTCTCCAGGATTAACCTCCCCCTGCGTCCTAAAACCAGCAAAGATGTCATCACCACAGTCGATGGAACCGAAATTGCCTCGGGACCGGTAACACATTCCACAGCTGAGGTAAAACTTGTAGGTCCGGACGGCCATCGGGAGGCAGTTGTGTTTGATGTAATCAAGGCTCCTCAGTTTCAGGTTATACTCGGAATCCCTTGGTTAGAGACACATAATCCTCAAATTGATTGGCTAGCGAAGAGAATAACCTTTCCAGAGTGTGCACGAAACCTGCTACCCAGAAAATCTGAAGGTCAGTCTAGCATCAGTAACCTCTGTCTCCATGCAACTACCTCCGGAATACCAAGACTTCCAGGACGTCTTCCAAAAGGAACAGGCCAACACGTTACCTCCTCACAGATCGTACGATTGCCAAATCGATCTGGTGCCCGGTGCACAACCCCCTTGTAGCAGGATTTATGCCCTTACTGAGCCGGAGAATCTGCATTTGAGACAATATTTAGATCAATACCTAGCCAATGGTTTCATTCGCCCGTCAAAGTCTCCGGCATCCTCAGCTTTGTTCTTCGTGCCAAAAAAGAAGGCGACCTTAGAACTTGTATCGATTACCGCGCATTGAACCAGATAACTGTTAAAAATCGTTACCCTCTGCCTTTGATCCCTGAACTCCTTGACCAGGTGAAGGACGCTTGCATATACACCAAGTTAGATCTCCGGGGGGCTTATCATCTGGTACGAGTTAAAGAAGGCGACGAATGGAAAAAGGCCTTCTGTACAAAATATGGACTA
Source organism: Ambystoma mexicanum (assembly GCF_040938575.1). Lineage (NCBI taxonomy): Eukaryota > Metazoa > Chordata > Amphibia > Caudata > Ambystomatidae > Ambystoma > Ambystoma mexicanum. Next base: position 1,347,850,936 of record NC_090930.1, read on the forward strand.
TTCGAATACCAGGTGATGCCTTTCGGGTTGTGCAACGCGCCTGCTGCCTTCCAATTCTTCATGAACGATGTCCTTCGGGAACTCGTCGACGTCTGTGTTGTCGTGTATATCGATGACATTCTGGTGTACTCCTCTTCGGAATCGGATCACAGAAAACATGTCAGGGCCGTCCTTGAGAAATTGCGCCAGCACAAACTGTTTGCAAAGCTGGAAAAATGCGTTTTCCATACCACCGAGGTTGAATTTCTTGGATTCATCCTGACACCTAAAGGGTTCCGAATGGACTCACGGAAAGTGGATGCCATCCTCAAATGGCCATCACCTATTTCGGTGAAAGGTGTCCAAAGCATGCTTGGTTTTGCCAATTTTTATCGCAGGTTTATCCCAGAATTATCACGGGTGGTGCAACCCATCACTGCACTCTTGTGGAAGAATAAACGTTTTGAATGGACCGAGGAAGCTGAACAGGCCTTTCAGGAATTAAAAGCTAAATTTACGTCCGCACCTATTTTGAAACATCCGCGTCCTGATCTCCCATATATAGTCGAAACCGATGCATCGAACTTAGCCATGGGAGCTGTCCTGTCTCAGAGAGACCCCGAAACCAACCAACTGCACCCCGTAGAATTTTGGTCCAGAAAGTTCTCGCCGCCGGAGATAAATTATGCAATCACCGATAAGGAATTATTAGCCATTAAGTCCGCCTTTAAGGCTTGGCGGCATTATCTTCTTGGCGCCAGGCATACCATCACCGTGATCACTGATCACCGAAATTTACAATATTTAAAAACTGCCAAGGTTCAGTCTTCACGACAGCTCCGATGGGCTTTATTCTTTGCTGAGTTCGATTTTGCAATCACCTACCGTCCTGGCTGTAAGAATGGCAAAGCGGACGCGCTATCTCGAATTGGAATGGGAGAAATGGACACAAACTCAGAACCTGTGCCGATAATTCCCGAACAAAGAATCTTGGGGATAACCACTTTACAAACCCTTGAAGACATTCAAGCACGGGTAAAACTATTCCTGGACTCTTCAGCCTTTCAGGATTGGATCAAAAGGAGGTCTGCCTTTTCAATCAACGATGGCTTACCTTACTTCCAAGGACGTTTATTTTTGCCTGAAAAGGAATTGCAAGAACTGGTTGTTTCCCGTCATCACGATACTCTGATGGAAGGACATCCTGGCATTGCCAAAACAGAGGAAAAAATTAAACGACAATTCTGGTGGCCGTCCTGGCGAAAGGATATTAAATCTTTCGTGATGTCCTGTGGAGTTTGCGCCCAAAACAAAGGTCAAAAAACAAAATCCGCCGGTCTTCTTCAACCCTTAGACATTCCACCAGCACCTCGTCACTAGATTTTATCACGGACCTGCCCTCTTGTAATAGATACAATACTATTCTGGTTGTGGTGGATTTATTTTCCAAGATGGCCCATTTTATTCTGTTGAAAGGATTACCTTCAGCTTTTGTTCTTGCCAAGGAATTCCTCGAAAATGTCATCCGTCTGCATGGATTCCCGTCCATACTAATCTCCGATCGGGGAAGCCAGTTCATTTCTCGTTTTTGGAAAAAGTGTTGTCAACTGGCACAAATCGACGCAAGACTGTCAACCAGTAAGGGCCTAAATACCTTGGATTAAAAGTCTGAGGTCCCTTGAGTGATAAGTGTTTGGTAGCCAACCATACTTGATCCCCTATTTGGTATGGAGGCGCCTCCTTGCGATGCAGATCCGCATTCTTTTTGTATTTCCCTTTCGCATGTTGTAAGTGTGCAGTAGCATCCTTGAAGGCTTGAGTAATCGTAGAATGCAAATGGTCGACTGCGGGCATTTCGAGGCTCAAAGGTGAGTCCAGGTCTGAAGTACGAGGGTGATGTCCATATAGGTTATAAAAGGGGCTCTGACCAGTTCCAGAGTGTATCGAGTTATTGTATGCATATTCAGCCACCCATAAAATTTCCTTCCAATTACCCTCCGATTGGTGCAACATACATCGCAGATATTGTTCAAGGGTCTGGTTCGTTCTCTCCGTCTAACCATCGGCCTATGGGGAAAGGACAAAAGACATTACTGGGGAATTATAAAGACATTTAGAGGGGTCGCCCTCATCACTAACTCACCTGATTTTACCTCGGCAATTTAACCCCTCAACGCATCGCCTTTGTTCTGCACCTGAAATAAAGGACAGAAAAAGACAACATAAAAGGAGGCTCACACTTTAACTTTTGCATCTTCATACTTACGGCGTATCGCTCAGTAAAGTCAAGTGGATTTGCCAGCGCCATTCTGAAAACCAGTGAAGTAACTGGACGAACGCGCGCCCCTGCACCAGAAGCAGGATGGAGAGTTCATCCTTCCAAACCATAAGGTGAGCTTAAACCGGGGTTTTTGGAGGAAGTCGGAGGAGAACGAAGAGGGAAAGGGGGGAGCAAGCACATTATTCAGCAGACAGTTAATCCCCTTTCTCATCTGCAGAAGGATATTCCTACGGGCCAGACAAGCAAGATTTGGGGGTCCTGTTCAATCTGTGGTCCGAATTCTGCGCATCACGCTTGAAGAGGCCACAGCAACCCAGACCAGACCAGCGCCTCCGTGGGAGCCAGGTGAGCGTTACAGTGAGTGCTTTTAGGCTTGCTTTGTGGATAGGTTCAAAGGGTGACACCATAAGTCTGGTTAACACCACATTTAGGTCCCATCCGTGAGTCGGGTTGGAAATGGGAGGATACATTCTCTTAACCCCTTCCATAAAAGCTTTAATTACTGGGATCTTCCACCAATACACGTTCTGCTGGGACGTAGTGTAGGCTGAAAGTGCAGCTAAGTGAGCCTTCAGGGAATTGAATACCAGACCCGAGTCCAGCAGGTGAGTCGGGTATAACACAATATATGTAGGGTAGCAATCAATGGGATTGATGTCCTTGGTATTACACCATATGACAAAGCGTTTCCATTTATTGGAGTAGCAATGTCTTGTGTTAGGTTTCCTTGCTTGTTTGAGTATATCCATGCATCTCTGAGGAAGCTGGAGATGTCCAAACTCTAAGATTTCAGGAGCAAGGCTGCTAAACAGAGTTTGCAGGCATGGATGGAGCATTTCCCCCCTGTCCTGAGACAACATGTTGTAGGGGCAAGGCCGTTTCATCGGAGGAAAGAGAGACATTTCCATCAGATGGGAGAACCAGGGTTGGTGTGCCCATAATGGGGCCAACAAAATCATGGTAACTGGTTCCTGGTGCATCTTGTGCACAATCTTGTTGAGTAGGGTATTTGGGGGAAAAGCGTAAACAAATCTCCCTGACCATCTTATCCAGAGACTGTTCCCTTTGGATTGGTTCTGAGGGTACCTGGAGGTGTAATCTGGGCATTGCAAGTTCTCCAGAGTTGCGAAAAAGTCGATCTCTGGGAAACTCCATTCTGTGAAAACGTTGGAGACGATGTCTTCGTGTAGTCGCCATTCGTACTCCAAGGGCAGTGGGAAATCTAGGCTGAGCACGTCTGCCAGAAGATTGAGTTCCCCTGGAACGTGTTGAGACAATAGAAACATCTTGTGTTTGAAAGCCCACTTCCAAATGTTCAGAGATAGTTTGGACAGCCCTGGAGAATGAGTGCCCCACTGCTTGTTCAGGTAGTACATGGCTGGGGTGCTGTCTGTGAGGACCAGCACTGTCTTTCCCTGTAGCTGCGTCTGGAAGGCTTTCAGTGCTTTGAACACTGCTAGTAGCTCCAACATGTTTACATGATTGGAGGCTACCGCTGGGGGCCAAACCCTGTGCGCCGTCTGTTGAAGAAGGTGAGCCCCCCCCCCACCTGCGAGGGATGCGTCCGTCGTCAGAGTGGCTTCTACTGCGGGGGTGGTGAAGGTTTTCCCCTTCAATAGGTTTACCCTCGACCACCACATCAGAGAGAGAACAAGGACGATTGAGAAAACCACTAGATCGTGCCATAGTCCGCTGGACTGACACAATTGGCTGTTTAGCCACTCTTGCATGGGGCGCATGCGCAAACATGCGTGAGGAACCAAGTAAATGCAGGACGCCATCATACCTAACAGTTACATGGCCTTTCGTACAGTCGCCTCGCGACAGGCTACATATTGAGGGATTTGAAACAGCATGTTTTGAACCCTCTCGTTGGAGGGGAAGATGAGCCTGTCGTCTGTCCGAATAAGCGACCATAGAAACTGCTTGACTTGACTGGGGTCGAGGCAGGATTTCTTCTAGTTTATAGAGAATCCCACACTGAATAAAATGTTGACCGTCCTTTGAGTATTTTTTTCTTTTTAAACAATTTTTATTGATTCCAACTTAAAAAACCTTACAATGTAACAATAAGTATGCATTCCACTCTTCATGTACTGTTTCATGTTGTTTTCTCCCCCCCCACTATCGCCCCGCCACTCCCGACCATACCCAACTTCACCACCTTCCACAACTTCTTCTAGGGGCACCCCTCTCTCTTATTCTCCCCCTGAAGAGCCATCTTCCTCTGGGCCCGTCTGATCAGGCCCAGATACTGTAGCTACTATTTGCTTCCAGGCTATAAGCATGTACGTTTCTTCCTCCCCCACTCTGTTTACTGCTTCATTCCACACCACAGTTTCGGCCTCCGCCCATTTCTGAAGATCATGCCACCAGGCTTCCACTCTCGGTCTTCTACTTGCTTTCCAGCTCATAGCTATTCGGCGCTTAGCTAATATGTAAGCCAGGTCTTTGAGTTTACTCATGTGTTTCAATTTGTGCGGCCTGGAGAACCCCCCTAACATATATGCCCAAAGGGAGTCCACATCCAGGCTTATCTCTTTCTCTGCCATGAGGTGAGCCACCTCCCCCCAGAATCTCCTTATTTCAGGGCATGCCCAAAACATACGCATCATCCCTGCGTTCACCTCCCCAGATTTTGGACATGTTAGTGTGCCCCCATTTTTTAAACTTGGCTACCTTCTTAGGAGTCATGTACGCTCTGTGGGTGACATATAACTGAATCTGTTGCAGTCTCACGTTCCTTGATACTTTCTTGTGGTATCCCTGTACCTTCACCCACAGCCCGTCTTCCATTTATTCCCTGGCTTCTCCCTCCCACTCTTGCCTCGTCTGGATCACCTCCTTCCCCACCTTAGACATCAACAGTTCATATATCCGGGAGACCTCATGGGCCCCCATCTGACATCATAAAACGTTTCTATGGCACTATCGGTCTGAAGGGTGAGCACTGTCTCCGTCTATGTACCTTTTATCATCTTCACCAGCCTAGCGTATGTGATGTATCGTCCCCCGTGTAAACCAGTGTCGGCCACCAGAGTATCAAAATCGACCGCCTTCCCGTCTAGCCACACATCCCCCAGGGTAGCTATACCAATCAGTTCCCATTGTCTCCTGATCACCTTCCTCATTTGCTCATCAACCCCATCCAGTGCCACTAGCGGCATCTGTGGGGAAAACAGAAGCAGGTTCTCCATTACCTGGCAGGCTCTTCGCCACATTTTCCAACACAAATCTACCAATCTTGTCCCTCCTTCACCCTGCGATTTTGGCAGCTATATCCATTCGTTCAGAAAATATGGGGCACACTCGGACTTCAACAGTTTGGACTGTGGTGTAAGATCCTGTGATAGCCATCTTGCTACGCATTGGAGTTGGCTAGCCAGTTAATGTACCTCAGAATTGTGTAATCTAATGCCTCCTAGGTCATATGGGATCTGTAGTTTCCATAATGCTATTCTATTTCTGGAGTTGTGCCATATGAACCCCCTACATATACTCTGAACTTTAGCAAAGAATCATTTGGGTATCATGTATGGTATATTCGCAAAGTAGTGTAGTAGCCTGGGCAATCCCAGCATCTTCAACAGTGCCACTCTCCCCATCATGGTCAAGTGGAGCTTTGTCCAAAACACCATGCTATTTTCAATCCTAGACAGCTCCTTCTCTGTGTTTTGCCTGTGTTCATCTCCAACACTGTGGTGTACGTATATCCCCAAGTATCTGAAAGTCTTGGTTTCCCATTTTATCTGCAAAACCGGCCGTTCGTCCTGTGGTATCCCCACATATCTACCAAGGGGGAATACACACGATTTTTTGTGCTCACTTATGCCAGACAGCACCACGTATCGCTCCATTACCTCCAAAATATACTGGAGGTTTTCCTCAGGGTACTTCAAGTGCAGCAGCATGTCATCTGCATACAGTGATATCAGGTGTTGTTCCCCCTTCGTGCTGATCCCCACTTCACCATATTGCTGCCTCAAGTAAATTGCCAGGGGTTCAAGTGCTAATATAAAAAGCACCGGGGACCATGGGCATCCCTGTCTAGTTCCCCTGCTAAATTGCCACTGTTCTAAGATGGTCGCTCCCGTCCTGACTCGAGCCAACGGACTGCTACACAGCAGTTAGACCCACTTCAAATATGTGGGCCCAATACCATATTCCTCCAAGGCCGCCATTAGCCAAGGCCATTTAACTGAATCGGAGGCTTTCACTGTGTTTAATGAGACTACTGCTACCCCTTGGGAGACCCCTTTCCGTCTGTTCTATGACATGGTGGAGTCTCCAAAGGTTGACGGATATACTCCTGCGCGGAACATATCCTATCTGATCAGGATGTATGAATTTATTGATGACTGGTCTCAACCGATTAACCATCACTGCTGTAAGGATCTTACTGTCTTGGTTGAGCATTGACAGTGGTCTATATGATACGCAGTCTGTGCTCGGTTCATTAGGTTTAAGTAGCGGGATGATGATCACTTCCCTCAGGGACTCTGGCAGCCTGACTCTGTCGAACGCCTCGTTCAACATTGCAAGCATCTGGGGAAGCAAGTCTGACCTACACGTTTTATAGAGTTTGCTTTGGAGTACATCCGTCCCTGGGGCTTTGTTAGTAGGCAGGCGCTTGATCACTTCTTCTAATTCTTCTAACGTAATAGGAGCCTCTAGGTTATCTTTCCGCTGCCTCCAGTTTGGGAGATTAATCTCTGCCAATGTTTGCATCTTATCAATTTCCTCCCCCTCAATAACATCCGTGCACAGTCGCTGATAGTACTCCAAAAAGCATTTGTTCACACCTTCCTGGGTATCTAACATCTGCCCATCCATCCCCTGCACTGCTCTAATTGTTTGTCTGGGGTTCTCGCTTTTATATAACCAGGCTAATAATCTGCCTGGCTTATCTCCTTCTGCGTGTTGCCTTTCCACATATGGTTTATAGTTTAGGTTGCACAGTCTTCCCCAGTAATCCCTGCAATCGTGTTGTAGTTACGTATGGTCTCAGCCTCTCCTTGGGAATTCACACCCTCCAGCATTTTGGTCCCATTCTCTTTTCTGCGTCATGCAATTCCTGTATTATACCGCCTTGCAACCCTTTGGATTTTTATATATGGCTGCTCCCCTTACCACAACCTTAAATGCCTCCCATAATGTACCAACCGACCTTACACTCCTGGTGTTGTGCTCAAAATACTCTTGTATTTCTTTCCTCAGGTCTTCCCTGAACTCTGTCTTTAGTGCCTCGGCCCTAGGTTTTCATGTTAGGTTTCTCACCCTAGGAGACAAGTACTGCCATGTTACCATCAATGGCGCGTGGTCTGAGAGGACCCCAGCTTTGTAATCCGCTTTCGTCATTTCCTCCACTAACTCTGATGCTGCGAATATGTAGTCTAATCGGGTGTGCAGGTTTTGCAGGGCAGAATTTGATTATTTGTTAGGCATGTTTCGTAGGAGTCCCCTGTTATGAGCCAGTCGTTGAGGTAAGGATAAACTGGGTGAGCCGCTGCCACTGCCAGCAGCATTGGAAATACCCTTGGGGCTGAGGCAATACCGAAGGGAATTACTTTGAACTGATAGTGCTTGCCCTCTATCATGAACCTTGGGTACTTTCGGTGTGCTGGCAACATTGAAATATTAAAGTATGCATCCTTCATGTCCAATGTTGCCATGTAATCCCCCTTCATGAGAAGAGGAATTACTTCTTGCAGCGCCACCATACAAAACCTTTGGGGTTTGACTAACTTGTTCGCTGGGCGCAAGTCTAAGATAGGGCGCATGGTTAGATGCTTTTTGGGTACAAGGACGTACACTGAATAAATACCTTTGTTTACCTGTAGAACAGGGACAACTTTGACAGCGCCATTTTCCTGCAGGATCTTGACCTCTTGAAGCACGATCTTGAGGTGTTCCGGTGTCAGGTTTCTGGATTGAGGTGGCCGTCTGAACTCTATACAATACCCTTGGGTGATGGTCTTGAGCACCCACCGGTCCGATTTGATCCCCTCCCATGCATGTAGGAATTATGTTAAGCGTCCCCCGACCGGGGAGGCATGTGGGGGGGGGCCGGATTCGAGAGTCATTTTTGACCAGAGGCCGGTGAGCCTCTACGGGTGGCATTACGACCCCTTCCCTTTCCCCAACGTTGTCCTCTGGGAGGGTAAGTACTTGGGGTGTTAGAACCTTGTCCCAAAGACCAATTGTTCCCTGGGCCATACTGATTATGTGGGTAACGTTGATAGGATTGTCTGCAAAAGGAGCAGCGAGAACTACCCCCTCTTTGTTGAAAAAGGTCTTTGAGTAATCTGCTTCAAAGATTTGAGGGTCTCATGTTCCTTCTTGGCGGTCTCCAGTGCCTCGCCCACCGCCTTTCCAAACAGATTGGAATCTTCCACAGGTTTGTTAATCAATGATGCTTGAGTCTCGGGTTTAAACCCGGAGTTCCTCAACCAGGCATGGCGCTTTAAAAGGGTACCTTGTGCCAGGGAACGACCAGCTGTTTCAGCAGCATCCAAGGTATTCTTGAGGATGTTGTAATTGACTTGTTTGCCCTCCGACACAACTGCTAGTAGTCGGGTGCGCACTGGTTCTGCGACTTCCTGCCGATCTTCCTGCAGTAGGTTCCACTGGACATCTGAATAACCAGCCAATAGTGTGGTATTATTGGCTATGCGCGTGGAGTAAGCCGCAGCAGTGGCAATTCTTTTTCCCAAAGCATATAGCTTTTTACACTCTTTGCCTGGTGGCGACTCCCCTGTAGACAAGGGGACCCCCGTCCTTTTCCTCGTCGTTACTACCAGAGAATCTGGTGTGGCATGACCTCTAATATATAGGGGATCGCTAGGGGAGGGCCAAAATAGTTTCTCCACCCTGGGATTAACAGCTCTAGTTTGAGAGGGTGTCATGTTGTGTTAAATTGTGCCTTAGAGAATCTGAGTTTGGTTTTTGGGTGTTGGATTTCTACTGTGATTTCATGATTATATTGCTTGTATATAACTTTTTAATGTAACTATATATAGCTCAAGCTCAGTATTTGGTTTTTGACATGGTTTAATGAAAATTAGAAATAAAGAGTTAAAAAAAATACATAAATAAAGAGGGGGCGATGCGCCTCTTGATGGAATTGAGAAGGGGAATAGCTTGGCTAGCCAGAGGCTTCTCTTTTAAAATGTCCTCCACAAAATCTGAGTCTACAACAACCTCCTGTGTGGCTATTGGAAGTGCTCAGCTGCCTTCCTAAGAATGACATTAAACGCTATTTGGTCGTCCATCGGAGAGGCCTGACGCAGAGGGGGAGACGATGGAGAGTCAAGGCAAATGGCATCCGGCTCCGGGGGGGTCGGTAGGGATAGCCATTAATATTGATATACTATTTCTATCGCACTCATACACAAGTGTTGCAGAGTGCGACAAGGCAAGGGAGGGGAACAGGGAAGAACAAAACAGCGATCTTACTAGGCCCAGTGACATTGAGAACGCTCAAGTGCATGTGAGAGGGGGAGGAGAAAAGTGCATGAAAAGGGGGGAGAAGTGGAAAGTGCGAAGCAGAGGAGAAACCGATAAATAACAATAAATAAATAATAAAGGCAACAAACAGTGGTAGTGCAGCCAGCAATTTGCAAGTGCTAGGTTTAAGGCAGCAGACAGGGTAGGTCTGATAAGTGCAGGAAGAAAAGTGGGGGGGCTGTATGGGTACAGATACAGACCCCAGTGCAAGGAGTGGCCCGGAGGCAGTGCGGGAGGGTGGCAGGGTGAGCAGGTACCTGGGCCCGGAGGACAGAGGGTGGCCAGGTGCACGGTGCCAAGAGAGAACAGATCAGCATGGCAGACGGGGAGAGAAGGCAGAAGAAAAGAGGAAGGTCTTGAGGTGCTTCCGGAACCGGAGATGGTTCTCCTCAAGTTTTAGAGTGGCAGGGAGGCTGTTCCAGAGGGAGGCCCCAGCCGAAGACAGATCTACCCCCAGCTTGTTTCTTTGAAAAACGACTAACCCTGAGGGAATTGGAGGTAGAGGAGCGAAGAGCTCGAGAGGGGAGGTATTTGCGGAGGGATAGCTGAAGGTATTTTGGACCCAGGCCCCAGAAAGCCTTGTGGACAATGCAGAGGGTTTTGCATTTAATCCTTGAATCCACCAGGAGCCAATGGAGAGATTTCAGGGCTGGAGAGATACGATCCCAGGGCTCAAGGCCAAGGACAAGTCTTGCAGTCCTGTTCTGGATTAGTTGCAGAGGGTGGAGAGTAGAGGCAGGTAGATTTAGAAAGAAACTGTTACAATAGTCCAACCTAGAGAGAACCAGAGCTTGGGATACCATGAGCTTCTGGTGGAAGGAGAGGAAAGGCAGAGTACCTCGGAGGAGGTGGAGTAGGAAATTCGACTTTTTAGAGACCTCAGAGATGTGGGCGGAGAAGGAAAGTGTGGAGTCAAAGGTGACCCCGAGGTTCTTAGCCTCGCAGGTGGGGGTAGGAGGCGGGCCAAGGGAGGCCAGCCAGAGAGTGAGGGGAAAGGATGGTGAAGGTGTGCCGATGAGGAGGATCTCTGTCTTGTTGGCATTCAGACAAGATCATTGGCGGCACACCAATCTTGAATGGCAGTTAGGCAATCAGAGATGAGAGAGGAGGTGGCAGAGGGCAGCCTGAAAATGAGTTGAGTGTCGTCAGCGTAGCACTGGAAATTTGAGCAGAAAGTGGCAATGCAGTGGGCGAGAGTTGCCAGGTATTGGTTGAAAAGCCAGGGAGAGAGGTTAGACCCCTGGGGAACACCACAGGTAGAGAGGAATATAGATGAAAGGAAGGACCCAAGTTGGACCTGGGAGAGTCGATCTGAGAGGAAAGAGGTCAGCCAGGCCAGAGCCTGATCAGTGATACCCAGGTTTTCACGGAGACGGTTGAGCAGAATGGTGTGGTTGACCGTGTCGAAGGCAGAAGACAGATCAAGGAGGATGAGGACAGAGGGAATATTAAGGTCAAGGTTGGAGAGCAGATCTTCATGGATGTTCAGGAGAGCAGTTTCCGTGCTTCTGGCAGCTCTGAAGCTAGACTGGTGGTCATGGAGACAGCCAACAGAACTGGAATGAAGGTTAAGCTGAGAGATGGCCAACTTTTCTAGGAGTTTGGCCAGAAAGGGAGCAATGGAAATTGGGCGATAGTTAGCTGGACAAGAAGGATCAGCAGTGGGTTTCTTGAGAAGAGGATGCACAAAGGAGTGCTTGAGGGGAGGGGAAGGATCCTGAGGCAAAGAAGTGGTTGCAAAAATCAGCAAGGGCCGGAGCGAGGGTGTCAATGTGGTCCTTGATGGTTTTAGAGGAACAGGGATGAACCTGTTTTCACGTGTCTTTCATAGATCTGACTTGTCTAGCGACCTTGTCAGGGGCGAAAAGAGGAAAGGACGAGAAGGATGGTGGGGGTGTGGCTAAATGAGAGTTAGCAAGCACAGATGGAGAGGGGAGAGGAGGGTGTTGGTGGAGAGGGTGGACAGGATGTCCTGGGTTTTTTAAATGAAGTGAGAGGCAAGGGCATTGCAAAGAGCCTGGGAGGCAACAGGAGGGGTAGAGACTGCAGCAGGGTTGGCCAGCTCCTTGCAGATTTTAAATAGTTCGGCCGAGTTGTTAGATGCCGCAGAGACATGAGCTTGAATGTGGACTCTCTTCTTGGTGAGGACAGAGAGTCGGTATTGCCTTTGTAGCAGGCGACAGGCCAGTTTGTCAGAGGATGAACAGGAAGTCCTCCATTTCCTCTCAGCCGCCCTACACTTACGTTTAGGTGTAGCTAGGTCAGAGTCATACCAGGAATTGCACTTGGTTTTGGACTTCAAACGGATCCTCATGACAGGGGCAAGAGCATCAAGCGTATCAGAAATTGAAGAGTAGAGCAAAGACAGGGCTGTGTCAGGATGTGAGACAGACAAAGGTGGAGGGGGGGGGAGAGAAAGTGGCGGCAAAAGCCTCAACTGACACACGCTTCATGGGCCGGATGTCCGAGAAGGTAGGTGGCATTGTTGGGGTAGGCTTGGCATGGGGGGGGAAGAGAGGGAGAGATGAGAGGAGAGGAGGGAGTGATCGCTCCAGGAGAGAGGAGACGTCAGAGGGATAGAGAGGGGGAGGTCAGAGGAGATCAAGCCATCTAGTGTGTGCCCTGCAGAGTGAGTTGGGCCAGAGGGGAGGATGGACAGGGAGAGGGAGTTGCAGAGGTCACAGAGGAGGAGCAAGGAGAGTCTAAATGTATATTGAGGTCACCGAGTAGGAGCTGAGTGGTAGAGGCCAGGAGGGAGGAGGAGAGGTCCGCCCACTCAGAGAGAAATGAGGTGATTTGGCCAGGAGGCCGGTAGATGGTAACCACAGTAAGAGAATGGGTAGGCGACAGAGAAAGCCTACAGACAAGGCATTCAAAAGAGGTCTGAGTGGGAATGATAGAGGCAGGAATCCACTCAGGAAAGACCAGGGCTTACCCCCCCCCCACCAGGCCGGGAGGATCTGGGTGCTGAGAGGATCTTGTAGCCATCAGGGAGGAGATTGTCAAAGCTTGTGACAGAGCTGGCCATGAACCATGTCTCAGTAAGACCCGTCACGCTCACCTGGTATGCACGGGGGCGCCACACGATACTGCATGGAGGTCTAAGCGCTATCCCGGACCCCTCTCTGCTTGGTTATGTGCCAGACGTTGGGTAGCGCCTAGAACAGGAGAATGGATGGTTAAGATACTGTTCTGTGATGGGTGGACTCCCACCTCCCTCTGGTCCAAATCCCCTCCCTTGGGGTTATTGCTCACCTTAGGTTTTTGTGCGTTGAACTCTCTGTCCTGCGTCTCTGTGCAGGGGTACATGGTTGGTGCGGGTGTTCCATGGACCTAGTTGCTTCACTGGTCCGTGTGCCCTTAGGTCGGGTCCAGGCCGGTTGTGACTCCGACTCTGCTTGCTGTCTTCCAGGTGAGTTATAATGTCTTTTCGTCTTTATTCTGTCTCTTTCTTTCCCTCCGTTTTCTCTGTCTTCTCGGCGTCTTGCTCCACTACGCTGTTCCCTAACAATGTCTCTTGTTTTCACAGGGATGGTTGCAATCTCAGAGTTGCCGCGCCGATGGCGAAGAGCACAGTGAGTTACTGATGCGCGGAGCGCTGCACTGTTTATTGGTGTTAATTGCTAACATGTGTTCTCTTCTCTTCTCTTCTTTGTACAGGTTGTGGTGATGTTCCGGAGTGATGAGCGATCGAAGCGCTGCTTGCCCAGGTAATAGGCTTAAATCCAGAAGGAAGCAGTTGATTGGCCTGAATTGACCATGTATGACTCGTTTTTGCATGTCGTCTTTGTGTCTGTGTTGGCGCCCTGATGCCTGCGGGTTCCCGGCGCGTTCTAAATCAATAAATAAAACATTAATTCACACCACTGAGATGAGGATGAGGGCTGTGGAGGAGTTCCATTGTTATATTCAGGCATGTCCAGCTAATAGGCTTAACCATGGTCAGGCAACTTAAGTGAAGGACTTTCACCTGCAACCATTTAACAAGTCCCAGGTGTATAAAATCGGTGACTGCCCAGCAGAGAGGGAGAAACAGCCTGGAGAGAAGGACGTGTCTTAAAGAAACGGAGCAGGCTGGAGAGGAACCAGCTGGAGGGAAGCCGTGCTGAGCAGGAGTGCAAGAGAGACGCCGGGCCAAAGCTGGCTGTGAGAGGGTTGGGAAGCCTGCTGTCTCCTTGCCTGGTGTCCACAGCAAGAGCTGTGGGGCACCGAAGCCTCCTGATCGCTGCAGGGCACTGGTAGCTTTCAGTGAGGAAGAGTGAAACTACGCGCAGCAGGATTGGATGACGGCGAGTGCTGCTCGCTGTGGCTCCCACAAGGAAAAGGCAGAGCGATAAAAGCCGGGAGCAGAATTAACACGCCTGGAGAATCAGCGGTATACCAGTGAGTGTAAAGGGAACACTCATACCGGGGCCTGGAAACAGGCATGTCTGAATGCCTTACAAACTGAAAACAATTACAATTGCTATGGAAGACCAAACTAAGTGTTTTTGAATGCTGAACAAGCTGAAAAGTATTATAAGTACTTTTGAGAGTGCAAAAAGCATTAGTGAATACCGAACTAACTGAAAGATATGAGCATATTTGAATAGAGCATGTGTAAAGCAAGTGATGAGCACTTATAAATAAAACAAGCAAGGTGGTGGAAAAGGGTGAACACCACAAAGTGAGTTGTATGAGCTACATGTTGTGGCAAAGCCAAGAGATTGCCAAGGAGAATCTGAAATAAGTGTTGGCCGATGACAGGTTCAGCAAGTAAAAACCTGTGTTGGCAAAAACTTGAAGAATTCAGAAGCATAACCAAGTGCCAAGGGTTATCAGTTGCGTGACCTGTAATGGGAGGACTTTGTGGTGTCCGACAACTGCACCTAGACTGAGCGATTCCTGCTTTGAAAGAACAAAAGACAGCAAATGTAAAGAAGCTTGTATTTAATGACAGTTGCTGAAGTGTATGATAAATACAGAAAGAGAGCAACATATGTTAACTATTGAAAAACCTGGATGATTAAGGAGTCAAACTGAAACTGTTTTGAAAGCCAGGAGATTTGAACGGATTGTATTTTTGAAGCTGGAAGAGCTGACATATTGGGCAAGGGAAGCCCCAAGGCCTTTTGGGAACTGTTCTCAACTTGAGGAAGGGGAAGCTGAAAATAAGCCAGACGATGGAAGAAGCTCAGAACTTTATTTTAAACACGATTCTTTTGTTGCCGACATCCCTACACATTGTATATATTTAGTTGTGAAGGCAAGTATAGGTTTTGGACACAGACAGACTTGAGTTAAAATGCATTCACACAGTCTATCCTTAGTTTTTTTAGGTAGGGAAAATCCCACCTTAGCATAGAGCAAGTAAGGCATTACTCCATCGTGACATTTAAGTAAAATAAAACATTTACTTAGAAAGTTGAATCTGTTGTCTTACTTCACGATGCCTTCAAAAAACCCTTATATTCTATAGTCCGTGATTATCCTTCATTAAGGTGAATAAGTAAAAGCTGTTAATACATGCATTTGGGACCTGCTCAGTGTTAGGCACCCCTGATTTCAGAGCGAGGACAGCGTTTAATCAAACATATCGTTCTAGATTACTGGTTAACCTCCATAGATTTCATTGTATCCCCTACCCAGTCATGCCCTCTCATGGAAGTGGTATTGGTTATGTTCTTGGGCACAATAGGGTGGTAGAAGAATTCCAATGATAGTATAACAAAACTTGCCCTTTATCTGATAAGGTGGATTAAAAAACAATGAAATCCCCATATAATTCTTTGTAGTTTCCACCCTCTCAACCAACCCTTGTAACCATAAGGAGATAGGTGTAGGGCATTACATTATACCAGTATCTTAAAAAGTGAGAAGCCTTATAAAATGAATTATTTAATAGGAGCTATAAGTGGTGGCACACCCGCTAACACCACCAAAGGGGTTGGGGGGATATATAATGATAGATTTATGATGGGTAACAGTGGCCTTTGTTTTTAGGTAGATCACCGCTGTATGAGACATGTGGGCTAAATGTTTCTTATCCCTGCACTTGCTATTTCTTGTGAACCTACCTTACATGACCAGGTAGCTATTTTATTGCTAGCAAAGTATCTGTTGTCCAGAGTACATGGCTATCCAGTAAATCCTGCTCATCTGTTGGACCGTCCTCTAGTATTACTAAAGACCTAAAGGCACTCTGATGGGCCTCAGAGAGCATAGGTTTGCTGCTGCTACAGCACGGGTGGGGGACAGTGTGAGGGCAGGGGGGGGCTAGAGATTCCACAGTCAATTACACGTAATCCCTGCGGGTCATTGTTTGTTGGGCTACTTGTACCCAAATTCTATTCCAGAGGCAAAATCCTAAGAGCTTTCCATATATAAGATGCAAAAGATGCTAGCTGGGAATGGGGAGGGAAAAGCGGCAGAGGGGTCTACTACCCGGTTTTACCCCTCTGCCCTTTTTTATGCAAAGGTAGTTGTGCTGCTTCCCTCTTGAGCCCAATGTACTGTGTCCAGACTGCAGCATGCTGGTCAAGGTTTGCACGCCACCTATGCATACAAGGGAGTTCTAAATTAGTAGATGGGAACAGGAGGGATGGTCTTTTATGCATCTTCGATTGGACAGTGTCAACAGCCCGGTAACCCCAGGATGAAATAAACTCCATAAAGTGCAGGTGCCAGAGCTACGTGTTCCACTTCTCAATGGCATATTCTCCCTCAGAGTCAGTTGCAGGGTCTCCCGCTCCTATTCAGATACATAACAATTTTGTTTTAATTAAATCATCAACTTATTTGAGCTACAATATTATTTGTGTCACTATATGAAGGCAGACTATGCAGTCTTAGATAGTAATGCTTGGATATCATAACATACTACTGATAATTCAATCTTTTTTAATCCAAAGTGTAGGAAGCTGGACCTATGATTTTACTGATAATTCATTCTTTTTTAATCCAAAGTGTAGGAAGCTGGACCTCTGATCTGTCTGACACCGATTTTTTTTAGAGACTTTTTAATCTTTATTTTTTGCTGCATCTCAAATGACAAATCAACTGTGAAATTGGATTATGGAGAATCACATGAAATTGATATCTTTTTACTCACCTTTCCCATATACATTTAGGCAGGGGATTACACATAGCTGGTGTTAGGTAATTTTTAACGACATGGCTAAATATTCCTCACTTGTGAGAACAACAGAACTTTTTGCTTTATTGTTGGATTATTTTTCCCTATACCTCAGTGAGTGAGAACCTTTTTCCACACTCTCAGAATCATTGGTGCCATTTTTTTTCCTTTTTTATGGATTTTCAAATACAATACAACTTAAACCCCCTAAAACTTTTTACTCCCCTCCCCTTTCCCCTTCTCCCCGTACACATGTGCCATTGTCAGCTTTTGTTCTTGTCAGTTCAGCCTGTTTGAGCGACAGGTTCATAATTTCAGATTTAGTAATGTTAACGTTTAAGCCGGCCCACCTGCCAAATCTTTCGAGTTCCTGAAGTGCCGCAGGAAGCGAGGTTAACTGGGTAAGAGATAGTTAGAAGCATGTCGTCGGCATATGCCATTAACTTGTGAGCGTCACCCCGAATGTAATACCCTCAATTGTGTTCGAGAAGCGTTTCCAGATGTATATAGTAGAGGGGTGAGGGGGCAACTCTGTTTAGTGCCCCTTTTGTAGAGAGACCGACGGTGACAAGCACCCGTTTATTAATAGTCTGGCTGTGGGGTTGTTGTAGTTCGCTTGGATCATGGTGATACATTTTGGGCCGAATCCCATTGCCTGCAGGGTGTTGAAGAGAAGGGTCCATTCGACTCTGTGAAACACTTTCTACGTCTAGCGAAACCATTACTGCAGCGTCCCCTTTTATGGCGACTTTCCACAAGGTGATATGCTCTTAAGCTGTTGTGGATTTGGCTTTTTTATGAACCCTGTTTGGTCAGGATGGATTAGAGTGGCCGTTAAATTCTCTAGCCGGTTCGCGAGGATCTTTGCATAGATCTTCGCGTCTAAATTAATGAGAGCTATTTGTCGATAGGATCTGCATTTCGCCGGATCCTTCCCCGGTTTGGGAAAAATAATTATTTCAGTTTCTTCCATTGAAACAGATATTTTACCTGCCTGGGCACACGAGTTGAATAGGTCGGCTAATTTGGGGGCTAGGATCTTCCGGGGATGTTTTATAGAACGTGGTGGGATAACCATCTGGGCCCAGTGATTTGATAGCATGTGCAGGACCTCCTCTTCCCGGGTGATGTCACTTTTTAGCTGAGCCCCATCGTGGATGGTGATTTTGTTTAGTGGGGTTCGTCCGTAGGTAATTATGCTGGGCCTCCTGGTCTGGGTTATCTGATTTATAAAGGGTCATTTAAAAGGTATGGAATTGTGCTGCAATATCATCAGTTGTCGTCACTTTTTTGCCCCATTTGGTCTTCTATGCATAAGATTGTTTGGGCCGCTTTCCGTTGTCGCAGCTATCTCGCCAGAAACCTGTCAGCCTTGTTAGCTTTAACGTAATACTTTTGTTGCATGTAGATTACGCTTTTATCAGCTTGCATAAGGCCTAATTTACCTTTGGCGTTTCTGTATGCCCTATGGAGGCCTGGGCTACTGTCTGTTTTCAACCGTTTCAGTGAATCTTTTACTTCCGTTTCTAGGTCCTGTTCTATTTCCTTTTTGAGTCATACCCTGTGTGCTTCTACAGTGATGAACTATCCCAGCAGAGTTGCCTTAAAGGCATCCCATAGCACATCGTATCCTGTTTACCCATTTATATTGACCTCAAAGTAGTCCTTGATTTTGTGTTCCAAGTCGTCGCAGCACACCAGGTCTGATATCCGTGCGATCAGGAAAGTGCAGCCCCATAGTTTGGGTTGTGTTCTGGGGAGATTAATGTCAATGGCTATAGGAGCATGGTCCGAGATCGTAATAGTATGAGTTTGTATGTGAGATATTCTTCCTATTACTGTGGTTGAGCTCCAAATGTAATCTATTCTGGAAAAAGCCCTCTGAATGTGAGAGTAGTGCGTATAAGCTGTTTCATTATCTTTGAGGGTTGTCCACAAGTCTCAGTGTAAGCTGTTCAAATTTTGATTTACGGGCATGTGAGTGAGAGGGTTGAACATATTTAGTTCTAGATCTTCTATCCCAGAGCAGGTCCCATGCAATGTTTAGATTCCCCCATCAGAAGAGTTTCCCCTATGCTAAATTGTTCCAAGTCAGTGAGGACTGCTTTCAGGAACCCCACTTAGCCAGTGGTTGGGGCGTATATTGCAGCTACCATCAGGGTCTTCCCGGCCATTTGTAGGACTATAAAGAGATAGCGACCCGCTTTAACGGTTTTTGAGTATAAGATTATCACGTGGGTGCCTGCTATAAATGGGAGGACAACTCCCGCCTTTTTCCCCTTGGCGTTTGCTTGTTCTATTTTTGCGTATTGACTGATTTTCAGCCTTTATCTGTCTTGGAGCGTTGTGTGTTTCTTGTAGGGCGATTAAATCGGGTTGGTGTGA
This sequence comes from Ambystoma mexicanum, assembly GCF_040938575.1. Taxonomy (NCBI): domain Eukaryota; kingdom Metazoa; phylum Chordata; class Amphibia; order Caudata; family Ambystomatidae; genus Ambystoma; species Ambystoma mexicanum. The sequence continues at coordinate 1,347,870,201 of NC_090930.1, forward strand.
TGTGAGGGGGCGTTCTAATTTCCTCCTTTTATCAGGGGTATTTAGACCCCTGATATTAAACATCTGAAGGTGCAGCCATCGTCTGGGACTCTGGATTAAGACATGCGCTGAATGACCCAGCCTCATTATGATTCTAAGCCCGTTCTCCTGTGTACTATACTGTTTCCCCTACCTTGAACCCCTGAACCCCCTGAACTCCCTCAACTCCCTCCCCAATCCCTCCCCGCCCCCCCTTTGCTTCCCCCATCCCATCTTAACATTTCTCCTCCTCTCTTCCCCCTCATGTAGACTACCCTCACTATTCCAACCTCAGAGGTGGGCTACAACTATTAGCAGGGGCAAGTGCGGGGTATCCTAAAACCCCAACTAAGGGCCGTTGTGGATTCCAGGGTGGGCTCCGCCGTAGCGTAGTTAATCTTGTGTAAAGTTCCCAGCTCGACGATTTGTTACCCGTTTCAGCTGCATCAGTCCTTCTCAGGTGAGAGACCTACCTTCTCGAGGACTGATCATGCAGATCCCCGTCCGCGTCTTTGAAGAGACAACTGGCACTGCGTTCCATCTGTGTCCATTCCCAAGATCGGGTCCCCATGGAGTGCGCTGCCAACTCTTGTTGGATTCTGTGTGATTTTCCAAGTCTATTCGCAGTATCCGGGCGCCCTCCTCTTTCGTCGTCACCCTGTATTGTTTGCCCTGCCACCTGAACCGAAGACCAAATGGGAAGGTCCAGCTATAAGCTATTTTCTTGGTTTGTAGGTGATTGAATAGCTTGTGCATGTCCCTTCTTTTCTGAAGCGTAAATTGGGAGAAATCTTGGAAGAATTGGATTTCTTTGCCGTTATATGTGATCAGCGTCGACCTTCTAACTGCTCTCAGGATCTGTTCACTTTGTGGATATATTGCCAATGCTGCCAGGATGTCGTGGGGGAGGGCGCCTTGGTTTTGGCATTTTAGGCCTGCTCTGTGGATCCCCTGAACTGGGATATCACCTCTCCTTCTGCATTGATAAGGTCTCTGAAGATGCCAGACACTACTTCTTTCAAGTCTACATCTTGAACTGTTTGTGGGAGGTTCCTGATGCGGATGTTGGATCTCCATGACCTGTTCTCCAGGTCTTTGCATTGTAATTCAATGTTGTGAGTCACTTTGGCCAGATGTTCCAACAATGTGTCCGATTTCTTTTTTGTCCAGGGCCAGATCCTGGAGTACCTTTTCATTTGTGTCTGTTTTTTCCTCGAGAGACGCCACATCTTTCCTTATTTTGCTTAATGTTGATCTGAATTCTGTGGTAAATGTGCTAAAATGCGCATGAAGGGAGGTGGAAAATGTATCCTGGAATTCTAGGAAACAGCGTTCAATGTTTTCTTTGGAGGCTGCCATTTCGCTATCTATAATGTTTGCTATAGGCAGCAGCTCTGAATTGGATTTTCTCTGGGTGTGTTCTGTTGCATAGTCTTGCACGTCATTAGGGGGGTCCCCGTTACACCTTATGGGTGTGTAATCCTGCTGCGTGGTCTTCTCGTGCCCAGATCCGCCGTAATGCTACTGGAGATTGGGCGCCAACCTAGGTAGTATGACATGGGGGTGGGTGATTAGTCCTTCCTGGGCTGAGGCCACCTGAGGCACCAGTGAGATTTAGGGTTCCCTAGAGTGAAGTGTGGTGGTTATGCTGCCCGGGTCTCGTGCGGGGAGAAGCTTCTGCCAGGCATTCGGTTCCCCTTATCTTCCTTTCTCCCACCAAAGCCCTCAGGCTGTCAGAATGCTCCTAGGGTCCCTGCCTTGATATCTGCAGTCGTGGAGGGGTTGGGGGGAGGGGAATCCCAGAGCTAGAGAGCTAGAATGCAGGGGAAGCTGTAAGCAGATTACACCCATCTAACACCGTTTGGGTGCCCCTGCAGTCCCGTTTGTGCTGCTTCTATAGGCGCAGGTAGGGGTATCTCTGCTTGCTCACAGGGAACTGAGATCTAGAACCACCCCCTGGCCGCACTTGCCCGTCTGCTGAGTCGGGTTCGCTGCATTCCTCATCTCCTGTGTGGGTCCCCTGGGTCTCGGTCCGCTTCTCCGGGAAGAGGGGCTATGCTGCCCGCTGCAAGCCTGTTCTTTGCGCCCACACAAAGCGGACGATCGCATTCTCAGGAAATCACGGGCTGGTGTCCCTTAGGCCGTGCTGCACTCCAGGCCCTAACTCTGCTATTGCTCCGGTCCAGATCCCTAGCCCACAGGGTCGTTGCACAGCCATCTCGTTTCTTTAATGTTTGCGGGATGTTGGCTTCCCCAAGTCACTCCGGGCTCCTCCACGGTGCTCCGAGCACGTTTGCAGGTCTTTTTAGTGTGATTAGATGCATCTCCGCTGGGTAAGGCTTCAGTGAGGGACGGAGCTCATCTAGCCGAGTCCTCAGTGAGCGGCGGCCATCTTTGAATCTTTGGTGTCATTTTTAAGCCTCTCCATAGGGTCCGTTTAATTTTTATCTTCTTTACCAACTTTTGGTATATACCTTTTTATTGCTACAGGGTTGCCCTTTGTGCTCCCCTTTTTCCTTCTCTGTCTAACCTTGTGAAATCTACAGTTACAAGGGTAGAGTGGATATTTCTATTCCTTTTACATTTTGTTAGGTGAAAACCAGCATGCCCCACCTTATGTGGAGTGCTGGGGAGATACATTGTATCCCCTCTCTCACTAGAACTATTACATTTCTGTTACAGGGACAAGCTTACCTTAAATGGATGGTGGCAGTGAACCTTTTTACAAATTTGGTGCACCTTTACAGCGGCTGTTTTCACAGCTGCGGTGCGGTAAAGGCACCCAAGGGTGCCCATTTTACCAAAATGGTCTCGGTCTTCTTTTTTTGCCATTTTCATACTTCTTGTCCCTTCTTGGTCTTTCCCCTGCCCTCCAGGGCGAGAAATTCCTTTGAGTGATTTTTATCTTCAGCGGGAGACCTCGTCACTCCCGCCCAGGCTCCAGATTGTCTGTAGAGGCAGGAAGCGAGGGAGAAGTCCACATCTCTGCTGCCCTTTGGCGTGCAGTGAAAATCCAGTTCAAACTGGGAGGCTGGCTGTCCTGAAAGAACTGCCAACTCCCTCTCAACCCCTCAAGTTTGAATGTTGCATTGTTGCATGCCTGTTTTTTATTGGTTTTATTTTTTTTTATTGTATTTGGTTTAAATTAAACCTTTACAAAACAAATCATCACATATACATACATAAAAGTCACATAAATGTCAATTTACAAATCAATAGCCTATTTACAAGTTATTTACAAAAGAAACAAGAACATATCCACTAAAATGAAGAACCATAAAAAGAACATTAGGGTATTTCATTTCAAATTAAGATTACAGTTACTCGAGATTGAGGTAGGAGTCAACAAAGATACTGCCTTGTAACAAGACACCAGAATTATTAGCCAATAATGTTAACACACTAATCTTACAACAGATTGAGGCTTTTAATAAAGCCCGAAAGAGCAAGGCCTTCATGAGAATTTTGGATGTTTAAAGATCTTTGCCATGAATTATCATCAATACGACCGAATCGATACTTCAAAAGAGGAGCCATGTATTTGTTCCTACGAGTAGTCAATGCAGTACAATCAAGAGCCAAGTGCTTTATCAATTCCAGACCGGTTTGACAGAATCTACATGTACTCTCAGTCACATTGATTACGCTTCTCCTAAGCTGGATCTCCCTAGTAGGGAGCAAATTCCAGCGTAACCTAAGGAGAAGGCCCCTGGGATGTCCATTAGGGAATTGATAAAGCAATGATGAGAAACTTCCCCGGCATTTATGCTCATGGAATAGATGTTTCATGAATGAGAATGAGTGGAATACATCAGTTGTGACAGCCCAATCAAGATCAAACACAGCTCTTTTGTCCGTATTTGGGTTATTAATTAGGGTTTCTAATTCCAGGCCAATTCTTATAAGGATAGCTTGACATCTCGTCCCCTTTTGAACCAAATATTTAGAATTCACCTGAGGGAATCCCCTAAGGTCGCATAAAGGGAATCTGCAATTGGTGAGACCAGTTTTGAATATAGAGTCAACAACCGCCACTCAACACAGGCGATAGAGATGTCACCCGTAATTCAAACCTAATGGCCGCAACAGGTATTGTATACGGGATGTCAAAGATCCTTTGCCAAATCCTACCCTCAATTCTGTCCAATAGTTTAAATATGGCATTGCTATAGAGTTTCAAGTCGTAAACTACTTTAGGGACAAGTTTAATAAGTTTAATAATCTGACACTGTAGCTGAGCTGCCTTCTGCAAGAGGATTTCATATGCCAGCATGTGCCCCAAAGTGGAACCCCAGATGTACAACACTAACGCTGTTTTTGATGTTTACCCCTTTAACAGTTCAAGAGGTATCACTACTATTCTGCCTTCTCTTTGAGAATACTAGGGTTAATAATAAGCCCAATCTCCTTGGCATAGATTACAAATGCCTTCAACAATCTTTGCAGACCAACCCTAGATTTGTCAAATATAAGAAAGTCGTTGGCGTATGAGAACCATGAGATCTTAGAGAGGCCGACCTTCGGAGCTATGAGTCCCCCTTCGCCTAGGCTATCGGCAACATCAGACAGGTATTGATTAAAGAGCCAGGGGGCCAGCACACAGCCCTGCCTAAAACCACGATATGAACAAATTCTCCGTGAGAGATCATCCTGTTGATTTAACCGTACCTGGATTTCACAATTTTCGAAGACCCCATTAACCAATCGCAAAAGACCCATCAGCATGCCCCAACCTGCCAGCTTCGACAATAACTGATTCCGGTTAACAAAGTCAAAAGCAGCCGATAGGTCAACTGAGTCCATATAGGTAGATACCTCAGGGGATGACCAAGCCGTTTCTTGAATGCATTTTACTACAAGGCCATTTAGGTTGGTGGAGTGCCACTTACGGAAGCCCATCTGAAGTTTGTTTAGCCCATGAGTAGTAGAATCCCATTGTTCCAAATGAGTCAGGAGGAAGGGCGAGAAGGTCTTGCAGTCCGCATCGATAAGGGATAACGGCTGATAATTTTTAGGCTCAGACCTACTACAACATTTAAAAATTGGTGCTACATGTGCAGTGCTCCATGAGGCTGGTAAAACTCCAGCGTGGATGATGCTACCAAATTCCATGAACAGCACATTTGCCCAATTAGTTAGATCAGTCGTAAAGGTATTCCCGATTAAGCCATTAGGGCCTGAGATTTTTTACATCTTTTTTAGAAGAAGTATAGTTTCAATATCAAGAGCCGGCTGCCAAATAGGGACAAAGCTGGGAAGGCTAGGCCCTGGCTCATCATCAATATTACTGAGAGGAGGTCCAAACTATTCTTCTCAAAAACAGACCCATTCAGATTCCAAGACAGAATTTAATTGGGAAATAACAAAACTTGGATCTTGGCCATTAATTAATGACCAGAATGCCTCCACACAGGAATTTATCAGCAGCCCAAGCATGATCTCGGCATCACGCTGTAATATCAATCCTTTAATCGATTTACAATAGTTTTTGTATTTCTGCTTGATCTTCTTTACAATGCTAGATGCTGCCACAGCATCATCACTAGCCCCCCTAAGTGCCCTAATCTCCCTCCTCATGGTAGATTTGGCTGCAGCCAGGTCCTCATTATAGCAGTGTAATGGCCTAGATGATCTATCAGACTTAAAGCAAGGGTGAGATCGTACCCTCGTTACCAGGTCTAGAATAAAGTTCTGAGACTCAGTCACATTGAAATTGTGCATCTTCCACTCCAGTGTGATGGAGTTCATAATTTATTGGAAATGTTGATTTAAAATCTCAATGTTGGAGTACGACCATCGGATAGAGTTACCCGAGTGTGCAGAGGTCAAATGCATCAATTTGTTATGGTCTCTCGTAGTCAACACAATAGCAAACTCCACCCAAGAATAGCATGGTCACCCCAATCATTCCCAAGTAACGAAAATGTAGTACTGGAGTTTATCATATACTCATTACCAAAGATGTAATCCAACAAGTAGGAATTACTCCCTCTGACCCATGTATGCATTTCAATTTCATTCGCCTGGCTAGATGACTTGCACATCAGGGGCGGCAACCCAATCGGCCCCAAAGCAAGGTGCCAGCCTCTACCGGCCTGACATTTGGAGCTCTGCAGGATCACGTCCGAGGACTGATCATACAGATCCCCGTCCGCGTCTTTGAAGAGACAACTGGCACTGAGGCCTCCCGCTACAATAACTCGTCCCCAAGGGAATCTAGTAATCCCATTAGTTCTACAATCACAGACACGCTTCACAAAGATAGTGTGCTCAGCAATTCCCTTATGCCAGTATATATTACCAAGTAATTAATTCAATACTCGATCTGCAGAGCAGAGAGCTACCCCATGGCACCAAACGGGAGATAAGTAAGAGGGACCGCAGTCATACCCAGTGCTGAGGCCACTGCAATTAATAGTCCTCCGGAAACTCTCCCACCCTTACTTGCCTTTGCCATTTGAATGAAGAGTTGGTAGCCGTCAAGCACTGGGGCACTAGTCAACCAAGTCTCCTGTAACAATATACAGTTAGCCTCTTTAAGAATAGTCATAGCTCAGGGGTTAGTAAAAAGGTGTTAACTCCCACGTGTGTTCCAGGATTTTAGGTATAGTGAGAGCTCTCTCCTCCCCATACCCAGGGCTCTCAGTGGGTTATAGGACAGTTTTACGCCAAAGTGTTGACATGCCTGCAGCCCAATCGATATTCGCCCCCATCTGCCTGTTCATCAACCTTACCCATTCTTCTAATGTCATCTCTGCCTGTGCGGACAACAATACGCAACCCTCCCTGAGAGCCTAAGGGGCCACCCTCCTCCAGGACAATTGGGCACATTTCAAAACCCAAGGTCTGTAGACAAGATCTTAGAGAAAACCAGCTCCTTTACCAGTGGTGAGTTAAAGTAGATGATACTAATACTGGGATGATTCCTATCTGGAAAAGCCACTCAATCTATAGCGGATGAACAGAGAAGTGCCAAGGGCGGAATTTCTGCAAAGATCTGTAGAACATTGATTCGATTTAGGCAGACAGGGAAGAGGCGGCCCGAAGCACATGACATTTTAAGTCAAAGCTCCCCTTTGCCCACCGCGAATTCCGACATCCACCCCCCTGCATTGCAGTTGGACTTATCCCACAAGGAATCATTCCATCTTGCATGCTGTAAAATACTGTAAGATCTAGGCCGATGTGAATCAACTCGTCTTGGATAAGGATCCAAGAGGGGTTGTGTAGTCGGCACATGCAGTCGTTCCAAAAGATTACCAACACCAGCCGCCAGAGACAGATAAAGGCTTCACGGCAGATTATTTAGAATTTGATCTCCCACCCCCGAGCCAGAGTCTAAGACCCGACACCCAGGATCCGGGATAGGTGGTTGCTTAAATGATTGGAATGCAGCCTGTTTCATACCACCAATCGGGGACATATCGACTGCAATAAAGCTTCATGTCTGTGCGCCAAATTCCCATCACCACATTCAATTTGATAGCCACTCACACAGGGTTTAGCCACCAGACAGTAGGAAGCTGGGAAGGGAGCTGGATAACCAGTCGGATAGGGGGTAAGGGAGGAACCTCACTCATAGTACTCTTCGCTTCGGACCACACTAGAAGGGCGGGGCACAGATTTGAGGTTGGGCTACCAGAGGTAAACAACCCCTGTCACCACTCAACTGGAATAAGTTTGATGCCCCATTAGAATTAAGGGTACAAGCAGGCACAAAAAGGTCCTGAGGGGCAATGTCAGTCTGTGCAACAGAATCAGTCATGGAGCGCTTAGGAATTAACTGTTCCAAAGGCATTCCCTCCTCCAGGAGTGGAGACATGCTTGAACGAAAGAAATGTTTGTAGCCAAGTCTTAAACTACTTTGCCGAGTGCTTTGTTGCAGAGTTTTTTTCTTTATGTTGTAAGGTAACTTCACTTGGTGCATTTTGTTGGTCTGAGATTCCTCAGCAACAGTCTGTGAGCCCTCATGTTCACTAGGATTAGTCAAAGGCTCTGCTGTCAAATCCATCCATGAAACAACCTTGGTAGCTTGGGAACTGTCTGTAGTTGGTTGTTGATTTGTGGAGCAGCAATGCTCTGGCTGTACATCAATGGAGATAGAAGGAGCCAATACAGAGTATCAGAGATGTCAATTTCATCTGCATCTTTAGATTTTATACGAGGACGTCCCCAAGCCGCTTCCAAACGTCCAGAGCAAGAACCTTTTTGGTGAAAGCGCACCTCAGACCCGATAAAATCCAATTTGCAATTCACTTCAGATATCAGAGAGCTCGTAGATTTTAACTTGCTCCAAATGTTATCATAATATGATACAAAGGAGCTCAAGACAATATTTAAGGCAGAGACCATTGGATGAGCAAGGCAAATTCTTTCGTCAACTTCCATTAAAGTGTGGTGCATTGGGGCATTTTCATACTGGTCTCCTGCCTCAGATGATGATTCCGCTAATACCCAGGCATGGCCACCTGGTTCATTTGTTATTGAGTATTTGTCAATAATATTGGTGAGATCCGTTGGGGAGCCTGTTAAAGACGCATCACACATCTGTTGATTGACACTGCCTGTATTTTCAAACTGTGGGGACCCCTGTAAAATATTATTTTCCATAGCCTGATCCGCAAACTCAATAATACTAAGGTCCGTAAGTTCCTTTTGCCCAGCAGCAAGTTCATGCACCTTCATCGTCGAGTGGTCCAACATCGCCTTTCCTCTTACGGGAGGACAAATTTAAGTTCCATACTCGTGGCCGCTATTTTCACGAAATAATGGTCCAGAAAACGTTGGCCACATGCCTGTGTGATTGGCTGGGTTCCTGCATAAAAGTCTAATCCTGGAAGCTGAAGAGGTAGTTGCCCAATGGAACCAAATCCAAAGAGGTAGATGAAGAAAATGCGGCTGAGGCGATTTCCAGCAACTAGACAGCATGCTGTGTAACCAGAGCGCCTGCTGTGCTAACCAGAGCCTGCTGTGACACTTGCTTCCAAGGGACCAGGGACTTCTGAAAGCAACAACTCCAACCCAGAACCTGGTGTGATCCACTAGACTCAAGAAGACCTGCCATTTGAGCTATCCCACGTCGTGTTGAGACCTTGCGGGACTGCAACACTCTTGGTACTTTGAGCAATTGTGCAGTGCATGGTCTTCCGAATCGAGCTGCAACTTTGGTGGCATCCTACTGGATCTCCCGAGACGTGATTGCAGTCCTTGAAGACCCCTTACCAAAGTGCTGGACCAGATAAGGGACCAAATATAATCAGCAATATTCTGTCTTCTTCTGGCCCCTGAAAAACCAGAGCCACAGCCAGTCATGAAGAAACTCTTTCCTGGAGCCTTCCCCATTGATACCGGCTGCTAAAGCCCTTCCAGATTCCTGTCTTCAGAACAAGGAATTCAGCAACCAGGTTTTTGGCTGCAGATCCTAAAGTCTCCACCGCTGCAACCTCCTATTCTGTGCTGAGTAAATCATGCAAAGAACCTCTTGCCTAGAGCTTTCTCTGTGATCCCTGCTGCAAAAGTCCTTCCAGTGTCCTGTCTTCAGTCTTCATGACAAAGGAATTAATCGACTGGGTTTTTGGCTGCAGATCCGGAAGTCTTCTTGCTGCAAACTCTTCTTCCGTGCTAAGGTACTGTGTTGGCTGGGGTATTTACTTACCTTAAGCCTGTGTAATTTCTGTGTAGCTTTGGGGCGTTTCTTGTAATTGGGAGTCCTCTCATCCAGTTCACCCAGGCTCACTGCTGGAATCCTTCTAGGGTGTCTTCCCAGAGGTCCCTGGACCCTTTCAACCTCTCTAAAGTGTGATACATGTTTGAGCAATCTTTCAGTGACCACCCCCCCCTTCTGCTACGGACAACACTCATGCTCCAAGAATAAGGGAAAGACTTCCTAGGGATTGGGCCTGTTGCCTAGAAAAGAGAACAAGTGTCTAAAAGTTTACTTACTTGGGAAAAGAGTTGGTTTGTAACTAACACTGAGAGTGAGCAGTTACAAAATGTCTTACTTAACATGTGTTCTGCCATCCTGAAAGGTATATGGGATACATTACTCACTGTAATCGTATTTCTGATGCTTGCATCTGCTTAGATTCACATGCTATGCATAGGCCGAAATCTAGTGGTAGTCGTGGATGTTAGGAAAGATTTCATATTATATGTAATTTTCCCTCCAGTTGTACACCCCCAAACGTTTTGCTGCTGTTTAAAACACCTTAGTCTGACTTTGCCAGAGAAGCACAGCCTTCAGCTGCACTCCTCTGGGCTTTCGCTCACTTTTTATGGGGAAACTGACATGCCCTTAAGACAGTCAGTACTGGGAGACTGTTTCCCTTAGTCCTTTTCCAATGTTGCAACTTTTCTGCACCATGTAACCAGTGCACAATGTACCTTACAGTACAGTGCACTTGGGTCTCCTAGTCAGTCAATTACAAAGACCCTAGATACTCTCGTAGAACTTTTTGGGAGATGTGCAGATGTGTCATGGGCAGGGCTGGTGGCAGTTTATCGTTTCATATAATTTTAACCCTTCCTGTCATTTAAACCAAGTTAACCGCGTTGGCACGAATAGGTGGCCTGGCTCCAAAATGGCCATGCCATGAGGTTGTTTGTCCTTTTGCCTTCCCAAGGTCGAGTCAACCAGGGTCAGTCCGTATTTGGACATGCAGTTTCCCATGAAACGACAAGCTTTCGTGGGCTTCTGTATGCCTTGTGTGTGTGCCTCCAGGATGTGGGCTGGGGTGTCTGTCCCTAATACACATCCTGGGTGCCAGAGAGTCTGGAGTGCTGTGAATGACTGGGACCACCATGGTCCACGATTGGTCCACGTATGGAGTGTGTGTTTGTGAGCAGATCTCTCATTGGGTCCTCTCTGTTTTGGCACGAAGGGAACTTTGGATAAGAGGAGGCTGAAAACACCCATACCATGTCGATCTCTGGAGTTGTCACTGAACGAAGGAAAGGGTCCAAGTATCCTGAAACTAAGAAGCCAAGTCGAGGAACTGCTGGAAGGTTTGGCACCCTGAGCCCGCTGTCGTCCTGTGGGAACCCTCTGCATCTGGTCGCCCTGCGAAGACGCTTTGACCCATTAGAATAGTGGGACCAACTATTCTCGGCACCTTCAACGAAACCTGCAAGTACACCGTATCGGAAGTGTCCCTGGGCCAACCGGTGGGCTGACCAGTTTACGCAGGACCTTTGCTCTGTCTCCGCCGTAGTTTCGAGGAAGCTCTCAAAACATGGTATACTGCTAGCTCTGTGTCCCCGGCATCCTCACACCAAATTTAGAACACTTGGGGTTCCCAGGTCTGAAGTGAGACGAGTGCGCCAGGACCGGAGTAAATGCGGGTACCGTGTTGCCCAGCCGCGGCACTAATCTTTGCAGGTGCGCTGCATTTGTGAACCTCTTGCCCCTGAAGCCTGCTGCAGTGAAACTGCAGAGAAATCGCTACTGTCCCGTTTAGGAATCCTCACTGTATCTTTGGAACTGAAAGGCGCAGAGCCGTCATATTGCTGCAGTAGAACCCGCAACCGAAGTGGACTCGATTGGCAAAGTTTGGTCCGGAGTGCACCTGGGACCGTGAGTAACCCTAACCTTAACCGGTGGCCTCTAGCACCTCCATCCATTATTACGCACGAGTGGCCCCTGGGGGTCCCTCTCCTTTCCACTGCTAGTGTGAACTAGCAAACTATTAGTTAGGTGTGTGTTTGATGTTGAAGGGGACTAAAGACTAACTGCACTGCCTTTTTTCCTTCCCCTCTAGGTTGTGAACATATTTCGTGCTTTTAACCCTTTAGACCCCAATGGACTTGTATATATCTTGTATTGATTGTGTTGGGTTGGTTTAGTAGGATTGCTGTGATTCTTTTACTGTGTGTTGTGTTATAAAGGCCTTGTAATAAATGTGTTTATATTTTTGATATATAGAGCTGTCTGGGAGTAATTTTAAGTGTCCTTACTCTGTGTGCTCATTGAGGTGTTTCAGTCACCCTCACCCCTCCTGAGACTTAGTCTTGATCGCCTGCCATAGCTACCTTGATTGGTCTTACTTGTCCATAGGTTACTGTTAGGAAGTCTTTTTATACTTCAATAAGTCATCACAGGTTTGTATATAGATAACTTATGAGTTTATTAGGAGAAGCCCCCAGGAGGCCAACCTTCATCAAACGGGCATCTTCATGTATGGTTCCTTCTGACATTCTGGAACCATACACGAAGCATGTAGTCAAGGTTACAGAACTATATACATCATGAGGATGGAACTATGTACAAGGGATCTCTAAGTGTATTTAAAATTATAACAGTTACCCTGTTCTAAGAAACTAGGCTGGGCTTCTGAACCTCTGCCCACCACGTACTACATTATTTGTTTTCCAAACTCGAAAACTGGTGCCGACTGGGAGGGTCAGTGATACTATCCCTGGTGTGACGTCCACTATACCCATGGCCCTTCATGCGTCGAGGTCCCTCAGATTATTTTGTTTCTGACATGAGGGTGCATGAAGTATAGCAGGAGTACAGATGTAATAAAGCAGCTAAGTAGAGAAGACACCTGTGCACCTTAAACTACATGAGGGGAGGAAAGGTGGGCACATGTGAATCTAAGCAGATACAAGCATCATAAAAATAGTGCAAGTTCCCCAACTGGGTTTTGCTTTCCCTAGTGTGTTTTGTACAGATTCTAAAACAGTCGTAGGTTTATACCTACCTTCAAGTTGCTGGTAGCTCCTAAAAGTATATCGGTTTTACTTAACTTGGGCCGTCTTGGGCTATCCTAAAATAAGTTAGAAAGTTAATTCTTACCTTAGTCTGTGTTCCACTGATCTGAAAAGCAACTGTAATTGAATATTACACCAAACGGTCTTACTCACCTAGTAGAACTGTGTGTTATCATAAAAGTAGTTCTAGGTTTCTACTGTTCCTTGAATGAGTATTCTATTATTCAGAAAAGCATACATGCAGGTTGGTTTACTAAGTGATTCCTTAACTGAGTGTCACTGCACAACTGCTAGGATCTACTACCATTGTATTATTGAAAGTAATCAAAAGTAACTTATGGTTTTACTCCCCATGAATCGGTGTGTCCTATACTAAATGTGTTTTGATAAGGTCTGACTTCCCCAGAATTACTGTTAGTATTCTGAACAAGTTTATGCTTTGGTCTGAGTACTAGCATAGTGGTGTGTTTTTATAATTTGTTTATGACTCTATGACCAGTACTTACCCCAAGACTTAACTTGGCCTAATTGTATTTACAATAAACCTTTATATTTTAGAATGCCTCTGGTTGTAAGTGTTTCTATTGAATACACGGGATACTACAGGTTCTATGTACTTTCCTACAGCCCTCTCTACCTCCTGGGATAAGCCTGGCTGCTCTGTCTACGCTACCCCATACTCAGGTGGTACAGCTTTATACTAAGAGTGGAGTCTTGTACTGCCTCAGTTAAATTGTTTTTCTAAGTCCAGAAAAACTGTCCTAACAGCTGGGTGTCTGGCGGTCACTTGACCCAAGGACTAGATTCCATTTCTCTATCCCAAGAGTCCCAATATTCATTGCTTTCAGTCCCCAAAGCTCAGGCGTGTGTGTGTGTGTGTTTTTTACAATCTACCTCAAAAGGCTCCTTGTCCCTTCCAAGTACCAGTCTCCAGGGCATGGGGGTCCAGAGCCTCTGCTCTTTATTTGGACTTACTCTCATACCCACTCCAAAGAATTTCTCCAACCCACTACAAGGCATCTTCATAGAGAGGGTGACCTCTGCCCTTAGACAAAAGACTAATAACAGCAAGGAAGGAAATTGAATGGGAGCAGGGCAGGCTCCACCATCTTCCACAATGCACGACAGCCTACAAGCAAAATTGCTGTCATGCCACTGTGGATTAGAGTGAATGCAACACTGGGGTGGGGGTTCAAGCAACAGGACATGTGTAAAGGAGAAGGCTCCTTAACCCCACATATGTCAGTCAGTTCCTCAAAGGCTCAGAACCAGTCCTGGGCATGCAACAGTGCAGTTCACCTTGCTGAGGGCAGACAGTTCAGGGAGGATAGACAACTTGCATATTGTTTGGCCTCCCTGCTGCAACCACGATAGCTCCCTACCCTACCTTCGTAAAACAGACTTTTCCAAAGCAGCTACCCAAATATGATGAAAGGCAGCGCTGGACCATCTGCTCAGATTCTGCAATCTAAATAAGGACTGCTGGGTCTGCGCAATACAAAATGCCCTTCATACGACCAGATGGAAAAACACTAGTACCATCTTGCCCTTTACCTGGCAAGACCAGTTGGGTTACTGTAGTATGAGGAAGTGATTTGAGTGTCTCACAGTGGTGGCATGAGGTTTGAGAAGCGAATGCAAGGAGGAAGGCAGTTGAGAGTTGAGGTGAAAAGGAAAGTCTTGAGGAGCTTCTAGAATTTGAGGCAATCCGGCTCAAGAGGAAAGGGATCCTATACCAGCTTGCTGTTTAGCGAATCGCTTGACACACAGAGTTGGTGCCGGAGGAACGTAAAGATCTGGAGGGAGTGTATTTAGTGAGATCCAGTTGTATATAGAGTGGTCCCTGGCCCAAGACAGCCTTATGGATGAGGGATTTGAATTCGATCCTTGCAGCAACAGGGCACCAGTGGATATATTTTAGGGTTGGAGAGATGCAGTCCCTGGGCTTGAGGCCAAGGATAAGACTTGCAGCCCAATTCTGCATTAGCTGGAGGGGGCGTAGAGAGGAAGAGGGTAGATTAAGGAAGAGGCTATTGCAGTAGTCAAGCCTAGAGAGTGCCAGAGCTCTAGAGACATTGAGCTTCTGGGGAATAGTGAGGAAAGGAAGGATTCCTTTGAGGGGTGGATTTGAAAGTGGGCCTTCGGGGGCGTGGCTTGGAGCGCCACTGATGCGGTCACTCCATTAAAGCCTCCTGTGGATGACCCGCCGCCGCTGCGAATATTATGCGGTTCCACCCTAGCTCCGAGACCGCCAATGCCATCTAGGGTGATCGGAACCACTCGGGCAAAACATGGCCCAAGCTGACTGAATAATGCGCGCACGTTATGCCTGAATTCTACTCTCAAACCCTGCACCCGATGCAGGCCGCGAAATCCAAGATGGCGGACGCCCGCGAAGCTCAGCGTAGTGAACAGCCCAAGCTGGGAGGAGCTGCCGGAGAGCCGAGAGGATGGATACACTGACTCCCGAGAACGTGAGCAGCCGCGGATCCGCTGCCAGCAACCTGCCTGGGACCAGAAGAAGGCCAAGCCGCCTGCGAGAGAGAGCCGCAACGACATCCGCCGCTGCGCAGCCTTCAGGAGCCCGGAGTTCCGACGAGGGTGGCCGGCTTTTGAGGTTCCCCTGCCAACGAGAGGTGCCGGCGCTTAACAGAGCGGGCCCCGGAGCCGCTCACCAAGGACTACAACGCACCCGAATGGGAGCTCCTCCCCTCCTTCTAAGGCACGGAGCACATCGACGCCAGCCCGGCTTGCTCTAGCGCACAGCACGCTGGTGAGCCCTCGACTAAGCCCTAACCTGATACAAACTCCTACCCCACCGAAACCTTCCTGGGGCGCCCCGGCCCACGCTCTTGACCAGCTCACTGACCCAAACTGTAACGAAGCTACGAACCTCAGGCTCCTCACTGCAGCCACGACTGGACATACGCAGTCACTCAATCAGTCAACCCACAAGCATTCGCAGGACTCGCTCTCCGGAGAGGCCCGCCAAGAGGGTTCCCCGACAAGGCCTCCTTCACGCTTTTGGGCCCCCCAGGCGGTCACCAGGATCGTCTCGACGCAATCCCTCCTATACAGCTACCATGTCCAGGCAAACAAAGGGCGGTAAAGCCACAGACATTCCCACTATGTTCGCAGGGGCGGACAAAGGTAAGAAACTAGACCCTCTCAAACTGACCCCACAGAAACAGACAGAGGAAAAAGACACCCTGGCTACAAGAGGGGACCTGGTGGCCTTCATGGCGGACATCAAGTCTGCCTAGCTGAACTCGCATCCAAAGTAGAGCAGACTGACCAGAGGGTAAAAGAGGTTGAGCAGAGGCTGGGGGAGATCGAGGACTGCTCACAAGCCCACACTGCCTTCCTCGGAGAAATCCAGCAATCCATCAATGACCTAAAGGGCAAATATGAGATCCTAGAGTTCAAACAAGAGGACCCTGAAAACAGGGCGCGTCGCAATAATTTTCGAATCCGAGGGGTCCCATCTTCGGTCCCCGAAAGCAAGCTAGCGGAATACGTGGGGGATTTCTTTCAAGCCCTGCTCCCGGATTTAGACAAATCCCAACTGCTGTTAGATCGAACCCACCGACTGCGCCCACGTCGGGGAGTAGACTCCGACCCTCCCCCAGATGTGATCACGAGGGTTCACTTCTTCACAACTAAGGAGGCTATTTCAGCGATTAGCCATACGGGAGATGACCTCTCATTCCAAGGCAACTCCCTACAGATCTACCAAGACCTATCATTGCTCACTCTACAGAAACGGAGGGCGCTCCGTCCCTTAGCACTCTTTCTCTAAGACCAAAAGATTCGGTACAGATGGTTATTCCCAACGGCGCTACAGTTCTCTTACCAGGGCTCTGTTCGACGCATCAGCCATTTGGAAGACGCAAATAGAATCATGCACCCAACCTCACCTAGGGATACCCCCTCACCGAATCGTGAAAAACCTGGGGACACTGGACCTCCCCCTCCCCAAAGCCCAGGCGATCTTCTTGGTCAAAGATCCAGCTAAACAACAGGAGGAGATAACTGGGGATGGAGCTCCCTTCAGAGATCTAAGCTACATTGCCCACAACTTGATTACCCACACCCACTTTGGAACCACCAGCTCACTTTCGAATAAATAGAGCTCTTCGACGGTGGCGGCGGGCCACAACCACGGTTCATACCCACTCCGAGGATAGGACCAACACTGAATTCTTGGAAACCAACCTTGTTTCCTTTACTGGCCCAGTTGGCCGAGGGTGCGCCCACACACACAATGTCGGCCCACCCGCTAGTTATGATTACGCCCCCCAGTTGGGGGCGCATGTTAAAACCGCAAGTGCAGGATGACACACTTCTAACTCGCATTAGGAATGGCAGTTGACCCATCCCCGCTCGGCTTCCCCCCTCTCCCCCTGCTCGATTCACAGCACCTGACCCCGCTGGCAGACCACCAAACCCTGAAACTCCTCTCCTTAAATATCAATGGGTTGAACTCTCCTGCCAAAAGGAAGTCAATCCTACGAAAACTGCAGGATCAAGAGGCAACGGTAGCCATGCTCCAGGAGACACACCTGCTGCCATCAGACGTTGCTCGGCTCCGCTCCCGTGGCTACCCCCTCCAGTTCTTCGCCTCCGGAGGAACTAAAAAAAGGGGGCACTGCAATCCTTTTTCGGAAGGACCTAAACCCGCAGATTATGGAGACAAAACTTGTTCGGAGGGCCGCTATATAGCAGTCAAATGTCTTATGCCGGGAGACCTATATACTTTTATTTCGGTGTACGCCCCCAACGCTGGGCAATCCCAGTTCTATGACTCACTGGGGTCCTCCCTCTCACCCTTCATAGAAGGCCAAACGATAATTGGAGGAGACTTTAATGGCGTTCCGGACCCCACAAAGGACGGATCGCACCCCCCGACCCCGAGCGACTTTTCTCAGGCACTGAGCCTCCTCAGGATGTTTCGGTCATTAGAGGTGGTCGACGCCTGGCGGGTACTTCACCCAACCGAAAGGGACTTCTCCTTTTATTCAGGCGTCCAGCGATCCTTCTAAAGGATTGACCTCCTCCTAACTTCCCCTCAGACTCTAGCGTTTGTCAAGGAGGTAACCATCGGAACAAAGGCCCTATCAGACCATGCCCCAGTAATCTTGGAAATCCGGGTCCAGAACCCAAAAGCTGACTGCCCACACAGATGGACTTTATATGACCCGATCCTCAATGAGATGGCAACGAGAGACAAGATCGCGAAATCTATCAAGACTTTCTTTGAGGAGAACCCTGCCTCTGACACCTCGGTAGCGAACACTTGGGATGCCATGAAAGCGGTGATCACAGGCACCCTGATCGCCCAAGGCGAGGCCTACCACCGGAATAGGCGACAAACACGGATAGCCCTGGAAGAAGATCTAAGGGCTGCAGAACAAGTCCACAAAAGGAAGGGCTGGTCCCCTAGAGCACAGAAAGACTTGCGGATCGCCAGAAAGAAATTGGAGGCCCATTACACGGAACAGACCGCCCTTCTCATGGCTAGGGCCAAACAATCATATTACGCGTCGAATAACAAGGCAAATAAATTCCTGGTCACCAAATTAGCCAAACTAAGGCGAACGAACACTATCGCGGGCCTACGTGACCACAACAGAGTAATCCATTTCTCGGAGGCCAAAAAGCAACAATTGGCGGTGGACTACCTCACCAAGATCATGACAGCCACCCCACGAAACCAACCACAGCAAATGGAATACCTAGAAAAAGCTGCGCTGCCCCGACTCTCTGACACGATAAGAGAGAAGCTGGAGGCGCCCATCACAGAAGAAGAGATTGGGGAGGCCATCAAGACTCTCAAATCACAAGCCCCGGGCCCAGATGGTTTCTCGGCTAGGTTCTATAAACTATTTAGGCCCCAACTGGTTCCCCCTCTGGCCACGCTCTTCAACTCCTTCAGAGATACTGGATCTGTTACGCCCCTGTTGCAGGAATCGACCACCATCCTCCTGCCTAAACCGGGTAAAGATCCAAGGGACTTGGCCTCATACAGGCCAATTGCACTACTGAACATTGATGCAAACCTTTACTCTAAAATCCTGGCGAACCGCCTGGGTCCCATCCTACCTGAGATCATCCAGCAGACCAGGCTGGTTTCATCCTACACCGGGCAGCTGGGGATAATATTCGGAGAACTCTTAATCTGGTCGACCTTACCACCCGAAACTCCCAGAAATTGGTCCTAATGGCTCTGGATGCGACCAAGGCCTTCGACAGGGTGGACTGGACATTTATGAAAAACACCTTGGGGGCCTTCGGCTTTGGCTCAATATTTCAATCAATGGTACTAGCTAACTATGCAGGCCCAAAGACATTTCTAAGAATCAATGGACACACCTCGGCCCCGATCCCCCTGACCTGCGGGACTAGACAGGGCTGCCCATTGTCCCCACTGCTTTTTGCCCTGACCATGGAGTCCTTTGCCCAAAGAATCAGGCTGAATAGTCTGATCAAAGGCCCGATGGTCGGCTCTCTGCAACATAAAATAGCTCTGTACGCTGATGATGTCTTGCTCATGCTTTCGGAAGCCAGCTCATCCCTGCGACACATACTGGAAGAAATAACTAACTATGGAGAGGTCTCCGGCTTCTCAGTGAACTTCACTAAATCTACTGCTCTAAGCATTGGCCTCACCCCAGGAGAACGGGAACCATTGGCGGCAATGTGCCCAATCACATGGGAAAGAAGGGCTATCCCTTATCTAGGGGTCTATATCCCATCAGACCCGAAAGACACTTAAAAGGCAAACTTCCCCCGGCTATTCGGGGAATTGGAAGGGGACCTGAAACGCTGGACATCACAAGAGATCTCGCTGCTAGGGCGCATTACAGCGTGCAAGATGAACCTCCTTCCGAGGTTCCTTTATGCCTGCGCCTCCCTCCCCGTGGCAATCCCCACCCCAGCCCTCCGGAACCTGCAGAGGAAGATGTTGAAATTTATCTGGAGAGGTAAGAAGGCAAGAATTCCTCTGAAAACGCTTTTAGGGGGCTCAAAATTGGGAGGCCTGGGAGTCCCGGACCTGCAGGCTTACAGGGTGGCAGCCCAATTAGCACAGATCCACACATGGCAGAAAATTACAAACCGTCCCAGATGGGTGAAGCTGGAGCAATCACGAACACCACTACCACTGCGCTTCTTGCCACACATCCCACCCCCTCTCCGCGCACATTGGGGAGCCCTCCTCCTGGCAACTAATCACACTCTGAGGTCCTGGGACTGGGCGCTGAAGCGGAAAGGGATTCCAAGGGGCCTGAGCCCTCAATCCCCGATCTTCCTTAACCCGGCCTTCTCGCCTGGCGCGAGCCCCCGTAACTTCCAAAATTGGATAAAGGGCGGCCTTGAAACTATAGACCAGCTATACAGAGAGGGGACACCCCTAACATTCGAACAATGTAAAGAGAAATTTCAACTCCAGGAACGGGACAGGTACACTTACATTCAATTATGTCATTGGTGCACACACCCCCAAACTCAGCGGGCAGCTACACGGCCCACTACCGCCCTGGAACTAACGCTCAGGGACCTCCCGGCGCGCGGGAGAATATCCACCCTATACAGGCGGTTCTTAGGGGACTTCCTGAGGACAAGAACATGCTGCATGGCCCAGTGGGAAGCGGACCTAGGTCACCCGATAGAAGACCAGACCTGGGTGGGCATCTGGACTCGGACGCACACCTCTTCTAGCTGCATCACTAACAGGGAAAGCGCCTACAAAGTCATGCTACGGTGGTACTACCCACCCCTCCGACTGCATCACATGAACCCCCAAGTAGATTGCCATTGCTGGAGGGGGTGCGGCTACCTGGGCTCCTTTTTCCCACATGTGGTGGACTTGTCCACAGATTCAGCAATTTTGGAAGACATGCCTAGAGACCATCGCACAAATCACTGGGTCAGCGATCCCGCTAGAACCGGAGCCCGTCCTGTTGGGAGCCCCGATCCCCACGATCTACCCACGGGCCGGCAACAGGGCGGGATTGCTGACCCAGTGCCTACTAGCCGCGAAAATGACCCTAGCCCGTGCCTGGAAGGCCCTGGAGGACCCTTCTTGGCACAATGGTGGACGAAGCTCTGGGACATTATGGTAGCGGAAAAGATCACAGCGGCGAAGGCGGGAACCCCCCACAGATTTCAGAACATCTGGGCCCCTGTCCTAGAATACGACCAGAGATTCCCGGCCCTAACCTATAAACCCATTAATGCCCGTTGGACCCTGAGGGATCGGAGAAACCCCGAAAGAGACACATAAAGACTGGGGTGCGGGACAGACAGCTGAGCCAGACGGAACCCTGCGCGGAGGTTGGGCGGGGGTGGAGGGGCGCATGGGAGCGCGTGGGGGTTAACATGCTCAAAATGCTGCAATGATGTTATAACCTGTTGTATGATTGTCATCCTGACTTGATTTAAAATAAACAAAGTTAAAAAAAAAAAAGAAAGTGGTCCTTCTTGGCAAGGTCCTGGATGGGAGGGGGGAAGTAAAGAGGAGTCGAAGATGACTTCAAGGTTTTTGGCTTCAGATAAAGGAGAAGGGGGAGAACCCATAGACGGTGGCAATAGTGAAGGGAAGAAAGAGGGCGCAGGAGTCCCAATGGGAAGTCTTGCTGGCATTGAGGCAGAGATCTTTGTAGGCACACCAGGATCGGATGGCAGATAGGCAGTCAGGAATGGAGGCGGTAAGGAGAGGATTAGGGGAAGTTTGAAAAAGAGTTGTGTCTCATCTGCATAACACTGGAAGTAAGGGGAGTAGGTGGAAATTAGGTGTGCAAGCGGGGCAAGATAGATGTTAAAGAGCCCGAAAGAAAGGTTGGAGCCCTGGGGTATGCCACAGGTGCAGATAGAGGTGGGAAAGGAGAAAGAGCCCAGGATAACCTGGGACGACGGTCATTGAGGAAGGAGGTCAACCAGTCCAGTGACTGTTCTGAGATACCTAGGGTATTATGAAGCCGTTTTATGAGGATGGAGTGGTTGACCGTGTCAAATGAAGAGGAGAGATCAAGTAGAATGAGAATGGCAGGAGAGTTAGAATCAAGAGATGCAAGCAGTTCTTTGCAGGAGTTCATAAGAGCAGTTTCCGTGCCTCTGGATGCTCGGAATCGGGATTGATGGTCGTGTAGGCAGCCAACAAGCTCAGTATGCTGGGTCAATTGGGGAAGACCAGCTTCTCCAAGAGTTTCCCAAGGAAGGGGGTGATGGATGGGGCGGTAGTTAGCCAGCCAAGACAGGTCTGCAGAAGGGGTGCACAAGAGAGTGCTTCAGGGAAGAGGGGAAACGGCCCAGTAGCAAAAGAGTGATTGCGGAAATCGGCAAGTGCAGAGGCAAGAGGGCCAATTTTGTCCTTAATAGTTCAGGAAGAACAGGGGGAGACCTGTTTGGAGGAGACCTTCATAGAGCAGACGACTCTAGTGTCCTTGTCAGATGTGATAGGAGAGATGGAGGAGAGAGAGGGAGAGGCAGAGGGGTAGGGGGATGGGACACCACGGGTGGCAGGAGGGTGGGGGAAGGGGAAAGAGAAGTGCTCAGGATGGCCTGAGTTTTTGCAGTAAGTGAGTGGCCAGCGCATTGCAGAGGACCTGGGAGGGAAGAGGTGAGGTGGACACCCGGAAGGTTTGGCTAGTTCCAAGCAGATTTTAAAGAGTTCCGCCGGATGCACCAATGCACCAGAGACGCGGGCCTGGATGTGGGCCCTTTTCTTGGAGCGAATGGAGAGTTGGTATTGCCTTTGGACCAGGCGACAGGGCAGTTTGTCAGAGGGTGAGCCTGAAGTCTGCCACTTCGGTTCTGCAGCTCTGCACTTGCGTTTCAGGGCTGCAAGTTCAGAGTAGTACCAGGTGTTGCGCTGGGAGGCATGTTTCAGGCGGATCCTCATGACTGGGGCAAGAATGTCAAGAGTGTTGGTGATGGCAATATGGAGGTTGCTGAGAGCAGAGGAAGTGTCTGCAGTGGGGGGATGAAGGTAGATGCGAAGGCAGCAGCGGACACTCGTTTCATTGGATGGATGTTCGTGAACGAGGTTGGCAGGTTTGGGGAAGGTGCAGTCAGATGGCAGAAAGGGCCCAGGTGAGAGGAGAGGAGGGAATGGTCGGACTAGGTGAGTGGGGAGGAGAGCAGGAGATTGGTGTGGATTATGGCATCGAGAGTGTCCAGCCAAGTGGCTAGGACCAGAGGGGAGAATGGAGAGGGAGAGCAAGGTGCAGAGTTCACGGAAAAGAGTGGATGCCGTGATTGAGGAGTCAAGGTGGATGTTGATGTCGCCCAGGAAAAGGAGTTTAGAGATGGATGAGAGGAGAGAGGAGGCAAAGTCAGCCCATTCCGAGAGAAACAGGGTGGTAGAGCCAGGTGGCCTGTAGATTGTGGGAATGGTCAGGGAGGAAGTGAGAGAGATGACCAGCTGGCAGGCCAGGCTCTCGAAGGAAGAGTAAGGCTGGGTGGGTATGAGGGAAGAAGGGACCCACTCAGGGAAGATGAGGGCAATAACGCCACCAGTGCATTTAGGGCGCGGTATGGAGGTGATCTTATAGCCATCAGGGAGAAGCGAGTCAAAAGACTGAGTTGGCATTGAACCACGTCTCGGCAAGAGCGAGGATATCGAGGTCAAGGTCTTCAAGGAGGAGGCAGAGGTCGGCAGAGCGTTTGATAGCAGACCGAGCATTAAGCATGACTAGATGCAAGAGGTCCCTGCCTTTTAAGGTTTTCCGAGGAGGGGTACAGGGGTGTGGTACACCAGTCGGAGGAGGGCGGACAGAGAGCGAAGAAGGAGTAGCAGGTGTGGGGAGGTAGTTGATGGGGGACGGCAAACCCTGGCCAAACAGGAGGAGGTTAGGTTGAGGACCCTGAGCCAAGATAGTGCCATTGTGATAGACATTAATGATAGACCTGGATGATGAGAAGCCCACCAAGAGTACTTCCCATCTAGTGCCAATATCAATGGGTGAAGATGTAAGAGGGGGGAGTAGAGCTAAGATGAGGAGTCCATAGATCTGGAGAGGGGATAGAAAAGAGGATATCAGTGAAAATATGTCTGGAAGTTGCGCTGACATGGGTGTCTACGACAGGTTGGCCAGGGTTAGTGGTCAGGATATCTTTAAGCTTTTTTCTTCCAGACTTTGTGAGAGGGAAGATAGGTGATAGTATAACAGTTTGAAAAGATAGGGAAGATGGAGAGTGCCCTAGGAGCGGAGGAGGGTAGGACTAACATAAAAGAGTGGCTGCAATGCACAGTATGAGGACAAACGCACCAGTCGGACTAGTAGCCAAGGGAAGCAAGAAAACAGATGCAATGGAACACCTTAGCTACTGAAAATGGGGTGCACATATGTTAAAAACACACCAGGATTCAAATTACTGCAGAAGCACAGAACGCAATGCAAAAAAAGGGGTGCTGAGATAAACACACCAGGATTCCAGTTTGCACAAGAGGCACAGAAATGCAATGAAAAGAAGGATTATGTAAAGCAGGGAAGAAAGAATGGCATAGGCACACCGGTATAGGTTAGTGGAAAATGCACAGACTGGGGCCTTAGATGTGGGCCTTTGGTGAGGGAAGCTCACTGTGTGATCTTGCTATCAGGCAGGCCCCCCTCCCTGCCAGTATTATGACAAGGTCACCTGTGTGTTAGGGCAGCAGAACGCGGACCCTAGGTATATGAGAGGATCAACACTGCAGACTGTGGACATCTGGCTCCCGTATCAGAAACCTCAGAACGCAAGGGTGCAACCAAAAGGGCAAGAAGAAGACTAACCGGTCATGGCAAGGAAATTGCTGCCTTACATGGCGCTGTGTAATCTGCTTGGTGCTATCATGCCTACACACTGTCTCCACAGGAGAAATGACCACCAAGTTGATGCCCTTAATGTTGTCTGTCATGCACACCCAAGTGCACATTGTGATCGTTGTGGGATCAGAGCCAAGGAAACACCCACAGAATGTTATCAGGCTGATTTCTACTAGCCTCTTATAGCACCCCTCACTGGCTCACCGGCTGCAGTCAGCATGATGCAGCATTAGCAGGCTGCCCTCATCCCAATACAACAATAAAGCCGCAGAGCGCACACCATCTTGGTGTATGAGGGTTCCTGCACAGGGCCATGTATCACTGCACATTGTTCCTCGGCCACAATCATATCAGGTAGGTGTGTTATCAGCCAGCCATCGGTTTACAGGATCAGATGCTGCTGATTCGTCCCACAGCTGACTCCCATTGCTCGCTGGCGCCTGTCACTGCACTCGTGCCTCGCAGCACAGATCACTGCACCAGCGTCCACATCAGCTCAGCACAATCGCTGCACCAAGGACTCGAGGCACCATCAGCACTGCCCCATGTGAGTCCTTCAGCGACCAGCCCAAGTCCAGGTCGCACGGAGTCCAGTGGCGGTCGCCATCCTGGGCGAATCAACAGCAGCAAACCTCCGCTGATATCTGCTGATCTAGGCATGCAATCACCTTAGGAGTCGGCAAGATCGTTCCTCAACACCTCAGACACTGAATCCTGGATAAATGATAATTGGGCAATGGCACTAAGGATAGTCAACAGGATCTCCCCAAGGAGCTATGACTAAGAACTCCTCAAAGCAAGCCATGCCCCGTTGCCTTGATGTCAGTCTCAGCCTAGTCTGGTTTTGGTAATATAGATTACAATGTTCTGTTTTTAAATAAACCTCTTCAAGGAAGTTGCATTTCCTCCGACCTATTATTGTCCCTCTTGCTTGAGCAATGCAGGTTATAATATTCTTCTACTGGATATCACCCAGTTTGGCTTTGGCAATGCGGGTTACAATAATCTCCAATCTGACATTTGAGAATAGTAGAGTTGCGCCCAATTTGCTTAAATTCAACTGTTTGGTATTCAAAAGTGTTCATCGGTCTCCCTCAGAGCACCCCAAGGTTACCTACAGTAGGCAATCTCACTGGTCTTTTTTGTCATCTCCTTCTAATATGCTGACATAGTTTCTTCGTTCGCTGGGACTTCTGCAGAGTTCAACAGCTCCCGCCAGCATACGACGGCTCTCACCGTCTGTCCCCGGAGCCTGCACAACCCATAATGCTCACCGGCGAACACCACATGCCGGAGCGGGTTGTCGGATGCAGGGAGATTCTCTCCCTCTGGGTCACCGGCACCAATACCGCTTCCTGCTGCGTGTCCTCTGGATTTCAGGATTCAGACCTCCTTCAGGCCATCCACGTGGCATTCAGCTGTCACTACAGCGGAGGCCTCAGTCCCTGCTTCGCTCTGCGGGGTCTGCTGCTTCACCTGCCGTCTCCTCTGCATTCCGCCCTGCTGTTTTCTCTTGGCCTGCACCCTACAGGCCCTTAAATCTTTAAACGTTCTGCTCAGGTGTGGGTCATTAGGACAACTAGACCACACCTCACGCTTTGGAAACTCTTGATCCCTCTTCCTCGTCTCAGTAGTAGGAGCATTATGGAACATGAAGTCCATCATGTTCCTGGGTGTTTTAACTCCCTTTAACCTACATTGCTTAGGGGATTTACAGGGCACATGCTTAAGAGAAGATTTTAAAAGGACATATAGATTTTATCTCAGATCTTTAACCTGAACCCCATGAAGTATCATTACCACTAAAAGTGGTAATATTGACTCCGTCTTTCATATGCATTAATTCCATGTTTACAAAGAGTTCTTATTCTTGATATCTTGGTAAAGTTTGGGAAGGGTGGTCCAACTATGAGAAGATGCCATTAAACATTCAGGGACCATATCCTCAAAATAGGAGGACTACTGTGTCCCTCCCGACTGAGTCGACACATTCCTTAACTTCTCCTCCTATGTGATCCTCCCTCTTATTACCACCCCCAGGGTCAGGATCAGCTAGCGGCTGCCTTTCCCTGGCCACATGTGAGGAAACTATAGGCTGGGACTCTGATGACGCCGGAGGATTCAGTACAACTCTCAATGCATCCCAGTACGTCTGTGTTCCCATTGTGCTGCCCATCTCAATTTCGGAAAATGTACTTGCCACACGCCACTGAACCTTCAAGGCTATTCATATTAGGTGGCATTCAGAATAATTATATTATTGAACAAAAATTAGACCCAAAAGGTAGAGGTGAATGGAAGCTAAAAGCTTAGACTAACTAAGAATGTCTGATGAAGGATTATGCCCAGCGATACATTTATCTTGGAAAAAAATGTTTTGAAACCAGAATCTTTACATGCTGTGTTAATCTTTTCTACTTGTAATTTAAATATAGAAAAGGTATAGTATAAAGGAGTAAAACTGCTTGCAATAAAATGTACAAACCTTCAGTTTTTCACACTTACCTGTGGAATGGTTAACATCGGATATGGTCTCAGAATCATGGGTATTCACAACACACTGATCATCTTTTTCTTTGGCTCTTAATGAAAAGACAGTTGTGGCAATAAGGGGTCCTATTGTGAAAAGCAAACACATGTAAATTATATCTTTGCAATGCCATGTGACATGTGCAATGACTAAATAGAGCAGTGTATAAAAAAGCAATATAATAAAGAGGTAGAAAGAAAAAAGCAAATTTCGGATTAGTGAGTCCCTTAATTAGGTACAAAGCAATGCAGGGGACTTAAAGAGGTAGAAAGAAAAAAGCAAATTTCGGACTAGTGAGTCCCTTAATTAGGTACAAAGCAATGCAGGGGACTTAAAGTGGTATGATCAAGTGCACCGGGTGCCTCCCCAAATTGACAACGATGATCCCAGGTGGAAGTTATTGGTGAGAAACCCTGATGTGGCCCACTTGATACCCATATCTGGGTGGGGAATTGTCACATTGCAAACCCCCAGTCACTCCTGCCCTTTTTGCAGTGCATTTTTGCTCAACTCCAAAGATGGAAAGACGAACATTAATTAGGACAGAAGTGTATACAATCAGCCAGCCATGCATTAATCCATTGCATAAGGCCTCCACTCTCATACATTCAAGAGCAGACAAACTAAGGAAGTCCGCTCTGGGGACACATTCAGGAAGTTGCAACCAGAGAAAGGCCGCCCAAGAGGTTAAGCTAGGCAGCAACATATCTGACATCAGAACTGGCCACAATCCTCAACAGTGAAGCCTACTTGCAATTTACTACATCATCTGCCTGAACACACAAACCCAAGTGCCCTAACTTCAGAAAGTGGCTGGAATGAAGGGTCAGCATGTGTCTTGCAGAGAGAGGACTACCCAACGGGAAGGATAAGCCAATCCCAAGTACCACAGATCTATGTGATATTAGAGAAAAGAAATCCTTCGCCCAAAAATTCTGAATTATAAATGGCATACATTACACACTGTATTCGTATTTATGATGCTTCTATCTGCTTGGATTCAAATGCTATGCATAGGCCGACATCTAGTGAATGTTGGGGACTATTACGTGATTTGTCTACGAAACTCAAAAAGCGACGTCAACTGTGCGGGTTAGTAATACTATCCCTAGTGTGACGTCTACTGTAGTCCTTCACATATCGAGGTCACTCAGATTGTTTTTTTTCTGACACAAGGTTGCATGAAGTGTAGCTTGAGTACAGATTTAATAAAGCAGAAAATAGCGATAGAGCAAGAAGCATCTATACACCTTAGACTCCAGGAGGGGAGGAAGGGTGGTCACATGTGAATCTAAGCAGATACAATCATCAGAAATACCATTACGGTGAGTAATGTATGCTTTCTGAGGCTTGTGGATCTGCTCAGAGAACATGCTATTCATAGATTAGCGAGCAGTTCTGGAGAAGGAGGTGGGTTGTGAGAAGGTGTTGATTGAGAATTGATGTTTTAGTACTGCCTATCCCACTTGTGAAACTGCTTTAGAGTGAGTGTCAATGCGGAAATACTGCGTAAAGGTGTGGCTGGAACTCCAAGTAGCTGCTTTGTAAATAGTGTCTAGGGGGATGTTTGCAATAAATGCTAGAGTAGGCCCTGTACCTCTGGTAGAGTGAGCTCTAGGAGTGAAAGGTAGGGTCTTTTGGATAGTGAAAAGCACAGTTGTATGCATTTGACAATCCATTTGAGATGGCGTTTTTAGAAAAGTGATCACCTTCTCCATCTCTCCAGCTCTGAAATCGGGATTGTGTCTCTCCAGCTCAGAAAGTGCAAGCTCCAGGATTGTGTTTCTCCAGCTCAGTGGATGCAAGGATTACATTTAAAACCCTCTGCATTGTTCACAAGGCTTTCTGGGGCCTGGGTCCAAAATACGTTCAACTATCCCTCCATAAAAACCTCCCCTCCCAAGCCCTTCGCTCCTCTACTTCAAACTCCCTCCGGGTCAGTCGTTTTTCAAAGAAACAAGCTGGGGGCAGATCTCTGTCTTTGGCTGGGGCCTCCCTTTGGAAAAGCCTCCCGCCACCTTGAAACTTGAGGAGAACCATCTCCGGTTCTGGAAGCACCTCAAGACCTTCCTCTTTGCTTCTGCCTTTGCCCCACTTCTCCCCTGCTGATCGGTTTTCTCTCGTGGCACTGTGCACCTGGTCACCCTCTGTCCTTCGGGCCCATGTACCTGCTCACCCTGCCATCCTCCTGCACTGCTTCCGGGCCACCCCTTGCACTGGGGTCTGTATCTGTACCCATACAGTCCCTCACCCACTTTTCTTCTGCACTTATTCAGATATACCCTATCTGCTTAACCTAGCACTTGCCACTTGCTGACTGCACTACCACTGCTTATCGCCTTTATTTATTTATTTTACTTATTATTTATTCTGTCTCTCCTCTGTTCCGCACTTTCCACTTTTCCTCCTTCCATACACTTTCCCCCTTTTCCATGCACTTGCGCCTTCTCAATGTTACTGGGCCTAGAAAGATTGTTGTTTTTTTTCTGTTCCTTTCCCGTTGCCTGGTCGCACTCTGAAACACTTGTGTATGAGCGCGATATAAATAAAATATTTCGTTTCATTTACCTGGTGCTATGGAAACAAAGAGCTGGCCTGTTTTCCTTAGAGCCTTTGTTTTGTTTACGTAGTACAAGATCGCCCTCCTTACATCTAATGTATGGATGCTTTTCTCAACTGAGTTAGATGAATTTTGGAAAAAAAGTAGTTACTTCAATGGCTTGGTTGACGAGATTAATTTAGGTGAAAACCTAGGATGTGTTCTAAAGACCACCTTGTCCTTGTGGATTATAAAGAAGGGGTCTTGTACAGATAATGCCTGTAGCTCACCGAATCATCTAATCGAGTTGAGGGCTACCAGAAAGGCAATCTTAAGTGTTTTAGGCTGGCATTGTGCATAGGCATGAAGGGCAGACCCATGAGTTTTGGGAGTACTACATTAAGGTCCCAACCTTGTGGAGGGTTAGAAATGGGAGGGTATAATCTCTTTACCCACTCCACAAAAGCCTTAATAACAGGGAATTGCGAAGTGGTGCATGCAGACAAGGCTGCTCGGTGTACTTAGATGGAGTTAAAAACTACAGTCTAGTAGCTAAAGCATGTAGTGTAGAATGTTGGATGATGAACATTCAATTGGATTTAAGGACTGATCTGCATCATACCGCAAACCTTTTCCACTTGTTGAAATAACAGTGTCTGGTGTTGAGTTATTGTGCCTCCTCTAGAATATCCACAGACCTTTGAGGAAGATGTTAGTGACCAAACTAGAACTTCAGGAGCCAGGCTGGCAAGGTCAGACTAAGGATATGGATGGAGTGTTGTCCACAGTGTTGCCCCCTCCCCTTAAGCACTCTCTTGGGCACCACCTTCTAAAGAAGCCCCAGGCCGATCCTTCCTCTCCGGCTAACCACCGCCCGATCTTCATCACTCCTTTACTGGGCAAACACTTGGAAAAGCTGCCCATCTCCCAGCTTAATCTACATACTGAATCCGTTGGTTGCCTCCATGACCACCAGTCTGGCTTCAGTGCTGCCAGAAGCACAGAGCCAGAAGGACAGAGCACGGAAACTGCTCTCCTGAACACCATTGAAGACTTCTCCAATCTTGACTCTAATCACCCTTCCGTCCTCATTCTCCTCGATCTATCCTCTGCTTTTGACACAGTCAACCATGCCATCCTGCTCAATCGCCTCTGTGACAACCTTGGTATTACTTATCTGGCCCTGGCCTGGTTGAACTCCTTTCTCACCGACCCCATCAGGCACAACTGGGGTCTCTCTTCTATCACTCTCTCTCTACTTCTGGTGGTCTCCAGGGGTCTAACCTCCCTTATTGACTCTTCAACCACTACAAGGCACCTCTTGTCCACTGCATCACTACTTTCTGCTCCCCTTTTCAATGTTATGCAGATTACACTCCGCTCTCTTTCAGGCTCCCCTCAGCCACCTCTGCTTCTCTCATACCAGACTGGCTGGCCGCAATTCAGGAATGGTGTGCCACCAATGATATCTGCTTTAATGCCAGCAAGATGATGATCCCCCTCCTCCTCCTCTCCTCCTCCGACTCCTCTGACTCCTATCCCTCCTCCCACTCTGGGACCACTTCCTGCGAGGCAAAGAACCTTGGTGTCATCAACTCCACCCTCTCCTCCTCCTCCTCCTCCTCTCCTCCTCACATCTCTGACGTCTCTAAGAAGTCAAACTATCCGATGTTCCTCATCAGAGGTATTCTTCCTTTTCTCACTTTGCCCCAGAAGCTCACTGTCTTCAGAGCTCTGGTCCTCTCTAGGCTGGACTATTGCAACTTATCCAGAACAGGACAGCAAGACTTGTCCTTGGCCTCAAGCCCAGGGATCGTATCTCTGCAGCACTGAAATCTCTTCACTGGCTCTGCAAGGATCAACTTCAAGACCCTCTGCATCATCCACAAGGCTTTATGGCGCCTTGGACCACTCTACCTCCAACTTTCTCTTCCAAAACATCTTCCTTTTAGAGCTCTCCCACCTCCAACTCTGAGGGTCTGACGCTTCTCCAAGCAGAGAGTTGGGGGCAGATCTATCGCCTCAGCTGGGCCCTCCCTCTGGAACAGCCTCCCTGACTCTCTCAAACTTGAGCAGAACTACCTGCGGTTCCGAAAGCAACTCAAGACCTTCCTTTTCGCTTCCGCTTTCTCTCTTCCTCTCCCCGATGATTGCCTTGACTGCTCTGTGCTCTGGTCACCCCTGAACTCTGCCCCAGGCTCCTGCAGGTCCAGTTGCCCTCGCACTGCCTCTGGCCTCCCCAGCACTTAAGGGTCTGTATCAGCAACCCCTTCCCCCTCCCCCTTGGTACTGCTCCTCTTCCCCGCACTTGCACAATCTGAATGACACAAGGCCTAGTAAGATCGTAATTGTGTAATCCCTTTGTTTCCCCCTCCTTGTCTTGTCGTGCCTAGAAACACTTGTGTACAAGCGTGTTATAAATGCAATATCATGTTTGAGGGGCACAGAAGCTTGATTGAATTGCACATTGCCAGTTTGCGCAAATGTGGAAACCAAGGTGTCTTGCACACATTGGAGCGGTCAGGATTAGGGTAACTTGTTCCTGGCGCATCTTGTGTACTATCCTGCTCAGGAGTGGTGTCAGTGGGAAAGCATAAGCAAATTTCCCAGACCAATTCATCCACAGGGCTTCCCCCTAGGATCCTTGTTGGGGAACCAGGATACGAAGTCTGGGCATTGTGGCGAACAAGTCTAAGGGAGGATAACCCCACCGGGAAAAGATTTTGTTCAGAATATCTTTGTTGATTTGCCACACGTGTTCTTCTCGTAGAGGGTTTCTGCTTAGAGAATCTGCTAGATCATCGAGTTCCCCAGGAACGTGTTGAGAGACTAGGAACAGGTTATGCTTGAGTGCCCACATCCAAATCTTTTGCGATAGTCTGGACAGACTTGGAGTGTGTGTACCCTATTGTTTATGTAAAACATGGCACTGTCTGACCTACTAGATGCTGCTGAAAAGCCTGTAGAGCCTCAAGAACTGCCAGAAGTTCTGAGAGGTTGATGTGGTTTTGGGCTATAGTGTGTGTGTATAGGCCGAGAGCTGTGTGGTGAGGGAAATGGGCTCCCCATCCAGATAGTGAGGCATCTGTAGATAGTATCGCTTGAATTTGTGGATTGCGAAAGGGTTTTCCAGGTTTTGCCTTGACCACCAGCGAAGAGCCTGTACTAAGGTTAGCGAAACAACCATTATATCGTCCCACTGACTGCTTCCCTGAAACCATTGTTTTGCTAACCATTCCTGCATTGGGCGCATGCGCATCCATGCGTGTGGGACTAGATAAAGGCATGATGCCATCATTCCCAGCAGGCGAATTGCCTTGCGCACAGTTATCCGGCGACCGGCTAGGTAGTGAGGTATTTGCAACAGTATGTTTAAAACTTTGTCGTTTGAGGGGACTAGCCCCCTCCCTTGTTTTATGATTGCTCCCAGGAATTGTTTTGTTTGACTGGGTAAGAGACTCAATATTTTCTCGTTGGAGAATCCCAATTGGAACAGAAAGTTGATTGTTCTTTGGGTGTTATATTTGCAAATTTGAGGGGAATTCCCCTGTTATTAGTCAGCTGTCCAAATAAGGCTACACTGGGACTGGATCTCTGCGTAGGTGCGCCGCTACCACTGCTAGTACCTTTGTGAATACCCTTGGGGCTGAGGCTATGCCGAATGGGAGCACCTTGAACTTTCTCCTGCTATTTGGAAGCACAGGTATTGTCTGTGCGCTGGGAACATTGGACATGAAAGATGCATACTTTCATATTTCAATGTTGCCATGTAATCCCCCGTTTTAAGAGGGGAATTACTTCCTGAAGCGTTGTCATGTGAACATTTTGACATGTGTTCGCTGGGCACAGGTCTAGTACTGGACGCATTGTTAGGTCTTTCTTTGGCACAAGGAAGTCCGTTGAATAAATATCCTTGTTTACCTGGTTTGCTGGGGCGATCTCTATGGTGTCCTTTTCCAGCAGGGCTTTTACTTCCTCCAGTAATATGCGTCTATCTTCGGTGTCATTTTTCTGCATCTTGGCGGGTTGTTGGATGGCTTTTCTAGAAGTACCATACAATAGCTGTCAGTCACAGTGGATAACTCCCACTTGTCTGACGTGATCCCCTCCCATGCATGGGTGAATTGTGAGATGCGACCTCCCACTGGAGCGTGGCGTCATTGTTTGCGTGGAGTGGAGACTCCGGCTGAGGCAGCTCTGCCTCTGCTTCTGGACCTTGTATAGCCTCTTTGAAAATTTGAGAGGAGAATTATCCCTGTGAATTGCTGCACAATGATGATTAGTTACCTTGGTTGTAAGTCAGAGGAGCGTTGAGGGCCCTGCCCACAAAACCTTCTTGAAGTGAAAGACCCCCTTTAGCCAAAACGGCTTGTTGGAAAGTTGACCAAGAGATTTGAGGGTGTCCTATTCTTCCTTGGCACTTTTCAGGGCGGCTTCCACTGCCTTGCCTAACGGGGCTTTAGGCTCGATGGTCCTATTGAGCAACATGGCCTGCATTTCCAGTTTGGACCCAGACTGCCTTAAGCCAGGCATGACGTTTGATTAGGGTGCATTCGGCTATGACACAGCCTGCATTGTCTTTGACTTTAGAGGTTCTGGGACTACTTCGATCTGTTGTTCTAGCTCATCCCAATTATGGCAACCATAGCGAGCCAGGAAGGTGTTGTGGTTGGCTATTCTAGTTTGGTAGGCGGCAGAGGAAGCCATCTTCCTGCCAAAGGTATACCTTTTTTTACTCTCTTTATCTGGTGGGGCCTCTGCAGAGGCCAGCTGGGTTACTGCCCGTCTCCTTGTAGTGGTAACAACTAGGAATCGGGTTTAAACTGACCCCTGATGTACAGGGTGCTTGTAGGTGATGGTCTGAATACTTTTTCGATACAAGGGTTTACCGGCTTTGTAAGGTTTGGTGTGAGGAGAGAAGGCTGGATATGCATTTGGATGGATTGTAAGAGGGATAAATTGAGTGGCAGACTTCTTGTCACACAGAATGTCTTCCACAGAGTCCTTGTCAACTTGGGCCTCCTGGGTGTCTATTTTAAAAGTCACTGGCTGGTCTTTATGGTCTGGTGACTGGATGACGTAGATGTCGAGGTCATCATCATAATATCGGTCTTGGTCATCTTGGTCTCTTTGAACTCTCCGACAGCCAGGGTCTCAAGACCCTGATGGGTAAGTATAGGTCTTGAGAGGAATCAGGTACCCGCAGGTGGCCTGGGTCTGGATGGAAGTGCTGTGCTGTGAAACGTAAAGATGTGGCCTTTTAGTGGATGGTTCATCCCTGCCCACTCCTTTAGCCAGTTTAGGGTCTGGGAGATATGCAAGTTCTTCAAGGTGCCTGTCCATGAGGTCTACAAAGCTGGACATTTTCCTCACAATGCGATCAAAGCTCTCTGGGGTCCACTCATTTGATTTGGGAAGTAATGAAGGGGCAGGTGTGTCACGTAAGGGAGTTTGTACTTTGTGGTGCATGATTCCTGGAAAGGTGTCTACTGGGGTAGAAAGGCCACTATCCTGCGAAATAGGGAGCTTGGACGTTAAGGGCATCACTGTTTTGGTGGTTTTGAACATCTTTGCCTTTAAAAGGGTGGCAGGGACGTGTTTCTTGATAAGATCCCTCATGTTTGAAGAAGGGGCGGGGGACGCCGAAGCGCCTTTCGACGCATGCCTTTCAGTGTGTGAAAGGAGGGCATTTTTAGGAGCAGTTTCTGAAGCTACTTTCTGCGCCAGTTTTAGAGGCCTGTCGTGTAGCGAACACGAGCGTGATGGCCCAGAGGACAGGGACAACTTGGATGACCTCTCCTTTGACACCACATGGTTTTTGACTGTGGGTTGTGGGGTATGTGCTTCCTGTGGCGGGAAGTGTGCGTGCCTGGGCTGCTGGGTGGTGTTTCCGTCATAGGGTCGCTCGTCTGCTTCATGGAGCTGGGGGCCCGCACATGGGGTTCCATTGAAACGCGGTCGCCATCGGCGTCACTAAGGACGCCGATGCTGCCCTCTCTGGATTCTCCTGCCACGTCTATGGAAGTCTCAGCCTGCATGGCGTGTGCAGCCCAGCGTTTGGTTCAGTGGTCCTTTAGGATTTTTGGGCAGAAAGATTTGAAGGACTTGCAGCTTTTCTCGAGGTAGTCCCTTGGCAGACAGTGCTTGCACACCCTGTGTGTCTGTCTTTCCAAGGGAACTTCCTGTTACAGGAAGGGCACACTTTTGAAGGCGTATTCTCCATTGCTAATGGAGAGGGCAGCTTGGCTACAAAAGGGAAGATAAGGGGTCAGAAGAAGCATTCTATTAAGGGTACAAAGTATATGGCCTCCCCCACTCTCACTACGTTTCTACATGAGTGTGGTCATGTACTGGAAAGAACTCTGCAATGCAATGATCTTTATAGACTGCATTCGTTAATGAACTATTTACCTCATGATAGTTCTTCCAATGATATCTGATAGTTTTCTGCGAACATTACAATGACAATCCCTTGTGGAGGCTGTTTATGAAAACTATATATGCATGTGATGTCATCAGTCATGTCATCAATGACATTTGTGATGTCATCTTTGATGTCATGGGTGTTAGTCCTTGCAGTACACAGTGGTTGCGCGAGTTATGGTTGCTTAGCTTACCATAACTTACGAATTTCTGGGGTTTTCAGTTTTACCCGTAACCATAACGTCCCTTTAACAACGTTTTTCTGTGAATTTCATTGGTTTTTAGCAGGATACCCTTAGTGTGTAAAGATATACTGTGCAATATAGTGAAGCTACTGGCACCATGTTAATGCGCACAGCATTCACAGACTATGCGTCTGGTTGTGGACATCAGGTGGCATCCAACCTGCTCAGGAAGGCAGGTGCTCACTTACATAGTGGTACCAATCACCAAACACAAAGAACATATACAAACAGCACCATGTACAAGAATTACAAGGGAAAATAGAGTAGGTGTGCAAATTGTGTACTTATGAAGCAAACAAGACAAAGGCATAGGAAGTAGACCATAACAGAATGCACCAACAAGAGAAGTGACGTCTGCCTTCAACAATCTTACTGCACTGCTACTGTACATGGAAACAAAGAACGAACTGCCAGAGTAAGGACTGGAAAGTAGTAAAACCAGAACGTCACTGCAATGTAGTAAGCACACTAGTTAGTCTGATAATTGCACAGGTGCTCCAGTATACAATAGTAGAGAAGAATAACTTCTGTTTTACGCAGCAATGGCGAGTGGCTGGAAGAAAATTTCCCTCATGACGCAATGACTTACAATACTAACCCCATTGGTACTCACAGTAGTGTGAAGCGTAAATTATGTAATATATATTGCTGCATGTACACCAAAACACATTTTCTTTTCTGTAAGGGAACATATTGGAAAGGAAAACAAGGCAGCACAAGCGGCACCACTTCCACAACAGCATACGGGCATAGGAAAGGAAAGAGACTCTGTTCATAGGAAAACAGACAGCCTGGAACACAAAGCAGAAAAAGAGGTGAACAATTGTGCTGCCTTAAAGGTTGCATACAAGGGTATATTAAGGACAAAATAAAACAGCACTGGCAGACCTGCACGTGTACCCCTTCCCCTCAAAATCCGTGTGAGGTGAGGCGTTACAGTGATACCGCAATCTGTTCCTCCCCTCACAACCAACTTGGCAAATCCCCAATTCCCCACAATAAGTATCCACTGCTGCTATCCCTTTCCTTTCCTAATGGTGTGTATGAATGTGAACAAGTAAACGTTAATATTTAAAATATGCTGTGTGTATATGTGGTATTTTTTTTTAAATGCCGTTCTGACTCAGCGGCACACAGTCCTCGTTGGAATGACCGCAATTAAGGAAAAGGTAGGTGTCCTACAGACACCGCAGCTGCCCGACCTATCCACAATGACAATGGAGGCATCCATACGATGCCAGCACGCTCTGAATGTCTGCATGTTGTCCACCACCTAGGATTACGTGTGGGAGTGAATGTTTGTTCGTTGTGCAAGTACACACATGTGTATCTGTTCCTCCTTGTCGTGGTAAAACCGCCACTATGCAGCATATGCAAAGGAACATTAATTAGATGGAGTTGTCCACCCACGTCCTACAGGTAGTTATACAGATAAACATTGCACCTGCTATACCCTATAAAAAGCCACTGTCTCCCAAAATGGTTGGCGCACGTTTGGCGCACTATTATTCAGTAGAGAAGTGGCAACAGTGTGCATAGGACACCTATGCACATGCGCACAACGTGTTCCGCCAAAACACGTCCTGTGGACAGTCGTCCTAAATGAGAACAGTGGCGACGTCACCATACGCGTGGGCCCTTATTTGGGGGACACGATCTGGACCCTCGAACAGCGGCAAAGTAAAGTGTTGAGCAATGTACGGAGGATATTTTTGGAAAGTACACGCTTACAAACACATTACAATGTGCCGTTGCACATGTATGTATGTGTTTGAACAATGTAGGCCTGTTTCCGGGTGCAAGTTCTCCACAGGAATCCTACAAAAGGTCACACCCAAAAGTTGCTCCGCAATCTGTTTGCAGCTTTTCAGAACAGTAGCAGGCCACATAGGTTTGCCTTGTAAGTGATGGTGGACCAAATCTGCTGTGCTACATTGCATTTGCAACTAATAGCAACCATGTCAGTCTGGCTCAGTACGCACAGTAATGGAGAAAATTATGAATGGCCCTTCCTGTGACCCACACCCAAAGGTGCGACAGTGCCCACTGTCCCAATCGCATTGGTAGCACGCTGAAAACGGGAGTATGTGCACGTGCGTTTCCCCAAGGACTGCGAAGGCCGTGCCCCAATAAAGCAGACACATTGCTTCTTCCCTTTCCACTTTCTTCTTTCCAGCATGCCGTCATTGCGTACTGTTAAAAGGTTCCACATGCATCCACCAATGACATTGAAGAGCTCTTCATGTAACAGTATCAGTTCTGTACAACAGTCTCTGCGTACACACCCCGCCCAGAAACTTTATGGCGCAATCCCTCTGCCTCTACAGTCCCATCTGCATGGCCCGCATCCTAGAAATCCCGGGGTTGTGGCTTGCGGCATGGGGGAATAAACTGCAACCAGGGTAGGGGGAGTTTGTTGTAAGGTGCGGCTCTGAAAAGAGCCTTTTTTTAAAAAAAAAAAGATGCTTCTAGAGAAACACCTTTTTTCAGTTTTTTATTTGATTGTGTTTTCTTGTGCTACCATTGTTACAGTAAACTCTTCACTGCATCTTGTAGACGGGCAAACAAAACAGCATTACCAATGGGTGACTACGAAATGCCCACTGCTTGGAAAAACTCCTTTCCAAAACTAATGAGGTCATTGTTGCAGAAGAAAATCCCACCAGCGGACAAAAAAGTACACATGCTTCTGTTGATGAGACACCTTCCTGCCTCTGGATCAGAACAACATCCAGGAGCATTGTCCCATACTCTTCGCAGTGTTATGGATGAGAAAAGCACCTTGGCAGTGGGGAAAAGCCTCTTCAGTACAGTTATCAACCTCTTCAGTCAACCGAACAAACCTAAACAAGACACGTAACCCATATGCATGCTGCCATAGTGGATGACAATAACATCGGCAGAAGCAAAAGTGGCCAGGTCTTTGCAAAGTGCATGCATGGATGTCAGCGAAACTGCGCTCATAGGCAGCGTTCCACAATGCGTCCACTCCTTCCAAACCAAAATTGCCATCAAAGTGTCTTACACAAAGGCATCACCCAAAGTCAACACTATGTGTTTCGCCATGTCAGCCAGCCTCACTACGCAGAGTAATGTACAACAGCATAACCGCCCCTACCTGTGAACCACACCCACAGTACCGGATTGGATAATCCCCACAGTACCATGTCCATTGGCCAGCGTGGTGAGAAGCGCAGATTGTGGCACGTGTGCTTCCCAAAGTACCGTGAGGCCTGCACCACAGAAAAGCAGGAGCAGTCCGTCTTCCCTTTCCACTATCTTTTGTCCACCACTACCTCATTGGGTACGGGTAAATAGGCACACACGATTCCACCAATGCCATCCAAGACATTAGCATCTAACACTGTCAGTTCTGCACTACACTACGTAGGTACAGTTACGAATTCAGCCTGCAAGTGTCTGGTCACTCGAAAGCACGTCCAGTAGAAAGTTAAGTAAAGGATTGCAAGATTGTGCATCCACATTCATCCACATGAGCACCCATCACCACAAAATAGAGGCATGAAAACCTTTTCTGCACTAGGTTTACCACTGTGTAATAAGTGCCTCTGCGCACGGTATATGCCACTGAGCGTCCATAACGTTCTTTAAAAGCATACATTTTTTCCCCATCCCCTACCATCAAGTGGCACTTTAGTGGTATGTGCTTCAAATGTTTTCATTTACCCATATCATACATTGTAATATCGAAACAGGAACTCTGCTTTCCTTCCGACAATGCTACGAAATATGCCTCCAAAAAGCAGCACTGCATGTATCTTACAAACTTAAAGCAAGTTTCCAAAAGGTCACTGTCTGCACAGCTGTGCTTCTTTCTAGGCTGTACTATTGCAACAGGCTCTTATTAAATCTGCCCGCTTTTACTCTGTGCCCTCTGCAACGCATCCAGAAGAGGACTGCATGACTTGGGATGGTATCTCTCCTGCACTGAAATGTCTGCAACAGCTCCCAGTGGCTTCGAGGAGTAAGGTGAAAACCCTCTGCATTATGCACAAGGCCTTCTGGGCCCTGGGCCCTCAATACCTTCAACTGTCACTTTCTATCTATCTCCCTGCTCAAGCTCTTCCCTCATCCGCCTCCAACTCCCTAAGGGTCAGTCGCTTCTGCAAGCAACCAGTTGGTGGTAGATGTCTTTTTTCAGCTGGGGCGTCCCTCTGCAACAGCCTCCCTGCCTCCCAGAAACTTGAAGAGAAACATTGGCGGGTCCGGAAGCACCTCAAAGCCTTTCTCTTTGCGTCTGCTTTTTCTCGGTGTGGTGCAGGCCTTGGCTTTTGGGCGCATGGCCTACGGCCTTTGGCCATGCACCCAATAGTCTAGGCCTTGGCCACACCCACTGCAGCAATGCAGTTTTGACTGCATCTCAGCATCCAAAATCATCCAGACTGGCACCAATCATGCCTTTAAATATGCGCACAAGAGTCCACTGCCTGCCTACACCCATTGTAACATAATGCAGCCATGAATGCAAACATCTGCCCAGAAACCACAAACGTAACATAGGCAGCAGCACTTCTACCCAACTCCAGCACCATAACACAGCGATGCATGCAAACATGAAAAAGTTAACAGATTCCACAAACATACCACTGCCTCAGCCACCCCTACCCACTTTCATTCACATATGATTGTGTTACTGCCAACTGAGCCAACCAAAAGTATATGCATGGCAGCTGACTCCTGGTGCTCTGTGAAGTCTAAAATGTGCTCCACAACCATTCTGTAAAGGTGAGCACCCTCTGACAGATGGAGTCTAAACTTCATTGCTGCGGGCTGTGTGGGCAAGGCCTAGACTATTGGGTGAACGGCCTATGGCCTTTGGCCATGCACCCATTAGTCTAGGCCTTGCTCACACCCACCGCAACGTAATGCAGGCATGCAAGGCAACATGTGCCCAAGTTGGAATATTATGAATTTACATTGGAAAATGAGGCTTAATAATAATCTATAATGGATGTCTTTGTATTTCTTGTATTTGTCACATTGTTTTGAACGCCATGACGGAACATAACCTTAATCTGGCATGTGCATGTATTTTCTTTATGAATTTCATTTGGGAATGGATTATAACGATGGGAATGTCACTGATTGGTAAATAATAGTGTTGATAGCCCTGATGATGGACGGAGGTCCGAAATGCATTGGCAACAATTTTGAAACACTGATTGGACAGGAATAAATATTTGAAATATTTGAAATATCATACCAAGAATGGTGGATTACTTAATGAAGGAAATTTAAATTATTGATGAGAGTGAATTGAAACCCGACGAGGGGAGTGAGAGCGAGCTCATCCAGGGATGGAAGTTGTCCAGCCCTACTGTATGGATATTGTTTAGAACCTAGTGCCTAGGCTCAAGGGTGAGCCCCCATAATTAACTGCAAAATTAGTAAACAGTAGAAACTTAAAGCAGTGCCCACCCTACCTCCTAATTGAACATGTGCCTAAGTACCACACTGCACACAAGTGCCGCAGCCACCGCCAGCGGTGCCCAACCTATGCACCGTAATACAGCTATGCATGGAAACATGCAACAGTTAGCAGAATCTACAAACGTAACACAGCCTCCGGCACCCATACCCACTGTCATGCACATAGTATAGCTCCCAGCACTCTATTCAGTAAACAAAAGCAATACCTGATATAGCAATACAGTAGTCGGCATTGCATGCAATGGACACTACACAATGCTATGTGATATGCAGTTTAACCCGTATCCACTTCTATGCACACACTATTGAAGAATTGCGCCCACTTCACACACTGCAGTATCCATGCACATAGAAGATGCACTTCAGCCCTACCCTCTTCTATGCTGACAGTATGACAACACTGCACTCAGTGCACTCACTGGAGACCTGTTCACTCCAGTAGCTGCAGCCATGGAGTAAACACTGTAGGATGTGCTAATAAGCACCATACATATGGAAATGGAATGAACAATGTATGCAATGCTGATGAACCACACACAGAAGGCAACAATGTGAAACCTAATTGAAACCACGGCACATAGTTGTCGGTGCAAGGCCTCCATCCGTGCATGGAATGGGCTACGGCCTTACCACACGCAACACACCAAAGTACACGCTATCTTACAACGTGCAATACACTCCACTTCTGCAAATGAGCTCCCACCAGTCACCACAGAAAGAGGTCTCCGCACCAGCTATCGTGCCGTAACGAAGCCTGCCTGCATGCAGCACACATGGTAGTTGGCTGTGCAGAGACCCGCGCATTGGTGCTGTACGCACGGATATTGCAGCCACATCAACGTCTTGGTCCACCTATTTATTGACTTCCTTCCTCCCCTTCTCCCTCCCTCCCTCCCTCCCGCCCACAGCCACATGGAGTAATAAATGTTTTGCAATGCACTCCCCGTCTGCTATTCAGCTACCACCAGTCAGCACGGTAAGAGGTTGCGGCACGACCTATCGTACCCGAACAAAGGCTGCCTGCATTCACCACACATGGCAGTCGCCTGTGCAGGGATTGGCGAATTGGCGCAGTATGCACAGATACTGCAGGCACACAACCATCTTTGTCCATCTAATAATCACCCATATCAGATGAACTACTTCTCTCTCCCCCACCCTTTCCATCCCCTCTTCCCACCGCCACATGGCGTGCGTTCTGGTGGTTGTCACTCCATTTCGGCGCTGCACTGTCCTCCGATACACCATGGCAGCGTTTCCCAAAACCTTTGATGCATAGCACGCTTCCCTCCAGCCAACCACCGGCCGCGTCCAAAGTTCGCCGACAGCACGGCGTACTGCAAGCCAATGAGCCTTCGGTCCGCGTAGCGAACAGGGAAATGGGTCCACGGAGCCAGATATCACACATTTTTTTAGATATGCATTTCAGTTCTTTGCAACAAAAGTACTGGTCGGATTTCCACCAAACGCACAAAAGCACCCTTTCTGACCCAAACCCCTGTTCCTGCCGCAAATTTGGTGCCAAACTCGGCATGTAGCCGTGTGCAAAGTTTTCGCCCAATCAGTCTATGGAAAAAAAAATGTGGGACCCCCTACAACTCCCCCCCCACCCCCCCCCCCTGCACGAAACCTCACCAAACTTGCCGAAAATATTCAGAGCGGGCCATATACTTTTTTTGCAAAGTTTGGTGAGGATTCCTCCAGCGGGAGCAAAGTTATAAGCCACCGAAAAAGTGTTCTTCCTATGGGTTTAGCAACTTAACTATGAATAAACGGCCGCTACCGCTGCCTGTGTAATATATGGGATACATTACTCAACGTAATCATATTTCTGATGCTTGTATCTTCTTAGATTCACATGCTGTGCATAGGCCGTCATCTAGTGGAAGCTGCAGAGTATTACAGTTGTTTTCGAAACTTGAAAAAGGGACGTCGAAAGGGAGTGCCAGTAATACTATCCCTAGTGTGACGTTCACTGTACCCATGATCCTTCACGCGTCGAGGTCCCTCAGATTTTTATTTTTCTGACATTAGGAAGCATGAAGTGTAGTGTGAGGACAGTTTTATCCAAGCAGATACGTATTAGACAAGCTCAAAATCATCCATGCGCCTTCTCTCAGAGGGGAGGAAGGGCAGGCGCATGTGAATCTAAGCAGATACAAGCATCAAAAATACGATTACGGTGAGTAATGTATCCCTTCTGAGGCTTGTGGAATCTGCTTAGATCACATGCTGTGCATAGATTAGCGAGCAGTGTTAGAAGAAGGTGGCGGGATGTGAGAAGGTTCATTGGCGAACAGATGTCTTAGAACCACTTGTCCCACTTGTGTATCTGTCTTGGAATGAGTGTCAATACAGTAATGCGGAGTGAAAGTGTGTATTGAGCTCCATGTAGCTGCTTTGCAAATGCTGGCTAGAGGGACATTTGCAATGAAAGCCAGAGTGGATCCTGTGCTCCTTGTGGCGTGAGCTCTGGGCATAAAAGGCAGTGTCTTGTTTGATAGGGAATAGCACAATTGTATAAATCCGACTATCCACCTGGAGATGGCATTCTTTGAAATGCGGTCCCCTTCTCTGCCTGGTGCTGTGGAGACAAACAGTTGATCTGCGGTTAGCGGTCTGGTCTTGTCTACATAGTAGAGGACCACCCTCCTCACATCTAGTGTGTGGAGTTCTACCTCAGCTGAGCTGGTGGGTTACTGAAAGAAAGACGGTAGCTCAACAGACTGGTTTACGTGAAATTTAGAGATGAATTTAGGGGAGAACCTAGGGCGAGTACATAAAACCAGCTTGTCTTTGTGTACAACAAAGAAAGGATCCTGCACTGACAAAGCTTGTATTTCTTCTTATGGAAGTTATAGCCACTAAGAAGGCAGTTTTGTAAGTCGGGTGTTTGAGACTAGACTTGTGCATTGGCTCGAAAGGGGATCCAATGAGCTTAGCAAGTACAACACTGAGATCTCATCCAGGCGGCGGGTTTGAAATTGGAGGGTGCAGTCTCTTTACTCCCTCCATGAATGCTTTGATGATGGGTACCTACCACCATGAGACTATTGAGGGAAGTGGTATA
This sequence comes from Ambystoma mexicanum, assembly GCF_040938575.1. Lineage (NCBI taxonomy): Eukaryota > Metazoa > Chordata > Amphibia > Caudata > Ambystomatidae > Ambystoma > Ambystoma mexicanum. The sequence continues at coordinate 1,347,914,995 of NC_090930.1, forward strand.
GGCAGACAAAGCCGCCAGGTGGACCTTTAAAGAGTTGAATACTAACCCTGCATCTAGCAAGTGGGGCATATAAGTTAGGATGTGGGAAGAAGTACTTTCTATGGGGTTAATTTGTTTAGACTGGCGCCAAATTACAAATCTCCTCCACTTGTCATAATAACAGTGCCTAGTGTTAGGCTTTCTTGATTCTTTCAAGATATCCAGACATCTCTGTGGCAGATTAAGATGCCCGAACTCTATGACTTCAGGAGGCATGCTGCCAAGTTCATTGAGTGAGGTTGAGGATGCACTGTTAGTCCCCCGTGCTGAGAGAGCAGATTGTACGGGGACGGGAGCTTGATGGGATCGCACATCGCCAAGTCTATTGTGGGGAAACCCCATTGAGAGAAGAGGTGTTCTACGAACCCTGCGTGTAGTTGCCACTCGTGTTCTTCTGGTAGGGGATCTCTGCACAATGAGTCTGCCAGAGAGTTGAGTTCCCCTGGAACGTGCTGTGACGATAGGAATATTTTCTGTTCGAGTGCCCATTTCCAAATTTGTTGCACAAGCCTGGACAAATTTGGAGACCGTATGCCCCCCTGTTTGTTGATGTAAAACATTGCTGTAGTGCTGTCTCTCGCTATCTTACAACGTGCAATACACTCCACTTCTGCAAATGAGCTCGCACCAGTCACCACGGAAAGAGGTCTCCGCACCAGCTATCGTGCCGTAACGAAGCATGCCTGCATGCAGCACAATGGTAGTTGGCTGTGCAGAGACCCGCGAATTGGTGCTGTACGCACGGATATTGCAGCCACATCAACGTCTTGGTCCACCTATTTATTGACTTCCTTCCTCCCTTCCTTCCTTCCTCTCTCCCTCCCTTCCTCTCTCCCTCCCTCCCTCTCTTCCTCCCTCCCTCTCTCCCACAGCCACATGGAGTAATATATGTTTTGCAATGCACTCCCCGTCTGCTATTCAGCTACCACCAGTCAGCACGATAAGCGGTTGCGGCGCGACCTATCGTACCCGAACGAAGGCTGCCTGCATTCACCACACATGGCAGTCGCCTGTGCAGGGACTGGCGAATTGGCGCAGTACGCACAGATACTGCAGGCACACAACCGTCTTTGTCCACCTAATAATCCCCCATATCAGATTAACTACTTCTCTCTCCCCCACCCTTTCCATCCCCTCTTCCCACCGCCACATGGCGTGCATTCTGGTGGTTGTCACACCCTTTCGGCGTTGCACTGTCCTCCGATACACCATGGCAGCGTTTCCCAACATTGCTGTAGTGCTGTCTCTCGGGATTTGCACAGATTGGTTCGCTATGTGAGACTCGAACGCCTGAAGGGCTTTGAATACTTCCAGTAGTTCTAGCAGAATGATGTGGTTCTGTGCTGCCGCATGAGACCACAGCCCCTGAGCACATGGTGAAGGTAATGAGCCCCCCACCCAGCGAGTGAGGCGTCCGTCGTGAGAATCGCTTGTACTTCCGGATTGTAGAAGGGTTTCCCCTTCAACAGATTTTCTATTGTCCACCAGTGAAGATTTTGTACTAGTGTTGGCGAAACGACCACTAGACCGTCCCACTGTCCACTCACCTGAGACCACTGTTTCGCCAACCACTACTGCATGGGTCGCAGGCACGCGTGAGGTACCACGTAAATGCAAGATACCATCATGCCTAGCAAACTCATTGCTTTGCGCACCCTTATCTGGCGGCCGGCCTGATAATGTGGTATTTGGTATGTCCTCTGACAGAAAGACCAACCCATCTTGTGTGTTATGACAGCTCCTAGGAACTGCTTGGCTGCGCTTGGCACTAAGCTTGATTTTTTTCTCGTTGATGGAAAAGCCCAATTGGAAGAGTAGGTTGATAGTTCTCTGAATGTTTTGCCTGCAAATTAGGGGAGACTCCCCTGTAATCAGTCAGTCGTCCAGGTATGGGTACACTGGGATTGCCTCCCTGTGCAGGTGTGCTGCCACCACCGCCAATACCTTTGTGAATACTCTTGGAGCAGATGCTATTCCGAAAGGTAGAACTTTGCCATCTTGCAACGCAAGAATCTTCTGTGCGCTGGGAACATTGAAATATGAAAATAGGCATCTTTCATATCCAGTGTTGCCATGTAATCCCCCTTTTTTAGTAGAGGGATTACCTCTTGTAGCATAGTCATACAGAACTTTTGCGGCTTGTCATATTTGTTTGCAGGGCGGAAATCTAATACAGGGCGCATGGTTAGATCTTTCTTTGGCACAAGGAAGTAAGTTGAATAAATACCCTTGTTTACCTGGTTGGCCGGGACGACTTCGATGGTGTCCTTTAGTAGAAGCGTGGCGATTTCCTCGAGAAGGATGCGCTAGTGTTCCTTGGAATATATCTTTTATCGTGGGGGTGGTCCTGGGGTTGGTCGAGGAGCTCTATACAATATCCGCCTGTTACGGTGGACAGCACCCATCTGACTGTGGTGATTTGCTCCCATGCGTGGGTGAAGCTGGATATGCGACAACCGACTGGAGAGGCATGGGAGGGCACCTGGAGCGGATAGTCACTGCTTTTGAGGTGAGGTGCCACCTCGGGAGGAGTTGCCCCTACCGCGACAGCGGGATCTGCACGCTCCTCTAGGGTAATTCTGGGAGGACTGACCCCGATTGTTTCCCCAGGCAGTACCTTGGCTCTGGTTATAGGTGGAACCCTGCTGAATTTTGGCCGCACGAGTGACGAAAATAAAATTCCCATTTGCCCTCTGGCCAGTAGGTTTATTGGTCAGTTGGCCCAATGACTCGAGAGTATCATATTCCTCTTTGGCCGGCTTTAAGGCGTCTTCGACAGCCTTGCCATTGAGCACATTGGGCTCAATGGGCATGTTAATAAGGGTAGCTTGCATCTCTGGTTTAAAACCTGATTGGCGCAACCAAGCGTGACGCTTGATAATTGCCCCTTCTGCTATTATGTTGCCGGCGTTGTCCTCGGCGTCAAGATTAGTTTTTAATAAGCAGCTTGGCACTGTCCTGCTTTCTGCGGCCACCTGGGCAAGCTGAGACTTAAGTGGTTCTGGGGCCGAAGATAGTAAGGCCGAGACCTCATCCCATTTTTGGCAGTTGTAGCTGGCCACGAGGGTATAATTGTTAGCAATCCTGGTTTGGAATGCCACGGAGAAGGCCACCTTTCTGCCCATGGTGTAAAGTCTCTTGCTTTACTTGTCAGGCGGGGCCTCAGAGGAAGCTAGGGGAGTACCAGCCCTCTTCCTTGCTGTAGTAACAACGAATGAATCGGGCTTCAGTTGCCCTCTGATATACAGCGGGTCAGATGGGGCAGGTCTAAACAGTTTCTCTATGCATGGGTTCACTGCCCGCGTAAGATTGGGGGTCTCTAGCGATGGCTGTATTTTTCGCTGAATGGACTTGAGGAGAGGGATATACTGAGTAACATCCTTCTTATCTCCTAATATTTCATCTATGAAATCTTTATATTGTTCTTCCTGAGTAGCTATCTGAAAATGCTCTGCCACCTTGACAAGCACTTCATTTAGCAGGGGTTGATGGTCAATGGGTGAGTCCTTGACTGAGGGGTCCTGATTAACAGGTGAATCCATGACAAACATATTTGTCTCGCAGTCAACCTCAGGGTCCTCATCATCCCCCGTAATTAGGGTCTGCTGCATAATCCCCGTAATAAAGGTCTGTTGCCTCTTGAATAGAGAGGTCCCCATGATCGGGGTCTGGGTCATAGAGATCAATGACTGTGCCTTGCACTGGATTCTCAGGGCGAGACCTCTTAACAGGGGGTTGAGCAGGGATGTGGGACACAGAGGATGCTGTAAAGGGTGGAGTGGAAGCTCTTGAAATAGTCAGCGTCCTTTTCATAAAAGTTGGCCATGAAGGACATCATCCTCGTGACCCTGTCTATATCCGCAGCTGACCATTGGGCAGAACTAGGGATGACCAATGGTTGAGAAGGGAGCCCTAAAACTTCATTTGTGGGAGGACGTAAGGTAGAAGGAGGAGCCTTCTTTTTGAGGGTGGAAGACAGAGAATCATGAGATACAGGTTCTTTACTCTTCTGAGTCGGCCTAACCTCCTGAGATTTTCTTCCCTATGAGGGGTCTTAGAGGACTTTTTCTTTGACTCCCTCTCTTTACCCTGGCCCTCTGAAGCATGTTTCTTGCCTAAGTGAGTCAATCCCGCTGTATGGGGTCTTGTACCTGAATCGACGCAGAATGTCGAATTTCGGGTGTGAGCTGAACTGGAGCCTCGTCCAAAGACAATCGGCCCCCAGTGAGAGTTTTTCGCATTACGTCTGTACCGTCCTTCGACGGCCGGGGCCTGTCACGTGGCGATCTTGATCAAGAGCGCCCAGAGGACAGATTCAACTGACCTCTCCCTAGACCTCATGCGCTGCCGTCTGGTCGACATGTGTGTCGAGTCTGAACCGTGGGTTGTGTCTTTAGTGGAGGATGAAGTGATGGCGCTTCCGCCGGCGGGTGTTGTCCCCATAACAAGGCTGCTGGCCTGTCTTCTGGGGTCGGGGGCCTGCGCTTGGGTAACCGGAGTAACCCCGTTGCCTTCGGATACCGCGGCGTTTCTGCCATCGCTGAAGGCACCCTCTACTTCCATGGCCTCAAGCTGCCTGGCGTAGTGGGCCGTTTAGTAGATCGGCCCTTCAAATTCGTGGGCTGCCTCCTTCCTTCTACTAACTTCTCCGCCCAATGACCTCGTTGATGCCTTTCCACTCGCGCCAGCACGCTGCCCTGTCTAGAAGATCTATGGTTAAGCGCTATCCGATTTATGGAGTGCTCGATCGGTGAAATTAACTTTTACATGTATGATTGAAAAACTGCATTTAAATATGCTTCATCGACGCAGCATGCCGTTACTTCAGTGGGAAAACGACTTTCATCATCCTCACTGGCTTTGTTCCCCTGCTTTTGGGCATCTTGTAGCCCTACCTGGTGTTCTGTGTGCCTCTTCAAAAATGGCTGCATTGTTTTTGCAACCCAATCCTCCTGCTGTGGCTTGGCCCTGCTCCCACCTCCTATCGGTTGCACTTGGCCCTTAAGCCAATCAGGGCAACCGGGAGGCGGGAGCCGGCCACCACTACCTTAGGCTCACACCAAAGGCCCTGTCTACCCCTGTCCACCATGGTACGCCTCTAGCTGCCCCCGCCAGTGCCCCTATGTCTCCCCTGCCCCCCCGGCAGTGCCCCTATGTCTTCCCTGCCTATGTGTCCTCTGCATCCCCCTTTACCATCCCACCCCCCTTCTGCACCCTCTATTTTACCCCAATTGCTGTCAGCAATAGTAATTTGTAGCCACCGGTCTTTGTAGACGTTTTCCCCTCTCCCTGCCTCCCTCCACCCCCACCTTCACCCCTAAACTTCTTAGCACTTTTATCATCAATCCCTTGACCAATGATAACAGCTCTTCTGTTTTTTTCTCCCCCTCCCTCCCCAGAATTATCTTGAACAGTTGTTGACCTTCAACTGAGTCACTTGTTTTAATCCTCTCCTCACCTCTGCTCTACTCTCAACTACTCTCATCTACTCTCCTCTCCTTCTTTCCCCCTCCTCTCGTCACTCTTGCACTGCAACAATTGCCGTCAGGAATAGTGATGTTACTGCTTGTTTTGTTTTCCCTCCTTCCTCCTCGACTCTCCCTTATTGTTACATGCACTTGTACTATCTATTATGATTTGACAGCTATTTATCACATTCTGTATGTTTCAAAGACTTGTAAGAATGTACTTGTATTTTCCCTTGTTCCCGCCCTCCTTGAAGCGCTTTGAAACACTTTGTGTATAGGCGCTATACAAATAAAAAAAATCAATAAATCAAGAGTCTGCACGCTCGACAAGAACCCTCGATGTGGTCTCGCGGGAGACACAGGTTACACACAAGGTGTTTATCGACCCACGGAAATTTCCTATTGCACTTGGGGCCAAAATTAAAGGGGATCTTGTACATAACGAAATGACACGGCAGCTAGTTGAATGTAGTGTAAGAAAGGGGCATATACATTCTAAAATGACCTCCCCCCCTCTGTCCCTACGTTGTGGGGCGAAGCTCGTAGCGGATCCGTCGCGGGAGTCTTTCGACTGTTGTTTTTCTTGTTCGTCAGCAGAGTCTGGTGTTGTGATAGTGAGTGATATAAAGGATAGTAAGAAGAAACTATCGGTAATTTGATAATAGTAAATGGCTATAAGCCGAAAGAGGAACTCCGCTATAAGCGTCGGTCTAGAATGGCGGAAAAAAACAATCTGAGGGACCTCGACATGTGAAGGATCATGGGTACAGTGGACATCACACTAGGGATAGTATTACTGGCACGCCCTGTCGACGTCCCATTTCGAGTACTCCGCAGCTTCCACTAGATGTCGGCCTATGCACAGCATGTGATCTAAGCAGATTCCCCAAGCCTCAGAAAGAAATATATATATATATATATATAGATACATTACTCACTGTAATCGTATTTCTGATGCTTGTAATTGCTTAGATTCACATGCTGTGCATAGGCCGAGATCTAGTGGAAGCTGCAGAGTATTAAAGTTTGTTTTTCGAAACTCGAAAAGGGGCATTGAACAAGGGCGTGCCAGTAATACTATCCCTAGTGTGACGTCCACTGTATCGATGATCCCTCACGCATGTAGGACCCTCAGATTGTATTTTTTCTGACATTAGGTAGTATGAGGAGCAGCACGAGTACAGAGTATCCAAGCAGATAAGATAGATAAGACTACAAGCATCCATGCGCCTTCTCTCAGAGGAGAGGAAGGGCAGGCGCATGTGAATCTAAGCAGATACAAGCATCAGAAATACGATTACGGTGAGTAATGTATCCCTTATGAGGCTTGTGGAATCTGCTTAGATATAATGCTGTGCATAGATTAGCAACCAGGGTTAGGAGGAGGTGGGATGTGAGAAGGCTCATGAGCGAACAAATGTCTTAGAAACGATTGTCCCACATGAGTATCTGTCTTGGAATGAGTGTCAATGCAGTAGTGCTGAGTAAAGGTGCGAATAGAGCTCCATGTAGCTGCTTTGCAAATGGTGTCAAGGAGTACATTTGCAACAAAAGCCAGAGTGGCTCCAGAGTGGGCCCTCGGCGTAAAAGGCAGTGTTTTATCTGAAAGAGAATAGCACAGTTGGATACATCTGACTATCCACCTAGAGATGACATTCTTAGAGATGCGATCACCCTCTCTGCCTGGAGCTATGGAGACGAACAGTTGATCTGTCTTTCTTAGCGGCCTGGTCTTGTCTACATAGTAGAGGACCGCCCTCCTCACATCTAGTGTGTGGAGTTTCACCTCAGCAGAGCTTTTGGGTTCCTGGAAGAAGGCCGGTAGCTCAATAGACTGGTTAACATGGAATTTGGAAACTTAGGTGAGAACCTAGGGTGAGTGCGTAAAACCAGTTTATCCTTATGAACAGTAAAGAAAGGATCCTGCACTGACAGAGCTTGAATTTCATTGACCCATCTTATGGATGTGATGGCTACTAAGAAGGCAGTTTTATAAGTCAAGTGTTTGAGACTAGATTTGTGCATGGGCTCACGGGGGGGGGGTCCCATGAGCTTAGCAAGTACCACATTAAGGTCCCAACCTGGTGGTGGGTTAGAAATTGTAGGGTGGAGTCTCTTTACCTCTTCCATAAATGCTTTGACCTTTGACAACTGGCACTTTCCACCATGTCACCTTGTTATAGGAAGTGGTGTAGGCTGATAAAGCTGCCGGTGCACTTTAAGTGAGTTAAACACTAACCCTGCATCCAATAGGTGGAGCATATAGGTGACGACATTAGAAGGAGTACAATCAACTGGGTTGATTTGCTTATTCTGGCACCAAATGAATTGTTTCCATTTGTCATAGTCAGGGGTGTTGCTAAGGGGGCTATAGCCCCTGATCTTTTGGTTGTAGCCCCGGATAGAATCTCAGGAGCTACAACCAAAAGACTAGCTAGCCTCCAGTCCCAACAGTTCCGACATCAGCATAGCCCCCGGTCTTTTCCAGACCTAGCAACTCCCCTGGTCATAGTAACAGTGCCTTGTGTTAGGTTTTCTTGACTCTTTCAAGATATCCATACATCTCTGGGGTAAATTGAGATGTCCGAACTCTATGACTTCAGGAGCCATGCTGCCAAGTTCATTGTGTTGGGCTGAGGATGCACTGTTAGGCCCTCGTGCTGGGAGAGTAGGTTGTACCGGCAAAGGAATTTGATGGGGTTGCACACCGCCAATTTGCGTAGGTGTGGGTACCACGGTTATCTCCCCCACATAGGAGCAACAAGGATGAGCGTCATCGGCTCCCTGTGGATCTTGTTGACCACCTTCCTCATCAGAGGGGTTGGTGGAAAAGCGTAAGCAAACATCCCTGACCAATTTATCCATAGGGCGTTCCCCTTGGAGCCTGGCTGGGGGAACCTGGATGTGAAGTCTGGGCATTGCCTGTTTTTGCTTGTGGCGAATAGGTCTATAGTAGGGAAACCCCACTGGGGGAAGAGGTCTCCTATGAGTTCTTCATGTAGTGTCCACTCGAGTTCTTCTGGAAGGGGATCGATCCCTGCTCAGAGCATATGCTAGCGAGTTGAGATCCCCTGGAACATGTTGGAATAACAGGTAAATCTTCCGTTTGAGTGCCCATCTCTAAATCCTCGAGGGAAGCTTGGACAGATTTGGCGAACAAGTGCCCCCTTGTTTGATTAAGTAAAACATCGCCGTCATGCTGTCTGTTAGGATCTGCACAGACAGGTTGGATAGGAGGGGTTCGAATGCCCGAAGCGCTCTGAAGACTGCCAGAAGTTCTAGCAGATTGATGTGGTTCTGAGCCACTCTGTGAGACCAGAGACCCTGAGCTGTGTGGTGAAGGTAGTGAGCTACCCACCCTGCCAGGGATCCGTCTGTTGTGACAGCGGTCTGTATCGGGTTTCCCCTTCGTTAGAATCTCTCTCTGTACTAATATTGGTGAAACGACCACTAGATCGTCCCACTGACCACTGGCTTGAGACCACTGTTTCGTCAACCATTCCTGCATGAGTTGCATGCGCGCGTGGGGAACCAGGTAAATGCAAGATGCCATTATGCCTAGCAAACTCATCGCTTTGTGCACCCTTATTTGGCGACCGGCCTGATATTGAGGAATTTGCAGGAAGAGATTCCGAATTTTTTCCTCTAATGGAAAGGCCAACCCCTCCTGGGTGTTTAGGACAGCTCCTAGGAACTGTTTTGAGGTGCTTGGCACCAGGCTTGATTTTTTCTCGTTGATTGAGAAGCCCAATTGGAAGAAGAGTTCGATTGTTCTTTGAATGTTTAGTCTGCAAATTCCGGGGGTTTCCCCTGTGATATGGTAGGATAGGATATGGCATTTATAACGTGCCTATACACAAGTGTTTCAAGGCGCGACTATCAGGGAAGGGTCAGTCGTCCAGGTAAGGGTACACTGGGATTGCCTCCCTGCATAGGTGCGCCGCCACCACCGCCAGTACCTTGGTGAATACCCTTGGAGCCAAGGCTATACCGAAGGGCAGCACCTTGAACTGGTTGTCTATTTTGAAACGCAAGAATCTTCTGTGCGCTGGGAACATTGGAATATGAATGAGAATAGGCATCTTTCATAGCCAATGTTGCCATGTAATCCCCCTTTTTTAGTAGGGGGATTACCTCTTAGAGTGTAGTCATGCAGAATTTTTGTGGCTTGACATACTTGTTTGCAGGGTGCAAATCTAATACTGGGCGCATTGTTCGATCTTTTTTTGGCACAAGGAAGTAGGTTGAATAAATACCCCTGTTTACCTGGTTGCCCGAGACAAGTTCTATGGCGTCCTTTGCAAGTAGAATGGCGAATGCTCGAGAAGGATTGTCTGGTGCTCCAACGAGTGTACCTTCTGTCTTGGAGGATGGTCGTGGCGGCGCTCTAGTAGTTCTATACAGTGTCCTGTGGACACTGTGGACAGCACCCATCTGTCCGAAGTGATCCCTTCCCATGCGTGGGTGAAGGTGGAAATGCGCCCCCCCCTATTGGGGACGCATGGGAGGGGACCCGAAGCGGAACATCACTGTTTACTGGCTGGCATACCACCTCTGGCGGGGTTACCTCTACCCCTAGTGCGGCCTCTGCGCTGCCCTCTGGTGAAGGCTTGTGATGCTTGGAACTGATTGTTGCCCTATGAGGTTCCTTGATTTTGATAGTAATTCGAACCCCTCTGGGAGCTTTGGCCACGAAAGCGACGAAAATTAGAGTTTCCCCTCTGTCCTGAGGGATTATTTGTAAGTTGTCCGAGAGATTTTAGTGTCTCGTACTCGTCCTTAGCGGTCTTTAAGGCTTCCTCCACTGCCTTGCCGAATAGTACGTCCGGCTCTACCGGCATGTCTATAAGAGTGGCTTGGGTCTCGGGTTTGAACCCTAACTGTCTTAACCATGCGTGGCGCTTTATCATAGTGCTTTCTGCGATTAGTTTTTCAGCATTATCTGCTGCATCAAAGTTCATTTTCTGAATGCATCCTGATACCGACCTTCCATCTGCTGCTAGCAGGCCAACTGGCTCTTCAGTGGTTCAGGTGCGGAGGATACCAAAGCAGCTACTTGTTCCCAATGGTGGCAATTATAGCTTGCCAACAGAGTTGTGCTGTTTGCAATTCGTGCCTGATAGGCGGAAGTGGTGGCAACTTTCCTGCCGAGAGTATATAGTCTCTTGCTCTCTTTATCAGCAGGTGCTTCTGAAAAAGCGAGTGGTGTACCTTCCCTTTTTCTGGTGGTTGTTACTACCAGGGAGTCGGGTTTTAATTGGCCTCTAATGTATAGGGGATCAGAAGGTGCGGTTCGGAATAATTTGTCAACTCATGGATTAACCGCACGAGTAAGATTTGGAGTTACCAGCAAGGGGTCAATTGTATGCTGGACAGACTTTAATGTAGGGATAGCCTGAGCAATGGCTCTTTTGTCACCCAGGATCTCTTCCGCAAAATCCCTGTCCTCTTGGACATCTTGTGTGTCAATTTGAAAATGGGCTGCTGCCTTGGCCAGTACCTGGTTGAGGAGTGGTTGATTATCTACCGGTGAGTTATGCACCGGGGGTTCCTTAGGAATTGGGGAGTTAAGACTGTATGCTTCAGCCTCATCATCCCCATAATAAAAAACCCCTGCCTGGTCTTCCATAATTTGTGGGTCTGTTTCATCACAGTATGACTCGGGATGGTAAGAATCAATGACCAAAGGGTCTGTGACCAAATCATGCACCTAGGCATCAGAGCGGGGTCTTTTATTCGGGGGTTGAGAATCCTTGGCCCCGAAGGGGCCGAGGTAGCTGGTGTGTTGGCATAACTATGAAAATAATTAGGGTCTTTTTCTGCCATAAATGACATTCTTCTCATAACCCTATCAATATCAGCTGAGCTCCATTCTTTGGAGCTAGGGATAACTGCAACATCTACTGTTTCTACTTCCATACTCATGTCGTGAGCAGTGGGTGGGATGATTTTTCCTTTAGTGGGAGGGTCAGGGACCTTGGACTTCCCTACTGATTTAGGGGCCTTTTGTTTTTCCTTATGAACATGGTGTTCTGAAGGTTTTTTCTGTTGTTTCTCCCCCTTCACATGACTAGAAGAGTGTTTCCCAGTGCTTTTAGGGGCCTCAGAGGAACCTGACGCCTAACGTTGAGATTCGGAGGTGGTATCTGACACCTTGCGTCAAGAATCAGAGGTGGAACGAGATTCGGAGGTGGTCTTGGAGGAAGTGCGTTGAATCTCTGGAGTAGACGCTACGCGTACTGACTGGGGATAGAGGTTGGATTCGTCTTCTGACGATTGGGCCTCCGGGAGTATTGGGAGTGCAACACCTTTTCCAACCATGGACGGTTGTTCTTTGTCATGAGGCGATCTCGAATGAGAACGGCCAGAGGACACAGAATCGTTGGACCACTCTCTCTGTGTCTTCCGTTGCCGATCGCTCGACACGCGTGTCGAATCGCGTCTGGGTCCGATGTGCTTAGTAGAAGTGGTGTATGTCGTGCTTACGCCGCCGGGTGTTGTCCCCATAACTGAGCTGCTGGCCAGTCCTCTGGGGTCGGAGGCTTGCGCGTGGGTGTCTGAAGTCACCCCTCTGCCCTCGCTGTCCGAAACGGCGGCGTTGCTGCCATCGCTAAAGACCCTTAGGCGTCCATTGGCTCTCGTTGCCTGCCGTAGTGGGCTGTTATGACTTGATGGCCGTGAAGATTATGGGGCCTCTGTCCACAAGTTCCACTCAGAAAGATACAAATAACTTCCTGAGCGATCCTTGAGGCCACAGGTTTTTTGAGTGCCGAAGAACACCAGGAACCAGGAACACCGGTGACCCCTCGACCGCTGTAAAGCAAGCAATGGGTCAGTACAATGGCAAACAATACACTGAATATCGAGGTAACAAATATCAAGGGGTTTACCTAGGGTCTGGGGATGGGAAGAGCACAGATGAGAATGGAGGTGTTCCGTGTGGCTGCAGAGTGTAGCAAGCGGTAGCGGGTAGGCGTAGATTGTTGTAGAAATAGGCACTGCAAGACCTGTTTGGAAAGGGTACTCCAAAAGGTAACAGAAGAGGAAATCCGAAAACAGTCCGTTAAGAGTTCCAGGGTCAAAAGCCAGCCAAGTTTGTCGAAACCAGGGGTAATCCAAAGGAATCCAAAAACACAGTTCAAAGGTCCTGAAACAGCAGAGCAAAACAGTATCCAAGGGCTTGACAGAGGGAATCCAAGAAGAACAGTCCGTAGTCCAGAATCAAGATGTGGAGACAGGAAGACGCCGAACAGTGCCTGATTGGGTCAGCTGTGAAGCACTGAATGAGCTTCCCTCTCCGGTTTTAAAGGGGCCTAGGAGTGTCACATGACCCCATCACGTGACTGATGATGTAGCACGTTTCCTTGTCACATGACCCAAGTTTTCAAAAACACTGCCGGGTCTTCCTGGGGGCGTGATGAAGCGAAGAAAAGGGCCAACGTCTCTGTCGACTGTCTCCAAGACTCCAGGGCAGATGCCAGCGTTGCAATGGGTGAGTATGACCATAGCGTGTTGGATGCCCTTGTGTGTTCTTGTTGTAGAGCCGCTGCCGTGCTGCTTGAGGGAGTGAGGACATGAGGTTAGAAGGTGAAGGCAGGTCAAGACCTGAGATGGGGGGCTTAGTGGCTGCACGGGTAAGATGACCAGTGGATGGTGTAACATGGGCCCAGCGTTTAGTGGAGCGGTCCTTAAGTGTTTTCAGCTTGAAGAGCTTGCAAGCTCGACAGGTAGCCTCGGGATGGTTTTGTGGGAGACACAAATTGCACGTATTGTGCTTATCGACCCAGGGGAACTTCCTGTTACAGGGCAGAATTTGAAAGGAGTACTCTCCATATGTATCAATTTGGCAGCGGGCGGGTATATGTAGGAAATGTGGGAGCCTGTATGACCATCCCCCACTCTCCCTACTTGCACAGGGCAGAGGCCAGAGGCCTTCCACGGTCCGGGCCGAGGCCAAATGCCTTACAAGGCCCAAGGTCCATCATGGAGTTTCGACGGCTGGTTTCCTTGATCTTCACCGGCATCGATCTTCGGCGTAGAGTGGAAAGAACGGGGAAGTTTTAACAATAATTTTAGTATAATTGGCTAATGCTAAGGGAACTCTGCAACATGCGACCGACTAGTATGGCGGAAAAAATCAATCTGAGGGTCCGACACGCGTGAGGGATCATGGGTACAGTGCTGGCACGCCCTAGTTCGACGCCCCATTTCGAGTTTCGAAAAACAAACTAATACTCTGCAGCTTCCACTAGATGTCGGCCTATGCACAGCATGTGATCTAAGCAGATTCCACAAGCCTCAGAAATATATATATATATATATTATATTTATATTTTTTGGTGCACATTTCAACGCACTTCTATGGGGAAGAAGCCCGTAGCCACAGCCCCCTTACAATATGTACTACCCCAACCCAAGCCCCACATTTAAATGCGTTGAAATGCAACTTCCAAAATTCTGTAATTTCCGGCTGCAGGATTTTCTGCCGCAATATTTTGGGGTAATACCGTCCCACATTAGGGCTGGTATCCATCCCATCCCCAGGGACAGAGTCGTACAGCCAATCCCCATTCCTGATAACATACTGTGCCACAACACCTTAGAACCTTTTCGTCCAATACAACAATATGCATGGTTTTCCACCAGAACATACAACATGTGATGGCCGACCCCAACCACCTCCGGGCATGATGTATTCATTCACAATGCGCCACCCACTTCATAGCACTGACTGGTCATTTACGACAACAGGAATTCCATCAGACTATGTGCCTTTAATCTCCCTTCTACAGCGTGCCACTCCGCATCAATTGCATGCCGAAATTAAATTTCTGCTCCCACCTCACACAGTCGGTATTTTGCTATCCCTCAACTTCCCGCAACCACACAACCAATCAAATCACGCTCATAACCCCATGGCAACGTGGTGGCCTATCTTAAGCCCCCTTGCATGGGGCTGAGTGGCCAATGGGCTGCAAGATACTATATAACCCGAGAAACAAAATGGCAGCCGGGATCGAAAGCTCATTGTGACCGCTCATCTTATATCCTGAGGCATCACAGGCCTAACAGGTAAGCACACACACCCAAACCAGGGCCATCACTCCAATCGACTACTAGGGGCCATCGTCACTACCTTCACTGCCACGCATAACCTAGCACACCATTATAGTCTGGTGCAACCGACTCACACCAGCAGTCTAAGCACTGTGCCATGCACAACTCCTGGGCCCCGCAGCTACCGTGTACCGACCCTCACCATGGGCCCCCTCTGCATGTAACATGTACATCTATGCACACATGAACGTGGGGCCACATTATACACTAGGGGACCGGAACCCCTTACTCTACGACCATCACCACATGTAAGCCAAAGTAAGCCACATGGGGCTCGCTGCATCCCCCTCACCCTCCAATGCTCGTCCAAGCTCTCTAATTCAGCAGAGGAACAGTGAACCCTCTTAGGCTGTATTAGCATTGCGCCTGGCCTCAATACCGAGGTCCTCCCACAACCGTGTGTGATCACACATTTGACATAGGGCCATACCCTACACTTGGGAGCCTTCGCCTTCACTCTCCGACCTCCATCAGACAGAAACTAACCGACCCACACCCCCATGCCGCCACTATCACACTTGACCACCCTGGCCTGCGACGCGTACCCCCACAACCTCTGCATCGCTCCAGCACTCTTATTCATGCAGGCTGTAACATTACATACTGGATGCATCCAACCCACTACATAGGATAGCTCTTTACCACTGCCTGCAGCGCAGCACCCACAGCATTGACTGATACCCGCCCAGTTATATCATGGACACTGCATGCTCTATGCATCATTCTACCCTCTCCTGAGGGCACATGTTCACCTCACCTTTCACCATTGCCATCCAGCGCCCTTAACCAAGGAACAAGAGTCTTTATTTTTTCACTGGTAAGAACCACCCCCTCAATGCGTTTCCGTGTTGAGCTTTACCATACCCAACTGTCAAATGTATTCTCCTTTTCTCGCCCCTTGGCGCACCTCCTTCCCATCATTAACTGTGGGCTGTTCCATTTTGTCATTTACCATGTATCATTTTTAACCTGACATGTATGTGTATGTCACATCATACTCACCTTGTCACCAACTACACAAATGGAACATGTATGCTACTATGTAACATGACCATTGTCCATGTCACAACTCACATCACCACTCACGGCAACCCGCCATCCACCACAACCCCAATATGACGTCACTATGGCATCACCACACAGCCTTGATAAAGACATGATGGTCGAAATACGAATCAACTTTCTCTATGTGATCATCACTACTGGTGCTCAGTAAAATAATAGCAACTTCATGCCAATAAAATCAACACTACAACACTTACCAACTAACACAACTCTCTTTTTGCCCGTTCTATATACACTACCCTAACTGGTAACAACAATTGAAGTCCAGCGGCAAGACAAACGGGGTCCCCTAACCCCTTTTCATGCATATCCTACCGCAACGGACATTTTGAGCATTGTCCAGTAGGAACCCTTGACCAGGCAGCAGGATACAACATTGAAGCATCTACAAGATCAGCGCAGGAGTCCATCGTTCCTCAAATGCTCTTACCATTTCCCCTCCAAATTGAATTCAAATCTCTTTGCCTGGTGCATCGGACCTTTTATGCTCTCAGTGCTAGTTGTCTCTAGGCCCAATTTTCTCCATTACTGGCCCACTCGTGCTCTTCGCTCCTGCTCACTGTTTCTTCCTCCCGACGCGTTAGGATCAGAGATCGTGCTCTCAGTGGCAGCGGCGAAAATTGTGGAACACGCTGCCTCCTTCTCTGAGATGCACCGTTAACCACTTGGAATTTAGACGCCTCCTGAAAACCCTCCTGTTCTGTTAGGGAGAATTCTCTGTTAAGGCTAATTTCCCAAACCTAGTGAGTCCCCCAGCAGCTTTGCTGAATTTTTGGGGTTTATTTTTTTCTCCTGCTAAGAGTGAGACTCTTTTTCTCCCACTCTTGGGCATGATTTGAGAATGTCCTTTGACTATGTAATGTGTTTTATGGGCTATGGGGTCTTTTACTCCATAGGGCTTCATGTGTTTTTGGTATGTGTGTTACACAGCACCCTCAGTGCAGTAACACAGGGGTGTTTAACTGGGAAACTACGCAGCTAATTTCTTCCCTAGCAGTGCAACGACCTCCAGCTTTCCTCCACGTCGAGATCTTCTCTTCCCCTGGACGAAGCCCCGACTTGCACCCGCTGCCAGGAACAACTGCCCCTGCTGGAGCTTTCTCACCATTTCAGGTACTGTGTCCCGCCTGGTCTCCCTTGCAACAGACTGTCCAAGGTGTCCCGTAAATCCTTGACTCTCTATCCCGGGGTGACCTCGGACCCGTTAACATTACTTTTCTAACTTGATCCAACCTCTTTTGACTTTTCTGCAAAGACTAAGTGCATTTCCACTGTGTGATCTTGGGCACATTCCTCCTTGCTCTCTCCAAGAATGGGCCTGGCCTACGAACTTTTTGCTCTACAGTTGACCCTGCCTTTCTCAACTAGCTGTGGTTTCTTAAAAGTGTTGGTACTGTGTGTTTTTCCTATTTCTGCCTTTTCTCTCCCTTTTTAAACAAATTATTGGAGTGCCATCTACAGTAACACGCTCACCTCTGTTTTGCTAAATAAGTGGTGTCTTAACCTAGACTTGTTGAATAATTAACTAGGGAGGTGTATATACCTCTAGTGACTGTGTTTGAACTTGCTTGACATATTAGTGTCAGTGTATTTTTACAAGTTTGTTTTTAAATAAATAATTATATACTTTTATACCAAAGCTCTGGTCAGTGTTTGCTTCTGCTACTGTATTTTTAGCCCTATTATGTATACTCTGTATACTGCCTAACTCTTCTTGAGAGAAGTCTGACTGCTCAGCCACAGATACCAGGTAAATCTGGGCAGTGCAGACTGCTACCAATTGGGTTTACTGCTTACTCCTGTAGTCAAACTTTTTGCAGTGGTCCCTAAGGGAACTGCACAGGTTTCTGCCTAACACTGGCGTACAGCGGTGGGATTTGTATCGAGTATACATTTTAGTGTGCTTTTAGATACCTTAGTGCAACTAACAACAAAGCTTAGCACTAAAAAGTTTATTTTCTAACCTGTCAACTATGGAAAGTTATAGTCCAGAGTCCCTTGCTACAAAAACTGCTGATTGTTTGAGAGTTCTCTGTAAGCATAAGAATCTTCTGACTAAAGGCAAGAAAATTGAGCTAATAGAAAGGTTGTTAGCAAACCAAAGTCTGGGTGATGGTTCAAGTATTGGAAATCTTGGGGCAGAGTCAGAAGAGGAGGGTGAGACTGTTGTAATTGTCCCCCCTGGGCCTCTGTCTGCTCTACCAGCTGTACCTACTGGAACTTTACCAGGTCCCACATTTAGTCCTCAATGTCTTGAATTAGAGAAAATGAAGCTTGAATTGGAGTTTAAGAGACTTAATGCTCAAGCAGAACAAAGGCACCAAGAACTGAATCAAGAACTAAGGCTCAGAGAAATGGAGCTCAAGCATGAGCTAGAGATGGAGAAATAGTCTGTTGAAAATGTTTCTCCCTCCGGATCCTCTAAGAGTATCAGTCCCAAAAGACCCCGGATGCCTAAAGAGATTGTGGGTATGAATGAGCCTAAATTGGATGTGTTGGATTGGTTGGCTATGTTTGAGTATAATCATGGGCTCCAGGACATCTCGGGGAATGAGTTGCTTCCTTGGTTGTTCTCTAGGCTCCCCCCTGTTGCATCTGATGTGGTAATGGAATTGGGGGAGGTGTATATGAAGGATTATGAATGTGTGAAGCTAGCTTCAATAGCTAGATTTGGGAAGACCCCTTCCCAGTACCTTAAGAGGTTTAGGACTCTCAAAAAGAATGATGGTACCCCTTAGGCTACCTGGGTGAGTGAGTGTTTGAAAAACTTAGAGGGATGGATTAAGGGTTACAAGGTGAACACTTATGAGGGAATGAGAAATCTTTTTATGTAGGAGTCCATTTACGATGCCTGCTCTCCTGAGCTCAGACAGCACTTGGCTGATTCAAAGGAATTAGATCCTAGAAGACCAGCTAAGGCTGCTGACTTGTGGGTTGCCAACAGGGCTACTTACAAGGATTCTGGGGTCACTCAGAAGAAGGATGAGGGGAAGAAGCCACAAAAAGGGAACCAAGCGACTTCTAATACCTCCCAACCCAAAGAGGGCCCCAAACCACAAAATAACCAAGGTAAGTCCCAAGGGAAGCCTAATAGGACTAAAGAGTCCTCTGGTGTCCAACCAGAAAGAGGTCAGCAGAAGCCCCCATTCCAGAGAGCATTTGGAACATGCTATCTCTGTGGGGCAACTGACCATATCAAAGGAGATCCAAAATGTAAGGGTAAACCTACAAGGATCAGCACAGTCTCCTTAGCCCTCACTTTTGAGGAGGAAGTCCAAATGGCTAGTGCTCACTTTGAAGTCTTTGCTGAAGAACCTTTGGGTCTTCAAGCAAGTTTAACAGTAGAGTCCATGGGTCTGGTTAGTAATCAGAATAGGAGTGTGTATAACTCCATACCAGAAAACTCAGTTTATTACATGGACAGTGTTCTTGTCAATGGCCAGGATAACCCTGCCAGGCGAGACTCTGGGGCCAGCAGAACAGTAGTGGATGAAAGCTTTTCCAGGCCTGAGGATGTTGCTAAGGCACCCAAAGGTCCCACTAAGATGTCTGGAGGCCCTATCCAAATGATTCCAATTCTACCAGCCCTCATACAGTGTAACAACATGACAGTGATGATTCCTGTCAGTGTTCAGACTGAGGTGCCTGGGAGAGTCCTGTTGGGGAATGATCTAAGAACTCTAGGAGTAGTGTCCAGTACCCCCAGGCCTCCAAGTATGGAGACCCAGAACCAAACCAAATTGGCTATAGAGGCCACCTTAAGGAACCACTCTAAGCCCGTGGGAACCTCTACAGAGAACCCCACTACAAGCCCTGGTGTTGGTAAATTGACCTCTGACCTAGGCAAATTTCAGGCTAAAATGTTAGGGAAATGGGAGCCCGACCCAAGCTCCATCATTATTCCCCCAGTCTTAGAGTCTGTGACTCCCCCTGCTTCTGAGGAAGATGTGGATAGACCAACTGGACCCCTAACTAGGCCTAAGAGAACTGGTAATTCTCAGTGCTGGTGGAAATCCAGAAAAGAAAAGTCTAAGGCCAAAAACCTTGAGACTGTTGGACCTTCCACTGAAGACTCCAACTCAATTCCTAGTCTTAGGAGTGAAACTCCTAAAGTAGGTAAGGGTAGATCTAAGAGGAAGGAGAAGCATGTACCTTGCTTATCTCCTGCACTGTTAACCACTTGGAATTTAGACGCCTCCTGAAAACCCTCCTGTTCCAATTAGTTTCCTCTGGCTTACCTCCACTTATCCCAGTGCCATGATACCCCCTCAGGGACAGTGTGCTCTACAAATGTTAAAATAACATACACAACAGGCATCTGCTGACAACTGTGCACCTGCGGGGACGCCACCCCAGCACAGTTCCCAGGTATGAATAGGTTTCGGAAAAATTTAAAATGGATTGGGGGGGACGGGGAGGGGTGTTGTTGGAGTTTGGAAGCATTTGGGGTTACATGCAACTGCGGATTCAGTTTGACGGTTTTTACCTCTTGGTACCCAGACAGGTTTCATAGCTCCATACGTAGCAGTACTGAACAACAGGCGGGCCACCCCGCACTAGACGCTCAATTGTTCATATGCCACATCATCTGGCAATATAGTCCACCCACCCAATGTAACTATGCAAAACAGAGACATAACAAGCAAAGTCCCAGATTTCTCCAGCCTGACTCTAAACATGCAGGGGCTGAACTCCCCGATACAGCGGAAGGACATTCTCCACAGAATGTAATCGCTCTCCCCTAAAATAGTGTTTCATCAGGAAACTCAAGA
Organism: Ambystoma mexicanum; assembly: GCF_040938575.1. NCBI lineage: Eukaryota > Metazoa > Chordata > Amphibia > Caudata > Ambystomatidae > Ambystoma > Ambystoma mexicanum. The sequence continues at coordinate 1,347,935,456 of NC_090930.1, forward strand.
CGAGCAACGCATAGTCCATAAATCCTCCTTCAAAGCCTCCTTCGCTACGAGCAGCACCAAAATTAAAGGGGTGGCCATCCTCATCAAGAGGGGGGGGGTCCCACTGAGGGTCTGGGGATACTTGGGGACCCATGGGGTAGATTTTAGGCTCTGAATGCCAAGTTGGCAGACTGGAGGGTGTCCATGGTATCACTTTACGTCCTGAACATAAGGCAGGAGGCCTTTTTTTCGATTCTCTAACAACCTCACTAACAGGCTTCTCTGAAGGGGAACTAGTAATACCGGGTGAGTTTGACTGTTTAGTGGATCTTACTAAAGATAATACGCTGTGCCTGCCCCCTCGAGCACAAATCAGCTTAACTTTCTATTCTTGACAAAACTCCAGAGAGGCCTCTCGGCCATAGAGACCTGGAGATTCCTTTGTCAGAATGAAAGGGATTATACATTTCACTCCACAGTGCATAAAAGGCTTTCAAGAGTAGATCTGGCACTGACCTCCAGCACGCTTATCCAGACAGTCACGAAATGCTAAGTTCTCCTGAGGGTTCTCTCTGGCCATGCTCCAGTCTGGATTTCATTGGATTTAGACGTTCTCCCGAACGTGCGATGTAAATCATGACATTTAAATTATATTTATTGAAAGATGTGGCCATGATATCCCTTATTACTGACAGCTTAACTCCATTACTATGCATAGAATTGCCTGGGTGATATAGACTCTAGACTAGTGTGTGATGCGGCTAAAGCGGTTATAAGAGATAACATTATCAGCCACATCGCAGCCTATATGAGGCCGCGGAATGCTAGGGGGTTGGGGAAGAGCTGGAGAGAGGTAGGCAGCTAGAGGAAACCCACAAAAGGGAAAATACGCACAGATCCCTAAATGGGGGCTGCGAGTAGCTCTGAAGGTTTTGTAAATCCACTTAACGGATAAAGCGGCACAGGCTATACTTAATGCATGACAATTCTGCTATGTAAAAGGCAATACAGCTAATAGATTGATTGCCCGCCGCTAAACTCCACAAACAAGCCCAGCATAATTACATACAGGTTCTGAGAAACGATCAGGGAAACCGGGTCACCCAAGAGGACGCCAAGCTATCGCTGATGGATTACTTTAGGCAAATAGGAGCCAATGTTCCGAGACCCCAGGGGCAGAAAGTACATTTTGTAAACAAGGCAGGACTCCCAAAATTCCCTGCAGAGGATAGGGAAGCACTTGAGATGGAAATAACGGAGGAGGATGTCCTGCGAGCCATTCAGGTCCTCATCAGTGAAGGCTCCTGGCCCAGATGGCTTTTCGCGCCGAGTTCTATAAAGGTGTTTGTTCAAATAGTATCTCCTCACTTAACCAAGGTCTTCATCAGTTTTTCGTAAAAGGGTTTGGTCTCGGAATCCATGTCGGAGTCCATTATAATGCTCATCCTGAAACCAAACCTGGAATAAAATGGGGCTGACCGCTCAGTGGAAAGCCCTTTAGCATTACTCAATGTAGATGCCAAAATCTACGGCAGGATCCTAACCCACTGGCTGACTGATGTCCTTCCCAAATTAACTGACCGGGATCAGTCAGTTACATAACGAAGTGGGGAGCGCACTTGAACATTCACAAAGTCATTTATTTATTTTTGCATTTATAGAGTGCACCAAACCCATAGGCTTCAGGGTGCTAGTTACAAAGGTACCAAGTTACATGTACAGCACAAAGCTGTTAAGTCAAACAAGGTCAGTTACAGGTCAAAATCATATGCAGCGCAAGGCTGAGAAGTCAATCCAGTGAATAACCGGCACATACATAAACGGCACGAGGCTGAGGGACAATAAGGCGAGTTGCAGGTCAAAATCATATGCAGCGCAGGGCTGGACGCGAAACTTAGTGGGTTTCGAACTAAGTTGCGAGAGTCGTGTGATATAGGAAGATGAGGGAACAGAGGGGTAGGATAAAGAGGAGAGAGGGTGCAGTAGAGAATAGGCCAGGAAGACCAAGGTGCAAGGGTAGATATCTTAAGAAGCCTGAGAGGCATATTCAACCCATACCTTAGGGGATGTAAGAGGCGGTGCCCATCCATGGCCAGACAGGCACTGGCCTTGTGCGGAAGCCTTTGGTGGGAGGCCCAGCTTCCCCTGCCGGCACAATGCAGGTAGGCAGGATATTGTTACTGTAAGACAATCACTGGACACAGGTAGGCGGGATATTGTTAATTGTAGGACAATCAGTGGCCGCATCGGGAGCAGTAGAGGCAGGGTTGAGAACACGAGAGTCTGCAAGGGTAGCAGCCTGCAGAAGCACGTATATTAGACACAGTAACCAAGTTGATGAGCAGCTTAGGGGCCTTCTTTAGCATCATGTTGGCAGCAGTCTCAGGGTCCATAATGCATGGATATCTGCTGTAGAAAGTAGATGCACAGAGCCAGGCAATCTTTAATCGCTGCTAAAGATGAGATACTGGAATGCTTTGTGCTACTGTCTTTAGACGCCCGTAAAGCATTCAATAGCATTGATTGGAGCTGTCTGGAAGCATTTTTGCAAGGCTACAACTTTGGCCCGATATTTAGACAGCTCATCATGGTCAACTACAATTCCCAAAAAAACATGTTGAATGCCAATGGGCAGTGGTCCCAACCAATCCAGATGGAGAGGGGCACGAGACAGGACTAACTGCTGTCAACCTTAATATTCGCCCTGGCAATTGAATCCCTAACCTAGCATATCCAAAGAGCCCAAGAATGAGTGGGGTGACTTTTAGGAGGATTATCACATAAATTGGTGCGGTACGCTGGTGACATGCTTAGTTTCCTCTCTGACCCTGTGGTGTCCCTGCCGGAACCCACCAAAACTCTTGACGAATTTGGAGAGATTTCTGGGTTCCTAATTAATAAAGATAAATCAATGGGCCTGAACATCACAGACCCATACAGCTCTGCACTCTATTCGTGAGCAATCTGTTTAACAGTGGGCTGTCGACAAGATAGCCTTTCTGGGAGTCATAACTCCGGCCTCCTATAAAAGTGGCGTGTGCGAATATGCCGGATTTAATAAAGGAATTGAAAGAACAGCTTTCTCGGTAGGACCAGCAGGAACTCTCCTGGGTGGGCAGAATTCAAGCGATAAAGATGACCGTGCTCTCTAGACTATTGTATATCTTTCAAGCACTGCTGATACACAAAGATCTAGATGAACTCCAGAAGCTTATCACTAAATTTGTTTGGATGCTTGGCCGCTTGCCTGCCCAGAGAAAAGTCATGTCGAAATCCCCAAACGTAGGTGGGCTGGGGGCTCCCCATCAGTTCAGCCATTGGCCCCGATACTAGACTAGCTGACAAACATGAGATACCCAAAATGGAAAGAAATTGAGAAGGCAGGACCGACACCCCCCTTTACACTTACTCCCATGTATATCCCGTGTAGTTCTCTACACATACTTATTTGGTCCCCTGGTGTGAACCCGCCAGCGCAAACAGGACTAGCGGGTCATTGCCCGGGCGTGCTAGTGCTGCAGGGTAACTCTGTTCTGGTTTCAGTACCATGGGGATTGTTGAGGTTCTTGAGGCGATTGCGGCCGCTCGAAGTAAGTCAATTTCCCAATCCCATGTAATGTCGGGTAGCGACAGAATGCATTTGAAAGTGGGTGTTGTTAAACAGACTACGACCACCCCTAATATACAAATAGAGGCTGTGGCCATGTCTGGTCCTTCCATAAACCCAAATCTTGCTGACAGGGCTGCCTCTCACTCCGAGGTCGCTACCAAGACCCGTGGGGAGGGAACCCAGCCAACACAGATAGGGGTACCGGCCACAGAGGAGGAAGGGCCTAAAATGGACGAAATGACCCCCAGCAACACACAGCACACCACCCATCTGGAAAATGAGCAAATAATCGCTAGTATTGACCGCCCCCAAGCTCACCTTCAAATGAACATGAGTGACTCCCATAAAAACACCCCTATCACGAAGCAGAGTGCCTTACATGCAACAAAATCCTCTATTGAGTTGCTCTCAGTTGCACAGTTGAATCTAGCCCTGCTCAACACCAGATCACTAGTAGGACATTCCGTGGATGTTCATGACTATCTTGGAGCGAGACGTTGACATAATGTGCGTTACTGAGACATGGCTCACGGACGCATATGGTCCGGTCATAGAACAAGTGACCCCGCCCGGGTATGTCTTCTTTGGGAAACGTCATGACAAAGGCCTGGGTTGCCATCATATGCAAAAAGAAGCTCGGGATGTATGAGGTCACACTAAGGTTATCCCGAACCACAACTTTAGCATTAACATTGTAGTGCTCTATAGGCCACCTGGAGAATCCGCGAAGTTTAATGAAGATCTTACTAACGTGCTATCTCCTATGCAAAAAACAAACTCTGCCGTAATTCTTCTGGGAGATTTTTATCTTTGGAAGGGGGATCCCAAAGACAAGAAAGCTCTGCAACTAGTGAAACTTCTTAAAAATGTCAACATTGTCATTCACAATTCCAAACCCACCCACATAAAAGGAAATACCCTAGATTGGATGGCCAGTGGAAATATCTCACTGACAGGGGTCATAACCACCCCTTGTGTGTGGTCTGACCCTTCTTCCATTATGTGTCAGATACAACTTCCTTCTCCATTTAGACAACAACATGCATCGTCAAGTAAGGTTCAAAGTAGGAACTACCGGGCTGTTACAGCTGCTGACCTGGTGGAATGTATGGATGCATTGATGATAAAATCAAACGATTCGTATCACCCAAACACGCTCAGAGAATTACAACAGATACATGACAATACTGCTAGACAGACATGCCCCTATTAAGTCAAGTACCACCAGGGATGCACCAAACCATCAAAAATGGTTCACCCCAGAACTGGCTCAGTTAAAAGCTAGTAAGAGGCATGCAGAACATGCATGGCTCAAAGATTGAAACCTAACAAATAAGGCAGTATGGAAACACAAAGAGTACAAAGACAAGATAACTGGAGCCAAATATACTCACTATAATGACCAGATAAATAGGGCAGACACCAAACAAAGGAACTCTAACTCTTCAGATCATGGAAAAACCCCAGAGTTCTCAATCAGACCATAAATCCAACTAAAGACGACTGTGTAAGAGTCCAAAGGGCCTTCTCAGACAAGCTCCTGTATGCCCAGAATAAGATCAGGGAAGAGCTGGACGGTCAAAAACCGACTTCAGCAGTGGTTAATCCTGGAAATGGGCAATTAGATAAGGAGGTTGATAGCCTGATGCCTGGTCCCGGGGATCAAAACCAGGGGACATCCCCCATTGGTTTCAGTATCTCAACGTTATCCACCATAGAAATCAAAAATACCCTCAAAGTCATGCACCCCAATAGTTGTCCTGGGGACCTTCTGCCATCAAAGATAATCCTAGAACACCAGGATATTTTTGCCCCATATCTGTGCATATTTGTCAATGCTTCATTTGAACACTGCACCATTCCGCAATTGATTAGAGATGTGGCAGTGACCCCTCTTCTGAAGAAAGCGGGCTTGGATCCCAATGATGCAGCAAATTTGCGACCTATTACCAACACACTGTTTTTTCTGAAATTGGTTGATAAGGTGGCTACTATAAAGCTCCAATCACACATGGAAGCTGCAGGGACTCTCCATAAGAAGCAGTCAGGGTTTTCAATGTTTTCACGGCACAGAAAGTGCCTTAATCATCTTACAATCACATATGTTGACAATGTTGTAAAGTAGATCGGGGCTACTGATTTTACTCGATCTATCAGCAGCCTTCAATCCACTGGTCCATAAGATCTTATTGGAGAGACTGGCAGCTACGGGGAGGGGGGAGTTCTCGGGGGAGGCAGTTCGATGGATGAAATCATTCTTGGAGGGTCGTAGATCCAGGGTTCACTGAGGAGATGCCTCGTCTGAGGCGAGAATTACTGTTTGTGGCGTTCCCAAGGGGGCATATGCCTGTCCCCATTACTCTTCAACATATACATTCAACTCGTTTGTGGAGTTAGAAAAACTAGGCCTCTTTTTTGCTAATTATGCAGATGATTTTCAGCTGTCTATGGAGATGAGTGAGAATTATGCAGAGGACCAGGAGAAGCCTAACAATATTTATTGGGTCATAAAAAACTGGATGTCCTCAAACTGGCTATGTTTGAACGCTGGGAAGACCGAGTTAATGATTTACGGGTTTAACAAGCCAGGCAAGGTCTTGAGATCCAGTGTTTGTTAGCTTCTTGATTGAGGGCAGCCGGATAGTAGTGGCCACCAAAGTGAAGACCTTCGGTACCTACATGGAGGCTAACCGGAATGCAGGTGCCCATGTGGATAGAATTGTAAAAAACACAAACTACTAGTACTAAGACTGGTTGCCCCTATGATCTCTAAAGACAACCGGGCAAAGTTAGCCAGGGCTGTCATACTCCCTCGCCTGGACTACTGCAATTCCCTTTTGGGCGGTGCTAGAAGATGGCATCCAAAAATTACAGAAAGTCCAAAATGCTGCCGTACGCATCGTCCACCAAATGGGGCGGAATGAACCAACATCTACAGCTCGGAAAGAGTTGCATTGGTTACCAGTATCAGCCAGGATTTTGTTTAAGTTACTAATGCTAGGTCATCAATATATTTTTGGAACTGCTCCATGGTATCTCAAAGAAAGGTTAGTCACCGATCACCCAACTAGGGACCTCCGATCTGCCAAGGCCTGCCTACTTAGAATGAACTATGTAAAAAGAGCCCAGGGAAGTAGATGCTCTTTTCCAGTCCTGGCAGCACGGGCCTGGAACGAGTTGCCAGAAGCACTCCGTAAGGAGGAAAATCACCTTTTCTTTAGGAAAACTTTAAAAACAAGACTGTTTATGTAAACATTTTGAGACGTTGGATGCTTCTCCCATATAGTTTGGTTCTCTCTGTTTCAGCACCTAGACGCCCAAGGGCTTTGGAGCTATACAAATAAAATAACATACCATATCAAAAGAAGCTAGAGGGCAGGTACGGGGTATGCTGCCAACGACAGCAGGCACTCTGGCACATTGGTATAGGGCTGGTCGACTTCTTGGGATTCCGGTGGGCCCTAGTCAACTCACGCTGGTTATATACAACCCCGAATCTTCTTCCCAAGATGAGCAAAGGGGCGTTTGCAATGCGAGAAAAGGACTCCCCAGTGAGACTCAGTGATCTATATATGGAAGAGGAATCCTTAACATTTACCGAACCAAGGACAAATTTGATCTTCGTGAAACCGAGCAATTTTGCTATACACAAAATTGCTATGCACAATTCAGACAATGGATTACCAATCCAGCAATTAAAAGGTGCTGCTAGACCCCCAAAGGGTATTGAAATAACGGCACAGTAGGGGAGGAGGGTCTCCAAATTATATAGCCTTTTAGAAAAACCAGAAAGAAAGGGAAAACACCCTTACATGCTTAAATGGGAACAGGATATCGGGCAGAAAATCTCAGATGAAGCTTGGCGTAAAATCTGGTGACAAACGCATAAAGGTTTGAGATGCACTCAAACAAAAGAGGGAGGGCCATTAAGCGTTGCTACCAATGGTATCTGCCACCAACAAGGCTTCACAGAATATATCCAAATACCTCTGACCGTTGTTGGCATGGATGTAGGGCTGAGGAACATATGATGCACATGTACTGGAAGGAGGACCTGGCAGACAAAGAAATTACTGGAAACCAGCTCCCCCTGTGCCCCTTGGTGGCCCTTCTAGAAGACACTCCGGATGATGGGTCATTCCCACGAGCTACTCTCATTACCCAATTACTACTAGCCCCTAATATAACAAGGGCTTGCTTTTGGGAGACTCAGGAGGGCCCCACCCCTACTTTAGCTTGCTGGTGGACTAAGACATGGGAGATCCTGGCCATGGAAAGAATCACAGCACTGGTGACCAATTCGATCCCCAAGTACATTACGGTTTGGTTTCCCTTTGTAGAACATGTTAAAGATAGGGAGGCCTCTGTATTTCAACCACGTTTTATGAGGAAACTATGCCTCACATAGTACAACTGGAGGAGAGGGCTGAGGGGCTACATTGGGTAGGGTTCAGGGCTTCACAGGAGATGGGGCAGATTGGAATGGGTGGACCAACAGAGACAGACTGTGCTAAATGGGGCTGGCAGAACTGCAGCAAGTATAAGGTACGGGAAATGGCTAGGTGAGAACTTGGTGATGATTTTTGTTTTCTATTTCTGTATCGATTGGGGGTGAGGCGGGGGAGGGAAATACCTCACATGTTGTTCATGAATGTTGTTATCTTGTTGAGCTAACCAAAGTATTCAATGTGATGATAAAATGAAAGTAAAGCTTATTAATAAAAAGAAAAAAAAACTAACAGACGTAATCCTTTTTTATAGCGTTGCTCCACTAGTATCAAACCGGATGTAATGAAGAAAGGAACAATGGGGAAGATTATTGCACTCTGCAGTGAAAGTCACTGAATCAAAAGGAGGAGGGGGAGGAGGGAGAGGAGAGGAGAGGATAATTATAGTGTGGCAGTCGTTCAAATATTTGACGGAGAGGGGAATGCCGGTCTTCTCCTGATATTATAGATCTCCTCTGGTGCTTTGCAGGAGAGTTTCTTTTCAGAAATTAAAACAGTTTTTAAAAAACCATTTGGAGGAGGAAAAGGAGAAAATGGCATCAAGCTAGAGGTGGGGGGGAGAAGAGGACACCATGTGAAATTGGGGAGTTTGGAGGGATCCAGGGGCTCGAATGTGTTCTCATATTTAAGGTTATTTTTGCATATTCAGGCTTATTGCACAATAAGTGCCACATGTATGGTAACCATGAATATTTTCAAAAATATGATTACGGAAAAAAGATTAAAAAATGAGATTAGTACAAAACAAAACGTGGAATTTTACAGGTACAGTGAGGTGTGGGGTAACCTATTGGAGCAACATGTCAAGCAGTGTTATCTGGCTGTGCTCATTGGCCAAAGGCCCTGGCTAGTAGGCCCGAAAGACATGCATAGTGGCCATGGCCAGCTAGTGGGTCCAAAAGAAACCTATTGGGGAACATGTACAGTGGACACGAACGAAAGGCCATCGGCCACGGCTAGTGGCCCGTTAAAAAAGAAAATCACCTTCACAATGCAAATCCCATGAGCACATACATATTATAAGAGAAGGGATTCAAAATGACATACAGAATGGCATTACGAGGGGCATAGCACTATGGGGGACTTCAACAGGAGCACGCCATGTTAAGCTGGTCATGACTTCCCAAATCTGCTGAATTTCATGGGTTTTGTTGTGTTAAATCTGTGCAACTTAACTGCACCTTAACTAAGTTTTGTTCAATACATTGCAAGGGTTTTATTATACCATAGTTAGACCCCCCCCCATAACTGGTTTTATAGCAATGGTGTAGATGGAACCCAGAATATTTTGAAAATATTCGGGGTTATAATAGATGTGATTCACTTTCGCAAAAAGAACCCAAAACATGGAAAAAATAACTACTGATATGCAAAATTAACCCAGATATGCAAAGAATACCCTGAATATGTGAAAACATTTGATCTCTGAACTTGGTCCCCAGCTTCCCCACTCCACAAACCCCCTCCACTCCCCAATTTCACATGGTACCCTCCTTCCCCCTCCCCACCTAGAGCCTGATGCCATTTCATCCTCTTCCCCCCTTCCAAATGGCATTTTTTCCACTTTTTTGCTTTTGGATATTCACAATGAGAACATTTCTTGCAATCGAAGAAATGATTAATGTGGCTTTTCATTTCTGAAAAAACGCTCTGCTGCAAAGTACCATGGGAGATACAGCTATAATTTGGGAGAAGGGGGCAACACCTTGGCCGACAAATATTTTTTTTAAACTACTGGACGTAAATAACCCCAGACCCTCAACTCTCCCTGGGAAATCGAGTCAAATGTGCCCAAGTTGTTTTGTACATGGTCCAACTCAATCCAACGTTTTGGCTGCGTGCTGGAGCAAAATTTTGACTTTTACTCTATGGGAAAATGAATGGGCACTAGGTTAAACCACAGTTTTTTTACTTTCTTTTTTGACAGATATTTCCCAGAATTTCCAGTCTTGGGGGGCTGTGACAAACCCATTTTCAAACTTTTTGCCAAATCCATCATTCGAGTCCAAAATTATTAGCAATTCATTGTTTGGGTTTCCTATGCATCTCAAAACTCAACTACTATGATATATAGCCATAGTTATATGACTTTTGTACAAAAGGAATAAGGGAGATGTTTATTAAAAAGGGAATAATGTGATAAAAATGCTATTCAATGGATACACTTGTCACAATTCCAATTTGCAACAATCCAACAATGAACTCGAATCAATGTTCCATTAGTTCACAAAAAAACTCATTTCTCGCCACAGGCAGGTCAAACGGAAAATGAGTGCTGTATCATCCATCGCGTGCCATATATCGAGACCACAACTTGTCATGGCCAGGGGGTGTAGCTTCAATACCCCTTCCCTACCACCATCAAATGCCAATAAGTATTTCCTACACAGTGGACTCGGTGGACTCAGTTCCCTGCAGTTACAAGATGTTACAAGATGTTTTGCACACTCAAGAAGAACAGTCCTACACAGGCAACAGTGAATTAACAACATTGTTTCATGTGCCTTATTGGAAATACATTCATAGTAATCTCTACATTGGGCCTTATTGACAATATCAACTTTGTTCTATCAGCATGCATGATTTCTTTGATGTAGGCCTTAATACAGGTCTCGGATTCAGTTTTGAGTGCCTCCTTGAAATTGATGTAGGTACTCCAGATTCATGCTTCATTTACCAGATGATACATAGTGGTTGCCTTATAAAATGTTGCAGACTAGCATGGCCTACGATATTCTAAAACAATGTATGTGGACAAGCCTTAGTATACTTCCTAACCAGATTATATTGTGATGAATAGCAATACATTTTGCTGATGGTACAGATAATTCAATGCCTCTCATTCCTAAGCAGGCCTAACTCCTCTTTCGAATGCCTCGTCTGCAGGCCCTCTCTCTCCTGGCCATTCCCTTACTGTGGCTACCATCTATCGGCCACCTGGTCAGATCTCCTCCTTCCTCTCTGAGTGGGAGGACCTCTCCTCTTCCCTCCTGGTCTCAACCACGCAACGCCTCCTTCTTGGAGACTTCAACATCCACCTGGATGCTTCCTGTCCTTCCACTGGACTCTTTCGTGACCTCTGCGACTCTCTCACTCTCTGTTCACCACTCTGGCCCAACTCACTCTGCAGTGCACACTCTGGATGTTCTGATCTCTTCAGACCTTCCCCTTTCGATCCGTCTCACCACTTCTCTCTCCTGGAGTGATCACTTTCGCCTTTCCCCCCCCAGTTCACCCTTTCTACCCCTCAGGCCAAGCCAACTCCAGCACTGCCACCTACCTTCTCGGTTATCCGACCCATGAAGCGTGCGTCAGTTGAGGCTTTCAGCGCCACTTTCCCCCTTGCTCTCCCCCCCCCCCCGATTCACACCCTGACACAGCCCTTCCCATGGTCCATCTGCTATATCCGATACTCTCGATGTTCTTGCCCCCATCATGAGGATCCGCTTGAAGCCCAAGGCCAAGTGCAACTCTTGGTATGACTCCGACCTTGTCACCCTTAAACGCAAGTGCAGGGTGGCTGAGAGGAAATGGCGTGCTTCCAGTACATCCTCTGACAAACTGACCTGCCGCCTGCTCCAAAGGCAATACCGGCTCTCCGTCCTCACCAAAAAGAGAGCCCACATCCAAGCCTGCGTCTCCGCAGCATCTAACAACTCAGCCAAACTCTTTAAAATCTGCAAGGGGTTGGCCAATCCTGCTGCAGTCTCTACCTCTCTACCTCTCCTGTCCCCTCCCAGGCCCTCTGCACAGCCCTGGCCTCTCATTTCATCTCTAAAACTCAGGAAATCACGTCCTCTCTCTCTTCCTCTCCCCCTGCCCTTTCTACTCCCTGCTCTTCCTCTGGCCCTTCTTCGGCCACCTCTCCTCCCTCCTTCTCTGCCTTTACCCTGTTCTCCTCAGACGAGGTTTCTAGACAAGTCCGATCTATGAAATTCTCGTCAAAACAGGTTCATCCCTGTTCCTCCAAAACCATCACAGACCACATTGACACCCTGGCTCCTGCTCTGGCTGATTTCTGCAACCACTCCTTTGCCACTGGAGTCTTCCCCCTCCCTTCTGAAGCACTCCCTGGTGCACCCTCTTCTTAAGAAACCCTATGCCGACCCTTCCTGCCCGACTATCGCCCAATCTCCATCACTGCTTTCCGGGGCAAACTCCTGCAAAAGCTGGCCATCTCCTAGCTTAATCTTCACACTGAATCTGTTGGTTGTCTCCATGACCATCAGTCTGGCTTCAGAACTGCCAGAAGCACGGAAATTGCTCTCCTGAACATCTGTGAAGGCCTGCTCTCCAACCTCGATTCGAACACCCCCTGTGCCCTCATTTTACTTGATCTCTCTGCTGCCTTTGACACTGTCAACCATGCCATCCTGCTCAACAGACTCTGTGATAGCCTGGTATATCAGGCCCTGGCTTGGCTGACCTCCTTCCTCTCTAATCGACCCTCCCAGGTCCAACTTGGGTCCTTCCTCTCCTCTATCTCTACCTGCGGTGTCTAACCTCTCTCCCTGGCTGTTCAACCAATATCTGGCACGTCTTGCCAACCGCACTGCCGGTCTCTGTCCCACCTTTCAGTGCTATGCATGCGGATGACACAACTCATTTTCAGGCTCCCTTCCGCCACTACTTCTCCTTCTCTCACCTCTGTCCGCCATCCAGGAGTGGTGTACTGCCAATGATCTCTGCCTTAATGCCAGTAAGAATGAGATTCTCCTCATTGGCACACCTGCTCCCAGCTTCCCTGTCACTCTCTGGCCGCCCTCTCTTGGCCCTCTTCCTGTTCCCATCTGTGAGGCTAAAAACCTCTGGGTCATCTTCGATTCCACACTTGCCTTCTCTCCTCACATCTCCAACGTCTCTAAGAAGTCACATTACCAGCTGCACCTCCTCAGAGTTATTCTCCATTTCCTCTCCTTCCCCCAGAAGCTCACCGTCTCCAGAGCTCTTGTTCTCTCTAGGCTGGACTACTGCAACAGCCTCTTTCTAATCTGCCTGCCTCTACTCTCCACCCTCTGCAACTCATCCAAAACAGGACTGCGAGACTTGTCCTTGGCCTCAAGCCTAGGGATCGTATCTCTCCAATACTGAAATCTCCACTGGCGGCGAGGATTAAGTTAAAAACCCTCTGCATTGTCCACAAGGCCTTCTGGGGCCTGCAACCTCAATATCTTCAACTCTCTCTTCCTAAATATCTTCCTTCTCGAGCTCTTCGCTCATCCGCCTCCAACTCCCTCAGGGTCAGTCGCTTCTCCAAGCAGAGAGTTGGTGGTAGATCACTTTGCTTCTGCTTTTTCTCCTCCTCTCCCCTGCTGATCTCCTGGCTGAATCTGAAATGGCACTGTTCACCTGGCTACCCTCTGATCTTGGGCCCAGGTGCCCTCCCTGCCAGTTGCACACCTACACTGCCCCCCTGGCAACCCTTGCTGTCGGGGACTGTTTCGGTATCCCTATAGCCCATAACAGAACTTGACACCTGATGTTTGCACTTACCCCTTGCACTTAACACCAGCTGGCCGCACTCTTATTTATTTTACTTTTTTCCTATGTACTGCACTGCTCCCTCCCCTTTCCCCCAGCACTTTGCCCCTTCCCTGCACTTGCGCGATCTCAATGCGATCTGGCCTAGTAGGATCGTTGTCTCGGTCTTCCCTCTGTTCCCCTCCCTTGCCTCATCACACCTTGAAACACTTGTGGATAGGCGCATTATAAATGCCATATCATAACAAGTATTATATGGGTAGACTCTTAGGTAGGCTAGTTATTAATCTGAAGCAAAAGCTTTCCATTTCGACTATAATTCAGGATGCTTACTATATGCGCATATTTCTGATCCATATAACATTGTTGCAATGATTGTAATGAAGTATATATGGGATACATTACTCACCGTAATCGTATTTCTGATGCTTGTATCTGCTTAGATTCACATGCTGTGCATAGGCCGACATCTAGTGGAAGCTGCGGAGTATTACAGTTTGTTTTTCGAAAATCGAAAATGGGCGTCGATACAGGGCGTGCCAGTAATACTATCCCTAGTGTGACGTCCACTGTACCCATGATCCCTCACGCGTCTAGGATCCCCAGATTGTGTTTTTCCTGACATGAGGTAGCATGAGGAGTAGCGTGAGTACAGATAGTCCAAGCAGATAGACAGAAAGGTAAGACTACAAGCAACCATGCGCCTTCTCTCGGAGGGGAGGAAGGGTGGGTCGCATGTGAATCTAAGCAGATACAAGCATCAGAAATACGATTACGGTGAGTAATGTATCCCTTCTGAGGCTTGTGGAATCTGCTTAGATCACATGCTGTGCATAGATTAGCGAGCAGTACCAGAAGAAAGAGGTGGGATGTGAGAAGGGTCATGAGCAAACAGGTGTCTTAGAACCGCTTGTCCCACTTGTGTATCTGTCTTGGAATGAGTGTCAATGCAGTAATGCTGAGTAAAAGTGTGAATAGAGCTCCAAGTAGCTGCTTTGCAAATGGTGTCGAGGGGAACATTTGCAATGAAAGCCAGAGTGGCCCCAATGCCTCTAGTAGAGTGGGCCCTTGGCGTAAAAGGCAGAGTCTTTTCAGAAAGAGAGTAACACAGCTGTATACAGTTGATAATCCACTTAGAGATAGCGCCCTTAGAGACGCGATCCCCCTCTCTGCCTGTAGCTACGGAGACAAACAGTTGATCTGTTTTCCTTAGCGGTCTGGTTTTATTTACATAGTATAAGACCGCCCTACGCACATCTAGGGTGTGTAGTTTCACCTCAGCCGAGCTTTGTGGGTTTTGGAAGAAAGCCGGAAGCTCGATGGACTGGTTTACATGGAACTTGGATATGAATTTTGGTGAGAACCTAGGGTGTGTGCGTAAAACCAGTTTGTCCTTGTGGATAGTAAAGAAAGGATCTTGCACTGACAGAGCCTGAATTTCACTGACCCTTCTTACGGAGGTAATGGCTACTAAGAAGGCCGTTTTATAAGTCAGGTGTTTGAGACTACTTTTATGCATGGGTTCGAAGGGGGGGCCCATGAGCTTAGCTAGCACCACGTTGAGGTCCCATCCTGGCGGTGGGTTCGAAATAGGAGGGTGAAGTCTCTTTACTCCTTCCATGAAGGCTTTAACCACTGGTACTTTCCACCACGAGACCCTGTTATGGGATGTGGTGTAAGCCGAGAGGGCTGCCAGGTGTACTTTCAGAGAGTTAAAAACCAACCCTGCATCCAGCAGGTGGAGCATGTATGTTACAACGTTGGAAGGAGTGCAATCAACCGGGTTGATTTGTTTATTCTGGCACCAGATAACGAATCTTTTCCACTTGTCAAAGTAACAGTGTCTTGTATTTGGTTTCCTGGACTCTTTTAGAATGTCCATACACCTCTGTGGTAATTTGAGATGTCCAAACTCTATGACTTCAGGAGCCATGCTGCTAGGTTCATAGAGTTGGGTTCCTGATGCACTGTTTGACCTTGTTGCTGGGACAGAAGGTTGTACCAGGCTGGGAGTCTGATGGGCTCGCACACCGCCATCCTGCGTAGGTGTGGAAACCATGGTTGTCTCGCCCACATGGGAGCAACTAGGATGAGCGTCATTGATTCCTTGTTCATCTTGTACACCACCTTCCTGATGAGAGGAGTTGGTGGAAAAGCGTACGCAAACATCCCTGACCAGTTCATCCACAGGGCATTCCCCTGGGAGTCCGTTTGGGGGAACCTGGATGCAAATCCTGGGCATTGTTTGTTTTCGCTTGTGGCGAATAGGTCTATAGTGGGGAAACCCCACTGAGAGAAGAGATCTTCTACTACGTCTCTGTGAAGGACCCATTCGTGTTCTTCTGGGAGGGAGTCTCTGCTTAGAGCATCCGCTAGGGAATTGAGCTCCCCTGGAACATGTTGCGATGATAGGAAGATGTTCCGTCTGAGTGCCCATATCCATATTTTCTGGGCAAGCTTGGACAGATTTGGCGAACGAGTCCCTCCTTGCTTGTTCAGATAGAACATGGCTGTCGTGCTGTCCGTCCTGATCTGCACCGACAAGTTCAGTAGATGGGGCTCGAACGCCTGCAGCGCTCGGAATACTGCCAGAAGCTCTAGCAGATTGATGTGGTTCTTGGCTACTGAGTGAGACCAGAGACCCTGAGCTGTGTGGTGGAGATGGTGAGCTCCCCACCCAGTCAGGCATGCATCTGTAGTCACCACTGCCTGTACTTCGGGATCGTAAAAGGGTTTCCCCTTTGCGAGATTCTCTCTTGTCCACCAGTGTAGGCTCTGTACGAGTGTTGGCGAAACGACCACTAGATCGTCCCACTGACCACTTGCCTGAGACCACTGTTTCGCCAACCATTCCTGCATGGGACGCATGCGCAGACGCGCGTGGGGGACCAGGTAAATGCATGACGCCATCATGCCCAGTAACCGCATAGCTTTGCGTACTGTTATCTGTTGACCTGACTGATAATGCGGAATTTGCAGAAGTATATTCCGAATTCTTTCTGAGTATCTAGGATAGCTCCTAGAAACTGTTTTGAGGTGCTTGGCACCAGACTTGACTTTTTCTCGTTGATAGAGAAGCCTAATTCGTGGAGGAGGTCGATAGTCCTCTGAATGTTTGACCTGCAGATTCCTGGGGTTTCCCCCGTTATGAGCCAGTCGTCCAGATAAGGGTACACTGGGATTGCCTCCCTGCGTAGGTGTGCAGCTGCCACCGCCAGTACCTTGGTGAATACCCTTGGTGCTGAAGCTATCCCGAAGGGCAGTACCTTGAATTGGTAGTGGCGACTGTCCACCTTGAAGCGCAAGTATTTTCTGTGCGCCGGGAGCATGGAAATATGAAAATAGGCATCTTTCATATCCAAGGTTGCCATGTAATCCCCCTTTTTTAGGAGTGGGATTACCTCTTGTAGCGTGGTCATACGGAATTTTTGGGGCTTGACATACTTGTTGGCAGGCCGTAAGTCCAATACTGGGCGCATTGTTAAATCTTTCTTTGGCACAAGGAAGTAAGTTGAATAGATACCCTTGTTTACCTGGTGTCCTGGGACGAGTTCTATCGCGTCCTTTAGGAGCAGATTGTAGATTTCCTCGAGGAGGATCTTTTGATGTTCTAAAGAGTGGACTTTTTGTCTTGGAGGATGGTTTCGGGGACGTTGCAGTAGTTCTATACAGTACCCCTTGGATACCGTCGACAGCACCCATCTGTCGGATGTTATCCCTTCCCATGCCTGGGTGAAGCTGGATATTCGTCCCCCTACTGGGGTTGCATGGGAAGGGACCCTGAAATGAGCGTCACTGCTTTGGTGGAGGCGTGCCGCCTCCTTTACTGGGGCTGCCTCTGCCTCTACCACGTCCTCTTCTACTAGCCCTACCATACCCCTGGGTAGACTGTTGTGAGTTGGTGTTCCACTGTGTACCCTGGGTGTGGGAATAGCTATTTCCTCTATTGTAATTTTGGCCGCGGGGGCGACGAAAATTGCCGTTCCCTCTTTGGTTAGGTGGTTTTGTAGTTAATTGGCCAAGGGATTTGAGGGTGTCGAATTCCTCCTTAGCGTTTTTTAGAGCGTCCTCGACTGCCTTTCCAAACAGGAGATCACTTTCCACTGGTTTGTCTAAGAGTGCAGCTTGTGTTTCTGCTCTGAATCCCGACTGCCTCAACCAAGCATGTCTTTTGATGACAGTCCCCTCTGCTATAATTCTACCCGCATTGTCTGCGGCGTCCAAAGTTGCTTTTAAAATGCAGCCTGAGACGTTTCTTCCCTCTGCACAAATGCGAGCTAGCTGGCTCTTAAGGGGTTCGGGAGCGGAATCTATTAGTGCTGCAACTTCTTCCCACTGATGGCAGTTGTAGCTGGCCAACAGTGTGGTGGAATTCGCGATTCTGGTTTGGTAGGCTGCCGTGGAAGCTACTTTTCTACCAAAACCATAGAGTTTCTTACTTTCCTTGTCGGGGGGAGCCTCCGAGGAAGATAATGGGGTTCCAGCTCTCTTGCGGGTGTTAGTTACGACTAGAGAGTCTGGCTTAAGTTGGCCTCTAATATATAGAGGGTCCGACTGGGCAGCTTTAAACAGCTTCTCTACTCTCGGGTTTACAGGTCTTGTCAGGTTTGGGTTGACAAGGGATGGTGCTATTCTGCGTTGAATAGATTTCAGGATGGGAATGGTCTGGGCTACTGTCTTCCTTTCCCCTATTAGTTCCTCCGCGAAGTCCCTCTCTTCTTGGACACCTTGTGTGTCTATGTGGAAGTGGTTAGCTGCCCGAGAGAGCAGTTCATTTAGGAGGGGCTGATTATCTATTGGGGAATCAGACACTGGGGCTTCCCTTTCGACTGGTGAGTCCATTCTGAAAATATCTGGGCTATTTTCTGGCTCATCCTCGTCTTCGTCCTCCTCGTAATAATCTGACACTGCGAGATCTTCTGGTGTCTCAAAATCCTGGCCCTCTATAAGGGAAGAGTCTCCTTGGCCTGTAGGGAAAAGGCAAGAATAGGGTTGGACCTCGAAGGGGTCTGAAGCCTTTAATGGTGTCTCGACCCGGGGCCTTTTATTTGAAGGGATAGGGTCCCTTGAACCTGAGGGAGAAGATTCCTGAGGGTTTAAAGCTAGGAGTTGGTCAGGGTGTCTTTCAAAGAAATTTGCTAAGGAGGACATCCTTGACATTACTCTGTCAATGTCCTCGCATGACCAGAGTTTAGAGCTTGGGGTGACCTTGCTGGAACTCTCTATGGACTGTCCCTGAGAAGACTTGGACGGGGAAGACAGTTCTATTGTTGTGGGGGATTGCAAGGGTTGTTTCCTTTGTTGCTTACCCCCTTCCCCGTGGGTGGAAGTGTGTTTACCATTTCCCTTATCTTTCGACGCCTGGCGTCGAGGATCGGAGGTGGAATCCCTGTGTTTCGAACTAGGCTTCGACACTGGGCCCTCCTTACTCCCAAGTGATGTACCCTTTCCCTGGGGTGCAGGCTGGGGATGGAAGTCGTGTTCGTCTCCGGACGAGTGATCTTCCGTGATGTTAATGGGCGAGGCACTATGTGCAAGTGTGGAGGCTTGCCTGACGTCGTGCGGCGACCTCGACCGGGACCGCCCAGAGGACGTCCTTTCGGACCGCTCCTTCTGTGCCTCTTTCCGAGGTTTCGACGACGTCGAATCTCGGGTGGCTTTTTTGTGTTTAGCGTGTGTATGTGTAACGCTCTTGTCGCCGGGGGACTTCCCCATAGTCGCCGGGACGGACGACCTTCCGAGGCCGGGGACGTGCGTTAGGCTGTCTTTCGACGCCTTGGTGCCCTCGCCGTCCGAAAGTCCGGCGTCGCTGCCGTCGCTGAAGGTACCCTCCGCCTCCATAGCTGCTAGCTTGGCGTGGTGGGCCCAACGCTTGGTGGAGCGGTCCTTAAGGGTTTTGGTCTTAAACCTGCTACAGGCCCTGCAACCCGCCTCGGGGTGGTCTCTGGGCAGGCAAAGGTTGCACGTAGCGTGCTTATCTACCCAAGGGTATTTCTTATTACACTTGGGGCAAAACTGAAAGGGCGTACCCTCCATACGCGCCTGTGGGCAGCGGGCAAGTGTGTGTAGGTAAGAAGGTGTCTATAACCGAGTGTGGAAGTGTACCACCCCCCACTCTCCCTACTTGTAGGGCCGAGGCCAGCGGCCCAGGCCCGAGCCGAGGCGGAAGCCTCAAGGCCCAATCCGTCGGGTTTCGACGATGATCTCCTCCCCGGTTCGGCGTCGAGATGCTGATCGACGTAAGGGTGACAAAACGGGGCAAATTAGAATTAGTTTTAAGTGCAAATATGGCAAAGCCAGGGAACTCCGATGAAGTGCTTCCGACCAGAATGGCGGAAAAAAACAATCTGGGGATCCTAGACGCGTGAGGGATCATGGGTACAGTGGACGTCACACTAGGGATAGTATTACTGGCACGCCCTGTATCGACGCCCATTTTCGATTTTCGAAAAACAAACTGTAATACTCCGCAGCTTCCACTAGATGTCGGCCTATGCACAGCATGTGATCTAAGCAGATTCCACAAGCCTCAGAAATATATATATCTCAAAGCTTTAACTGAGTATCCAGAATTACTTTTGACAAATGATGGATATGCAAGTAGCTGTCAAATAGATCTCAATATGTTTTATCTGTGAATGCCATAAAACACTAAGCCTACACTTTAAAGATCTGGCCTGGAAAGTGAATCTTTGTTTTCACAACATTTATTACACGCTGATAAGTCAATGTATATTGGTAAGCAGACATAGCTGTGATTGATCTGCATAAACAAGGCATTTTTTGAGTAGAGTGCCTAATCAAGGAGGAAATGTACCATCCAATTCACCAGCTAAATCCTCCAAATATAAATTAAACAATGTTGGGGGGGATTGGAGGCGGGCACAGTATGTAACCTTGTTTTAGTCTAGTCTATGTAAAAATAGATTCACAGTTTACCATGTATATCCAACTCTAACCTTGGTTTCGTTGTGCAATGAATGTATCATATTCAGCAATCCTGTGGATATTACCCAGTTAGAGTTTGCACCATAGCATTAGTCAACTTCAGCGTGGCATTGGATAGTGAAGGCAGCATATATAGCCTGGTTGTACATGCATCTCACCTGCTCCACAATCATAATTAGCACCATAATGTTGTGCTTGGTGGAGCAGCCCTTCCTAAATCCTACCTGGTTGAAGGGAATAACACTAGTATCTGCCCACTCCAGTCATTCCTTTAGAAGGATATGGCTGAGGATTTTGGCTGCGGCATCTAACATGGCTAAGATTTAGTAACCTTTTCTTAGGCTATTGAAGATCTAGCATAAAGCTGATGCCGCAAGAAGGCACCTTATAAAAACTACTTACAGTGAATCTCTACAAGTATGAAGCGGACACTTACAAAACAGATTAGTCCTTAGCTGGGGTTTGGTACTCCCTCCAACATACCTATTACAAATAAGCCTCCTTAGGCCATGTGGAGGCTTTCCCGGCTTTCGGGGAAACACATGCTGTGGTCTAGTGTTTTTCAAGATGGCTGTCAAAGAATGAATACGTCCAACGCAAACAGTTTATTACTGTTCCAAAACAGAGGATGGCGTGTCACAATACTCCAGGTCAGTTGCCGGAGGTGAGATGCTGTCGATTTTTTTCTGTGTTCCCTTTCTTGTCTCCTGGCCTTTTGCTTCTTTCCTTGCTTATGTTGCCGCTCCTGTAGCCCAGATTCCTGCTTCCCCTTAATTTATTCTGGATTTTCAAGCTCCTGCAAACCTGCAATCTATAGGCATTCTGCCTCCTCAGTCCAGCTGTACTTGCAGCAGTTGTCAGACAATCCCTATTTTGAAAGTCCTGGCGACCACTCAACATCTGCAATCCATAGATACTTGGCTTCCTTCTATGCCTCTAGCTTATAGAGACCTGGCCGATATCCACACCAGTCAAAGTTTTTAGCCCCTTTAAGGGGGCGGGAGGGTCTTCCCTTATGTCCCTTATGGATCCATCTATTGCCTGTATACTTACTTCCCAGAGCACAGGCTGGCCTTCTATAGGGATGGAACATAACTCAAGTCACGCCAAAGAGTCAGTAAGTCTAGTTACTGACACCCTCAGGTATCTAGGGGGTCCAACTAACTGGAAGATTTAGTGACCTTTACAGAGCTAATTACCCACCAGCATTTTAGACAAGATTTATTTAGATGGAAGCCCTAAGAATGTTCCTAGAAAGGCAGGATAGCAATTGTCAAAATTAATATTTTGTCCCATCTCTATCACCACTAAAAACCGTTTTCAATAATCAAATGCGGGCATATGTTATGTACTTCATATGGGACATGAGGCAACCAAGGACTGGACAGATATTTAAACCTAAGGACCAGGGTGGACTGGGATGACCAAACCTCCTTAACTACTTTCATGCCACCACTCACATTAGGGTCCTCGGGCAAGGAATAAGGAAAGATAGAAAAAGGGGAATATTAAGAGGGTTTTTCAAAACGTACGCTCTGCATGGTTCTGAGAAGCTGACTCACGGTTGAAACAGGTTTACACTTAAGACTTGTCCAAACACTCCAAGGTGGAGTGACTGAGCAGTCAAGCTTAGACTCAGGAGGAGGTAGACTTGTGAAGCACAGATCATTATTTGTGTGGACCTCAGTTTAACAGACTTTGCAAGTACAAAAATATATTTATTCACATTGATTCACAAAAGCTTTAACCCACTACTAGAAAAGTTAAATCACTAACATAAAATCACACTTCCCATTAAACGTCATGCAGTACATAAAAATAAACTTGCATAAGATTAAAATTGCAAGTACAGGACATTCCAAGATGGCCGCTGATGTGCAAGGACGTGTCCCTCAGTCCTCCGTGCGGGCCCACTGAAGCAGGCCTAGGCTTCCATTCCGAAGCTATCTCTGTGCATACCTCCATGCATGTCTCCAGACCCTCAGACAGGGGCTAAACCCCCGCACCTCCCAGTGCCCATTGCTCAAAATAATTCCCCATTGACTCGTGTAAACACCAGGCCACGGTACCAGGGTGGAGGGAGGAGAGCTCTGGGAGAGCGCCCCGCACCCTGTAAGGCTGCACCAGCAGGACCCAAGCCGGCACCACTAGCAAGGAGGGTGCAAGGAGACGGGAGTGAAGAGCGGGCGAGGCAGAACCCAATCCACAGCAAACCCGAACTCTCGGGTGAGAGTAAGGCGCCCCCCCCCCGCACTCCCCTCTTACAAAGGCTCGAGGAGTGTGTGCCAGCAGTGGTGTTTAGGAGCGGGGGAGACGCGGAGAGTGGGCAGTGGGACCCTTCCCCTGAGAAAACTCATTGCAAGCAGTCCCAGAGGCAAAGTTCCCCCGAGACCGGGAAGTGACACGATGAAGGGAGCAGCTCGCTGGCGACGTGCATCACGCCGAAAAGAGCATAAGGTGGAGGTGCATAGCAGGAGCTCGCCTAGGCAGCAGCGGCTCCTGTGAAGCAGGGGAGCCCGGGAAGTGAAGCTGCGAGGGCGGATGTTGTTCCACAGTGAGAGGTGCTGATCATCATCCCCTCTGGGGAGATCAAGTAAGTGGCAGCGGGGATTGGCGCTTTTGAGGAAGGGGGAGCATCCCCCCATCAGACTAACTAGCCCGCATATTGCCTGCTGGAGGATTGGGGCTCCCAGGAGCATACAAGCTCATTCAGCGGACTCCATCCAAGGGAAAGTTGAGTTGTTGGCGAGGCCGGTGAGTGAGTGGAGAAACAAAAATAAGAAGCCACCTGGTCCAGGAGGGAGGAGGCGCTGGTGCGGGAGAGTGGTGCGTCCCCCCACCCCCCACTCGCTGTAGCACAAGGGAAGAAGAAGCAAGCATTGTTGGGGGGTAGGGGAGGTGCGAGAGGTAAACACAGGAGAGGAGGCCCTATGAAAGGGGCTATCACTGTAACAACAGGGGAGCGTTTTGGACACAAATGGAGATCTTGCAGCTTCTAAGAGGGTGTTAAGAGATTGGGCAAGAGAGACTTGGTATAGTGGTTGTGGGTGGGGCAGGCCCCTCTGGCAAAAGATAGAAGCATAGAGGCCACATAAAAAGCAAATCAAGGAGAAGGAGTTTACACATCGGAAGCTACAGTAGCCACCGCTGCTACGCCTGAGGGAAAAGTAGGTAGCTCGGGGAATAACCCTACAGATGTCAGGGTCCAAGGGGAGGACTACATCGTCCAAACCCAAGGGGTCAACTGAGAGGCAAAGGGGCCAGCTGGAGCAGTGCTGGTAGCAGCAGCAGGGAGAGGGCCAGGAATCGCCCTTCGGGAAACCTAAAGGGGAGGCTGCGCGCACCATGGCTCTGAATAAAGATGACCTGCAGGAATGCCTCAGAGGCATGGAGGATAGACTGAGGAGTACATTCCAAGGCCAGATGACAAAATGAAGGAAGACCTCTGCAGTTCATTACAAGAGGTCAGGGAGGAAATAACTGGGTAACCAAGTAGATGTAACTGAGAGGAGGCTGTCAGAAGTGATACAAGAGATTAATTAGAAAAGCGACCTCTTGGAGCAAGTAGCTAGTGCCACCCATAAATTAGAGCTGCAGGCTGAGGACCTGGAGAATCGATCCGGCAGGTCAAAAATTCAGATGTAAGGCTTGACAGAGGTGATTCCAGACGCAGACCTGAGGAGCACCATACATCAATGCTTCGGGAGCCTTTTGGCGGGGGATTCAACCTGAAGATGTAAGGATCGGTCGAATCCATAGGGTTGGCCCTAAGAAGAGACAGCCTGGTGCGAGACCACGAGATGTGCTGCGATGAAGGAGGACGGTTAGGGAGAATTCTCATTCTATGGCTAATTTCCCTTACCTATAAGAGTCCCCCAGCAGCTTTGCTGGATTTGAAGGGTTTGTTTTTTTCTCCTGCTCAGAGTGTGACCCTTTTTCCCACTCTTAGGCATATTTGCTAAGTGTGTTCTAAGCTATTTTTTGTGATTAATGTCTATGGGGTTTATCTCACCCTCATAGGAATCAACTTTTTACACATGTGTTACACAGCACCCTCCGTGCAGTGACACAGGGGTGTCGTGGCGACCCCCAAACATAGACTCCATACCCTGTAATCTCTACAAGTATGAAGCGGACACTTACAAAACAGATTAGTCCTTAGCTGGGGTTTGGTACTCCCTCCAACATACCTATTACAAATAAGCCTCCTTAGGCCATGTGGAGGCTTTCCCGGCTTTCGGGGAAACCCATGCTGTGGTCCCTTGAGCTGGTGGGACCAACCAGTTTGCCAATCGCCTTCCGGGACCTGCCTTGGTCGAATCGCCAGTGCCCTGCACTTGGAGCCCGGTAGCCAGGCAGCCATCCACCCGGACCGCGATTTAAAGGAGCGTACCTTTTATTTTGTTTGGCAGCATCGCGGCTGGTTTCATCCCTGGGTATTGCAGTAACTCGAACCTTCCTCCACGATGAGAGTCTCTCTTCCTCTGCTGGATCCCCCGAACTGCAGGAACTACTAGGAACAACCGCCACCGCAGGAGCCTCTTCTTCATATTAATGTACTTTGTTCTGCCAGGCTTCCCTTTTTCGAGTGGTAGTGCTAAAGGTGTTTTAAATCCTTTACCTACCTGTTGGGTTGGCCGCCCCTATCGTCTAACATTGTCTTTCACCTTCTGCATCCACCTTTTCGAATCGTTAACCAAAAACTTGACTGCAGCTACAAGAACATTTTGCTCCTGGACTCTTTGCCCTGTACCACTGACTTTGGCACAGGCCTATTGACTCTGGCTGAATTTGTTAGAACTGCCTTCTCTAGATTGCTTCTCAACTAGAAATGTGTTGGTGCACCTAATTCTTCTAAACCCCTTTTCCTTCCCTCTTTTCAAACTTATGAAGTGCCATTTTGCTCGGTTTTCATTTACGTATTCTCTATGCTAAAGTACTGCCTTGCCTAAACTTGTTCACAAACTTGGGGGAAGTGCTGCTAGGGTGTGTAAGAAGATATTACTGTAAAACTTGTGCTTTCCCTCCCTTGTGAGAAATTGCTAGAGTGCCATTTGTTTGGTTTTCACGGTGCCGTTTTGCTCAGTTTTCACTCTTGCTCAAACTTGTCTGCAATTTAACTAGGGAGTTGTGTATACTTTTCTTGACTGATCTAACTTGCTTTATTGACTGTGATTTATGTGTTGAACTAGAAGTGTGCAAAATAAATCTATATATTCTTTTAATACAAAGCTTTGGTCAGTGTTTCCTTGTACCATTGTACAGTAGCCCTATTGTGTAAACCCTGAATACTGCTCACCTCCCTCTTGAGATAAGCCTGACTGCTTAGCCACAGCTACCAACTAAATCTTTGTGGTACAGACTGATACCAAAGGGGATTTATTGCTCATACCTGTAGTCTTAATCTTCTGTAGTGCTCCCTAAGGGAACTGCACAGGATTCTGCCTAACAAGGACATTCTCCATGCAGCTAGGAATCACCAGGGAATCACGTTTAACTGCTCCCAGATTCAACTTTACCAGGATCTAGCGCTCATCCCACTGAAAAATAGGAAGGCTACACACCTGCTTACAAAAATCTTAACAGCAAAGAACATTGCATATAAGTGGACATTCCCTTTCGGCCTAATCTTCCAGTCGGAGGGTAGACAGCAGAGTCACCACATATGAGGAGGGTCTGGCGATAATGAGCCTGGAAGAGGAGGAGACACACCGACCGCAAGTGTCTAAGTCTATCCCATTTACCAAAGCCAACAGACCTTCTGAGTGGTCTGGACGCAGAGATCGAAGAAGGGGTAGAGAAATAACATTGAAGGATCCACAAACCAAATGAAAGGAAACAAGGTGGTCCATGACCACCAGAACGACAGTAACATGGACCTGTACGGAACTGCTGCATGGGCATTGGGAAGGGCCGGTATCAAGACGGGGTATAGGAAGGGGCTACTGGAGCAAGGAGGTGAAAAGCAGCCCGGATGGAGGGGAGAGAAGAGGGTGGTCACAGAATCAGTTGGGGGATGCAGTTCACCCCTGTAGGGGAATTTCCCGGGGTTGAACCAGGTCCAAGGCCCCAGGATAGCATCTGGGGTAGTTTTTGGGAACTCAGGCCCTGACCGGGTGGGGGTCGGGGCAGGAGGGGAAGGGTGGAGGTGGTAAGGGGTGGGTGGTGGTTTGGAGTTAGGGGGGTTGTTAAGGAACAGCAGGGAGTGGAGAATGAGGGGGTGAGGTGAAGGGGGGTGGGGGAACCAGACCTGCAGCAAACCTCCTGATGGAGGTTCCAGCTTTGTGACAATACTGAGAAAAAGTAGGGCCCATTTTGGGAATAATGGCACTTAAATCATATCATGTAATGTACAGGGTTTAAATTCGGCCGTTAAGCGCAAAAAGGTAGAAGGGATGATAAACCGTTCCAAGGCGGACATCACTGCGCTCCAGGAGAACCACATAAAGAGATCAGACAGGCCTCTACCCAGATTTCGACACTTTACACTCATACACCAAGCAAACGCCCAGGGGAGAACGTGTGAATAGGCTTTAAAATCGACTTTCAAGCGCTAGATCTAACCACATTAGAAGATAAGCTGGGGGGATTCTTATTCTTATGGGTGCAAATGGGGCGAAAAAAACGAATGACCTTGGGAACCATATATGCACCCAATACTAACCAGGCCACCTTCCTTCAGGAACTCATGTTAAAATTCGAAAAGTTTGCAGACAGTGGGATCATCTGAACAGGGGACTTAAATTTGGTATGTGATCCCTCCAAAGATAGCAACGCGCAGGGGAGCACTCCCCCACCTAAGCGCCTAAAGGCAGTCTTCGACAATTTACCCCTTAAGGATGTGTGGTGAGAGGCGAGTGGATTCACATGCTTCTCTCATGTTCATCAGACACTGTCAGGGACTGATTATATCTGGGTCTCAGCGTCCCACCTGGGTGAAATAGAGGAGGTGGAATTAAGTACAATTTCATTGTCCGACCATGCACCTATAACACTAGCGATACACAGGTGGGAGCCTCGTAGAGGACCTCTGGGCATGGTCTTTCCCAAGGGATCTCCTGGCAGATCAAACGATGGTGAGCAAATTGAGATACAGGATAGAGGAATTCTTTGAAGAGAACAAGAATAGAGAAGTCAGATGAAGGGATATGGGAGGCTTTTTAAATGGTGCTGAGGGAAGACAATTGTAGGTATTCAATCCGAGAAACAGAAAATGTGGGAAACTAAGGAACGGGACCTCGAGGCCCAGATAGAATTGGCTGCACAAACACTGGCAAAAAAATAATACCTGGGCCAACTACAGAAATCTCAAGGAGCTCAGAGCACAGTTAGAGCTAACAAGTTCACGAAGGGCAGAAAGAGCATTATTACATGGCAAGCAGCGATATTATATAAAATGTAAACAGGGAGCACAGACTCCTGGCTAGACAGCTGAGAAGGGCAGAGACAAATAGAACAATAACATCCTTGAAACAGCGAGACGGAACTGTTAAAACAGAGACAGCAAGATAATGCAGTCCTTCGAAACTTTTTACGGCACCATGCATAAGTCCGATAACCCTAGTCAAAAGGAGTTAAAGCAATCTATTGGGCGAACTGGGACTCGCAAAGTGCCCGCCTCCAATAGGGCACGACTGGAGGAGGACATTACGAGGGAGAAGGTCGAGGTGTTGATCAAAGGTCCCGAGAAATAAATCTCTGGGATCAGACTGGTTCTCAGCCTACTTTCACCAGACGTTTTGTACTAACTTGAGCTCTAAACTAGCTAGTCTTTATAATTCCTTTAATCAGAGAGGTGCAGTGACCCCATCTATGGCAGAGGCCAAGGTGGTAGTGCGCCCAAAGCCCAACAAAGACTCCAGGCTATGTGGCTCTTCATCCCATAGCAGTCTTAAATCTCGATGCTAAGATCTACACGGGAGTTCTGGCAGCTAGACTATCTTCCCTCCTGCCGGAACTGGTAGGCGCTGACCAATCGGGGTTCATTCGGGGTAGACACACGTGGGACAACACAAGAAGGAAGTCTCACCTAATAGAAAAGGAGCGGTGTAGGGTCCCGATGGTTCTAATTGCACTCAACGCCGAAAAAGCGTTTGACTGGGTCGAATGGCTATTCTAGTTTGAGGTGTTAAAACAGACAAGACGAGGGCTCAAGTTTTCTACAAATGGTTAAATCACTCTATAATAGACCCACTATGAAGCTCTCCAACACGCGCTTGTCAGAAAGGGTACACATTTTGCGGGGCACGCGTCAGGGATGCCCGCTGTCTCCGCTTCTATTTGCAATGTACCTAGAACTACTTATAATGTCCATTAGGAACAACCCAACGGTACAAGGGATACAGTTTGTGGGTGAAGAACATAAAATTGCAGCCTTCGTTGCAGATATGCTGATGACCCGGACGCATGCCCCAGACTCCACAATACCAGCTCTACTATTGGAGGTCTCAGAGGTAGAAAAAGTGTCAGGGCTGAAAATCAACATGGCAAAATTGGAACTGTTAAACTTAGAGCTATCACAGGACCACCTGGCATCGGTGCAGAGGGTTTCTCCGTTCAAACTAGCGAGCAACACGATAGCCAACCTCGGGGTGAATCTAACCAATTCAATCCTGACCATGTTTGGGCATAACATCCCTGGGGTACTTTCAAAGCTTAAGGCGGATCTCAATAGGTGCACTCCATTACGGATCTCTTGGTTGGGAAGAATGGGTGCAATAAAAATGGTGGTGCTCCCTAGTATCTTATGCCTCTATCAGTCTCTCCTGAAAAAAAGTCTGCCATCCATTTTTTTTTTTAAAACCTTGAATAGAATGCTATCCCAATATAGATGGCAAACAAAACGCCCCAGAGTAGCTCTAGAGACCATGATGATTCCAAGAGCGAAGGGGAGCTTTGACCTCCCGAACTTTGAAAGATATTACGCCGCGGTGCAACCAAGTCTTACAGGGGTTGCTCACTAACGACATGTCTAAACCATGGACTAGAATGGATCAGGCTTTAGCGGGTACCCCCCCTGGCGGGAGTGCTATGGTTGTGCAGGCAAGACAGACCGAAGTACATACGGCTGAGTTACATTCTCTCTGTGGTTTGCGACACATGGAATAAATTAATTAGGCAGGGTTACATGTCTACAATTACATTCCCCTTCACCCTGTTGTTTGGGAACCCCCAGTTTTTCATGGAGAGCTTTTACGAGTTGGAAGGTGGTGGGCAGTGTAAAGGTGGAAGACCTGTTTGAAAAGGGGTAGCTCAGATCCTTTGAAGATGCAAAAAATCCCTGGGCTTGTGGAAAAAAGACAAATTGGAATACTACCAACTAAGACATTGGCTGGCATAACCAGAGATAAGAGGAGCAAGATTATGGGACCTGACCCCAGTTGAAAAACGTCTAACACATTCAGGGGACAAACATTTGATATCATGTTTATAGGGGATACTTCAAGGGGGAGACCCTGTTCGATCGTGGCCCTACATAACAAAATGCCAGACTACTATTGGGGAAGAAATACCCACAAACCACTGGGAAACACTCTGGGCGCAAATTCCGAAACTAACAAAATCCATCCAGATCAGGTATAAGATGATGGTGCAATAGAACTACACCCCGAGAGACTGCACACAATGTATCCAGGAGTATCTCAAAAATCCTGAAAAAGTTGGCAGAAATGGGAAGACGTGCAATAAAGTGTAGTTAACTGACTGATGCATAACTCACAAGATCGTTGTGATACTGTTGAACAAGTTACTTATCTTACCTGGTAACTTTCTTTCGAAGGGATGTCCTTCCGACGTATTCCACATCTTTGACAGTAATGACCACAGCTGTGCTGCTTCGGAAAAAACTTTTTCGGCGTAGGCGTCCTGCGTCGATGACGTCGATACGCTGTCCCTCGAGGGCCTCCGTCGTTGGTCGACATCACCGGATGTTATATCTAGGACGCACGACGCCCGAAGCCTCAGTTGTAGTTTTTTCCCAGAACGTGTGGCACCAATCTCCTGCTAGTATGACTGCAGAAAGCCTTGCAGAAACGTAAGCTGCAATCGCATAAGAAATTCTTTAGCGGGGAAGGCTGGGAGGGTACAATGTGGAATACGTCGGAGGAACATCCCATCGAAAGAACGTTACCAGGTAAGATAAGTAACTTGTTCTTCGAGGGGATTGTGTCCTCCGACGTATTCCACATTTTTGACAGACTCCCAAACCAGTACCAACGTATGGAGGTGGGATAAGAATTTATAAGTTCATCAATTTAGAGTGCCCAATCAAATTGCTGAATATAGGACTGCCTTACCAAAGGCCAAATCTTGCCCATGGATAGAGTCCAGGGAATAGTGTCTCACAAAGGTATGGACAGAAGCCCACGTGGCTGCTTCGCAAATTCTGCGAATCGGGACTTCCCTCTGTAGAGCCGTGGAGGCAGCCACACCCCTAGTAGAGTGAGCCCGTAAGCCTACTGGAGAGTCCTTACCTGCCAACCAGTAACATTAAGAGATCGTCAAATTGATCCATCTGGACAAGGTCTGCTTTTAAACAGCCTGACCTAAACGCCTTCCAGCATAACCAACAAAGAGCTGATCGTCCACTCTGACCCGGGACATCCTGAAAGATAGAAACTCAAAGCTCTCCTAGGATCCAACCTATGGAGCCTCTCCTCTTCCTTACCAGGATGCGGAGGAGGATAAAACGCCGGAAGAATCACCTTCTGGCTTAAATGAAATTCCGACAACCTTCGGAAGAAAAGGAGGACGAACCCTAAGGACAACGCTATCCTTATGGAACACCGTGAAAGTTGGCTTGGCGGAAAGTGCTTGCAACTCACTCTGCGTGCGGAAGTAACCGCAACTAAAAATACAGTCTCAACGGGCAAGAATGTAAGGGCTCAAACGGAGCTCCCATTAGGAACTTTAAAACCAAATTCAAATCCCATTGCGGCACCTGGAAAGGCGACGGTGGAAACACATTAGTTAGCCCTTTCAGAAACTGTGAAATCAAAGGGATCTTAAAATAAGAACATTCCTCAGACGAGCGCTTAAATATGGACAGCGCCACCAGGTAACCCTTAGTGGTACCTATTTGCAGGCCCTTGTGGGCTAAAGAAAGCAAAAAAGACAAAACCAAAGGAATGGAACATTGGAAAGGATCCACATTCTGTACCCTGCACCAGTCGCAGAACTTCCTCCAACAGCAACGGTACAAGGATTTCGTTGCGGGCCTCCTGGCCGAAAGCAACACCTCCATCACGTCTTCGGGGAGGTCCCAATCCTTATACCTCAAGTCTGGGAGGCTTGACCTCTGGATGGAGAACTCGACCGCCCCCCCCCTGAGAGCAGATCGTCTCGGTAGGGAAGACGACGTGAAGGGCAGATGGACATAGAAGGTCCGGGTACCACGCTCTCCTGGCCCATGCCAGAGCAATGAAGATCATCCGGGAACCGAACCTCCGTAACCTCCACAACACTTGCGGAATGACGGGGACTGGAGGGAACGCGTACAGCAGTGGGAAGGACCACTCCACCAAGAACGGAACCCCTAAGGCTCCTCTTGGAGGAAATTCCCCTGAGCAGAATTTTTCGCACTTCCGATTGACACTGGTGGTGAAGAGATCCACTTGCGGGGTTCCCCAAAGTGCAAAGATCTCCAACAGAACTTCCTGAGCCAGCTCCCACTCGTGAGAGACTGTGCTCTGCCTGCTCAGAGCATCTGCCGCTGCGTTTTCGTCTCCGGCCAGATGAACTGCCGAGATCGAAATTTCCTGCTGGATGGCCCAAAACCAGAGCTGCATCGTCTCTCTGCACAATGGGAGTGACCTTGCCCCCCCTTTTGTTGAGGTAGAGCATGGCCACTGTATTGTCTGTCATAATCAGGACATTCTTCACCCGCACAGACGGCAGAAAAGCCTTCAGGGCTAGCCTGACAGCCCGCAGCTCTAACAGATTGATGTGGAGTCGGGACTCCGAAGGAGACCCAACGGCCACTGGCCGTCAACTCGTTGCCATGAGCTCCCCACCCCGTGAGGGATGCATCTGTCACGATCGCCACTTCCGGCCACGGTTGCCAAAATGGAGCACCCTTCAACAGATTTCCTTCGATGGCCCACCACAGAAGGTCCTGGGCGACCGAAGACGGAATCTGAACGGGATCCGACATCCTGCCGGAGAACTGTGACCACTGCATCTTGAGAGCCCACTGCAGAGATCTCATCTGCAGCCTGGTCTCTGGCACCAGGAAAATGCAGGATGCCATGAGGCCGAGCAACCTCAAGAACTCGAACGCGGGGAGACTCTGGGCACGTTGAAATTTGTTCACCATCTGCAGAATGTGATGAGCCCTCACCTGGGGAGGCGAACACAGCTCCAGGGATGTGTCGAGCACTGCTCGGGTGTACTGGAGCCTGGGTAGGTGTCAAATTAGACTTCTTTAAATTGAGGGAGAAGCCCAGCTTGTGAAGGGAGTGGCAGGTGACGTACAGATGATCCAGGACTTGCTCGGGAGAGCGCACCCTGATCAGCCAATCGTCCAGGTAGGCGTAGACGTGACTCCCCCTTTCCTGAGATACGCTACCACCATCAGCTTGGTGAAGACCCTCGGGGCGGAGGTCAATCTGAACGGCAGGGCCAGAAACTGAAAATGCGAGTCGCCAACCGCGAACCTCAGGTACCTCCTGTGCTTGGGATGAATTGGCACATGAAAGTAAGCATCCTTGAGGAAGAGAGACACCAATCCTGAAGTTGAAGGGCCTGGAGGACTTGAGAAAGAGTAACCATCTTGAACTTGTCCTTCCTGAGGAGCTTGTTCAAACCACGCAAGTCCATGATGGGTCTCAAGCCTCCGACTTTTTTTCGGGATCAAAAAATATGGGGAATACCATCCCTTGTTCCTCTCCCCTACCGGCACCATTTATATGGTGCCTTGCTCCAGCGGGGACAAGATTTCCTGCGCAAGGAGCGCATCCGGACACTTCAAAGAGAGCTTCCCCGGTGCATTGTCGTGAGGCCTCTGCCGGAAACGAAGACAGTAGCCGTGGGCTATGATCTGCAGAAGCCACACTTCTGAAGTAATGGCACGCCATTCTACAAGATGCTGCGCCAGTCTTCTCCCAACCGGCGAACCATGGGACATGGCCTCATGACTGAGCTGACACGGCTGTGGCAGTGCCCGAGGGCAAAGAGGCAACTGCCTGAGCGGCTTTGGCACCTCGAGTACCTTGCTTTCCACCTCTGGTACTCCTACGGTGGCCCCTTTGACTGGCGGCTCCTCTCGATCTACCAAAGGAAGAGTAGTACCGAAAGGAAGCTCCCCTCCATTGCTGTCCCCTAGGACGAAAAGGCAGAGGTTGGCGTACTGCAGCGCTCAAAGACTTTGCTGCAGCTTTGGAGGTCTGCAACCTCTCAAGGCTCTCGTCAGCCTTGCTGCCAAAAAGACACCATCAAAGGGCATGTTCAGAAGCCGGGATTGCACATCAGGAGCAACCCCGACTTCTGCAACCACGCAAACCTGCGCATTACGGTCCTCGCCGCCATGGACCGGCTGACACAGTCTGCCATGTCCAGACCCGACTAAACGGATTTGCACATTGCATCCCTGCCCTCTTGTACGAGGGCTAGAAAACCATCCCGTTCCTCCCCTTCGGGAATATGTTCAGCCGCCAAAGATGCACAATTCCACAGAGTGTGAGTGAATCTTGCCAAGGCACAAACGGAGTTGGCTGCCTTTAAAGCCATACCCCCAGAAGAAAATACCTTCTTTGCCCAACCATCAAAGCGCTTGTCGTCCCTATCAGGAGGGATGGTAGGGTACGCAGTCTGTTTCGCTGGGGCCGTATCCGCCTGCACCACCAATCTTTCCGGAGTGGGGTGCGTTGACAAGTAGCAGGGGTCACCACGGGCTGGACGGTATTTTTTCAGAAGCGACATATTCACTGCCGGGAGACTCTCCGGAGCAGTCCAAGCCGCTGCCACCCTTCTTTGCAAAGCCAAATGAAATGGCAACACCGGGTCAGTGGGTGGACCTTGGTCCAGTATATCTGTCAGGTCATCCTGCAGAAAATCAACAGGTGGAGCAGACCACCCCAAGTACTCAGTCACCCTCGACATGAGACGCTGATACGAGGATTCGGCATGTGTACCAGGCTCAGGCCTGCCAAACTCAACCTCCGGAGAGGTGTCAAGACCACTAGCATCATGTAAGGACTGACGTAGGTCTTCCATTTGACTGTGACCAGACAACAGGTCATCAGGAACCACAGGAGGCACAACCCCCTCCTCATCCAACCCTTCTTCCACCTCTGAAATGTAGTCCAAAGGCTGGAATAAATCAAGCCTGGGGGGATGACCAGAGAAGGGCTCAAAGACAGGCCTCACTGACTTACTAAAAGCCTTCCTCTGCGTTTTCACAGCCCTCCGGGGCACCTCCGGTAAATTCTCCTCAAAAGGCGTTGAGGCGCCGATGGAATTGGCGTCGACCGAGGCGCTGATGACTTCGACAACGGCTTCGAGGCCGGAGCCCCGAGCGTGTCCTTTGACGGCCTCGGCGCTGATGGCGTCGACAACTTCTTTGGAGCCGGAGCCTCGACGGACACGGCGTTGATGCCTTAGAAGGCCTCACAGGTTCCGACGGTCTCGAGGGCGTCGAGGACCGGGACCTGGACCTGGCACGGCTATGGCGATCAACCTTGTTTGATCGGGACCTCGACGGCCTACCGATGATCGTGCTGACCGCCCGAGCCCGAAGGCGTGCGAGCGGTGGCTCTAGCTCGTTCCTTGACAGCTCTCTCGAAGGCGCAGAAGGAACAGTGCCCTGCGATTCGAAAATCGCCATCATCTGCTGGCGGAATACGTCCCATTCGGCCGGCGATGAAGACTTGGTGGGACAAGTCACCTGCCGTCTGGCAGAGTCCTCCGAAGAGGACGGGGAAGGCGACCGGTGATGGCGCTTCCGAGAATGCCTAGAAGAGGCAGAGGAATGACGGGACTTACTCCGAAAGCGAGACGCCCCTGGACTTACGCCGACGGGGAGAGTCGCCCCTCGAGTCGTCGGTCGAAAGCCCAGCAGATTTCGATTTACGGGTTTTAGATACCCTACCTACCGATAATTTCTTCTTCCGCTCCTGCAAGGCCTTAAATGCCAAGGACTGGCAGTCATTGCAGTTGTGGGTGGCGTGGCTTTCGCTGAGGCACCAGAGGCAGAGGTTGTGCGGGTCCGTGATGGACATTTTGGAACCGCAGTCCCGACACTTTTTGAAGTCCGACTTCGAGGTAGAAGATGAAGACAATTTCTCAATTCAAAGTACAAGAACCGAGCGCGCCGAGATTCCCAAGCAAACACGTTCGTGGAAAAAACAGAAATGAGGCTACGGACGTCGTGCGTCCTAGATATAACATCCGGTGACATCGACCAACGACGGAGGCCTTCGAGGGACAGCGTATCGGCGTCATCGACGCAGGACGCCTACACCGAAAAAGTTTTCCGAAGCAGCACAGCTGTGGTCATTACTGTCAAAGATGTGGAATACGTCAGAGGACACAATCCCCTCGAAAATAATGTATTGTGATAACTGTGATTGGTGACTTTGTGAGTTGTTGTCGTTCGGCTCCTTTGGAGTCCTGAGTTGTGTTGATGTCTAATTTGGAAAACTTTGTTATAAATAAAAACAATTTAAAAAGAATGCTGGAGGGGCTGCTCAGGGAGGGGCAACTGGAGGCATGTATGGTGGGATTGCCCAAGTCTACAAGGCTTCTGGAGGGACATCAAAACTCAGATACAGAAAATGGTTCAGGGTCCCCCCCCAGTCTATTCCCTGAAGGAGTGGATGTGTGGCCTCTTTGATCCAGCACTCCAAATCTTGGCAAAATCCCAACGGAAGGCATATGTGATCCTACTGATAGCGGCATGGACAGTAATAGAGAGAAAATGGAAACAGAAAGAGCCTCCCACGAACATTGACTGGCTCTGCAAAGTGTGGGGTATAGACGCCATGGAATGGATCACGTATGGAATACAAGGACGAGTTCCGCCAGGAGTGGGGAATAATACTTGACTACCTGAGGGGAGCTTATGAGATGCAATGGTGTCCCCAAAACATCAAAATACTAGACATACTGTAAAGCATATGACTTGGCTGGATGCTACTGGAAGATGCACTCTAAAACCTTGAAATGCAGGTCTGGGGAGGAGAAGAGGAAAGAGTGGGAAGAGTCGGGACGGGGGGAGAAGGGGAGATTGTTTGTAACCTTGAAAATACCAATATCGGGTGTTAGGTTTCATAGCTTCCCTAAGTATGTCCATGCATCTCAGTGGGAGCTGTAGGTGTCCAAACTCTGTGACCTCAGGAGCCAGGCTGCTAAATTCAGAGTTTGTGGGAATGGGTGTAGGGTCTCCCCTCTGTGCTGAGACAACATGTTGTACGGGCAGGGTAGTTTTACTGGTGGGGAGAGGGACATTTCCATTAGATAAGCGAACCAGGGTTGGCGGGCCCACATGAAGGCCACCAATATAATGGTGACTGGTTCCTGGTGCATCTTGTGCACTATTTGGATGACTAGGTGAGTAGAGGAGTCGGGGGGGGGGGGGGGGGGGGAGAGTAGACACATTTCCCTGTGTTAGGCAGAAACCTGTGCAGTTCCCTCTGGGACCACTGCAAAAGATTTAAGACTACAGGTGTTTGGCAGTAAACCCACTGGGTAGCAGTCTGTACCACACAGATTCACTTGGTAGCTGTGGCTGAGCAGTCAGACTTCCCTCAAGAAGAGTTAGGCAGTATACAGAGTATTCACAATAGGTCAAGAGGACACAATAGAACAAGTAAACACTGACCAGGGCTTGGTGTAAAAGAGATATAATTATTTATTTAAAACCACATCTAGAAAAACACACAGGCACTAATAGTAAGCAATTCAAAAACACGGTCACTAAAAGATATACACTCCCTTAAAAGAATATTAGACAAGTTTTAAGTAAAGCCTCACTTATTTTCAGACAGCGGTGAGTGCTTAACGTAGATGGCACTCTAATAGTTCGTTTTTTTAAAAGGGAGAGAAAAGCAGAGAATAAATTGAAACAGATCCCAACACTTTTTCACGAACACACAAGAGAGGAAGGCAAAGTAACACCGTGAATTCAGAGTCAGTAGGCCGGATCCGCTTTAAGAGGATCAAAACGAAATGTGTCCAAGGTCACACGGTTGCAGTGCACAAAAGTCTTGTAACGGTTCAAAAGGAGTTGGACCAAAGAAAGGGACCAGTTAGAGGGTCAAGGCGGCCATCCCAGTCCAGAAGGTTAAGGGGTTATTATTACCTTGCAGCAATCTTTAGAAAGGGAGGCCTGGCGGACACGGTACCTTAAAGTGGTGAGAACACTCCAGCAGGGGCAGTTGTTCCTGGCAGCGGATGCAAGTCGGTGCTTCGTCCGGGGGAAGAGAGGATCTCGTCGTGGAGGAAGACAGGAGTCCGTTGCACTGCCAGGGAAGAAACCAGCCGCAGAGTTTTTCAGGTACAAGGAGCGGTCCGTTGATTCGCGGTTCAGTGGTGAGTGGCTATCCGGCCGCCGGGGTGCTTGGCACGGGCAGTTCGACCACAAACCGGTCTGGGGTGCGAAGAAAGAAGGTAAACTGGTTGTGCCCACCAGTCAGGGGAAGAAGCCTCTCCAGCCGGGAGATGATCTCTGTCGTCGGGAAGTGGTGAGTCGGTTCCGCAGGGCTCCACCGGTGGTGTCATCGTGGTAGGTCGGCTCAGCTTCTCCCTCGTCGGATTCTCAGGTCCTGTGGCGACTTCTAAAGTTCCAGTCCCCAAAGCCTGGCTTTTATGCAGCATACCCCCATTCACTCAGCCTAGCTGTCAATCAAACATGCTAAGTGGTGAGCCTGCCGGGCCAATCACACAAGAGTGCGACTTGAGTTACCAAGATAACTCAGTCCAGGGTGCCTTACCCCCCTCCCGCACCCCCTGTGGTACCCAGACAGAGTGGCACCACTTTTGGAGGCTTCTGTGGAGAAGCCCGCCAAAAAGTGGAACAAAGGGCTCGACTTGGGTTGGAGTCACAGAAGAGAACACAAACGCCATTTTAGAATCGAGTCCTGGCAAAAAATACCAACCCGCGAATTAATATTAATTAAATAAACCGGCAGTATGTTTGAGGCTATGAGAATTAAATAATTAAAGTTGGTAGCCTCGAACAATGGGAAAATCCCATAGGGAAATATTCGGGGTCGTATATAAAAAGTAGTTTCCACTGCCACCAGCCAAAACACGATCAGGGGGGACGGAGACGTGCCCCCTCGACTAACAGACCCCGGGGCAATCCAATTGCCCCGACCAGTACGTCCACAATATGATGGTTTGTACTGGTTTCTGTTAATAATTTGGGACTAGTAAAGCCAATGGTGACTTTACATGCCCTGGGGGACAGTAGTCAGTCCCAGGGTATGGAGTCTATAGTGGGATGTCACTATGACACCCCTCTGTTACTGCACCGAGGGTGCTGTGTAACACACATAGTAAAAACACATGAGACCCTATGGAGTAAAGGACCGGATAGCCCATAAAACACACGAACAGTCAAAGGAACACCATAAATCATGTCCAAGAGTGGGAGAAAAAGAGTCTCACTCTTGGCAGGAGAAAAAAACAAACTCCAGAAATCCATCAAAGCTGCTGGGGGACTCACTAGGTTAGGATATTCAGCCTAAAGAGAGAATTCTCCCTAACAGCCTGACCATGTTATCCAGAGTCCGTTCCCCTTGGAGCGGTTCTGGGGGTACCTGGATGCGTAGTCTTGGCATTGGGTGTTCTCCTGAGTTGCGAACAGGTCGATCTCTGGGGAGCCCCATTCTGCGAAGACGGGGACGATGTCTTCGTGCAGATGCCATTCGGATTCTACGGGCAGTGGGAAATCTCTGCTGAGCACGTCCGCCAGAAGATTGAGTTCCACTGGAACGTGTTGGGACAACAGAAACATCTTGTGTTTGAGAGCCCACATCCAAATGTTTTGGGACAGCTTTGATAACCCTGGAGAGTGTGTGCCCCCTTGTTTGTTCAGGTAATACAAGGCTGTGGTGCTGTCGGTCAGAACCAGAACTGTCGTCCCTTGTAGTTGAGTCTGAAAGGCTTTTAGTGCCTTGAACACTGCTAATAGTTCTAGCAGATTTATTTGGTTGTATGCTACTTGTGGGGACCACGCTCCATGCACTGTCTGCTGAAGCAGGTGAGCCCCCCACCCGTTGAGAGATGTGTCTGTCGTGAGAGTGGCTTCCACTGCAGGGGTGGTGAAGGACTTCCCCTTCAAGAGGTTTTCCCTCGACCACCACTGCAGAGAGAGAACGAGGGATGGCGCGACAACTACCAGATCTTCCCATTGTCCGCTGGCCTGACACCACTGGCTGTTGAGCCACTCTTGCATGGGACGCATGCGCAGGCGCACGTGGGGAACCAAGTATATACATGACGCCATCATACCGAGCAGCCGCATGGCTTTGCGTACCGTCGCCTCCCGACTGGCTACATATTGAGGGATCTGAAAAAGCATGTTCTGAACCCTCTCGTTGGAGGGGAAGACAAGGTCGTCCTTCGTCCGGATTAGAGCTCCCAGAAATTGTTTTACTTGACTGGGGACTACACTGGACTTCTCATTGACAGAGAATCCCAGACTGAACAGAAGGTCTACGGTCTTCTGGGTGTTCAAGAAAGCATGTGTCGTAAGAGTCCCCTGTTACGAGCAGGTCGTCGAGGTAAGGGTAAACTGGGACAGATCGTCTGCGCAGGTGTGCTGCCACTACTGCCAGGACCTTTGTAAACACCCTTGGTGCCAAGGCAATGCCGAAGGGGAGCACCTTGAATTGGTAGTGCCTGTCCTCAATCATGAACCTTACATATTTCCTGTGCGCTGGCAACATTGAAATATGAAAGTATGCATCTTTCATGTCCAATGTTGCCATGTGGTCCTCCCGTTTCAACAGTGGGATCACTTCCTGTAGCGTTACCATACAAAACTTTTGAGGTTTTATAAATTTGTTCGCTGGGCGTAGGTGAGGTCCTTTTTGGGTACAAGGAAGTACACTGAATAAATACCCTTGTTTTCCTGAAGAATAGGGACGGCTTCTAAGGCATCCTTTCCCAGAAGTGCTTCCACCTCTTGACTCAGGATCTGCAGATGTCCGGCGTGAGGTGTCGTGAACGTGGCGGTCTGAACTGTGGTGGTCGGGCGAATTCCACGCAGTACCCGTGGGCGGCCATCTTTATGACCCACTGTTCTGAAGTTATCCCCTCCCATGCTGTGAGGAAAGATGTTAAGCTCCCCCCGACTGGGATGACATGGGAGGGGACCTGGATCCGTTAGTCATTTCTGACCAGAGGCTGTGGCTCCTCTGGAGTTGGGGCCTCTGCCTTTGCGCTTCGTTGAGCCCCAAGTGGGTAGCTGGCGGGGCTTCCAGATGCTTTTCCAGAGTTCCAGTTTCCCGTATTGTAGTTATTTTGACCTGAACGGGATTGGCCTTGAAAGGACCGACGAGAACCGCCTCCTCTCTGGGGGGGAAGGCTTCTGAGTTAAGGACTTAAGAGTCTCATGCTCTTTCTTGGCCGTCTCCAGAGCATAGTCGACCGCTTTACCGAAGAGATTGGTCTCTTCTATGGGTTTGTTTATAAGAGCGGCCTGTGTTTCAGGCTTGAACCCTGAGTTGCGGAGCCAATCGTGCTGCTTGATTAGTGTGCCCTGGGCCAGGGACCTGCCTGCCGTCTCAGCAGTGTCCAGAGTGTTTTTAATTATATTTTGATTTACGTGCCTGCCCTCGGCTACGATGGTGAGTAGTCTGGACCTAGCGGGTTCAGGAACCTACTGGAGACCTTCTTGTACAAGGTTTCATTGTGTGTCTGCATAAGTGGCAAGCAGCGTAGTGTTATTCGATATGCGTGTGGTTTATGCAGCTGCCGAGGTAACATGTTTACTTACCTAAGGCGTACAACCTTGTAGATTATTTATCCGGAGGTGCCTCCCCCGTAGCAAGGGGTAACCCCACCCGTTTCCGGGTGGGTTACTCCCAAGGAGTCGGGGTGCCGTGGCCTTTAATATATGGGGTCAGTGGGAGATGGCCGAAATAGTTTCTCCACTCTTGGATTCACTGCCTGGGTCTGTGCTGGCGTGACCAGGGAGGGGCCAAGTAATTTTAACAGAGTTCAAGAGAGGAATGGCTTGGCTTGAGGGGGGGTTTTCTTTGAGAATGTCCTCCACAAAATCTTGTTCGGGTACCGCCTCCTGGGTGGTGATCTTAAAGTGCTCTGCTGCTTTTTTTAAGATGGCATTGAAAGCCATTTGATCGTCCGCAGGCGAGGCCTGACGGGCCAGAGTGTTTGGAGGGGAATCCAGGCATAGGACATCAGTGTCCTGATCTTGCGTAGGGAGCGCCCATGGCTCTCTCTCCACTTGCTGGGTCTCCTCCCAGTTGCCCATGGCATCCGCCTGGTCATCAGAGTAGTCTTGCAGGATGGAAGGGTCTTCTTCCTCGTCATAGAAATCTTGGTAAGTATCCATTTGGACCACATCTTCATGGTGGACGGCAGTCGAAGGGTCAAGATCTTCATGGAAACATGAAGCCGACACCAAAGGGGGGTCTTCACGAGATCTCTTAGGGGAAGGATGCTCTGAACGTGAGACAATCCTTTCTAGACGGTCCATGCATCTTTCAAACTTTTCCCTGGTCCACTTAGATGAACCAGAAGGGAGAAAAGGTGGAAAAGCGTCGCCTTGTTCTTGTTGGCGTAGAAATTTGTCCCCAAGGGTATTGAACAGAGGCTCCTGACTGTCCTCGTAGGTTTCGAGAGTACTTGGGCGCCATGGCGTGTCTTTAGACACGTCCGCGGCATGCTCCATGCGTTTCGACAGTGTTTTAGGCATCAGCCCAACCGCCGAA
Source organism: Ambystoma mexicanum (assembly GCF_040938575.1). Classification (NCBI taxonomy): domain Eukaryota; kingdom Metazoa; phylum Chordata; class Amphibia; order Caudata; family Ambystomatidae; genus Ambystoma; species Ambystoma mexicanum. Next base: position 1,347,977,881 of record NC_090930.1, read on the forward strand.
GTAATCCTCGCGATACTGTCATCAATCTCCGCCGAATCGGCGTGAGACAACGGGTCAGCGGTAGATTTACCGCCTAGCGGTAGGTTTTTCACCTGTAGAAAGGCTAGGAGGCGTAGGAGTAGGTTTCGGGCCTACCGGGTCTTAGGGGGCGCCAGAGCGTTGGATGATCGCTCTCCGGCGTTCAAACCCGATTTAGAGGTAGCGCCCTTAGCTTTGGAGGGACCAGCCGCAAGACGCTGCCGCGGACGCGGGAAAGGCTGCTGATCTACCATATCAGAGGATTCAGTCGAAATTATCGGCGGTCCTGTTGGCGCTTTCACCTTTTTCGACGGAACCATCGAAATTGGTGATGGGGTTGTGTGCTTAGTGTGTGGTTTCTGTACACCCTTGTCACCAGCTGTTTTCACCAAAGCAAGACTTACGTCTGGCCTAGAGGGGTCGGGACGGGCATGGCGGACCTAGACGCGTCCGCCTCAAGGTTGAGGACATCCGACACGGATGTCTGGTCATCATCAGTGCCCCCGTCACTTTCGGCGGGTGTGGTGGTGGGGGAAGAGGGTTCAGCCTGCGACATACCGTACGCGGCCCACCGCTTTAGACAGCGCTCCTTAAGGGTCTTAGCCCAAAGGAGCTTACAAGCCGCACACCGCTTCTCGTCGTGATCTGGGGTTAAACAAGAATTACGTACTCTGCTCGTCTTTCCACGGGTACCTGACCCTACACTTAGGGCAGAACCTAAATGGTGTCCTTTCCATAGCGAAAAGTATAGGCAAAGATGAACAGACCTAGAGGGCAAAGAGGGGGAAAGAGGAGACACAATACAAAAGATATGGCCACCCCGACCCCAATCTCCCTACTGTGTAGGCCGGCCAGAGGGCCCAGCCACATGAATGGCTCAGCCACCGGATTTTAGGCGCCGAATTCCACTGCCATAGAAGCTTCCCGCAGTCTTCGCCGAAGTTGCTTGAATCGCCATCAAAGTGACTTATGGGGAAATAACCCACAAAGTCGGTATAAAGATAAACAATGTCTCTTATGAAGAGCTCCGCTATATGGCGACCAGTTATCTGGGTGGAAAAAAACAATCTGAGGGACCTCGACGCGTGAGGGATTTTGGGTACACTACACGTCACGATAGGGATAGTGTTACAGACACGCCTATGTCAACGTCGCCTTTCGGTCCCCGAAAGACAAGATGCAATACTCTGCGGTTACCACTGGATGTCGGACCATATGCACAGCATGTGATTCTAAGCAGATTAACAAGCATCAGAAACCATTATTATGCACTCAGGCAGACCAGGAAAACCAGAAACTGCCTAACACTGTGGATGTAGTAAGTGGAACACCCCCCAGAAGGCCAGGTGGAGGAAGGGAAAAATAGCATATCGGACAGATTGCAAACAAGTAGGCCGGAACTGCCCCCATGCTATACATTACGAACCGAATTGGAACGCAGAGAAAAGGAAATTAAGAGGACAGAGGACTAGAAACTTGGAAAATAACCCGCAGGGCACCACAAGTAATATGTCAGGCAGTCAGTAAGAGAATGACAGACGCTTCCCCCGCTGAGTTCCGAGCGATCTCGGGCACAATGGTGAAAGGCCAACAGAGAATGGAAGCTTATGTGGAAGCCAAACCCAAAACAGCCAGGCAGATCGAGGACCAGCCGGAAGAAGATCCAAATGCATCGACAGAGCCAGGTGGGGTAACTCTAAGAGACAAGAAAGGCACTTGAAACAGATGCATCACTGTAACGGACGTACCTGGGGAAAATGAACAATAGAGTGGCATCAGCGGAGCAGCGAATAAGTGACCGGGAAGATATGGTGGAATCTATGAGAAAGAAAATCCAGAGTCTCGTGGGGGCAACAAAGACCCTTGAAGAAAGGGCGGAGGACGCTGAAGGACGCTCCAGAAGATGCAACATCCAGATGATACAAGTGCCTGAAAGGAAGAAGCGGACAGCACAGAACACTTTGTGGAAAACTTCATATTGGACCTCCTGCAAACCTGCGCCCTTTCTAAGTCGTTTACGAAAGAAAGGGCACTGGGTACCGGGTCGTCCACCACCCCCGGGAGCACCTCCCCGGGCCATAATAGCCAGGCTACTTAACTTCAGGGACCGGGACGCAATCCTACAGGAGGCACGGAGGTTGGCGAGCATACAGATGGAGAATACGCAGATCCTGATATTCCCGGACTTCACACAAGAAGTACAGAGATGTAGACGATCGTTCGTCTCAGTCAAACAGAAACTCCGGGAACATGGCTCTTTCCTGGGGAACAATGGGAGTTCAGTAAACAAGGTGAGTGTTGTATGGGAAGCCCTTAAGGTAACAATAAGAGGGGTGTGCATATCTAAAATAGCGGAAATTAAGAAAACTATCAACATTCAGAAAGAATAATTAGACGTCTAGAGTTAGATTTGGGGATGGGAAAGGAGACAGGTCACGATCTGGCAAATGCTATTACGACTCAACACTCACACAAAGATGCCCTGTCCAAATTTGACAGGAACCGCTATACCAAAAGAATACATGGCGAGGGGGAATAAAGCGGGTCGGCTACTAGCGTGGCTGATCTGGAAAGAACATCCGAGATGGGCAATTATGCAAATCTATGACAGTAAGGGATCCAGAATAGCCTCACAACAACAGATCACAGGGTCTTCCAAGAATATGATATGTCACTGTACTCGAACATACTCGGAAGAGGAGGCCTCAGACCTATTAGAAATAGTGCACATGCCTAGACTGGTGGAACCCCAGAGGGAGAGGTTAGAAGCACCCATAGAGGTTGGAGAAATCGAGTGGGTGTTAAAGACAATACAGAAAGGTAAATCTCCTGGGACAGATGGCCCCCCAGTGGAATACTACTTGGAATAGGCTGATATATTGCTCCCAGTATTCAAGAAAGTCAATGAGGAGGCCTTCACACAGGGTATTCTCCCTGAGTCGATGAGAGAAGCACTGATCACAGTTATCCTGAAACCATGGAAAGATTCCACCCACTGTGGATCATACAGACCCATATCGCTATTAAATGTTGACACGAAAATATTAGGGAAGATAATACAGAGACTGGAGAAAGGAGTCCTCAATATTGTACATCCGGACCAATGTGGCTTTATAGGGGGTGGGGGGGGTGGCGGAAGACCTCCATGAATATCAGGAGGCTACATTTTATAATGGAACATGTCCAGCATTCAGAGGAGGAAATTGCCTTGACGGGTTTAGACGCCACAAAGGCCTTCGATTCCGTGGAGTGGAAGTGGCTATTTAAAGTCTTAAAAGGGAGAGGGATGGGACCCCAAATACTGCAGGGGATTCAGTTACTGTACGCAAGCCCCAGGCAAGGGTTGAAACAGGTGATTAGAAATCTGGGAAATGGACACTAGAAAGGGGCACCCGTCAAGAATGCCCGGCATCACCAATACGCTTTGCCCTAGCAATAGAACTTCTGGCAGGATTCTTTAGGCACTACATACAGGAGGCAGGGATTACAGTCTGTGATTTAACACACAATATATCATTATACACAGATGATGCGTTAGTATATGTGAGCAACCCCAGGGTGAATCTTCCAGTAATATTAGAGGTACTAGCCAACTTTAGGAGGTTATCGGGCTACAGTGTGAATAAAGAAAAGTCCTTGGTGTTCCCGTTAGGCTCAATGCACACACTACCTGTGGACTCACTTCCGCAATGGGGGATTCGCTGGGAACTGGAGTCCTTCCGCTATTTGGGAATCACAATTTTCCACAAATTAGTGTAGACCTTTATGTTTAAAGCAGGGAGGGCACTGTCCGGCATAGGGTACTCTTAACATTTTGAAAATCCCTAGCGCTCTCCTTGATGGGGAAAATAGCCCTGTGCAAAATGGTGATACTACCCAGGTTGCTTTATTATTTTATCAATATTTCAGATAAGATCAAGAAAATATTTTTTAAAATACTGAAAACCAACATAGGGGGAACTGCTCTGGGGTTCGAACAGGAGAAGGGTAGCGTTAACCACTCTGGAGGGTGGCCATACTTGCAAGGGGGACTTGCCTTGCCAGATTTTGAGACCTACTTCGCAGCAGCCTGGCTGCAAACAGTTCCCAACTGGGTAGATACACCAGAGGGGGACTTGAAACATCTATTGGTAACATTACCCAAAACACATAGGGAAGGGATTGAACTACTGCGGTACTCTATGGCAAGTATGGGAAAAAGCGAGATATGCACAGTACCAAGGGAAATTTGGAAACAGACATCAGATTAATTACTGAACCCCCACCCGTATAACCCTGACCTGCCGTTGAGCTTTGAGCCCGTGCTAAAGGAAATATTGACTAACCTAGATTGGTCTAGATTACGACAAAGGGAGCACGAAACAAGGGGATCTCTATGAAGAAGAGAAACCGTTGCCAGTCCAAGAATGGCAACAACGGGATGATATGCCCGCAGGGGCTGCCTTGAGTTATGACCAAATAGTGAAAAAAATTGCTGCCCTGTGGGAGGAGACTCCAGAGGAACCAGAACATAGCTCCCTGGTGCACAAGATACTAAATGCTAAACACAGAGGACTGATATGATATATGATTGATATTTTATTTATATTGCGCTCATACACAGGTGTTCCAGAGCGCGACAAGGCAAGGGAGCGGAACGGGGGAGAACAAAACAACTTTCTTACTAGGCCCAGTGACATTGAGAATGTGCAAGTGCATGGGAGAGGGGGAGGGGAAAAGTGCATGGAAGGGACGGAGAAAGTGGAAAGTACAGGGCAAAGGAGAAACAGGATAAATAATAAAATAAATAAATAATAAAATCAGCACAAAGTGGTAGTGCAGCCAAGTGGCAAGTGCTAGGTTTGAGGCAGCAGATCAGGTGGGTCTGATAAGTGCAGGAGGGGAAAAAGGGGGGGGAGGCTATATGGGTACAGATACAAACCCTTCAAGGGGTAGCCCGGAGGCAGTGCGGTAGGGTGGCAGGGTGAGCAGGAACCTGGGACCAGAGGACAGAGGGTGTCACAATGCAAGGTCCCAAGAGAGAGCAGATCAGCATCTGTACCAGCAGATGGGGAACAAAAGAAACTTCCGGAATTAGGATGTCGGTAAAGAGATACCCGAAGAACAGTGGTCTAGGATATGGGAACAAACTTGTAAGGTGTCAAGAAATGCCATGTTCAGGCTCATACAGTACAATTTCATCCACAGAGTATATATGTTATCATCCAGACTCCACATGATCAACCCACAACATAAACATGCCTGCCCTAGATGTAAGGAGGCCTCGGCGGGTTTCTGGCATATGATTTGGGATTGCCCTAAAATCAGAATATTCTGGGATGAAGTAATGAGCCAGACTAACTCCTGGGCCCATAGTGAGTATGCTTTTACACCTGAAACGTGTTTATGGGGGATACTACTTGGTGGTAAGAAAACTAAGACCAAAAGGAAAATAGTGGCGCTGCTGCTCATATTAGTTAAACGCAGGATTGCGATCTTGTGGAAAAATCTGGGGGGCCCATCGACTCAGCTATGGTTGAAAGATGCACATCGTTGGGTGATCTCATAGATGGAGTTACTTAGAGATCAGACCTAATCAGATGCAGAGGAGAATAGGGGAATGGATTGGGGACAAACGTTGAATAAACTGATGAATACTCTTGACTTGCGCCCGCCATGATGGGAGACACATGGGAACGGATCTACCGAGAACCAGATACTAGTCACCAGTAGAAATTGGACTAAATACAGAGGTGATATCTGTATCACTGCCACCGATCAGGCTGCTTGTGCCTGTGGGGTAAACAGGCGCAAAGTCTTATAATCTCGCACCTTAGACTGGAACATTTAAGATGTAGATTGATTATTCTAAGTTTACAGTGTACTGTTTGAAAGGTTTAGTACTCAAGAAATGTTTGTTACGTTGTGATATTACATGCACTTGCTCAAAATGTAACAGTAACTTAAGCCGTCACTACTTTATCAATAAACAAATGGAAATAAAAAAAAAACATTAGCAGCACATCATTGGCGAAGAGACATTTTATGTTGTGCACTGGCCCACTAACCCATTTTATCCCTTTGTTTCCCCCATTCTCGCTCTGAAGGGTTCCATGATCATGACAAACAGCAAGAGTGACAACGGGCAACCTTGATTACTGCCCTGTTTTTATCCGGAAACACAGTCCCCAATTCACCTGGACAACTATATTCTGATCATGTTTCTGAAGTGCAGTCCCATTCCCATCAAGGCTTTACATACAAAAATGACAATTCATGTGATCAAAGACCTTTTCAACGTTTAGCAAAAGCATTGATCCTCCAGGATTCTACCTAAAACTTTTAACCGATTATATGCAGAATTCTATGTACATTGTCAAAAGTGTTAACAAACCCACATTGATCTGGATAGACCAGGCGTGGTAAGATATACTCTAGAACTTGTGTATTCATTTTTGTGTCTAAATTAATTAGTGCATTTGGCCGGTATCATGAGCTAATTTGTGGATCTTTGCCCTCTTTGGGTATCAATGTAATGTCTTAGTTACTTACCTGTAAATGTTTTTCTCCAGCCTTATATCTTTCATAGATTCACATGCTTGAATATTCTCCGGTAATTTAAATAATAAAAGTAATAATATAAAAAGTCTTCCTAAGGAAGGGAAAACTACACCCAAAGAGCCCCATAGGGCCTGTGTAGTCCTTCACTTGTGTAGTGCCTCCACCTCCTTTGGTCCCTTTAGGTCCCAACCAATGAGGTGGCAGGGCTTAGGCTCCACCCCTGTCAACCATGTTCAGATTATGAACCGTGAAAGCTAGTAATAGATGACTGACTGGAGAGGGAGCAGCCGCTCCCCAGGCAAGGAGGGCGGGCGCATGTGAATCTATAAATACAGTTACAGGCAAGTAACTAAGATTCACATGCTTGAATAGAATACAAAGCAGTCATATATCATCTACCATGTCTGATAACCAGAAGGTTGCACCTGTATGTGCATGCGCTATGTATATCTTGTGTAACATCCCTATAGTGTACACAGTAAGGATACTAGAAAACCATGTAGAGGGACGGTGGGAACAAACAAGAGTCAAAGTTAAGGAACAAAAGGCTGCTCCTAACTTAAGTGAATAAGTGCTAAAGCACTGCTTGTCCTACCGCAGATTCCCTTCTGTTGACTTCTTCCAAGCAGTAATGCCGGGCAAATGTATGGAGGGTGCTCTAGGTGGCCGCCCGGCAGATGTCCTTTAAAGACACTCCTGCATGGAACGCTGTTTAGGGCGCTCTCGCTCTGGTGGAGTGTGCCGTGGGTGTGGCTGGCAGAGGGTTATTTCTGATTTGGTGACAGTGAGTAATGCAAATGGAAACACAATGTGCCAGACCTTGTTTTGATATGCATTGACCCTTGGTTCGCCCTACAAAGGCGACAAAAAGTATTTATGTAGAGTGTCCTCACCACTTCTAGTGAATGTAGCGTCCCGTCTGCAGCAATTATGTAGTTGCCAAAGAAAGTGGGAAAATAATGCTTTCCGTTAAGATGGATTCAGATAGGACCATAGGAATGAATTTGGGGTGAGGTTAAAGAATTACCCTGTCCTTGTAAAAGATTGTGAAAGGCAGCTCGGTGGAAAGTGTGTGTAGCTCCCCGATGCACCTGGCTGAAATGATAGCAACTAAGGAGTATATTTTCCACGATAAAAACTTTGTCACACCTGTGACTAGGTTCATTAGCTGCTCTCATTAGTACGGCTAAGACTGTGTTAAGACTCCAGGCAGGAGCAATTTTCCTTTGTCTGGGAAAAGAGCGCATAAGCCCTTTAAAGAAGGTTTTGACCACCGAGTGTGCCACTAGAAAGTGCTGATGAGGCCTGGTGGTATAAGAGAAGATGGCCGAGAGATGAACCTTGATGGAAGATATTGCCAAACCACTCCTTGCTAGATGTAAAAGGTAAAGTCAAATCTGAGAAGGGATCTGTCCCAGCTTCTGAACACCACGATCTGAACCATTTCCATTTCTTAGTATATGTCCGTCTGGTGGACGGAGCCATGGCAGCTCGCAGTATACCCCAGTATTCGGGGTCTAGGAAGAGGTTGTGGAATTTCCACTGCTGAGGAGCCAGGCCCGGAGGGAAAGGCTGGCCGGGTTGTGGTGAAGCAGTTTACCCATGTGCTGAGACAACAGATGCAGGGGAGGCTGGAGGTGAAATGGCTTCTGCAGTTCTAATGGTAATGGTGCAATCAGTATCATTGTGCAGAGTTGTTCGTTCATCCTGCGCAGCACCCGCAGGTTTAAAGGTGGCGGAGGGAACCCGTAAAGGAATTTCCCTTTCCATTGCATGGAGAATGCGTCCCCCAGGGAATATCTCTCCGGTTACCTGGAAGCAAACTGATCACACTTCATGTTCATGTGGGTTGCAAATGGGTCTATGGTGGGTTTTCCCCATCTGAGGAATAATTTGTCCAGTTAGCGGCCGTTGATCTCCCATTCGTGGGATTGAAGGAATTGTCGGCTGACTGTCTGCCAAAACATTGTCCTTGCCGGCGCATCTTGTGGTGTATTGCCCAGTTCCAGAGCCGTTGACCCACCGTCGAGAGGATGTTGGACCTGGAGCCAGTTTCTTTGTGTAGTGCATGGACGTTGTGCTGCCCGTCTGTAGGAAGGACTTTAGCACCCACAGGATGGCCCCGAGCTCCAGCATATTTATGTGTAGACGGGCTTCTGCTGACAACCACACCCTGCTGGCTCGTAAATTGCCCAGATGGGCCCCCAGCCCGTGAGTGAGGCGTCCATTCTCAAGAGTAGAGTGGACATGGGTAGCTGGAAGGGTAAACCTTGTAGAAAATGAGAGTGTTGGCCCAACATTCGAGGGCTTTGTAGAAATTTGGCATGAGATGCACAATGACTCCCACGATCCGCTGTGTTGAGCCCATTGGCTGTCCAGCTCCTCCTAAAGCGGTCTCATCGTCAGTCTGCAATTCAGTACGAGGAAAATACATAAGGACATCATGCCCAGGAGGGACTTGTATTGTCTGACAGTGGAGCTGGTTCTCTCGTTGAACCATGCAATGAGGTTTTCACATTGTGGCCACTCTGTCTGGAGAGTGGCGAACCCTGGGAACTCGAGTGTCCAGATCTGCTCCTAGAAAGATTGCCGTCTATGCAGATAGTGGTGACGATTTCACCTCACTGATCGAGAACCCTAAGTCTTGGATTAGGGTTGTCCTTTCCACTGCCTTCAACGCCGTTTCCAGGGAGCTTCCTTTCACTAGCCATTCATCTAGGTATGGGAAAACCTGAACCCCAGAGCACTCGAGGTGAGCGGCAACTGGGGCCAAGCCTTTCGTAAACACTCTTGGTGCAGAATTTAGCCAGTAAGGAAGTACTTTGAACTGGAAGTGTTGGTCGCCAAATGTGAACCGGAGGTACTGTCTGTGGGATGGGTACATAGAAGTAGGCATCCTACAAGTCCAGAGTAGCAAGGAAATCACCTTTCCTGAGCCATGGAAGGACAAGCTGAAGGACGACAAACAAACTTGTAGAGGGCCGGTGGATCGAGTATCAGGCGCCATTGGCCGTTTTTCTTCTTGGCTAGAAAAAAGTGGGAATAGAATCCTCTCCCCCGTTCTAGAGGCGGTACCCGCTTTATGGCAGCATTTAGTAAAAGCTTGGTGGCTTCTAGCCTTAGCTGTTGCAGCCAGAGGATGTTTTTTCTTGGTGGTGGGCGAGGTGGTAGTCGTTAACGAATGTCTATGGTATGTCCCCCTTTTATAACTTGAAGCACCAATTTGTCCGACGTTATGGCGTACCAATGATTGCGGTGCAGTGAGACACGTCCTCCCACTGGGGTGTGATGTGGAAGGCACGCAGAGTACGAGTCAGTTCTTCTTGGTCTGGTTCCTGGTGGAAGCGGTATCAGGTAATAAAATCGCTGCGAAAATGTTGCGGTAAAAAAAATAAAAAGGCAAAAATGCTGTGGTTTGACCCAGTAAAGGTATGCCCCATTATACCATTTAAAGGGAGCGGGGGATGCGGGGGTGTCCCCCGCTCTCCTTAAATGGTATAATGGGTCCGGGAGTTGCAGGGGTGTCCCCCACATCCTTTACATGGATTGCGGCTCAAAAACCACAGCATTTTTGCCGCAATTTTTGTAATCACTTATCACATGGAACCATGGAAGCTTGTCGGTATCTACACCCTGGTTGGAAGGAGGTAGAAGAGAACGCTTGACCCTGGAACGGTCTGCCGTATGACCTGTACTTGTAGCTCATAGCTCGAAAGGAGCAAAAGGACGGCGGTCCTTGTTCTTTAAAAGCTAAATCTGTTAATAAATTATAGGATACCAATCAAATGATCTATTTCTCACTCTTGATGTTGGCCGATGGGCAACACAATCAAAGTACAGCCTACCTTGTCTTCGGAGCTGCAGGAAGTGATGAAAGTTCACCTGCCGCACTCTCCTCGCGCTTGTAATTAAAGCTCTTGGAGACCACAGCAGGGAAACCCTCGAAAGGGAAAAAACCCTGGGCTGCTTGAGAGCGCTGGTCAATAGAAATTGGGGTGCGTGGCTAGAGAGCGTAGTTTGATCCCCAATGTCTAGCAGGTGTATTCTACTTCACGTGGAGGTAACTATAATATAAGGAGAGAATTACTAAGATGTTCTTGACGGAAAGGTATGTCAAAGGATATAGGAAATGAGGATACCTTTCCGGACTGTATTTCTGTTAGAACGGGAGAATAGACGGATGGGAAGTCCTGCTGTTTGAAACACGCTCGACTCCTTTGGGTAAAAGAGTAAGGAAAAAGAGAGGTTAGAAAGAAGGGAGTAGGAAGTCTTACTCAGAATACCTATTGAGGAGTTTAGTTTACCTAAGATGACGAGGACAAGTTTCGTGACTTGTGGAGAAGGGATTATGGGAAATGTAGTCTAATACCACGAATCCTCGTTAGCAGAAAGGAACACAACCTGAAAGGGTCGAGAATTACTAACAGCAAAAAGTAGCCTGATGGGAGTCAAGTATCTGACGAGGTACGCAACCTACTTGGAAAGAATCTTCCTTAACAACGGTGAACGCTGCTTGAAAGGGTTCCTGCGATAAGCTCGGGGCCGTGGGAGTACTCTCTGCGCTCGGTGGGCGCAGAAGAAAAGAATACCTGGAAATATAAAGGAGTTGAAAGGTAAGAAGCAGAGGAGTTGCGGAAAGGTAGGGAAGCAGGAGGAAAGTTCGGAACTATTCGATTACTCACGTAACGTAGCTACAGTAAGCAGTAGCAACGCACCCTCCTCCTGGCTTCTGCTTCAGATGTACCGTCTCCAGGAAAGAGGGAGGAGCCTCTTGTCCGCCATTCTGCAGGACTAGACTGTTACTCTCAGTTCGATGCGCCATTTTGGAAGAACTATCCGTCAACTTGGGTTTAAAGCGATATGTTGACGAGATGTGACGCCAACGGTGCCAAACCGACCAAGTCCGCCGTCGATGCATAACAGCATGCCCCCTTCCAAGGGAAGAACCCCCCGGTTTGCCCGGATGATTTCTGTAAAACAAGCGAACCAGGCGCGGGGCATGAACCGCTGAAGCGGGTTCCCAAGAGCGCTCAGCCACGGAATATCCCTTCCAGTCCACCAGGAATTGAAGAACCCCGCGATAGTAGCGGGCGTCACAAATTCCCGACACCTCGTATTCAGGGGCAGAGTCTAGCAAAACAGGGGGAGGCATACCAGAGTGTTTAGGATGAAATTGACTCCTCACATCCAGTTTCAATTGAGAAACATGAAAGGTAGGGTGAATGCGACTCCATGACAATGGTAACTGTAAACGATAAGCCGCTGCTCTCTTCTTTTCCAATACAGTGAATGGGCTATAAAATTTAGGTGACAATTTGGAAGGGACCAGTCTTCTGGGCAGGAACTTGCTTGCCAACCATACTTTGTCTCCGATATTTATAAGCGGTGCTGGAGTCCGGTGTCTGTCCGCTTGCCTCTTGCTTGCTTCTTGGGCAGCTTGTAGGGCCGTAACCGCTTTGACGTGTCCCTGTCGGATTCCGTCAGCGAGTTTCTCCAAATTCGGAATAGGCAGGGATTGAGGTAGAGAAGCAGGAAATACTGACGGATGAAATCCATATGTACAATAGAAGGGGCTGGAACGGGTTGCGGAATGTTGTGCGTTGTTATACGCAAACTCCGCTAACGGTAGAAGTTCCTTCCAATTGTCTTGGGCCGACGATATGTAACATCTGAGGTAACCCTCTAGGGTCTGATTGAGACGCTCAGTTTGCCCATTGGTTTGTGGGTGGTAGCCCGAACTCAGAGCTCGTGAGATCCCTAAGGCGTTACACAGGTGGCGCCAATAGTTGGAGGTATATTGCGGACCACGGTCTGATATGATAGTATCAGGGAGTCCATGCAATGAAAAAATACGGTCCAGAAAAATTCGAGCCATCGTACTTGCTGAAGGTACGGAAGAGAGAGGAATAAAATGAGCCATCTTGGTCAGAGAGTCAACCGTGACCATAATCGTGTTACAACCCTCTGACAAAGGGAGATCCACTATAAAGTCAGTGGAGATTATTTGCCATGGCTTATTGGGGACTGGCATTTGAGTCAATTCACCAATGGGGGGTTGACGTGATGACTTGGTTTGAAGACAGACCGGGCAGGAACTGATGTACAGTCGTACGTCCTGTTGCAGAGAAGGCCACCAGAAATGTCTCTGGATCAATTCCGTAGTGTTTACAAAACCCCGATATCCAGCAACACGAGAATCATGACAGAGTCGTAAGACTTCTTTTTGCAGGATTTCCTCCGGAACAAACATCTTTTCCTCTTTGAACAGCAATCCCTTGCTAAGTGTAAGACCATGTCGTGCGATAATCTCGGGGTTAGAAGGGACCCAAATCTTGCTTCGGTCTTTCATCCTTTGCAAGAAGTTATGGAGGACTGAAATGAAAAGCGTCTTGGGAAACAAAGGTTCAGGTTGAAAAGCAGTCTTCTCCCAGGGATCCCGTCGAGATAGTGCGTCCGCCCTTTGGTTGTTTCTTCCTGGAATGAAGGGGAAAACGATGCGAAAAGGAGAAAAGAAATGTGCCCATCTCGCTTGTCTGCTGTTGCAGGTTTGCGCGTATTGTAAGGTGCGGAGGTTTTGATGGTCCGTTCTCACCTCAACAGGATGTTGTGCTCCTAATAAGAGATGGCGCCATTCCTCAAAGGCACGTTTGATGGCCAAGAGTTCTTTCTCGAGGACTGTATAGTTCAATTCCGCAGGGGTCAGAGTCTTGGAAAGATAGGCGATGGGTTTCTCATTGTTTCTATGGTCCGGTTGTAAAAGAATAGCGCCGATGGCGTGATGAGAAGCATCGGATTCCACAATGAAACGTCTCCTTTGATCAGGGACCGATAAGATAGGTGCAGCAGTAAACAATCCTTTCAGGTCTTGAAAAGACCTTTGTGTTTCAGAAGACCAATTGAAGGCAACTCCTTTTTTCAACAAATGAGTTAAAGGCATGGTAAGCTTAGAAAAATGGGGTATAAAGCGCCTGTAAAAATTTGCGAAACCTAGGAATCTCTGGATATCCTTTACCGATCTTGGTGAGGGCCATTCAATGATGGCTGACACTTTTGTTGGATCCATAGCGATACCCTGAGGGGATAGAATATAACCCAAGTAGGCGACAGTTGTTTGATGGAACTCACATTTCTCCAGTTTACATAATAGGTGATTTTGTTGTAATCGATGTAGGACTTCACGCACATGTCGTATATGTTCGGACAAGGAAGGAGAAAACACCAGTATATCGTCTAAGTAGACGATAACATAATGAAGAGAAATGTCTGAAAAAACATGATCCATAAACCTTTGGAAGACTGCGGGGGCATTTGCCAAGCCAAAGGGCATTACACGATATTGAAAATGTCCAAAGGGCGTTCGAAACGCTGTCTTGCATTCGTCTCCAGTACGTATGCGAATCAGATGATACGCACCCCGTAGATCGAGTTTAGTGTAGATTTGGGCTCCTCTGATCGCCTCCAAGATGTCTGGTATAAGCGGCATGGGGTACTTATCAGGTACTGTGATTTTGTTTAGTCCTCTATAATCGATACACGGACGAAGTTCCGCTGTGTTCTTCTTTGGAATGAAAAACAAAGACGCGGCCGCTGGGGAGGTTGATTCCGTGATCAAACCGTTTTGTAGATGGGTATGAAGGTACTCTTTTAAGGCTTCCTTCTCTTTGGCTGATAGGATATACATGCGACCGAAGGGCAAGGGACAGTCGGGAAGCAATTCGATAGCACAGTCGTCCCTTCGATGTGGTGGGAGAGATGAATATTCTGACTGAGAAAATACTGACTGGTACATCTGGTATTCTGGGGTATTGAAGAAACCTAATTAAGTATCTTGCTGGAAATGCAGTCATCTGGAGATCTTTTCGTTTCTTGACAGTGATGAACACAATGTTCTGAACCCAAAAAAAGCGTACCCGCTGACCAGTTGATGTATGGGTTGTGTCTCCTCAACCAAGGTAGTCCGAGTATGATCGGATAATGTGCAGTGCGAATTATATCAAGGACCACTATCTCCTGGTGGGCAGATATGTGAAGACCAAGGGAACAAGTCTGTTCCTTAATAGGGCCAGATGTTAATGGACTACCATCTACACTTTCAACTGGGATTTCCACGTATTTGGTTTCTCTGGGTATCCCATGATTTCTATACCAAGCGTCATCTATTAAGTTACCTGCAGCGCCACTGTCTATCAATGCGGATACTCTCTCTAATCTAATGTTCTTCCAAGACAAGGATACTTCAAGAACCACCATGGAATTATTGATGAAGTTGGGAGGATGAGACTCCTTCTTAAGTAGGGAACCGGTAACAAAGAAAGCCCTGCCCCGTCGTTCCCTTTACGGTCGGGCTTTGGCGTTTCCCGGTTTCCATGTGGAGCCACAGTACATTCTTTCACAGTATGGGTGTTGGAACCACAGTACATACAAAGTCCCTGTGTCTTTCGCCTAACTCGTTCTTCTGCCGAAAGGGGGCCTCTGGTAGTCCCCAACTGCATAGGTTCTTCAGATGAAGTGTCTTTGTTTGAGGAAGTACCACCTTCTGTCAGCTGTCTAAAAGTACGTCCCTTCCTCCTTTCCTTATTCCGTTCTTGTAAACGAAAATCCAGTTGCATTACTAAGGAAATGAATTCGGCCATGTTGTGTGGTCTCGCTACTCTGGATACCTCGTCTTTAAGTTCCTCAGAAAGACCTCGCCTAAATATGGTGATCTGAGCATCGTCTGCCCAAGAGGTGTCTGCAGCCATTTGTTTAAATTTGGTTATGTATGTTAGGATATCTTGATTTCCCTGTTTTAAATCCAATAGCTTCTCTTGGGATACAATGGTAACTTCTTGTCTCCCGAACATACTTTTAACACTATTACAAAAGGCGGGATAAGAGTTGAGAATGGGATTGTTGTTGGTCACAAGAGGAGTGGCCCATGCCAAAGCGGCTCCCGTCATCTGGGCGATCATGTGACCTACCTTATCCCTGTCGGTAGGAAAAAACGCTGCTTTGAAAGTAAATTGGACTGTGCAGGATTCTAAGAATTCCCTCACCATATGAGGGTTTCCATCAAATCTGCCACAAGGCAAGGGACCCGGGGGAACCCCTGAACTCTGTCCTGACTGCCCTATAGTCTGACGTAAACTGAGATTTTCTTGTTTAAGTTGTTGCATTTCCGCCGATAGTGCTTGCATGGCAGAAACCAACTGTTGCACTTGTTGCTCCATAGTAGGGCTACACTCGGTTGCGTTCTCCAACCGCCAACACTAGGTGATATTCAGGCGTTGCTATCTGTTAATAAATTATAGGATACCAATCAAATGATCTATTTCTCACTCTTGATGTTGGCCGATGGGCAACACAATCAAAGTACAGCCTACCTTGTCTTCGGAGCTGCAGGAAGTGATGAAAGTTCACCTGCCGCACTCTCCTCGCGCTTGGAATTAAAGCTCTTGGAGACCACAGCAGGGAAACCCTCGAAAGGGAAAAAACCCTGGGCTGCTTGAGAGCGCTGGTCAATAGAAATTGGGGTGCGTGGCTAGAGAGCGTAGTTTGATCCCCAATGTCTAGCAGGTGTATTCTACTTCACGTGGAGGTAACTATAATATAAGGAGAGAATTACTAAGATGTTCTTGACGGAAAGGTATGTCAAAGGATATAGGAAATGAGGATACCTTTCCGGACTGTATTTCTGTTAGAACGGGAGAATAGACGGATGGGAAGTCCTGCTGTTTGAAACATGCTTGACTCCTTTGGGTAAAAGAGTAAGGAAAAAGAGAGGTTAGAAAGAAGGGAGTAGGAAGTCTTACTCAGAATACCTATTGAGGAGTTTAGTTTACCTAAGATGACGAGGACAAGTTTCGTGACTTGTGGAGAAGGGATTATGGGAAATGTAGTCTGATACCACGAATCCTCGTTAGCAGAAAGGAACACAACCTGAAAGGGTCGAGAATTACTAACAGCAAAAAGTAGCCTGATGGGAGTCAAGTATCTGACGAGGTACGCGACCTACTTGGAAAGAATCTTCCTTAACAACGGGGAACGCTGCTTGAAAGGGTCCCTGCGATAAGCTCGGGGCCGTGGGAGTACTCTCTGCGCTCGGTGGGCACGGAGGAAAAGAATACCTGGAAATATAAAGGAGTTGAAAGGTAAGAAGCAGAGGAGTTGCGGAAAGGTAGGGAAGCAGGAGGAAAGTTCGGAACTATTCGACTACTCACATAACGTAGCTACAGTAAGCAGTAGCAACGCACCCTCCTCCTGGCTTCTGCTTCAGATGTACCGTCTCCAGGAAAGAGGGAGGAGCCTCTTGTCCGCCATTCTGCAGGACTAGACTGTTACTCTCAGTTCGATGCGCCATTTTGGAAGAACTATCCGTCAACTTGGGTTTAAAGCGATATGTTGACGAGATGTGACGCCAACGGTGCCAAA
Organism: Ambystoma mexicanum; assembly: GCF_040938575.1. Classification (NCBI taxonomy): domain Eukaryota; kingdom Metazoa; phylum Chordata; class Amphibia; order Caudata; family Ambystomatidae; genus Ambystoma; species Ambystoma mexicanum. The sequence continues at coordinate 1,347,994,849 of NC_090930.1, forward strand.
CCGACCAAGTCCGCCGTCGATGCATAACAAAATCGCCCTAGCTTTGTCGATGTGGGCCTTGATGCCCTTTAAGTGGTCATCTATTTTCTTCCCAAATAGGTCTTGTTCATCAAAGGGCATGTCTAGGATCTTTGCCTGTACCTCAGGCCTGAAACTTGTGGCCTTCATCCAGGCTTGGCATCTCAAGACTGTGCCGTATGCCATTTGCCTGTAGTTACAGTGAGCAGTGTCCACAGATGTGACAATGTGGTCCGAGATGGCTTTGCCGTCTGTGAGAATGGCTTTGGCCTCTTTCTAAAACTCCTCTGGAAGGTGTTTAATGAGACGGGATACACAGAGCCATAATTCTCTATCCAGCCTGGCCATCATGGCCATGGCGTTGCAGGCGCGCAACGTCAACTATGCCGCTGTTGGTACCTTGCACCCTATTGCTTTTAGTTTATGTCCCTCCTGAACCAGCAGAGCTGTGAGGGGGAACGGCTGGGGTTTGCACTCTTTTCTTCGCCACCACTGTGATAACGGAGTCAGGTTTAGGATGCCCTCAGAAACAAGGGAGCCTAGTCCGGTGCTTTGTACTTCTCTCGTCTCGCCACCAGCGCAGGAGTGGACAGAGGAGTGGCCAGGATTTTTTCACCTGCGTCCCAAATGGTTTCTAATATTGGTATTGTGATGATGTGTGTTAGCTTTTGTCTCTGTGCTGAGAGAGGACTGATGGTTTCTCCGCTGTGGTGACTTGTATTTTGAAGATCCCTGCCGACTTTGCCATGATGTAATTAAAAGATAAAATATCATCCGGAGGGGAGGATCCTCCTGGTGAGTCATGTTTCTTCTCGATGACAATAGAACGCCAGTCATCTGGGTCTGTGTCTGGAGTGTCCTGAGGCAGTTCACCCTCTTCCAGCTCATCATCATGACAGTCGGGGTTAGAAAACTCCCTAAATGGGTCATCAGTCTCCCCGGGCATCGTCTACGATGTCGCCCGAACACTCTGAGGCTGTAACAATTGAAGGTGCATTGTATGCTCTGGATCTTTGAGATGAAGACCTTGGAGGAGACAGAGAGCTTCATTTTTTAGACCTGGGTGATCCGCCATAGTGCGAGCATTGGGTAGGCAGTGATTGAGACCTGGTTGATCTGCTGTTTTGAAGTGCTTCGTGAAGGTCTGCTTACAGGAACTGTGTGAGTGACCAGGAGTCTTGCCCTTTGCCTCCTTTGGAACCCGTCCATATTTCTGCGCATGGACTCCAGTCGAGTAGGGTTGAAAGTATCGGTTACATCTTCCATCACTGGTTGCCAGTGTGGACTGTGTTCTTTAGGTTGTACTGGCAGTTGTTCCTCTCCCTCTGAACTCCTCCTGTAATGCGATGTCAGGTAGTCCATTCATCTCAGTTATAGGGGAAAGAGTGGTAATGCCTACTAACCCATCTAGCTGTGGTGTAGGAGTGCTTAAAGGTTTCTCCGTTCGTTGAACAGGTCGATTTCGTCTGGTGGTGTTGGCTCAATCAACAGTATTTTGTCTTGTTCTTGGGGGCTCAATGTTTTTTCCATCGATGACGAATGTTTGGACATCGATGAGTGCTTCGGCGACGAGTGCTTCGGCGACGAGTGCTTCGGCGACGAGGATGTCTTCGATGACGCATGCTTTCCGGCAGTGTCTTTCGTAGACGGGGCGATTCGTCGACAGTTCTCTCGTCGATGCCTTTGTCGACAAGATGGTTGTTTGACAGTAGGTGACGGCTTAACGTCAACGACAGGACAGTTTTACTGGACTGCAAGGTTAGTTTAGTCGTGGACTGTGTCCCTGTAGACGGCCGTTTCGTCGGCAGGTGAGAAGAAAAGGAGGAACTTTTACCTTTGTGTAGTTCTCCTTCCAGCATACCTTTAGATACAAGTTCATTTGAGGATTTCCCACTCCTCTTGCCCTTGGATGGCTTAGAATCTTCTCTATCCATTGAAGATGCTCTCTCCTTTCGAGCTTGCTTCTCAGGTTGCCTGGAGGAAGTTGAGCACGCAGTTTTGCTAGATTCCTCAGACGACATCTGTCTGCTCTCCAGGTGGACTAACAGTCTCCGATACCGGGCTTCCAGAGTCTTCTTGGAAAAAGTGTATTTTACATTACTGGATGTCATGTGGGTAAAGACAATAGATGCAAAGTTTGTGGTGGTCTCTTATGAAGATGACCTTTTTACCACACCTGGAGCAACCCTTGAAAAGGGAGGTCTTCTCCTTGACAGCTTGTACTGGAGTCTCAGCCATGAGGTGTGAGTGAACATCCTAAAAACTTGATGTTTTATGTGGCAAAGGGTGGAAACCCGATCTCAAATAGTTGTACCAGGAAGCCCCAGTGAAAAGGAAGCCAATAAAGCTTAAAAGTATGACAGAAATGTCTAGAATTAATATTGAAAGAATGAGTTTGCTCAGAGAGCTGAAGAGGATTCCCCTGGTCTGTAGACAGTGAAAAATCTGAAGCTGGCTAACTGGGGTGGAGCCTAAGCTCTGCCACCTCTCGGTTGGGGCCTTAAAAGGTCCAGAGGAGATGAAGGGACTACACAAGCGAAGGACTACACAGGTAGTATGGGGCTCTTTGGGTGTAGTTGAATATTATTACTTTTAATATTTAAATTAGTGGGCATTCCCGGTCTGACGATGAGGAATATTCAAGCATGTGAATCTATGAAAGTTCCAATGCTGAAGAAATGAGCCATTTCCTTTGAGGGTGCCAACGATCCTTTTGTTTGGAAAATATTAAATACATTTGTCATATGGGGTACCAGCATTTGGCAAATGTTCCAAGGCATAAAACAACCAGTCTCGCATAGCAATTTGCTATGCAATTCTGTACCTTTGCTAATAAAAGTGACATTTGTGTGGCACAGCTAGCTATTTAAATGATCCTTTTCAGTGAAAGCACCGCTTATCCTGCATTCCTCTCTTGTCCTCAGGGCCTTACTCTCTTTTCTCTGTTCACGACAAAATCAAAGAGGCAAACAGAGAGAGAGTACAGCAGTAAACATCTCTTTCACTCAAGTGCCAAAAGTCTGTGTGGGAATGCTAGCCAAGAAATGTTCAGAAGTAATTGGGATGATACTTTAATTAAGCTAACTATATCCGGTTTAGCAAAGATCAGTATGTGTTATCTTTATATATACATTTTTTTTAAATGACAGTCCTGCAATTCCATTCCTAAAAGTTACATAATTACAGTATTGGTACTATAAAATACTATTGTCTCTAGGTTCATGTTTTTCAGTAAGGTTAAGGTTAGTGTATCTAAATCGCATTGTGTCAACTATATTTCATTTTGTTGGGGAAGTTGTATCATATTGGTGATTGAACACTTTTGTAAATGTACATGATCACACAGGCAAATACTTTTGGTGGCAAACTTAGTTCTGTGACCTGCCGGTTGCATCCATCTGTGTTACTGGTGCTCAATCTATGTGCTCATCGCAAGCTTTGAAATGCTCTCTCATCACCCTGTTGATTCATACGTGCTACCCTAAAAGTGAGATGGCCACAAAATACAATATTTCACCTAGTTTGCCCGGGTCTCTGCCCGCGATGCAATGGGCTCTGCTTAGTCTCTTACTTTGACTCTTACATAATGAATACACAAAGCTAACTAGATGTTTACTCAAAGCAGTGATAGATTGTTCAGTCCAGTTTGTACATACACAGATCTACTGCAATACCATACATTGCAGCTGGCCTCCAGTGCTCGCTTTTCTCTACGATTAGGATTGCATTATACATTAGCACCTGCGCCAAGAGAGCAGGCCAATCCGGAGACCGGGAACGCAAGTGGAATATGCAAGTAGCCACCTACATTTCCTACAAGCCAGCTATGCCTCTGACCAGCCCTCATCCTGTCCTCAGAGATGGTGCCCCAGGCAGAGTCTCCACTGGAGGGCCATACCTCGAACTCATGCCCACTTACCTGCATGCCTCCTTGACTACCTGCAGGTCCTGGAAATAGTTATTTCCAATCGTGGACACATGTGTAGTTCCTTTTAAGGGAAGCATCCATTGCACAAAGCCTGGTTTGCTTAAAAATAAAACAAATCAGCACCCCAGATAGTAGATCCAAATGCTAATAGCAATAAATACTGCTTTCATGTGTGCGCAGGGCTAGAATGCGTCGCTTGGGCCTACATGGCTCAGGATTCAGAGCAGTTAGCAGCCATGCCCTCCTTCAAAACTGGTATTCATTGCTATACTGAAAACAGTTGCTCTCAAATCACAGGCAGCTGCCTTCTTGTCCCCCTGAAATTGACAATTACCCTGCATGCTTCACCGCCATACTATGTACTTAGTCTCAGGCTATGACTTTCCGCTAACATAGTGAGGTTTTTGATTTATGACACTTCTGAGCCTTTCCTTATGCAGCAATTGATGGGCCACGCATACAATATACAGAACACTGCCCTGTGCAACTCTGACTGCACAGAGCCTTGCACTGAAAACTGTTTACAGAGCCTTGTCATATCTATCTATGTGTGTCAATTCATGCAGGTAACCTTTATATTTTACAGATACTCATCTCACTATTATCTTCCGCGGTACACAAACATGCTGTATTGTTGCACATTTTAGGTCTTGGGGATACAAATAGCTTCGGGTGACATTAGAAATATTAGTAACACATTGCTAACCAAGAACATTTTAATTAGCAAACTCTGCTAATCCATTTTTGAAAACTAATTTATGACTTGTGTTCTATAAAGTATGGAACGAGTAACTTACCTGTAACTGTTGTTCACCAGCATGGGTCTGGCATGGATTCACATGCTCATGAATATTCCCCGTCGTCAGGCTGGGAATCCTTGGTAAAGAAAAAAATCTGTTTCAGTTTTGTTTCTGAACTGTCTTTCTCCTAATAACCAATCACTGGTCTCTGGGTCATACTGCCCCCCCAGCCAATGACTGCCCTCTACCTAAGCCCCTCCTCTGGCAGCCATCCTCAGATTTGGTAGCAAGTAAAGTGGCAGTAGGACCAAGTGCAGAGCCGCAGAGGGGTAGGAGGGAGGGTTTGCATGTGAATCCATGCCAGACCCATGCTGGAGAACAACAGTTACAGGTAAGTAACTTGTTCCTTCTCCAGCATGGGGTCTGGCATGGATTGACATGCTCATGAATTTAAGAATACATAGCAGTACGCACATGCACAACCACGGGAGGTGGCAAGGCTCAACATTAAGCATTTCATCAACTCAACATTAAGCAACTCTTACCGCCTCACCAGGCCCACCTTCAGGCGAACAGGTTGCGCAGCACTGCCTGGCCGACCCTGGACTCCTCCCTGGAATCCCGGTCGACGCAGTAGAATCTCGTGAAGGTGTGAGTCGACCTCCACGTAGCAGCCCTGCAGATGTCCAGCAGGGGTACGCCAGACAAGAACGCCGTGGTAGCAGTTATCGCTCTGGTCGAATGGGCTCTCGGACAGCCGGGCAACAGTCGGTTTGCCAACCGGTGACAGTGCATTATGCAGCCGGAGAGCCATCTGGAAACGGAAGCCTTCGAGAGGGCCTTCCCTTGGTTCAAGGGTCCAAAGTTCACAAACAGTTGTGATGTCTACCGAAGGCTCTTCGTGCGGTCCACGTAGAACTTCAGCGTTCTAGCTACTTCCAGTGAATGCAAAGTCCTCTCAGCCAGCGACGAAGGCGACGGGAAGAAAACAGGTAACACCAAGGGCTCGTTGAGAAGGAAGTCCGACGGCACCTTGCGCATGAAGGAGGCGTGGTCCTCAGCACCACCCTCGTCTCATGGAAAGTCAGGTATGGAGGTTTACTGGATAGGGCCTGGATCTCTCCCACTCGTCGTGCGGAGGTGATGGCCACAAGAAACGCAGTCTTCCATGAAAGGAACTTCAACGGTGCCGAATGCAGAGGCTCGAATTGCGGCCCCATGAGCTTGCTCAGCTCCACGTTGAGTTCCCATGCCGGGCCTGGAGCCTTCACGGGCGGGAATGATCAGAACAGTCCTTTCATAAACTCCTTCACCAGGCGATGAGTCCACAGAGATGATAGTCCCGGAGTTCTGGTGTAGCGGGAGATCACCGCTAGGTTTATCTTGATGGTGGCGTGCGCTAGCCCCGCCTTGGCCAGCGACAATAGTACGGCAGCACCTGGGGGGCCGTAATCCGCAGAGGGTTAATCTTCTGTGCGCGGGACCAGACGGAGAACCTCTTACACTTATGTCCATAGCACGAGAGTCGAGGACACCCCGGCCTTTGCAAGCACCTCCTTGCAGTCCGCCGGGATATCATACCCTCCAAACTCTAGTGCTGCAGGAGCCAGGCCTGCAAGTTTAGCGACCCTGGGTCGTGGTGGAGGATGGTGCCTCCTTCTCTGGCGAGGAGATCCGCGTTCGTCGGCAGATTGACTGGGGGGGGGGGGGGCGCTGACATGTCCAGAAGGTCCGAGAACCAGATCTGTCTCGGCCACGCCGGTGCAACGAGGATCATCCTGCAGCGGGACCGTCTGAGTTGATTGATGAGTCGCAGCAGCAACGGCAACGGTGGGAACGCATACAGGAACAGGCCGTCCCAGGGGAATGAGAAGGCATCGCCCATACTCCCTGGCTGGGGAAACCTGCTGGCGAACCTCTGACACTTGGTGTTCGTCGCTGTCCAAATAGGTCGATCTGGGGATTGCTCCATAGTTGGAATAGCAGATCCACTTGATCCTGTCACAGTTTCCACTCGTGGCACGAGCGCAGCTCCCTGCTGAGGGAGTCGGCGATGGTGTTCTTTATTCCTGCCAGGTGGAAGGGTACCAGAAACATTCCCTGGACGACGGCCCAGTGCCACAGATCCTGTGCTTCCTTGGATACGGCTGGGTGTTAGGCAGAATCCTGTGCAGTGCCCTTAGGGACCACTACACACAATTAAGACTACAGGTGGCAATACATGTTTTACCTTTGGTACAAGCCTGTACTACTATGTTAAAGTGGTAGCAGTAGCGGAGCAGCCAGGCTTATCTCAAGAGTATATGAGCAGTAGCAGAGATTACACAAAGGGACCACAATTACTGTGACTCAAGCAAACACTGCCTCAAGGTTGCAGGTAAAAAATATAAGTACATTTATTTTTAAACCATTTGTTATAAACACGACACTTCTATGAATTCAAAATCCACACGTAAAATACACTACAACTAACCAATTCACTTTGTACGGTATAACTTCAAGGTAGCGGGCCAGTGTTGTGAAACAAAAGACGTTACCGGGAATACACTTGCGATCACTTTTTGACAGTAATGACAGTTCGGTCTTACTAAAGAAACGCGTATCCGCGGCAAGAAGTGTTACCGGGGCAAAAACACACTTAGCACCTGAGATACCCAGAGAGTTGGGGGCAAAAATCATAGGCAATTCTTTTGTCAAGGCAGACAGAACCAAAGAACACTCTTAAACAAAAATTCAAGAGTCAATAGGCCAGAGCCAGTGCCAAGTGGAACCGGGTTCCTGTTGTCGAAGATCACACAGTCGGATAGTTCATGATTCAACGTAGCCAGGAGTACTAAGATATTGTAAACAGAGGAAGCCAAAGTTATAAGAAGGAGGGAAGACAAGGATGAGCCTTGGAGGCGAATAAAAGGGATTCACCCTAATTCCTCGAGCAGAACACAGTACCTTATTCAATGAAGAGGCGGGTGCCACGGCAGTTGTTCCTGGTAGTTTCCTGCAGACCCACGGTTCCTGGAGCTTCGATCCGAAGGAGGACGTCTGCACCACACAGGGCTGAAGCCGGCAGCAGCGACGGTGAATGAAAGGTGTGCTCCTTAAAAACAGGAGAGGCTCTTCAGATGGCTATCCGGACCACTACAGCATTGTGCAGCAATTTCGACCACGAAGAGGAACCTCTGGCTGTAGAAGATGAGCTGGTTATCAAGGGAAGAAGACTCCGGAATGGATCTTCTCTGGTCGTCGAAGGGTAGATGGCTCAGGACTGCAGCAGGGCTTCATCGGGACGGGATAGTTTCAGCAGTCGGCTTCTTCTCTGCTTCTCTTCGGTTCCTTGTAGTTCCAGTGGCGACTGACTTCTAGCCCAAGAGACCTGCCTTTTATGCGAAAATCCCCCATTCACACAGCCTTGCTGTCAATCACGCAGCAGGGGGGTTGTTCGGCCAGGACAACCACCTCAGCCAATCATGGCAAAGTGCGACTCGGGTTTCCTAGGATACCCTGTGCAGGGGGTGACTACACCCCTCCCTCACATTCAGCCCACCTAGACACCCAGGCACCTAGAGGAGGGCTTCTTGGTAGAAGCCCGCCAAAAAACAGTGAACAAAGAAGGCAAACCTGGTTTGCCGCGCAAAGTAAATCACAAGAAGGGCTTTAACAAAAAGAAATGGTGAATAAACCCGACCGGAGGCAAAAGAAAAATTATTTGGTCAAGCAGGTTTTAAGTTCGAGGCTGATATAATAGCCTAAAACAATACCACGTTTATATTGTATAATCGCGGTAGAAAAGTTAGGGTAGATACCACTGCACCAGCCAAGTCTAAATGTTAAAAGAGCGAAACAATGCTCTAGGACGTACACATAAAAAGGGATAAGGATTAACCCTTTCCAGTACTCCATGTAAGATGGGGTGTACTGGATCTGTGGTTAAATGACTAAGTAAAGTTAATGGTAACTTTACACTTTTCTGGGGGACAGTAGTCAGCCTCAGAAATGGAGTCGGTGGGAAGTCTAAAAGACAACCTTGTGTCACTGCAATGAAGGTGCTGTGTAACACACAAAAGAAGGGGGCTACTGAAGTGGTGTACTCCAGAGTCCACAATCACAAAAACAGATGAAATACACATGGCAAAACACAAGAGTGGGAAAAAGGGGTACACTCTTACTAAGTGGAAAAACAAACTCCAGAAATCCTACTGGGGGACTCACTAGGTAAGGGAAATTAGCCATAGAATGATAATTCTCCCTAACTCTGGGGATCTGGTACCTCCCTGCTTCCGGATGTAGAACATTGTGGTGGTGTTGTCGGTGAAGATCCTCACCACCTTGCCCTTGAGGGATGGAAGGAACGACCTGAGGGCCCAGAACACGGGCCGGAGCTCCAGTACGTTGATGTGGAGTGACCTCTCCTCCGGGAGCTAAAGGCCTCTTGCGTGGAGATCTCCGGTGTGCTCTCCCCATCCCTCCAGGGAGGCGTCCGTCGTCACCGTCTCCTGATGTGAAGGGGTCTGGAAGTCCTTACCCGCCACCAGATCCGGTGGTGGGGCACCCGCGCGCATCGCTTGGCGGAAGGTTTCGTTGAGCGAGATCCTGTCTTCGAAGCTGCCCGCTGCTTGCATCCAACGGGCGTCGAGGAACTCTTGCAGTGGACGCATCCGTAGCCTGCACAGGCGCACAAGGTAGATGCACAAGGACATCATGCCGAGAAGGGACTTGATGGACCTTACCTTGGCCACGTCCATGGTCGACAGCCGCTGCACCTTGCCCAGGATGGCCTTCGTCCTTTTCCTCCGACGTGGAGGCCACTCACGCCACTGTGTCGAGTCTGGCTACCAGGAACAGGGTGACTTGCAACGGGACCAGGCCGGATTTCGCAAAGTTGATAGAGAATCCCAGATCCGTGAGCAGTTGGACGGTCTTTGCTGTGTGCTCGACGGCGAGTTCTCTTGTACTTGCTCGGATGAGCCAGTCGTCCAGATAGGGGCAGACGTGGAATGCCTTCAGGCGCAGCCTCGCCGCAACTGGTGCTAGGCACTTGATGAATACCCTGGCCGTCTACTTCAATCCGAAAGGAAGGGCCTTGAACTGGAAGTGCCTCCATTGGACTACGAATCTGAGAAACTTTCAATGTCCTTTTAGAATGGGGATGTGGAAGTAGGCATTCTCCAAGTCCAGCGACGATAGGAAGTCGCCTTCCTCCAGCTGCCCCAGCACGTGCTGGAGGGTGACCATACGGAACTTCTGGGACTTGATGTACTTGTTTAAACGATGAAGGTCCAGGATGGGTCGCGAACCGCCGGTCTTCTTTCTTACGAGGAAGTATCGCGGGTACACTCCGGAGCCCCGGAGCCTCTTTGGGACGAGCTCGATGGCTCCTTTCTTCAGCATCGCCCTTACTTCCAGCAGCAGTTGAGGGACGTGGTTTTTCCTTCCTGGCCATGGGTGGAATGCAGGGGCATTTCTTTAGAAACTCGAGTGTGTCCGCGGGCTGCGGCATCCAGCACCCATCGGTCGGTGGAGATGGACTCCCACACGCTGACTAACTTCGCCAGCCGGCCTCCCACCGGGGTGCTCAGGTGGGAGCCCGACGCTACGGCCGGTTCAGTCCTGCTTGGCAGCGGCCTTGCCGCCTTGGTCGCCCTGGCGACGACGAGATCCTCCTGACTTGCCGGTCCTCTGTAGGCCTCCTGCGACGAGGAGCAGGCCGTCTGGCGGTACGTCAAGGAGCCGCTGCCGAATTCTTTGGAGGTACCTTGCTTGCCTCCGGAGTTGCGAAAGGGCGGCCGTCGTTGCTGCAAAACTCCCAAGGCCCGGGCCGTCTCCGTGTCGGCCTTGATGGCTTGCAGTGACTCGTCCACTGTCTTGCCAAACAGGTTGTTCCTGTCGAAAGGCATGTCCAAAACTCTGGTTTGCACGTCCTGGCAGAAATCGGTTGCCTAAAACCAACCACGCCGGCGAAGGCAAACACTGTTGCCCATCTGGCGGAAACCGGTGTTAGCAATGTCCGTGGCCACCATTATGGCGTGGTCCGACGCCACCTCTCCTTCCTGCATGATCTTCAGGGCCTCAGCCCTCTTGTCGTCCGGGAGGAAGTCCAGCAGAGGAGCGATCTTAATCCACAGCTCCCTGACGTAGCGGGCCACAATCGCGAGGGCATTGGCCGCTTTGATCGTCGTTGCCTCCGACGAGATGACCCAGCGTCCAGTTTCTTCGCCTCGCTGCCTGGCGGGGAGGTCGAAGTTGAAGCCGTCGCCCCCGCCGCTTTCTACTTGGCCACCGCCGAGATGACCGAATCCGGGGTCAGCTGCGCCTTAAGGCACATGGGGGCGGAATCCGGGACTTCTTCTCGTACCGGTCTCTCTTGGCAGGAGTCGTAGACGGGTTCTTCAGGAGCGACAGCCCCTCGTCCCAGATATCGTCAAGCAATGGGACCGGAAACCTTCCTTCTGTTCTTCGGGCAGAGCTGGAAGAGCTCGGATGCCCTGGCGATCATGGCGTGGAAGGAGCCCGAGGAGGTGGTGATGGAAGGCCCATCCCATCGCCACCCCCGTTGTCATCCGTCCCCATCGTGGCCGTCTCTGTTCCCATATCATCCCTCGTGTCAGGGGAAGGAGATGAAGGCTGCGAAGGCCGTGAAGCCTGGAAGGGCGGGGGGAATGAATTCTCCTCCGCTTGCTTGGAGGGCTTCCCGACGGTGCAGGTTCCGCTGGATTGTCCGTTGGAGGTAAGGGCAACCTCGTCCTTATCTCCGTACACAAGGCCTGGATCGCCATCAAGATTGCTCCCGAGTTGTCTTGTGGCCCAGGTATCTGCTGCGACGGGCCTGACGGTTGGGGAGTGGAATCCTCCTCCTCCACGAGCCCCTCGCCAGCACCACCGTCACTTTCTTCATCCGCTCCGTCGGGATCCCTCCCGTGGGACCGGACCTCCTCGAACTTTTTGTTCAGGATCTTCGCGACTCCAGCCAGTTCCTCCTCAGAGACTATCTGTGTCCGTGATGGCCACTGGCCCCCCAACCCCTATTTTTCCACCAGGGTTTTCACAGGGGTCTTGTCGATGGTTTGAAAAGAGGATTCCCTGCGCGGTGGCAGGGAACCTCTGGGCCCCGAGGTCGCCTCCACTGGGGTAGCCTCCAAAGGCTTCGTCAGGGCCGCCACGACTCCCTCGATAGAGGCCTTAGCCGGGTGAATCAAGGCCTTCACGACTTTGGATGTGCTTGAGGCCTTCACCTTGGGGGGAGGGAGGGGGGTCACCGCCTCGCTCCCCCTCAGCTGTCTCCGTCGGGATCGACTGGGACTTCTCCCGAAGCTTACCCAGGTTCTCCGATTTCCTCCTCCCCCGAGCCAGAGCGTTGGCTCGTGGTTGATGGCGTCGGTGAAAGTGTGCCCTGCCTGGCAACCGAGAAGCCCCTCCGATCGGCGCTCCCGGCGCAGACTCGCGGTGCTTTGCCTTTTGTTGGGACCCTGTCGCCAGAGCGCCCTCAAAAGGTCTTAGAAGACCGCTCGGACTACTACTTCTCACCTACCGCTGGGCTCTTCCCTTCCAGCCAGTTGGTGAGGCGGATAAGCCGATCCTTCATAGTCCGCTCCGACATGTCCTTGCAAAACGCACAGTCCTTCTCCATGTGCGTTCTGTCTTCATGAAGTCAGAAGAGGCATCTAGAATGCTTGTCCTCCTTTAAGACATTCTGCAATCCGCATCCAAGCAGCTGCTGAACAGCTTGGATCCGGGTGTCTTGTTTCCTTTGTCCTGGGCCATGTCCACGTGGGGTAGGCCTCAAAGATCTTCTGGAATACTCCAAGAAGCGAAACTCGACAAAAACTTTGCCCTTGAGGGGCGTAGAGAATTCCAAAACGGGCCCCCGTTGATCGGAAGTAGAAACGGTGGAGCTTGAGGCTCGATTGACCGAAAAAATTAGTTTAAACTCTATGAAAAATCGCTAAATGCAGTAAAAGCTCGAGAGCTATACCACGAGGACTCCCAACACTTGAACGTGCGGTAAAAATCTGAGGATGGCTGCCAGAGGAGGAGCTTAGGTAGAGGGCAGTCATTGGCTGGGGGCAGTATGATCCAGAGACCAGTGATTGGTTGTTAGGAGAAAGACAGTTCAGAAACGAAACTGAAACTGATTTTTTCTTTACCGAGGATTCCAAGCCTGATGACAGGGAATATTAATGAGCATGTGAATCCATGCTAGACCCCATGCTGTAGAAGGCAGTATATCCATCTGGCCCTGGCTCGTATGAAGTTTAATTCTCGCTATTGCTGGTCGCGTTTCTTCTTTTGTTATGGGGCCATTGAGAAACTCAGCTTGTTCTTTTGATAGGGTTTGTAAAGAACTCTTGCATCACATTCCGCTTGTCCCTCTCTAGTACAGCCATAGTGTTATCCTTTCTTAATAAACTTTTCATGAAGACCTTTTTTCTTTTCCCTTTAACCAACTATCCAATAGAACCCTGATTTGTTGCCAGGCACATAAAACATTGCAGATTCCCAATTAAAGATACTCTCAATCGCTCTTTTGCCCACATGCATTAACTCCCAATGGTCTTGCTGATCTTAAGGACCCTGTGTTTTGTGTTATTTTAGCTATCCCTAACCTCATTTTTCACTTCTTTTTCCCCCTTCCCTGCGGGTCTCCTCTAGCTCCTTCGTAAGGATTGTCATTTTAGTCTTCCACTAGACCTTGACTTCATCCTATTTCCCTCACTTTTCGGGGTGCCCCTTATTCCCCTTTATGAATTCCTGGATCCATCATCCTCTGTTTAGTTTCCTCACCTTTAAATAGTTCCACAGCCATGTACACCTTAAAATGTCAAACCCCGGGGGTGTGGCCAGCTGCGCCATCGATGTGGCAGCTCTGCTGATGGCCTCCGAGTGTAGCCCATTGCTTTAGAAGAAAAACACTGTTTCCACGACAAATTGAGCTCAGGAAATTCAGATGCAGTGATCAGAAGAGGCAGTGCATTGAATGATCCTACAGGCGATGTCAGCGGGCTCTTTTATGGCTTGAAAACTGAGGGTAAGCATGTGATGACCCCGGCGTTGTTGCGCCAAGAAGACGGACCGCTGCAGAAATGAAGATGTGGCAGGAGCGGTCCACACAAGAGCGGAGGAATGGAGGAGCTCCCACGACTCGACTAAATTTCAGCAACGGAAGAACCCAGCTGCCCGACTGCACAAAACAACCTGAGCAGAGGTGAAGGGGGTTCCCAGCAGAGGTGGAGAGAACAAGAGAGCAGCTCCGGAGTAAGTCGGGGGACGCCCTGCTCCTCCCCTGTGCCTGTCCGCTAAGAGGGAGTAGGGTTCGGGGGGGGGGGGGATGAGAATCTAGAGCCCTGGGGGGGGCGACGAAAATCTACGAGCCGGTGATCCCGATGACCGCAGAACCTAAAGGCAGCTGAGCAGCCGCAGGTCATTCTGGCATGGAGAAAACGGATACATTACCATATTGACGGCTGTGAGCAGCGCAATGACCTCCCCTCCACAATCCCATAAAACAAACAGCTGAGTTAGCCCAGTGAGGGTGAACCTGCCTTTCCATGGGGGAGCCTCAGCTGTATGTGGGGGTGGGGGGAGAAGGCCCCTGGAAGCCCTGTGACGGGATCCGCAGACCACGGATGTGCAGGACAACTGGGGGAACACTGGCCCTCTACAGTTCCAGGCCACAGCATGGCTGAATATGTAGGTGCCTTCTTTCAATTCCTCCTTCCGAATGTTGAGAAGTCAACTCCTGATGGATCGGACACAGGCTACGCCCTCGGAGAGGTGTGGAGACAAACCCCCCCTGGATGTCATCACCCCGAGTCCACTTTTTTAAAACTGAGGCAATAATTGCGATGGGCCACTCCCAAGATGAACTGTCGTTCAAGGGTCCCCTCTGCAGGTTACCAGGATCTAGCTACAGGGACAATGCAGAAACAAAGGACCCTCAGGCCACTGACGCCATTTCTACGCAACCAAAAGATATGATATTGCTGGCTGTTTCCAACGGCAGTCCAGTTCTCCTTCAAGGGGGTCTTCCGTACGATCGCTCATCTAGAAGATGTGAAAATGATCCTGAACCCCTCTTCACCGGAAAAGAGAGATGGCTCCTTGCCCGACTCCCCAGGAGGCAGGGAAACCCTCCCCCCAAAAGCGAGACAGACGGCTTGGTCAAGAGTCCAGAAGGGTTGTAACACGAGATGATTGGGCCCTCGCAACTCACAGCTTCGTATCATGACTGATTCGGCAAAACCTGTGGAAACAGCTAACAAGATGAGTGTAAGAATGGGCTCCACACGGTCTGTGCCCACCTCCAAGGCGGATGACACTTGACTCTTGGAGAGCCCTGCCGAAGGTGTGGGGCAGGAGAGTAGTTGAGAGTCCACGGTTCAGACTCAGTTCAATGTTTCTTGTTGTTCAGTTGGAAGAAAAGGCAGTTGTAGCACATTCACAAGAACTGATACACGATCAATGGCAAATACTGAGCATCTGACCACCCCCCTCCGGCCACCCTCCACAACGACACCAGAGATCAATTCAGAATATCTTCTTCCCAGCAGCTGAACGTTGTTACGTTGAATGTTAAAGGCCTCAATTTGCCAGTGAAGAGAAAATCCATATTGAAGCGGCTGAAAGATCTAGATGGAGTGGTGGCCTTCCTTCAGGAAACTCAACTACTTCCGGAAGAATACACCCGTCTTTGAAACAGGGAGTTCCTTGGTGGCCAGGGGCATCGCATTCGAGGAACAGGACTCTATCATGGTGGTTGCTACATAGCAGTGAAAGGGAGCCTCGTGGGCCAGCTACATAAATTGGTCTCGATCTATGCCCCGAATGAAGGAAAGGAGCGCTTTCTGTCTGACTTAGAATCCATCCTCCTCCCATTCTTGGAAGGCCAGGTGTCAGGGAGAATTGTCTGTTTAGGCTGAATTTCCTAACCTAGTGAGTCCCCCAGCAGCTTTGCTGGATTTCTGGAGTTTGTTTTTTTTCTCCTGCCAAGAGTGAGTCTCTTTTCCTCAAACTCTTGGACATGATTTGAGGGGTTCCTTTGACTGTTAATGTGTTTTATGGGCTATGGGGTCTTTTACTCCATAGGGACTCATGTGTTTTTACTATGTGTGTTACACAGCACCCTCAGTGCAGTGACACAAGGGTGTCATAGTGACACCCCACCATAGACTCCATACCCTGGGACTGACTACTGTCTCCCATGGCATGTAAAGTCACCATTGGCTTTACTAGTCCCAAATTATGAACAGAAACCAGTACAAACCATCATATTGTGGACGTACTGGTCGGGGCAATTTGATTGCCCTGGGGTCTGTTAGTCGAGGGGGCACGTCTCCGTCCCCCCTGATTGAGTTTTGGCTGGTGGCAGTGGATACTACTTTTTATATTCGACTGCAAATATATCTCTATGGGATTTTCCCATTGTTCGAGGCTACCAAATTTAATTATTTAATTCTCATAGCCTCGAACATACCGCCGGTTTATTTAATATTAATTCGCCGGTTGGTATTTTTTGCCAGAACTCGATTCTAAAATGGCGTTTGTGTTCTCTTCTGTGACTCCAACCCAAGTCGAGCCCTTTGTTCCACTTTTTGGCGGGCTTCTCCACAGAAGCCTCCAAAAGTGGTGCCACTCTGTCTGGGTACCAGAGGGGGTATGGGAGGGGGTTTAGGCACCCTGGACTGAGTTACCTTGGTAACTCAAGTCGCACTCTTGTGTGATTGGCCCAAGTGGTGAGCCGGCTGGCTCACCACTTAGCATGTTTGATTGACAGCTAGGCTGAGTGAATGGGGGTGTGCTGCATAAAAGCAGGGCTTTTGGGACTGGAACTTCAGAAGTCGCCACAGGACCTGAAAATCCGACGAGGGAGAAGCTGAGCCGACCTGCTACGACAGAGAAGACAGAGAAGATCTCCTGCGTCGAGAGCCTTCTTCCCCCGACTGGTGGGCACAACCAGTTTACCTTCTTTTCCTCGCATCCTAGGACGCCTTTTGGTCGAATTGCCTGTGCCAAGCACCCCGGCAACCGGATAGCCACTTACCACTGGACCGCGAATAAAAGGACTGCTCCTTTTAACTGAGAACTCTGCAGCTGGTTTCTTCCCTAGCAGTGCAAAGGACTCCAGTCTTCCTCCCCGACGAGATCCTCTCTTCCCCCAGACGAAGCACCGACTTGCACCCGCTGCCAGGAACAACTGCCCCCGCTGGAATATTCTCACCACTTTAAGGTACCGTGTCCGCCAGGCCTCCCTTTCTAAAGATTGCTACAAGGTAATAATAATCCCTTAACCTTCTGGACTGGGCTGGCCGCCTTGACCATCTAACTGGTCCCTTTCTTTTGGTCCAACTCTTTCTGAACTGATTGCGAGACTTTTGGGCACTTTTGAACAGTGTGACCTTGGACACATTTCGACCGGAGCCTCTTAAAGTGGGTCCGGCCTTGTTAACTTTGACTTTACGGTTTTAACCTGCCTTCTTCTCCTACTGTCTTCTTCCGAAAGTGTTGGGATCTGTTTCTATCTTTGCTCTGCCTTTCTTTCCCTTGTAAACCAATTGATTAGAGTGCCATCTTCGTTAAGCGCTCACCGCTGTCTGAAAATAAGTGTTGCTTTACTTAAGTCTTGTCTAACTAATCGTTGAAGGGAGTGTATATCTTTTAGTGACCGTGTTTTTGAACTGCTTGATATTAGTACCAGTGTGTTTTACTAGATGTGTTTTAAAATAAATAATTATATCTCTTTTACACCAAACTCTGGTCAGTGTTTGCTTGTTCTACTGTGTTCTTTTGACCTATTGTGAATACTCTGTATACTGCCTAACTCTTCTTGAGGGAAGTCTGACTGCTCAGCCACAGCCATCAAGTGAATCTGTGTGGTACAGACTGCTACCAAGTGGGTTTACTGCCAAACACCTGTAGTCTTAAACCTTTTGCAGTGGTCCCAGAGGGAACTGCACAGGTTTCTGCCTAACACCAGGTCATCATTAGAGGCGATTTTAATGGGGTCCCGGATCCAGATAAAGATAAATCACACGCGCCTGCTTCCAAAGACTATAAAATTGCACTGAGAATTATCCACATGTTTCAGAGCCCTGGGAGTGGTGGACGCGTGGAGGGTACTTCATCCAGGGGAAAGACTATTCTTTTTCCCCCACACACATCCAACGCACGTCCTCACGCATCAATCTGCTCCTGGTTTCACCCCAACTTCTATCCTTCACGAATAAGGTGGTCATTGCCCTGAAAGTGCTCTTGGATCATGCTCCTGTGGTGCTGCAGATTAGAGCTTGGAACCCCTCCCCGGCCTCCCAACCACAATGGCGCATGTATGATACAATCTTAGAGGATGCTGCACTAAAGGATGAGGTGGCGAAAGCAATTAAGAACTATTTTCAAGAAAACCCCATAGAATTAACCTCTGCGGCCACAACGTGGGACACCATGAAGGCAGTTATCAGAAGGGTCACAATAGCACACACGGCAGCCTATCACAGGAGGAACAAACAGACAAGAGCCCACTTGGAACAAGAGATACAGACTATAGAGGACGAATCTAAAAAAAAAAAAAAAAGGGTTGGCCCCCACAGGTCCATGCTGCCCTGCAAGTGGCTCATAACAAACTGGAGGCCCTGAATGCAGAGGAAACAGTGCAGACCCTATTAGCAATGAATCAGACCTACTATGCTAAAAGTAACAGGGCAAATCACCTCCTGAAAGGGAAACTGGCGAAAACAAGAAAGAGGAATTACATCATTGGACTCTAAGACTGCAAAGGAGTCATCCACTACGAAGAGCAGAAGAAAATCCAGCTAGCCCAAACGTATTTCCTGTAGAATAGGACTAGGGGGAACAGATCGATTAAGGCACAGAGACATTATATCACAGAAGCTGCCCTACCGCAATTGGCCCAGGAAGAGAAGGAAGTGTTGGAATCCCTGATTCAACAGGCAGAAGTGGAGGCCGTAATCAAATTACTGAAAACCGGCGCCCCGTGCCCGGATGGTCTCTCGTCTTGGTTTTATAAGCTCTTTAGTTCCCAGCTCCAGGCTCCCCTATGTCCCTGTTCAATACGTTGTGAGAGACTGGAAGTGTTACCCCATCAATGCAACACTCCACCACAATCTTAGCGCTAAAGCCTGGGAAGGATCTGAAGGATTGTGCCTCTTATAGACCAATCACGCTCATGAATATCGATGCTAACATCTACTCTAAGGTGATAGCGAATCGCTTAGCCCGTCTCCTCCCGCAACTGATTAATCCTGACCAAACGGGATTCATATCAGGTAGGAAAACTGGGGAGAACATCAGGAGGGCGTCAAATTTGATAGAATTGGACGCTCAGAAAAACGAGAAACTCGCCCTTCTTGACCTAGACGCTACAAAAGCTGACAGGGTAGATTGGTCCTTTATGCACCCGACACGGGAGGCATTCACTTTTGGCCCCCAGTTCAGGAGAGCGATAGCCGCCAACTATCACACTCCGAATACCTCACTCCAGGTTAATAGGGAGCACTCTCCCCCGAACCCTCTCGCATGCGGGACACGTCAGGGATGCCCGCTCTCACCCCTTTTATGCGCAATCATTATGGAGCCAATAGCGCAACAGATACGGGGAAATGAGATAATTCAGGGCTTGGTGGTACAGGACTCTCCCCATAAGATTTCATTATATGCCGATGATGTACTCTTAGCTATCACCAACATCATCCGCCCCTTACAGGCGCATTACAGGAACTCAGAGCACTTGGTCAAGTAGCAGAGTTTGACATGAATTTTGGGAAATCAGTGGCACTGGGGGTGGGCCCCACAACACAGGAGTTAAGTGCCATTCAGGCCATCTCTCTGATCCGCTAGGACATAACTTTGATAGCCTATATAGGGGGTGGGCTTAACGCCTGCCTCGAAAGACCTATATGGGGCTGACTTTCCTCCCCTGGTTAAGACATTAGAACAGGATCTGGAACGGTGGGCGGGTCAGGAAATCTCGCTAATGGGTTGAATCACTGCTGTCAAGATGAACCTCCTTCCCTGCTTGTTATACTGTTGTTCATCCATCCCAGTGGAGGTCCCAAAGCATTTATTAGAAAGGCTACAACATAAACTGTTAGACTTTATTTGGCGGAGGAAAATGTCCAGGTTCCCAAAGAGGGTGATGATGGGGGGGCTCCGGATTGTGCTGAGATACGCCGAAGCAGCCCAACTAACTCATTTGCCCACGTGGTCGGCTGAGCCTCCGACACCAAGGTGGATGGAGATAGAGCACGCGCAATGTCCCCTACCCCATGCTTCTTACCCTTTATTCCACATTCGTCACGTAAGCAACGGCCTTGCCTGCTTTTGTCAACGAAACTTACTCAAAGTATGGGAAGGGGTTCTCAGAGGATGAAGATTTCTAGGGGAATAGGTCCACTCTCTCTGGTCTTCGGTAATCCCAACTTTGCTCCAGGCATCCCCCCAGGAGCATTCGGGAGCTGGAAAGAAGGAGGCCTGCTTACGCTGGGCCAGTTATTCGAGGAGGGGCAGCCACGCACATTTGAGGAATGTAAAAAATAATTTAAACTCAGAGAAGGAAAGGTTCTCATACGCCCAGATCCGCCATTGGATTACACGCCCGATATAAAAGAAAGCCACGCGACCCCAAAGCCCACTTGAACTTAATATAAGGGAGGACACACATTAAAGGGGGCAGGGGGATCTCGAAAACTATACAGATTGTTACGAGAGGACCTCTTGTCGCCGCGTCGCCCAGAATATATGGCCCGCTGGGAGGCGGATTTAGGCATGCAATTAGACTATGTATCCTGGCTGGAACTATGGGCCCGAGCCCGGGTCTCATCTAAATGCGTGACAAACAACGAGTGTACATTGAAATTGCTATTCCGCGCAGCATGCGTTGGCTTCAGTTACATTTTTTATGTGTATTTACAATTTTCTTTTGTATGCACATTACACAACACAGTCACTCAACATCAGAGAACATAAACTGCAACAAGGAAATTCTACTGTGGGGTAGGCTGGAGGGGCAATGAGTAATATGTGGGAGGGTCCTCCAATCAAAATAATGTTACCACAGGTAAGTAACTTGCTCTTCAAATGGATTGTGTCCTCCCACATATTCCTCATCTTTTGATAGACTCCCAATGCAGTGTTTGCATTTTTGGAAGAGGGAGTCAAAATGTAGGAGTTCCTTATTGGCTTGTGTGTACAGAATGTAATACCGCCTTCCCAAATCCACCTTCCCGGCGCGAGGTAGAGTCCAGACTATAATGCTTTGTGAATGTGTGGATGGAGAACGAAGTGGCCGCCACACAAATATCCTGAATTGGGACTCCTCTCTTTAAGGCAGAGGAAGTAGCCATTCCCCTGGTCTAATGAGCTCCAAGACCCTCAGGAGGATCTTTTCCAGCTAATCTTTAGAATTCAGCAATTCCTAAAATGGTACACCTAGATAAGGTTTGTTTTGTGACCGCTATACCCAATTTATGGCCTGTGTAACCAATGAAAAGTTGATCATCCTGTCTTAACTTAGACATCCTGAATATGTAGAAGCTAATAGCACTCCTTGGGTCAAGCCTGTGTAATCTCTCCTCTTCTTTTTCAGGATGAGGTGGGTGGAGGATAAACGACGGAAGTATGATTTTTTGAATTAAATGAAAATCAGACAACACAATGTTTGGTAAAAATGTAGGTTTTACCTTAAGGACCACTATCCTTAAAATTATATAAGGAGGCTTGCAGGACAAGCTTGAAGTTCACTCACCCTACGGGCTGATGTAAGAGCAACCAAAAAGATGGCCTTCAGTATTATCAATTTTAGAGGGCAGGCATTAATAGGCTTGAAAGGAGCACACATGAGAAATTTAAAAACTAGGCTGAGATCCCAAACCGGGACTTGAAATGGGATCAGAGGGAATATTTATCAATCCTTTCAGAAATTGTACCACTAGTGGTATTTTGAAGAAAGATACCTCTTCACTTGAAAATAGATGGCACTGCTAGATATCGTTTAATTGTGCCAACCTGGAGCCCCAGATTAGCCAAGTGTGACAAAAAGATAAAACCATTGGTGTGCTGCATGTAAAAAGGATCCACATTCTTATCCCTGCACCAGCTGCAGAATGTGTTCCAACAGGAGCAGTACAAGGATTTTGTTGCTGGCCTTCTGGCTGAAAGCAAAATCTCCATTACGTCATCCAGGAGGTCCTAATCCTTGTACCTCAGCTTCTCAAAAACCATGCATGAACCACTGGAGGCATCTCATTCTCAGGCGAGCCTCTGGCACCAGGAAAATGCAGGATGCCATGAGGCCGAGCATCCTCAAGAAGTCGAAGGCCGGGAGACGCTGGGCACTTTGAAATTTGGTGACCATCTGCAGAATGGTTGAGCCCTCACTTGGGGTGGTGAGTTCTTCTCCAAGAATGTATCCAGTACAGCCCAATGAATTGGAGCTTTTGAGATGGTACCATGTGGGACTTCTTGTTTTGAGGGAGAAGCCTAATCTGTGGATAGAGTGACAGGTCACGTTGAGATGATCCAGGACTTGTTTGGGAGAATGTGCCCTAATCAGCCAATCGTCCAGGTTGGGGTAGATGTGAATCCCCCCTCTCCTGAGACTTGCTGCCACAACTGCCATCAGTTTGATGAATACCCTTGGGGCAGAGGTCAACCAAAACCGCAGAACTCTAAACTGATAATGAGAACCTCCAACGGCAAACCTCAGGTACTTTCTGTGCTTGAGATGGATTGGTACATGAAAATAAGCATCCTGAAGGTCCAATGACACCATCCAATCCTTAAGGAGTTGAGAAAGTGTGACCATCTTGAACTTGTCCTTCCTGAGGAACTTGTTCAAGTATCTCAAGTCCAAGATGGATCACAGTCCTTCTTGGTGGAGAATACCATCCATTGTTCCACTCCGTTACAGGTAGTGGCACTATAGCACCTTTCTCTAGTACCAGGCTCAACATTTCCTGCAAAAGGAACAGATCTGGAACCTTTAACGAATGGCTGCCCGGAGAATGATTGAGGTCCCTGAATGAAGGGGAGGCAGTAACCTTGGGCTACGGTTTCCAATGTCCAAGCATCTGAAGTAATACCTTGCTATTCTTTCAGATGCTGAGACGACAGGGGCGTTGTGAGTCAAGACCTCAGAGAGGTTTTGAGGCAACTGATGGTAAAGTAGCCATTGCTTGGACGAGCTTTGCACCTCTCCCTCGTCCACCATGAGGGAATCTTCTTTGGCCTTTTTGACCAGCCATTCCTCTCGCTCTTCCAACTGAGGAGTACTAGCGAAAGGATCTACCCCTCCAAGAAGGTCCACTGGGGTGAAAAGGCTGAAGCTGCTCGATGACGGCACCTAGAGACTTGGCTGTCGCCTTTGAGGTCTGCAGCTACGCAAGGCTTTCGTCAGCCTTGTTGCCAAAAAGATGAGACCCGTCAAAAAGCATTCTAAAAAGGAGTTTAGGCTGCACATCCGGTTCAAATCCAGACTTCCTTAACCACGCAAACCTGCGTATCACACTGCTTTCCGCCATGGCTCTGCCGATACTGCCAGCAAAATCAAAACCAGACTGTAGAGACTAACACATGGCCTCTTTCCCATCTTTTACAATGGCCCGGAAGCTGTCTCTTTCTTCCCTTTCAGGAATATGTTCAGCCACCATGGATACACAGTCCCATACGGTAAAGGTAAATGTTATCATCCCGATCTGGTGGAATGGTCGGATAAGCAGCTTGCTTGGAGGTAGCTGTTGCTGCTTGCACCACTAGGCTTTTCTGGGGTAGGATGTTTAGGCAAATAGCTGGGATCACTAATTGACAACCTATATTTTTTGGTCAAATTGTGATTGACTACCAGACTCGATTGTGGTATTGGGTTGGTTTTAGATTATAAATAATATAAGGGGATTGGGTGGAGGGTTGCGGGAGGTTTTGGATTGGGTGAGGGTTGCGGGGGGGTTTCCCCCCGCATACATGTCCTAATTGACCTTCTAAATTAGGTAAATTCTCCCGAGGTCAATTGTGAAAAGGTCAATTGGTATACAACCGTTTTTTCAACTTCTTTCGAAGATTTTGTCACAAGCATCGATGACGGCATCATAGTATCCCAACAGCGTCAAGGGCTTCGACAACGGAGGTGTCGAAGATTTTTTCGACAAGATGTCGACTCTTTAGGCGTTGATTACATCAAAGATTTTCCCTTCAAGGGAGTCTCTTCTCGACGGAACCTCTGAAGGTTCAAGGAGTTTTTGCCTCAACACTCGGGCCTGAGGGCGCACAGGTTTTGTCTTTTGCCCTCTTTGTCGGGTTTCTCGACATGGGCATCACTATATTCTTCGAGGGGGTCGAGGCCGAATTCTCGAAACTAGAAGCATTTTCAGTCTGAATCTCTCCCATTCAGCTGGTGAGGCCGATTTGGTCAGGCAAGCAATCCGCTCAGGGGAGGAACTCTATGGCGAAGACGGTGACCTGTGACGCCTTTTCTTCATATGTCGTGAAGACGACTGGTGAGACCCACTCCCAGTGCGAGATAATCTTTTAGCTTACTTTTGATGGGGAGAGTCACCTCTCGACTCATCGGAAGATCTCTTTTTCGACTCGAAAGGGATTTATCGGAGCTACCTGCAGCTAACTTCCTTCTATGTTCTTTCAGGGCTTTCATGGTCATCGAAAGGTAGGATTCACACTCGTACGTCTTGTTATGGAATCCGAGCACCATAGACAGGCCCGATGTGGGTCCGTAAAGGAACATTTTCGGCCGCAGTCGAGGCATTTCTTTCACATCGATTTGGGTGTTGAAGAAGCCGACAAAAATGTCATTTTCTTTACTAAATTAACCATAGATTCACGAAGGAACTGAAGCACGCCACTCTTCAGAAGCGATAGCTCTCACAGAAAAACAGAACTGAAGCCAACGGTTGCTTCGCGCTCTATATACCAGTGATGATGTCGACACTGAGACAGAGGCCCTCGAGGGGAATCGAGTCGACAGGCATCGACAAGCAGCTAATGCTGGATATGGATATATAAAAAGATGAGGAATACGTGGGAGGAGACAATCCATTCAAATTGTCATTTACAAGAATAAAAGGTTAGCAGAGGCACCCACATTGGGGCTGCCCGATTACAAAAAGGGATTCACTTTGCATGTACTGTCATGAGAGAAAGGGGTGCTTTGGCTGTGCTTACCCAGAAACACAGGATCCATCATAGATCCGTAGCCTACTACTTCCAAGAATTGACTGGACCCAGTTGCAGCAGGAATGCCACCCTGCCTGCTATCTGTAGCTGCTGCAGCTCTGATGGTAGAATCCCCTATTGGGATCACGGATAGAGATGGCTGTTCTACACACAGTGGTATCATTATTGAAAACAAAAGAAAACACAGCACATGTCGGTTTCAAGAGCTAGCAAATATGATATGCTCTTACGTTACTTTGAATAGATGCTCTGTTCTAAACCCAGCATTGTTATTACCCAATCCAGAGGAGTGAGAGGGCCACAACTGTGTGTCAGTGACAGATTGTCTAGCAATGCCCGACGCAGATCTCTCCGACATACCACTAGCAGATCCAGATCTCGAGTATTTAAAATCAGGAAGGGCAGGTGGTCTCGGGGTGTGCGCACCCAGAAAAGCGGTGGAGAGTGGCACGCTTCCCCAAGTGACACCAGAACAGGTGGCCGAACTAGTGGCCCTGACACAAGGTTGTCAGCTGGCGGCTCAGCAATCTTAAAATTCATACCGATCCACGATATGCATTTGGCATAGCCTACAGCTTTGGCCAGTCGTGTAAAGCAGAGAGGCTTCATGACTTCAACTGGTATACTCATAATTTACCAAAGCAAACTGCAATCATCAAATGTACAGACCACCAGACACTGGATGACCATATTAATAATAATAATTTAGCATTTATATAGCACTACGAGCCCTCAGGCTTATTACCACCCACGGTATGTGGTGCTCATTTATCGACCCCGGAAGGATGAAAGGCTGAGTTTGGCCCTGCCGGGATTCAAACCTGCATTGGCAGGCTCTGCACGGATGTCAAAGCGAGTGCTCTACTCGCTGTGCTATCTGACCGGCTTAAATATTAGTTGTGGAAATGATTTTGTAGATCAAACGGCCAAGTAGGTAGCCACCCAAGAGGTCAATAAAGTATATATCTTGTCAATGAATAAAGTGCAGAAGGAAACGCCACATAAAACATTACAAACTTTGCGCTTATGCAGAAGAATGCGCCGTCTGATGAAAAAGAAGAGGATCAGAAAGGGGTCTTGGTTGCATGTCCATCTGTGGCAAGATGAGCATGATCGGTTAGTGTCTCTAAAGATATTGGTGTCACATCCAATCAGGCTGTATCATGGGCATACAAATTGGAATTGATGGAATTAAAATGCTAGTGGGACAATCCTGGTTCACACCAGAACTTGCTACAATGGCGCAAGAATACTGTCACAGGTGCACAATATTTTCAGAATAACGTGGGGAAAAGGGGGCCGATTAGGCACCATAGGACCCATTTGTGGGTCTACAGATTGATTTTGTACAAGTACCAAGATATAACCAGTGGCAATACCTGCTAGTAATAGTGAATTTATTTTCAAGATGGGTGGAAGCACATCCTTGTAGAAGGGGAAATGCAGTGACTGTCGCAGAAATACTGAATTTGTACCAGTTTGGGATATCAGTATTCATGAACAGGGAACTCGATTCTGTTAATATCATCAAAACACTGGTCTACTCTGAAGGTTCAGCATAATTTGCATTGCTCTCATAACCCCCAGGCTGGGAGGGCAGTGGGGACATGGAATTGGGAACTGGAAAAACAAATTGGCTAAATTACATCAGGAAACAAGGTTGAAGTGGCCAGAAGCCCCCCCACTCCCCCACTAGTTTTGTTTAGCATGAGAAGCACACCCACCAAGAAAACAGGGTGGAGTCCCTATGAAATCCTTTATGGAAGACCTTATGACAGGCCTGTAGCACCACTGATGAAAAATATACCAGATAATTTGCAATTAACTGACGATCGATAGTTGGATCATGTCAAAACATTAATGTCTTCTGTCAGTCTAGTTCACAATCAGGTTCAAGCTGCTCTTCCAAGGGAACCAGACTCTCCAGGTCATTGATTAGAGCCCAGTGCGTGTCCTGATAAAGGTCCATCAAAGGAAGACTGCTCTGGCCCCCAGCTGGAAGGGGCCCTACGTCGCTCTACTCACCTCTACTCGGCTGTAAAAGTTCAGAGGTACCCTACATGGGTGCATGAGTCACTTCAAACTGGCGGTAGCCACCGCACTGTATTTAACAGAAGCTGACTGATGCGTCAAGTATTATTGGCTTGTACCAATGTAGTGATAGGAGAACATGACTGAACGATTCTAACAATGAAAAACTTGACTAATGTTGTTACATGGGCTGATGTCAGGGCCTGGCAATGATCTAAGAAGCAATGGCATGTGGAGGTGGAGGGGGGGGGGCGACAGGTGATCTAAGTGAATCTTGGGAATAAGGGGTGGGTCTTTTGTTGGGATTCATACCACAGCAAGCAGAATGTCGAATGGGGGATAGTACAATCTCCCTTTGAGGCTCTACTGCATTAGATGAGGGAGGAAGATTACCTGAAAGCTCTCAACACCAAATGGGAGAGAAAAGCGAGGTCACAACCCAACATTAGAAATAAATAAACAAGTACAACCACTAACATAACTACCAAATTAACTAATAAGCCGATCGAAACATGGGAGGTTCTAGACATAATACAACCTAATATATTATTGGCATTTAGCTCTTTTTACTAGGAAACAAAAGAAAATGGTTTCTCCAATATACTGGTACAAGCAGCGGACAGGAAAAAGGGTGGCAACAACACAAAGAGAACTGGGTAATAATAGAAGTGTGGTTCCAGACTTGGTAAACTTGCCCATGGCTTTGCATAGAGTAGTGGTGCCAGGTCGCTGCGAGATGGAAGATCTCATTGTTGTTGTAGGTAAAGAGAAGAAACGGCTAGTGTGACTTGAAGGTTATTTACCAACAACAGTGAACAAACAGAATAGTACTAGGTCAAGGGAGAGGTGTTCAAATTCTACCAATGCACAATGTCAGTTTTCAGATCGTAAAGAAAATAGAACATGCACTATGATTCAGCACTTGCAATCACCAGAGATGGAGATAGATTTTTTTTTAAAAAAATATACCCAAGTGTATAACCAGCGATTGTGGTATAATAGTGTTGAATCCGGATACAGATATATGGTAATAAATGCTACATTAGCGATGGTTTTGTTTACTGCTCCTTTGTCCTCTTTCAAAGTGACCACCCACTACCCCAATTGCAGCAGTGGGACTGCCAATCGACTGGTTCAGCAACAGGAGTTGTCGGTTGATCGACAAAAAAAGGGAAGTATTAGATACAAATGTGGAGTGGGGCTAATAATTCATTTGCAACGTGCAGCATATACGAAAGGCACAAATTTGGAAGGTTGAGTTGAGAAGGCAACAGGCTCATACCTGGGGCAGAGTTACCAAGGAGTGAGGCACGGATTGGCGAGTTCACGGAATTCAGTCTTTGAGTCAGTTGACCAAAGGGACCCTGCAGAAACTGATGGATGGACAGTTTCTTTAAAGTAGGAAGAAACGTAGAATGGTACATGGCATGCAACGATGTGCAAGACTATCTGAATACCCAACTGATATTGATCAGTGGAGATGTGCAACCAGGTAGCAACAGTTGGTGAATAATGACTGTCATACCTAAACGAATAGGACCATGGAGAAACTTCTGGAAGGAGTGTTCATTTACAGCACACGGGCCAATAAAATGACTTTAGGGTCCAAGCCAAAAGAATAGTGCCCGAATCGTGGGCAGGTTGCAACTGCCAGTGGATAACTCAACACAAAGTAAGGGAAATGAAACTACCAAATAATGCCTCCAGATACCCATCTCTGCCCCGGAGATGACACCCGATTTGTGGTTCAGTATTGAGTCAAATTTGAAGTTATGGCTTTCACAGCCACCACTGTTGCAATGCCGTAGTGAAATGAGTGTCAAATAGTGTGTTGGGAAGTTGAGCAGGATATAGCTTGATAGAAAGAAGGTTGTTTCGAAGAAAGGATCAATGTGTAGAGTTAGTAACATCAGCAGAATCAGATAAGCATTTTACTATTCATACAGGTACTAAGCAGTGTACTGTTTTCTGGCCAGCTACAGAGCAGAATGGTAAAGGTATATGTGGAATTCTTTAGAGGGTGGCCAAAACCGATGCCACAAAGGTTTACGGATTTAGAGTTAGAATGTGAACAAAGGTTTGACGTTATTGGAGTCAGTATACAGCAGGGAAAAGTGTCTGAGGTAGCCCATACAACAGCCACAATATGCACAGAGGGAGATGTTTTATGCAGTGTAAATAAGGAAATGTCTGAACAGCCTTACATTACCACCAGAGTAGGTCTCACAACATTATCTCTTCTATTGGCAGGGAGCCGTGGTTATACAAAACAGACCCTCCATCTCGCTGTCTCTTCGGTCTGGAACTGACCTCAGACCCACTTTTGTTTTGCCTAAAACGCAGCAAGAAAGTGAAATGCTACAACCGGAGCTGTGGAAATTGTTATAAACGTCTGAAAGTTATAAGGATGATTGTATGTATTGTAACAATAAAAGTGAGAAAGTAGATAGATTACCTGCACAAACGAAATAGAGGACTGAACCATAGTTGGATGTAGATTACAATAGAATTCCCTGTACAAAAGTAAAACAGGTGAATTGGGGTATGTAGATTAGGAGTATAACCAGATTAGTTGCAGAGTAAGCTCAAAAGGGGGGGTATGTGAACGCATATTACCCTCTGGTGAGGGGGATATCAGGGTTCGAAATTGGGGGGAGCTGGGCGCTATTTAGCTCCTGCTTATAGCCATGAAGAGCCTGCTTGGCGTCACACCAACAGCTTTTGGCTCCCCCGGCCAACTGATGCAGAAAAAAAACATAATTTAACTCTGCATTTGGGACAATCGATAACTAAATATTAGGATACATCTATACAGCATTTAAAGAAGCATAAGTGATAATGAATAATGGACAAAATTATAGGTTTGCATCTTATGTGGAAGTTAGATTTGCGGAATGCAATGTACTAGCTCCTTGCTGCCCAGTGGTAGCTCCTGGTCAGAAGTTAATGCTGGGTAGCCAGGAGCGGTTTTAGCTCCTGCTCATCTAATCTTAATTTCGATCCCTGGGATATGAGTCCGATTGTAATTATAAAGGCAACACGACAGCTGTAATCATGGAGGATCATAAACCGATAAGGGAGGAGTTGGGGAACAGTAATGGATACCTGTAGTGTTATTCACTTTTATATATATTCCATTGCCCAGCGATTGTTATTTTTCCTTTTCATTATAGCCACATTGCATAGGGAAATCCCCCTTACTGGCTTAAAGCAATGCTTAGCCCAAGAGCACCTCCAAACAGACATGCACTAAGGACTGCTGAAACGACACTTGAGTGTCTCTGGGTGAAGGCCCTTAGACATCCCTCTTAGATTAAGTCGGTCTAAAACGGCAATAACAGACTCTTATTCTGGACCGGAAGTGCATCAGTAGCGTCACCCCACACCCCTTACCCGAGGAGGAGTATGGCGGATGTAGTCAGACTAGTGTGACTGGCCCAGAAGAGGAGGTCCATGTGACAATCTAGAGATAGACGAGGTACTGCAGATGTAGACAATGAACCCCATTGTTGTAACTTGGAGTTGGGTTGGGTTAGTTTAGGCGGTGGGCTGATGGGGTGTAATTTGTATACATGGTTTGCAAGCCTGTATTAAAGATCATCTTGCTTGGTCCATTTCCAACAACTCCAGAGTGCTTTTGACCGATTTTACATTCATAGATGGTGCCCATGACTCAGACCTGTCGCACAACGCCAGACCTAAGGGCCTCCCTCCAGACACCCGCACGAGTGCTCAAAGCTACAAGATAGGAGACCTGCTTGAACAGCTCACTGGGGTGCTTCCAGAGGAGGAAGTGAGGGCTGGTGAGAGTGCATGTGATGCTGTACGGGGAGCAGAGGGTCCCGTTTGGGACCACGGAATGGACAACACAGGATGGAATGCATTTAGGGGAATAGACTTTATGACCGATTTTTGTAGTACCATCTCTTTTTTATCCAGAGATTAACCTAGCAAAATGTCGAGGTTAGGGACTAAGCCTGGTACAACGCAAAGGTAACGGGTTAGAGGGGCACAGGCTAAAGCCCAGGCGTAAATAGGGATAGGCAGATGAGTTATAGTGAGAGCCCTTTTCCTGGTCTGGGCCACTCTGCGGTGTCTTTGGTTGTTTTGGACCATTTTACCCTCACAGGACTGCAAAGGAGTGGAGTCAAAAGAAAGAGTGGAACAGGGGGCACATAGGTAATAGAGCAAGTAAACGCAGTGTTAAATAAAGAAAGCAAAAAATGGGCAAACAGCAATCAAAAGAGGTGAAGGAACCCCCAAAGGGGTGACCAGCCTATTATATGTTTAGGCAGTTCACCAGTTCGTCTTGTGATTAGTTGAATTCATGGAATTATGTGAGTCGACTAAACAGACAGACGCAATTCATGAGTGAGGGAACATTTAATATAGACAAACTGGGCGTCCTTAGGTTACTGGAGAAGGAAGGGACCAAGATATGAGCAGTAAAGTAGGGAGCGTTCACATCATGGCTGAAAAAGGCCACTGCTAGAAGCTGTGATGGAAAAGTTAGATGTCTGAAGGACACGAATGACCAGCTGAGGGGACTGATAACATTTTTGAGGGGGAGAGGAGACAAGAACGGGCACAATTGTGCCCCCAGATGATGGAGAAGGAAGTGTTGAGGCTCATCGAAAAGACAGCGGAGGATGAGGATAGTGAAACACCATAAGATGTAACATGGTATTTTCACTAGTATGATACCATGTGGAGGCCTGGGACCAGGGGAGGCACTAGTGGTGGAGATGCCACACAAGTGTCCCAACAGCCTCTGGGGCATCAGGGCCGAGCAGATGGGGTCTGCAGGGTCACAGCTGCTCAGAGGACCACCACCATCGTACGGCCCCCACGGCGTGGTAAAATACGATATATGGAATGGACTCTAAACATTTCAACGCTCCCCTCAGACAAGTACCATCTGGTCATAAGGACGGAGAACAATAGGGGTTAGTTACAATCCATGTGCATTGGACACCCGTTGATCTTAGGACATTGGTCAAACAGATTCCACTACATCAGGGAAGAGCCAGAACAATGCGTGGAAGAACTACAGAATATTACAGCGTTCTAACCCGCCATGGGCTTATAATAACCAATTTATTAGAACAGTGATGCCAGCGGAGGTAAGACAGAGACTAACGGAAAGGGCGACTTAGCCAGCCACCAACCCAGGCACAGGGAACGCCCTGGTGCAAGCTAGAGAAAGGATAGTGACAGCCATTGCAAAAGTGTGCCCTAGGAATACTGATTGGGCAAAAATATGAAACTGCAAAAAGAATAAGGGAAAATCTCCCACCAATTACTTAGATTAAAAGTAGTATTCACTCAGCATTCTGGGATTACAAAACCAGAGGAAACAGCACAGGAGGCTATAGCAAACTCGTTTGTTGCAGGGTCACTTCCAAAGGTACAAATACAACTTAAGAACATGTGTATAGGCTGGCAGACCAAGCCGTTAGTAAAGCTGGTTTCAATGGAGAATGATTGCGTCACCTGCCAGAAGCAGAGGAAGGAAACGTTTGACAATAAATTAATGTCATTACAGATGCAGAGTCTTCAGGAACAGTTCCAGGGAACAACACAGTAAATGGGAATTATGGCCCAAAAAGGGGGGGGGGGGTGAGCAACCAAGAGGCAGAGGCCAGACGCGTCAGCAGACATAACAGACACAGCAATGATGATATAAAGGAAAACAACAGCAACACAGGCAGTTGGATCAAAAGCAGGGATGGGGAGCAGAGGGTCAGCAGGTGCAGGGAAATTATAACCACCAGCAGGCTCCTAGAGCCACGGCACCGAACCTGTTAACTTGTAATTACTGCAAACAGGAGGGGTTTTGGAAAAATGAACGCCCACTTCGACCACAGGGACAACAGCAGCGGGGCGGTAATATGTTGAATAGCATACAGATGCCACAACAGGGAATCCAGGTCCCAAGGCAGACCGCTCACACGGGGCCAATGCCCCAGTTTCTGAACCCAAACACTAATTAAGTTCTGGCTTTTCATAATACCAGTCACTCATGTTTGACCTCTCCTGCCCCTCAAGGTAGTATAGTGTTCCTGGTCTACATCTGCAGTCCATCTTCTATCTCTAGGTAGTCACAGGGTTCTCTGGATGGATTAAATCGGCATAGTCCTCCTCTGGGGAGAGGTGTGGGGCTGACGAGCCATGACCCACTTCCGGTCGAGAATAAGACTATG
The DNA here is from genome assembly GCF_040938575.1 of Ambystoma mexicanum. NCBI lineage: Eukaryota > Metazoa > Chordata > Amphibia > Caudata > Ambystomatidae > Ambystoma > Ambystoma mexicanum. The sequence continues at coordinate 1,348,027,956 of NC_090930.1, forward strand.
GTTACTACTGGTTTAGATCAGCTTAATCCACGATGGAGGCTCAGGATGGCCGTCAGCAAGTACACCAGAGAACTTCCAAAGCGCTGTTTCAGCAGTCCTTCACTGCATGTTCCTTGGGAGGATCTCTCGGGACAAGCATTGTCTTAAGCCAGTAAGGGGGGGATTTCCCTATCCAATATGCTCTATAATGAAAAATAATCTCTGCGGAACACAAAAGCAAATAACACTACCAGTATCCGTACTATTTCCAGACTCCTCACATATTGGTTTATTATCTTCCACGATCACAGTTGATGTATTGCCTTTATAGCGATATTACAATGGCAATCATATCCCCATCCCACCCCCTTTCCGGGTAGTTCTCTGTGTTCACAGGCACACACACACACCCTCCTTTTGCGCAACTAATCTAGCTAATCTGGTTATTACCATGCTCTGCATACCTCAATTCACCCGTTTTTCATTTGTACAACAAATTCTAATCTACATCTAACTATGGTCTAGTCCTGCTTTTTGTTTGCGCAGGTAAACCAACTACTTTGTCACTTTTACTGTTACAATCCATACAATAATCCTTATAATTGTAAGACGCGTGTGTTAAGTAGTCAGCTGGAGACAAACAAGGTTTTTCTTTCACAGCGGTTTATTGCACAACAAATACTGGTCACAGATCAATAATTTCAGCCAACTGATGACGGTTCCTTTCACCTCATAGGCACAGGCGTTGTGCCTTGCTTTACTTGCAACTTCCGCTGCTGGGCTTAATTAGTTCCAAGATAACAGCCAGGCGGTTACAGGCTTTCACCCTTCAAACCTGTCCGCCGGCCATGAAAACGAAAATAACAAATGGCAATAGTACACACTTCACCCCTCCGAATCCTTCTTCGGCGGCCGTTTCTCTCCACTGGAATGTCTTGAGCCTTGGACCAGGTACGGCGTCAATCTGTGGGCTTTCCGCTTACTACTAGTAAGCCCACTCGTATTCTTGGCTGGTCTCACTCCACTCGGGTGCGGCATCTCTCGCCATGCGCTGCTCCTGCAAAATAAGACGCCGCCTGAGTCTCTTGGAGTTGCATTTAACCCCTGTCCGGCCCCTCCCCCGGAATCAGCCCCATGTGTTCTCAGCAACGGTTTTAACACACCTGATTCAGATTCCCCACCTCCTCCCTGCTCCGTCCACTGTGGGTTAACCCTGTACTTTGTTTGTGTTCGGGCGGTTTTAACATAAGGAAACCCGGTTCTCCCTTTCCTCTTTTTCCTATCTTTACCCATCAGTGTGCCTCCCCCCTGATGCAGTATTTCGTGGGGCATTCTGGGATCTGTAGTCTGTCTCTTTTCATTGATGGCCAGCACTTGACGGGCCCCTTCCGCAACCCCCCTCCTTTCTCCCAGTATCCAGGGCGGCTGCCACTGCTTCCACCTCACATACTCCCCCCAAGGACCCATGCCGTTCGGGCAGGTCCATGGCACGTGACAAGTAATCAGCCACCATCTGATATTTTCCTGGTTTATGCACAGTCACGAACTGGTAAGGCTGTAGCGTCAAAAACCATCTCAGAACTCTATGGTTTGAGTCTTTTTGTGTAGCCAACCATTTTAGTGGTGCATGATCGGTAAAAATGGTAAACCGTCTACCCAGTAGGTAATATCGGAGAGACTCTACAGCCAATTTTATGGCCAGGCATTCCTTCTCCAGCGTTGAGTACGGAATCTTGTGTGGAAGTAACTTCCTACTGATGAAGGCTATTGGGCAAAGGTTTTGCTCTGTCCCCTGGGACAGCACTGCTCCTAAACCACATCCCGAGGCATCCGCCTGCAAATAGAATTCCTTTGAAAAGTCAGAACAATGGAGAACAGGTTTTGTGGAAATCATCAGGAACAGCGTCTGAAATGCTTGCACTGCCTCGGAGGTGATCTGTAGGGGACGGTTGGTTTTCAGCGCATCTATAAGCGGTGCAGCTATGGTAGAGAAGTGTGGCAAGAATCTCCTATAATACCCCACAAACCCCAAGAAGGCTCAAATTTCTTTCCTAGTTTCGGGAGGCCTGAGCTTCTGTAGGGCTTGAATCTTGTCCAAAAGGGGGGTTATCACCCCTCCCCCCACTGCATACCCCAAGTATTTGGTTGTGTGTGCTGCCAGTTTAGTCTTTTTTGGGTTAATGTGCAGACCAGCCTCTTTCAATGATTGTATCACTTGGCTCAAATGTGCCAGGTGTTCGTTCCACGTATTGCTGAAGATCACCATGTCATCCAAGTAAGCCGCGGCATATTCTTCGTGTGGTCTCAAGATTTTATCCATTAATGCCTGGAATGTGGCCGGTGCCCCATGCAAACCAAAGGGTAGGACAGTGAACTGAAACAAGCCTTGAGGTTTCGAAAAGGCGGTTTTCTCCTGGTCTGCTTGGTTGAGGGGGATCTGCCAATACCCTTTGGTTAAATCCAGGGTGCTCAGGAATGAGGCTGAACCCAGTTTTTCTATCAGTTCATCAATTCTGGGCATCGGGTAGGCGTCATAGTGGGATATTGTGTTCAACTGCTGAAAGTCCATACAGAACCTGGTAGTACCATCAGGTTTGGGTACTAGGACCACTGGCGAGCACCATGCGCTTTTAGATGGCACAATGGTCCCCAATTCGAGCATGTTATCTATTTCCTTGGCCATTTCCCCACGTTTTGACTCCGGAATTCGGTAAGGCCTGAGCCTTACAATTTTCCCTTCTTCCGTGGGTATAGAGTGGGTAGCCATATGTGTTCTTCCTGGTATTCCTGAAAAAATCTCGGCCACCTGTTTCAAGGTATCCAATAATTCGGTCTTTTGGGATTCACTCAACTGTTCCCCCATTTCCACATCTTGAAGACTACTATGGCTATTAGGGACCATTTGCTCTGAGACTGACATATCTGAGAGTGTTGCATATAATATGTCCGGTGTTCCTTCTTTCCACAGCTTGAGCAAGTTAATGTGATAATTCTGAAATCTACTTTTCCGTTCGGGTTGTTCCACCTCATAGTTTACAGGTCCCAATGTTTTTGTTATCCGATACGGGCCCTTCCACTGAGCCAACATTTTGTTTGTGTGGGTAGGCAGTAAAACCAATACCTTATCCCCTACCTTCAAAGTTCGAGGTCGGCTCCCTTGATCATAATACTTCTCTTGTCTGTCTTGGGCCCTCCCCAGGTTTTCTTGAGCAAAGTCTCTCAGTTTACCTAGATGTTCTTTTAGGTCATTAACATAGTCGGTGAGTGAGGTTTCCCCCTGTTGTTCCCAGGTGTCTTTTAGTAAACCCAGTATGGACTTGGGCTGCCTCCCGAATAACAATTCAAAAGGGGAGTATCCGGTTGAGGATTGCGGGGTATCCCTTAGTACCATCAACACCCAAGGTAGAACCCGATCCCATCCCAACCCTGTGGGGCTGGTGGCTCTTCTTATCATCTGTTTAATAGTTTTGTTATATCGTTCCACCAACCCATCCGTTTGGGGATGGTTCACTGAGGTTTTCAAGTGTTGAATTCCTAAGGTCTTACACACCTCCTTCATAACCACTGACATGAAGTTACTCCCCTGGTCTGTCACTATCTCAAGGGGAATTCCCACTCGAGCAAAGAACGGCATAAGCACATCGCATACCTGTCTTGCTGAGATTCCCCTTAAAGGGAAAGCTTCGGGATAGCGAGTGGCATAGTCCACAAATCACTAAGAGGAACCGGAACCCACTTCTGGTGGGCTCCAATGGCCCTACAATGTCAATTCCTATTCTCTGGAAGGGTTCCCTAATCAGGGGCATTCTTTGTAGAGGTGCTCTAGCCGGTATATGGTGACTAGTTTTTTGACATATGGCACACTCTTGACAATATCTGGCTATTTCCCCATACACTCCAGGCCAGTAGAAATTCTGCAACACCCTTTTCACTGTCATGTTTTCCGCTAAGTGCCCCCCCCTGTTGTGTGATCATGGGCCAGTTGGATCAGAGTTTTCTGGTATGACTGGGGAACCAGCAATTGCTCCCTCTCCTGATTATCGGAACTTCTGGTCACCCTATATATGAGCCCTTGGTTTTCCTTGAAGTATGGAGTAGTAACTGGGGTCCCTCTCATTGCTTGGGCTTGCTCCCTGGCCCTTTTTAGGGTTTCATCCAGTCAGGTTTTGGTCCGGAACGAGGGAAGATGGTCTCCCACTCGCCAGCCTATGAGGGCAATTTCCATTCCTTTTCCCCTGTTCTCTTCCATATTCTTTCTCTGGCTTTTTGTGAGTTTCCCCCTTCTTGCTGGTACCCCGATCTCTGTTTTGGCAAATGGAGCTTCCTTTAACCATTTATCGAATTCTGGAATATCTGTCCCTATTAGTACCGGGGCTGGTATGGCCGGAATAATGGCTACTTTAACTGGTATCTCTTGTCCCTGTAGCCCCAACACAATGTCTTTCGTAGGATACCTTTTTACGTCCCCATGCACACATTTAATGTCAATGGTTCTCACCTTTCCTGGGTCTTGCTCACTCACATGCGGTTGTATGGCCGTCTGTCTGCTACCGCTGTCCATCATGGCTTGTTTGGGATGTCCATCCACTGTTACCTCTATCACATAGGGCAGTTTCTTCCGATATCCTGGACCTTGTAGCGTTCCAATGTCCATTGGTTCTGCCTTGGTTTTTCTGGCAGAGAACCGGGCTATATGGCCCCATTCCTCACATTTGAAGCATTGGGGTGCCTGTCCCTTTAGGACACTGGTTCCGTTGTTGGGCTTAGGGTCTGGCCTATTCCTGGGTTCTTGGATTGCTCCCCTGTAATTGCTGCGCATAATAGGAGTTTCGTTGGGGGGCCTCGCTGATAGTGTTGTGAAGGTGCGGGGTGTTCTGGCTTTTTGATAGGCGGTGGCCACATCTATGGCTTCCGACAGAGTAAGGTGGTGATGTTGCCTTACCCACCTTTGGATGGGACTAGGCAGGGCGTCAATGAATTGCTCCAACATTACCTTTTCCTTAATCGGTCCAATTGTGGCTGTATTGGGTCGTAGCCATTTTTCCTCTAAATCCTGTACGCGGTAGAACAGTTTCCTGGGGCTCTCTCCGGGTTTCAGTTTAGTTTCACGAAACTGGAGCCTATAGGACTCCGCATCCATCCCCAGCCTTTCCAGCACTGATTTCTTGATGTCCACGTATGCGGTGTCCCCTGTGGGATTGGCAGCCTGATAGGCTCCCTGCATTACTTCAGTAAGCAGGGGCGCCAAAAAGAAAGACCATCTGTCCTATGGCCATTGTGCTGCTCGGGCTATTCTTTCAAAGTTTACAAAGAAATAACTAGGGTCATCCCCTGCCTGGTATTTTTGAAGTACGGTAGGGGGAATGGCTGGATGTGCCCGTTGGTTAGCCATTGATTCACCCAGAATCCTCAATGCTTCTCTTCCCTGTTCTTGAGCTGCTGTTTGCACTTGTAGAGCCTGTTGTAGGGCCTGCCGGTCCGCCTGGGTTTGATGTCCTTGAACTTGCACCAACTGCTGCAGTTGCTGTTGACCTTCAGCCAATGCTTTTAACACGGCTTTCATGCTGCTGGTGATTTTGCGTTCCTCTGGAATCACACCGCTGCGACCGCTGTTAAGTAGTCAGCTGGAGACAAACGAGGTTTTTCTTTCACATTGGTTTATTGCACAACAAATACTGGTCACAGATCAATAATTTCAGCCAACTGATGACGGTTCCTTTCACCTCATAGGCACAGGTGTTGTGCCTTGCTTTACTTGCAACTACCGCTGCTGGGCTTAATTAGTTCCAAGATAACAGCCAGGCGATTACAGGCTTTCACCCTTCAAACCTGTCCGCCGGCCATGAAAACGAAAATAACAAATGGCAATAGTACACACTTCACCCCTCCGAATCCTTCCTCTTCGGCGGCCGTTTCTCTCCACTGGAATGTCTTGAGCCTTGGACCAGGTACGGCGTCAATCTGTGGGCTTTCTGCTTACTACTAGTGAGCCCACTCGTATTCTTGGCTGGTCTCACTCCACTCGGGTGCGGCGTCTCTCGCCACGCGCTGCTCCTGCAAAATAAGACGCCTCCTGAGTCTCTTGGAGTTGCATTTAACCCCTGTCAGGCCCCTCCCCCGTAATCAGCCCCATGTGTTCTCAGCAACGGTTTTAACACACCTGATTCAGATTCCCCACCTCCTCCCTGCTCCGTCCACTGTGGGTTAACCCTGTACTTTGTTTGTGTTCGGGCGGTTTTAACATAAGGAAACCCGGTTCTCCCTTTCCTCTTTTTCCTTTCTTTACCCATCGGTTCGTGGGGCATTCTGGGATCTGTAGTCTGTCTCTTTTCATTGATGGCCAGCACTTGACGGGCCCCTTCCGCAACCCCCTCCTTTCTCCCAGTATCCAGGGCGGCTGCCACTGCTTCCAACTCACAGCGTGCAACAATTTCCCCAACTCCTGTTGTAGCATTTAACTTTCTTGCTGCATTTCTAGCAAAACAACAGGTCAGGGCCAGACCGAAGAGGCGGCAAGATGGAGGGTCTGTTTGTATAACTATGGCTCTGACTGGCGGTAACACTGCATGCAGCACCAGATCACCCCTACCAATAGAAGATAAAGTGTTGTGAGACATACTGTGGTAGCAATGCAAGACTGTGCAGACACTTCCTTATTGACAGTGCATAAAACATTTCCCTCCATGCATATTGTAGCTGTTATAAGGGCCACCTGATGCACTTTTTTCCTTGTATACCGTCTCGAATACTTGCAAACCTTTGGTCACATCTGTTACATCTCACTGCTTCTGCTACCTCTAAATCCCTTAAACCTTTGCGGCATCAGTTTCGGCCACCCACTTAAGAATTCCACATATACCTTTATCATCCTATTCTCTACATCCAGCCAGAAACTGCTTAGTACTTGTATGAATAGTAAAGTGTACATCTGATTCTGTTGACAATACCAACACTACACATCGATACTTTCCTCGAAACAACCTTCTTCCCACCAAGCTATATCATGCTCCTTCACCTTCCCAACAGACTCCATTTCCAACTAACACTATTTGACCCTCCCTTAATTTACTTAGACATTGCAATGGTGGGGTTCCGTTTCTTATGTTCTGTGATTTGGGTATATTATAAACGGTCTCTTTTCGAGAAACGGGTATCCACCAACATCTGTTCGCAATGTCATATCCCAGGTAATGTCATGCCCCCTATCCAATGTCTGCTATAATAAAAAATAACAATCTTTGGGGAACACATATAAAAGTCAATAGCACTACAGGTATCCAATTCTATTTAGCCCCCCCCCCCAAACCCTGACTCCTCCCATATCGGTTTAGTATTCGCATATCCAAGGAAGACTTCTGAGCACTGACCAATTTGACACTTCCATTCTTTGATGGTTGGGTCAGCTTTTTTAAGAGCCTGGATTGAAACACATGTTCTTTTCAAGTGGAACTATAGAAAGCAACATCATCAAGATATGCTAGACAGAAATCCTCTAGCCCATTAGAACATGCGCGACGCTCTGAAAAGAGGCCATTCAGTTTGCCAGTTACTAACATAATGGTTTACTCCAGTATCCTGGCAACACACACATGAGCGTTTGCGACAGTATAACCCGAGTACATAGGAATCCTAAAGGATTCCTATGTACTCGGGTTATACTGATGCCAACGTGCATGCGTTCGTTGCCGGGATACCGGAGTAAACCATTAGATTAGTAACTGGCAAACTGCACGGCGGCTTTTCAGAGCGTCGCGCATTTGTGATGTGAAAAACAGAACTTAGGTAAGCACAACTTTACTATCACATGGGCACATGCTATTAATCAGCAAAACACTGTTTGTGTAAAAGGAGCACAAATAGTGACAACAGCTATCACGACTCCCTAAGTATACAAGCACAGATAAGCCTCACAGGTAGGCGCCGTTCCAGACAAAGGTATTTATAGAGATGACTAGAGGCAGAAACACATGTAATACATGCCATGTCCTATTCCACTTAGGTGCATGCCGCGCTCAAGATGAAATACTATAGTCATATAAAATGACAACTGATTCAGGTACTGTCCTTTCACATTAATACCTACAATGGTTTGAAAGGACAACAATGGCTAACCATGTGCTAATTCTCGCCTTACTTTGTTTTTATTTATGTCTTCATCTTCATTACAACTATACAAACGGTATGTGCAACATTTCTGTTTGAATTTGTGTGGTTGTGTTATATAATTTGCAATTGATAACTGATTATGTAATGGATGGCTAAATGTTTGCTTTACACATGCTATCATGTGGATGATTGCGTGAACTGCTAATCAGTGCCCTAAAGCCCCGACGATGGACTCTGTCCGAAATGCATTGGCATCTATAATTTTGGCACTGAACAGTCAGGCACACCTTATGCCTCAATTATTAACATTTAAAAACATGAAACTGGATTTACCACAATACAGACTGGACTGAAGTTTGTTTATAGGTTTACGAATATTTAACTTTTGACCCCAAGTTACGAGTGACTCCGGAAGGAGGACAAGGAGTGAGCACACCCAGAAGCAGATTACATACCACTACACGCCCATATCTTCAAATCCTACTGTACCCAAGATTCCTCACTTTGAAACTCAGCATCTCCAGAGGACTACTATCAATCAGAAGTAAAGAAAGGTGCAGAGAACTCCGCTGGTGCAGGAAGGAAAGAACCAGAAGATAGGCAAATGTGCACCAAGATTCTGGGTCCTCCTCCCCATAAACAGACTCACCCTCTCGCTTCTACAGTTCATGCAGGAACTCAAGACCTTCCTTTTCAGGGAATGGCCCCTCCCGAACACCTAGGTCCACACACCCTCCCAACTCCCCAACCTTCGAAGAATGGGCACCCCCCAACCCCCTCCAGTTTTCTTCCCTGGTTGCTTATTAATCCATTGCTTCCAAATTGCCTGCCCCCCCACCCTGTTAGCTCAGCTTCTCTGCTTCCCGCACTGCGTTTTTCCCCTATGATTGTAAAGCACTCTCTTGCTTCCCAAAGTTGTATTCACACTCCATAAATACCCTAATAATTAATAATGGGGGGCACTAGAGAGCCGTCAGCCAAGATGGCAGTCTATGTGCGTGTTACGTTTGCAAATACGTGTGCGCATGCGCAAGCCTCGTTCCGGCCCATGCATGCGCGCTTAGAATAAACGCGTCCCGAATGGCAGTTGCCGCTGGGACTTCATGACCACCAGACGCGTCTCCGCATCTCTCTGTGAGTGAATGTGTATGCGTGTGATTGAAGCGGCCCGAGGCACAGGCCCATGCCCAACAAACAGCTGCCAGGAGAAGGCTCATAGTTGCAGTTGAGGCCCGCGAGGGTGTTCGTGCACTGCCCAAGGGCTAGAAAAAAAATAAAAAATGTTTGGAACCTTTGTGGTTCTCCAGTGTGGAGAGCCGCGATTTCGGCCTGTGAGGCCTCATTCTTCACTGTACAATGAAGAGCCAGCACCCCAAGCCCAGGGGCCCGACTACAGTGGTTCACTGAAGGTGAAGCCTGCTGAAAACACCAACTACACACCCAGGTCAGTGGTACACAGCGAGGGGCCACTTGTGAAGAAGAGGTTTGCGGCCTCAGCTACGTAGTGAGGTGCCTGGGCGACCTGCGAGCATAGGTGACAGCGATGGAGAGACTGCAGCACCGGCGAGAGGGGCATGTCGACAACAGGGCTCGTTGGCGCCTATGCAGGAGTTCGACACCTCTGGCCCACCATCCAATTTGGGGCCCAAGTGGCTCATATGGATTAAAAAGCTGGACATGTTCTTCAGAGCGACAGGGGAGGATGATGATGATGCGAAGGTTGTTACGCTGCTGTACTCTGCAGGTACCGAGGTGTTGCTCATCTATGAGTCTCTGAACATTCAAGTAGGGGCTTATGCTGCTGTCAAAACTGTGCTTCAGAATCACTTTATCCTGCTGTCAAACATAGACTTTGACGGGTTCATGATGTGTGGGGAAAAACAACACGATGATGAGTCTCTGGACCAGTTCTGTGCACGTCTGCGTCAACTGTCAAGCATGTGCAGGTGGGACAATGAGGAAGTGATGATCAGAAACCAGTTGATACAAGGTTGTAGCTCCAGCAAGTTAAGGAGACAAATCATACGAGAGCTGTGCATGACATTGATACAGATCCTGGACAATGGCAGGATATATGAGCTTGCCGAGAGTAGAGGAGCGAAAATGGACACGGCTGTACGCCCAAGCAAGGGAGAAGCAGCATTTGCCATCGGGAAATCTACCCTGTCAAAAGCCTGATGGAGCCAGAAGCGCCAGGATGCATCTCCTACACAGGGTGCTCGAGCGGTATGCCAATACTGCGGGTACGATTTGCTGCACACTGAAGACTGTCCGGCGAAATCAAGGGTATGTGGGAGGTGCAACACACCAGGCAACTACGCAAGAATGTGCCGAGTGGCAGCCCCAGTGACGACACACAGGGGGGCCAGCGAGTGGGAGCAATTCGAGGAGGCCGTGGAGCATAGCCACGTTAGAACAAGATACTCAGAGACTAAACATTGCAGAGGAGGAAGAAGATGAAGAGATCTTCTTCATTTCGAACATTGCCACGGGAGCCAAGAAAAGGAGGCAAGCCACCTGTGTCGTGGACATTAAGGGCACCCATACACCAGTCCTTACTCACTCTGGAGCCTCAGTATGTGTGCTGGCCACGGAGCACTACATGGCAATCCTGGGCCCACCACAGCTAGACCAATCTAAGGCGAGAATTTACACGTTTGGTGGTGACACACCCTTGCCAATACAAGGAGTATTCGTCGCACCAGTATCACACGACCCAAATGCAATCAAGGCTCGTTTCTACGTAACCGACGTCAGTCCCACTCACTTTTGAGCTGCGCCGCATCAGAGGCCCTCAACATCGTCCACTTTACGCTGGCAGTGTATCAGGCGGATATTGAACAACCCCTGAGCAGGTTTGCAAACATTTTTCAAGGGGTGGGCAAACTCAAAGCAGCTCCGGTGAGCCTACATATTGACGAGACGATGAGGCCTACTGCGCTCAAACACCGGAGGATACCCTTTCACCTCAGGCCGCAAGTGGAAAAAGAACTGCAAACACTAATTGAGATGGACATCATCGAGAAAGTCGAGGGACCCACGCCTTGGGTATCTCCCATCGTTGTAGCGCCCAAGCCAAAGCAACCAGATGCCTGTGTGGACATGCGGCTACCCAATGCCGCAATAAAGCGAGAACGCCACCTCACCCCTACGTTGGACGATATTGTAAGCGAGTTGCAGGGGGCCAAGGTCTTTTCAAACCTAGACCTGCAGTCCGGGTACCATCAGCTCGAGCTCCACCCGGAATCGCAAAACATAACAACTTTTACCACCCACGAAGGGCTCGATCAGTTCAAGCAACTCAGCTTTGGCGTGTACTCTGCTGCTGAAGTTTTTCAGAACACTATAAGAGGTGCGCTAGCGGGCCTAAGGGGAGTGCTCAACATGAGCGACGACATTCTGTTTGCATCGTCGGAAATGGAACATATGAAGCGGCTGGAACCGACACTGCAGAGACTGAGCGAGCTAGGCCTGACACTACATCGCGGCAAGTGCGAGTTCTTTCGGGATTGCATAGAATTTTTTGGATTAATCTTTCATGCAAAGGGGATATTCCCTGACCCAAAAAAAGTCTGCGACATTCGTGAGGCCGCTGCGCCCGAATCGCCTGCATAGGTGCGCAGCATCCTCGGAATGGTGAACTACTGCAGACTTTTCATAAAAGGGCCCGCTTCACTCTCGGAACCGCTCCGAGCTCTGACGAAGAACGATGTGCCGTGCACGTGGGATAAAAGGGAACAAGAGGCGTTCCTGGACATCGAGAAAGCGCTATCGGATCAGGACACCATGGCATACTTAGATCCCACTGCGGAATCCAAGATTGTACTGTATGCCAGTCCGATGGGGCTGGGAGCTGTACTGATCCAGGCGGACGCCAGGGGAAGCATGCGCCCGATCGCATACGCAAGCAAGGCCCTGACAGAGAGTGAAAGAAGATACTCCCAAATCGAAAGGGAGCACTTGCGATATTGTGGGGCTGCCGGCACTTTCGCCTCTACATCCTAGGGAAACCGGTGGTCGTAGTGACCGACCACAAACCGCTGTTACCAATCCTGGCTGGAGTGTCATCGAAGCCCCCACCACGCATTGAACGCTGGATGCTCTCCCACATAGAGTATGGAGTGAAACTGGTGTACAGGCCTGGGACGAACAATCCCGCAGATTACCTGTCCCGCCAACTGAACAGCAAAAGGGAGCAAGGTCAAGGGGAGATTGTGGCATGTCAAGAGATCATTCATAATATTGTGGAAGTAGCCATGCCGGTGGCTCTGTCAAGGGAGGTTGTCGCCAGAGAATCCAACGATGACAACATTTTCAAAGTGATACAGTCGGCCATACGGAGTGGAGAGTGGAAGGAGATCCTGAATAACAACACAAGGCAGGAGGAGAGAGCAGAGAGAGATCTGCAGGCACTGTGGAAGGTGAGAGACGAACTCTCAATCTCAGAAGGCGACCTACTGCTACAAGGCAGACAGATAGTTATTCCACGTGCACCGGTACCCCGCGTACTGGAGCTGGCGCACACTGGTTATCAGGGAGTCGCGAAAACGAAAGCATGGCTGAGGCCAAAGGTGTGGTTTTACAACCCAGACGACCAGGTGGAAGGACATGTACGAAGATGTTTACCGTGTCAAGCAGCAAGCCCGGCAGAAAGGGCACCTCCCATAAACTCCATGGACAGGAGTGAACTCCCATGGGGAACAGTCAACGCAAACTTTGGCTCAACAGGCAGAGGGATGTATTTCCTGGCCGTGGTAGACCAGTGGTCGAGGTACCCCGAAGTCGAGCTGGTGGACTCCACTGCAGGTGATCACACCATCTTAGCACTTGAGAAAATGTTTGTGACACACGGATTCCCGACCATCCTCTGTTCAGACAACAGACCCCTGTTTCACAGGGAACCAGTTCGCCCAGTACCTGGAGGAGAGGGGGATACGACACCGCAAGGTAACGCCCCTATGGCCGAGGGCGAATGGAGAAGCGGAGAGATTTATGAGAACATTGAACAAAATATTCTGCATCTCAGCGAATGTTGCTAAAGATGTTGCTTTCCTTTCAATATGGGCTTTCCATTCTTGTTCTGTTGGAGATGAATTTATCATGGCACCTAAATATTTGGTTGTGGTTATTATTTCAATCTCTTTTGCTTCAAAATGTAATTTCCGGGTTGGCCAGATCTTAGTTTTTTTTAGTTGATAGCATCATAAGTTTCGTTTTGTTAGTGTTAATGGTCAGCTCGTTTTCTTTCATAAAGATTGCCACATTATCGAGAGTTTTTTGTAAACCAAACACTGTTTTATCCATGACTATGATGTCATCCACGTAGATTACAGTTGGTACTGGCTCATTGTTGATCTTAGGAGGGTTCGAAAGTGGATCCTGGATTACTTTGACAAAATCAAATGTGTATAGATTATATAAGCAAGCAGCGAGAGGGCACCCTTGCTTCAATCTATTCCAAGTAGTAATTGGTTATTACACCATCCTTAGTTAGTCTAACTTGGATGGAAGTGTTGGAGTATAGTTGTTTAATTGGATTTAGAATGGATTGCGGGCAGCCCCAAGATGTTAGTTTATTCCATGGCTTTAGTCTGTTTACAGAATCAAATGCCATTTTTAAATCGATAAAAACAGCATAAACTTGTTGCTTCATATAAGTGGCTTCATATTTGATCATACTCAATAGCAATAGGTTAACGTTTGTTCCTATTTTATTTACGAATCCAGTTCGTCTTTTTTCATTTTTTCCATTTGCCTCTGCCCATTTGTTGAGTTTTTTCCGAAGAAACCCTGCAAACAACTATCCCAGCGGGTCTAACAAAGCTATGGGTCGGTAGTTTACTGTTTTTTTTCTGTCACCAGTTTTGTAAATCCGATTTAAGGTTGTCAATGTCCAGCTTCGCGGAATTTGCTGAGTTTTTTCAATTAAAATAAGTAGTTGGGGGGAAAAAAAGGTGGCCCATTTCTCAGGCGCTGATTTAAGGTCGGCATTAGAGAGGCCATCCAGCCCAGGCGCTCGAGATGGATTCAAGGAGCTGATGGTTTTTATGAGATCTTTTTCCCATTTTAGGTCCCATTCATGTTTTTTGTTGTCTTCTTGTGCTACAAGAGTATCCGTTTTTTTGCTATACAGCTTAGCAAAGTGATCCGTTCATGCTTGTGCTTCTACTTCTTGGATCATGGTCGATCCTTTGGAATTTTCATTTAGGAGAGACCACAGTTGCCTCGTGTTTTTCTGTTTTAAGGCTGATAGGATAGCCTCTGCGTCCGCTTGGTGCATTAAGGATTTGCTCGCTTTTATTGAGTTTGAGTATTTTTGTTTTTCCCTTTTTATCTCGGCTGCAGAAGTGGCAGTTTCTTGCTTTTTTAGTAGTCGTATTCTTTTGTAGAGTGTTTTTTTCATCAGTTTAATGTCGATGTTGAATTGGTGCTTATGTTTGATGTTACGATTCATGTTGGATTTCTGAGGTTGCTTGTAGTTCTGTAGTATCCACTCATAGTTCAGTTTTGGATAGTCTGCAAGACAAGAGGCTTCAAACTTTGAAAGCAGATCAGCCATTTGAGATCGTTTTATGCAGAGTTTGTTGAGGCCGTTGTTTAATCCAAGGTCTGGAAGTAATAATCGTGGTGCCTTATTTTGTGATATGTTCCATGTGATTAATATTTGATGGTGATCACCATTTACTTGTGGATGATTGGCAGTTGCTATTAATGATTTCTGTATACCTTCAGAGATAAAAATATAGTCAATCATAGAGGCAGATATTTTGCGTGTCCATGTTTGAGGTGGTAAACCTTGTTCATTTGGTGGTTGTTCTGTCAAGGTTAAGTTTCGAATATCCATTTCTTTTATCCATTTTTTGGCTCTTTGAGACAGTTTGTGAAATTCCAGTTTAATGCCTTCTGTGCTATATAGATGTATGTTGATATCTCCAGCGATGATGAATTCTGTTTGATTATAGGTGCCGGCAATTGCATCCAATTCGTTGCATATTGAGTCGAGGAATTTGTTGTTCAACATTGCTGTTGGATTGCAATAGATGTTAAAGATTGTTAGGTAGATTTCATCCGAAGTTCGATTGGGCGCTTCTGCTGGAGATGTTATACGGATTATAATGTATTGGGCCGAGGTGTGGATGTTTTTCTTGGCTACAACTGACCAGTTTGTGTCTAGTTTACTCAAGATAATCATTCCGGATGATGGCCTACCTTGTTGGGAAGTGATCGCTGGGTTCACAAAGGTAGAGAAACCTTCACAGACTACTTCATTAGAGATCCAGGTTTCCTGGAGACATATGATAGTCATGTCTTTTTGGTTTAGGAAACCTTTGAAAAGGTGTTTAAAGCCTCTAGTATTCCATGAACATAACGTGATACTAGAAGGAGGAGACTCCTTAGTGAATAGTGTCTTAATTTGTGGGCTTTGGAGGTCACCTTCTGTTGGCGTGTTTCTTTTATACTGAACATTGTTTGCTTATCGCAGAGCAGATCTTTCATCCTTTTGGTCAAATGTAGATTCGATTCAGTCTTTGTTATTATGTTTGTTCTAGGGCTGAGCTCATTATTCGATGAAAGTCTTCCGATAGGTTGCTTAGAATCAAATTTATTCTGTATTCAATGGTCAGGAGTTTTATGCATAGTAATTCATTTGAGAGCCATGGATCTAGTTACAAGGATTTTACTATAGCCCACCACGATAACCTAACAGAAAGAAAAAGAAAAGAACAAAACACGCCAATTGCGCACATCGCGCACCCAAACCAGACCCCAATTGCAGTCACACAAAAAGAAATCATCCATACATGAACAAACTCCCCTGTACATATCAGAGAGCTCTTTCTCCTCGTATAAAAATTTCTCAAATGCCGACAATATAACCAAATCATTTATCCAGTCATCTACCCAAGGCTTTTTCCTTCTTTTCAACACCATTAAAATCTGTTTCAGCAACCACTAGCACTATAACCAACCACATTTTCTCAAACAATAAGCAGCTCCCCTGCTGCATACACTCAACCACAGTGTTGTATGCTTCGCACACCTTGAAATACTTGCATGCACATCCAATTCTATGCAATGAAGGCCCTCCCTTCAAAACAGCAACTCCACCCTAGCATAACCCCACAACATGTGCAGTAATGTTCCACCAGCCCTGCCACAACCCCCAACAACGATTATCTCCCTGTACGCCAAATGAACACATTCTATCCAGGGTCCAAGACTGCGCTATTCTCCCTCCACACGGGCGATTTCATTGCGGCGCTGCTCAGACAGATTCACTATTGGTAGGAGTAGCAGCCAGGGCTATCCCTTATCACTGCTCCTGTTCGGTGTTGCGATGGGGCTTTGCCTATCAGGATTAGACATCTGCACATTCACTTGGGTCTAGCATTAGGGGGCCAGACGGAATTGATATCCTATGTGGATGGTGCGCTCCTATACATAAAGAAGCTGCAAGAAAACATACCCCCTCTCACTCAGGGGATAATATGCTATGGTCTCTATTCAGGGCTGTGCGTAAACTGGACCAAGTCCATGCTCTTTTCCCTCACTGCTAGCGCCCCTAGGTCGGGCAATCTGGGGATTATAGATGGGAGCATTAACAAGTGAAATATTTGGGTATTCGAGTAAGCAGCGAACATTCCTCATTGCTACACCATAACCACCTTTCCCTACTGGACCTAGTGGAAGGTAAACTTTCTAGATGGTGTAGACTCCCATTGTCCGTTTTGGGCAAGGTCCCCCTGGCCACGATGCTAATACTTCCCAAATTCCTCTATTTTGTAAACGTTCCCATCTACCCAGGCAGTGTCTTTTTTACTTGATTGAGATCTTTGTTAATACAACTGGCGTGGAGTTCTGGGGACCGGTGGTGAGATGGGACGTTAAGACTATTCCCTTTGAATAGGAAAGGATATGGCTCCCGATATGGAGCTGGAATATCTGGCAGCCCAGTCGCACTTCGGGACGTACTGGGTGTCAACTCTCCATTGTACCCCCCTGTCAAGATTGAACGTACCACTGCCAGGCTGCACTTTCTTCAATCCCTATTGTTGCCCCCAGCGGAGACAGATCCCTGCAGATTTGATACGGTGGTGTACACAGTGGATGCTTAGGTGAAGATTCATAAAAAGATAAACCTGGTCTTTCCCTACATGCTGGAAATGAACCTGGGCATAGGGAAACCTCCAGCCGACATATGATGGATTAAAAAAACCTGGGAGAGGCTCAGTATTCAGAACCTTAGGGATATGTACCCCTCGGGCTCACTCGTCTCCAGGAAGCTATTTTTAGATAAGGTGGGGAAGGCTTTTCATCTGCTGTTCCAGTACTTTCAGATGAGGGAGGCATTCCACAAGTGGATCCTGGCGGAGAGATCTGTCCCCTTTTCTTCAATGTATCTGCAACTCAGTTGAGTGCACAAGGGTGATCTCCTCTGTACAGAATGGCCCAGGAACTTTCCCCTCTCCAGTCCGTAATGGCTAAACTTAGGTGGGAGGGCTACCAGGCTCCCATAGAGGACGGGGACTGTGGTACTAGGAGTAGATACACATATAGGGTTTCAGTTAACACGAAGCATAAGCTCATCTAATTTAAAATATTGCAACAAGCTAACATTTCACCAGCCCATCAGCTTAAATTTGACCCTCCGAGGGGTGGGGTAGGGCAAACGTTTCCCAAGTGCCGTGAAGAAGGAGCCGGTTATATTTTTCATTTAATGTGGTCATGTCCATTGTCGCAACAGTTTTGGTCACAGGTGCGGTCAGGCTCTGCTAACATTCTTAAACAGTGAACCCCAGCGACCCGCTGGTCTGCCTTAAGGTAAACAGTTTGATTCCGCGGGCCCCAATGAAACTGCCATCCAGACTCCTTATTCTGGCAAAGCGCCAAACCCTGATGTCCTGGAATAATAACAGCACACCTACCGAGGTAGCCTGGTTAAGGGACGCTGAATGGTGCCAGGAAACCAAAGCATGCTACAGTAACCTCTGCCCATCCAGCCATTGTCCTTGTGATGTCTGGGCGCCCTTCAAACAGTACGTGCTGGAGACTTCCAACCACCCACTGTCAACATGTTCACTGTCGAATTGAAGGCTTTATAGTTTTGGGGATGGGAAGTGGCCAGAGCTCATGCGGTGAGGCTGTGACTGTTCGGAGCTCCCACTGGGATCATGCGTTAGATCCTTGATGCAGTATCTAATGCTACAAACGCCTATATTCAGCAACATTTCCAGATGGGGGAAACAGGCACCTACACGCATCACCTTCTCCCAATGAAAATCAGAACGCAAGAAGCTCAACTATCCGACTGAAATTTGGACCCTGTGCACCCCAAGATGGCAGCCGTCATTTCGCAGAGCGATTCCCCGACGGCCTACAGTGTCGGTGGAGCGGACACCAGCACTAACGCATAATAAACTTTCTCAGGATCGTGCCCATGGGTTATGCCGGCTGGGTTAACTGCATCCACGTGAAGCTAGCTGCAACGAGCTGCTGCACTGCAACTTGGTCCCAATCTATGAGGCAGCGATGTACGTGGCCTTAGGTATGTGAATCACCCTGTATGGGGCAGAGGAGCCCGGCAAACACAGAAGGCTGGCGCGCTTCCGCAACAATGATCTGCCCGGAAGGCCGGGCTTCACCCCTATAAAATAGCCACTGACCTGGGGTACTATACTAAAAGCGATCGCTCAGAAACAGCGTTCTGGGCGGAACCCAGATGTCTCATATCTCAGAGATGTGCCTGGGCCTTGTTTTCTTAGACCCCCCCCCCCCGAGAGTGTGGCACTGGTGTCATGTTAAAGTACCATATACAAAAGGATCAAATGCCAAAGGGTCGACTCAATTTGACCTAAAACAAAAAGGGTTGAATTTTTTTTTTTTGTACATTTTTTTTGTGTGTTTGTTTTGGAAAAAAAAGTGGTTTTTACCACAAAAAAGGAGGTTTGGGGGGCGACCCCCCAAAAATCGACCCTTTGGTTTTCGGTCCTTTTGATTCGACCCTTTGGTCATTCGATCCTATGCATTCGAAACTTTGACCTATAACTGTCTCGAGTTATCACTGGACCCAGCCTGTCCGGAGCCTGAATCCCAGTGGGTGCTGCTGAAGAAAGAGGGAGCCACCATCACAGAGGTAGTCCTCTTGTTCTTCTGTTTTACCTTGGTCTCCCCTTTGGCGTGGGTAACTGACTAGCAGTCAGACCCTGAGCGACCTGAGAATTAGTGACTGCCGCAGCAGTCACGGGGTAGTCCATCAGATCAACCCCAACTCTACTAGATAATTCCCCAACAATATGTGGGCAGGCACATTGTCCTATACCAGGACAGGAAGCTTTGCTTTCTTGTCCTCAACCTGGATAGTACCTAGGGCTACAGGAGATAGTTTGGGAGGCCCACCAGCTACCCTGGTAGTTTTCAGAGGAGCACCTACATAGTCCTCTGGCATGAGCAGGGTCCTGTCCACCCTTGTCATATTTGCCCCAGTGTCTCTCACACAGTGGAAGGCTGGCCATTCAGGAGCACCCTTCTCAGAAATCTGTGGGTATTCTGCGAAATGGTAGCCAGTACATCTGCTTACTGATCTCAGGCCCCAAGGGACACTATGGAAATCTCTGCAGGAGCACCAAAGGTGATTCCTGTAGAGGAGGGGAGGACAGTGGCCTCCACCTCAGGCATGAAGCAAGGGTAGGTCAGGCTGACAGCCTGTGTCTTACCTTTATACTGGGGGGCGGGGGGGGGGTGTCACCCTTCTCGTGGTCCAGAGCCCCATAGTATCAACAAATGCCAGGAATGGGAGGTACTGCATTGGATCCACTGGGAGACTGCATTGCAGCAGGAGAACAGCTACTCTTGTTCCGACTCCCATGAGACTTATCCCCACTAGATTTTTCGTTCTTAGGAGAGGGAGTTTTAGGTTTACTCTACTGTGATTTCTTATGGGACTTCTCCGCCTTCTGAGAGGAGGTCCCTTTCTCTTCGTCCTTGTCCTTCCCACTGAGTTCCTGTCATGATGCCCGCTCCCGGGGAGCCGGTTCAAGCCCTGCGTCCCCGAAAGCGAACATCCAGTCCCCAAGGAAAGACCCAGCAACCCCATATAGGAGCCCTTTGGAAAGTGTCCTGGCGCCTATGGCGCCAGGCTCAGAAAAGACATCAGTCCTGGCACCATAGGCGCCAGGCTCATTATGGGAGTGCTTGGGTGCACTTACTTGATGCAGACCATGCTGCAGGATCCCGGCCTCCTTGAGGCCTGAAAGGAACTACTTTACCTGTGGGACTAATTTACCATCCGGGCGTGGTCGGGAAAGGATACATACCTGATTGGAGGAAGGATACATACCTGGAACTTCTTCCAAGGCTATTTAAACCCCACCCGAACAGCCACATGTGCTTCGCGTTGTTCTGCATCTAGCAGCTGGACGCTCACCGTGTCTGCTCCTGCATCCTGACTTTTGCCACGCCTGCCAGCATCCTGGATCACCTGCAAAGGAAGAGAAGAAGAGAACAGAAGAAGGAAAAGTCCTTACCTGCTAAATCCGCATCCCGGAGACATCTTGCCGACAATCCTGAAAAGGAAGACTTTTATTTAAAAGCTCATCGCGTCGATCGCTGCAGCGCCGCATTCCACTCACCTTTACAGGGCGCCTCCATGTTCAGCAGCGATCATCCGGATTTGCAGTCGCGCCCCAGCACTTAGGGAGAAAAAGGCAAGAACAAAAGGTGAGAGAACGAAGGGAATAAGGAAAGCTAAATCTCCATGTTAAGACTTACCTGTTGATTCATTCCCTCTTCATTTCGGGTCCGCGCCGCATCCTGGCATTTCCGGACCTCGGCCCCTAAGGGGGAAAAAAAAGACATCAGCGTTAATGAGCGAATGAAAAGACATTACCAAAAAACGCTCATTAAAGACTTACCTGATTTCTACAAGGATTTAACCTCTCATCTCGGTGCCTGTTCCCCGGCATTCCGTACCCCGGCCCCTATGGGGAAAAAACACTAGCATTAGTTCATTAATGCATGGACACAAGGGGAACCTCTTATCAAAAAACTTACCTGGAAGCCAAGCAAGTTTGGTTCTCACCAATCCGAAAATCCAGTGAAGTGTAACTGGATACCAACGCGCCCCTGCATCAGAAGCAGGATGGAGAGCTTGTCCTTCCAGACCCTAAGGTGAGACGTTACGGGGAATCACAGAAGGGTTTCGAGGAGGGTGAGAGGGGAAAGTGGGAGGCCGATTGCATTACCCCGCAGACAGTTAATCCCCTATTTTCGCCTACAGAAGGATACTTCTGTGAGCCAGACAAGCCAGATTTGGGGGCCCAGTCCAGTCCGTCTTCCGAACCCTGCGCATCACCTTAGAAGAGGTCACAGCAGCGCGAACCAGGCCAGCGCCTCCGTGGGAGTCAGGTGAGCGTTACAGTTCCTTAGGGGACACACGGTGGAAGACCCACTTGTCAGCCAGCCTGGCCAGCTTAAAGGGATCCAAAATGTTCTGGGCAGAAATGTACTGACACAGTTCTTGTGAACAGGATTCCGAAAAATGCTCAAAAAACAAAAAATGTGGGACAATTCAACAAAGGTTTTCACCTTGTATCCATCAATCCACCCCATCATGTTCACACGCGGAGCAGTCATCCAGTCAACCCACAACACATTCTCTCTCTTTTTATATTCCCTGAACCTTTTAAAGGGTATTGGGTAGGTGTCTTGCCAAACATGGCAATTAAAGCAGTTTTCATGCACTCATATTGACCCCTTTCTTCCACACTAAGTTTCAGAATAGCCATAACCAGTCTGAGGCACTCTACTTAAACACTTAGCCCAATCTCCTTTATCAACATCATGGATTCCACAAGCCATTTCAAATGCTTCTATCCACTGGAGGATATCAGAACCCTCCACATACACACCAACCAAATCTTTCATAAACTTCGTGGCAGGGGACCCGACACTCAACTGGTTTGGATGAAGTCTCCACTCTAGCTGGATTCTCTGGCATTCAGTGTCTTTGTTTTTGAGGTCAAGATCCCTATATTTGAGTATCACTTGCTGTGCCAACACCTCCCCCTTCAATTCCGCTTCAGTTTCCAACTATTTATATTCAAAGGCCAATTTCTTCCTTCCTTAATGACTCAAGTTCCAAGGTATCCCCTGAAGAAACAATGCTGGGTTTTGGAATAGAAGTGGTGTGAGAGGTGGCAATCCCAGAAACAGATTCAGTAATAACCCTAGGGGTAGGGTCCTCCGTGGTTCCATCCCCTACCTTAATCAAAAGCTTCACAATCAGTTTGTTAGTCCACCAGGACAGCTATTAGCTCAGCCCTAGATTATCTTCAAAGTCCAACTCCCTGGCTTCACAAGCACTCTGGGAGAGCCTCTAAACTCATCCGTCTCAATTTGCAATAGATTCCATTGCTTGTAATGTAATTATCCTAGTATACACAACTAAACCTCAAATCAACAAAGTGTGGATATTTTGTAGGTGGTAAGGTTACACACCGAGAACCGTAGCGCTGTCAGCTTTCATCAAACGCTACAGTATCCTGACTGCACGGGCTAGTACGCTAACTACCAGGTGGGTGCGGCATGGCTCCTTCTTTGATTCACCCATGCCCTACGTCCTAGCAAGGCTACCAAACACCAGCATGTGTTTTAAGTCCATGACACAACGTTTTCTTCTTTCCCCTTCTTCTTATGCTACATCAAGTCCCGGCGCGCACAGTCTGCATGACAGAATCTCTGCTGTCTGTATGATCCTTTACCAGGATTGCAGCTCATCGCATTCCCACCAAACTCCATTGCAAAACGGTGTGGAACCGAGCTAGGTAAAACCTACTTGGCCTGATTATATCTTAATCTTTATCTTTCAATCCTTCTTGGACACATAGGGCTGAACACCTGAGTCACTCAGGCTTCAGCCTTTTCTGTCCCCCTTTTTTCTTAAGCAGTACGTTAGTTCATGCTAGTAATCCAGCATAATATAGGATCTCCCGATTATCTACTAGGAGCACCTATTTCCTGATGTACCTCATCTATCAGAGCCTTGCAGCGACGGCGGAGCTCCACTGGGGTCCAGCAGTGAAGAAAGGGAACACCAGAATCCCATGGCAAGTGCCTTACCTTGGGCATTTCTGACCTTTGCCAGCCATTCCATGAATAACTTTCAATTGTGATTTATGCCCCACGTTGCCGAAATACACATACAGCCCTGTAATTATATTCATTTGTATATATATCCAACAAGGTCTTCCAGTTACACCCTGACGAAGGCGGCCTCAACAACCTTTCTGCCGCAGAAACGCGACTCAACTAGAGGTTCTCCTGGGGTCCACCTGATTGACCAACTCTACAACTATTGGACACTTGTTTCTTTCTCTTTTGTCCACCCCTGGTCGCGTAGGAAGACCTTCTGGTGTTTACTTCGAAGGCTGCCGGAATAATTCTCAACCACAGCAGAAGGAGGTGTATTGTCTATACATAACATCATCTCTTTAGACTTTTTCAAAAAGGACTATAAGAGTGATAAATGTACAGATGTGATCTACTATTGACTCTGCAGAGTTGTGATAAATCATCATCTCTGTTGGGATTTTTGTCCCTTAACAGACAATACCCATTGATTTATGTTGGTAAGTTAGATGCAACCACAGTCTCCAGTGGCAGGATTTAGGACACTGCCTCTTTAAGGCCTGGTACGGTTTGAAAAACGATGGTCTGGAGGGTTGCCCAGAGCTATGCCCGTGGTTATGATTAATTCAAAACCTTCCAGCCATCACCTTTTTGTTTTGCTAAAGTCACCCCGAGTGGGACGGGTATGCCCAGACGTGGGTCCGGAGTCTGCCCGGCCTAGAGACCCAAGCTACTCCTCACTGATGATGCCCAACAAGGCTGAAACATGTTTGGGGATGCTTGTGGTCTCGAGCAGAAGCGTTGTGACCTAGCAGTTTGGGCTGGACTGCCCCTTTTGGGGTAGGACCAAGCCTTATTTGCATATGGTTTTTCCTCTTCTGTAATTGCTTGGCAGACTGAAAAACAATGGGCTGGAGGGTTGCCCAGAGCTATGCCCAGGGTTATGATTAATTCAAAACCTTCCAGCCATCACCTTTTTGTTTTGCCACTGTCTGAGGAAGACAATACAAATTTAAATGTTTTGTTTTTTGATTATGTTCAAGGTTTTAGTATCAATTGGACTTTTCTGTAAATATTCTTATCTGTCCCTTTCACCCCTTGTCCTCCTGCTGACCAGTTCAGGTCTTGCACACCTTTTAGCACTGGTCTCTTTCGTTAACCACAATCCACCACTACTCGACTTTGCTTTGTTCATGACTATAGTCTACCCTTACACTATAGTGTTACACCTACTATATAAGGTATACATACCGCATTGAAATTCTCAGTTTGGTTTATATACATAAATGTGTAATAAAATGTGTTTTTACTCCTTGTTGAAATATTAGTAAAACAAACCATGTTTTATGAATATATTAGAGTGGTCTGTTTGGTTTTTTGGCATGCAATTATTCTGTTCCGATTTAATCATTGCTCAAATTATTTGTTGATACAAAAAGATTTTGAATTATTAACCACACTGATATCAACCTGTGGCAGCAGTCCCTTTTGCTTTGGTTTAAGGTTAAACCCTGAGTCTTAAAACCATTAGCATCCCACCGCTGCCACCAGTGTAAAGACTGGAAAGGGTATCTGTACTTCTGCCCTCTACATGGCAGAGCAGAGGCACAGAGCACCCCAGCCAAGGTTCACTATATGGTAGCATATGGACAAGCAACCAAGGTTTAAAGGATAGTTCCGGGACTTTTTTTTTA
The DNA here is from genome assembly GCF_040938575.1 of Ambystoma mexicanum. NCBI lineage: Eukaryota > Metazoa > Chordata > Amphibia > Caudata > Ambystomatidae > Ambystoma > Ambystoma mexicanum. Next base: position 1,348,052,861 of record NC_090930.1, read on the forward strand.
TTGTCCCTACGGGTCGGCCATGTGTTTGTAAGCATAAATCGGTAGATCGTAGGAAACTTTCCTATGGACCTTACCCGACTTTTCGCCCATTATCGCACTCGAAATCAGCCTCCATTTTGTGATAATCCTATCATTCCGCCGCATCGACCTGGCTCACCTGCCTTTGCGGCACTAAATCAAATCCCCCACCCCTGAAACAGACTTTATCAAAACATTCATATTCCCCGCCTCTATCCGTGACGTGACTGAGCTGCGTAGGCAAACGCGCCCAGGCGTCTTCTACGCGACTCCACACAGACCCCGGAAATCAACACAGATCAGCTCACAATACAGCGCACCACAATTCGGAATATGAAACTGTACTTTGAAATCAAACCGCAAGATTGTAAATGTGGTAAAGTACATTTATTTGACATCAAATGTTTAGAGAATATTCAGCGATTTGCATTTTTATTTGCTCATGTTCCAAAAAGTTCGTATTGAGGAACGCGATGGTCCTTTGCTGTACACAGGGTCTTAGAGCATCTCACAATACAGCACCACAATTCGGAATGTGAAACCGTGGTTTAAAAGCAAACGGCAAGATTGTACATTTGTCAAAGTACGTTTATTGGACATCAAATGTTTAGAGAATATTCAGCGATTTGCATTTTTCTTTGCTCTCGATCCAAATTAGTTCGTCTTGAGGGAAGCGATGTTCGTGTGCAGTACACAGGGTGTTGGTTTACGATAAAAATAAGCTCTTCTGTCGCACTGATAATCGCATTGGCTGTTCCAACAACGAGGCACTAGGCCACCACAACGGTAGGTATGTTGCATCTAACCGTTAGTACCGCGTAAGGGCATACTTGTACTTGGCGGTCGTCCCATAAAATGGTCAGGGTGGTAACGTTGTTCACGCGGAGAAGCAACTGGCGGCTGTAGAAGCCGTCCGCCGGTGTCTGGTACTCGTGACACAGACAGTAGTGAATGATGTACCTAAAAACATAAAAAATGAAATTAGTCTCACCATCAGATCCTTATTAAAATTATTCATTTCATAGCGAGGACAGCGCTACTGGGTGTACACAAGTGTTTAAAGGCATGGCGAGGCATGGAGGGGGGGGGGGGAGTGGAGTACAAGGTAAGTAGCATAAAATAATAAATAAATAGGGCCAGCTGGTGGCAAGTGCAAGGTAAGTGCAGAACAAGTGCTGGGAAGGGGGGGCTGTAGGATACTGAGACAGTCCCCCAGTGCAGGGGTTGACAGGGAGGCAGTGCAGGTGGAGAGTGGAAGGGCCCAGGACCGAGGTCGCAGACAGTGGACCAGTTGTAGCAGGGGAGAGGGAGAGAGAAAGCAGAAGCAAAGAGGAAGGTTTTGAGGTGCTTCAGTAAAAGCAGATGTTTCTCCTCCAGATAGAGCGCGGTAGAAAACACTATGCCACATAGAACGAACAAGTACAACTGAACCCGTCTTTAAAGCCACTGTATAGTAATGAAATTGCGGTATAAACTCATCAAAAGTTACTTACATTATATTTGCATTTTCCATTGTGTCTCTGTGTAGGGCAGACCCGAAACACCACTCCTTCTTTGCCGACGTTACTTCTTCTAATGAACGTGGCTCATCGTTTCGTTTCTGAAATTTTATTCATTATCTTTTCTTAGTCTTTCAGGATGGTCCCGGCCTGTCAAGGTCAAATCACAATAGAACCTTATATTGGGTCGTGGGCCGTTCCGCCACCCGAGCAAAACATCAAAGCAGCTGACCTTCACTTTGAGCGAGCACACATTTCTAGTTAGCTCCAGTTAGTGTAAGGGCATCTTGTCTGCGTGCCTTTTTTTTTATTGTCCCTATGGGTCGGCCATGTGTTTGTAATACGGAAACATTCTATAATTTTTGTAAAAATGATTTATATTACTGTTTGGTTTAATTGCAATGGGCCTGCAACATGAGGAGACTCGAGAGAAGAGAGAACAGACAATCGAATTACAATCATTTAAACCGTGATGTGTATTTCTCAATGAGCTCTGCTTTAGGTGGACATGGAACAGAGGCAATGTTGGGTGGCAATGCAGTTGTCCCCTGCATAGGTTCGTTCACCACTCCATGTATGTGCCTATCGAGGACATCTACGATAAGTCTCTCAATAAACTCATATTGCATATCCTCAAACACTGGTTTGATCACCCATTGTTTACTTCTTTTAGTGAAGGCCTTATTGTAGCGAAGCGTCCCTAAAGTTCCGGTCGTCCTACTTTGTTGACGGCCAACATTATGGTTATGTGCCAAGACCGCTAGAAGAGTCCGATTTATCATGCCTTCCATGCCAAAATGCAATCTTTTGGGCCTGTACTTGAGGCACATATTGTGGAACACCTCCAAATCTCCTGTGTGGCAGAATTCCGTGAGTCCCCTCAAAGCTTTTGTTATAGTTTTATCAAATACAATCTTTTCAATGGCCTTGTGAGTGGGTGATGAAGGAATCAACCACTTCTTCTTCCGTGCCTCCTCTGTGGACAAATGGCCATGTTCACATTTGTGGAAATGCTCATTTGTCGACCATCGATGTACGTTGCTACAGTGCAACATTACTGACCGCCATTTTTCCAGTAGAATTTCCAACGACCCTTCACATGTTTTTGAGCTCCACCAAAGATGGTTGCTGATTGACTTGGACCACTGTGAAATACCTTGCATATCTTTTTTTTTTCCTGCAGCCGACAATTTTTTATTGATTGATTTTGCAAGATGCCAAACGTCAAATTGGTGATTTATATTTTTGTACTGTTCTCTCATTGTCTTGGCAATTGAAACGTGTCTGTCCGTGGCTATCAGGTCGATCACCATTCCCCGCGATTGTAGTTCTTGCAATGATGCTACAAAGCCAACTTTCTCCATGGCCACTGAGGATGTACTTTGTGACACCTGCACGACCAACGAACTCACAATTTTCTTACTTTCCATGTCCTGAAAGTGGTAGGTGCAGTACTTGGCTGAAAATCCTGGACTGTCGCATTGTCCATCACCGGCTAGCCTGAAGCGTTTGCCCGCGAATGTACTTTCCATTGACATTTTTTCCATTCTCCAAGCTTCGCTGATGGCTGGAAATAGATAATCGGTTTGGTATTTGTAGAACTGACTTTTCGCAATGAAATGGATTCCCACAAACTGAAAGAAATACTGTAACTTTTTAAAACTTGAACCACTAAAAAGTGCGGCCGCTGCACAAAGTAGATTGCCTGCTGGCAGTTGCCCCAGCATGGGTTGTGCAGACCATGCGAACGGATGATATTGTGTACAGGTGGCATGTATTTTAAGGTTAGTGCCTCGAATTGCACGAGTCACATTAATCAATGGCTCCCCACATACTTCCCCACCAACCCAATGCCCACATTTCATCATCATAATAATATCCATCAAACAGCTATCGAATACAATGAATTTGGCCTCTTTCCTTATACTGTCACTCTGCATCCCAGCTGGTTCGGCCTGTAACGTTGAGGACATGTCACTCGCATGAAAGGTACAATCTCTGATATCGTCTTCCGCTATGCTGAGTGATATTGATGGTGTTTCATTGTCGTCCACTTCATTCTCTTCCATTGCAACATCTGTTCCTTGTCCGGAGATGGGAGAAAAAAACAATGTCTTCAACTTTCGCGTGCTCTTATTTTTTGCGGGTGTGGATTCTGTGAATTGATCTACGACTGCATCCAAACTACCAGGAGGACATTCACTATCAATGGCTGGTGGTGGTATAGCTCCGTTGTCAATCACTTCATATTCTTCCCATTGGCACGATGCATCTCCAGTCTCAAGTCCCTGCCAAAAGGTTTGACAAGCAACATCTCTCGTTCGCTTCACTGTCTGTGTAGATCTAGTTCTTACACCCACTCGCAACTAGAGGACAGATTAGAAAAGGGATGTTCAGTTTAAACACAACTTACAGTATTGAACTATTGACAGTGAAAGACAACATAATATAGTGAACAGGACACTAACCTTCTTTTGCTTTCTTTTCTTTGAAACTTTCTTTCCTCGAACTTCAACATCTGGACGCTGTTGCTCCGACTCGTGTGTGCATGTCTCCACTTCCTCTCGCGCTGCAACGACTATACTTTCATGATAAGCACATCCATCACTCACTGAGGCTCCATCGACTCGCTGAAACATAGAACTTTCATTAGTATGTATAATAATATTGAAAACACAAAATGTACTTGGGGACCAATACCCATACGTACATCTCAATAGCAAAACACGAATGAACGCATTGTGTAGAACATTCAAACGACAATAGTTCACGCATTGTTGATCTAGTTAGATTGAACTGTCAAGATCCATACCTCGGGCTCCGCATAGACTTCCATTGATGATATTATTGAAGATGAGGCTTCAGCAACTCCCTGAAACACAGTAATTGCATTAGTATGGTTTTGTATTTTGTTTAAAAGAACATAAACTTTCTGCAGGCGTCAACGGCTCATCTAAATAGACCTGCACAAATGATCAGTTGTCTAAAATAAATAATGGATATCTAAATATGATTCGATTTGCTCCATCGTTGGAAGTGTCACCACCCAGAGATCTGCATCAACTACTAGGGGTGATGTTCTTGTTGAAGAAGCTCCGTCAGCTCCCTGAAACATAGTACTTGCGTTAATAAAGAAGGAAGTATAGCGGATGTAATCACGTCATTTGATCTCGCATGATTGATCTGTCAGTATCCATACCTCGAAATGCATAAGAACATCAAGGGACGCTGTAACTGCGGTGCACACTTCTGCAAGCTGTTGCGCCGACCCGTAACTGCATGCTCCCCCTTCCTCTTGGACTAATGCTCCATCGACTCCCTGAAACATAGGACTTTCATTAGTAATGAACACAATATTGAAAAAAGAAGACACATAGGAGGGCGACGACAGAAGGACATACCAATGGCTAAAAACGAAAGAAACATTGTGTGTAACAATCACGCTACAAGAATGCAAGATCTGATGATCTCCATCGATGGAACTGTCCGGAAACGTACCTCGAGCATCTGAGTGACATCTACGGTTGTCGTCAATGCGTTGGACTCCTCAGCATCTCCCTGAAAGACAGTACTTGCATTATTTTGGATAACAATAATTATAACTGAAAACAAAGACTAGAGGACGAGTACTGTGGTGTACCATTAGGTAAAATAATTACACGATCAATTAAAACTATTGATTTACATGCCTAAAACAAGTCAGTGTCAGAATAGCTAAGTAAGATTACCCGATAGGCGCTTGAAGTGGCTGATGACTGCAATAACGACACGGATGGAGAATCTTCAGCCTTCATATTGAGTGGATACATAAATGGGGAAATTATTGTTAGCTAATGCTACACACTACCGCAATGCCGAGAGATAAATACGTAAACTTGACTCACCAGTGGAGGGATGTGGACGAATAGAGTGGGAATAGCGGTTGAGAGCAATTTTCGCCTCGCTCGCGGTGTTTTCGTCCTTATTAGCAATGATGTGGAGTACATGTCTGGGCTAAAGTGCCTGCTGCAGATGCGGTATCGATCACCCCTCTTGTCCGCAAAGACTTCTAGGACTCTACTTTCTATCTCAGAGGCTGGATATCCGCAATATCGGACCCATTCTCTTATCTGATCTATTGTCTTAGGGAAAACATGCATTATAGTACCTTCAGATTTGTTATGGGTCTTTGAAGGGCAACCGCCAATGGAACAGGCAGGCATTATGGAAAGTTCTGAAAAGTAAAGATCAACAATTCTCTATGAATACCAATGTGTTAAAACATTAAATGACACATAAAAGGTTCAATGCAAGGTCCGTTTTGGTTCTTGGAACTATACACGTTATTCACATGCGGATAAGTATTTCAATAACTTTCAAAAAATAGAAAAAGTAATTTGACTAAACTCAGAACATGTGACTAGTTCCTTGCATGTACTGTCGTGAACGAAAAGAAAACATGGATGCAATTTGATGACTACTAGCAAATAGATATAAATCAAAAAATAGGACGCAAAATGATTATGGTACATGGACTTACCTTGACGAACAAACAGTTAGATGCAGGGATCAGAGTAGTTTCTTGTCGTAGAACAGGGAGCAGTTCACAGGTTGCAAACTGACGAGTTTGCTCAAAGTGGTCACGGAAGTTCACAGAGACGAAGAGCAGATAACCAGCACCTTCACGGGTTGACTAGCAAAGCGCAAAGAAGTTCTCATTAGAAATATGAAGTGGGTTATAAAGAATTCGAAACAGGGGTGTGTTTGTGAATGAATGACGTGTATATGTCGTGGCATTATGTGGATTGCAGGGGGCCGTCCAGCGTGAGGGGGGATGCTTGGCAGGAGACACGGGGTCTGTAGGTAGACATGGGAACAACAACCCATGCTCTATAGACCACTTTGAAGTGTACATGGTCTTTGGCACCTCTTGGCCTTTATCGCTCCCTGACAGCTCCACTTGCCAGCGCAAGTACCCCGGTGCGAACTGCCTTTGATAGGGCGGCGGGGGGTGGATCGGGGCGGTGGTCGTGCAGACAAGTCACAGGAAGACTCGTGAATGGAGACACACTTATGTGGATTGCAGGGGGGCGTCCAGCGTGAGGGGGGATGCTTGGCAGGAGACACGGGGTCTGTAGGTAGACATGGGAACAACAACCCATGCTCTATAGACCACTTTGAAGTGTACATGGTCTTTGGCACCTCTTGGCCTTTATCGCTCCCTGACAGCTCCACTTGCCAGCGCAAGTACCCCGGTGCGAACTGCCTTTGATAGGGCGGCGGGGGGTGGATCGGGGCGGTGGTCGTGCAGACAAGTCACAGGAAGACTCGTGAATGGAGACACACTTATGTGGATTGCAGGGGGGCGTCCAGCGTGAGGGGGGATGCTTGGCAGGAGACACGGGGTCTGTAGGTAGACATGGGAACAACAACCCATGCTCTATAGACCACTTTGAAGTGTACATGGTCTTTGGCACCTCTTGGCCTTTATCGCTCCCTGACAGCTCCACTTGCCAGCACAAGTACCCCGGTGCGAACTGCCTTTGATAGGGCGGGGGGTGGATCGGGGCGGTGGTCGTGCAGACAAGACCAGTTTGCCGCAGGGCCTCACCAAGGAGAGGCCATCTAACTGAATGTAAGAGGATGGCTGCAGGATCTACTACATGGAATGCAGGGGGGTGAGTTTATAAATACCTCACCCTCCCAGGAGAATATACACTAGATTCATTTAAAAAATCAAAACAACCATTGTTAAAATATATGTTGGGCTTTATTTTAGATTTTAATTAAACATAAATAATAAACATTACACATTGTAAAGTTGAGGTTGCAGCACATCGAGGGAAAATCCGCGGTATTGTCCACTGTCACTGGGGAAATGTTGTCTAATGGCAAGTACCGCACAGGCAGGTATTACTCTCCGAACGCGGTGTCCGAGCCTCCCTTGAAGCCACCAAGTGAAGCAACGATAGGCCACCAGCCTGTACCACCTGTGAAAAAAAAAGATGCAAACTGTATTAAACTGACCAAACTTTCTTATCAATGTCGATTCAGGTAACACATGTCATTTTTCTTAGAAAAAAATTATATCTAGAAAATGCACTATATGGAACAAATTTACATGCGTTCGAATGATATGTAAATGTAATTTTATATGTGGGAGACGACCATGAAATAGTGGTGGCATCACTGACATCACAAACAGAGTATACTTACTTGTTACTCGGATTACGCGGACGAACAGTGCCGCGAAGTTCGTGCATAAGCACCATCATCATCCTCAACACGGTCCGTGAGAGGCAGGCTTCCCTGAACTCTGGCAGCTCGGTGATGCATTGCGGACTTTGCTCGCCTTCCTGCAGACTTTGCTCGCTTTCCGAAATGTAGGCCAAGCACCCGGAATTTTCACGGCAGCAGCAGTTCTCCTCCTCAGTTGGCATTAGCTCGCACCGATTGCACGTGCACCAGGTGGAGACGCCGTCCATGCGACATGGTCCAGGCTCTTCATCCGTTGACTGGTCCTCCCAACTGCCGTCCGAATCCCCATCGTTTTCGCGTGCTTGACTTTCCAGTAGTTCTTCCTCGGTGTACTCGGGCTCGTACATATACGGCATTATTGTGGCCATTGTGCGGTAAAGATAGTAAAATAATTTACAGAGATGGTACAGGTGTTCACACGGGCTACAAGCGGCGAAGGTAGCTGACCAGAGCACTGAAACAAGTCACAGAATACTCAAAGTAACACAGAGAGAGGAATGGAATCGAAAATCTGCTGCTGTGTGTTGTGAAACGGTCTGTTTATACTTATTGGGGAAAGAGGCGTCCTGCCATTTCCATGGCAACACGTCAATAGCTGAGGCGCAGCGATTGTTGACACGAGACGTGCTTGAAATGGGCAGTACACGTCTGCTGATGTCAGGCTCAGGGGCGGGGGATTTGATTTAGTGCCGCAAAGGCAGGTGAGCCAGGTCGATGCGGCGGAATGATAGGATTATCACAAAATGGAGGCTGATTTCGAGTGCGATAATGGGCGAAAAGTCGGGTAAGGTCCATAGGAAAGTTTCCTACGATCTACCGATTTATGCTTACAAACACATGGCCGACCCGTAGGGACAATAAAAAAAAAGTCCCGGAACTATCCTTTAAGCTCTCAGGAGGTGATGCAGGCTGGTTCTTAAGTAAAGTGAGTCCTCAATACCCCACAAAGGAATGTCCACACACTAGGTTATGTGCCAACACAGTTCTTTATATAAAAATAAGGTTCAGAGATGTATACACACTTAATAACACACTTTGTACTCTGGTAATTCTAATTTGGCAAATATATATAATTTCTATGTGGTACCACACTTAAGATTCCCCCCTCCCCCGTCCCTCAACCTGGGCAACCTAGTATTAAAGAAGCCCAGTCCATAAGTGTTTAATCAATCTGGTTTCCTTGTCGAAAACGTCAACCACCCAAATGTACCCGAGATGAAAGAGTTTCTTAGACGGTTCGTTGACGAATCCCTCGAGGGTGGACTCCCTTTAAAGCAGGAGCCATAGGGTGTTGAGATCCTCGAAGAAAAGTGGAACACTGATGTCGAGACAGCAGCTTCGACCTTTGCGGTGCTCTTTGACTATCATTTGTGAAAGTCCTGGGAAGATGAGGCGTACTGTCCACCTCGATGCAAAGTGTATGGTGTCCCTCAAAGACGACTCAGTGATGGATGTAGGCCCGGCAGCAGGCGTCGCTGCAGCAGTCCTCTGGCCCTTCAGTGCTGCAGCACGTACCTCGGGATAGCTTCGGCAATCGGGATTCAACCACAGGCTGGACCTCGGGTCTTTATTTCGTCAGTGGCCACGGGACGTCTGTCGGCTTCGGGTGGCTGGAAACCCATCGGCGGTCTTACCTTGGTAGCCGACGACCTCGACTTTAAAGTGGTCAACTGTGATGGCAAGGGAGCCCTTCGTTCAAATGTTTGTTTGTGCATTTATATAGCGCTACGAACCCTCAGGTATCTGAGCGCTGCTTATTTCCCACAGTGTGTGGTGCTCATGTATTGACCTCGGAAGGATGAAAGGCTGAGTTTGGCCCTGCCGGGATTCGAACTTGAGTCCGCAGGCTCTGCACGGATGTCAAAGCGAGCGCTCTACTCGCTGTGCCATCTGACCGGTTCTTAGGCAAGTTGGAGCTTTGCGGCTTCGTTCGTCGAGCAGCACAGCGGCAGACTGTTCCCGCTTCTGGGCGACACGGCTCAACTGGCTTCCAGCGGTTACAGAAATCCTCCGAACCCTGGTCGATGGCAATGGACTTCGATGGCCTCGATGTGCTGGCGCTTTACTTCAAGATTCTCGGCAGACCACTTCTCCGATCAACAGCCTTTCGGGACTGGGTTCCAGGGTACCGTGAAGAGCAGTAGGTTTTGCACAATGGTCCCTCATAGCTCAGGGAGAGGTCTCCTAGCCAGGTCCTCTCTCTATCAGTCCTCGACAGACTCAACAGCTTTTAGACTTTGTCGAAGGAAATGCAGCAGCAATTCCTTCTTCCAGCTAGGACTTCACGTATGAGCTTCAAGTTTCGACTTAAGCTTCTGAACAAATTGGTAAGTGAGAGGTCCCTGCTCTATGGGCAACATACAGGTGCCCAAAAACATACAGAAGGGGTACAGGGTTGTACCCCCATCCATGGGTGCCATAAGAGTATCCCAATCGTCTCTGTTCACCATGACCAAAAAGAGGAAGAGCTGCACACATGATAAGGGAGTACAGGACAAGGACATGGAGGCCCTGTCCCTCCAATGCATTTCCAGCATCACACATGGAACATCACGTAACAAACAATAGGCTTGAATGTCCAAAGTGCGAGCTGCTGCCTGCCCCAGCTACATCTGACCTGAAACAACAGGGGAGCCCACCGGGTGAGGGGACAATCCACACCCCCAGGGATCCGATGAGCTGCGACAGTCCCTGTAATACTGCATGGTCCATACACCCTGATGCAACAGCCCTGGGCCGCTTGCTGACACCCATCACATACATTCTTGTGGAAAGGGACAGGCAGCAACTATACCATCCCGGGACCCTGCCCGCAGCGTAGACCACTCCTAGACGGTCCCGTGCCTTTCGCACACACTTGACTCCTGTCAGGGCAGCCTTTGTGAACGAGGCTATAAATAAGGTGGCAGGTTGACTTGTACAGACACTGTTGCATTACTGTTCCAGACAAGGCCTTCCTGCCTGGTGTGTGCTAAATAACACTACGTTGCGTATCCTGGACTGCACCCATACTGAACTGCCCACTATGGCGTCCACAAAAAATAAACCCACAAATATGCACTCTTTCGCCAGTCAAAATAGACACCGACTCCTCTTCAGCTGTGAACAGAGAACAGAGGGAGTCACACAGCCTAACACAAGACCCACAGGATAATCAGGTCCTTACGGCAATAACTGCCCTACGTCCCCACTGGAGACCAAGATTGATGAGGTCAGAGTGGACGTCCAATTGCTACAAGATGTTAGGCAACTGGCTGAGAGGGTGACAACCGCAAAATCACTACTACAGGAGACCACTACTACTGCCAAAGACCTTGAGGTACGAGTGAAGGAACTGGAAATGCAGAAGTGCAAGCAGAGGACGCTAAGGGTAGGTCCCGCAGGAACAACATTTGTGTACTCTGGCTTATGGAACACCCAGAGAGACCTGACCAGACCTCCTATATTGAAAACTTGATCTTAAAGGAAATTGGCCGTGGCAGGGCTTTGCAGTAGAAAGAGCCCACCGATTCCCTACAGAAGAGGCCGCCACCAGGATCTCACTCCAGACTGAATAGGTATAATCCTAGAATTCCTAGCTAGAATACTGAATTTTGGAGACAGGGAGGTAATTTTACAATACTCTAGGGACGGGGGCCATATACAGAGAAACAGTTCAAGGATCACTATATATCCAGACTACAAACCTGCAGTTCAGAGGACCAGAAACATGTTTGTGCCTACTAAAACGAGACTCAGAATATTGGGACTTAAATATATGCTCATGTACCCTGCCAGATTGAAGATCCTATACAATGGCAAACCACACTTTTTTGACATCCCTGAGGCAACAAATACGTGGACTGAACACAACAACCTGCCAGTAAGAGCGTCACGAACACCTGAAACAGGGAGCGACTCCACAAGGACTTGTTACAGCACCAGACTCCTCTACATCTAAGAGTTTCCCTACTGGGGGAAAGCACCTCATGATGAGATGGTTAGCTACCACAGAGTACTCGCATAACACTAATTTAGCTATGTGAATGAGCCATGGCTTCTGGTTTTCCACTCTGGAGAACCCTGCCTGACGCTGCACTTATGAAGCTCAATGCTGCAGTGATATCCTTTTTTCCTACAAGTGGGGTCAAGGTCTGGTTACCCCACCGCTTGACTGAGTTGAACCACTCCGATAGCCGGCATGTTGCTGTACTCTCTACCTGATACACCATGGCCATACGTGGCCTTGGAGGTACGGAGCTGCCTGTGCAAAGTGTCTTTGTTGGGCAATGTTTAAAGTTCATATTTGAGTACATGATGTTTCTTTCCTGTTTAGTTTACGTATTATGTCTCACGGTACTACTTTTTGGGGAATCAGAGGGCATGAGTGGTGAGATTAGGAGATGCATATGCCACACATACTGATCACCAACACAATGATAAAACTTCTTCGAGAGCAGTGGAGCTGTGCGAGACTGGTGTGACACTGTGAGGGAGGTTACATGGGGTCCATTACGGTGGCGCGGTATGCACTACAACTATGGCCCACATTACAATATTGACCTGAAATGTTCGGGCCTGGGCTCCCATCCAGGCAGGAACAGGCTAAGGTCTTATTTGTATCGCAATAAAATATGAATAGCCCTACTCCAAGAAACTCACTTACTGATCGTCGATCAAGAGGCTGTCCTTAACCGCTGGGGAGGGACTGGTTATGGTGCTACATACTCCAGATTTGCTAGAGGGGCGTTTACATGGATTGACGGTTCGCTGCATTTCCAACTGCTAGAAGTGGTGAGGGACAAAGAAGGGCGATACTTGATCTTATGAGGTTAGGTTATCTTAACCACAGAGAAACATGCATTGTGAATTCAAACTTCACAAATCACATGATCCCGTCTCACATATGCACACTATGTAGCCATATTGCGCTAAGACGTGAATGTTTCTTCTTATGGGGAGGTGACTTTAATTATATTTGAGACGCAACACTGGACAGAATCTCCCCCCTCGCCCCGTCCCGCAGAGGCCCCTCCCAAATAAAACACTGATCGATTTCTGGAGGGAGCTGCACCCAACCACCAAAGGATACTCTTTTTACTCATCCCCCATAAATTATATACTAGAATTGACTAAACTTTTACTGGGACGGGACAGCTCACAAGCAGTGCAGAATATATGGGATGCACAATATCAGACCATTCCTCCTGAACGCTTGAATGGGACATCGCAACCCCTGGGCCCCGTATCCAGTCATGGCGCATGCCTGCAGATGCTCTGATGGATGCAGCTTTTAGGCAAACACTACAGGACTTTGTGGTTGACTTCTTGGAACGTAACACTGGGAGTGTGGAGAGCTGGGGCGCAGTTTGGGAAATCATGAAAGTGATGAGAGGTGAGGTTATCGCTAACGACGGGGGTATCCGTCGTGCACTACAGGAAGACTTAAGAAACCATGCAGAATGAGATTAGAACATTAGAGGCCTTGCGTCCTGGCCTCGGGTCGACCGATGTGAGACTGGCTGAGATACGGTCTTGTTGCCTACTGGCATGGGAAAGACTCCAGGTTTGACCATACCACATGTATGGCCCGGGCACACAGAGGGGGACATGGCTCCATAAATGAGAGCACCCCTGACAACACGCCTGCACGATAAATGCAGAGTTCTGTGGCGATCCCAGCTTGCAATTAATGGCATCTTCACTACTTACTAGACCCAATTATACAGACACGACAACCAAGTGCCACCAGCAAACATCGCAGAGGCACTCTCACTGATCCAGCTCCCGAAGCTTACTACAGGTCAGCGAACCACTCTGGACCAGCCCATTACTCTGGAGGAACTGGTTGAGGCGATCACATCTCTCTCTACCTGTAAAACACTGGGGAGCGATGGACTCCCTGCAGATTTGTATAAAACATACAGCTCTACCCTGGCTCCAGCAAGTCTTTGAAGGGCCGTATAATAAAGGCTTTCTCCAAGCCAGCATGAGGGAAACCTTGGTGATCCCCCTCCATAAGCCAGGTGAACCAACAGACCGATACGACTTGTATCACCCCCTGGACATGCTAAATTATTATGTGAAAATACTTACCATGGTACTGTCTGCACATCTACGTAAAGTCATCACCTCACTGATACATGCAGATCAGACCGGGTTTGTATCTGGCTGCAACACCACCCTGAACCTCTGTAGACTGCAGCATATTATTGACCAAACCAACCCCTGCACTGAACATTACTTGGTAGCATCATTTGACGCCATCAAAGCCTTTGACTCAGTATATTGGAAGTGCTTGCTTACCACATTACGGGGCTTCGGACTGGGTGAGAATTTAATTCCCTGGGTGACATTGTTTTACATCTCCACAATGGCCAGAGTAAAGTTAGGCAGACAGATATCAGAAGCATGGAATATATAGCAGGGGACAGGCCAAGGCTGCCTACTGTCACCCATGCTGTAAATATTGGCCCTGGAACCTCTGGCCACGCACCGCCAGGAGTACTCAGAAGCAAGCATCACAATGAGCAGATCTAAACATCTCAACTATACGCAGATGACGTCCTCCATCTGTGCTAATCACGTCATAAGTTAACCATTATCCTAGATGTACTGGATGAATTTGCGGTGCTGTCCGGGATCTCCTTTAACAGACAAAAGTCCTGCCTCTTCCTTTTAGCAGGGCTCCGTAAGGCAGATACGGTCGCTTTGACCCCTGGGACTACCATGGTAGAAATATTCGTTCAAATATCTGGGAATCCAAATCTCACACACACCCAAAGATGCACACACTCAAAACACTCTCTGGGTGGTGGGAGGACTTAGAAATCTATGAACTTTTGGTCTAGATTACCACGTTCACTCATAGGTAGAGTTGCCATAGTTAAAATGATTACCCTCCCCAGGTTTTTGTATAGCTTCACAAACGTCCATTACTACATTGAGGCTGCTTCCTTCCGTTCACTTAACACTCTACTCAGACTTTATCTGGGGCCCAAAGCGACCAAGGTTGGCATTCAAAGTGCTGTATTTACCTTATAGAGACCGAGATGTGCATCTACCAAGGCTCAAGCTTTATTATTTAGCTGCGCAGTTGAGGTTTGTTGCAAAATAGCTGTCGGATGACCCCACATCTGAAACAGAGTTGCTCCAACCGCTGGTGAGGACAGCTTGCTAAAAGAAATACTGTGGCTCCCAGACTGCTGTATGTACTCCCAACCGTTGCTCGTTGGCCTGGGCAGGCAGATCTGGTCAAGAGCACTGAAACTGCTCAGGGTACGTTACTCCCTACTCGCCTAATGTTCCAAATACTGCTTATGCATGTTCCAACAGGGAGGATTTGGGCACCGCAAGGCGTTGGGAGTAACATGGCATTTCTACCTGGGGCGACATGTACGACAATGGGAAATTCAGAGCCCTAGATGACCTAACACACCAGATGGGCCTGCCTAAGGGCCATTTTTGAGATGCATGAAATTGGTGAAGGTGGCAAATCACAAGTGGAGTGGGTGGCCTGCAGAACCAGAGGTAACAACACTTCTGGCTCGGATGTACAGATTAGAGGATGGTTGGAGACCTGTGGGCGGACTAGATAAATGTCTATTGAAAGGGTCTAGCATCAGAAACCCCAACCTAAAACTGAGATGGAAATAAGATATAGGTTGCAAAATCACTGACCAATAGTGGGAACAGGCGTTACGTTTCCCAAAAAACGTTTCTAGAAATGCAAGGTTTAAACTGCTCCAGCTTAACGTATTACACCATACATGCATGATCCCCAACAGAGTAGCTGAGTTCAAGGCTAATATACAACCAACATGCCCCTGGTGCAAACAAGACAATGCAGATCTAATACAAATGTTCTGGAAATGCACAAAGGTGCAGGACTTTTGGTCCCAAATCGAGCAGACCTGCAGGGTGGCTGGTGTCACTAGATATAGATGGCACCAACTGGAATGTCTGCGGGGCACATACTCAAGGCTAAGCAAGTACAAACATATCACTAAACTTATGGACCTAGCATGTATACTTGCAAAAAGGCGAATAGCCAAGTCATGGAAACTTACAAACGGCCCACAATAAAAGCTATGGTGCTCTGAATTAGAAACCTGGTGCGAAGCAGAAACGAAAGATGGGTCACTACAGATTCACAATGAAGACCCCGACTAACGTTTGAGGCCTGGAAGGCACTAGCCGTTTCCTCGTTTCATCCCGTCCGATGAGAAATCCCCATGACCATACACTTCTGGACACTTACATTGGTAAATATACCCAGCCCAAAGTCCCAGACTCATTTGTAGGCCAGAGACTTTGCAGGAACAATCACAGTGCCTTCAGCCCACAGACTGTGCTCTGCCGGGAACAATTGATGCCTTATCCCACCCTGTAAAAGAGCCTAGTTACATGTTTAGAAGTTATTGTTTTGTATGCGCTATGCATATGTTAAAACCAGCTGTAACGATGTCGACATGCTAACATGTGTCAAATATTCACTGTACCTGAATATGCTGCTATAAAACTTACAGCTCAATAAACAAATATAAAAATAAATACATTTAATTTTGATGACTCCAAGTGAGGGGCGAGTGGGCCCATAGTACGACTAAGTTATTGGTGGGCGAAGTTGGGATGGCTAGGTAAAGAGAGAGTAGATTCATATGTACTGAACTGAGCTACTGCCTTGAAACAATTGATCATTGAATCGTGGAATTGAAATGAAAATCATGAAATATTTTAAAATAAATAATTAATGTAATTATCCCCTTAGCATGGTCTGTCACAGCCATTTTCCAATAGCCATTCTGGAAATTAAAAGTTATATAGTAATTGGAAGCGTGTCCACCAACTCATCTATTCATGGCAGGGGAATGAGCATTTCTTGCGAGAGCATTAAGCACTCCATAATCCACTGTAGTCAATGGACATTTCTTGACATAACGATCTTGGAGCAATCTGACACCGTCACTCCTATGGAGGCAGCCATTGATAACGCAGAAGCCCTGTCCTACCTGGCTATACATTAACCCAATAACCAATTTCATGATTTTTTTTTAAAATAACATTTATTTATTGATTTTGAAAGAACATTCAACAACATTGACGTCCAGAACACACAGCAGCCGACTCCGCATAAAAACATTGCCTGAACCCACTGTACAGAATGTGCGAAGTATTGAACATACAATTAGAACACAAGTCCATCAAGAAGTGAGCAATATTGTACATATGGAGCCCAGACCTCAGAGGGGCGGGCATGCAATGGCATTGTGCAAATAAATGAAGTTTCCATATCATGACAATACGCTACATCTTCCAACTAAGACTGCATATTTGAGGCGGGGCTGGTGGGGAACCCTCCACTATGACATAGCCACCCTTCTTCGGGCCAACACCAAAAGAAGGCCAGTCAGTCTCTTAACAGCCCGGGGTAGGCGCCTAGTGCAACCTAGGAGAGCCAGCAAGGGATCCAAATCAAGATGTTCACCAGTGAAACCTTTGACATCGCTTACCCCCAATACCGAGATATATTTGCGGACAGTTCTAGGCCAGGTGCATGAAGTCTGCGGTCCTGGAACCGCATCGAACACAGCTGTCCAGGGTACCCGGGAAATTTCTTTGAAGCTTGGCCGGGGTGTGGTAGGTTTGATGCAAATGAATCCATTTAAACCTGTAATTGAGGGAAATCTTTGATGTTGGAGCCTTAACATAGGTCCAATCATTATCCATAACAAAAACAAAGAGGTGATGGCTGGAAGGTTTAGAATGAATCTTAACCACTGGCATTGCTCTGGGCAACCCTCCAGACCATCGTTCTTCACCTGCCAAGCCATTTCAGAAGGGAAAAGACCATATGCAATTCAGGTTTGGTCCCACCCCAAAAGGGGCAGTCTAGCCCCAACTGCTAGGTCACATCCCTTCTGCAGGAGACCACAAGCATCCCCAAACATGTTTCGGCCTTGTTGGGCCTCATGAGTGAGGAGTAGATTGGGTCTCTAGGCCCAGCAGGCACGGGACCCACGTCTCGGCATACCCGTCCGACTCGGGGTGACAAAGCAAAAACCATCATCCATACCCAAAGCCTGCAGCCAGTGCAGACGGTACACATCACCCTCTCGCGGGATGTCAGACATTAAAAACTAGCTGACCCTCCCCCAGCGATTGTATCATTCCGTGCAGTAGCTCCCAATTTGCAGGTTGCTTCAGAAACAAGGGAAAGGTCGATCTCAGGACATTCTGAACTTGGACATACATACCGGTCCAAAGAGGTGGTCCCAGCCCTATCCCTCACATGCTGCAGCAAAATTAACGTGTCCTCCATGAAATAGTCACCAAAGGTGTGAATCCGCACTTTCTCCACCCACATTAAATAGGCCGGCTCACCCATCCTGCCACATAACAAATAGGAAGTGGCGGTGCATATAGGATAGGAACACCCACGAAACAGGCCACTTTACGCCAGATAGCACACAGGTGACGAACCCAGCATGGCCCTGGGGGTGCCCAAGATCAGTGGCCGCATAACATTGGGGGCCGCCAATGCCCTCTCCACCTGAACGTATGGTCAAACAAAATGTGTGGTGTACCAGAACACCAGATAACGTGCCTGAGTCAACCAATAATACCGCTCTAGATCCGACAACACCAGCGCCCCCTCCCCCCCCCCTATCGTATGATTGCGTCAGTGTACGCTACCCAGGCTTGTTTCCCAGCCCAGATAAAACCTATAACTATCCCTCTGAGGCAAAGAAAGAAGTTGGTGGATAGGAATAGGGGAATGTTAAGGAACAAAGGAATTTAGGCAAAACGATAATTTTGACTATCGAAATAGAGCTCATCAGAGTGAGGGGGAAGAGCTTGCCTCCCGATCTTGAAGGGGGGCAATGGCAGGACCATGGATCTAAGGGAACACAGACGGGTCACACAAACCCTCAATCCCAAATAGCATGTGCTATCAACCTCCCAGATGAACCCAAAATCATTGAACGCCTCAGTCACACTGGTAAGTGGGATAAACCAATAACAAACCACTAATTTGCTTTGGTTGATTTTTAACCTAGAAAATGTGCCGAATCGCAGGACCTTGCGCATCACAGGAAGCAGATTATGAGTGGGACCACTGAGGAACAATACCACGTCATCGGCATACAAAGAAATTATCAATCTGTGGGGCCCAAACTGCAGCCCTCGCTGTATATGTTGTTCCCTTAAAATAGCTGCCGGTGGCTCCATCGCGAGAGCGAAAAGGAGCAGAGTAAGAGGGCAACCCTGCCTCTTTCTGCGTCCCATCTCCACAACCTCAGACTGATGTCGTTTCGCCACAATCTTGGCCACCGGAGCGGCATAAAGAAGTGATACCAGAGAAATAAACCGATCACCCAGACCTAATTTAAGGAGGCCAGCAGAGATAGGGCCACTCAACAAAGTTGAATGCCCTTTCAGCATTCAACAATACCGCCACCGCCTGAGGATCAGGCTCTAGCGTAGACAGGATCCCAAAGAACTGCCAAAGGCCATTTGTCGAGTTCCTCCCCGGTATGAAACCAGATTGATCTGTCTGCACCAGCGAGAGAAGCTGATTCACCAGGACCTTGCCAAAGATCTACATTAATTAAGGAGATTGTTTGGTAAAAGCCACAATCCTGGGCTGGCTTGCTGTTTTTATGCAATACAGTAGTTGCCTCGCAGCAATGGAGGCAAGAACTCTGCCTCAGTATATACCTGTAGGAGTATGGGAGCGAGGAGGGCCGCATAGGCTTTATAAAATTCCCCGGAGAGACCATCGGGACCGGGGGTCTTGGACCCAGGGAGCACCTTGATAACCGCAAGAACCTCTTCCAAAACCACCTTCCGATTGAGAACCTCCCACAGTGACGGTCGATCCAATATATTTAAATGTTATTTAGGAATTACTGCATACTGGCGCTGTCCTGTGTATACCGCAAAGCGTATAAACGACCATAGAAACCATGAAACATCGCTGCAATGTATTTTTCTACAAAGTGGGGGCGCTGCACCAGGTGCCCTAATCACATATATGTGGCAGTTTTTTATCCACTGCAAGCAGCCTGGCCAGCAAAGCGCTGGATTTCTGTCCCTCTCCATAGAGTCGCCCAACTCGAAGAATGGTATCTCTCTCTGTGTCTGTAGTTGAGAAGACGTGCTATGAAGGGACGCAGGGGGGTTTCAGGGTGGGGGGTGTCCGGCACCAGCCTTGTTGCTGGAATTCGATGCACCCTCAAAGATTAATTGGGGGAGCGGTGGGGAGGGCAGGCACAGCTCTTATCTGCCAATGGTAGGTTTACATAGTGTTTCCACAAAATCTTCCACCTTGGATTGCTCCTGGGGCGCCCTCTGATCCCGACCGGACTGATGAAGTTGCTGTGAGCTCGATCCTCCAAATCTTGGTTGAGACTAACCTTGAGCTGAGCTTCCAGCACAGACACTGTGGTCCCCAGTGAGGAGGCACCGTCCTCGAGACCAGAGGCCCTGTGTTCCACCTCGTTAAGGCCATCGCCATGTTTATTCAACCGGTGTTGTAGCATATCCACCTTAGATGCCAGGGAATATAGCTTGGAGTCCAAACCACCTATGCGGGCCTTAAGCTGCAGCAGGATCTCCCAGATGTGCATCTCTGGGACCATCTCTACCAGGCCTGATCCTGCAGGCATGAAATGAGATCTTTTTCTGCAATTTGCCCATGGCTGGCTGTTCCAACAACCAAAGACCAGGTGTCAGAGACTGGCCTTAACTTCCTGGTCTTAGACTCCGTTGAAGGGAAGATGTAAAGCATGTCCATCCAAGCTGCTACTGTGCAACCCAAGGATCGAAATCAGGGAGGCACAGATGCCACCTGGAGAGCTAGGTTTCAGGGGGAAAAAAAACACAAGGGGAAAAACCCTCAAGGATGGTGTAGTCCAAGGGAAGCAGTGCTGTAGCGACAGAAATATTCCAGCATAGAATGCTTTCAGGTGAATGATGATAATCTTCAATAGAAAGTGCAGTAGACAATTGTGAAGCTGCCAAAGAAGCAGCCAAGTTGGCGGCTGAAGAAAACAGCAGCTTAGGATCAAGATGCAGGCAACGACCCCCCCAAGAGCGGGGAGTAGATGTCACTGAGTAGAAGGAGAGCCAGGCTAGAATGGAGTGCGGGTAAGGAGGCAGGGCAGGATAAGAAGAAAGCAGAGAGCAGATGGTAAGGCTGCTTGTCAATAGCACAAGCGGGGGGGGGGGTATGAAACAGTGTAGCGCAACCACGAAGACGGTTGCAACAGGTGTCATCTGCGAAGCTGTTATATGTGACACCGAGTCTGTCCAATTTGTCAAATAGGGGCTTGGTAAAGATGTTGTAGAGGGTGGGGGAGACGCAGGAGCCCTGGGGTACACCGCAGGTTATTTTGATAGGGTATGCTGAGGCTAGTGGCGAGAAGACACTCATGGTTCAACTATCCAAGAAAGATTGGATCCAGGTTATGGCATAATTTGAAAAGTGAGCAGCCGAGGCCAGGTGCGCGCACAGCGCTGTGTGATCTACAAGGTCGAAGGCCGCTGATAGGTCGAGGAGGAGTAGCATGGAGATGTTTCCTTTGTCATTGATCTCATTAATTTGGGTTTTAAGATCGATTAAGGCCGTCTCAG
The DNA here is from genome assembly GCF_040938575.1 of Ambystoma mexicanum. Classification (NCBI taxonomy): domain Eukaryota; kingdom Metazoa; phylum Chordata; class Amphibia; order Caudata; family Ambystomatidae; genus Ambystoma; species Ambystoma mexicanum. The sequence goes on from NC_090930.1 coordinate 1,348,074,232, forward strand.
TGCTGTGCTGCGGTCTGAATCCAGATATGGTCGGCGCCTAGTAGTTTGTGAGTTTCTAGATATTGCTCGATTTGTAGGTATGCTACTCTGTATGATCTTTAATATGAAAGGTACCGTGGTGATGGGCCTGTAATTGGTGGGGATCGCGGGGTCTAGAGTTTGCTTCTTGAGGAGAGGCAGAACCCATGATTCTTTGAGATTACTTGGTATGGTGTTGGAGGAGAAGGATGCCTTGATCAATTTGATTATAAAGGGAGCTAGGTCCCTAGCAGCATCCTTGATTACCTGGGGCGGACAGTTGTCCCCTTTGCATTTGGACGGTTTAAGTGAGGCGATGACTTTTTCTGTTTCTGGGATGGAGATTTTAGTGAATCTGAAAGGGTTTGGGTCAGAAGGGTTGGTAGTTTTGGTATGGTTGCTAAGAGATGATTCATTAGTGGTTAGGGAGTCCTTTTTCAATGCGATTTTAGATTGGAGAGTTTTGATTTTATTGGTTAGAGCGTTTTGGACGCTGGTACACCATTGTTTGTCTTTAGTTATGTTCTCTGTTGGGGTATCGAGGATTCTAGTTCCCTTAGTATAGTAAATAGTTCCCTGGTGTTGGAGCTGGATTTTTCGATTCTTTCGTTGAATAGGTTCTTTTTTGTGAGCAAAATTTCTTTTTTGTAATTGCTAGCGAAGAGTTTAAGTTGCAATTTATTTTCTTCTGTGGGGGTATTGCGCCATTGGGTTTCAAGTTTCCTTTTGTGCATTCTTAGTTCTTTCAGGTGGGGGGTGAACCAGGTGTTCAGGTGAGCTTGTTGTTTGCTTTTTTGTATTTTTAGAGGGGCAATTATGTCTTTTCATAGCCTTGTTGTAGCTTTCTACTAGGCATTCTGGATTTAGGTTGTCGGGGAGAGCATTGAGGGTTGGCAGTATAAGTGGTAGGAGATTTTCGGAGTTATATATTTTTTTTGCCTTAGTGGGCAGTGGAGGTGCCATGATCTTTTCTTTGCTGACTTCATTATTGAGTGATAATATGAAGTCAATGAGGTAGTGGTCTGTCCAGTGTTGAGGAGTGGTTTTTGTGATGGTGGTATCGCAGTTTAAGGTGGCGATCCAGTCCAAGGTCTTACCTTTATTATGGGTAGGGGTAAGCACTTTTTGGGATAGGCCGTGTTCAGCTAGCATGTTGGCTATGGCTTGTGCTGGTTTGTCATTAGGGTCATTCAGACCAAGATTCAGGTCGCCTAATAATAGTATTCGAGAGGTGTCTTTTGTATTGTTGGCTATGAGGCTGGATAGGTCTGCCTCCAATGAGCCAATGGGGCCAGGTGGCCTATATATTAGGTTGATGGTCAAGGTGCGGCAGTTGGAGATGGGTATTTTGGCTGTGAGGAGCTTGCATGATTTGAGAGGTGATTGAGTGAATGGTCTTAACTGGAGATTGGTCTTTGCTATGATGGCCAGACCGCCTCCTCTATCATTGGGTCTGTCCATTCTGATTATTTGGTCGTTTTCAGGGATGGCAATTGAGAGTGCTGGGCCTGCTGCTTCGTGTAACCAGGATTCGGTGATAGCTAGTAGGTCGAGGTTGTTGGTGGATAAGGTGTCTGCTAATCCCGTGGCGTGGGCTACTATGGATCTAGCGTGGATCAAGGCTCCGGATAGAGTGGTTGTGTTGGGCGAGTCCTGGATAGTTATAGGGATGGGTTTAGGTTGGGTGGAGTTATTACAGGGTGTGGTTAGGTTAGGACATACTTTAGGGTGTCGTGTGGTAGATCTCAGGAGAGGATTAGGGATTTTGTTGTGGTAGGTGGGCTCAGAGACGGGGTAATCTGGCACAAAGCCTGATGTTTCTTTCTGTGATAGGGCAGGGTACATCTCCTACTGGGTGCATGGTTGCTGGGACAGTAGTGGTGAAGTGTAGTAAAGGCAAGAGGAGGTACAGCAGGGTGGCTGTTTGACTCTTGCTGGTGCACATTGTATAAACCGTGATTGTCTCAGGTTACATCTGGTGTCACATATACCAACTATGCAGATGACACCAAGATCCTCATACCCCTTTCAGGCAACTTTGACTCAGATACGGCCTTGGTAAACAAAATATACCTCATCATTCAGGCCACACATGGCCTATGCCTGAATGATGACAAAACCGAAATCCTGCTCCTCGGTTCCAACCCCAATCTAAAAAAAAACTCAGCTCCAACCATTGAGGCATTCAACATTGATGGCAACACCATCACAGTCACCAAAACAGTAGAAACTCCAGGCTTTCACCTCGACTCAGCATTATCACTAAAAAAACAAGTAAACTCACTAGCATCCTCTACCGCCTACACATGCAAGCTAATCAGGGCATGCAGAGCATTCCTCTCCCAAGCTAGCTGCATCATCATCGCCAATTCCCTAATATTATCCAGACTTGACTATTGTAATGCCATGTACCTAGGAGCCAACAAATGCATAACCGACAAACTTCAAACACTGCAAAACAACGCACTCAGAACAGCCCTTAACCTACCCTCCAAGAAACACATTTCCAATAAAAGAAGAGGACACAAATGGCTCAAAATCTGTGACCGAATCTCACTCAAAACAGCATCACTCACTTTCAAATGCTTAAACAATGCAGCACCCCCCTACCTCGCAGCCAGAATAGTTAAAAGAAATTCCACCCAGCCCACCAGAATGATCAACTCTCACTGCCTTCAGGTACCCAAATTCAGACTGGAAAGAATAGGCAGCAGCTTCCCAGTCATGGCTGCTCAACATTGGAACGCTCTCCCGCTCAGCATCAGAACAGACCAATCCTAATACAGCTTCAGGCAAAACACTCTCTCCTGGCTACGATCCAATGATTCCCCTGACTGAACCACACCAACTTGACTGTATACATCTACATTCCTAACTGACCCACTGCAATGTAATTATATATATATATATATATATATATATATATATATATATATATATATATATATATATATATGGGATACATTACTCACCGTAATCGTATTTCTGATGCTTGTATCTGCTTAGATTCACATGCTGTGCATAGGCCGACATCTAGTGGAAGCTGCGGAGTATTACAGTTTGTTTTTCGAAAGTCGAAAATGGGCGTCGACACAGGCGTGCCAGTAATACTATCCCTAGTGTGACGTCCACTGTACCCAAGATCCCTCACGCGTGTAGGATCCTCAGATTGTATTTTTTCTGACATGAGGAAGCATGAGGAGTAGCGTGAGTACAGATAATCCAAGCAGATAGACAGAAAGGTAAGACTACAAGCAATCATGCGCCTTCTCTCGGAGGGGAGGAAGGGTGGGTCGCATGTGAATCTAAGCAGATACAAGCATCAGAAATACGATTACGGTGAGTAATGTATCCCTTCTGAGGCTTGTGGAATCTGCTTAGATCACATGCTGTGCATAGATTAGCGAGCAGTACCAGAAGAAGGAGGTGGGATGTGAGAAGGGTCATGAGCAAACAGGTGTCTTAGAACCGCTTGTCCCACTTGTGTATCTGTCTTGGAATGAGTGTCAATGCAGTAATGCTGAGTAAAAGTGTGAATAGAGCTCCAAGTAGCCGCTTTGCAAATGGTGTCGAGGGGAACATTTGCAATGAAAGCCAGAGTGGCACCAATGCCTCTAGTAGAGTGGGCCCTTGGCGTAAAAGGCAGAGTCTTGTCAGAAAGAGAGTAACACAGCTGTATACAGTTGATAATCCACTTCGAGATAGCGCCCTTAGAGACGCGATCCCCCTCTCTGCCTGTAGCTACGGAGACAAACAGTTGATCTGTTTTCCTTAGCGGTCTGGTTTTATTTACATAGTATAGGACCGCCCTACGCACATCTAGGGTGTGTAGTTTCACCTCAGCCGAGCTTTGCGGGTTCTGGAAGAAAGCCGGAAGCTCGATGGACTGGTTTACATGGAACTTGGATATGAATTTAGGTGAGAACCTAGGGTGTGTGCGTAAAACCAGTTTGTCCTTGTGGATAGTAAAGAAAGGATCCTGCACTGACAGAGCCTGAATTTCACTGACCCTTCTTATGGAGGTAATGGCTACTAAGAAGGCCGTTTTATAAGTCAGGTGTTTGAGACTACTTTTATGCATGGGTTCGAATGGGGGTCCCATGAGCTTAGCTAGCACCACGTTGAGGTCCCATCCTGGCGGTGGGTTCGAAATAGGAGGGTGAAGTCTCTTTACTCCTTCCATGAAGGCTTTAACCACTGGTACTTTCCACCACGAGACCTTGTTATGGGATGTGGTGTAAGCCGAGAGGGCTGCCAGGTGTACTTTCAGCGAGTTAAAAACCAACCCTGCATCCAGCAGGTGGAGCATGTATGTCACAACGTTGGAAGGAGTGCAATCAACCGGGTTGATTTGTTTATTCTGGCACCAGATAACGAATCTTTTCCACTTATCAAAGTAACAGTGCCTTGTATTTGGTTTCCTGGACTCCTTTAGAATGTCCATACACCTCTGTGGTAATTTGAGATGTCCAAACTCTATGACTTCAGGAGCCATGCTGCTAGGTTCATAGAGTTGGTTTCCTGATGCACTGTTTGACCCTGTTGCTGGGACAGTAGGTTGTACCAGGCTGGGAGTCTGATGGGTTCGCACACCGCCATCCTGCGTAGGTGTGGAAACCATGGTTGTCTCGCCCACATGGGAGCAACTAGGATGAGCGTCATAGATTCCTTGTTCATCTTGTACACCACCTTCCTGATGAGAGGAGTTGGTGGAAAAGCGTACGCAAACATCCCTGACCAGTTCATCCACAGGGCATTCCCTTGGGAGTCCGGCTGGGGGAACCTGGATGCAAATCCTGGGCATTGTTTGTTTTCGCTTGTGGCGAATAGGTCTATAGTGGGGAAACCCCACTGAGAGAAGAGATCTTCTACTACGTCTCTGTGAAGGACCCATTCGTGTTCTTCTGGGAGGGAGTCTCTGCTTAGAGCATCCGCTAGGGAATTGAGCTCCCCTGGAACATGTTGCGATGACAGGAAGATGTTCCGTCTGAGTGCCCATATCCATATTTTCTGGGCAAGCTTGGACAGATTTGGCGAACGAGTCCCCCCTTGCTTGTTCAGATAGAACATGGCTGTCGTGCTGTCCGTCCTGATCTGCACCGACAAGTTCAGTAGATGGGGCTCGAACGCCCTTAGCGCTCGGAATACTGCCAGAAGCTCTAGCAGATTGATGTGGTTCTTGGCTACTGAGTGAGACCAGAGACCCTGAGCTGTGTGGTGGAGATGGTGAGCTCCCCACCCAGTCAGGCATGCATCTGTAGTCACCACGGCTTGTACTTCGGGATCGTAAAAGGGTTTCCCCTTTGCGAGATTCTCTCTTGTCCACCAGTGTAGGCTCTGTACGAGTGTTGGCGAAACGACCACTAGATCGTCCCAATGACCACTTGCCTGAGACCACTGTTTCGCCAACCATTCCTGCATGGGACGCATGCGCAGACGCGCGTGGGGGACCAGGTAAATGCATGACGCCATCATGCCCAGTAACCGCATAGCTTTGCGTACTGTTATCTGTTGACCTGACTGATAATGCGGAATTTGCAGAAGTATATTCCGAATTCTCTCTTCCGAAGGGAAGGTCAATCCTTTCTGAGTATCTAGGATAGCTCCTAGAAACTGTTTTGAGGTGCTTGGCACCAGACTTGACTTTTTCTCGTTGATGGAGAAGCCTAATTCGTGGAGGAGGTCGATAGTCCTCTGAATGTTTGACCTGCAAATTCCTGGGGTTTCCCCCGTTATGAGCCAGTCGTCCAGATAAGGGTACACCGGGATTGCTTCCCTGCGTAGGTGTGCAGCCGCCACCGCCAGTACCTTGGTGAATACCCTTGGTGCTGAAGCTATCCCGAAGGGCAGTACCTTGAATTGGTAGTGGCGACTGTCCACCTTGAAGCGCAAGTACTTTTTGTGCGCTGGGAGCATGGAAATATGAAAATAAGCATCTTTCATATCCAAGGTTGCCATGTAATCCCCCTTTTTTAGGAGGGGGATTACCTCTTGTAGCGTGGTCATACGGAATTTTTGGGGCTTGACATATTTGTTGGCAGGCCGTAAGTCCAATACTGGGCGCATTGTCAAATCTTTCTTTGGCACAAGGAAGTAAGTTGAATAGATACCCTTGTTTACCTGGTGTCCTGGGACGAGTTCTATCGCGTCCTTTTCTAGCAGAATGGCGATCTCCTCGAGAAGGATCCTTTGATGCTCTAGGGAGTGCACTCTTTGTCGTGGAGGATGATTCCGGGGACGCTGCAGTAGTTCTATACAATATCCTGCGGATACTGTTGACAGCACCCATCTGTCTGAGGTGATCCCTTCCCAAGCCTGGGTGAAGGTGGAAATGCGTCCCCCTACTGGGGTTGCGTGGCAAGGGACCCTGAACTGAGCGTCACTGTTTTGGTGGAGGCGTGCCACCTCCCTTGTTGGGGCTGCCTCTGCCTCTTCCACGACCTCTCTTGTTACCCCTGCCGTAACTCTGGGTAGACTGCTGGTTGTTATTCCATTGTGTACCTTGTCCCTGGGCATAGTTGCCTCTTTGTGAATTTTGGCCGCGTGGGCGACGAAAATTATTGTTCCCCCTCTGGTTAGGGGGTTTGTTGGTAAGCTGGCCAAGGGATTTGAGAGTCTCATATTCATCTTTGGCATTTTTAAGTGCGTCTTCGACCGCTTTCCCAAACAATAGGTCGGGTTCCACTGGCTTGTCTATTAAAGAAGCCTGGGTTTCTGTCTTGAATCCCGACTGCCGTAACCACGCATGTCTCTTGATAACAGTACCTTCTGCTATCAATCTCCCTGCGTTGTCAGCGGCGTCGAAAGTTGCTTTTAAAATGCAACCAGACACGGCTCTCCCCTCTGCCGAGATCCGAGCCAGCTGGCCCTTTAACGGTTCTGGAGCAGAGGCAATGAGCGCCGCGACTTCTTCCCATTGATGGCAATTGTAACTAGCCAACAGGGTGGTGGAATTCGCAATCCTTGCTTGGTAGGCGGACGTTGAGGCTACCTTTCTGCCAAACCCGTAAAGTTTTTTGCTCTCCTTGTCGGGAGGAGCTTCTGATGAAGATAAGGGCGTGCCAGCCCTTTTTCTAGTGTTGGTCACCACTAGGGAATCTGGTTTAAGATGTCCCCTTATATACAGAGGGTCAGACTGGGCTGCCCGGAAAATCTTTTCAATTCTGGGGTTGACAGCTCTGGTGAGGTTAGGATTCACCAGGGAAGGATCTATTCTTCGTTGGATGGATTTGAGGATAGGGATGGTCTGAGCGACCGGTCTTCTCTCTCCTACAAACTCCTCCGCGAAGTCCCTTTCCTCCTGTACACCGTGGGTGTCGATGTGGAAGTGTTCCGCTGCTCGAGCGAGAACCTCGTTAAGGAGGGGCTGGTTATCAACTGGAGAGTCAGTAACTGGGGCTTCGCTTTGTACTGGGGAATCTACTCTGTAAATTTCCTGCTCATCTTCTCCCTCCTCCAGGTCCTCATCCTCTGCATAGTAATCTGTCCCGGTTTGTTCTTCCATAATTGCAAACTCCTGGTCCTCTTCAGGGAAAACTTGTCCCTGATAACTGGGGAGTGGAGTAGAATATGGAGTGGAGTAAGGCTGAACCTCGAAGGGTTCAGGTCTTTCGACCCGGGGCTTTTTACTTAGCGGGATAGGATCGGAGGAGCCTGAGGGTGTGGCCCCTTGAGGGTTATATGAAAGAAAGTGTTCTGGGTTCTTATCATAAAAATCAGCCAAGGAAGACATCCTAGACATAACCCTGTCTATGTCTTCACTGGACCATTCCCTGGAACAGGGTATTACTTTAGCAGGTGATGATTTATGGGACTTTTCAAGGGTAGACTTGTGTTTACTTGTCTGCCTAGGGTGAGAGGATGGCTTTACAGGGGTGGAAGGCTGTGCTTTCCGCTGTTTCCCCCCCTCCCCGTGCGTGGAAAAATGTTTTCCCTGTCCCTTGGAGGCCCCAGAGACTTTCGACGCCTGGCGCCGAGGGTCTGGAGAGGTATCTGTGTGCTTCGGGCGTGGGGCCTCACTGGTGTTAACCGCGGTCTCGGTAACTTGGAGCGCGGCCTGGGGGTGGAAGTCGTCTTCGTCTCCCGACGATCGAACTTCCGTTAATGTGTGTAGCGAGGCACTCTTGGCAAGAGTGGATGATTGCCTTGCGTCGTGAGGTGATCTCGATCGAGAGCGCCCAGAGGACACCGAGTCGGACCGTTCTTTTTGTGCCTCTTTCCGGGAAGTCGACGTCGTCGAGGTCCGGTTGGTCTTAGTGTGTTTAGTGTGTGTTAGGTGTGTAGCGCTTGCGTCGCCGGGGGTCTTCCCCATAGCCGCCCTGCCGGACGACCTTCCGAGGTCGGGGACCTGCGCTCGCCGGCTGTCTTTCGACGCCATAATGCCCTCGCCGTCCGAAAGTACGGCGTCGCTGCCATCGCTGAAGGCGCCCTCCGCTGCCATGGCCTCCTGCCTGGCGTGGTGGGCCCAACGCTTTGTCGAACGGTCCTTAAGTGTCTTAGGTTTAAACCTACTACACGCTCTGCAGTTCGCTTCGGGGTGATCCCTCGGCAAGCAGAGATTGCACGTGGCGTGCCTGTCGACCCAAGGGTATTTGCGATTGCACTTGGGGCAGAATTGAAAAGGGGTACCCTCCATACGCACCGTAAGGCAGCGGGCTGCTAAGTGTAGGAATATATAAAATGTAACTATATATCAAGAGTAAAGAGTATGTACCACCCCCCACTCTCCCTACTTGTAAGGGCCGAGGCCAGCGGCCTACTAGGCCCGGGCCGAGGCCAGCGGCCTTCCGAGGCCCAGATCCGTCGTGCAGCAGTCGACGGTCGATGACTTCTCCAGCCGTCGTCGAGGTTGAGGGTCGACGTTGGGGTGGGGAAGGGAATGAATAAGAATTATAATTATAATAACAGCAAAAGTATGGCTAAGGCCAGGGAACTCCGCAAGATGCTTCCGACCAGTATGGCGGAAAAAAACAATCTGAGGATCCTACACGCGTGAGGGATCTTGGGTACAGTGGACGTCACACTAGGGATAGTATTACTGGCACGCCTGTGTCGACGCCCATTTTCGACTTTCGAAAAACAAACTGTAATACTCCGCAGCTTCCACTAGATGTCGGCCTATGCACAGCATGTGATCTAAGCAGATTCCACAAGCCTCAGAAATATATATATATATATGTCCTGCCATCAGCCTTGACGTAATGTAATGCTATGCTTTATATTCACATGTGCCTTATCCTGCAAGTAAGTTTTTATGTAATCTTATTTTCCTGTTCTTTGTTGCGCCCTGTTACCTCTGGGTTTTGTGCGCCATAATAAATAAATAAACAAACAAACAAATGTGCCCCTTACCTATCCCAGTCTGTATTTCCCAACCAGGGTTTCCAGGAGCTTGACGCCATCTTGGTGTGGGGAAACCCTTTCAAGCATCTCCACAAGGATATACGAGTGGAGAGGTTCTAGGAACGGCGGTGACAGGCAGTAAGCATTACACCAGGCACAAGGAGTAGTACCCAGATGCCCAGCAGGGATAATGCACTGCAAGGAGCCCAGCACGTAGCACTTGAACGCTGCCCTGCCGATACAGCCAAGCACAGGCTATTCTCCAAAAGGATATCACCCGACATCCGCCAAGCAGAGTCTATATTAAGGAGCCACCGGCCCAGTGAGGAATCTCCAGGGACTCGGGCACCAGCCACCTCTGGGATCACTGCAGCAACCTCACGCAGCGTCCAACCTCACGCAGCGTCCAACCCCAGGACCACAGTGACTGCAGAGGTGAAGGCCAATACCCCAGCCGTGGCCTCAGCCTGCTGACTTTCACAGGAGATGGTTGCCCATAAAAAGGGAGGTGGGGAGGTTTGAGGGGAGGTCAAATCCGCTGGCCCAACGCACTCACAGCCACCGTCGCTCCGGACAGGATAGATCCTGCAAGAGGACTGAGCTGGCGCTTGCAGCTCCAACATCCGGCAGGATCTTGTGTGTCTCGGGAACCAACCCAGCATCCACCAGGAGCTCCCGCCTTCACGCTCTCTCAGCGTGGTATACCCAGCGTATGGTGCTGTCAGAGGCACACGGTACTGCCGCCTCAATCACACCGCCCGCCAGCCTCAAAGCAACTTTCTGGATCCGAGCACCCCAGGGCAAAAAAGCCACTATTCGCAGGTCGCCGCGTCAACTGCACTGAGCACTCTTTGCTGCCTCCTCCACCTCCTCTCTGCAAAGCGGGCCAGTCGAGTGCGGCCTACACGGTCATCGGCACCAGCAACCGTTCTTCAGGGTCCACAGTGATGTTGGCGCAGAGCTTGGACAACGCAAGCCGACACTTCACCCCCAGTCTCTCAACGCCTCACGGGTGCAGTAGGCGGCGTAAAATGAGCCCAGGCCCGCTCAGCGCCATGATATCACAGGATTAATTTGGGCTGGTTAACCAAGCTCACAGGGAGTCCGCCATGCTAGGCCTGGCTCTCGAGCGCCACCAACCAATCATGCTTGATACTTGGGAACAGGTATATTTTCAGATTGGCCAAAGGGCAGATGTAATACATTAAGGCAGTAGTCTTCAAACTGTGAGGGGAAGCCCGAAGGATGTGCAAGTATGGTGACTGCTTTTAATAGAACATATAAGCAGAAATGGCACATGGGGAGCCAAGCAACAATATTTTTACTCAAAGGGGGCTCAGCATAAAAATATTTTTTGAATACCACTCAATTGGGGGTTCTTTTCAACAAGATCATAATGAAGGACTTTGCGCTCTGTCAATTGGATTTGCAATGGTTTTGGTATTGGCAGCTATTACAATGGGTGATGCAACCTAAATGCTGTGGGTGGAGGGTGAAGAGGCAGAGCATGTAATTGTCAAACTTAGAAATTGTTTTTAAGGATTCATAAGGAACATAAGGGCCTAGTACACAGAATTTTCCAGAACAAGATATAATATCTGGTTGTAATCGAACTAGATAGGGGGAAAAAAGTATTAGTTAAGAAAACGGATAGATGAAAACACATGGGAAACGCTATGGTGCACTAAGGCCAACACCTCTCCAAGTGTTAAATTATCTGAAATACATTAAAAGATGATGCATAGCTGGTACCATAAACCGGAAATGCTACATACATTTAACGGAAGCAGATTAGAATTCTGCAAGATGTCGTCAATTGATTGGCTCTTACATGCACAAGTGGTGTTAATGTCTGCAACTGAGGGATTCCTAGCAGAAGATCAAATAATCCATTGCCGGAGATGGCAGGTTATCCTATCCTGAGTGAACCAGCATTTCTTGTATTTGGCATGGAGGACACTGAGGATCGCAGGTTATCAACTGGGGTAAAATATTAGTTCATCTGATTCTTGCTACCCAATTGTGTGTTGCACTAGGACGGCCATGGATAACTAGTCTAGAGGCATATTTCAATACCTCAATACACAAAGCAAGCTTCTTACAGTTGTCCGTTTCTTATATAGAACTGTATTGAGTACAAGTGTGACCAAACAGCCCTGACGACGACCCCTATGGGTCGAAACACGTGTCGGCTTTAGGAATTCAGGACAGGCTTTAGGAATTCAGGACAGACCCTATATTTGCAGTTTGTACTCACCTTATAATCTGATGTGAGTTGTGATTGACACATGACTATAATAGGTTGTCTTTTTGAACCACTTTGTATATCTGTTTTGAGACAGTGATATAATGCTATTGTGACAGTCATATGCTTTCTGATCATGTTACTATGTCCTTTGATCAATTTGTTTTCCATTAAATTGACCACTGTTCACATATTATTCGAAGTTTAGCAATGTATTATTGAATCCATTTAATTTGCAAAGTGTTTGAGCGCGACAAAGGAGGAAAATCAGTATCTTTTATTTGTTAAGGGTGGGTAGGGGTTAACCACCATTCCACCTCTATTGCAGCTCAACAGACATCTTTCAAATCTACTTATCATATTTACTTAATGAGTGGTTATTAGCGCACTCCTCACCAGGTACCCCACTGCAAGCTTACTCAAATAAGACAAATTTTATCAGAACGTGTGGCTTAACAGATGCTAGCATTTTCTGGTGGAGAAAATGACTCATCGTTTGCACAACACGCTTGAGCATTTCTATACTATGTCTTTAATTTCTGCAATTTACCCCTACATACTGCCGGGGTCCCCACTGTCGGACCAGATAATGTCAAAAGATCCACTTTTAAAGTTTTTTTTTAACACCTTGACCCCAGAAGAGGAGTGCAAGAAGCATATACACTTGCCATAAGCAACTCGAGAGGTTCTCAAACAAAGAAATAAGGGATAGGCTACGGAGATTCCCCCCTCACCAAGGACGACCAACCCACCCCCACCCAACCAAAGTGTTTTTGGGCAAATAATGTATAAGTGATTGCCTGTGATAAGGGAAAAGCACCTTCAGCCGAGTAGGGTACTGCACTTGGTGATAATGGTTCAGGGCAGAAACTCAGAATATGGTGTTAGAGAATGAACAACATTTGGACGAAGTACGTTGTAGTCCACTGCTCAAACTCACTTAAAAAAGATATTTCCACAAATGATTTTCCAATATCTTTACGTTGATCAGACAAGCAGACGACTCAAAAGACCATATCAATAAGCATCAATCATCATTGTGTACATTCTTGGAGTGGTGTAAAACGTACATATTTCAATTCATGTTAAGAAAGCATACATGAAATGGGAGAATACAATCTGTAAAATAATTTGAAAGCATTGTTCAAGGTTTGTGTTGTTGATCAGAAGGTATGCAACCGTAGAAAAGAATAGACATTTCCCACTGTTCTTAAAAAGGTAGAACACATTAATTAAAAAAGGCATTGTATTCTCATTCGAGCTGCAATGCAGTCTTTGGGGTAACTTTACCGAGAGAGATCAGGGCCTGGTGAATTTCCTTCATCACATTCTTGTAAAGTTCTTTCTGCCATTCATGTAAAAGCCTCCACTCCTCTTCAGAGAAACATCCACGAACATCATGTAGTTTAAACGGCACCTAGAATGAAAAGTAGTGTATTTGTACAATGAAACCATATATATATATATTTCAACATGAGTTTAATTGTGAACACAGCATTCAAACACAGAATCCTCCCACTGTATCGACAATTACCTCTATTGTGTACTCTGGACTTCTCATGCTACATTAACTGGGAAACCTTGAAAACAAATAGTTAAATATTAAAAATATATATTTATATAGTGACTGACCCCTACATTCTTGACGCCATAGGGCCAGATTTTGGTCCAGCCGTTGGCCTACAACAGGGGGAGGTGGGGGGGGAGGGGCAAATTGGTCAGCATCAAAAGGTCCAGGGCTCATTTAATAGCAAATTTAGATCCGGATGTTAAAGACCTTGGAGATGTGGGAGGAGGAATAATAGGGCACACCGCCATTATTTTGCTAAAGCGTCGGTCATGACTCCAACCGTGCAAACGTACAGAGCGTTGGTGAAGCTCTCGCACTAGATAGAAGCCTCAGTCGGTATTCAAACTCAACCAAAGGCTATCTGTCAAATTGTAAAGTTGCAAGCAGATAACCAGATATAAGATCACCCGCCCAGCATGATTGTCAGATCTCCACATGCGCAAAGCACAGTTTCTTACTTGCCAAAAGTAAATTATCTCGCACCAGTGGCTAGTGGTAATTTCGAAGCATGGTTGTACTATTTTTTCTTTTGTTAGCCCAATATGCCGCATAACTCAAAAGGAGCCAACATACACACTGGAGTTTTCTCTCCAGTATATATGTTGAACATGCAAAGCAGGTTTAAATCAAGAACGCACTTTCAGTACAGCGCCTGCCTAGGTCTTGAACAAGAGTAGTTACTGTAGCATTATTAGCTTGACCAAAACTATTGGCACAGCAACAAAACAGAGGAGGGGGAATGCGATGAGGGACACAGCCTTCAGTAGTCTGGCTATGTGTCAACAGTGACAGAATGCCAGCTGGAAGGCAGTATCGCCAGAATATTTTTCATTTGTAGTAATAGAATGGTACAGGTAATTCGGTTTCTGAAAATGAAATCTGCCAATCTGATCCCAGTTTCAATATGCTCGATGCCAAAAAGCATAATGCACACATGTACCCTGCTGTGACCATCTCTCAACAACCCCAGCAGCTGATATTGAATGGCAGTGGGGCAGGTTCAAAGATCGCATGTGTATTCTTGAATACAAGGTTCCAAAAGGCAATGTGGCTTTTCAACTGTCTGCACCTCTGGTTCAACATTGTGTGTGTACCCTAGTGGATGTTATTAATGTCTAAATAGAAACCATGTCTAGTCATGACATTGTGGCTACGGAGATGAAACAAACGTACAGCTAAAAGCATTGGATGTCTTGATTGGCAGCTTCATGAGCAGGGACTCATTAATGACAGGGCCTGGGGTGCATTAGTGATCAGGCATGAAAGTACCCACAATAACCCTGTTGGGTCCAAACCACGATGCCTAGCTCGACACTTTCCTTCTGAGCAGGAACCCTCCCCTGGTGGCCCTCTGGGAACCAGTGCCTGAAAGACAGTCTCATCACAATGGCCACCTCACACATATTACTGGAGACCCTTTGATGTAGGCAGACAGAGGAAGGGGCAGTGTTAGAGTAGAAGGAGAGGTTCAGACTACAGAGAGGGGGTCTCACCATGTTGGGTTTTGCAATGGCTCTCAATCTTCCTGTCCCTGCCCACACTTCCAGCAGACAAGGCACTTTCGGTATGACATCAGCAGGTATACACTTTTTACAGCAGCCTGGATCCTTGACAACAGGCTTTCGCTGGACCAATCCAATGTGGCATTTTGCATCTGTAAGGCGGTTGGTGGAGTGGGCGAAGAGACCCTCCCCTTAGTGGATTCATTTTTGGAACACTTTTCAATGATTCACTGGAGTCTTATTGGAAGCACAGTTTACTCCAAAGTCCTCTGCTAAAGTTGTAAAGAGAGGGGCTCCAAACAAGAGGAAATCGTTTCTCTTGAACTGAAGAGGGAAAATGGGTTGGTCTCTTCCCCCTGATCCACTTACAAACTATGGCCGATGACGTCACAATCCAAGTACCTTCAGCGGGACGAGTTTGCAGCTCTGTCCGCCGCCTCGGATGTCAATATCCACCGTGGCCACGCCCCACCTCCACAACCTGGCCGCATCCCACCCAGAGCACGAGGTGGGAAATAAGATGCAGCTGAGACCGACCACATGGACCAGCTCGACTAAATGTCACAAACCTATGCTGCCATTGTTAGAGATGACATGACGAGATAGCCACAATGAACAGAAACACATGCGCTCCATGCACCTGGATCAGACACACACCAACCCACACGAAGAACAAGCACAGTGCTACGACTTAGAGGACCGCACACACTCACAGACAAGCATTGTTATTATTTTTCACATAGGTCAGCAACCGCATCGCAGAAACGCAAGACGTCAGAAGAATTTGTGTATATGCTTGCAGACGCTTCATGTTACTAACCCCTGAAGACCCTACAGATGGACCGATGTACAAAGAACCACAGTGCACCTTTCCTTGTCTTATGGACCTTATACAGCCACATATGACCAAGCTAAAGTAGGCCGCAAACCAGAGTCTACAGACCCAGAGCAGTTCATACAGAGCTACAAGGTGCGGATCATGCAGACCAACCCCGACTAGAGCCCCGCAGCCAAGGTTGCGACGTTGCAATCAACATGCCGCGCTCTCCAAGCCAAGGTTACACCTGCCACTGCTACTACTCCCCGGAGCAGACATACAAATCAAATCCCCGTAATTCTGCCATAGCCACGGTCTCTCAGCACGTGATCATGCCGAACTGGTACAATGCCAAGCTCCAAGGACTCAAGAGGCGCTGGGGTCCCACGTCTAGGACCCAGCTTGCACCAAAGAAGTAACGAATTAGACACCGGCAGCGATGGGAAAGGAGCGCTTTAACGGCAAGTAGCAGGACCTGTCCATTGTCTTTCACTGACACAGTCACACATTGTTGCCAGCACCAGGTACATCGCGAGCTGGGAACAACGATGGTCCCAGGCTTAGGGGCTCACGGATGGACCATCAGGGCATGGGGGTGCTAACCACTGAGGACATCATAACCGAACCAATCAAAAACTCTCTCCATTTAACAATTTTTATGTAGCAACTTTTAGAGACAACCCAAGCGTACCACCTGACCTCTACCAATTAACCTTTTCTCTATACCGTCCTACACTGACCCTACCACTCAGCGAACCAATCCGGAGTGGCAGTAGGTTTGGGGGCGAGCTCTCACAGGTTACGCACGTTGTTACGTCACTAAGAAACAAAGGGGGCCTGCGAGCCCGAATACAACGAGAAGTTTTCTGGAACCTATGCTGTGTGAACCTGTCCCTGTCTGTTTCCGTGTAATAAACAGCAGTAACCTATTGCTCTTGTGTGGGCCTCCTACTTGGGACACGGAAGAAGTTAGGGCCTTCCGACAGAAATTACCCTAACATGTTGGAGGCACTGCTGAGATCCTGAGAAAGATCACAGCGAGACTGTTTGCGACAAAGTGGCCCGGCAACGCGGCCCCCTCCGCTGTTGCCCCCTTGGAAGACTGCAGGACCATCACAGAACTGCGAGACCACCGGACCGTGCAATCCAGAGATTGGCCGTTGGGAGCCGACTTCGGAAATGTATCGCCCCCGGTTGGTGAGTGTCCACACGCGGTCCAGGCGAGGGGAAGTGGCGAGCTGATTGATAGGGGTGTCCGCAGCCGAGCGGCACCGGCAGACGTGGGCCCGATGTGAGTATGGACCACATAACTAGTAATATCATGTTGGGGGGGGGGCATTGTGAATAGGGTGGTGGGTGGTTTTACTTTGTGGCAACATTTGGTCTATCAGTGGTGATCGACAAGTGAGTTAGTAGGGAACAGAGCAGAGGTTGTCCCTTCTTGTGTTATTGAGCATGTTGGGTGGGGCAGCGAGTCCCCACGTGTTGAACGTAGTGCTGCGCTGATTGGTCTAGTTAGCAAACACATGTATGGGGGTGTGGTATTCCTATGAGTCGGCGTTGTAGTTTGCTGAATAGATGAGGATCCCTATAAATTGTGTGTTTTAGCTCAGTTAATAGATAACGTATTCCCGCAGGAGGTAGCTAGAGTCTCTCTCTTAGATTGCAAAAGATAGTTGGCTGGTTAAGTTCCCATAGTGAGGGAACGTATCAAGTGCGAGGCGACGCAGCGAGTGCAGCTCAATTATAATAATAAAGGTGATTAACGAATACTCCACTCAAGGTGTAGTGGGAAGACAGCTGTGGGGATTGCTATTGTAAAAGTTGGCGCGCATTACATATTCAAACTGTGTGTATATGAATATGTTGTGTTAGTTGGTGATGTCACCCATAGGGCTTGCATAGGACATTGTGTTTCCCTTTTAACGAAATTGGAGCCGAGTTCAGCAGCTAGGGAAGGGTAAAGGTGAGCAGGCGGCCGTGCACGGAGAACGCCGGCACTTCATCGTTTGAAGGGGGTGTGCTGAGAAATGGTGCAACCCATGCGAGTGGGAAGGTATGGACATACGCAGCGCAGGCTGTGAGAAAGTAGAGGGGAGGAGGGGTTAGGACACTAACAGGCGTACAGAGTAGCGGCCACCCGAGAAGACCAGAGCATGCCGCGCTGGGCGCGAGGTCACAGGTGACCTTGTGCGCCAAGGTCCGAAGGGGGCCCTAGCTGCACAGGTGGTGTGTCGAGGGGCGGCAGCCCGGTACAGGATGACAGAGAAGTTGGTAGTGAATAGTCAAGAGTATTGTAATGCAAAATGTGTTCCCTCCCATTGACAGCGGAGTGTCGGAAGTCCCCAACTAGGGGCCAGGTAACGGTGGTATATATATTTGAAAAATGTCATTGTATTATGGGTTAGGAACAGACAATGGGTACCACACATTAACACCACCACTTCAACACATCTGTGCGACACTACCACCGCACCGAGACAAAAATAGTAAAATACAGTATTGAGTGGACTAAAGGGACAGACGAAAAGAGAAGGATACCGTGGCCGCCAAACGGTAGCTTTAGAATGGAAGCACAACATTCACTGCTAGCATATTTACACAACACATACAAAGGGAAGAAATTGGCAAGCCAATTAGAGGTTATTGACCTCTGGAGGATATTTCAGGGGTATGGCCCTGGAATGATGAGCATGCAGGAGGTAAAGAAAGAAGAGGTGAGCGAATAGGAAGAGTGCAACACGCCCCAGGCCCCTCCCAGCGATGTAGCGAAGAACGCTGAGGAGAGTGAGGAAGAGGCAGAGGGGTCATATCCAATAAAAGAAGTCAAGAAAGAGACAGAAGGGCTATACCCAATAAGGGAGCTGAGTGAAGTAACAAGGCCCTGAGAATTAACGGCAGCAGAGGGATACTCTAACCCTACATACAACCCACGACCGTACACTCCAGAGGACCACTACCAGAAAGAGTTGCATACGGGGGGGCACGGTAGGTATGGAAGGGACACAGGTGAACGTGGATGGCATAAAGAAAGCACAGCTCAAGTTAGCAGGTATAGGGCCAGACAAATGGATAGCAGCACAGGTGATATTAAAACTGCAGGAGACGGTGACAGGAAAGGAGGAGGAGGTGATGCAGGCAATAGATAGAGCGGAGTTAGGACAAACGCAGAGCGAGAGTGAAGTAAGTAACAGGGAAGAAGGGAACACAACGAAAGAAGAAACAGAACTGGAGGAAAAACTAGCCGAATTAAAGAAGGCACGAAGTATACTCACTAAAAAACTTGAGCTAAAGGAGCTGGAGAGACAGTTAGAGCTGGAGAGAGAAAGGGGAGTGAGAATGGAATTGGAGCACTATAGGGAAGAAGAAAGGAAGTGGGAGGAGGCTTGCATACAGAGTATTGCAGAAAGAGCAGCACGTATGGAACAACGGGAGAAAAGAAGAAGGGAAGAGAGTGACCGGGAAATGACGCTCTGGAAGAAAAAGATTCTGTCAGAAGGCACACGTAAGTACGAGGAGGGAAGAATAATAGAGAGCATACTAGCAAGAGAGGGCAGAGAAACGAGTACCAAGGATAGCGATGCAAGGGTGTTGGGCCGGGTAAGTGATGCCATAATGAAAGAACTACGCAGAGCTAGAGCGGAAATGGAGAGTGAGGGCGAACGGCCAGACGACCAAGAGCTAAGAGAAAGTAACAGAACAACAAGGAGTACGTTGAAAACACGCATTTGCGAGGCAGCCACGACACCTCAAGTACAGGCAGATATAGCAGATACAGGTAAGTGCGTAGACAGATTTAGAAACAGTAACAGAACGAGGCCCACGCACAAAATTAACATTCTCGGGGGAGGGGGAAAGGGTTCTGTAGTGACGAGGAGGAGGAGGAAGAATCATGCGGAGGACAGAGCGATGAGAGCGGAAAAGGGCTTAGTAAACTGTACATAACAGGCACAGGGTCTTCTTGGGAATGCAGAACACGTGAGGAAGGCACAGCTGGACGAGAGGGTGCAAGCACACAGAGGGAAGGGATACTAAAAACAATAACATCCACCAGGCACACACCATATGTCAACAGACTCATGGACCTCCCGGGGCGCAGAAAGGAAGGATCAGCAATAGCACACAACAAGGGCCAGAGAGGCCAACCGGGGACCGTAGGAAGAAAGGGAACTCACAGCATGCACGTCAAATTATTGACTTATCAGACATGGAGGAGGAGACTCAAGTCATACACATCACACAGCATAGACGCACACCAGAGGAAATTACAGAATACACACAGATGCCGCTCGAGGAGGGGCGGGACAAGGCCACAATATGTACCATGGAAACATGTAGACAAAGAAAACATTAAGTGCAGACTACCCTCCCTAAGCGGGTGGGGAGGGGCGGGGAAACGGATATACAAAATGGAAAGATTAACTGCGGGACATAGGCTAGTGGTTGGGGATGTCAAGGGCTCTTAATATGAATTTTGGGTGATGCTGCAGATGACATTTGGAAGAGGGCGGGATTCCCAGGGGTGACCATCAGCGACACATCACATGACGGGTCGCCATTTGCAAACTGCAGACACACGGTATGGCAAGATTTAAGGGTACAGTACCCCGACACATCAGACATAGGGGCGATTACTTCACGCAAAATGATATATATTATCACATACTGATACAGGGACTCCCAAAACCAGTGCAGAGGCAATTAAAAAAAATTGGTGGGGATGGAAGCAAAAGCGTGGCCAGCGATACAGTTAACAATAGTGCACCATTGTAGGCTATGGCAAGAAAAGATGAAACAGAAAGAGGAAGATAGAAAGGCTGATGAGGCAAAACTGGTTCACAAGAAGCTGTCAAAATATGCCCTAGAGGGGGCGCTCATAACGGGCCCGGCCCCAACGGTACCAGCTCTTGCACAACAGCAACCAACGATACAGCAACAAGTACCCATTATGACAACAATTGTCACCTCCGCCCCCATACATGGCACAACAACAATATGCACAACCCATGGAGGGAGGGTACACACAAATGGGTAACGGCTACATGAACAACTACAGAGGTAGGGGAGGGTTAAACAGAGGGAGGGGGTTTGGGCCATCAGCACACCAGCAAGGGAGTGGGTTCCGAGGGAATTCACAATATGGACAGCAGGGTTATTGGGACAGCACAGGGGGTTACCCATGGCAGGCCCGGGAGCCGCCCATGAGCTGGACCTGCGGGTTAGTAGGACACGTATCACGCACATGCAGGGCAAGGTTGGCACAAGCGGGATGGGGGGGGAGCAAGGACCACAGGGCTACCAAGGAGGACCAAATAACTACCACTAACAAGAAACGCTACAAGCAGGTCAGGCCCAGACGAGACAGCAAGGTGGCATGACACTACCATAGCTACAACAGCAACCAGACATGCTAACCACTACAGAGCAGATACAACACCAACCCGCTCAACAACAAGCACAACAACAAATGACCGACTAAACAACACCACGTCCACACAGTGCAATACCATACACAAGTACAGTGCAACACCATACACAAGTACAGTGCAACACCATACACAAGTACAGGACAACATACAACAACCCATGGACACGGCAGTACAAAAGACACAAATCGGGGGGAGTAACAATACTGGGACATAACCCCTACACAGACGGTGGACAATCATTGTACCCCCAATAGGACAGCCCACAGACTTCCTTGTTGTGTCCCATCCTGTCGGTAACACTTAACCCTGCAGAGGAACCACGCATAAAGGTGGCGATAGGTGACAAAACATTTTCCTTCCTAGTTGACACAGGGGCCACTAGATCCTGTATTAGGGAAGGGAAGTTCAAATTGTCAGGCAATGCCATGCACACTCAAGGATTTTCTGGGGCTCGAGGGGTGGTTCCTTTTACTGATAACCTATCCTTATCTGTTAGAAATAACGACTTCTCTTTACCCTCGTTATACTCAAAACAATCCCCAGTAAATATACTAGGGCAGGATATCATGAGTCTGTTGAATATGACCAAATCCTTCACTGACAAAGGGATAATATGCTCAACACCAGGCATACACATGCTCACGGCAAGACACATACTTCAGGCTTACTGTGGCCAGACAGTGCCGAGGGCAGAAACAGTGGATGCTGAGATCTTCCAATACGGGACAGACATGGCAATAGCATGGCTACCGGGGATTGAGGGTAAGGTATGGAGGAGGCCCGCCGCCTACCTTTTCGGGCCAGAAACGCCAACGAGTGAGGAAGAAGGGGCATATCAGTAGACATCGAAAGTATTGTAGCAAACAAAGACTGGATTGCAGTTCACGGGCAGGATGGGGGAAGGAAAGGCATGAGGGCGGTGATAGCATTGGCAGAAGGATGCAGGCTAACACAGGTGTCAAACGAGGAACTGTTCTCAGATGAAACAGGAGATGGACAGATGGTGTTCCAGATGAGCGTCTACGTATGGTTAAAAGTAACATACAAGGAGGTTGCTCAGAAAATGGCAATGGCGCTAGAAGCACCCCGCCCCACACAATCTGACTTCTGCGAGGAAGATTTTGCTGCTGTACCTGCCTCACTATGGACTACTAGTCCCTATGATGTGGGGTGCATAAAAAGCATTGCAGGGGTACAAATGAAACTAAAAAGGGGAGCAATACTGCCCAGAGTGAAGCAATACCCATTGTTAAAAGAAGCTGATGAAGGAATTTAGGAGACAGTAAGCGCCCTAGTGGAAAGGGGTATATTGGTACCATCAGAATAACCATGTAACACTGTGGTGTACCCTGTGCTCAAGGCTAAGGGAGGGTCTTGGCGTCTCACACAAGATTTGAGACCACTTAACAACATTGTAGAAGCAGAATACCCGATAGCAGCCAACCCCGCCACAATATTGTGTGGAATACCAGCAGAGGCATCACGGTTCACCGTGATCGAACTCAAGAATGTGTTCTTTTCAATACCATTGCACCCAGACTCACAAGATCTGACCAGCTTCACATACCGCAATACAAAATGGAAACACACTAGGCTACCTGTAACGCTCACCTGATATCCACGGGGACGCCACTCAGCCAGTCCGGACTTCGGACCACTTCGAACCCTTCCCTGGACTTGCTCAACCAAGCACCAGGCCTGAAACAGTATTATCAGAGGTCAATTCCCTATTGGTCTTGCTGGTCTGTCCCCCCTTTTCTTCTCTGGGTCCCAACCTTTCCCCGGACCTCTCCTCATCTTGTTTTTTGATCTGGGGCGCTCTCCGTCCTGCCTTCGATGCAGGGGTGCGTTGTGCGATGCGGGCTGGAGGGTGCCTAGTTGCTTCACTGGCACGGGCCCGGCGGACGGTGCTTGCTGCTGCTTCAGCCCGACCGGTAATTGAAGGAGTCTTACAAAGTTTCTGATGGCTCTAGCCCCTTTAATACTGTGTCTTTCTTTCCTTAGGTGATGAGGGTCTTGAGGATGGTGATGCGCTGCTGAAGTAAGCAGGAATGCGGAGCGTGATGCTTATTGGCTTCCTTAGCACTAACCAATGTTTGTCTTTTCTGTGTCCTTTTAGGTGCCGCAGTAAGCCAGCATGGAAGCGAGCTGAGGAGATGAGCTGCGGTGAGAAAGCGCGATGTGCGGCGCCTCTTAAATGTTTTGGGCTAACCTGATGTGTCTTTTCCCCTTTTTCAGATCGGCGGGATGCTCCGGAGCAGAAGTTGTCCGATCAACGGGAGTTCAGGTAAGGATTAACCTCTATTTGCAAATTCGAGAGAGCTAAGTATTGCAGAATGCTTACTATGTCTTTTCTTCTATTCTTCTCCCCTTTGGTAGGGCGTGGCGTGCCGAGATGGAGATGACTGCCGTAGGAATCCGCAAGACTGGGAGGAGCTGGACAGAAGTTGGATGCTCTTCGAGGTGAGTGTTGGCAACGAAGTTCTTATTCTTGCAGGTGCGCTGTCGCTGAAGAAAGAAGTGGGCCTCTTCAGGAGATCCGAGCACGGTGAGTGTCACGCTGCAGGTGCAGAGAAATGCAAAGCATGTTTCTCAGGCCAGGTATGATTTAAATAGTCTGTAGGTATCCCAGGTATCCCTGGGCTGAGCCACACCCGAAACACTAGACCGCTCATCCAGTTCAAGGAACTGAATTACATGGGGGCATCCATTGCCCCATAATACATTGCAAGTCCAATACTAAGTGGATCTCAGGACTGTGTGTGAGCTTGGTGCCAAGTCTGAGTCCAAGTAGGTGTCTGGGGAGATGGAGAGGCCCTTAGGGGCCGACTAGGTGGCCGTGACCTGGCTCCAGCCTGATATGCCGGGTGGCTGGGGGCAGGAATCGTGACACTACCTCAGGGATACTGCGAGTCACCATCCATCTTTAACAGGGTTATACAGATGGACCTGGGGAATGTTGAACTTGAAAGCACGGTATTGCAGTATGTAGACGATATTCTCATCTGCAGCACTACCAAGGAGGAATGCAGGAAGGACTGTGAAAATGCTCACAGTTCTGGCCGAAAAGGGGTACAAGGTTGACAAGGAAAAACTGCAGTACTGTCAGGAAGAGGTCCTATAAATAGGACAGATTATATCACAGAAAGGGAAGAACATCAAACCACAAAGGGCAAAAGCAATAAAGAATACACCTCAGCCACAAACGATCAGGGAATTGCAACCAACAATTTCTTGGCCTGTGCAATTATTGCAGAGAATGGGTTTTTGACTATAGCACATTCATAGGGCCCCTATTGGCAGCTCTCAGGGAAGCACAAAGAGGGGTGAAGAAGTTGGGATGGACAAGAGAGATGACTGATGCATTCAATGAACTTAAAGAGGCCATTTCCACGGCACTAGTTCCGGGCACTCCCAACTACGAAAAAGAGTTCTACATCTTCTCGCATTGCGATGGTGCAGTAATGAAAGCAGTGCCAACACAAACAACAAGTATGGGACACAAACCCCTAGCATTTTACAGCAGACACTTAGACGCAGTAATGATGGGACACTTCCCGTGCGAACAACACCTGGCTGCTGCAGCATTTGCAGTAGAAAAATCATCCTCCATCACTATGGGTTGCTCCACCACACTGTACGTTGAACACGCCCTCTTTGCAATTTTGCACAAACCAAAAAACCACACTCACTACCCAGAGAGCAACGGGATATGAAATTATTTTGTCAAGACCCAAGTTGAAAATAGTGAGATGCAACAATGTTAACCCAGCACAGTTCATAGCAGAAGAAGTAGCAGAAGGAGAATATGCACACGATTTTACAAATGCCATTGAATACTACTCGTCCACCCGAAAGGTAGAAGAAAATGCACTAGAGGGGGTTGAGATTTTGTACATTGAAGGGTCCTCAACAATTGATCAAAGTGATGTATAAGAAGGACAGGTGGAGCTGTAGTGCGATTAAGGGAGGATTGGACATATGTACCAGTAAAATGTGTCACGCTACCCCAACAATATTCGGTGCAAGCAGCAGAATTGGTGGCTCTCATGTTGGCCTTAGAAGAAAGCAACAGCAAAAGAGTTACAATATATTCTGACAGTGCCTATGTCACGTCTACGGTACACTCAGGATTAATAAGATCGCTCAGAAGGGGATCTAGAAGAGTAGACGGTACTCCAGTGCGACATGCTCTCCTCCTGGGTGAAATGATCGAGGTAATAACATGCCCGCACGAGCTGGCATTGGTGAAAATTCAGGCACACACCCAATATCTAGGGGTAATGGAACAGCAGACGCACATGCAAAATATGCTGCATATTTTGGCGAGATGTGGGACCACCAAGAAAAACAAAAAGAAAGGGGCAGGGCAAGACAGATGTTAATGAAAGACGGGTACACGCACATCCCAGAGACACAGATTATGGAACTACAGGCGGCAGCCCCAATGGCAGAAAAAGAACTGTGGGTAAAAAGAGGATGCACTATGTCCCCAACAGATGCACTATGGAGACAGAATAACACAGGAAAAGTTGCGATTCCCCTGGCCCTACTAAAAACAGCACTGGCCCAACTACACCATCCCACCAATACAGGAAAGGAAGTAATTGCAGCACGGATAAAAGAATCATGGTTCGGTCCTCAACTAAACTGACACGTTGCAAAATGTATCAGCAATTGCCTCACCTGCCAGCAATCTACGGCCGGTCACACGCTGCAAGTGATCAAGGGTACAATACCACGGCCTGAAGGACGCTTCCTGCACCTTGACTACGTTGACATGATCAATGTATGTCAAGGCTACCGATACATGATTGTGGTAGTGTGCCCCTTTTCAAGGTGGATTGAGGCTGGCCCGTGCTCCCATGCAGACGCACTTAGGGCAGCAACGTTTCTGGTACGAGAGGTGTTCCTGAGATGGGGGGTCTGTGAGGTATTAAGGTCAGACAACGGGCCGCACTTTGCGAATGAATTGTTTCAGCACATCGCCACCCTGCTCGGGATTAAACATAAATTTGCCTGTGCATACCACCCACAAGCCAATGTCGTCTGAACGCCTCAACGGCCTCTTAAAAGAATCCATAGCTAAAACTCAGCAGACGACCAAGAAGAGTTGGCTTTATTGCCTTCCTCTGGCTCTGTTTGAGTTAAGAAACAAACATGGTTCGGACCACCACCTCACACCCGACGAGGTGGTGACTGGACGCCAAATGCACCTCCCACTAACCCCACCCACAAGAGCGATGTATGACTGTGAAGGAACAGACAATGTCTTTGGTCAAGAAATGTAGGACTATGTCACTTCTCTGGTTACTAGTGCCTCCTTTATCTCTCACCAGATTCAATGGACACAGGGCAGGTCAGAGAACAATCAACAGGAAACAACCAACAACGAGGAACAAACTGGACAGTGGACGGTGAAAGAAGGAAACACTGTTCTCCTTAGGAACTACCTAAGGAAATGGAACGCCACTAGATTTACGGGGCCACACACTATCGAGAAAGTGCCACCCAGAGCAGTTAAATTGACAGATAGGGACGTTTGGACACATATCCACGACATCAAGCCCTACAAAGCACAGACCACGCCCCACCACTACAGAGACAGGGCCAACACTTCAGCAACAGCAACAACAGACGAAAAAGACACACCCCAGGCGTCAGATACACACAAGGACATAAACGAGCCACAGACCACAGCACACCCTATGCCACGGAGATCACAGACACAAAATGTCCCCACTGCACTAACTGATAATGATTTCAACGTGATGGTGATATCGGAATAAGGCAGTAGACTGTATATTAAAAGGATCTAACAAAAATTGATAAGGAACAAACGCTGATAAAGATATTGGCAAATACGCAGAACACTGTAAACACGTGCATGTTCTCTTCTCTTTTTGCCTCGCACATGCAGGCATCGCACATTGTAATTATTGTATGAAAATATATGATAAAAACACAAGGCTTAAATGTTACCTCCCAACGACCACCCAGAAGCACTATCACACCAATTTATACACAGAATTAAAAGGCCAAATTACTTCAGGCTGAGGCGGCCACGCAAGTATTACAACACATTTGTACAATTTATAGTGCGGTCAGCACCTCCACGCGGCCCTACCTGCTCTGAGAGACAGGTCAGTTAGGCGGATGTCGGAGGAGCTTTTCGCATGGGCTTAAGTAACGAATACGAACTACAATAATGCAGAATTTTAGAAATTTTCAGGCGGGCACCTATATCATCTCAAGTAAAGTAGTTGCAGTATGGCAGCAAAGGTAAGGTCAACATGCCAGTGGTCGCAACAATTGTAATTAAAATGGTGGGGATATTTTTGACCACTGGACTGGTAACTGCCGCTGTCTGGCAGGCCTACTATGCTTTGCATGTAAACTCAAAACCCAATACGAACATTTCCCCTACTTCAGCTGCAAGGAGCACTGTGTCAGGTGGTACGAGTAGCACAGGCCAAAACATAAAAAGAGGTAAACGTAGTGTTTCCATTGATGGGGTTGACACATATCTTACAGAGTCCGCACACGTCTCTAACAACATGTGGTATAAACATATGTTCAAAATTGGTAAGGACACAACAAAGGACAATTGTTACGTATGCTTGTTGATCCCGTATGCCATGAGTGCCTCTTGAACATTTGTGGCTACTGAAGTGCTAGCGTCCACAGCAGAGTGCCGCCTACATCTAGCGCTGTTTCTAACACGAGGATGATTCCAAAGTAAAACGGCAACACTAAGGTGGAAATCAAGGTCAACATACACATACGAAGATAACTTGATCAAAACACTACCGATGTTTGACAACTATTGGCAGCTAACTGAAGGGTTACAGTACATAACAGACGGACCAGACAAAGGAGAAACAAAAGAAGTGACCCTGAACTATCTGCCATGCAAATGGAGCACAAGAGAGATAAGAGGCAAAACGGGGTGCTGGGAAAGATATTGACATTGGCAAAGTCCCCAGTAATTACGGTACAATTACGGTACAAAATGAAAACGACAAGTGCTACAAGGAGTGGGCAAAGAGTGTGGCCCTACTCACATGGTTAGACAAAGGAGGAGCCAATAACAATAATTCCTATTGCATCCCACACGCTATGTTACCAGCACGATGGAGAAGTTGATATAGGAGTTAATGAAGGATGTAAAAGAATAAAAGATTCCTGGGGGGGTGCCGGGACAGCAGTACTGATGGACCACTACTGGGCCTGCGGAGCGAAAGCATATCGCAGTCTACCACAATCATGGAGTGGAGTATGTACTCTGGTACACATCAACGTACCCTCCCCGGTAGTACCGCAGAACACATCAAAATGGAAAACTTCCCCAAGATGGATGAAGGAAACAGGAGAAGAAGGTGGTCTCTGGAACAAACTGGCAGCCCATCCCAGAGTGCCACCCCCACCAGAAAGGACACTGACGAGAATAAAAAGACAAGGAGAACCACTCACAGGAAATTACCTCTGGGGTAAATCAGAAACAGCATAAGCGAAATCCCACCAGCTCACAGATTATTCAGTAGGTTCTTTTCCTCCATAATACACCCAGGAGTACAAGCATATGCGAATGCGAAATGGCTGCAGATAACCAGATGGGAGCTGATGATGACGATCAACTCCACGGTGAACGGATTCAACGCAATAAAAAGAAGAACTAAGGGCAATAAGAATGGTGGCCTTGCAGAACAGATACGTACTGGAGCTCCTAACTGCGATGGAAGGAGGAGTTTGCGCAAAAATTGGAAGTTCCTGCTGCACCTTGAGCCCTGAGAATGACAAAGATAACAGCACCCCATCAGAAGCAGTATCTCAACTGGCCAAGATGCACGCGAAGATGGAAGAAGAAGCGAAGGGGGTAAAAAAGGATGGTAGCTGGTTTTCATACCTCTGGTCTAGGATGCCATTATGGCTAGCGGACGGTCTCAAGGTTTTGGCAAGCTGCATGATACTGGGAATGGTATCACTGATGGGAATACAATTATGGATGGCTAGGTCAAAGCGTACAGCAGAGGAAATGATCGGCATGCACATCCTAATGCCCACAGAAGACGAGCTACACAAAGACGTCATCCTCAAGGAACGCGAACAGCTAAGCCAACAGATAATAGAAGCAGAATAAAGGTTGAAAATCCACACAATCCGAAGAACTATGTTGGGAAATGGGTTTATTATAAGCCCAGTGGTGGATGTGTATACATGTACAGGTCATTTGAAGATCACGTAAACCGCTACGGACACCTGGCAGGAATAACGAAGGTATGGCAAGTAAGAGGAGATAAGAGTGGATAATTTTGTGGTCGACAAGTCGACCAGAGGGGGGACTGAAGAGGGAAAAATGGGATGGTCCCTCCCCCGATCCACTTACAAACTATGGCCGATGACGTCACGACCCAAGTACCCTCATCGGGATGAGTTTTCACCTCTGTCCACCACCTTGGATGTTAATATCCACCATGGCCATGCCCCACCTCCACAATCTGGCCGCATCCCACCCAGAGCACGAGGTGGGAAACAAGATGGAGCTGAGACCGACCACATGGACCAGCTTGACTAAACGTCACAAACCTATGCTGTCATTGTTAGAGATGACATGACGACATAGCCACAATGAACAGAAACACATGCGCTGCCATGCACCTGGATCAGACACACACCAACCCACACGAAGAACAAGCTCAGTGCTATGACTTAGAGGACCGTGCACACTCACAGACATGCATAGTTATTATTTTTCACATAGGTCAGCAACCGCATCGCAGAAACGCAAGACGCCAGAAGAATTCGTGTATATGCTTACAGACGCTTCATATTACTAACCCCTGAAGATAAGACCCTACAGGTGGACCGATGTACGAAGAACCACACTGCACCTTCGCACCCCTCGCCTTACGGACCTTATACCGCCACATATAACCAAGCCAAAGTAGGCCACAAACCAGAGTCTACAGACCCGGAGCAGTTCATACAGAGCTACAAGGTGCTGATCATGCAGACCAACCCCGACTAGAGCCCCGCAGCCAAGGTTGCGACGTTGCAATCAACATGCCGCACTCTCCAAGCCAAGGTTACATCTGCCACTGCTACGACTCCCCGGAGCAGACATAAATCAAATCCCTGTAATTCTGCCTCAGCCACGGTCTCTCAGCATGTGATCAGGTCGAGCTGGTACGATGCCAAGCTCCAAGGACTGAAGAGGCGCTGGGGTCCTATGTCTAGGACCCAGCTTGCACCAAAGAAGTAACGAATTAGACACCGGCAGCGATGGGAAATGAGCGCTCCAACGGCAAGTAGCAGGACCTGTCCATTGTCTTTCACTGACACATAGTCACACATTGTTGCCAGCTCCAGGTACATCGCGAGCTGGGAACAACGATGGTCCCAGGCTTAGGGGCTCGCGGATTGACCAATCAGGGCATGGGGGCTAACCACTGACGACATCACAACCGAACCAATAACTAAGTTAGAGCTTTCCGACAGCTGGAGGTCCGCGGACTCCGAGTGCGGCCCTGCCAACCACCAGAAATTACCCTAACAGAACCATTCTTGCAGCCTATTTGGGATGACCAGCTGGTTTGAACAGCCTACTGCAACTCAGACACTGGTACCAAGGAGGTGATGCAGCCCTACAAGTGCTCTTCACAAACATTTCTGGCTGGGAAGGGCAGAAGGGTCTTTCACCTGAAACCCTGGTTGTACTGGGTCACCCAACAACCACAGAACCGAATAATCCACCCCTTGCTCTAGATGTATCTACAAACCAGCTCCACACCAGTTTGGGAATATTCAAAGCCATCCAAACTGCTGCAAGGGAAACACTTGGCAGCCGGATCTCCGAGTTTTGCTTGGTGCCGAATCGCCTCCATCTCCAAGTCTTCCAGAGTACCCCAACTTGACACTGCCTGCCTGGTTACCTGCTTGTTCTTGCTCCAAATGGTCACTGCTGCAGTACCATGATGCAGTATTTACCCAGTCAATCCCACACGCCACTGAAGGCAAGTCTCTGCTTCTCTGCATCCAAGCAAGCTAGTCTTCTAGAACCCCAGAGTCAACACTGCTTTCCACTTCCCAGGTATTCGACCCGCAAGCCACTGCGGCTGCTGAACTCAATAGCACTGCATAGTGGGAACATTTTGCCGCTGCTTTCTGAAACAATGCGAGCTCAGCGGTAAAAGCACCCCGACTCCTGTGTTGAAGCTACGGTTAAGCCCTAAAGACAAGGACGTAAGCCATCTGAAAAAGTATGTCCCCCTAGTCCATCTTAAAAGGAACCTAGTGACTTTTAAGCACCTCTGCTCCACCTTTTGAGAGACATTAACAGATATTTTGCTGATGAGATGGTTGCCCTAGGACCCACGACTACCAACTCAGTGTCTTTTTACTGTTAAGTCTGCCTTCACTGTGTTTTCCCTTAGAGTTAGACTAGTAGCGCTTTTACTAGTTGTGTGCATTTTTGTTAAGTTTAAAAGATATTTTTATATAACCTTGGTTGGACATTTTATCTTGGTACCCGGTACTATTTTTGTTTGTGTTGCGTCTGTGCAAGCTCATACCTCGCCTGAAGAGTATAGCCTACCCTCATCCCACATTATCAAAAGAGACGAAGGAGCTATATCTGCCAGGCTGTGGCCATTTCACCTTTATGAACAGACTCTTTGATGGTTTACGAGTAGTGGGGTGCAGGATAGGCGTTTTAGCCAATACTTGTCCCTGTAGTCCTGCAAATCAGTACTCATTTCATCACACCAACCCTGTCCATGCTAAAGCTTATGTGGACTGCCTTGCCCTCCATGGAGCAGGTGAGGGTCCGTTTTTGTGGTCTTGTGCTATTCAGCTTTTTTTTCTTCACATTGTTACCCATTCTCTAGGCATGTGCCTGCTTCCTGTGTCCCTCCCCATTCTGTTGATAAAGGACAGATCTTTGCAGATGACCAAGTTGTTGCCCATTTGGATTGCTACAGATTCCCATAT